>NC_139395.1:219901428-221102500 GCF_054392235.1 Sus scrofa | reverse complement strand
TTGATATTAGCCTTGGCCATTGGGCTGGGCAGTGAGTATGATCCATTATTCAGCAGGTGCTCAAATGCCTGTTCAGGTGTAGAGACGTCCATGGGCTTCCCCCTCCCTCCAGCCTTAATTGCTGCAGCAAACGGTCTCTGGGTTTGCTGATTTGAGCTTTATTTGCCTGCCGGATTGTGAGCTGACCTGGGCCCCTGGGCGGGGGTGGCGCTTTGGCCGCGCTGGAGGCTTTGTCACCGAGGATCCTGCCCGGTGAGGAGTGTCAGAGGCAGCTGATGAAATGGAACCCGCAGGCAGGAAAGGGGTGGGAGCTGGGGGAGAGGACAAGGAGGCCATTCATGCAAGGCCGAGCTGGGTTTCACATAAGGTGCAAGTGGCTTTTGAGAAAGTGAGTCCTCTGAATGGCTTCCAGTGGGGAACGACGGCTCCTTTTCTCTTCAAACAAGCAGATCTCAGATCAGTTTAAGTCTTCACCTGCTGGGCTTCAGGGTCCACAGTCCGCTCCCTCACTTCTCATCTAGCATCAGAGACCAGGGAAAGAGACTGGGGGCCCCAGGTCCACTGGGGGCCCCAGGTCCACACTCAGCCCCTGGCTCAGCCAGCTCGGCTGGTCACCTGACAGCCACACACTTTCTCTCCTGACCTTGAGTCTCCGGAGTCTAACTTCATTTCGAGTTTTGGCTCAAGGCCACTGAGAGAGACAAAGTGGGGTGCCATGGCCCCACCCCCTGGAATTTGGCACAGAAGCTGGGCTGAGGGAAACAGGTTGCTGGCAGAGGGGTGGTTTCAGCGCAGCTTTCACCACTTTCGGGCAAGCTCACGGCCACGGGGCAGGTGGACGGTGGTCAGGGCTGCTCACGGAGGGAGCCCTTCCCTGACACCTCCTCCCGTCCCCAGTCCACTTTGACTGCTCTGGCAAGTACCGGTGCCGGTCGTCTTTCAAGTGTATTGAACTGGCGGCTCGATGCAACGGGGTCGCCGACTGCAAGGAAGGGGAGGACGAGTACCGATGTGGTAAGGCCCCGCCTCTTCACGGCCGATGCATGACCCGACCCTGACCTGTCCCACCTGTGACAGGGGTCCCCGGCCTTGCCTTTGTCAAGACATGGGATCCAGTGGTGTTTGCCCCAGGAGTCTCTGGGCTGGTGTCCTTATGTGGAGCTTCAATTTGATTGGGGACACTCTGTAAGCAACTCCAAGAGACCTTCCAGAGAGCTGAGGGGTCCAGGCGGTCAGAACTCAGCACAGGAGGGTCTGGGCTGGCTGCAGAGACCCTCTGCCCGCCGTCTCAGGGCCCCGATGCCTGTCTCCCTGTGCGTTGGCCAGTCCGTGTGAGCGGTCGGAACGCTGCGCTCCAGGTGTTCACTGCTGCCGCCTGGAGGACCGTGTGCTCCGAGGACTGGAAGGCTCACCACGCATCTGTCGCCTGTGCCCAGCTGGGGTTTCCAAGGTAACTCAGTGCATCCAGCAGCAGACAGCACGTTGGTGGTGATAACGACGAGGGCAGGGAGCTGGGCACACACGAGGTGCCTCAACCTGTTACCCGCTGTCCCCATGGCAACCCCACGATGACAGATGTCACAGGTGTGCAAACCAAGGTCCTGACATGCTAAGCGACTTGCTCAAGGTCGCCCAGGACCTGGCACTTTAGGGGGGCATCTCAGGCCAGGACCCCAGATGCAAACATGCTATAAAGAGCTTTAGAACTGAAGACCGAAGCCCCAGGTCCTCAGGCCCAGCCGCAGGGCAGCTTCCCGACACCACCCAGTCAGGTCACCCCTCCCAAGGTACCCAGAGAGCCAAGTTTGAAAAGCCAGCAATTTTTTTTTTTTTGGCTGAGCCTGAGGCATGTGGAAGCCCTCGGGCCAGGGATCGAACCTGTGCCACAGCAGTGACAATACCGAATCCTTAATTAGCTGCACCACCAGGGAGCTCCAAGAAGCCAGCAACTTAATGACAGTCTGATTATTCAAAACAATTGTTTAGCAACAGGTGGAGAAAGAACAATTGCGGTGGAGCTGCCACGTTTCAGGTTCTGTGTCGCCATATGACACTGGCATCAGGGAGGTGCAGTTGAACCCTGGGGCATCTTTCCTTTTGGGGCCCCTTGCTCCAGACCCTGGCAGCTGGCATCGGGCTTGGGTGCCCAGGACATCACACCTGCAACTCTTGGGTCCCAGTGGGCAGACTGGGGCATCCAGTGGGCAGGCTGGGGCTTCCAGTGGGCAGGTTCTGAGCACCCTTCCCTCAGAGAGTGGGCGTCCCTGTTTCCACCTGGGGAGTCGGGCGTTAAGGCCTCGGTGCTCCAAGCCCTAGTTTTCAAATTTGATGCATCTTAGTCTCCGCTTCTTTCTCCAAAGCCAGTGAAACCCGCCCTCCAGCCGTGTCCCTGAGACCTGCCTCCCGCCCACCTGACAGCCTGGATTCAGAGATCAGCTGCTCAAGCCCATTGGCAGCAGCAAAGGCCCTTAACAACCTGCAGGGAACATGTAGACCTGGCTCCTCACAGACAAGGAGGAAGTTCTCACACACACACCCACACACACACACACACACACACCACACACACCAGTCACTCGCACACACAAACTATACACAAGTCTTATATCACGCTGTGCACACACACCTACACACATTCACACCATGAACGCATCCCACACACACCTACATCACACACACGCACAGACACCTACATGCATTCACACACCAGTCACACGCACACACATCCTACATCACTCACACCCCCACCACCGCTCACAGCTGGAAGCCTCCCTTGGGCATTTCTGCCTCTCGGCGGTGGATTCTCAGACCCTCATGGGGCGACCCCCCTTCCCCGCGTCTCCCTCTGGGAGCACCTCCTCCTGACGTCCTGCACCCCATCCCTCACCCCCCACCATGCAGAGGGACCCCGTGACCCCCCCACCCCGTTCCGGGCAGCCCGGCCCCTGCTGCTTTATGGCCCTGACCTGGTCAGCGGCCCTCTCAGGCCAGGGCAAGGCTGGTGGAGCCGTTTCGCAGTCGCCTCTCCTCTGCCGTTTTCTTCACTCGGAACGTGCCCTCGCGTCCGCATCTCCAGCTCCAGGAGTTCCTGCCGAACCCTCCGTTTCCCTCGTTGTTCGCGTCCTCGTCCTCCCCCGAAAGCCCTCCTTCTCTGCTCTGCTGATCAGGGGTCTGAGACAGAGAGAAAACGGTAGACGGGCCGGTTAGACGGCCCCGGTCCAAAGCCCGGCACACGCGGCCCCGTCATGGGACTCGGGCCTCAGAAACAGGGTTCGTAGCAGTCCCGGCTTTAGAGGGTCGCCTTGAGGTCCAGCGACCTTGGGGCTTTGAGGCCAGCCTGGACCACAGGAATACCTTGTCAGAGCCTGGGGTCCTGCTCGTTTGAGAGACTCTGAGACCACTTGCGGGGCTCCAGGTGCATCACCGCCGCCGCCCCGCCGGCAGCCCAGCCCCTGCACCCACCGGGCGGACCAGCGTGGTAGCAGCGGGCTCTTCCACCTGGCGCTGCCCCATCCGTGGTCGCGCAGCCCCTGGGAGGCTGGGAGGGTCACGGCCGCTGCCTTGACTGCATTTTCCTCCAAACGCGGACCCGACCGGACTTTGTAAACCAACCACATACGTAACCCGATGAAATCCTGCTGGATGAGCTGCTGAGTTCACCAGTGGAGCAAACCAGCTGCTTTGTCTTTTTTCATATCACGACCTCCCATCTCATAACTCATCAAACACCCGATTTGAAATGGATGGTGGGAGTTCCCGTGGTGGCTCAGTGGAAGCAAACCTGACTGGTATCTGTGAAGATGAGGGTTTGATCCCTGGCCTCGCTCAGTGGGTTCAGGATCTGGCGTTGCCGTGAGCTGTGGCCTAGGTCGCAGACAGGGCTAGGATCTGGTGTTGCCGGGGGAACTTCCATATGCTATGGGTGCGGCCCTAAAAAAATGATAGTAAAAATTTTTTTCTGAATGAAAAGAGGGAGTTCCCATTGTGGCTCAGTGGTAATGAACCCGACTAGTATCCATGAGGATGTGGGTTCGCTCCCTGGCCTTGCTCAGTGGGTTCAGGATCTGGTGGTGCCGTGAGTTGTGGCGTAGGTCACAGACGCGGCTCGGATCCCGCATTGCTGTGACTGTGGTGTAGGCTGGCAGCTGCAGCTCCGACTCGACCTCTAGCTGGGAACTTCCATAGGCCACAGGTGCGGCCCTAAAAAGCATTAAAAACAAAAAACAAACAAACAAAAAAAAGAATGAAAAGAAAGGAAAAAAAGAAGAGGATAATGCCCCTTGTTATCATCCTCCAGAAGACCCGTCTCCCACCCCTTTGAGCACTGGCTTTGCCCCGGTGCCCCTGTGCCCCATCTCCGGGCTCATCTGTGTAACCGGAGCCCCCGCCTGCTCTGGGAAAGTCCGGGGCAGTCTTTCATCCCCCTCAGCCTATCATCTTTGGGGGGCTTGGTGTCCCCACTTTGGTGCCCACCTGGTTCCGTGTTCTCTTCCCTCGGGGGTGGGTTTCCGGCCAAGCCGAGGTCAGTTCAGCTGATGCCCAAGCAGAGCCGCCCAGAGCCCGTGGTGGGCGGTTGGGCTGTGGGGTGGGGCCCGTCCCAGGCTGGTCCAGGTCTGGAAGGCCCTGCTACGTTGGCAGAAGGAAGCCTTTGATGGTTTGGGGGCACACAAAAACATCCCCCAGTAAGACACCTGTAACCCTGGGACATGAGCCCAGGGAGATTTGAGGCACAGAGTGACGGTCACAACCCAGGCCTGTGTTTCTACTGTGTTGGCAGCTATGTGAGTTCAGACACCCTCAGAGTGGACCTGCTTGAGGAGCCGTTCCGGGAGGACTTCGTTTCCATCAACCACCTCCTGCCGGACGACAAAGTGACCGCCCTCCACCACGCGGTGTATGTGAGGTAAGCGGCTGGGCGCTGCTGCGTCCACACGGGGGGCCCCCTCCAGCGCCACGAAGACTCAAGAGGCAGGAGGCTGTGCTCCCCAAGCACCCAGCGTGGGCTGGGTGCCCTGCTGGGAGGCTGGGGAACAAGAACTGAACCCCAAGGCGGGGGGAAGGATGGAGCGGAGTCACGTGATGCGCACACAGCGGGCGCCTCGGATGCGTTTGGGAAACGGGAGGGCGCGGGAGGGGAAATATTAGACAGAGAGAAATTAAGAAAGAAACGTATCCTTCCTCATTTACGAAGCACGTTCCTGTGCGCGTTGGTATCCATGTTCCCCAGACAACTCGGGAGGTGGGTAGACCAGCTGTCCTTAAACGGCATCAAGGGCCCGAAGCTCAGGGGCTCACCGGCCTGGTGCGTGGAGGGCCTGGGGGGTCTGAACCCACGTGCCGGATGCCCCGTTTGACTCCTTGGACCAAACCCCAACAGGAGTGTGTTCTCTGGCCCGGAAACAACAGCCCCCTCCCTGCCCCTCCCCTGTGCAGTTGACCAAGTCTTCGGGACCCACATGGAATCTGTAGGGACAGCTCGTCTCTGGGGTCCTAAAGCCCCAGGCTGGTGACACTGGCTTTTTCTTGCCTGACTGTGTAACAGGACGGGGGCTCTAAAGGCAGGAGAAGGAAAAGGATCCCAGGGTGGCTTGCAGGAAAAGCACCCACCCATGCGGGGGTCAGACAGTGTGTGTCGTTCCCCAGGCTCTGGGGACAAGTCCTCTTGGAGGGGTGTGTGTCCCAGGCGACAAGAACTTCATGCCAGGAGGACCTGTCCCGCCATCTGGTGGACACTCTGTGAACTGCAGGGGCCGGTGAAGGACCTGGGGAAAGTGAGGCTCAAATGACCCCACTATACGCTTCTCTACGCATAGTGGTGTCCTTTGTTCATTATAATACATTACACCCTTACATTATAATACAGCTCTTTATGCATTTCTCATCATTAGCTGTGTGAAGCCTAGAAACCCTCCACAGCCTGTCACGTGTATGAGACTTCACAGCAGTCACATGTTTTATAATGAATTCTGTGACCTCACTTTTATTTAGACTAAAGCATTTTTTTAAGACTAAAATCGTAATCTGTATTCAAGAGGAAGGGAGTAGTTTACTTTTCTTTGCCTCTAAGATTTCACAGCCCTGGGTGGTTTAGCGTTAAGCCCCCTCTTTTTCCCCTTTAGGGAAGGATGTGCCTCGGGTCACGTGGTTACCTTGACGTGCTCAGGTGAGAGTTGCAGAGACGCAGAGATGAACGGAAGCAGGCCCTGACTCACAGCCTCCGGTCCCCCATCTCCCCCATCGACGGCTCTGGGGACCGTCCCTTCCCGCCCGGGTGCCAGAAGGGAACTCTGTGACCCCACCCGCCAGGCGGAGGGAGGCAGCCCAGAGAACCTTCCCAGCAGCCGACAGGACCACGTGCAGGATGTCCCGTCACCCCATGGGGGCCCCAGTGGCCTGACTCACCCTCTCTTTCTCTCCCCCTCCCCCACCCCAGGCTGCTTAGTGTCCCCCCAAATCTCCAGCCTGGGGGGGTGCCCCTCATTGCCGGCAGGGAGCTCTTGTTGCAGGGGCTGGGCCTGAGGTCAAGCCCCTTGCTCGCCAGCCCCACATTCCCCTGGGGTACTGTCACCATCCTGGGGGCTCGGGCATCACAGCATGGCCAGCATCACTCTTTGCTCTGGCGGGCTTTCCCCACTGTGCCCTACGACACCCTGCTGGTCCCATGTCCTGGGCCTGGGCTCCCCCTGAGCGCCTGCCCCGCCCTCTCTCTCCCTCTGCAGCCTGCGGTCGGAGAATGGGCTCCAGCCCGCGTATCGTAGGTGGAAATGCGTCCTCACTGGCACAGTGGCCCTGGCAGGCCAGCCTGCAGTTCCAGGGCTACCACTTGTGCGGGGGATCCGTCATCACCCCCATGTGGGTGGTCACCGCTGCCCACTGTGTTTACGAGTGAGTGCCCTCCCGACGGTCCGTGTTTCTGCAGACCCCTGTCCAGTCCGGGCCATGTTGGGACGGGGTTGATTTGGGTGGTCGGCTGCAGGACAGGTCCAGGAAGCAGGACAACAGACCAGATGGTCACAGAGCAACGTCCACATGAAGGGACCCCTCCATCCCCACCGAGGACCCAGCTCCATCAGCTGGGTGGGACAGAGGGCCCCGAGCTCCTTCCAAGGACCTTAGGCCCGCAGCTCCTAAGAAAAGACAGAAAGAGGAGGAAGGAAGCCCTCGTGCAGGAGGAAACCCACCACTGTAAGGCCCTAGACGTCCCTGTAGCTAACTACAGTGGACCATGCTGCGGCCGAGAGGGAGAGGGACAGCAGCACGGAGGCTCCCTGGAGCAGTCTCTCTCAAAGCCCCTTGCTCGCCAGCCCCACATTCCCCTGGGGTACTGTCACCATCCTGGGGGCTCGGGCATCACAGCATGGCCAGCATCACTCTTTGCTCTGGTGGGTTTTCCCCACTGTGCCCTACGACACCCTGCTGGTCCCATGTCCTGGGCCTAGGCTCCCCAGGCGTGGCGTGGAAGAAAGCCACAGAAAATCCTTCCATACCCAGTGGCACGGGTCCTGGTTATTCCACCTCCGTCTCTTTTGATTTCCGCTGGAGACCGTTCCTGATGGGCCTTCTCAGGCAGCAAAGTCGAGCTCACCTCTCAAAGGCCCAAAAGTCCTCCGAGGCGCAGAGGACAAGGCTGGCTTAGGAAATGCACGGGCTGGGTCTGTGCTTCTGCAGGGCTGAGGGGGGTGGCGGGGTGGGGCGGCCGTCTCCTGCCATCTCCTTGGCACCAGCTCTCTGGACACCTGAGGTCCGTGAGTTAAAGTGCTCGAGGCGCTCTCATTTCAGTCTCTACCTCCCCAAATCCTGGACCATCCAGGTGGGCCTGGTGTCCCTGCTGGACAGCCCAGCCCCCTCCCATCTGGTAGAAAAAATCATCTACCACAGCAAGTACAAGCCCAAGAGGTTAGGCAATGACATCGCCCTCATGAAGCTGGCGGGGCCGGTCGCTTTCAACGGTAAGTGGGGGTTTCTTTGTCACTGTGTTGCTATCGTTTGTTTCGAGAGAATGTGAATTGCTTGCTGAAGCATGGTGATGATGGCTGCTCCGCCGGCTAAGTCCCACGTCTGATGCACGTCAGTGTTGGCTTCGGCTGATCGTCTCGTCTCATGAAAGTGGTGACGTTCCTGGTTCTTGGAAAGACGAGAACATTTCCATCATATTCTGGGCACTTGGGCCATCCTACTAGGAGAGGCTGGATCCTACATGCACTTTTGACTTTCGCAGGCAGTCACCTGCTCAGGTTCACGGTGCAGGTCCTGGCCTACTTTTGGAGGCCGTGTGCTTGCAGAGCCTTTGTGGTTCTACTTTGGTCACCTTGGTTTGTCTGGGGCCACTGGGGCCCTCAGTTGTGCTACTTTCTTTCTGGTTTTGGTGCCACCTGGAGATAAAAGGGACCTCCCTAGGCTGGGCCACTGGGTGCCTATGGGTGGTAGAAGGGGATCTCAGGCCCATGGGGACAGAGCTTTTCCTTGTCTGGTGCTTTTGGTGGGGAGGGCCCCTTCCAGTGCCACCCAGCTGCCTGGTGACTCAATCTTGGCCGAGAAATAGAGGGTCTTGAAGCCGGCCAGCCAGTTGTGGTGGGCTCTTCCCTGTGGCCCTTTTCCACAAGTTAGAATAACCTGAGCATCTCCAACTCATGGAAACACTCAGAAGCATGCTCTCCCAACCAGCTGCTGAGTCCAGCGGCTCCATTCCTCCATGGGAATACCAAGTCCTGCCCTCTGGAGGTTTCGAAAACACCAGAAAAGCCACACAGGACAGAACTTTCAAAATCTTGCAGATACAACTGAGCATAGAAGTTTACTCCTCAATACATAAGAGCCCCTGCTCCTTCCCCAAATACAGCATCCTGGAAAGCAGGCAGAGCATAACAAACAAGGCCCTTGCTGGAACGGAGTCCTGGCTCGGGCCCAGCGGCCGGTTTGACCTGGCAGAGTCATCAGTGTGTTTATCACACAGCACACGCAATACTGTACGCAACACTCTACGGAAGAACACACTGAAACAAACACTTCTAGAGAAACAAAGAGAAGTCAGAGTGGTGGCGTTCGTTCGTTAATTATTATTAATGATACCTGGTTATAAAAAATGAGGTGCCAGCACTTGCACTTTGATAAACCCTTATCCCTTCTCTGCCTTTCCATTGTTGTCGCACCCAGAAGGGCTCAGCGGATCTAAGAGTGCCGTCACCTGAGGGCCCCGTGACGGTCTTTGGGGAAGGGCCCAAGTGACACAGCCCACGTGGCAGGCGGGCTTGTCGCCCCCAGAGGCGTCAGCAGGCATGGGAACGTCCATGGAGGGATGTTGCATGAAGCGAGGTGCCCACCGCTAGACCAGGAGCCGGCAGACTATGGCCCATGGGCTGAATCGGACCCTCTGCCTGCTTTGGTCAATAAAGTTTTATTGGCACATGGCCTGCCCGTTGGTTCATCACAGCCCAGGCTGCTTTCACGTGACTGTGGCAGAGACCACGTGGCCCGAAAAGCCTAAAATGTATCCTCTTTGGCCCGTTAGAGAAAATGTGCTGACCCCTGGTCTAGGGTTGCTGGAGTCTGGGGTTGTTTTAAAGTTTTAGGGCCCTGGTCGGGGCGGGGTCCCTGCTCTGAGCTACCAGCCTTCATGGCTGTGATGGCTTGAGTGCCCCCCAGAAAGGGAGGCATGGACGAGACAGCCTTTCTCGATGGCTTGAGAGCTCTTGTTTCCTCTTCAAACAGAGATGATCCAACCAGTTTGTCTGCCCAACTCTGAAGAGAACTTTCCTGATGGGAAAATGTGCTGGACCTCAGGATGGGGGGCCACGGAGGACGGAGGTCAGTGGTCTGTCTTCAAGAGTCTGAGTCCCCGGCGCCCAGAACCGAGAGGGCCCAGGGCACCGTCCCCGTCCCCATGTCCCCGTCGGGGGGAAGCGCAGACCTGAGAGGCGTGGGAGGAGGGGTGTGCCCAGCGTGAGCCTAGAAGACGTGAAGGTAACGGGGTCTCAGACAGGTGGAGGCAGAGCGTGTCCGTCCCTTCGCGTGGGCGGCGAGGCTGACCCACCGCGGATGTGTTAGTTTCTTGTTGCTGCTGCCACACAAGCTCCAAACTCAGTCGGAGGCCATAAATCAGTGTCCGTGGGCTGCAGTTGGTGTGTCGGGAGGGCTGGTTCCTCCCGGAGGCGTCCTCGTCTGTCCCAGCTGTCAGGTCCCCTGCTGCACTCGTCCTGCCCTTTCCTCCCCCTTCGAAGCCAGCCGCACAGCATCTTCCATCGTCTGTCTCCTCTCCGACCTCTGCTTCCACCAGCCCGACTCACCCTCTGACCCCCGTGATCACACGTAAGGCCCAGCCAGAGGGCCCAGGATCGTGTCCCCATCTCAAGGTCCTGTCACCTCTGCAGAGTCCCTTTGGCCGTGTACGGTGACACCATCCCCAATTCTGGGGGCTGGGACATCAGTGTCCTTGGAAGGACGTTTTTCTCCTGACCCTCACAAGATGCCCCCAGAAGCTGTGTGTGTGACCTTCCTGAGCCTCCGTTTCCCTTCTGTCACCTGGGTTGTCCTGGACAGGCTGGTGTGGGTCAGGGGCTGGCCCTGCCCCAGATAAAGGCCTTCTGAGTTCCCGGTGGGGCCGCCCCTCACCACATGCCCCCCCCCACCCCTGCCACAGGTGACGCCTCTCCGGTCCTCAACCACGCGGCCGTGCCTTTGCTCTCCAACAAGCTCTGCAACCACAGGGACGTGTACGGGGGCCTCATCTCCCCGTCCATGCTCTGTGCAGGCTACCTGAAAGGCGGGGTGGACAGCTGCCAGGTAGGGCCCCTGCTGACCTCTGGGGACTACGCACGGGTGAGGCGAGGCTCTGGTGTGGCCACCAGCCCACAGTTCAGGCCACCGCCAGCCTTTCCCTGTGACCAACTGAAAAGCAAATTTGCAGGGCGTGGGGATGAAGTTTGCTCAAGATAGCACTCCTTTTCCTGTCTGGCTGGACCCGGGTTTACCCAACGCTCCCCTTTGCCAGGGTGCTCTCAGAGTTTGCAGGGGAACCAAAGGGGCAGAGGGCAGACAGGAGCCAGTGCACCCAGCCTGCAAGGCCACAGCGGGCAACTAGCCAGGCAGCCCCTCCCTCTGAGAGCCCCCTCTGCTCCCCTAGCTGCCTTTGTGGGCTCAGGAGATCTTGCAGGGGCACAGCAGGAGGGGACTGTCCCCAGAGGATAAGGACCCCACTGTCAGAGTGCAAGTCAGTTCCAGAAGGGCTGGGGTGATTCTGTAAGGGGGGCGGTCCTGCCGCCGGGACAAGGCAGGCACCATGGCAGGGCCTGTCCTGTGCCCTTTGCTCTTCCCTTGGCTTCCAGGGGGACAGCGGGGGGCCCCTGGTGTGTCAGGAGAGGACGGTGTGGAAGCTGGTGGGAGCCACAAGCTTTGGCATCGGCTGCGCTGAGGCGAACAAGCCTGGGGTCTATACCCGCATCACATCCTTCCTGGACTGGATTCACGAGCAGATGGAGGTGGGTGCAGCCACCCCCAACCCCGCACGCCTCCAGAGCTCACGCTGGTGCCCGCCATGCCGCCTCTGGCGCCCTTTCCGTGGGGCCCCCGTCCTGCCGTCCAGGGCCAGGAAGGGCCCCGTTAGGCCTCCGCTTGGCAAACAGTGGCCGTGCTCCTGGGTGTCGGCCTCAGCACAGCTGATCTCGTGGGCAAGGCTCTCTGTGTAGGGTGGGTCTGGTGGCAGAGGGGAGGGGATGGCACACACAGGGTGAGGGTGGCTGGGACTCGGAAGACAGTGTGCTGCTGCCAGGGGGGGAAGGGGCGGCCGAGGAGGAGCCCCGGGGGACGGGAGCAGTAAGGTGGGCACCTGTGCGTGTGTGCGTGCACATGCGCTCTCACCTGTGGATACGTGCAGAGGCAGGTGGGGGACTGTCTGGACATGGGGGTCCCCATTGTCCATGGGGGTGCTTGGACCTTGCGGGGATCCAGGAGTGGGTTGAAGCTTCCCATTAGGTGGGGCCTGGGCAGCTCTGGGCCTTGGGAGCTCCCTGCATGGGGGCGGGGATGGGGGGGGGACGTGTCACTGAGGCTGGCTTGGCAGGACCTGCACGGGCAGGGGAGCCCCGGAGATGGCAGGAGGAGGAGAGGGGGACACCCAGGGACCGGAGCATCCGCTTACTCCAGGCCCCAGTGTGACGGCTTGGAGGACAGGTAGCGACACTCCCCTCCCGCACCACGCCCCGCGAGCAGGAGCCTGTCAGCCCGCCTTCCACCTGCGGGCAGGCAGCACGTGTTTGCTGACTTAACCGCAACTCTGAGCCCCACGTCAGGCCTTAGACCCATTTCAAATGAACGTGGGTTTTTTTGGTTTTTTTGTTTTTGATTGAGGCAAGATTTACACAACCTGAAAGTAACCATTTTGAAGTGAACGATCCCGGGGCATTTAGCGCAATTAACAGTGTGGTGCCGCCTCTGTCTAGATTCAAGGCCCTTTCATTGCCCAGGAAGAAGACTTTGTTAAGCCACCCCTCTCTGTCCCCAGCCCCCAGCCTTCAGTAATCTGCTTTCTCTCCTGGTGGGTTTAAGACCTTTTCACTCTTATTGTTATTATTTGGTGGCACCTGCAGCATGCAGAAGTTCCCGGGCCTGGGATCGAACCTAAGCCACAGCAGTGACAACCCCTTAACCACTAGACCACCAGGGAACTCATCAAAAGCCTTTTTAAATGCTTCTTTTTAATTTAAAGCTATTGGCCAGGAGGACCTTGCCTAAAGTGCCTTGGCGTTCATTTCCCCTTCTTCCTCCTTGAATGATTGCTTTGAATAGAAGGCTAAGCACAGGGTGGGGCCCCAGGACTGGGACTCGGCCTGGTTTGAATGCCAGCCCTGCTCTTGTGTAGTTGGGGTGCCCTGCGGGTGCGAGAGTTCCTGCTCTCAGTGCTGGCCTGTCGCAGGACAAGCCTGGGGGAGGGAGAGGGGGGAGTCCACGTGGGGCGTGAGGGCCATGTGGGCGTGGGGGTGGGGCCCTGTGGGCGTGGGGGTCACGGCTGCGTGGGTGTGGTGCTGAGGGCCACGTGGGCACAGGGGTGAGAGCACCCTCTGCAGTCGCCCAGGGAGCCTGGGAGGTGCGCCTCCGCAAGGCTGCTCACAGCGTCAGGCGGTCGTATGATCAGGACCGTGAAAGCGGAGCTTGACGCAGGGCCCGGGGAGAGACCCAGGCCTGGTTCCGAGCTGTCTAGGGGGAGGGGGCTGTGTCGGGGGGATGAGGTTCCAAAGTCACTCTGGGAGCTTCTGACAGCTGCCCTGATGGCTCAGCCCACTTCCCCCATCTGTTCTGCCCCGGCTCTGGGGCCCTAGGACCAGCCAGTCCTAGAGGGCAGGGGACCTCCAGGCTAATCTGGGCAGAGCGCGAGCCCAACCCCACCCTGCTGCAGGCAGGGTGGGTCATCTCCAGCCTGGGGCGCAGCACTCCCCTGGCTGCTTGGTCACCTGAGGGTCCCTGGGACCGTCCCGTAGGCTCCAGTCAGGGGTCTCCAGGGCACACGCTGATAAAGCAGAAGTGTTTTGGAAAAGGCCCCCCTCCTAGAGTTTGAGAAGCAGGCTCGCCTGGACGACGGGGGTGGAGGCTGAGTCTCCCCTGGGGTCTGGAAAACATTTTAACCTCAACTGCCTCTGGCCCCAGGGCCTGCGTGAGTCACGCCTCCCTTCCAATGTCTCAGGGGCAACCCAGATGAGGCTTCCCTTCCAGGAGAGCTTTCTAGCAGGTCTGCATGTTTCCTTTGGGCATCATTCGTTGGCCTCCCAAGAGCTCACACACCTGCTGGGGGGAATCACCCCGTGTTTAGCTAAAGGAACTGTAGTTACCTCTACGTCCAGGGAGCTTAAAACAAAGCTGTGACTCAAACACTGAGTCATGGGAACGCTGACGATGAGCTGGGAAGTGCACGTGGAAACCGGGGAACCGTCTCAGGTGGGTGACGGAGAGGGTTGGAGGCACACCGGGAGGAGAAGCCTTTTCCCACTTACCTGGGACTCATCTAGAGCAGCGGCAGCTTTGTCGCCATCACTCAGGAGCAGCGGGCGATATGCTCGGGTAAATGGAGGTGCCCGCTCATCTGATGACTGGACGTGCAAAAAAAGGTAATACCTCTGATTTTATTTCTAGAGGGACCTGAAAACGTGAAGACGAAGAGGCGTGTTCCCACCTTGAGTTCCTGCCAAGCTGGAGACCCCCCTCCCTGTCCTTCCGTGGCCTCCTGTGTGGAAACTTCTGGTGGCGGAGCCAAAAGAACCCGCATCTCTCCGTTCCCCCACCTCCAGAACAGCTGTCTGCGAACAAGCCAGAGGGGCTTCAGATCAAAATGGCCCTGAACCTCCTTTCCCATCTTCACTCAGAGAAGAAGCAGGAACGCCTCCCAAATGCTCCCTTTTCCCACCCGTCCACCTGGGTTTCCTCCCGGCAACGTGGACCCGTGGGAGGGCGGTCACCGTTGACGAGCTGTCTGCACGCTTTTGTCCAGGCTCAGAACCTAACACTTCCTACGGGATCTCTTTTCACACGTGGGGCCGGACCCTATAAGGGATTATTGTCTTGAGGTTTATTTCTATTATTTCTTTGTAGCCTCTGGCGCTTGATGTGTCATTGTCCTGTGCAACCACGGACGTAACTCTTTCTTAGCACAGTCATCACCTGCAGCTTGTCTGAATCAGTCCTTTGTGGGGGGTCTTTTGGCTGCACCCCCGGCATGTGGAAGTTCCCAGGCTGGGATTGAACCCGCGCCACGGTGATGACAACACTGAGTCCTGAACCGCTTGGTGGCTGGGAACTCCTGAATGAATCCTGACTACTCGCGTAAGCTTGATTCAAAGGGCTCAATTGTTTAGATCTGTTTCATATCCACGGCGGCTTTCGCATTTCTTTTTTCAGTTGGAACAGACTTCTCAGCAGATCAGAATTATCTCCTATTCCGTCACCACGCTCAGAAGCAGAGTGAGAAAAGACAGTGCTGAGCTAAGTCAGGACCACTAAACCCGCACAGCTGTACTGAGGGCGGAGGGAGTAGACAGTTTCATGTGGTTGAGAGGCCAGAGGCTGCCCTGCCTCTCTGGGTGGGCCCATCTCCCACGCCTGCTGCAGGATTAGAGACCCCTCCTATCACCCACACACCCTCTGCACTTCCCACAACACACACATAACAGAGGAGAGTTACTTGGTGAATAATCCCTTTACAGCAGTGGTGCCTTATCACGAATGACATCATCAGAATAGGAATCTCTTCATTTGCCTCGAGGCAACATCGGGAAAGATGGATGAGTTTCCAGGAGATCAGAAACGGGTCCAGGTTCCTGGGGAGGGCGAGGCTCCAGGGAGCCTCCTGGGATGGGTGTGAGAAGAGGGTGGAGGAGGACCAGGTGGGGGCCGAGCTAAGGGCAAACTCTCTTTGGATGCACCTCTCTCATGTATCAGATCTCTGGACACATCGGAAAGTGACAAGACCAAATTTATTTGAAGGGTTTCTGCCTAGCTCTCTTTGAAAGAAGTGGCAGCTCCCCAAAGCAGTCTGAGAAAGAGGAACAAACCTGGAGGTATCACTCCCCTGGTTTCAGACTATCCTACAAAGCTATGGTGATCAAAACAGTGTGGTACTGGCACAAAAGCAGACACACAGATCAGTGGAACAGACTAGAGAGCCCACAAATAAATCCACACACTTATGCAGGTGATTAATCCAAGACGAAGGAGGCAAGCGTACACAGTGGGGAAAAGACAGTCTTTTCAGCTGCATGAAAAGAATGAAACTGGACCGCTTTCTCACCCCATACGCAAAAATAAATTCCACACAGATTCAACACTTGAATGCAAGACCTGAAACCACAAAACTTGTGGGAGAAACAGAGGCAGTAAACTCTGACACTGTATATGAGTATTTTGGGGGTCTGTCTCCTCAGGCACAGAGCACCAAAGGCAAAAACAAAGAGCCCTGCGTCAAACTAAAAAACATTCTGCTTCGCAAAGGAAGCCATCGACAAAACAAAGAGCCTGCCTACGGAATGAGAGAAGGTATTTGCAAACATTATGTCCAATTAGGGGTTAAGACCCCGAATATATAAAGAACTCATATGACTCAATAGCAAAAACCCAAACAATCTAATTTAAAAAGTGGGTCGAGGGCCTGAATATTTTTTTCCGAAGAGGAGATGCAGATGGCCAACAGGTACAGGAAAAGAGGCTCAGCATCCCTGATGATCAGGAGAAGGCAAATCAAAACCACAATGGAGATACCACCTCGTGCCTGTCGGAATAGCTATCATTGAAAAAGTGTTGGGGAGGATGTGGAGAGAAGGGAGCCTTTGTGCACCGTTGGTGGGAATGTAAATTGGTGCAGCCACTATGGAAAATAGTGTGGAGGGTCCTCAAAAAATTAAAAAGAGAAGGACCAAGTGACCCAGCAATTCCACTTCTAGGTATTTGCCCAACACCCCCCCAACTCATTCAAAAATATACTTGTACGCCTCTGTTTATTGCAACATTATTTACCATTAGCCAAACTGTGTGTGTCCATCAGCAGATGGATAGATAAAGAAGATATGTGGTGTATACACACACACACACACACACACACACACACACACACACACACACACAGAGCGTGGAATATTATTTATCCATAAAAAAGAGCAGAATCTTGCCATTTGTGATAAATGGATGGGCCTTGAGGATATTATACTAAGTGAAATAAGTCAGAGAAAGACAAATTCAGAATATGAAAGACATCTTTCACTTGTATGTGAAATCTGACAAACAAATGAACAAACATCACAAAAGAGAAACAGACCCACAGATACAGAGAACACGTGGGCAGTCACCAGCGGGGAGGGGGTGAGGGTTGGGCAAAATGACTGAAGGGGGCTAAAGGGGACACACTTCCAGTCCGGAAATAAATTAGCCAAGGGGGGTTAATATATAGCACAAATAGGGTCAATAATACAGTAAGAAGTTTGTACGGGGGACAGATGGAAACGAGGTCCAGCCCACTGGTCCCTTGTGGTGTGTTTAAATGTCGAATCTCCACGTCGTACACCTGAAATGAGCAGAATACTGTGCATCAGCTGGACCCGTCATTTCTTAGTCTAAATAAACCGTATGTTCATTAAAATTACTGTGCTAGAAATAAAATTATATTCCAACTTTTTTTTAAAAAAAAGAAAGCAGTGGCAACTCAGGTGTTGAAGATCCAGGTTGTGAAGAGATGGAAAAATTGCATGGGTGCTAACTCGGTTGTGGACCCTTGACCTTGGGGTCGCGGGAAATGTACTTCTAGCCTGTGGTGGTTTCCATCCGCTTGAACTGCCACGGAGGCTTGTTGGGACATAGTTTCCGTCTCACATCTTCGAGGGTCTTGGGGGATGCCAGCGGTGGCTGATGACTCAGCATGTATCTGGTGCCGGCCCCGTTCTGAGCCCGTTTCACAGGCTTATTGGTTCCTGGTCACCAGGGATTATTGTGAGTCCCATTCTGCAGATGAAAACACTGAGGTGTGAAAGTCAAAGACATTCCCAAGACCACACGTTAGGCCAGTGGCCACATCATTTGAGCAGGCATCAAAGCTGCACTGCAAAGCTACCTTCTCTGGCACTTGAATCTAAAGGGACTTTGTCACCAACTTGAACCCATCTGAGACATAGGAGTGACTCAAAGTCATGATCAATTTCTCTGTCCTCTAGACATGTCTGGTCCCAAGGGAGATGCCAGAGCAGAAGCCGGAGAGAAGGCTGTGGCTTGAGCACCCCTAACCTGCAGCCCAGCCACTGCCAGAGGAACACACCGTGGATAATGTGGGCTGCCTCCCCTGGCGCCTTGGACCTGAAGAAGTGGCCGTGGGGCATCCGTGTCATGACGTAGTGATTGAGGAGACCCACAGCCCCATGCCCTGTGCCCACATGTCCAGGGCAACGCCTGGGAAATGGCTCTCTCTCTCTCCCTTCTTTCCGGTACTTCCGTATTGAAACGGCTGTATTTAAGCATGTTTATAAGAACTATAGGGGACCTAACAATAGTATAGAAAGCTTGGAAGTAGAGTGTTGAAAATGGGTCAACGCCTTGAATACTGTCCTTGGCCACAGAAACTGTCACTTGCCTCCCTGTCCTAGTAGGAGAATTTCTAGCCTGGAACTGAGGGACCTGCTGAGGTCTGTTTCCTCCACTTGTCACCTGGGGAGACCGCCTGGGCTGCGCAGGCAGATGCCAGGAAGGTCTGGCTGTGGACCCCCCGCCCTTTCTCCCTGTCCCACAGCCTAGTCCAGGAGCCACCGCTGGTGGAAGAAGTCCCAGGTGTGGGCACAGCTGTACAGCCTCCACCCCCCAAGGCCCCCAAAGAGCAACCCTGGGGTTGGGATATGGGTGTGGGAATTGAGCCCTGGTCTAAGGGGCAGATGCCCCCTTCTAATGGCCCAGCCTCCAGCATCCAGGAGGCAAAGGGACGTGCCGGGAGTGACAAGAAAAAGCAAGTTTCTGCTGCAGAATCTTAGAGGACATTGGCTGCCAGTCAATTAACGTAGACAAGGTAGTCCTTGGGGTGGGTTTTCTGCACAGCGTGAGGAAGAAAGCCTGGCTGGCTTGCTGCCTCTCAGTCACCTGGGACGCAGTGCCCTCTGTGTCTGGCCCAGCTGGGCACCAAGAACCGTGGTGGGTCTGTCTGCCCGGCTTGGAAGCAGCTTCTGGACACGTGCTGCCTCTGGCTCGTGCATCTCGTCTGGGCTCCTAAACGGTCTGAATTTCCCCTGAAACTCATGGACCTGTAGAGGAAGGTCATTCTTTGGGCTCCTGTATTATTGCTCTGTGTGTGTGTGTGTGTGTGTGTGTGTGTGTGTACACATACACAGTGGTGCACTTACACGACCGTGAACTCATCAGTTTCTGAGCCCGTGGGAGCCCCAAGGATGGGCTGATTCCTATTCACCTGCGCGTTCGTTCCGGCGTCCAGCCCAGGACCTGGGGCGCCGACACAGCCCGTGACCATGGGCGGCTGAATGGTGACTAGAAAATACATGCGCCACCTCAGTGGATGTCGCCCGTGCGTCCTTGTTTCATGACGCGGCACATGTTACGAATGGAAATAGATGAAATGAACCTAATGAGAACATGTGTCATTTAAAGCTGTGACTTATTTAAAAAAAAAAACCCATCTGTATTTCTCCCCTTAAAAGCACAAAATAGGCGTTCCTGCTGTGGTTCAGTGAGATAAGAATCTGATGGCAGCAACTCAGGTTGCTGGGGAAGTGAGGGTTCGACCCCTGGTCCAGAGTAGTGGGTTAAAGGATCTGGTGTTGTCGCAGATACAGTGTAGGATTCAATCCCTGGCCTGGGAGCTTCCAAATGCCACAGGTGCGGCCATAAAACAAAATAAAATAGTACAAAGTAACCATCTAACGTGTAAAAACTGACTCCTGCTACGTGACTGCGCTGTATTCCGGTCAGCCTTAGAGCGATCAAAATTATCTAAAAAATTGTGACTCAGAGTTCCCTGGTGGCTCAGTGGGTTAGGGATCTGATGTTGTCACTGCTGTGGTACAGGTTCAACCCCTATCCTGGGAATTTCCACAAAGGAAAACAAAACAAAACAAAACTTCGTGTCAAAGTAGTTCACAGAAAAATGGTGGCGGTGATGTCACTAAGGGGTGAGAAATGGCAAAAGAGCGGGTTTTTCTAAGAATGGAAAGAAAACCACTGTGACGGTCTTTCAGATCCACCCACTGCCATCGTGTTTTCAGAGTCGGGGAAGCGGTTCCTGAGGCAGCGTGACCGGTCAGGGTGTCCGTACGTCTCCCCCACTTTCTTTCCTTTTATCTCAGGTACAAACTAGAAGCTTCACTGGCCCTGGTTTCCTTGGTGGGGTCAGAGCATCAAGGGAGGGTTGCAGGATGGGGGGTGGCTTGCTGTCCCCCCCAACACGTCCCTCTTCCCAGGAGGGGCTGGTGAGGGGGACCGGCCCCCCAGTTCCCTTCACGCCCTCCTTCACCCCAGGGCGGCCCCTGGCAGGCGGCCCAGAGTCGAACTTACCATTTGTGAAATAAGACTGGCTCCCAGCACGGCATGCATCCTTAGTGCTCGTTGCCTGCAGGCCTCGGAGGAGAAGCACGGAAAAGGAAGGTCGGGGCGGGGGACCGTCCCTGGGTCCAGAGGCTACTTACTGGTTTATCCACCCCCACCCCCAGCCTCCTTCAAAGGCAACCTCAGAGCTTCCAGGCCTGGCCGCCAGATGGGGCTCTGGGAGGCCGGCCACTCCCTCCCCTTCCTCCTGGCTGTGGAAAATTCCAGATGACCTTCCAGGCCGGGGACAGCTGCCTCCTGGGCCTGGGACCCTGGGGCCACATCTCACCCGCTCCCGGCTTGTAAGAGGGCTGCCCAAGGCCAGCCTGACCAGAGCTGCTTCCTGCTCCATCCCTAAGACACCTGCAGAGGTGACTCCGAGCAGCTACTGGGCAGGCCAGCCAGGGCTCCCAGGCAGGATTCCAGAGTCTGCTCCACTAGCCTGAGAAGGTGGCAGGCCTCTGCTGTGAGTCTGTGAGGAAGCCCCCCAGGCCTGGGCTTCCCTTTGGCCCAGGCCAGGGCTCTGGGGGCCTTTGTAAGGGGGGTGCCTTCTGGGGCAGCCACATCGTGGAGGCGGAGGCTGGGTTTCCACTGAACGGATTTCCTATTGCCAACCACACAGACTTCCTGAGAAAAAGAACTGTGCAAATAACTTTTTAAAGTTACAATTGGTTTACGTAGCCACAAGAATTATGGTCTCAGAAATTCTTTGGTTTTTTGTCTTTTTAGGGCTACGGAGGTTCCCAGCTAGGGGTCAAATCGGAGCTGTAGCCGCCGGCCTACACCACAGCCACAGCAACGCAGATCCTCAACCCACTGAGCGAGGCCAAGGATCGAACCCACGTCCTCATGGATGCTAGTCAGATTCATTTCTACTGTGCCGTGAGGCCCTCAGAGACTTTGTTATCCCACTCACGTTTCTTTGAGTTGAAAATGTGATGAGATCATTGCAGTGTCACGCAGTCACAGGGACTAAGGCAGAGGCGGCCTCTGTGCCCGGCTTCCCCTGAGGGTGACAGTGTATAAAACCCTCGTCCGGCCTCAGAGGCAGCGCGTGGACCGCGGTGAAGTCTGCTGGCCTCTTGTTCAGATGTTTCCAGTTGTACTTGTGTGCGTGTGTGGCGTGTGTGTTTGTGTGTTTGTGGCCTATGCGTCTGTGTGTGTTTGTGTGTGTATGTCTGTGCATGACTGTGTAATTGCAAGGTATATGCGGTGTTTTTCTGTGTGTGTCTGTGTGTCTGTGTGTGGGGTGTGGGGTGTGGGAGGTGTCTGTGTGTGGTGTGCGTCTGTGTGGAGTGTGGGGGCATGGTGTGTTTAGCTCTGTTCAGCCTGTAGAAACGTGTAGCTTTGTGCATCCACCACCGCCCTGCAGACCCTGGACAGTTCCGCGCAGCAAGGATCCCTCCAACAGCCCCCTTTAAACACGCTCCCCCCTCCGCCCCCCGGCCCCCGTCTCTAGTCCCCAGCAGCAAGCACCTGCTCTCCGTTTCTAAAACACATCATTTCCGAACTGCTCCGTGACGGAAGCATGTTTTCGTGTCTCTTAGATAAATGCCCAGACGTGCACTTGCTGAGTGATAACCAGATTTTTGGAAAGTGCCGCGCGGCCGTCTGACGTGCCCAGACGTGCAGCAGAGCTGGCTTCCCTGTCTTCCGCGGTGGTGCGTTTTGCCCTTGCGTGCTCCCAGAGGCGGTGTTTCGTGAGGGTTTTAACTCGCATCTCCCCGGTGGCTAATGTGCGGAGCCTCCTCCAGGACGCTCCTCTGCCTCCGTGTCCCCTCTCGGGGGCGTGTTCCTGTCCCTCCTGGTTTGCCCCTTTCCTCACCGGATTGTTTTCTACTGCTGCATCTTGAGAGCGCTTTATGCATCGGGATACAAGTCCTTTGTTGGATGTGTGGTTTGCAAATACTTCCTCCTCGTCTGTCACGTGTCTTTTCATCCCCCGCACAGAAGCATCCACAGAGCAGAAGATTTAAATATGGGGAGGGGTCCATTTATCAGTGGTTCCTTTTCTGTGTTGTCTTCATGGTGCCAAGCTGAAGACCTTCTTGCTTCGTCCTAGGTCCCAAAGATGTCTGTGTATTATTTCTAAAAGATTTGCAGTTTTTAAAATTTTATTATTACTGTCTTTGCTTTTTAGGCCTGCCCCTGAGGCATGTGGAAGTTTCTAGCCTGGGGGGTGAAACGGAGCTACAACTGCTGGTCTACATCACAGCCACAGCCACAGCCACAGCCACGTGGGATCTGAGCTGAGTCTGCAACCTACACCACAGCTCACAGCGATGCTGGAGCGAGGCCAGAGATCGAACCCACATCCTCATGGATACTAGTTGGATTCGTTTCTGCTGTGCCACAGCGGGAACTCCCCAGTTTCATGTTTTACGTTGAATTCTATGCTGTATCTTGAGCAAATTTTTGGTGGAAGAAGTGAGGTTTAGCTTGGAGTTCACGCCGCCTCCCCACACCCGTGGACATTCATTGGATCTAGCACCATTTGTTGGCAAGGCTGTCTTTTCTCTATTGAGTTGCTTTTAGTCTGTTGACAAAAATCAGTTGGACCTATTTGTTTGGGTCTATTTCTGAGCCCTCTGTTCGGTTCGTGGGTCCCTCCCTCTCTTGATGATGGCCGTAGATATAAGTCTTCTTATTGGCTAGCGTGATTTCTCTTACTTTATTGTTTTTCAAGACTGTTTTTGCTTTTCAAGGGCTTCTGCCTTTTCACATAAATTTTAAAGTAAGCTTCTCTGTATCTGCAAAAATCTTTGCCGGGATTTCGATAGGAGTTGCATGAACTTACAGATTAATTTGGGGAGAATTGACCTCCTTACTACACTGAATCTTCTCACATGTCTTTCTATGATTTTTTTCTGATTTCTTTTATCAGAATGTTGTCTTTTCCAGCATACGGCTCCTCAGCATGTGTTGTTAGGTGGTACCTATTCCATTTTTCATGTGTTTATCTACATGGTATTGTGTTTGTTTGTTTGTTTTTGCTTTTTAGGGCCGCACCCACGGCATATGGAGGTTCCCAGGCTAGGAGTCAAATCAGAGCCACATCTGCGACCTACACCACAGCTCAAAGCAACACCGGATCCTTGACCCACCGAGTGAGGCCAGGGATCGAACCCATATCCTCGTGGATACCAGTCAGACTCATTTCCATTGCACCACAAGGGAAACACCTGGTGCTGTGTTTTTAATTTCAGTTTGTGCACGTTTGCCGATAGTTTGTAGGGATACAAGGTAGATTTTTCTTACTGATCTTCTGTGCCTTCACTGATCTCTCTTGTTGTTTCTAAGAGTCTGGAGTTTTGCTTCTAGTTTCCTTGGGATTTTGATACGGAGGTGATCATGCCATCTGCAAACAGTTGTAGTATTTCCCTTCTCGTCTGTGTTCTTTTTATTTCATTTTCTTCCCTTATTTCAATGGCTAGAACTGCTAGGATTATGTAAAATATTTGTGGTGAGAGCAAACAGCCTTGCCTTGCTCCCAGTCTGAAGGGGAAAAAAATCATTCAGTCTTTTTTAAGTTTGACGTCAGCTATAGGTGTTGACCAGGCGCTGTTTCCCAAGCTGAGGTAACACCCCACTACTTCTAAATCGCTGAAGGTTTCTGTCATGAAAGGCTGTTGGATTTTGTCAAATATTTTTTCCACTTCAGCTGACACAGGCTGACAACACACCAAAGGTGATACAATGGTTTTTATCTTCTTCTTTTTATTTATTTTTTGTCTTTTCTAGGGCCATGGGGGTTCCCAGGCTAGGGGTCTAAGTGGAGCTGTAGCCTCCAGCCAAAGCCACAGCCAAAGCCACAGCCACAGCAACGTGGGATCCGAGCCACGTCTGCGACCTACACTTACGGCTCATGGCAACGCCGGATCCTTAACCCACTGAGCGAGGCCAGGGATCGAACCTGAAACCTCATGGTTCCTAGTTGGAGTCCTTAACCACTGAGTCACGACAGGAACTCCTCCAGTAGCCCCTTGAATGACAAAAATGGTATAAACACTTTTGGTTTTGTCTCCATCAGGAACAAAAGCTGGAACTCGAACAGCTAACACAAGGGCGGCCCCACCCTCCACCCAGTACCACACCTTCTGGCAGGGCTTCACGTCACAGCAGGGACCCGAGGACCAGATAAGGACACAGCCCACGAGATAGGACTTGGCTCAAGAATCGTGATCCCTGACACATCACAATCCAACCAGTGGACCTGCACTCAGATCTGCCACAACTCCAGCCGGAAAAAGTCAAGACATGAAAAAAGAGAGGAATAAAGTAGAAATAAAGTTTAGTGAGGCTTTTTAGAGATCACCACATACAGAGCCTTTGTCCAGTAAAGGAAACCCCCCCTCTTGGTTACCGTGACTGAGCCCTAAACCATGGGGCTTAAGTTCCGGGGCTTAGGAACCAGAATCAGAATCGCAGAAGCAGCCTTGGAGCAGCGGGGGCCCAGGAACCTCCATCCTTGGAAAGCTGTCTTGTGGGCTTTACGAGGCGCTCTTCTGGTCCTTGTCCCAGCTGGAGGGAGGCTGTCCGCCCCAGTCCCGGCCACAGGACAGCCCTCCTGCTTGACATGAACGTGGACCCGCATACGCTTGTCCGGGGTAGACACGGTTGAAATCGACCGAAGGGCCATCTCAGAGGACGCCGTCTGGGGGCTGTGGGGGTGCAGGACGGAGCACGGTGGAGCCTCAGTCTCTGGGCTGGAGAGGTCCGGCTCTGAGGCCTGAGGAGGCAGGACTCCAGCCAGGGCGTGAGGGAGGGAGGGTGGGACACGGTCAGCGGCCCAGGGCTCACATGAGGACTGAGGTGCAGATTACGTGGACAGACAGTGCCTGCCAGGCTCCCTGGAGGGGCTGGAGGTCAGCAGAGGAACCCCAGACTCACCTGCTGGGAGCTGGGCTGAGGGGGGGAGGCTGCAGGTGAGGTTGGGGGGGGAGGCTGGGAGGGAGGCTGGGAGGGGAGGCTGGGAGGGGAGGCTGGGAGGGGAGGCCTTAGGTATCAGGCTTCCTGTTCCTCACTTCTAGTTTCAAATTCCTGGGAGGCTCCGGTTGGGACTTGGAGCCTTGGTCACTGGAAGGGATGCTGGGCCTTGGCACAGCCTCTCTAAACTAGAAGGGTGGTGAGACCTCTCACTGGGCCACTCAGCATTCAGGGGTATGGAGAGGCCTGGACCAGCCTGCACCCAGGCCGCAGTCCCTGGGGTTTGCTGGGTGGGACCAGGACTCAGGGGGCAGGAATGGCCAGCTTTGCTCAGCGGGGCTGCTGAAATCTAAGAGATAGCAGGCTGCTCACACCACCCCCAGACTTGTGTTTAACTTTAGGGAAGGTTTAGGGAGGGTGTGATCAAGCAGGTCCTGGGGCAAGGGGGTGTGGCCGGCGTGTCTGGGGGCGTGGCCAGGGGCGTGGCCAGCGGGAACCGCCTCCATCAAACACCTGCTGGACTCCCTGACTCACCCATGATGCCGGGGAGGCAGGGACCGCTCCTCTTTCTTTCTGGGGAGCAAAATCATTACACTTTTTTTTTTGGTCTTTTTGCCATTTCTTGGGCTGCTCCGGCGGCATATGGAGGTTCCCAGGCTAGGGGTCCAATCAGAGCTGTAGCCACCGGCCACAGCAACAGCCACAGCCACAGCAACTTGGGGATCTGAGCCGTGTCTGCAACCTACACCACAGCTCACAGCCATGCCGGATCCCTAACCCACTGAGCAAGGCCAGGGATCGAACCCGCAACCTCATGGTTCCTAGGCGGATTCGTTAACCACTAAGCCACGATGGGAGCTCCTCTTTACACTTTATTTTTTCAGTATAGTATTTTTCCATTTTAAAAGTTAAGTACACTCACTCTGAAAACATCGCAATGTCCAGGAAAGCAGAACCCAAGGGAAGGGATAAAACATCTTTCACCATGACGCCCACGGGGTATCTTCTTTTTTCTCCATTTGTCTCCTGAGTTGTGTGTAAAGCTCTGTGATCTTATTCTTTCTGATTTCACACTGCAGGATGAAAATTCTCCACGTGGTTACCAGTTCCATAGAAATACAGCTTCGCCGTATATCACCACGTAGCTGTGACCAGCATGTGTCAGTGCTTTCTCTATTATTGGTAATTTGGGTTGTTGATAATTTTTCGCTATTGCTAAGATTTCCTTTGATGAACATCTTTATGCAAAATGATTTTTCTTGGGGGAAAAAATTATTTTTTTCTGAGCTTCGAATCCTTTCTTTAGAGCAGCCCCCAAAGTAGATTTACTGCATCAGAGAATGTGCTTTTTTGAAGATTCTTGGTGCAAAATGCCATGTTGATTCCCACAAAGGTGACACCATGGGTGGAGGTGTCCATTCGGCCTGAACTTCATTCAGCAGCATAGAATATTCTGATTGAAAAAAAACCCTAAGAGTTCCCACTGTGGCACCGCAGAAATGAATCCAACTAGTATCCATGAGGATGCGGGTTTGATCCCTGGCTTCTCTCAATGGGTTGGGGTTCCAGCATTGCCATGAGCTGTGGTGTAGGTTGCTGTGGCTGTGGTGTAGGCCAGCAGCTGCAGTTCTGATTTGACCCCTAGTGCAGGAACTTTATGCCACAGGTACAGCCCTCAGAAAAAAAAAAAAAAAAAAAAAGCAAAAAAAAAAATTGACAATTTGATTGATTTGAATGTTGTTATTGATGTTTTAAATGATTTCTTTAATTACTAATCATTTTTCTCATCTTTCCTGTAACTTTTAGGCCCTTGCATATTTTCTTCGAAGAATTTTGTATTCGTGTCCTTTGCTTCTTTATCTGTGGGAGTTTCAAGATATGAACAATCATTATGTGTGAGATCTTTTTTTTTTTTATGGCCACCTGAGGCTTATGGATGTTCCTGGGTCAGGGATTGAATCTGAGCCTCAGTGGGGACCTATGCCACAGCCGTGGCAACGCCAGATCCTTAATCCGCTGCTCTGGGCTGGAGATCGAACCCACACCTTCATGGGGACCCCCGATGCTGCCGTCGGGTTCTTAACCCACTCTACCACAGGGGGAGCTCCTGTGTGAAATCTTTCCATCTTAAAGGTTTTAAACTCTTGTCCGTCATCTTATCCCATAAACTTTTTACGATTAAATTTTCTATATCCAAAGTTTGAGCTATTTAACGTAGTCCCATTTGCTCTCCGCCCACGTGTGCTACATACATTCAGATGACTTCTCTCACATCATTTGATCATTTCCTACCGTCATGCAATCGTGACAGACTTAGAAACCCCTAAACCTTGCAGAAATTCGTTATGGATTTACTGTCCTTATCCTTAACGTGCATTCCATATGGCGCCTACAGGACTGCATTGGTTGTTGGTCAAGAGGTCAAGGTGGGTTGTCCCAGCTCCCTTCCCAC
The DNA here is from genome assembly GCF_054392235.1 of Sus scrofa. Taxonomy (NCBI): domain Eukaryota; kingdom Metazoa; phylum Chordata; class Mammalia; order Artiodactyla; family Suidae; genus Sus; species Sus scrofa. The sequence goes on along the minus strand of NC_139395.1, from coordinate 221,075,079 downwards.
TTCATGGCCCCTTGTCATCTGTGATCCCTCTTGCTGGATGTGGTTATTTACCTGCTAGGGTGACCTCAGTCTTGACCCTATAGGACATGAGTCCTTACTTGGGTTTATATTTACTGGTGGCCTCAGTTTTCCATCGACCAGGACGGCTGAGTGAGAAAGCACTAACAGAATCCCAGAGACCCCTTGGGCTGCAAGCATCGTCCTTCTGTCCCCTGGTGCGGCGGTGGCTGTCCCCTCAGTAATTATGACCAAACCTCTAATCAATACTCCTCCTCTGCAAATGGCTCAGGGGCATGAAGAGGTCAGGCGGCCGCAAGGACAGTGTCCATGGCCAGGCAGGAGGAACCAAGGGCGTGTTTCCAAGCGGAAGCCAGCCTCTCTTAGCAACAGCCGCTCAGGCCATGGCTGTGAGGAGGGCAAGCCCAGTTTCTTGCAATATTTAGTCTTCAGAAAAGCTACTCCAGGGAGAACCCTCCTCCCCAGTGGTGGGAATTACATTCCAATTCCCACTATGGAAGACATCAAAGAGTTCCCTTAAAAAACTAAAAATAGTGTTGCCATATGATCCGGCAATCCCACTCCTGGGCCTATATCCAGACAGAACGATAATTCAGAAAGGTAAGGCACCCCTGGGGCTTCCCGTGTGGCTCACAACAAAAAGATACCCACACCCCTATGTTCACAGTAGCACTATCCACAACAGCCAAGACATGGAAGCCACCTAACTATCCATCGAGAGAGGAGGGGATAAAGAAGATGTTGTATATTTATATTATATTCACACAATGGAATGTTAGCCACACAAAGGAATGAAATGACGCCATTCGTAGCAACATGGATGCAGCTATCATACTAAGTGGAGTAAGTTAGAGAAAGACAAATGTCACACAATATTGCTCATATGGATCAAACCCATACCACAGCAGTGACAACACAGGGCCCCTAACCGCTAGGCCACCAGGGAACTCCCTATTTTAAAACCGTAAGTCTTGGGGTCACTTGACTCATGGCAGCAGAGGATGGGCCCAGATCTGTGCTGTGTCTCTCATGGGGACGTTCCAAAGGAGCCACGCACTATTTATGCTGCCGTGAACATGTTCCCCAAGCTGCGGAAGCTTCCGGGCCCAGGGCAGAGCAGCTTGCGCTGCAGCCAGGACCGACGGCTGCACAGCCATCCAGGATTCTGAACTTCGCTCAAAACTGCAGACTCACTGGGAGTCTGGTCAAAGAGCCACAGCCACACGGCCGAATGCAGAGTAAATATGCCCCCCAAATCCTGAGAGTGTTTCTTGGGCGGAGTGGTACAAGCAGCAGAAAGGCCCCTTTCCCTTTCAAGGGGGTATTTCCACGGCCCCAGGCCTCCTAACCAGCGCCCTCACAGGCCAGCCCCCCACGTTTTCCAGGTCCAGTCTCTGACACAGGTGTGTTCAACCTGGGCATCCGACTTCCTGTTTTCCAAATCCAGTCAACCTAGCCTCCTGTCATCAAGGTGACGGGCCAGCAGGTGTTTAGCACAATGTGCAACGTCTCTCTGAATGTGTCACATCAGAGAGCAGGGACTGGACATCACCCAAGTTCCCACAGAAGAGAGAAATTGCCGCCCCCACCATACAAAGGCAAAATACTTCCGATTAGCTTTTCTTTCCTTTTGTTTTTTTTTGGCATATGGAGGTTCCCAGGCTAGGGGTCCAATCAGAGCTATAGCTGCCGGCCTACACCACAGCCACCGCAACGCCAGGTCTGAGCTGCCTCTGCGACCTACACCACAGCTTATGGCAACCCTGGATCCTTAACCCACAAAGCGAGGCCGGGACTCGAACCCACACAGACATCATCGGTGACACTGTGTCGGGTTCTTGACCCGCTGAGCCTCCATGGGAACTCCTGATTAGCTTTTCTGAAGGAATGAGGGAACCAAACATTTTCTAGCCCAATAGCTGCCCATCAGGTGCTAGGGCATTTGTTCCAGGAACACGACATCGAGAACCTCTGCAGACATTGTCCTCACCACTTGGTTAAACGTATGATGCTCTAGAGGCAGGGCTGGACCCATGGCCGTCTGTGGGCCCTGTCTTGCCTGTGGTCTGTCTCTGCACAACCAGTCAACCAAGAATGGCTCTACACGTTTTAAGGGTCGTGAACGTAAGACCAAGAAGAACATGGGACAGAGACCCATCTTGGCCCCCGGAGGCTAAAATATTGACTACCCGACTCTTGACAGGGAACCCATGCTCCATGGTTCCTCGGTAACTCAGCCGGCCTGAGCACTGGCCAATGACGAGAGCTCACAGGGTGTGCGGAAGGGCCGCACCTGAACCTTTCACGTCTTTGATAGCGGCATCGATTTCTGCAATTCCTTCCTGGACTGTGATTGTGGGGGTGCGTCCCTGTCTTGGTGAGAGGGACTTCCACCTGACTGTCCATCTCTAAACGCGGCAAAGCCACCAAATGCACCTGTTCTGGGTCCTGGGAGATTCCCGAGGGATGCGTGTATCATCTCCCTGGACCTGGAAGAGGACGGGTGTGGACCAAGAGTCCAACCAGCACCTGAAATCCACAGGCCCCTTCTTGTGCTGAACCATGTGGGGTTTGGAAATAGGGTCTTTGCCGATGGTCAAGGTGAGATGAGGTCATTAGCGGTCTCATGTGTCAGTACAGAGCTAATGTTGAATGATTTTCCGAGCTAATATTTAATGAGCTTCAGAAAGTCTAGGAGTTCCTGCCATGGCACCGTGGGTTAAGAAACTGACGGCAGCGGCTTGGGTCTTTGCAAAGGTGAGAGTTCGGTCCCCTGCCCAGGGCAGTGAGTTAAAGGTTCCTGTGATGTCGCGGCTGCGATCCCTGGCCTGGGGACATCCATGTGTGGCTGGTGCAGCCGTAAAATGGAAAAAAAAAAAAAAGAAAAGAAAGATACTTTCCTCTCCATCATAATCACCCTTGTTGCATCAGTTTCAAGGGCTGCTGTCAGAACGTACCACGAACGGGGTTTACAGCAGAAACCTGGGGCCTCCCAGGCCTGCAGTTCAAGATCAAGGCCTCACCAGGGTCGGTCCCTTCTGAGGGCGAAGCTGTCACACACGCCTCTCTCCCAGCTGCCGGCGGCCCCAGGGCTTCCTTTGGCAAGAGATAGTGTCCTCTCTGTGTCTTCACGTCATCGTCCCTCTGTGCGTGTCTGTGTCCAAACACTCACCTGACAAGGACACGGCGTATTGGATTAGATCCCATGCTTTGACCGCTAATGACCTCATCTCACCTTGATCATTTGCAGAGACCCTATTTCCAAAGAAGGCCACATTCAAATAAGGTGTGGGTGAGGGTTGCAACATTTTTTTTTCCTTCTTCTTTCTTCTTCTTCTTTTTTTTTAATGGCTGCATCCACAGGATATGGAAGTTCCCAGGCCAGGAATTGAATTTGAGCCGCAGCTGCGGCAGCGCCAGATCCTTGAACCCACGGCATGGGGCAGGGGATCAAACCCTGTCTCCACAGCCACCCGAGCTGCTGCAGTCAGATTCTTAACCCACTGTGCCACAGCGGAAACTCCACATCTTTTGGGGGACACAGTTCAACCCCAGCAGAAGAGGACTAGTGAATGGCTCAGCTTGTTCTGGGGGCGTCTTGGAGGCAGCCTCGCCACTTGCATCCGTGGCCTGGCGGTCAGGCTCTTCCTCAAGGGAACCTGGCCTCCATCCTTGCTGAGGGTGTGGGGTCCCCAGCCAGCCTGAGCTACGCAGGTTCTAGGAGGCACAGCACTTGTGAAGGATGCTGGTGGCCCCTCTCCAAGGCGTTTCCAAATGCCCGAGGGACGGAAGCATCCAAAGAATAGCAGGTGACACCGGTAGGAGACTAGGAGGGCCTCTGAGGGTGGAGGTGAGAGGTGTCGGACCTCAGGGTGGCCCAGGAGGGTGCACACCAGAGGTGCACCCAACGTGGAAGCTACCCTGAGCCCAGGACCCCACCCTGCTTCATCGCTGGGATTCCCACACCCAATGTGCCTGCAAAGTACCTGGGAACTTTCTAGAATGCAGGCTTGACTTCAAGCCAGCTGACCCCACACCTAAATCGGGTGGCTGTTACCCACAGAAAGGAGATGCTCCCTACTCCCCACCACAGGTGCCCGCCTCACACTTTATTCCTCATCCCCCTCTCTTGGTTTGCATTTTCTTCTGTGCCAAATCATTTGAAAGTCGTTTTAAAAAAAAAGGTGTCCTGTGATTGTGTGATCTTGTGATAGTGTGTCCAACAGGAGTCCTGTCATCACCACTGCAAGTCTGAGAGGCGGTCTGCGAAGAGACACGGCCCCACCAACCACACCACCCACACGGGAGGGCAAAGTCAGACACATACAGAGAATGAGGTAACAACCACGAATTCGTGTCCCTCCTGAACCCCAAAGATGCTCCCCTTTGAGGGAGTTCCCGTCATGGCTCAGCGGGTTATGAACCTGGCCAGTATCCATAAGGATGTGGGTTTGATTCCTGGCCTCGCTCAGGGGGTTAAGGATCCGGGGTCGCCATGAGCTGTGGTGTAGGTTGCAGACGCAGCTCGAATCTGACATTGCTGTGGCTGTGCTGTAGGCCAATGGCTACATCTCCCATTCAACCCCTGGCCTGGGAACTTCCATACACTGGAAGGCGCAGCCCTAAAAATGAGAAAAAAAGATGCTAACCTTTGAACCGTATTTCCTCCAGATTTTCTTTTGTACCACAGGTCTGTACGAACCTCTTCATACTCCTCCTGAGCCCACTTCTCGCTCGCCCTTCCCAGGCGCACTCATTATGGGGAAGTCGGTGCGCCTCCTTGTGCGTTGTTAGACTTTTATCTCGTCGGACGCAGTTCGGCAACGTCTTGCATTGTTTGACGTATTTTGGAAATCCGTACCGTAAACGATATCATACCTTAAGCGCCTCCCTCCCCCGCTTCCTCCATTCCACTGAAAGCTGCTGCAAACACTGCTGCAAGCATCATCCCTGACGCTGGACCTTCCGTCCCAGCGTGAGGATTTCGCTGAGGTGGACACCAGGCTTAGGACCAGCACACCTGCTGGACTCCACCTCTGCAGCTCCAACTTCATAAACATCCCTCCCTCTTTCTCCAAACTGGTTTGCCGTTTGTACTTCTGTTTCTGAGAGAAATTAGACCAGAGACGTTGGAGTGGTGGGTTTTCACGGTTTTGAGCACACCCAGGTCCCAAGCGCCATCCTGCCTCTGGCAAACTCCACCCGCCCCCTATGAGGGTCTCTGCCCCCCCCGGCCCCTCCCCGGGTCCTGCACGTCGTGCCTCTGCTGGAGACCCTGGCCCAGGACCCCCCTGGAGTGAGGGGGCTGGGCTCCAGATGAGTCTAAGAACGCGAGGCCCCGGTCCTGATTGGGACGCCCTCTCAGGCCGGCTGCGGGGGCGTCCCGACCACGTCGCCCAGCAACAGTGAGGCTCTCTCTGTGGCCAGACTCACTATCCTCCGAGCCGGACCTCTCCGCGAAGAGAAAACACTCCTCCTGTCTGTTTGCTCATTCATTTGTTGGTTCATTCACCCGTTCATTCTCTCATTCACCCGTTCATTCACTCATTCACCCGTTCATTCACTCATTCATTCACCCCCTCACTCATTCCCTCCCTCACTCTTTCATTCTTTTGTTCCTTCGCTCACTCATTCCTTTGTTCATTCACTCATTCATTCGCTCATTTGTGAAATTGCTCACTCATGCATCCGTTTGTTCATTTGCTCATTTATTCATTTGTTTGTTCATTCATTCCCTCACTTATTCTTCCATTTGTTCATCCGTTCGCTCATTCATTAGTTCATTCATTCATTGCCTCCCTCCCTCATTCATTCATTTGCTCACTCATTCATGGTTTGTTCATTCATTCACTCACTCACCCACCCACTCCCTCACTCACTCACCCACCCACTCCCTCACTCACCCACCCACTCCCTCACTCACCCACCCATTCCCTCACTCACCCACCCACCCACTCACTCACCCACCCACTCATTCACCCACCCACCCACTCACTCACCCACCCACTCACTCACTCACCCATTCCCTCACTCACTCACCCATTCCCTCATTCACTCATTCATTAGTTCATTCATTCATTCCCTCACTCATTCCTTCATTGCTCATTCATCCACCCACTCAGGCTTTCCTTCATTCTTCAACAGATATTTAGTGAATGAGGCACTGTCCCATGTGCTGGGACCACCTGGACACACAAAGTGGACAAAGCCCCCTGAGTCATGGAACTTCCGTTGAACTGGGGGGGGGGGTCAGCAAATAATAAGCATGGAGCTGAGCACGTCCCTGGGTGCCTCAGAAGGTGGCGAGAGTGACGGGACAGGAAGGACCAGAGCAGCGGATGGACCTGGGAGGTGGGGATTGGAGGTGACACTTTAGGGACCGAGTCAGTGAGGCCTCCCTGGGAGGATCTGAGAGAGTGAGCCCCCCCCACACACGTGGGGGTCCCCACGAAGAGAGCCCAGCCACTTCATCAGTGTCACCTCAGCTCTCGTACACGCGACCTCACTCTGGAAAGGACTCCGCTGTGACAGGAAAAAGAAAAGCAGAAAAAAGAGAAAATTTATTTTAAAAAAATATTTTAGAAAATAAGAATGATCCCGCCGTTCCTTGGAGCAGGATGCTGAACATTTGGGAGTTTTCAGTGTCGATGTCAAGGGGAGGGGGCCCCTCCGGATGGGGGGACAGGTTCCCCCGTGAAGGGCCTAAGCGCTTTGCACACATGTGGCTTTGCTGTGGAAAAGTCAAATAAGATAAATGCAGGGAGAGAATAAGTTTGAAGGCCAAGACCCCCCCCCCGGGAAGGGGGGGCGCAGCTCCGGGTTTCTCACTCACGTTTCCAGCCAGATGGGGATTCTTAAAATCGTTGAGAAGGGCTGCAAGGCCGCCTGGAAAGGACCAGGCTGGGCCAAGGACCCTCACCTGCTCTGTCCCCTTTCCCAAATTGCCACGGGGCCCCGAGAATGGCCCATGCGCCACTGTTTGCACACCGCGCTGGCGCAGCATCTCTGCTGTGAATCACTTGCCAGTCTCTGCCGTGTTGACTTAGCGGGAGGGTCTCCGACACCCTCCGGGGCTGGGTCGGGTCCTGACCGCAGAGACTCCCACAGGATAAGGGAGGGACTTTCTGCAAGTCAGGTGCGGAGATGACCACTCAATGTGGCATTTTTCTCTATCAGCAAACGCAGCGGTTGGCTTGGCCACGTTTAGGAAACACCCTCTAATCAGTGGCGATTACTTGGAATGAAGGGCTGGGGGACCCTCCCTAGGCAAACGCTATCTGACCCTCTTCAAAGAGCAAACAGAGCCTGTGGTATAAGATCCGGGCCAGGACGCAGTCTCATCCTTGACCCGGGGTCTCCTTTGGACAGAAGAGGAAGGTCACAGCCGCCATGGAGCCCAAGGTGATCGGTGTCCTGGTCCTGGTCTTGGCGCTGGCCCTCAGCAGCCCGGCGCGGGGCGAGGGCGGTAAGACACCCCTTCCTGCTCTGTGGTCCCTGCTTTCACGATACGTAGTTTCGAGCCAAGTGCTGTGCGGTGCCAGGTGCTGTTCTGGGCCCTGGAGGGATGTGGGGAAGCAAAGCCGGCAGAGGATGGCAGCAGGGGGAAGGGGCCGCCAAGCCCTCTGGGAGCGGGTCTAGAATATTCTGCTGCTCCTCAAGCATCGCATTGCAAAGAGCCATCTCGGACGTCGGGACTAAAAGCAGCTCTTCCGAATGTCCAAGCCAAACTCTCCTCCAGGGGCCGGAACCCTCAAAGTGCACACAGACGTCCACGAGCCTATTCTGAGGATGGACGTGCCCCGGGAACTGCCCTGGCGGGTTCCGTGGGGTCTCCCGGGCCCCCTGCTCAGTGGAGCCCAAACCATCCTGGTGCAGGTTCCAGCCACACTAGTCTGTGGGCGGCACCAAATGAGGGCATCAAGGTGGGAGGGCAGTACCGCTTCCTTTGAACTCGCTTCTGTCTCAAAGCCTTTATTTGCTGGGATGACTCGGGTTGTCAGCAAAATTGTGTGATGTGTTTGGAAAAGCTGCAAAGCGCTAAATGAATGTTATTTATTATTAGTAGATGCACGTTGGGGGCAGGATTTTACAAAGTTTCAAAACGAGGATTCTCAGGGAGGGGCGAAGGGAGGTGAGGGGGTGGGCACCTGCCTAGAACACCGTGACTCCGGAGGGAGGTCCAGGCGAGTGGGGCGGGGGAGGGGGGAGGCCCCACAGCCTAAGGCAGGGAGGAGGGAGTGGGCTGAAAGTAGGTAGGGCCTGCTGGGGGGATGAAGGAGGGTGGCGTGTGTCTGTTCACCCCCCTCCCTGGCTTCACCTTCCCTTCCACCCCCGTCCCCAGCTCTGCCCCCTGTACTATCCAGCCCCTGGAAGCTGTACAGCCTGGCTCTGGTCCCCTCACCATGCCAGCTGCCTGCCACCACCAGCCTCTGCCTTGAGGCCCAAGGCTCAACCCTCTGCCATGGGCCTCTCAGGGTCGGTGATGCCGTGACAACAGAAAACTGGAGAATTCCATCCAATTGCAAGCATTGCCCTGAGTGGAAAGCATTTCCGTTTAGTCCCGTCATGCAGCAGAAAATGATGGGCCAGACGGATGCCCTTTGGGGGGCACAACCCTTGGAAATGTCCAGATTCCCTTTAGGATGCCAGTGGGCAGGTCCCCCCGCCAAGCAGCCCCTCCCTGGGCGGCTGCATCAACAGCTGCCGGGAGGAGGAGGGCACCAGAACTGCGGTCCATGCTCTGCACACCAGCTCCCGGTCAGCACTGCCCTGCCCGGGGGCTGGGTGATGATGACCCTCGTGCTGCCGTGGGGAGGCCACACCCTGGGGGGCTGACATCCCCGAAAAGCCCGCCCCTCCAGTGAGAGATGGATCCACACTTTTCTGCAAAGCCACGGAACCCAGAGAGCAGCTCCTTGATGGGCTCAGCGCCGGGCCACTGAGCTGGTCTCACTAGACCTGGAATGTGGGCATCCTGCCCACTCAGTCCAGAGCAGGCCCTGCATCTACCAGTCTTTGGACACACCAACTGTCTTTTTCTGACCTGTGATGCTCCTGGTCATAGCCAGCCTGTGACCACGTCTGCACTGGCTCTCTGTCCGCCCCTCTCTGGCCCCCTCCCTCTTGGATTCTGGCCCCTTCCCTCCTGTCTCTTTACTCTCATCACACCCAAGGCCTCGCTGCTCGGCCCCCTCACCCCGGGGCAGACTCTGGTCCGGGAGTGGGTGGAGGTGGGCACACCTGGGCCTCTCTGGAGCCCGGCTGCTGGTGTTCATTCAGGTGCACCTGCAAGCCTGTGTGCAGAGTAGACCCCCTGACCCTACATGCCCCCCCAACAGGGAAAGGGGTCTGGGCTCCTGTACCTGCCTCAACCCGTCCACCACCAGGTCTGAGAAATACACCTTCTCCGTGCCCTCCACTCTGTCCCCTGCAGATCTTGCATCGGGGTCACGAGGGAGCTGCTAGCGGCCTGTCCCCACCACGTGCTCTCTGCTTTGGGTCAATTACATCATCACTCCCCTGGTTAAAGCTACTGAGTGGCTCCCTTTGCTTTGGGCTGAAATCGCCCACCCCGGTCGTCCGCCTGGCTTCCTCCCCCACCCCCCACCCCACCCCGACTTCCCGTCTCACCTGGACTTGGACGTGCGCCTCCCTAAACACACCTTGCTCTCATCACCTTTGAACACGCTGCTCCCTCTGCTTGCAACGCCCACTGTCTCATTCTCACCTGGTCAACCTCCTCCTACAGGAAGCCCTCCTGGCTTTGTTCAGCTTGTCGTCACTCCTGGGCTTGCCTTCGGCTGGTTGCACTGCGCTTTTTCATACATTTACTCGGCTTCCTCCTCCATCAGCCTCCTTGACAATAATTCCTCTACTATTTATTTATTTATTTAATTGTTATTTCCCCAATACAATTTTTTTTTTCTCCTGGGTCCAGTTACACATGCATGTACACGTTCTATTTTCTCACATGATCCTGCTCCATCACAAGTGACTAGACAGAGTTCCCGGTGCTACGCAGCAGGATAATGCCTCCATGTTTAACTCCTGGGTCGCCGTCGCCCAGCACAGGGCCTGGCGTGAACTTGATCCCCGAGGGGATACAAGACCCCCAGCTCCTGTTTCCGGCACACACAGTGGCACTCAACAGACAGGAATTGTTTGGGTGGATAAAGTTCCCTGGTTGTTGAAATGAATGAGCAAACGAGAAAATGACCCGGGTGGGTGCAGAGGCTACAAACTCCGGGCCCCCTCGCATTTCCGCAGCGTTCAAGGGTTTTCGCCTCAGGAAACGAGGTCAGGGATCCCCCTTGTCCGCGGAGCCCTGGGTCTACGTTGGCTGCGCCTTTGGTTGCTGATTCCATTGGAGACGGAGGGCGGCCTGGAGCGTGGTGGAAACGGAGGGATCCGGTCCATGACTCACCTTCGCCTCTTGGCCGGTACACTTTCAGACACGTGTCAGGTGGAGCCCCATGCCAGAGTGAACTGTGGTTTCTCCGGGATCACAGCCGAGCAGTGTGAAAAAAAAGGCTGCTGCTTTGACACCAAAGTCACTGGAGTCCCGTGGTGCTTCAATCCTGTGGCCGTTGATGACCCCACAGACAACGGTAAGGCCATGACACCACCGTGGGTCTGAGGATGTAGGATTAGTGAGAGAAAATCCCCCCCACCACCCGCCGGACCGCGGGGCCCTAATCCGCATGGCCAGCTGTGTTCTGACCCAGAGTCGTGTCCGCGGGGTGACTGGGAAGCTGTGGTTTTGCCTCCATCAGTCTGAATCGAGGGCTGGGGGTGGGCAGACAGGGCCGTGAGACCCCTTAGGCGTGGAGCCCCAATTTTCCTGGCTGTTCTCCACATCTCTAACCACGGACCTGTGAAGAATTATCCTGGTAATTCATGGCTTCATGGTTTGCTGGGGGTGGGGTAAAGGGAGTGACGATTAAAATATAAAGATGGTCCAGGTTTTCCAAAGACTTTTCCCAGCAACGCTTTTAAGCAAATTCTCTGTCAATTATTTATGAGTGAAAGAAACTACTAATCCTCACGACCACACCTCTTCTCCCCGACTCCCGCCCCGCAGAGGAGTGCCTCCTTTAGATGCTTCTCCGGTGGGCATCGCCTCAGGAGAGGGAAGAGTCTCTGCCCAGAGCGCCCGGAGCCCAGCACCATCTCCGGCCGGACGTCTCAGGTCCTCGGAGCCTGAACTCGCTGTCTGGATGGACTGCTTTGATTCCCACACTCAAGATTAGCCTGAAAATAAAGAGATGAATGTTACTCTGTGCTTGTATCTCTTTTCTTTTTAATTTTTATTATAGTTGATTTACATGTGACCCAGGCATACACCTGTACACTCTCTCCTTCTCGTATTATCTTTCACCACGTTCCATCACAAGTGACTGGACATACTTCCCTGTGCTGTACAGCAGGATCTCATTGTCTGTCCATCCTTTTTTTTCTTTCTTTTTCTTTCTTCTTTTTTTTTTTTTTTTGACTTTTTAGGGCCACACCTGCGGCATATGGAGATTCCCTAGCTAGGGGTCAAATCAGAGCTGCAGCTGCCAGCCTACACCACAGCCACAGCAACGCAGGATCCGAGTCACATCTGTGACTTACACTGTAGCTTGCGGCAAGGTTGAATCCTTAACCTGCTGAGTGAGGCCAAGGATCGAACCCACATCCTCATGGATTGCTACTTGGATTTTTAACTCACTGAGCCACAATGGGAACTCCTGCCTATCCATTCTTAAGGTAATAGTGTGGGGCTTGTATCTCTGGTTTCTTGTCGTGGGCTACGCATTAACTCGGCCTGAGACCAGAGGAGAGCAACGTCTAACAAGGCTAGGCTGACTCGGTAGATTCTAGCCATTGGCAACAACGCACAAGGCCCTTGGCTGGCAGAGTCTCAGGGAAGCAACTCAAAGCTACCCCTTTGTCTAATCGTGAAAACAGGCACCCAACTCTACACGCACACTAACTATTGATTGGGGAGGCTCAACCGCCAGGGGAGAAGAACTGCCCTGCAATCTCTTTCCTTTCCCCAGAAGGAAACTGGCTTAGGAGAGAAAACCCAGAGCAAAATGTCTGAAAGATTAGTGATATAAAAAATGTGAGTTCCTGTCATGATTCTGCAGGATAAGAACCTGACTAATATCCTTGAGGTTGCAGGTTCGATCCCTGGCCTCGCTCAGAGGGTTAAGGATCCGGCGTTGCCATGAGCTGCAGTGTAGGTCGCAAATGTGGCTTGGAACCGGCACTGCTGTGGCTGTGGCGTAGGCGGGAGCTGCAGCTCCGATTAGACCCCTGGCCCAGGAACCTCCATATGCTGAGGGTGCGGCCCTTAAAAGAAAAACAAAATTTTTAAATTAAAAAGATAAAATTAGAATTGAAAAAATTAAACATAAAATAAATAAAAATTTTAAAGTAAATAAGTTAAAAAAAGAAAAATTAAAAAATTGTGGAGGATGGCATGAGTTGGTACCTTGGGCAATGCCACCCCCACCTGCCTGTCCCCCCACCCTTGGGCGGGAACCGGAAAATAGAACAAAAGGGAAAGATGCTGAGCCACAGCGCCCCCTAGATACTGACACAGACAAGACAGAGGGGAGCCAACTGGACCTGCCTGCACCTGTGCAGACGCCCCACCTCCGGGAGGCCAGTGCTGGGCTGAGCAGCCTCCAGGACCCTGCCAGCAAAGCCAGCCCCTGGTGCCTCCTCCCAGGTCCCCTTGCCCTGGACACCACCCACATGGTCGTCCGTGGGGTCCCAGGAGCTGCATGGCACTCCTGCCCTCCACGGCCAGCTGGTCCCCAGGAGGAAGAAGGGAGGCACTGCCCTTTTGGGACCAGCTTTTCCAAATTTGCCAGCAGACCCATCACCCCCCAACCCCAAGGCGAGCAAGTCCAGAGGCCCTGGGGCGGGGGGTGGGGAGGGGTGGGGAGAAGGTCAGGAGAGACGTTGCACACGTGGAAACACCAGGGTGGGGACTCTGGCACACGTGTGCAATAGTACACGTGTCATGTGTGTGCTGTGCCAATCGCGGTGGCTTTCTTTCATTTGAGAACAGATAGGGAAACTTTGGCTTTTTTTTTTTTTTTTTAAATCCCCTAGCGTATCTGATCTTTCTCAACCTTTGCCTGCTCTTGAGAGGAAAGATTAACTTTGCTTAGTCCAGTCCCTTTTGAAATGCAGTGTGTGATCATAATTTACTCAGCTTCTATAGGTGACAGAGTCGGGGGGATAAATCACCAGTCTCCCTCCCCCCTCCCCCACTTTCCGGCCCCTCTTTAGAGCTGGGTGGGTGGAGGGGGACCCCAGGTGTGTGGCTCCAGGGAGTCCTCGGGTCTACATCACGTCCTCTGGGTTTTGCTGGCCTGTCTGAGGATCTCTGTTTGAGTTGGGGGTCCAGCTGGCCCCATGACTTCTCCCCACTTTCCCCAGTGCCAGGGGTCTGGCTTGGCCCCATGACATCCCATGGCAGGCCTGCTTCCTAGTGCCCAAAACCACTCCTTCCCTTCATTCTGACCTGGCTTTCACTCTAGAAAGAATGGAGAAAGCACACACTTTCCCAACCTCTCCTTCAGTTCGAGGTGGGACTCATTTTTGGCCCAGGAGGCAGAAGGAGGACTCTACCTAAAGGCTCTGGGGAAAGGCTTTACTCCTCGGTAAGAGAAGAGCTCCCTCTAGCTGTCCTGAATGGTCCCTTCAGCTTGCCTTTAGATGGTGGTGTGGGGGTGTGATGTGGTGCTTCCAGCAGCCATTCTGTGATAATGAGGAAAAGCCAAAGAACGAGAGCCTTGACATCCCTGAACCCAGCACCACCCACCTCTAGACCTCATGTTAAGTAAACCCCAATGCCCTCATTGGTTAAACCACTGCTAGTTGACTTTTCTGTTCCTTGACCACACATCACCAAGGCCTGTATCTTCACTGTACCTCAGAGCAGTGGGCCTACATCCCAGCTCCCACAGGCAGAGGCAAACGCTCACCCAAGGTAAACCTCTTTAGGGTGAATCCTCCAGACTGGATCCTTCATCACTACAGCATTTGGGGCAATCTTTCCCTGCACACCTGGTGTGCTAGCAACCTCTCACTGAGCCACTTGCAGGCTCCCAGGAGGAACCTGGGCTCAGCATCCAGAGGGAGCAGGGGCAAGGGGGGGGCGAGAATTAAAAGGCATCTCTTTACATTTTCAAAACAAACCCCATTACAAGTGAATCTCACCTTTATCTTCATCCTCACTTTGCAAGTGAGGAAAACTGGCACTGAGGAATGCCTAGTACCTGGCCCAGGGGGGCAGACACACAGATCCGAGCAGCACAGACATCCCTGCAAGGGAGGCTCACTAGCAATTTCACTGATGCGATCCACAGAAAGCCAGGAAAGGAGCCTGGACACGAGGGGACGCCCAGGCTGCCACTTCCCATGTCACAGGCGCCCTCTGGCCCTGAGAGGTAGACCCAGTCTCCGGGGGAGCTGCACCGGCTCCTCTCCCTTTGGCGGAGCAGAGCCACGCGGGTTACACCGCTTTCTGGGGTGCCGCGGTGCACAGCCGGGGATGACCCTGAGCGGTCCTGTGACCGGGGTCTCCAGCAGCGACGCGCCCTCCTCCCGGCACCCGCCTCAGACTGTGGGACGGAAGCCAGGTGACAGGAGGCCAGCTGGGCTCCCTGTTTTCCTCCCGTTTCCCTGGATTCCTGCCCACAGAGGCAGCGGCTCCTCCGTTCCCACCATGTCACGCAGGGGAAATCCTCGATTTGCCGCCCACCAGGGCTTGTCCACCTCCTCTGAGGGCCACCTACGCAGACGGGCCATCTTGTGGCGCCACCACCTGGATGCCAGGCCTTTCGGGCTCACCAGCACCAGGGAGAGTCGAATGTCTCCTTCCCGCTGCCTGGGAATGTAAAGAAACCCCCACAGGCCGCAGGAGGCGTGCAGAGTAGCACCTGCGGCCTCTGCCCATCACGCACTCTGGCCCCGTCGCACCGCCCCACCCCCGCCCCATCAGGCACCCCCACCCCCGCCCATGGCCCGCAAGGGTGCCTGGTCTGTGATTCCTCTTGGGGAGGGAAACTGGGCTTCCTGGGAACCTGGACCACCGCCCGCCCCTCGCCTCTCCCGAGGCAGGAATCCATGGGTGAAGGCGGGGGAGGGAGAGGGGACAGAAGCCACGGCAGGTCTTAAGCAGCAATGGACGCCTTCTCGTAGGTGGCGCAGGGCCTTGTCGCATCCAGCAGGTGGTGGGAGAAAGTCAAGCTGTGACGATGATAAAGTGCCTTAGAGCAGCTTTGCCGATAAGTCACGAGGAGTGTTAACAGTCTGGGGGCCTTGTCACATGCGTGCGCGCACATACACACACACACACACCCCTCTTGAAGGGCCCACGCCCCTCCCTCCCCCAACCTTGCAAACCAGGCGGAGGGAGGCTCCAGGGCGCAAACTCTCTTAAGCCTCCACACTGCTGGGTTTCTGCCAGAAGAGGGAAAACCACCTCACAGATTTTACACCTAGGTTTTCACACACATGAAGCTACAAGGCTAATCTGGCCATTCAACAGGCTGCCCCTGTCACCTGCCAGCTGCCCCTTCCACCCAGCCTGGAAATCACCAACCTGGGGAACTTTCTAGAATTTTCCAGGTCCTTGGAGAGCTTCAGATGAAAGTTCCAGAAGTCTCTCCTGGGAGGAGTCACGTTTGTGGGGCCAGTCAGGGGTCTTCTGGTGGATGCAGAGTGAGAAATGACTGCGTGGCCGAGGAGCCAGGAGGGAGCACAGCTCTCTACACAGCCTGAGGGACAGGACCAGGACAGTGGGTGTGCAAGAGGGGCCGGGGAAGGGTGAGCCCCGACCCCGAAGCTGGCTGTGCCCCCCCCATGCCAATGGCCCCTGAGGCCGTGTAATCCTCTCCGCCTTCCTCCATCCACTGGAGTCGGTGTCCTGGTCAGCTCAGCTGCCAGAGCAAAACGCTATAGGAGACATTTATTTTCTTGTAGTTCTGGAGGCTAGAAGTCCAACGTCCAGGGGTGGGCAGAGCTGGCTTCTCCCGGGGCCACTATCCCGTGTCCTCACGCACATGGTCAGTCTGTGTGTGTGTGTATGTGTGTGTATCTGTGTCTCAATCACCGCTTCTTTTTTCCCCATTATACAGACATCCCTGGAGCACAGGGAAGTTCCAGGCTAGGGGTTAAATCAGAGCTACAGCTGCAGGCCTGCACCCCAGCCACAGCAACACCGGATCCGAGCTGCATCTGCCACCTGTGCTGCAGCTTGAGGCAATTTGGGATCTTTAACCCACTGACTGAAACCAGGGATCCAGCATATCCTCATGAACTCAGGGTCAGGTTCTTAACCTGCTGAGCCACAGCAGGAACTCCTCAACCGCCTCTTCTATTCAGGAAGCTGGTCTTATTGGAGCAAGTCTCGCCCTAATGGCTTCACTTTAACTTAATTATCTTTCGGAGAACGGCTCTCCAAATGAAGCCACACTATGAGGTCCAGGGATTAGGACGTCAACATACGAATTTGAGGAGAGACAACCCAGTCCAGAAGCGTTGGGGTCTCTCACCTGCAGTCGAAGATCGCTGATAAATGCAGATTCCCAAAGGGCAGTGGAGACTAGTCCAACCTGCTCTGGGTGCTAAGGACACAAGAGGAATACGTGGGAGGGAGACGGTGTCAGGTCCAGACGTGCGCAGACTCAGGAACGGAGACGCAGGCGACATGCACGTAGGGTGTTAACAGCAGACAGGGCGGGAGCTGGTCACCTGTAGGGTGTGGTCGAGAGGATGGAGCAAGCGGAATGTGAGTGCAGAGGGGACAGAACGGGAGGCCCAGCCCATCGGAAGCCCACCCTCATTCCTCGTCAGGCCCCCACTGGTGACCTCCGACCCCAGGACAGGCCCCTCATGTTGTCTCAGAAACATGGACATTTAGCCTGGCCGCTCTGTGGGTCACTGTGGGCTGCAGGGTCAGCAGCGCTTGCCCTGAGTCTCCCAATAAAGCCTGTGTCTGCAGTGACACGGCCCCTGCCTCAAACTCAGTTCTGGTCCTTGTCCCCGGGCATCGATGGAAAGGCCGCGAGAGGGACAGGCATGGGGCCATCCCGCGACCCAGGCCCCAGGTCCTTCCACCCACGTGCATCCCGTGCGAAGTGCACACCTGCCCCTCCATCCCTCGTTTGTCACCACGGGTTGGCCGTTGATTCCCAAGACTCCGTGGCTCCAGCTCCTTGACTCGCTGCGTGAGCCTTCCCGCCCTGCGGCTGCCGGGTCCTCGGAGGTTATCGGTGCTGCTTGATAATTTCGCGTGCGACAACAGGCTTCTGTTCAGAACATGTTGAACTAAGGACCAGACCAGGAACCAATTCTAGAAGCCAAGCTGCTGCTTCAGATCCTAGTTGTGGGGTCGGTGGGAAGGGTATTGTTAGCTTAAGAAAACTCCCCGGCCTTCCTTTACGAGTGGGGGCAGGGGGTTTGTGGACATATTCAGGGCCCGTGAGCCTGATGGGAAAGACCAGCTAAGTGGCTGTTAGGAAACATTCATCCATTTAAAAGTCAGAGCAGGAGTTCCCGTCGTGGCGCAGTGGTTAACGAATCCGACTAGGAACCATGAGGTTGTGGGTTCGGTCCCTGCCCTTGCTCAGTGGGTTAAGGATCCAGCATTGCCGTGAGCTGTGGTGTAGGTTGCAGATGTGGCTCGGATCCCTGTTGCTGTGGCTCTGGCGTAGGCCGGTGGCTACAGCTCCGATTTGACCCCTAGCCTGGGAATCTCCATATGCTGAGGGAGCGGCCCAAGAAATAGCAAAAAAGACAAAAAAGACAAAAAAAAAAAAAAAAAAAGTCAGAGCAGACACCTTATGGTTCGTTACAGAAAGATCAATTGTATGGTTTTTAAGGTATTTCTTTTGTTGTTGTTGTTGTTGCTTTTGATGGCCACACCTGTGGCATAGGGACGTTCCCAGGCCAGGAGTCACATCAGAGCAGAAGCCTCAGCCTTCGACACGGCCACCACAACACTGGATCTGAGCTGCATCTGTGACGTAGGCTGTCACTTTCGGCAACTCCAGATCCTTAGCCTACTGAGCAAGGCTGGGGATTGAACCCATGTTCTCATAGAGACAAGTCAGGTCCTTCACCTGCTGAGGCACAATGCCTCCTAAAGGTCTTTCTGAATTGTTCTTTTCAGTTCTTACTATAGCCCTGAGCTGTGCATTTTGCGGTAGCAAATAGATTGAATTAGCAAGAACCTCACACACTTACAGGTTGAGTGACTCGAAAAGGTAGGCCAACGTTGATGGGATTTTCTGTATTTAATCTGATCTGGTTCATGGGTGTCGAGAGCGTGGAAGGGCTGAGAGTTTACCTTACTTGTGAGCGCTTGGTACTGGCAGAAGATAGGAGACTCCCAGTTCAGAGATAAAGACTTTCTCATTCATCGCATGGCTGCACAGTCTGTGGCAGTTCGCTCTGTCCCCAGTCCTCCAGGAGGGGCACAGGTGAGCACAGATGGATGCTGGTACACATGGTGGGTTGGATTCCAGGACAGGAACCCTGACCACCTAGGGGCCCCGATTTTTTAAGGGCCAGTGAGCCTGCCTGCCCTCTGCTCCAGAAAGAGACACCTTCCATACCCTCCACACAAGCATCTTTGCAGAGACAGCCTGGAAGAAAGGACTGTTTGCATTGCTTCCTGTTCATCTCACTGGGCAGGGGGGGATTCCCACCCAAGGCTACAAAGACAGTGAGCCCAGAGCACCCAACACTGGGGAGCTGGGACAATGGCAGGTTACTGGTCACATATGGCCCCCCTGGGGGAAAAGGACGTCCTGCCATGCGGGGCCACACCAGCGTGAACAACCAGGGGCTGTGGGAGGAGCTTTGTTGTATCAAGAGGGTGGAGTGCCCACTGGTTCCCGCAGGAGGATGTGATTGGCTTGTTTGAATACTCCTGCTGGCTGGCAGGGAAGTGAAATCCGCTACTTGGGGAAAGGCAGGAACTGTGCCTGGCCCCTTGATAAGGAGGTTGTTTGGCTAAGGGGCCTTATCTGTGGGAGGAGAAGTCCTGGTTGGGCCGCTCGAGGCCTCTCCATTTCACCGGATGTCAAGGCAGCCCTTAACATTTGACCGTAACTTCAGATCCCATGACACCCCCCGGGCAGGCTGTGCCTCATTCCCAGGACCTGCAAACATGGGAGACGCATGGGGAGTTGTCAGCGTGCTGCATGTACCTTTCTCCAGACCAGATTGCGGAAGGGGGGAGGCACTGGGCACATTTCTGTAATATTTCATTTACAAATGAAATAAAATACGAACATTTCCCTCCTTTGGGTTTTTTTTTTTTTTCTTTTTTAGTATATTTTTAGAGTTGTAAGACTAAACTACAGGGATAGGCAGAGTTCCTTTGTGGCTCAAGGGTTTAAAAATCTGGCATTGTCACTGCAGTGGCGGGCTGCTGCTGTGGCGTGGATTTGACCCCTGGCCTCAGAATGTCCATATGCCGTGGGCATAGCCAAAAAATATACAGGGATAGGCAGATTTTTTTTTTTTCTTAAAAAGCCAGACTAAATATTGTAGGGTTTCTAGGCTATGCAGTCTCTGCCTCAGTCAGCTCTGCAATCATAGCTTAAATGTGGCCATAGACAATGTGTAAATGAGTGGACATGGCTGTGTTTTCACAAAGTTTTATTTAAACAAAGGCAACAAGCATATGAACCATCGCTGGCCAACTCCTGCTATAATACATCATTTGTCCTTGACATGTGGTAACTTAAATGGTTTAAGTATTTATAAGTTTTAAGATTGGCCAGCACCCACTCAAATGCAAAAGAGACACAAAAAAACGCATTTCGAAGGAATGTAAATCCTGACTAACGTCCCTCAAGGTAGCACAAGGAGGAATTACATTGCACAATACAGGCTATGTGCCAAAATGCTACGGTTATGTCCGGTCATGTGTAGCCCTTCAACATAACTCATCAAGACATCTCTAATTTCCTTCCTTCCCAAATTCTGTATCCAATTCTCATCAGCACTGGTTCATCCCTTTATTTCTTCTCTGAGTTTTGGCCCCGTTCTTTATTATGCAGATAAATTAAGTCCTGGGCTTTAGAAGAATCTGTTATTTACCCACTCTATTGATCAGTGCAATCCAACTCCAGAAACGTGGGGTGCTGGGGAGGGAAGTGGAATATCATGCAGCCCCACCTTCTGTATTGAGGAAGAGTAGGCAGGAAATGCTGGCAACAAAAATGTGCTTTTCCCCCTGATGGCAGTATAAACATGAGATATCAGGAGTTCCTGTTGTGGTGCAGCGGGTTATGAACCCAACTAGGATGCAGGTTCGATCCCTGGCCTCGCTCAGTGGGATAAGGATCCAGTGTGGCCATGAGCTGTGGTATAGATTGCAGATGCTGCTCGGATCCCACATTGCTGTGGCCGTGGTGTAGGCCAGCAGCTGCAACTCCAATTCCACCCCTAAGCCTGGGAACTTCCATATGGTACAAGTGCAGCCCTAAAAAGCCAAAAAAAAAAAAAAAAAAAAAGAAAGAAAGAAAGAAGGGAGACAGATACTGTGAGTCAGGATCCCAGTGAGGGCTTCCTAGGAGTATGAGTCTTTGAGGAGCATTTAATCAGCCCTCATTCCGCTTTCCCTCTGAATGACAAGAAAGCTAATCCAGAGACAAGAAGAGGTTTTCCTTCCTTGCTTGCACATATCTGTGTCTAGGTGTTATTTTGTGAATTTCAGAAATTAATTTTCCTGCTGGGCATCACTAGGGGGCAGACTCCCATCCTTCATTTCCTAGGTATCAATTACCTAATGACCCACCCCACACCCTCTTATTAAATAAGTCTAGTTTGTGTAAACTCTGCGTATGGTTCTGGGGATTCAAAAGTAATGAGGCATAAGTCCAGTTCTGGATGTCACCCTATACTTACTTTCTGTGTTGTTTGTGAAAACTGTTTTTCCATATAAACTATAAAATGGGAGTGAAACTGTCAGCTCTTCCCTTGGATTGTTGTAGGAATTAAATGAGATACAGCATGTGAAATTCTTAGAATAGCACCTGGTACAAACTGGCCTGCATTATTAGCTGTTATCTTTAGCACAGTTGATAAAGGAACCAGAAATGTAAAAGTCCCCTTAAAACATAGGTGTGGCTAAGGGCTGTGCATCAGGTGAGCAAAGGATGCTTGGGGGAGGGGTGAAGGGCAGGTGTCTTCTCTTCAGGGAAGTGAAGGAGGCCTTCCTGGAAGAAGTGACTCCTGAATTTAGGACTGAAGGATGGACAGGAGTTAGCAAAGCAAGAGTAGAGGAAGAGCATCGAAGAGAGGGGAGGACGCCCAAGCAAAGGGTCTGAGGTCAAGGAGTGTCTAAAGGGCAAGTTGCTTATGTTAGGAGGGAGACTTGAGAACAGAAGAGGGTGGGGGTGGGTGGGTGCAGTTCTTAAAGGGTCTTGCTTTTCAAGCTAACTCATACTCAGGCTTTACCCTTCAGGCTGGGAGGAGTGGCAGGGGAGTGACATATAGGTTGTCAGTTGATAAAGGTAATTAAGGCCCCAGACTTTTGTCTGGATGGGGACAAAACTCTGTGGCTGAGAGAGTAGTTAGGAGATAGTCGTAGCAAACCAAGGGAGAAATCATGAGACTAGAGTGGGTTGTAGACACAAATGCTGACAGAGGCCACCAGGGGCCATAACTAAATAAATCAGGCCAGGTGGGCAGTGGTGGCAGCAACCTGGAAAATTAAGGCCCTGCATCAAGGGACCACTGGAGCTTCAGCCTGAAGAACCACTTTTAGATTCCTTGGAGGACAGGATTGCAAGGGACAGATTATTTCAGCATTTGTTCGTCTAAAAAAGTATTTTGATATCTCCATACATTCTTCTCCATTCTGTTATGACTCTATAACTCCTCTAAAAAGACAAACTCTTTTTTTCAAAAAATTATTTTTGCCTTTATTTTTGAAGGACATTTTCAGGGAGTATAGAATTCTGACTTGGCAAGGCATTCAATCTCTTTTTTTACACTTTTTATCTATCTATCTATCTATCTATCTATCTATCTATCTATCTATCTATCATCTTTTTGCCTTTTCTAGGGCTGCACCCATGGCATATGGAGGTTTCCAGGCTAGGGGTCTAACTGGAGCTGTAGCCACTGGCCTACGCCAGAGCCACAGAACAGCAACGTGGGATCTGAGCTGTGTCTGTGACCTACACCACAGCTCATGGCAATGCCAGATCCTTAACCCACTGAGCAAGGCCAGGGATTGAACCCGCAATCTCATGGTTCCTAGTCGGATTCGTTAACCACTGCGCCATGATGGGAACTCTCTTTTTGCACTTTAAAGTCATCACTCCATCACCTTCTGGATTGCATTGTTTCATGTGAGAAGTCACTTGTCGCTCTTAACGTGCTCTTCCACGTTTTTCCAGTTGCTAGAAAAGTATTTTTAAATTACTTATTTTCAATAATTAGATCATGCTATGCCTTGATGTGGTTTTCTGCATCTTTTTTTTTTTTTTTTTTTTGTCTTTTGTCTTTTTAGGGCCGCACCCACAGCATATGGACCTTCCCAGGCTAGGGGTCCAGTTGGAGCAACAGCTGCCAGCCTATGCCACAGCCACAGCAATGCCAGATCTGGGACTTGTCTGCAACCTACACCACAGCTCATGGCAACGCCAGATCCTTAACCCACTGAGTGAGAACAGGGATTGAGCCCACATCCTCATGGATCCTAGTCGGGCTGGTTAACCACTGAGCCACAACAGGAATTCCTGGTTTTCTTTATCTTGCTTGGCATTTACTGATCTTCTAAGATGTGTAAGTTTTTAAATTTCATCAAGCTTATCAAAAAAACGGCCATTATTTTTTCAAATGTTTTTTCTTGCACAAATATTTTTTCTTCTCCCAGTGGTTCACCACTTTCCTGTATGTTAGATGGTTGACACTGTCTCACGGTTCACTGAGCTTCTGTTAATTTTTTTCAGCCTCTTTTCTCTCTATGCCCCAGTTTGGAGAGCTTATACTGCACTGACTTCAAATAAAGCAGGCATTTCTTCTACAGCATCTAATCTAAATTAGAATATTTCATTTCAGATATTGTGTTTTTCACATCTAGAATTTACACTTGGCTCATTTTTAGTTTCCATTTCTATGTTCAGATTTTAAAATGTGTTCCCTAATTATATTTTGATGTTTCTATCTCAGTCTTTGAACATTTTAGTGAAGCATCTAGTCTATTTCTATTCTCTGTTATTTATGATTATGGGTTTTGCTTCTTCACATATCAAGTAACTTTTGAGTTTGCATTGAATATTCTGATTGCTAAGTTGTGTGCCTGGATCTTGTTGTTTCCCTTTAAAAAATGCTGAATTTTGTTCTGTTAGGCAGTCAACTTACTTGCAGATTAAGATGATTCTTTTAAGACTTGTTTAAAGTTTTGTTGGAATAGGTATAGAGTGCTTTTACTCTATTTTTTTCTTGCTTTTTGGTTTTTGAGAGCCACACCTGTGGCATATGGAAGTTCCCAGGCTAGGGGTCAAATCGGAGCTACAGCTGCCAGCCTATGCCTCACTAGAGTGGTTTTACTCATGAGATGGAGCCTACTCTCATGGAATGTTGTGGACTGAATGTTTTTGCCCCTCCCCTCCCAAATTTACATGTTGAAGCCATAACCCTCAATGCGATGGTATTAGGAGGTGGGGCCTTTGTGAGATGATTAGGGTTAGATGAGGTCATGAGGGTGTGGGAGCCCCATGATGGGGTTAGTGCCCATATAGGAATAGAGACCAGAGATCTCCCTCTCTCCACCAGGTGAGGAGGTAGCCATCTATAAGCCAGGAGGAGAGATTTCACCTGAACCAACCTGTGGTTCCAATTATGGGCTTCCAGTCTCCAGAGCTGTGAGAAATCGGTGTATGTTGTTTAATCCATCCCACCTGTGGCATATCACTGTGGCCACCTGAGCTAAAACATGGCCGTCCTGTGTCCCTACTCAGTGCTTGGATGGCCAAGAAGCCTTCTCTTGCATCTGGTCTGAACTCACCTGAATGTGGCTGGTGACTGCCCAGTCCCCTTGATGCGTGTTACTTCCTGGGAGCTGTGTCTTCCTGACCTTGCATGTCTGGTAGCTCAGCATCTCCCTAAACTTCAGGGAGACCCCAGTCCTTTTTCAGGGGCTCCCCCTCCTTCAGTTCCCACTGGAAACCCCCCCACCTTGGCTTCTGATTCCAGCCTCCATCCCTCAGCCCCACGAACCTCCCATGCTCTGTGGTCTCCCCTGCTTCCCTGCTGTCCAGTCAGTGTCTCTGGGCAGAAAACCAAGGGGTCCATGGAATTCCCTGCCCCTCCTCCCTCTCTATCCAGTGCAGCCCATTGCTCAACATCTGCAAATGGTCATTCTACATAGTTTTTGAGTCATTTATGGCAGGAGGGAGTGTCTGATTCTAGCATCTCCATAATAATCAGAAGCAGGTGTCCACCTGAGCAAACTCTCTGGAAGCTGCATTTGTTGGTTTCTGTTTCCTATGAGAACAGACAGATAACGTCCCTACCAAGATCTGTTGTCCTACTGGGTGCAGGACTTGTCTGAACCCATGTGTTGGGGGGAGCTGGAGATGTAAACAAGCAGGTGTCCCCTGGGGTGCCAGGATGGGAAGAGCAGGTGGAGTGGGGACCATGGGAACCAGGTTGGCAGGGCGGGTGGGAGGGGCTCACAGAGTAGAGGCCGAGAGGTTAAGGGCCTAGAGGGTTTAAGGTTTGGAGACCAGGTGTGATGGGAGACCAGGTGTGGTGGGAGTGACCAGGAAGCCTTAGCAGCTTAGGACATCCTGAACAGAAAGGACATGTGTCTGTCTCCTCTTGGTGATGAAGCAAGTGGGATCAGGGAGGGGATGGATGGAAGTTCCCAAAGGTGAGGAGGAATGAAACACCTGCGCCTGCAGCTCTGGGTGAGATGTCCACTCGAGTGCTGCAGCCACCTGGGATGTCACACGTCTTGATGTGACAAGGACCAAAGTGAGCTCAGGGTTAAAGCCTCAACAAAGGAGCAGTCTGAGGGTCAGTGGATGACAGTGGGGCGGGGGACTTGAAGGTGGTACAGCCACAGCTGGGTCTCCAAGGAGCACAGCCTTTGTGAGGGTGTGGAGACATGGGGGCTCAAGGTCCACATCCAGCCACTGGTCTGAGCCCATGTGATGGGAACGCAGCCATGGAGGTGGAGATGTGGACGCAGCTCCATGCTCAGGTGGGTGCCATCCAAACTCTAAACATCACATCTATTGTAATGACATCCTTACCGGTGGAGGCAACTTGTCTTGAAGAAAATGCACCTTTTCCTAAGGTGGGGGGACGGCAAAAGCTCCCTCTGAGCAGGTGATGCCCTGGGTGTGGCCTGAGCACCTCCCCCTGAGATGGATGCAAGAGGAGCATCCCAAGGAAGGTGCTGGCCCCTGTCCAGACCACAGCAGGGCCAGAGACCTGGGGGTGATGAGCCGTCCCTTTGGTCTGGTTCCATCTGGAAGGGCTGGGGCAGTGGGGAGGAAGAAGCAAGGACAGCGGGATGAGAATCCGGGAGAGGAGGGAGGGCTCAGAGGGTCTTGGTTTGACTAAGAGTCGCGGGGACATGGACGGGGAAGGTGACATTTAAAGGTTTGCAAGGTGCCAGAGGTTGCTGAGTCAGGGGTCTGGTCTGGAGGGTGTGGAGCTGGATCTGGTAGAAGCCTTGAGCAGAGCCCTGAGCAGGTCCTGCTGTCTAGACCCTGAGGACCGAGGGCTCTGGGTTCTTTGCGCCTTTGTGTCCCTGGCTGCCCGAGGCGTGC
The DNA here is from genome assembly GCF_054392235.1 of Sus scrofa. Lineage (NCBI taxonomy): Eukaryota > Metazoa > Chordata > Mammalia > Artiodactyla > Suidae > Sus > Sus scrofa. Next base: position 221,049,247 of record NC_139395.1, on the reverse strand, counting down.
TGGTGGCGGGGGCGGAGGGGGGTCCTGGAAGCGCCCGGGCAGTAGGGGTGGATGATCTTCTCGCTTCCCCTCTGCATCTGTCCTCTGTCTCCGCTGCTGTCTGCTCTCCATTTCTCTCTTTGGGTCCCCTCCACAGACTCCCTTCCCTGGAGCATCTGTCCTCCCCAGGTCCAGGCTGGTTTACAGGTGCCATCTTTTAGGAAACACAGACAGTTCCCACGGAAGAAAAGAATGCCACACTTGAGGGTTGGCTGAAATGAACTCGTTCCCTTTACCCCATCCCGGGTCCTTTCATCAGACGAGCCTCATCCCCCTGGAGAGCAGCCCCCTGCCCCAGGACAGAGACAAGGGGCTAGGAGATGCACCTGCCACTCAGGAGGGCCCCCAGCCGTCCTCAGAGACCCTCTCAGTCCTGCAGGAGGGTCCCCTCTCTGCGCCTGGCCCATTTTCCCCAGTAGCCTCAGGCACGATATTTTAAAAATTGCCGTGGTGGCCCTGTACCTTCTCAGGAGACTTATGTGACTCATCCTTTCCTGGGTGTGACCCTGCGAGTGCCCAGCACCAGACGCGCACACGGCCCGTCTTCCACGTTGGCATCCTGGCACGACCCGGCTCCCCGCCCAGGGCAGGGGGAGGTCTGGCTGCGCCCAGGGAGCCTGGCGCCCCCGGCCAGCAAACCTCGCCTGCGCCATCACCCCCACCGCTGGGCCTCCCGGGTGAACTATCTCAGCTCCTTTTCCCAACAAAGGCTCCCAAAAGCTGGTGCCATGGGGAGGTTATCTTGCTTGCTGAGCAAACAGAGAGAAGCTTATAAAAGCCCCTGGCAGCGGGGGCCGTGTACTCTGCAGGCGGCTCCGGTGCAGCTGAGCATGGACGCCGGTTCCCGCAGCGCCCGGCTCCTGGCCATCCTCCTCCTGCTGGGGCTGTGTGCCCTGACGGGGGCCCAGAAGCCCGGTAAGCCACGGCCCGGGTCCTTGACGGCCGTGGAACATTCGGATCAGCGAGTCTGGGAGGCTTCTAGCCCCTGGGCCCCCACCTCCCCGCGCTTGCCCCCTCCCCCCAAACCGTGGTCCTTAGTTTCTTCCCCTCGGTGGGTCTCTATTCATGTCAGTTTCCCTCAAAGAGAAAAGGCAGATGATGCGTTAACCTGAGCTGGGAAGCAGCTGGAAAGTGTCCTAAGATTTGGGATGCTGGCCACGTGGCCACTTTCACCACTTTTAGGCCGTTCAGGAAGGACGGTGGGGTCGGGGGAGGTGAGATGTCCCAGGAAGGCCCCTTTCCAGAGGGTCAGGACAACGTGGGCTGCGGGTGGGCAGCTCGAGGAGGGCCTCCTGGGAGCCCCACCTTGCTTGCTCCTTGCTCCTGACCTTGACCTAAGTCCATCTGCCTGCCCTCTTGCCAGAAGACTTTAAATGTTTTTACTTTTTCGGACCGCCCCCGCGGCATGTGGACATTCCCAGGCTAGGGGTTGAATCGAGAGCCCCCATCCTCAGGGACACCACGTCAGGGTCTTAGCCCGCTGAGCCACACGGGAACACCCACGGAAGGGCACTGGTGAAACACTTTCAGCGAAGCCCAGGCAGTTCCTCTGAAGGACATGGTGCAGTTCGAACACGGGCGAGAGAGGACAGGCTCTCCCAGGGCGGGGGCAGCGCTGCGGGCGTTCCTGGGGGGGCCCCCGCGGGCAGTGGGGAGGATGCGTGTGGCTGACCCGGGGCCTCTCTGCAGCCGCCTGCCGGTGTTCACGCCAGGACCCCAAGAACCGGGTCAACTGCGGATTCCCGGGCATCACCAGCGACCAGTGCTTCACCTCGGGGTGCTGCTTCGACTCCCAAGTGCCTGGGGTCCCCTGGTGTTTCAAACCCCTCCCGGCGCAAGGTAACGTGAGCATCCCAGGCCACTTCCCGGGGCTTGGCCAGAGCCCAAAGGGGAAAGCCAAGGCTCCGGACCCCGTGTCCACACTGGACCCCAAGGCTCAGCCATCTGCCCCCTTGGGAGACCTGCGGGAACTCAGCCATTTCACTGGGTTTGAAAAAACAACCCTCAGGCCCCTCTTGGCTGCAGCTCCTGCAGAAGCTGCTAAGGCGCATGTAGGCATTGATCAGTTCATCATTAATCATTAATTATATTAAGCAATCATTAATACAACTGCCAATAGACCCCAAATGTTAGGAAATTAAGGTAAGGCTCTAGAGTTAGTTACCGTTGAGAGTGAGTTTTATATCTGTGCCTATGGCATCAGGTGAGAAAGTCACTGATTCTGAGGTGTGCCTATGTGTGTGTGTGTGTGGCGGGAAGACCTGGCACTCACATACTCCGCCCACCCTCCCAGAGGCTGCCTGCTGGGCAGAGGCTCCCGGGCTCTGGGGGAAACCAGACTGGCGGCTGGTGGTTGGGGCGGCTGCAGCCAGGCCCCTCCAAGGAGGGCAAGGTTCCTTGGGTTTTAATCCTTTGGTCAAACGCTTTACGTTCTTAAAGTGTCCTCTCGGAGGCAGGTCAACCCATTTTACAGAGGAATAGCAAGTCCAGGGAGGTGAGACGTTTTCCCTCCAGCTCGTCTAACTTTGGGCATCAGAAGGAAGGGGTGGCCCCTGCTGGTGCCCAGATGCAGACGGTCCAGGGGTGACGGTCCCAGAAGTGCCTCGAGCCACCCTGAGCCTGTGAGCCCAGGGTGGGCATCATCTGGGGAGGAGGGGACAGGTGAGTCTGTTCAGCCAGCTGGCCTCACCGAGTCCCCTCGTTGTCCCCTCACCCTGTGGTGCGGCAGAGTCTGAGGAGTGCGTCATGGAGGTGTCCGCCCGCAAGAACTGTGGCTACCCGGGCATCAGCCCCGAGGACTGCGCAGCACGCAATTGCTGCTTCTCCGACACCATCCCCGAGGTGCCCTGGTGCTTCTTCCCCATGTCCGTGGAAGGTAGGGCGCCGGGCACGGTGCTTCCTCGGGGAGGCGGGAGCCGGGCTGGGGTGGGGGTTGCTCCGGGTTGGACAGGATGCTTGATGCCCCCCAGCCCCGAGGGTGGCCGGTTCAGGAACGCCTGCGCTGGTGTGGGAACCCGCCTTTGTGGTGAACCAGCTCTGAAGGCTATTCCAGAATGTTCTCCACAGGGCCAGCTTCTTTCTAAGAACTTAAGACCCCTGGCCTTCCCATCGTGTCTTCTGCGATGGTGGTAAAAGGCAGGTCTCTCTCTCTTGGCCACGCCCCCAGGTCCCAGCACAGGTGGGCAGTGTCCCTGTGCCTGGAGGCTTCTGACCCGGGCTGGGCACCAGGGCAGGACCCAGGGCAAAGCAGATGTGGGCCCTTCCCTGTGGACCCATTGTTCTCTCCTGAGACCACATGGGTCGGGTTCTGCCCCGGGTCCCGCCCCAGCTGTGGTCCCAGGATGCCCCGACCTACTCCCCACTCCCCTGGTGACAGTGTGACCCCGATGTTGAGTGTGGCAAGATCAAGGAGAGACCAGGTATTTCTAAAAGGCAGGAAGGCTGCGCTGGTCCCCAAAGGGCGCCTTCCCCTTTTCAGGAGGCAGGATGCCCCCACGAGCACGGCCTCTCTTTGCAGAAATTTCCAAGTGACTGCCTGTGGGGCCCAAGGGTCTACCTGGCAAATCACTGGTTCTCCGGGGGCTGTTTCCTCGCAGGCAGGCTGCCCACCCCCCGGCAGGGACACGGGCCGAGGGCTGCAGGCCGTGAACCCACAGAGCCCCTTAGCGCAGGCTCCCCGGCCCCCTCACCCACCCCCTTTCCAACCGTCCTGGTTTAAATTTCTAGACTGTCATTACTAAGAGGCCATGGCTTCAGAGAACCCACCAGGCTCCTGGATGTTCTGAAACAAAAGAAGACTATTCATCATCTTATAATTTCAGGTTTTGAGTTTCTGAAATTCCTGGGTTTTCTTAATCTGCTTCCCCCTCTGCCCTTTTCAATGGTTTAACACAGAATTTCTTCAAATAAAGAAAACACTGAAAATCTGCTAAATTTCGTTTCAGCTTCATTGACGCAGAGGTGGCAATAACAGTGTGTGTGTATGTGTGTGTGTGTGTGTGTGTGTGAGAGAGAGAGAGAGAGAGAGAGGCAGCACATGTGTGTACGTGTAATTTTAACACCCTTTCATTGGCTGTAAGAGCAAGAATTTATCTAATACGATCAGGTAACTCTGCCAGTAAAAAAATATCGCCTGCGTGGAATTCAGAATCCACGATCCCTTTAGAAGTCTCGCACCCAATCCTTTGCATAAAACCACAAATGACTTCACCCCCCAAACATATAAAAATTAGGTGACGGGAGTTCCCGTCGTGGCGCAGTGGTTAACGAATCCGACTAGGAACCATGAGGTTTCGGGTTCGGTCCCTGCCCCTGCTCAGTGGGTTAACGATCCGGCGTTGCCGTGAGCTGTGGTGTAGGTTGCAGATGCGGCTCGGATCCCGCGTTGCTGTGGCTCTGGCGTAGGCCGGTGGCTACAGCTCCGATTCAACCCCTAGCCTGGGAACCTCCATATGCCAAGGGAGCGGCCCAAGAAATAGCAACAACAACAACAACAAAAGACAAAAGACAAAAGACAAAAAAAAAAAAAAAAAAAAAATTAGGTGACTCTCAGAGTGACATATAATTTGAGATCGCAATTACAAAACGGCTTTACTTTTAGCAAATGCGTCACGGGCTGTGTGCCTCCGAAGCCGAAGCGAGGCAGGGGACCCCCCCCTTCCGAGGGCTTGGGCCGGCTGGGCTCCCGTGCTGTCCAGGCCCGTCTCCCCTCGGCCTGAGAGCCAGCAGCTTCAGCAACAGGCTGCGATTTGAAAGCCGTTGCAGCGGGCCAGTCGACAGCTTTCATCAAGGCGTGTCTACAGCCTGTGGGAAGGACATTACGTGAGCGACACTTTAGGAACGGGTCTTCAGGAATGGGTGCTGACCCTCTGCAGCTCAGGCCAGGCTGTGGCCTCTCTGTGCTCCCTTCTCCTCGTCCAGTCTGGGCCCAGGGTCACCCTGGGAGTCCAGGGCCTCTCCTTCTGGGCGGCACTGGCTTTGCATTGAAAGGTGGGAATTTTGGGGGTGGGCACGGCCAGGGCATGAGGAAGTTCCTGGGCCAGGGATTGAACCTGTGCCACAACAGCAACCATGCCAGATCCTTAACCACTAGGTCACCAGGGAATTCAAAAGGTGAGCATTTTAAGGAGTTCCCATTGTGGCCCAGCAGGTTACAAACCCGGCCAGTATCCACGAGGGTGTGGATTCAATCTCTGGCCTCGCTCAGTGGGTTAAGGATATGGTGTTGCCGTGATGCAGCTCTGATCCCGCACGGCTGTGGCTGGGGTGCAGGCTGGCAGCTGCAGCTCTGATTCGACCCCTCGCCTGGGCGCTTCCATATGTTGCAGGTGTGGCCCTAAAAAGAAAAAAGAAAAAAAAGTGGGAATTTTAAAAAGCACTTCTTCAAGGAAGGGGCTTGGCCCCACATCACGTCTCAGGACCCCTATTTGGAGAAGGGGTCCCCTTACAGCCTAAGGTCACTGTGGTATCTTTATCCTGCTAGTAAGACACACAGGCTCCATAAAATAATTGCTCTTGTTGGAACACAGGGGCTGAATCCTTGGAGCCAAGGGGCTGGTGGAGGCGGACACGGCGTTGTGACGTGTGTCTCCACGGGGCCCCGTGTCCCTCTCCAGCCTGTCCTCAGGGTGGCGTTCCCGCGTCCCGGAGCCGGCTCCGCCCGGCAGAGCCAAGTCGGGCCCTGGCATTTGCGTCTCTGGGAAAGGGTCTCTGCTGCGGGACTTGCTCGCGCCCGTGCTCCCAGGCCATGGTTGGGGGCTTGGGCCTGGGCTCCTGACCCGGGGCTGCGGGTCCTCTCTCAGGCGTCCTTCCTCAGGCCCCACCCCCAGCCCACCTCCTCCCTCCGCTTCTCCCTGATGCACCGACGCCCTCATTCCCCAGACGAGTCCTGATGGGCCATCTTCCTGATAACCAAGTGTGGGTTTGAAGCCGTGGCCTTCCCCGTGGGTGTGGGGGTCCTTAGGCCGTTTTCACCTGCTTTGCATAAGCCTCTTGCTCCAGCATCGCTGATGACCTGAACTGCGTCATGTCCCAACGTGGTCAGGACCGAGCCCCACCCTCCCATTATAGGGGGGCCACTGGGGGGTTCTCGCTGCCTCTGGAACAGCAGGTGGTGACATTCAAACCCACTCCGTCAAACAACTGTGGTTCTTCCTCTTCCGCCCGGCTCCCCTGCCCTCCAGAGGCGGGCGCAGCCCGGCTGGGCTCAGGGGGATACTGCTGATGGCAGGGAGGACGGGCTTGCTGCAGGGGGTCTGGCAGGAGAAGCAGGGGGCTCCAGCCCCCACCCCCACCCTCCTGGTCTCCAGGCTCCAGGGGCTCACCCGATCCTTGCCCTCTGGCTCCGGTGATGAGGGTGTTTGAGACAGTCCCAGGAGAGGGACCGGCCTGCTCTTTGCCGGAGGGAACAGCAGGAGGCAGCACAGCGACGTGACTGTGGGGGGTTCTCTCCCGGCCCGGATGTTCAGGTGTTTCGTTTGTAAACCTGGGGTGATGATCACACCCCCAGCAAGGTTGCGGTGGGCACTAAAAATATCATTTGCGAGCTGCCTGGCGCACAGTGGGCCCCGCTGCACAGAGCTCCTGCCAGGATGGTCGGCTCTTCCTGTCCTGACACTAAGCTGGACGCTCAGTGGCCTTGCGTCTGAAAGCCCTTCCATGTGCCACACGGAGCCGCACGAGTGCGCCCAGAACGTGGGGCGTCCTCAAACTGCACCCTCTCACCACGCTCGCCTGGCACCCACCCTGGCACCCACCCGTGCTGAGTAGACATTCAGTTGGTGCCTTTGTTCAGGACTCTTCTGTTCCATGAAACCATCGACCCTGAATCGGCAACCCCTGGGCCCCTGCGACTGGGGAGACGCAGGACCAGGTGCCTGGGTAGCACCTCTTGACCAGTTTCATCAACCCATCAACACGTGACCGAGCTGGATGTGTGTTTCTGTACAGACACAACTTACTTAATAAATACTCTTGTTTCATGAACACGGAACTCAGCCCCGCAGCCGTGGAGCGAAGCTCATCCGACCCCGTGCTTTCTTCCAGGGCACAGCCCAGCCTTCCCGCCCTGAGGGCCCCAGACAGCTCTTCCCACTCTGCCTGGAGCTGTTGAAACAGTGAAATCAGCAACAAAAATCACACACATGTGAAAAGGAGGTTTTGAACAGACCTTGATTTTCACCTGTTTGTGCTTTTTTGACGTTGGTTCAGGGCGTGAACTGGGACAAAAGGGCGGAGTCGCCCTGTCCAGCCTCGGCTGGGGACCCTCATGGACGCTCGGACCCTCCCTGCTCTGCCCAGGCTCGTGCGGCTAATGACTGAGAAACACTTGGAGCGAAGGCTTTGGGCTTACACACACGTTTTGGCGAGTAGGCGAATTTGCAAATAGAGAATTAGGGAATAATGAAGATCAATTGTTTATTCAAAATACGTGTTTCATATTCGCTACGTATACATTTGGAGATGAGGTTCACACTTATAAAGACCCCTAGCGGCAGCTTTGGGGTTCAGGGGGACAGCCCGTCTATTGACACCCCCTCTCTCCCACTTTTGCCTGAAGGAGGAGGAGAGGCTGCAGCCCAGCCTGACCTTCACCATGAAATCAGCGGCTGCAGTAAGCGTATGTATCGGACTTCCAGTTTCTGTGTAGTGCACTTATGTTCCGTAACGGTTTCTACATCAAGGTCACTTCCAGGCCTTGTGACCTTGGGCAAGTCACCCAGATGTTGGTGCCTGGTTTTACGCAGGTGCGACATAGGGTATTAATAGCACCTGTCTTTAACAGGACTTTCTTTAAAGACTTGTCAGGATGCAAGGAGCTGATCCCTGATAACGCGGGCGGAACAGGCGTAGCACACGGCAGGTGCTTCACAGAATTAATGCTGGTTGTTGTTGCATTAACACAGACCAGGCCCCGTTAACGGGGGACAGGTGTGACCCTCTTCTCTCAGAGGCTTGTCTGCCTCTGTGGGACAATGGCAGGAGCCCCCCCAGCCCTGGTGGATGGGCATGGAGGAGCCGCCTCACTCCAGAGCCCCTGGACGTGCTGATCCTGGTCCAGCCCAGCAGGCCCTGGCAGCTCAGACACAGGTGTGCTCCAGTACATCCGGGTATCAGGTACCTGGGCTGGTACTGCTCTGGGGCTGGGTGACTGGGTTTCCACGAGGTCCCCTGGATAGAGCTTCCATATTTATTTCCTGTGACCCAAAGAGAGCTCAGCATGTAGTAAGTGCTTGACTCAATTCAGTGCAGTCAGAAATGTGGCTGCAGGGAAGGGCCGTTCTCTTCCTGGTACTTAGAACACAAACTTGATGAACCAAAGTCCCACGGAGAAACCGCCGGGGCCCAGAATGCTCGCGGCTGTGTCTGTCCTCTGGCGCCCTCTGCTGGCCACCCTGGGAACAGGCGGCCCAGCCTCACCAACCTGCAGAGACGGGGTGTCTGAGCCTTAGGACGTGGAGAGAATGTCCTTCAGAAACACTGTAAGTTGCTAAGTTATAAAGTCGGTTCAGGCAGAATGTATTGATGTGGGTGCACGAAGCAAAGAGGCTACATTTAGTTCTGCAGCTTGGGAATTCGGTAGGCTCTCTTCCTGGCTTGAAGACGGCCGCCCTCGGGCTGTGTCCCCACGTGCCCTTACCTCTGTGTGTATATGCATGGAGAGAAAGAGATGAGAGAGAGAGGGAAAGAGAGAGGGAGAGGAAGGGGGCAGGGAGAGAGGTACTCTACCCTTACGGCCTCATTTAAGCTTAATTCCATCTGTCCCGAAAAGGCTCCATCACCAAGGACTGCTGCCTTGAGGGTTAGGGCTTCAACCTGTGAATCTGGGGACAGGACTCAGTCCTAGCACCACCTGTCATGAATCAGTTCAGTCTTCACACCAGTAACACTGATAAAGGTTATACCTTAAAGTTTTTTTTAAATTAGCTTTATTAAGGTATAGTTCAAGGCAATAAAATTGCCTTCTTTTACGTGAACCCCTTCAGCGAGTTTGGGAAAATGCATATCATCGTGTAAACGCTCCCCCAAGGAAGTTATAGAACATATTTCTCCCCTGTCCCAGAAAATTCCCTCCTGCCCTTTTGCAGTCCGCCCTCTTCCCACGTCCAGCCGCATCTTCTTTCCACGCTAGTTTTGCCTCCCCTAGAAGTCCCTGTAGCGTTCGTCACGTGGTGGGTGGTCCTTCCCGCCTTTCACTCATCAGGTGGCTCTGAGATTCACGGGTCGCCCACGCCTGTTCCTCGCTGAGTAGAATTCGGGGCAGCGGCAGGTGGAAGGGCTTCTGTATGTTTTCCATCCTCCAGGCGCCAGGTGTTGGGATTGTTTCCAGCGCTTCCCTGTTATGAACAGAGCTGCTGCGGATGGACACGTGCATTGCAAGTGTAGCGAGGACTGTGAAAAGACTTTTCCCCTTGGTGAATATCTGTAGGTGGCATTGCTGGGTCCTACGACCGCTGTGCTGTTGACGTTTGTAAGAGTCGAGCAAATTGTTGTGCAGAGTGCTTGCACCATTTTGCCTTCCCACCAACAAGGCGTGAGAGTCTCGTTTTCCACACCCTCTCCAGCAGGATGCTGTTAGCTTTTACATTTGAGTCTAGCTGGTGTGTGCAGTGGGCAGCATCTCGGCTTCCACTTTCATTTACAGCCTAATAACTAATGATACAGAGTATCTTTTCATGGGCTTTTCCTTACTTTTTCTCTGGGAAAGCATGTGTTGCAGTCTCTTATGTGGTTTCCATCAGGTGTTGGGTTGTCTTCTTTTTTTGGCTGTGCCTGCAGCATGCAAAGTTCCAGCGCCAAGAACTGAACCTGCACCACAGCAGTAACAACACTGGCTCCTTAACCCCCTGAGCCACCGGGAAACTCCTGGTTTGTCTGCTTTACAGGGAGTCGTAAGAGCTCTTGGTCTGTGTTGCAGGCAAGCCCTGCCCCAGAGAGAGGTTTTGCAGATATTTTCTCTGAGTCTGCAACTTGCTTTTTTATTTCCTTAAATATCTTTCAAAGAACAGATGGTGTTTAATTTTGCAGAAGTCCCATCTTTTCCATTTTTCCTTTATGAGTCACGCTTTATGTGCCCTAGCCAAAAAAAAATCTTTGCCTAATCTTTGCCTAATCTGAGGCTGCAAACCTCTTCTAGCATCTTTTCTTCTAGGAGTTTTACAGCCTCAGCTCGTATATTTTGGGTTTCTGACACATTTCACGTTAATTTTTTCAGTGTGAATTTGTACATTTTCCTTTGTGTTTTATTCTTGGGAGCAATTTACGCGATACTGGGACCATTTGGTATTTGCAGCTTCGTTAGAGTTTCTCTGTGAGACCATCTGGGTGTGGACAGTTTCACAGACTTGTTCCTTGATAACTATTTCTATTTCCTCCCTCGTTGATTTGAGCTTTATGCCTCTACTGAAGCAATTTGGGTAAAGTGTGATTTTCCTAGAAACTGGTCTGTTTCATCTAGGTTTTCCAAATTCGCTGCATAAAGTTATCCAGATAAGCCTTTTATAATTTTTAAAGTTTCGTCTTTTTCAATAGGTGTTTTCCAAAGAATTCTTATTTTGTTTATTTGGGGTTTTTCCTCCTCTCCTTTTGTTTCTATTTTCTTGATTAGGCTAGGTAGTGGTTTGCATATTTTGTTTATTTTTTTCAAAGAACCAAGATTTTGAATGATTTCTTAATTCTGTTCTTTTTCTTTGAGCTACTTCATAATTTCTTCATCATTGCGTTCTTTTGGCTTATGCTCCTATTTTTTTCTCCTAGCTTTCTGAGTTGGGATTTAATTTACTTATTATTGATATGTGTTTAAGCTGTGCATTTTCCACTGATCACTATTTTAAATATTCTTCATAGATTCCAAAATGTGGTGTTTTTATTACCACGATTTTTTAAAAAGCCTCTAATTGGGTTTGTGGTTAATCTTTTAGCCACAAGAGTTTAGTGGAAGATATTTAAATTTCCCTGCGCAAGAACCTTCCAAAATGTTGTCACTGGGCTTCCCGCTGTGGCAAAGTGGGTTAAGGAGCTGGCGTTGCCGCATCCGTGGCGTAAGTTACAGCTGCGGCTTGGATTCAGTCCCTGGCCCAGGAACTTCCATATGCCATGAGTGCAGCTAGAAAAAATAATGTCATTATTTTCTAGCTTTTCCGCCTTTGATCATAGAGTGATCATAGCATTTCTACTGCATGGAAAAGAATGCTTTCTTTGTGAAAAAAATCTGTGATTAAATTTTGTGAATATTTCTTTTTCTTCTTTTTTTTTTTTTTTTCTTTTCACGGCTGCGCCTGTGGCATGTGGAAGTTCCCAGGCTAGAGATCGATTTGGAACTGCAGCTGCCGGCCCACAGCCACAGCAACACCAGATCTGAGCCACATCTGTGACCCATACCACAGCTCACGGCCGTGCTGGATGCTTAACCCACTGAAGGAGGCCAGGGATCAAACCTGCCTCCTTACACACGATGTAGGGGTTTTAACCTACTGAGCCACCATGGGAACTCCAAATTTTGTGGATATTTCACTTGCATGGATGTTGTATTATCAGGATTTAACGTTTGATGTGTGTATGTGCCCGTGAGCTGTCCCTGTGGATCGTATGACTTTTCTCTGTTTTCTTATTTTTTTGTTCACACGACTCATGCCCAGAATGGTGGCCCCTCACAAACCCTGTGTTCCCAATACGGCATCCCCTGTGCTTGTCTCCATTGCTGCCTGCATCACCTATGCTTTCTGGCTTATGCAGTAGAATACCTTTGCCTGGCCTTTTATTGGTCCAGAGATATTTATAAATGTTATATCATCATAGTGAATTGTGGCTTATAAAGTGTCCCTCTTCACCACGTGTGGGTACTTTGTCCTGAATCATATTTTGTCTCATATCAAGTCGCATCCATTGGTTAAATCACTTTTGAGCATCAGTGTTTTAAAATTTCTATTTTGAGCAACATCTTGACTAATTTTTTCATCATGATGATTATGGGTTAAAGGCAGAAAGCAAAAGAGTTCTGGTGAAGAAATACCAGAAGCTGGAGTTTTCTGGTGGGTCAGCAGGTGCAGGATCCGGCATTGTCACTGCTGTGGCACGGGTTCGATCCCTGGCCCAGGAACTTGTGTGTGCTGTGGGCAGGGCCCAAAAAATACAGGGAGTTAATGAGGATAATAATACTAAAAATAATAATACTGAAAGCTCATCTTCAGCTCTTCAACAGAGAAGTTATCTGAGGAGTCAGTTTAATCATCTCATAGAGAACACTCAAGTTTCTCCAAAAAGTAAAAACAATGCCAGAAAGAAATGAACAGGACCATAAAATTTAGTATTGTTTCTTAAGGAAATGCAATACCTAAAATAAATTTTTTTTTACATCAGTTTACTTTATCCTACACCATAGAAACTTACTACAATTTGTTTTATGTAATTCTTAGACAGGGGGTTGAGGGGGTTTATTTCTTACTATGCAAAGGGCAGTGAGAGGCTTGGGAAGCGCAGACCCAGTGCCTCCTCCCACATTCCCCAGCATTCCTGAGCTGCAGCATCACCCGCCCCAGAGTTGCTTACTAGCCCCAGAATCTCTGAGCTTTTCTGCTTTATGGCTACATTGTTCTGGAAATGTACCTTGGCACAGGGAGGATATTGAATTACTGTCCAAATGATCCTCATTAAGGCAAATAAAACCAGCTCAGGGTTCCTGCTGCCTCCCTGCCTCCTCTCAATTTGCTTTATTAGGGTCTGTAAAAGTGCGGTGATAAGCAAGAGCCCAGCTGATGGTTTTCCAATCATTTAATGGCCTTTGGGTGCTTGCCCAGACCTGTGCAAACTTCTAGACGGCTAACTGCTGGTCTCGGGTGCAGGCCCCTCCCCTGAGGGCTCCAGACCAGGCTGGGCCCCACCCTTGTCCCTCCCACTCCCACCTTCACCCCTTCCAGGACTTCCACCCCCCACAGCGGGGGTGCCAGGGACCTGAGCAGACAGCAGCTTCCAGCCCAGGAAGAAGAACCAGCAGGACCAGGACGGGGGATGCCAAGGGTCTGGTCCAGGCCTGGACAGCTGCTCTGGGCATGAAACCCTGAGTGGGACTCAGCCCAGGAGGCCAAGTTGAGCTGGGCTGAGTCGCGAGGCAAGGGGACTGCGTAGAGTTTGCTCTCGAGCTCGTCTCACGGTATCCCAATCTCTTGGAACAGACCATGATGGAAAATAAGACAGGAAAAGGAATGTGTATATATATATATACACATAATAGAGTCATATATATGTAAAAACAGAGTCACTTTGCTGTACAGCAGGAATCGGCACAACATTGTAGATCAACTACACTATAATGCTAGAAAAATGTAACAAGTAGCCAAAAAAACAAAAGATGGTTTGCCACCATGATGATGTTGCCTCTCTGAATGGGTCTCCTGCACCTGCTGATCGATGACGGTGACAGCACCTGCTACCTGCCCCGGGAGTGCTCTTACCTGCGGGGTGGCTCTGACGTCACCGCTCCAGCCTCACAGCCCCCACAGGAGGCACTCTGGCTCTACATCAGGAAACCACAGCTCGGGCGTCTGGGGACACTTGAATACAGTCTTGCATCTCTAGAGCCCACAGGGCCACAGGGCCACCCTCTCCTGACCTTCCTGCAGGACAGCAAAGATGACGTGGGGGGTGTAGGGCCCCACCACTGGGCTCATGAGCAGCTGCCACCTGGATGCCAAGGGCGGGGGACCCTTCTGCCCAGGGCCGTCCAGGGCCCCCCGCGTGCCCTCTGGTGTCGGGATTCAGGGCCTCCTGTTCCTTTCCTACTTCCTCCATCAGGAAGTGTGACATGCATCTGTCGAAGTTCCAACACCCATATATCGTTCCTCCCACCGCTGCCTGTGTGCTTTGAAATTACTTTTGAAATGAGCCTATTCACCCACTCAATCCCTCCTAACATAAAGACTATGAAAAAGAATGTATATGTGTGTATAACTGAATCACTTTGCTGTACAGCAGAAATGAACATATCATAAATCAACTATACATCAATGACACACATTTTTAAAAATGGATAAATCTGGGTGATGATAACAGCTTCCACATAATGCAAATGAACGTCAGATTGATTTAGTTATGAAAGGCTATGTGTTCTTCACCTTCCATCAGATAGAAGTAAAAGGAACACAGTTGACAGAAAACAAAGCACAAAGTTGGCGATGGAAGATCTTCAGTTAATTTCAGTAGGAGAGAATTCCGTGGTGAAATGAAACCATTTCATACTCATATTACCATGAAAAAAATGAAGAAAGACGTTTATGGTGAAATTAACCAGCTGTTGTATTGTGTGTACTCTCAAAGTATAAGCTATTTGGACTACAATGGAGTCTTTCCTATCATGTGAGCCATTTACTTAATAAAATACCTAAAAACTCTAAAAAAAAAACCCCAAACCAAAAACCTTCCTAACGTATCAGCCACTAGAGGGCAGTTGCTCCAGCATTAGGAATGCTGTGTGGATTCCATAATGAGGTATCCGGATTTGAGTTCACGATGCTCCCTTCAGGACCACAGCCTTCTTATCAACCACGACCACATCGTCTTCTCCCTTCACCACATCCCACGGTATCTGGGTTAAAGACTGTGCACACAATTCATGTTTAGTAAATATTGACTGACTGTTCTTTGTTCCATAACATATCAGCCCATGGGAGGTGAACAAATATTAACGCTTTGGTAAAACCCCTCAAGGCAGTCAAACAAACTAATCCTGTGAGTGCCATGTATTATGAACCATCTATTAATGAACCTTGGTTTTAGCTTCTTTCCATTTAATATGAAGCAGGGCTGTTTTGAATCTTGAGAACACGTGAACCCCTTTATAACTAAGAGCTATGGGGAGGCACTGGTCATAGACACAGGTGCTGGTCTGTGGATGCTGACATTCTTGGTGGTCTCACTTTGCTTTCAGTTCCTTGGCAGACTGAATTCTTACTGCAGTGAATACCTGACAGCAGGGGAAAAGCATTCTTTTAAATAGTGAAATGATGGTGCATATGAAGGGTCAACAGAGAGATACACTTTCTTCAAACCCAGTAAATTTCCACATGGTGCAGTTCCTGTCGTGGCACAGCAGAAAGGATTCTGACTAGGAGCCATGAGGTTGTGGGTTCAATTCCTGACCTTGCTCAGTGAGTTGAGGATCCAGCGTTGCCTTGAGCTGTGATGTAGGTCTCAGACACGACTTGGACCCTGTGTGGCTGTGGCTCTGGCGTAGGCCAGCAGGTGCAGCTCCAATTACACCCCTAGCCTGGGAACTTCCATATGCCATGGGTGCGGCCCTGAAAAAAGGACAAAAGACAAAAAAAAAAAATTTCCACATGGCACCTTGGCACAAACCAGCCAGAATCCCTACAGGTAGCAGCCCTGGGAAGGTGGCCAACCAGGAGGAATTCTTTTCCTCTGTGTAGACAGGTGCAAGGTATCATGTGACGATTCCAGGCTGGGTATTTAATACATTCTCTTCACAGTTTTGATGGTCCAGTATGGTTTTGCTTGTGGTGACACATTTCTTAAAGAAGGGAACTGCTTCCAATATCTTCTGAATTCCCTAAATTCTACTCTCTATGCAACTGACCTAACAGTTGTCAGGGAAGTGATGGAAAGGGCCAGGCATGCGATATGGTTGAATTTTATGAGATGTAAGCTACTTTCAATTCTGATCTTCCTCATCCTACATTTGAATGAAAACTCTTATAGCCCCTTTATTCCCCTCTGTTGGAACCGCTTGCTCTTTGAGCAAATTAGTGATCATTCCTAAGTCAGAATCATAACCTCTAGTTTATTTTCTCCAACGTACTTCAAGGTGAAGGATGAGCTGGTCCGTGGTGTGGGGGTTGCACCGAGAGGACATCTGATCCAGGGATTCATGGCATAAAACATGGTCACTTGCTTGGCTGGGACACCCAGTCACTCTCACGATCATGTGAGCGCCATGTGTTGTGAACCATCTATTGATGAGCCTTGGTTTTGGCGTCTTTCCATTTAGTATGAAGCAGGACTGTTTTGAGTCCTTTCCCACCCAGGGATGGAGCCAGGTCTTCACACCTCGTGAACCTGGAAAAACCGAACATGGAGAGAAAGTTGGGATCCCAAGGATTTAGGAACTAAAATACAAGAACTTGAAATGACTTGAGACTTTTATTTACTGTGAAGCAGGATGCTAAATGGGATTTCAGAGTGGTCCTCTCCCTTGTTCCCGATCAGCTAAACCTCTTTTGTATTGACTGGACATCCAGCATGGAATATTTTAATGGACCCTGCAAGCCAGGCCCACAGGGTTCTGGCCCCAGGCCTCTGCAGCGGCTTCTCCCAGGTCTTCTCACTCTCAGCCCTTCCCCTACCTGCCCTCTGGGTGGCCTTATTGATTTGAATGTATTTTATTTTCTCAAAATACAGTTGATTCACAATGTTGTGTTAGTTTCTGCTATACAGCAAAGTGATTCAGATATATGTTATGTATTTCATGTTCTTTTCCGTTCTGATCTATCCCAGTGTAGTGAGTACGTTTCCCTGTGCTATAGAGTAGGACCTTTTGTTTATCCATCCTATATATGCTAGTTTTCAACTGTTAATCCAAAACTCCCAATTCCTCTCTCCCCAATCCCCCTCCTTCTTGGCAGCTGTGACTCTGTTCTCTATGTCTGTGAGTCTTCTTCTGTCGTATAGATAAGTTCATTTCTGTTGTATTTTAAATGCCACATTTAAGAGGATATCATATGGTATTTGTCTTTGTCTTTCTGACTTCATTCACTTAGTATGAAAATCTCCAAGTCCATCCATGTTGCTGCAAATGGCATTATTGCATTCTTTTTCATGGCTGAGTAGTGTTCCATCATATAGATGTACCACATCTTCTCCTCCTCCTCCTCCTTCTTCCTCTTCCTCTTCTCATTCTCCTTCCTTCTCCTTCTTCTTTTTCCTACACCTGCAGCATGTGGAGGTTCCCAGGTCAGGGATCAAACCCGTGCCACAGCAGTAACCCTAGCTGCTGTGATGACACCATCACATCCTTAACCCACTGCACCATGAGGGAACTCCTGTACCACATCTTCTTTTTAGTTGGGTATTTTTCATGAAAATTTTAATCAGCCATATTTCGATCCCTTTTCCTTAGATAAACAGTAGGTAAAGTAATCATCTTCTATATATGTGCTACCCAGATTTATCCACCTTGGACTTTTGTTCTATTTGCCTTGGTGCTTCTCATTCTATAAAAAGAAACAAGACAATAAAAACACTCCCTTTACCTGTCCTTTCCCATGCCTCCCCAGAACCAACCACAGTTCTGAAGTCAGTGCGGATTATTCCTAGGCATACCCATAAACAAAACATAGCCTTTTTTGTTGTTTAAAAAAAATCAGAAATGGTATCATAATACTCAGGCTTTCATCCTATTTTTAGGTAACTTTCCAGATGTATTTCTATTGATAAATAGGTCTGATTCGTTTAATTTAACATAGAATGCATTCCCCTACTGACAGGCAATCAGGTACCTTTGTTTCAATTTCTTCTTTTCAAAACAATATGGACTTGGAATTCCCTTGGGGCTCAGAGGTAATGCACCTGACTAGTATCCATGAGGACACAGGTTCAATCCCTGGCCTTGCTCAGTGAGTTAAAGATCTGGCATTGCTGTCAGCTCTGTGTAAGTCTCAGAGGCGGTTCAGATCTGGCCTTGCTATGGCTGTGGTGTAGGGCAGCAGCTACAGCTATGATTTGACAGCTGGCCTGGGAAACTCCATATGCCACAGGTGCAGGCATAAAAAAAAATAAAACAAAACAAAACAAAACAAAACAGTATGGACTTGTTCAGTTTCCTAGGTATCGTCCAACTACTTGCCAAGGTGGCTGTGTCAATTAAACTTATACCAAGTTTGAGTAAGAATTCCTAATTCTCTACATCCTTATCAACCTTTGGTGATATGAATGCAATCAGATGTAAGTGAAATGGTATCTAATGTTAGCTGATTTTGTAATTCCTGAGTGTGACTGAGGTGGAGCCTCTTCCTACATCCTTGTCAACTGCTTGGTTTCCCTTCCCGTTAATTTCCTATTTGTGCCTTCTCAGAACCACATGGGTTTTGTTTGCATTTCTTTATAGGAGTTCTTTGTGTAGCCTAGCCCTCCTTTGTGAATGACGTGGGTTCCAAATGCCTTCTCCTCGTTCCGGATTTGACTTTTCACTCATTTGTCACCCCTCGATAAATATAAAGCCTTGACTTGACTTGAGTCAAATATATCAACTCTGCATTCCTAATTTGTGCTGTTTTAGAAAATCCTAAGACGTCCTTGACTCAACAAATATACAGGATACAAAGTGAACCTAAAAATCCATTATAGTTTCATATCTGACCGCCAAGCAGTTAGAAAGAAGATCACCCCTGAATAAAGAGCATTTTCCTTCTTCCTTTGTGATTTCTCTGACTTTTTTCCCTGGCCTTATCACATCTGCTAGAACCATCCTTGTAATAGTAAACAGAAATGTGAGATTGAGAATTCTTGCCTCGGTCCCAGTCTTAGAGGGGGAATTGCTGTATTTCACCCTAAGCGATGATGTTCAGTGGGTGGTTTTCAGGATTTATCAGCTTGAGAATGTTCCCTTCTGTTCCTAGTTGCTCAGAGTTTTTAATCATGTAGGGGAATAAATTTTGACAAACATCTTTTATGCATTTATTAAAATGATTTCATGTTTTTATTTTCATTTGTTTCTATTAATGTGGTAAACTGCATTAGTTCCTTGATATTCAACCTGCTTTGCCTTCCTTAAAGAAATCCACCTGCCTCCTGATGTATTTCTGTTTCTATACCCTGCCAGATTCAGTTTACTAATATTTTGTTAGGTATTTTTGAATCTATCTTCACGATGATCTTTCACGGCTCGTAATGTATGTGTCAGGTTTGAGTATTCGGTTCAGGCTGGCCCCGTACAACACGTTGGGAAGTCTTTCTTCCTTATCTTTTTTATTCTAAGTTTGCGTAAGACTTGAGGTCTTTGTTTGAGAGAATTAAATAATGAAACCACCTGAGTCTGAAACTTCCTTTATGGGAAGGTTTTTGATAATAACGTCATCAATTTTAATAGAAATAAGGCAATTTAGATTTTCTACTTCTTCTTGGGTCCAGTTTGGTAAATTGTGTTTTTAAAGGAATTTGTGCACTTCATCTAAGTTGTCAAATTTGATGTTATTAATATATATTGGTTTTTTAAAAATTTTTTTATTTTCCCACTGTACAGCAAGGGGGTCAGGTTATCCTTACATGTATACATTACAATTACATTTTTCCCCCACCCTTTCTTCTGTTGCAACGTGAGTGTCTAGACAAATTCTCAATGCTATTCAGCAGGATCTCCTTGTAAATCTATTCTAAGTTGTGTCTGATAAGCCCAAACTCCCGATCCCTCCCCCTCCCTCCCCCTCCCATCAGGCAGCCACAAGTCTCTTCTCCAAGTCCATGATTTTCTTTTCTGAGGAGATGTTCATTTGTGCTGGATATTAGATTCCAGTTATAAGTGATATCATATGGTATTTGTCTTTCTCTTTCTGACTCATTTCACTCAGTATGAGAGTCTCTAGTTCCATCCATGTTGCTGCAAATGGCATTATGTCATTCTTTTTTATGGCTGAGTAGTATTCCATTGTGTATATATCCCACATCTTCCGAATCCAATCATCTGTCGATGGACATTTGGGTTGTTTCCATGTCCTGGCTATTGTGAATAGTGCTGCAACGAACATGCGGGTGCATGTGTCTCTTTTAAGTAGAATTTTGTTTATATTGGTTTTAATATTAATCTGAATATCATCTATTTGTTCCTTTCAAGGTCTGTAGGACTGTAATAGCCCATTTTTCATTTCTCATGTTGGTCATTTGTGTTCTTTTTAATTTTTTTCTTGATCAGTCTAGCTAGCGTTTTATCATTTCAAAAAGTCTTTTCAAAGATCGAACATTGTTATTTTTTGTCCTGTTTATTTTCATGTTTGTGTCACTGTCGTTAGATCTTCTTGATGTGATGTGGTGCCAGGGCTACTCGAGGCTGTGTGTATTTTTTGACCTTTTTTCCTCTCTGTTCTTCAAATAGGATGATTTACATTGTTCTATTTTAAGTTAATCGACCTTTCCCCCTCTCATCTTCATTTTGCTGCTAACATCATCCAGTAAGTTTTTTCTTTCTGTCTGTCTTTTTACAACTGCACCTGCAGCATATGGAATTTCCCAGGCTAGGGGTTCAGTGGGAGCTGCAGTTGCAGGTCTATGCCACAGCCGGGGCAACACTGGATCCTTAACCCATTGAGTGAGGCTAGGGATCGAACCCGCATCCACATGGACACTATGTCGTGTCCTTGACCCCCGAGCCACAATGGGAACTCCCCATCAATAAGTTTTAATTTCATATATTCTGGGGTTCAATTCTAGAATTTTTATTCACTTTTTTTTTTTTCTTTGCTGGTTTCTTCTTCCTTCCCTTCCCTTCCTCCCTCCCTCATTTCCTCCCTTCCTTCCTTGGCAGGGCCACCAGGAGAGCCTGGTCCATGCCTGCCATATTTGGGGGTGACAGAAGGCTGGTTTCTGACTCTTGAGGAGTCTGCTGTCAAGCAACGAACAAGATGACCCTTTGGGACCTGCCTGCATCCCAGAGTTTGTTTGTTGGGGTGAAGGATGAATGAGCATTTCCAGCGGCGCAGAGACGGGCCATGAGGCGGGGGAACTCCATGCCCTCTCTCCAGGGCATGTGCGAGACACATGCACTCCTGAGTGTGACAGACGTCATCCCAGAGAGACGCGTGCCGTCCCGTTTCCGGGGGCTGGGAGGAGTGGCTGGAGGGCTGGCGGGGAGAGAATCTCCCATCTCCAGCATCAAAGGAGCTGCAGCTTAGGAGTCCCTGGGATGACGACTTTGTTTTAAACAAGACGGGTCCAGAGCCAGTGGAAAAATCAGTTGAGGAAGAACTTGCCTTAACCCTACATCCCTGCACCCCGCCCCTGCCCCTCCCAGGGCTCCTTCCCCTGTAGAAACAGTCAGGAGAGGCGGGATTAGCCCTTCGTTATGGCCGGTGGGGAGCATGGTTACATGAGCCCCTGGGTGCCCATGAATTAGCTTCAGCAATGCACAATTTACAGCTAAGCTTTTTTATCGTTACCTACCCCCCTTCTCCTTCTTGGATTATTTTGAAGGAAATCCTACAGATCATAATATTTCGGTGTACACGCCAAAGAGAGAAGGCTGTAGGTATAGATATAGACTCGTAAATCCTACAGATCATAATACTTCAGTGTATATCCCCAAAAGATAAGAATACAGACATTGGGAGTTCCTGTTGAGGCTTAGCAGGTTAAGGACCTGACATTCTCTCTCTGTGAGGACGCGGGTTCAATCCCTGGCCCGGCTCAGTGGGTTAAGGATCCAGTGTTGCCACGAGCTGCGGCGTAGGTTACAGATGCAGCTCTGTTCCTGTGTTGCTGTAGGCTGCATCTGCAGCTCCAATTTGTCTCTTAGCCCAGGAACTTCAATATGCTACAGGTGCAGCAGTAAAAAGGAAAAAAAGTATATATTGTATCTGAATATGTATATATATGTATCTGAAAGTATATACTGACACACAGTTGCGAGTCTATAGTAGAAGAATCTTGCTATAAATCTATCACTGCTTTTGCTCTATAAATGGAATGAAATCAAGGTCAGCATTGTGATATGAGGAACTGGGAGCCTCAGTTCCTGAAGGACAACTATGTTTTGTGACTTTGCAGATCACAGGGTCATCTAAGTTTCCATCCCCAAAGGGGCAATGGGGACAGAAACAAAAACACCGTGAGCCCTGCGTGGTCATTCAGCTCACTCACCACAGCTGTGGGTCTGCGATGGCTGGAAGGTCGGCGTCCCTCCCAGATTCATGTGCTGAAATCCTAGCGCCCACAGTGATGGCCGTAGGGGGGTGATGAGGTCACAAGGGTGGAGCCCTCAGGAAAGGGGTCAGTGCCCTTTTACCTTGGGCTCTAGAGCCCCTACCCCTTCCACCGTGCGAAGCGCAGATGTCTCCGAGGGTGAAGGACCCGTCCTTGAACCAGCACAGCAGCCTCAGCGGAAGGCCATAGGGTGCCATGGTCCTGGACGGCCAGCCTCCAGAGCCGTGAGGAGAAGCTGTTGTCTACAAGCCAGCCGGCCGTGGAGCTGCTCTCGTAGCTGGCATGCACTGAGATGGGGCCAGATACACACACTGATACCCACCTATGCATTGCCTGGCAGCCCGCAGGCACGAATGTCAAAGTATGACGGCTGATGACACACTCACGTTTGCACAGCGTGGCTCGCATCTGTGTCCAGGGCTTTAGAACAACACACCATGCAGTTCAGACTCAGAAGGGACGGCCACCTGGTGAGGGGCTAGCTGAGAGTGGGTGCCCTCTTGGCAGGTGGCCTGGGACGACCCTCCCCCAACACCAGCTGTCCTGGCATAATGGCTAAGAGCGCCCAGATGCTCTGCAAGTGCCCCACTTTGGATGACTTGTAGCACCTCCCTGCTGAGCCTCCCCTGGCCCTCGGGGACCTGACGGGGAAGTGAGAGCCCTGCCCTTCACCCCCACCCACCGGCAGTGTTGTCCAGCCTCCCTTGAGACCAGGAAGGTGGAATAAAGGACCCATGGGGGTTCTTTGGGTGACAGGTGGGAAGGGATTCAACAGTTGTTGGGTGATGGATGATGGCCGGGGATTAATAGAGATCAACAGACAAACGTGCTTCGTGAGGACAAGGCCGGGGCCTGGGAGAGTGGTGGGGGCAGGTCTGAGCTCCACCAGCCAGGGTCCTGGGTGCGGGGTGCCGAGAGCTGAGAACTGGGCAGAGGGCGTCCAGCTCACCGGGAATGGGGCGGTGGGGGGAAAGGGCCCCGAGAAACTATCATGATCTTGAACTCCCCTCCCCCACAACCCAAAGGCAAGGACATGTTGAAATAGGCCCTCGGGGAGTTCCTTTTATGGCTCAGCTGGTTAAGAACCCAACTAGCATCCATGAGGACACAGGTTCGATCCCTGGCCTCGCTCAGTGTGTTAAGAATCTGGTGTTGCTGTGAGCTGTGGTGTAGGTCGCAGATGCGGCTCAGATCCAGCATTGTTGTGGCTGTGGTGGAGGCCGGCAGCTGCAGCTCCGATTCGACCCCTAGCCTGGGAACCTCCATATGCCACAGGTGCGGCCACAGAAAGAAAACAATTTTTTTAATGGTCCCTCAGAGCGAGGGTCCCCTGGAGCTGCCACAGCAAAGTACCACAGACAGAGTGGTTTAAAGCACAGATGTGTCCTCCCCCAGGCTGGGGGCTGGGAGCATCAGCAGGCCTGGCTCCCTCTCGGGGCTCTGGGGCAGGTCCCTCCTCTTCTCCCAGCTCCCAGCGCCCGCCTGCAGCCCCTTGGCGCTCCCTGGTCTCTGCCTGGCGTCAGGGGCGTCCCTGCCTGTCCCTGTGCACATTGTGGCCTGGCCATGGTGTGTCTGTCTCTTCATCTTGTCCTCGCTCATGGGACACGCGTCAGATTGGACTAGGGACCCGCCCCCTCCAGCCCGACCTCGTTTAACTGAAACTCATCTGCCGCAGCCCTGTTCCGAATAACACCACGCTCTGCGATGCTGGGGGGTACGTAAAGCTGGGAAGACACCGTTCTACCCAGCACACTCCCAAGTCACGCACAGTGACAGCGGCTTGATTCACAGGTGGCTTGTCCACAGCTGGCGGGAGGGTCTGGCTCCCTGGCATCTCCTGCTCGTGCCCAGCTTTTCCTCCCTGCCTGCACCGGGGGCTCTCGGGAACTGTCTCTGCCTCCCCCGGGTGTCCTCCTGGGACGCGGTGTGGGGCGAGGGGCTGGCCTTCTCAGGTTCAAGGGCGGGGCACACCAGGGGCACTGCCAGGTCTCAGCTTCCTGCTGGAGCCCGTCAGCTGCTGGCAAAGTCCGCTGGGTCCAAAAGGTGGGGCTGTGGGTGCGGGTGGTGCCCCGAGCCTGTCTGCTCCCCGCTACCAGCTCTGTTTGTTTCTGACTCATCTCTATTCCTCTCCGTGTCCTGGTCATTGGGCCATGAGTTCCTGGGATGCTTTCCTTGTGGTCGCAGCACCTGAGACTGGCTACAGTTCCACCCAAAGGGCCCTGGAGGTCCCCCTGGAGGAAAGCACCCCAAGTACACTTTGAACTGGACGTCATTTTATCCGGAGCCCCAGGGCTGCTCCATGCCCCTTTATGGGGTAGGGTGGGCACTGGACTGGTATTGGGGGCAGGAGACCCCGGGTCCACGAGGGGCGTCCTTGGGCCCATGGCCTCTGTCCTGACTCAGGACACTCCGTCCCCATTCTTCCTCCCACATTCAGGGGGCTCCAGGCCCCCAAGTGTCCTCAGCCAAAACTAGGACAAGGTGAAACAGGAGCCTTCCTGAATCAGTCCAAGTTCATGTCCAGACAATACCCACACTCAGGCCCTGTTTCTCAGGAAGCCCTGGCAGGAATGCTGCCCTGGCAGGAATGTTTCTCAGGAAGCCCTGTTCAAACACTGTACAAACACGGGGGCGGCGGGGGGGCGGGCAGTGGAGGGAGGGGGAAAAGAAAGGGAGGGGGAGAGAGAAAGGGAGGGGGGAGAGAAAGGGAGGGGGAGAGAGGGAGGGAGGGGGAGAGAGGGAGGGAGGGGGAGAGAGGGAGGGAGGGGCCCACACCCTAGGCAGCTGCGGAATGATGCGACAGCTGGTGGGCAGGAAGCTCCCTGGGGAGACTCTGACCCCAGGGCGGACTCAGGGGAGCTGCTTAGTGTGGCTTTGTACCCTCTTTCTTGGTGTGGCTGAGTAAACAAGGATAATATTAGAAAGCTGAGAGGGGACATGTACAGGTCTCTCTGACTACGTTTTCTGTGAGATGATGAGTTCACTCTTCTGACCCTCACCCATTCATGAACTCCTATTCATCCCTCAAGACCCAGTGCAGATTCCCCACACATCCCCTGCCCCAGCCATGAGATGCCTGCTGCATAGCATTCTGCCAGCTCCTGCAGCCTTGTACCACAGTTCACTCTTGAACTTGCTCTTGCTCACAGGGCTGTGGGCTCTGAGGGTGGAGCGCTGCCTGATGTCCTCAGGGCCTGACATGACAGTCCCAGCACCTGGGCTGTGATCATGCTCAGTCCATGCTTGTTACATATATATGCCAATGGCCACGCTTTCCGCAGGTGGTAGGTGCGGCCCCAGCACTCCGGCCAGATGGCCTGCTTCTTGGACCCGTGCAGGGGGGCCCTTGCCTTCCCTGGCATCTGCCTATGAAGCCCAGGATGGGAGGGAGCTCAGAGGCGGGCTCCCAGGACCTGGCAGGCACCTGCTCACCCTAGTCTCCAGGTGCACTGGGCAGCCACCTGTCGGGGTGGGGCCACACAGGTGACCCTGGGACCTGCCTCTCTGGTTTGTCTTCATTCCCAGAACTTGAACTCCCCCCAAGGATGAGGGGGAGTTCAGGAGGCCTTCGGGGCCTTTGTGCTCTGGCGGTGGGGTGGGCCTCTGCCCTGGAGGACAGCCCAGGGCTCGTAGAACAGAACAAAGAACACACAGGGACCTCCCCACACTTGCTCCCCTAGTCTCCCTCCCCCTTTCCTCTAAGAAGCCCAATCTGAGGAATCCAGCTCCACCCCACCCACCCCACCTTGGCCGTCAAACGGGGGTCTGGATTCTGGACCCTCTGCTGCCATGGCTGCTGTACCACACCTGCCCAGGGAGCAGAGTGTGTCCCAGCCCCCAGCTTGGCCCGGCATCACTACCTTACACAGACCTACAGGCCAGGGGCTGTGTGACAGGTACCATGTGAGGGGCGCCCTGGGCCCCGTGAGGAAGCAGAGGCGACGTGCCCAGGGTCCTGCGGCCCCACACCTGGAACCAGGTCTCAGCTTTGCCATCATAGTCACCCTGCCTCCCTGTCAGGGAGAGGGGTCCCCCTTTGTTATTCCTTCCTCAGCCCGAGCCCCGGGCTCCTGCAGAGGGTCTCTAGCCACATTGGCTGAGTTATACTGAAGCAAAGCTCCAGCTAGTGGCTGTCGTGCTGGCTGCCAGGAGCACTCAGGCGTGGCTCAGTTACCTGCCAGGGGTGGGGCCCAGGCGCCCATCTGGTCCAGCCCCCCAGGTGACTGCAAGGCAGCTGGGGGACCCCTGGCAGGGCAGCCTTCAAATAACTGTCCCTTCTCAGCCGGTTCCTGGGCGTTTGTGCTTTCCTGGGACCTGACCGAGTGCCCAGCCTGCCTGGCCCGGGGACACTGTGGGGTGTGGGAAGTCAGAGGGGTCTGGCTGGAAGAGGCTCCCAGGCACTTCCCCTGTGAAATAATAAATTTCCCTCTTTTTAATAACAAACATCATGCCATTTCCCAGCCTTGATGCCCTCTCTCCCTCTGAGAACAGAGCAAACGCCGCAGAAACAAGGCAGAATCTGCTTTGTCTACAAGCGTGTGCTTGCCTCGGTTTTGGGGTGGGGTGGGGACCAGACAGAAGTGTCAGCTCACATGGGTTCTCGAGGGAGCACGGAGCAGTGGGACAGGCCTGGGGAGTCACGAGGTGGGACAGGTCCCCGTTCGCAGCCCATGCACGGTCTGGCTCTATCAGTCACTCGGGGAAGGACAGCTCTGTGGACAAACCTTTGGCGATTTGAGACCCACCCCCCTAATGCCACACACTACCTGGATGCTAGGTGCGGCCAGCCGGGGCCGCTGCTCTGGGATGGGGTGCAAACCCACCCCATGGTTCCTGGCTCAGAGCTGAACAGAGAGGAGAATGGCCCAGCCAGGGAAGAAGCCAGGAGAAGACATGATAAGGGGACCCCCACTCTCCCTGGTCAGCCAGCTGCAGGGCGGGGCACCTGCCCTGAACAGAGAGTGGAGACCGCAGCGTCCCACCAAGGTGGGTTGCATCCCAGTTCCGCCACGTCTCCTGGTGGCAGAGAAGAGGGAACCTGACTCCATGTTGCATCTCTTCCTTCAGCTCTCTGTGCTTTTTGCTACCTGTGCTTAGTCACCTGGCTCTGAACCTCTGTAAAAGATTTCCTGGGAGCTCCCGCTGTGGGGGAGTGGGTTAAGACCCTAGCTGCAGCAGCTCAGGTCACTGTGGAGGTGGAGGTTCCATCTGTAGTTTGGAAACTTACCTAAGCCCTGTGTGCGGCCTGAAAAAAAAAAATAAAGTTGCCTATAGCCTGAAATATACATAATAACCCTTTTCCAGCTTTGACCTTGAAAGGCAAAATGCTCTTCATTCATCTAGAGGTAAAAAGTTGCAGAACAAAGAAAAACATTTGCCTTGTTGGAAGTTAACCGAAACACGGAAATTACCAGAAACTAGAAATTACCAGTGACGAGATCTACCTGGAGAATTTCAAGAAAAAAGGATGTGGGCATCAAGAAGTTTGCAGCAGGGAGTTCCCACTGTGGCCCAGTAGAAACAAATCCGACTGGTAGCCATGAGGACAAGGGTTCCATCCCTGGCCTCGATCACTGGGTCGGGGATCCAGTGTTGCTGTGGCTGTGGTGTAGGTGGCAGCTGTAGCTCTGATTCGACCCCTGGCCTGGGAACCTGCTTCGGGTACGACCCTAAAAAGCCAATAAAGAAGAAAAAAAAAAAGTTTGCAACAACCAAACACACTCCCTTCAATTTTAGTGTAGAAGACAATTCTAACCCTAGTAAGACGCCTCTTAGGGACACTAGTCCACCGTCTTCTTAGTTGGCTGGTTTTCAGAATAAAGTCACTCTTCTTTGCCCAACAACGCGTCTATTTCTTGGCTTGCTGTGCATCAACACTTTGAGCCTTAGCTTGTTCCTCTGGAAAATGGGTATAGTTGTTCCCGTCTCATTTAAATATGCTGTTATAAAGCAATTTTCAAGTTATGGCCTTCACCTTTTAAAAAGAAACAAACTGGGCAAAGGTGTATAATAAGTTCTCACTTGTGCTAAAAATGTGCTTAAATAGAGAACCTTCTAGAAAAATACCTAAGACAGTGTTAAACTGGACATCACCGGAGAAAAGGTTGGTGGTGGGGATTCTTCTGTATTGTCTGATTGAAAAAAAAACAGCTGCACATATTACATTTTTATGAAAATGTTTTGAATAAGTTTATTCAATTTATTTATTAAAATGATGATAAAAAATCATTTTTTCTAGAGAAAAGCAAAAAAGAAAGAAAAGGAACTTCCCCCTTTCAAAACTGGGAGAGAGAAATGAAATCTCTATGCACCACATACCTGACTTGTGGTTGTCATCTGTTTTCTTTTTTTTTTCAGGGCTGCAGGTGCAGCACATGGACGTTCCCAGGCTAGGGGTCAAGTCGGAGTTGCAGCTGCCGGCCTACACCACAGCCACAGCGACGCCAGATCTGAGCCTTGTCTGTGACCTGCCCTGCAGCTCATGGCAAGGCCAGATCCTTAACCCCCTGAGTGGGGCCAAGGATAGAACCTGTATCTTCATGGAGACTAGTTGGGTTTGCCTCTGCTGAGCCACGATGGGAACTCCTGTTACCACTTTTCAAAAATCCGAGGCTGGTCTGGGATTAAGTGGCCTGTGAACCCCCTTCACTGAGCAGGGACTCTCCTGGACGGCTCCCGGGTGGGTTGTTAGGGCTAATGCCCAGGCTGGTTGGCCCTGCCCTCCCGCCCCACGCTGAGCCGTGAGCCTTTCCTTGGGGCCAGGCCAACACCTGGTAGAGAGGTGTTGGCTGGCAACTGGAATCTGCCTTCGCTGCTTCCTTGTTACCAAAGCCTTTGGGATGGACAAGCCTCCAGGGGCTTTGCAATCTGCAGGGAAGAGCAGGTGGGGCCGGAGCAGGAGGGAAGGGCTCCCCAAACAAACAGAATCCGGATGCCTGTGCAAACATGGGGCTATAAAGAAGTCTTTGCCTCGGACGTGGCACATCCGCTGAGCGGTCGGTTCCCCAGAACCTGCCCGTGACCATGGAGGCCAGGATGTTCTGGCTGCTAGTGGTGCTCCTGGCCTTGGCGTCCTCCAGCTCTGCCGGGGAGTATGTGGGCCTGTGTGAGTACCACTCTGTCTCCCCTACTTGGCAGCGGCGGGGAGGGGCCAGGGGCAAGGCGGGGCCCATGGCAGGGGCCGCTGGGCTCCAGGGCTTCCTGTGGGCTTGAGGAGAGGGACCAAGCCCCATGTCCCTTTAACCACTACCATTTACCAGACACCCAGGATTTCTCTCAACAGCCTTGCAAACAGGGTCTTGCTGCTCCCATTTTACAGACAAGGAAACTGAGTCTCTGAAAGTTAGTAACTGGCCCTCCCAGTCAGTGTTGAACTCAGGATTCAAGCCCAGGTCTGCCTTCCTTGCTAGAGATTTCCGAATGACAGTACAGGTCTTTGCATAGTATTCTGGCGGAGTCACAAAACAAAACAGAAAGATCCATGACAATGAGTTCTGGAACATTTTCCATCTGGTCAAACCTTTTTCTTTTAGCCATTGCGACTCGGGGCAAGGGCTGTGGTTGTTCCCGTCCCCTGAGTTAGGGTGTGGCTTTTATCAGGTTACCTGCTGAGCCATCTCAAGCAGTGGCTCCCAAACGGGGCATCTGTCAGCATCACCTGGAAACTTTGCCAACGCTTGAAGCTTGGGATGTGCCAGTTATATCAGAATGTCTCTGGGTGGGATCAGGTTTCCATGGAGTGAAAGACCCCAGGGCCAACAGAGTTTGGGAACCAGTGGAATACGGAATTACAGACTGGCTGCAATAGAAGACGAGCTGAGATTTCGTGCGATTTCTATTTTCCTGAGGAAAAGCACAGACAGGCAATGAGGCCAAGCAGACTTTTGCTGAACTTTAGACAAAGACTTAGATGAATATCAGAGTTCCCTTTGTGGCTCAGTGGTGACAAACCCGACTAGTATCCATGAGGCTGTGGCTTTGATCCCTGGCCTCGCTCATGGTGCAAGTTGCAGGTGCAGCTTGGATCTGGTGTGGCTGTGGCTGTGGCTGTGGTCTAGACCGGCAGCTATAGCTCTGATTCAACCCTTAGCCTGGGGACTTCCATATGCCACAGGTGCGGCCCTAAAAAGACAAAAAAAAGAAAAGAAAAGAATGTTAGAGATCAAAGAAAGTTCAGGGAAGGTGTGACAGGGGAGCAGGGAAGTGCAGAAAATGGCATATCCTGTGATTCTTCTTCTCTCGAATGTCTACCTATTATGCTACTATTTATTTTTGAAAGGGGGAAGTTTTATTGATAGAACAGCAAAGGGAACATTTGTTTCCGGGTTCAGGGGCCCCTGGATTCCCGTGGGTGCCTGCCAGCTGGAGGGAACCCAGGCCTTCTTGCCTTCCTGAAAGGTGCTGAGGGCACCCAAGTGAGAGACCCGGGGCAGCAGGCCAGACTTCCTACAGAACGTCTCTTTAAAATCCGTGTGCTGAGAGAGGGTCCTTGGCCAGCAGGTGTCGGGGTGGGGGATGGGATCACATCATTTGAACTCAGGAGTGGGTGGGGGTGGGGGTGGGGAGAGGGCAGGTTTGCAAAGCGCAGCCTCCAGACCAAACCCCCCCCCCCGCCCCCCACCAGCAAGGGCTCTGACTCGGCTTTGTCGCTTTGTTTGGGGCAGCGGCGAACCAGTGTGCCGTCCCTGCCAAGGACAGGGTGGACTGCGGCTACCCCCAGGTCACCCCCGAGCAGTGCAACAACCGGGGCTGCTGCTTCGACTCCAGCATCCCCGGGGTGCCCTGGTGCTTCAAGCCCCTGCAGGAAACAGGTGAGCCGGCCCCCAGGAAGCCGCACACGCCTGGGCCCAGGGCGGTCCATTGGCCCAGGGCTTGGTGCAGACAATAATCATTTCGGAAAGATGTTCGAAGTCGAGGCGCTATGTAGAGGGACCTGGTTTGAAACTACCCTGGAGAGAAATGGACAATCCGCAGTGTGGGAGCTGGGCTGACATTCAAGGCCACTTTCAGCAAACCACCCCCCAGTGTGTCTGTCACTGTGACACACCCTCGGTCTGGGTGTGGAACCCGGCGTCACTTCCCGCCCTGCCCCCACCACGAGGGGCACCCCCTCTTTCATGGGTGCAGTGGGGTGCAGGATAGCCCCCGGGGGACCCCGTGTCGGGGACAGAGGGCGGTGCACAGCTGATTGGCCGTCCTGCCTCCCTCGGGGCCCCCCCCAGCTCCCCATATGTTGGGCCTGGAGGTCGCCGTGAGCCACCTGGTAGCCCAGGTGCCAGCTGAGCGCCTAAGACAGTTACTTAAGGCCCCTTCCTGGAACCAGCACCTGGGGGCTGCTCCTGCCCTTTGTCCCCAGAGGAACGATGAAGGAGACCGCCTTCCAGCTGGTCCCAGCTCCCTGGTCAATGCCGGGCCCCTGCCCATTGCCTGGGCCTCCCCCGCTTCCCAGCAAACCCGGGCAGAGGTCCAGACATGGCTCTGGGCCCGCAAGGGAGTCACCTGTTGCCTTTGTGCTGGCCGTCCCCACCCGTCCAGCTCTTCAGTCTGGGACAACCCTTCTTTGGGTCCTGGCAGTGGCCCAGCCCAGGGGCCCAGTGGGGCGTGTGGCTTTTCTCCCACGAGGTGGGGACTCAGGCCCTCCCCAGGGAATTGGCGGAGAAGGTGGCACAGGGCACTGACCTTGGAGCCTGTCTGGACTGAAGAAACCAGGCAGCTGGTGGGCGGAGGCGCGACGGCCCGGGGTAACACCATCTTGCTTTGTTTCCAGAATGCACCTTCTGAAGTGACCACGCTTCCTAGACACCTGGGAGGGGCCCTTCGGCACTCGGCCCCTGCCCGGGGCTCTGCCCAGGACTCTGCCCAGGGCTCATCGCTTCTGCTTTTCTCTCACCTGCTCCTGGCAAGGCTGCGCAGAGAGCTGATGCCCACCCAGGGCCTGATGTCTTAAAGAATAAAGATCCGTGCTCAGCATAAGGACAGGTCATTTCTGAGATGTTAATGTGGTTGTGTTTTATTTCTGCGAGTCATGCTCGCTCCCTTTTCAGCATTTCATGGGGTGTCTTAGCCTCTCCCAGCAGAGGGTCTGCCCCAGGCCTGGGGAGCAGGGAAAAAGCTCCCTGGCTACAGCCCTGGTGCCGTAGCGACGGGAGGGACCAGCCACTTCTTGGTGCCACTTTCCGTGACCCTTGAGAAGCAAGATTTCGAATGTACGCTCCCCAGAAAAAGATTCTTAGTGTCTTTCTTGGCAACGAGAAAGCCAATAAAACCATCTGACAAAGGGGCACTTTTCTGTATTCATTTGCAAGTCAGGTTTGCTCTCTGTGACACCTTGAGGGGCCCGCTTTTGCTTTTTCCCCTGAAAAAGGATGTGGCTTTGTGAAGACGTGAGCAAGGGGCACCACAAGCGTCCAAGACGTCTTAGCAAGCCCTGGACAGAGAGCTGTCCCCTCTCTCACTCCGGGGGCGCACCGGGCTCCACTCAGACAGCAGGCGGTTCCCCTGTGGGGAGCACTGGTTTCTCACACTTGCTGGCTGAGTCTCCTGCCCTCCTGCTGATGACCCAAGTCTCTGGGCCACACAGCAGCAGGATTCCACTGCTTCCACCGCAGCCTGGCTTTGCTCCCTGGGACTGGAAAGCCCTGCTGCCCCCCTGAGATGGGGTTTCGGGTCTCAGCCACCCTTCCCTCTGGAGAAAGAGACATCGGTTCCTTTGCAAAACAAAAGGCTTAGTTTCTGAGCTTGCCTTGAGGCCAGGTCTCTAGGGTGGATCCTGTGACTATTGGAGAAGTGAGATACTATTACCTGCCCCCTGGGCAACAATATCCGAAGTCCCCGCTGCGGGGGCCCCACCCCAGAGCCCACTGGGGAGGACTGTCACATTGAGATCTGTCACCTGAGGTCTGGCAGGAAGAGCAAGTCCCCTCTGATGTGGCACATGATTCCCCACCTGAGACCCCCCACCACCACCCCATGGGCCCCAGCTGTGCACGTCCCCCTTGAGGGAGGGACTCCGTCCTGTCCCATCCTTCCTCCCCATGGCCCATCTCGTGGCAACTCCCCCACCCACAGTCCCCTCCTGCAGGTTTCAACTCACCCCCTGCTCCTGTGAGGACTGGCCACTCCCTGCACAGCCCTGGGGGGTGAGGAGGGACCCAGGGCCAGGGCCATGGGGTCCAAACCCCATCCCCCACCGTCCCCCTCTCCCCGGCCCCAGAGGCATCCTGGGCTCCTGTGCCCGCCCTCCTGGGTGGAGCCTGAGGCCCCCACCCTCACAGGCGCTGCTGCTACCGTCCACCTGTCTCTCGGTGGTCAGACCAGAGAGACCCTGCTTCTCTGTCAAGGTCACTGACACCCTCAAGGGGGGCAGTCCTCACCCCACCCCCACCCCGAGCCCCATGTGGTCTTGTTGTTGGCTTAAAAAATAGGCACAACCTGAATGTTGAGAGTTAAGTTTTACTGGGGGCAAGATGAGGACCAGAGCCTGGGAGGCGGCATTGCTGAGAGCTCTGAGCTACCGCCCCAGCGAGGCAGGGGAGGTCAGTGTAGACGTGAAGGGGGAGGTCCACGCAGCCAAACACACGCTTTACAGCAGGTCACTACTGGTCACAAGGAGCAGATGCCACCGTGAAGGATTTTAGTGCTTTTCTAGATATGAGGAGAAGCAAGAGCTGGGCTCATAAAATCTGAAAATATCTAACTGTCTGCAGACCTGTTCTGCCAGGGTTCCCAGGGCACAGAGGGCCCCACGCGTGGTCTCCACCCTGAGCTCTTTCGGGGTTTGAGGGTCAGCAGCTGCAGGCTCCTGGTTCCCTCCGTGTAGAGGCAGCTGGCGAGGCCCGTGTCCAGTTCACACCATGCCGGCCGTTCCGGCCCTGTCTTGAGAGTGCTTCCCAGGGACTTGGGAAGACCCCTGCCTGGCCAGACCCCGACGCGGGCATGAGTTTGTCCCAGGAGGAGGGGCGAGCGCCTCTTCCTCTTCCCGCCCTGGGGCCCCAGCATCTCTCCCCCAACTCCCTCTGTGGTTCCTGCAGGGCCAGAGGGGGTCCCAGGCCCTGGGGTCCTGGCCAGCATGAATACCAGCCCCTCGCCAAGCCTGTGCCTTGGTTTTGCTTCCAGCCATGGACGTGGACGTTGGACTCATCTGGGGCAGCTTCAGACGTCTGGAGCCCTGGCAATTAGGTCCAGGCCTCTAGGCTGTGGCCCAAGCCCAGGAGTGTCCGGCTGGGCCGAGGAGCCAGGTATGTCCATCTGGGCAGGGAAGAACTGACAGTGGACACGAAGTGGGTTGTGAGAGCTGGGACACAGGGCGAAACAAGATCTCCAGAGCCTGGCCTGACCGTGTAGACGCTGACTCATGGCGTGAGACCGTCCGTCTCCAGCCTGTGTTTAGAATGAAATAAACAAAACCAGTGGCTCCCTTGTCCTCCGAGCCGAGAAGACCACAGACATCTGGGGACCCTGCCAGGCTATTTTTTAAACAATTACATTAAAATGTATTAAATAAAATGCATCCTGCGTTTGGGGCACCCTCTTCCATCTCGTGCCTTGCCCCAGCCACGTGGCGGTGGGGGGCGCTGTGGTCATCTCATAAATGCCTTCCTGGACCACGGACTTGGGCCAGACCCCTTGGACGGGGATGGAGCAGGACTCTGGCAAGCCCACCTCCCCACCCACCTGACTGGGTCCAAACCACAGGGGTCAACAGCCCCCTCTGCTGGCTGACACATGTAACCGCGGCTTCCTGCGCTCCCAGCCCTGGCCTGGCGTCAGGCCACCCACTTCTAGGAGAGATTTATTAAGACGCCCCATCACCCGACCACCCCACCTCCTGCGAGCATGCAGTCCTGAGCACAGCAGACCCCTAATTTCCACTGTTTAAGGGAAGACTTCAGTGTGGCAGAAAATTTGGAGTTTTTTTCTCCTTTTCCTTTTCCTGGTGGTTCAGTCCAACCCCAGGAGAGGCTGTGCCTTGCACTTCCCGCCTCCAGAGAGGTCCTCTGGTCCAAGGTGGGGGCGGCGGCAAGAGAGGCGGAGTCTCAGGGAAGTGCCCCGTGCCCTGTCTCCCCCTAAAAATCCTGAAAGTGCGGCTCATCCTCCGTTAGTGCCCGTTACAGCAGCTCTGCGGGGTGCTCCGCAGTTTGCTTCGTTTAACCCCCACAGCAGTCCTGTGAAGTAGGCTTATTGCCTCTGTTTTCACAAGTGACAAATAGAGGCACAGAGAGGTTAGGTCAGGAGCCCAAGGTCACACAGCAGTGGAGGGAGATCTGGTTCCAGGGTCTGCAGACACCCCCCCACCCCACAGCTCCCACCTCTCAGAGTAGAGGGGGCTCCTCCTCAGTTCCCGGGCTGGGTGCTGACCTCTGGGATGGCGGGGTGGGTGGTGGGCAGCTCTGCGCCCTCAGTCAGGCCAGTGAGGGGGTGATGGCTGGGTGTTGGCTTTGTGTCCTGTCAAAGAGAGCTGGAAGCAGCCCAGCTGAACCTGCAGGTTCCAGAAAGATCCAGGAGGGTGTTCCAAGGGTCCTGGGACCCCCCCCCCCCAGGAGGAGGCACCCTGCCCGGTGTGGTTGCCCGATCCTGGCGAGTCTGGCTCACTCAGCGGGAGAGTGGATGGAATTTGCCCCAAAGCGCCTGGGTGGGGGTTTTAAGTTCTGCAATAGAAAAAGCCAAGTCTTTGCTTTGCTGCCGCAAACAAATTTTGGGGCAAGGCTGAACATTTTGTGGGTCTGCCCACAGTGTGTGGCTATGGCTGTGGCTGCCTCTCTGTTTTCCAGAGTCTGTGTGAAACATCTCCTGGTGACCCTTGGGGTGCGAAGGGACCTGGAGAGGCTGCAGCCCCCTAGGTGCCCTGTGTCTGGGGCAGGGTGGTTTCCGCCTTTCTCTCCCACCCTACCCCACCCAGTGTGGCCAGCTGGGTGTCGTCGGATATTGGGGGACACCCAGACGGATATGGAAAGATGATCAAAGCTCACAGTGACCAAGAACCCAGCCTGAGTCACCCACCAGTCAGGTACGTGACATTTGCTAAACACTGCTTCCTTTGTTCCTTGCAAACCCACGTGGGGGGGAGGGGGTGCCACCTCCCCCGTTTTCAGCAAAGGAGAGCCCAGGAGCCCTTTAGAAATCCGTATCGGGGCTTCACCACGGGCAGGCCGCCTCTGAGGACAGCCCAGCCGCAGGAGGCGGAGAGCTGGGATCCCTTCTCCAAGGCAATGGCCAAGTCACAGCGCCTCCTGCTGGTCCCTCTGGTCTAACTCATTTTCTTAGTCACAGGAGATTTGGGATAAGGAAGTGAAATAGTTAATATGGGCCCAGCCTTGTGTAAAGGTCCATAATAATTTGACAAGTTTACAAAAGAAAGGATGAAATGCTGATGAACTTGAGCAATTACCCTAATTACTGGCTTGTCAGGAGGCAGCCCGTGGTCCCACTGAGCCCGGCTCCACCCTTCAGGTCCACGTGACCCGATGGAGTGGACTCCCAGGGGTGGGTGGTCTTCTTCTGGAATTTTACTTTGTCTTTTTGCTTTGTAGGGCTCTACCTTCACCATAAGGAAGTTCCCAGGCTAAGAGTCGAATGGGAGCTGCAGCTGCCAGCCTACACCACAGCCACAGCCACACAGAATCCAAGCCGAGTCTTCGAGCTACACCACAGCTCATGCAATGCTGGATCCCTGACGCACTGAACAAGGCCAGGGATCAAACCCGCATCCTCAAGGATTCTAGTCAGATTCATTTCCGCTGCACCACAACGGGAACTCCTTACACTGGAATTTTAAACACGCTTCTTGGCTCTGGACATCGGCTGTTGGCTAAGTACCCAGACAGTGCTAACTGACTGTAAAGTTCTGGGGTAGGAAATACAACAGTGTGGGTGGGGAAATTTTTTTTCTTTAACTCAGGGACAACTTTATATTTACCCTTACCTTGCTCGTGAGGAAATTGGGAGAAATTTGCTCAAGGACACAGCCTTGCTAAGACTCAAACCCGGGATGCGCTGGCCACTTTTTCTGGGTTGCAGGTAATCCGACCACCATCAGTGGACTTGAGGCCTCTGGGTACGCAGCTGACACTGACCGTCCAGGGCTCAGATGGCCTTGACACCACCCGTTAACCTTCCTCCTCCCAATCGGTGTGCCTCAAAAACTGGAATCCTCCAATGGCTCAGAGTGGATTCAAATCATGATTCGCGTTCCGCAGGATCCAGGGATCACTTGTCATCAGAGATCTTTCTCACTGACTCGGAAATGGTACACGTTTGTAGAAACTTCCAGAAACCATAGCATGAGAGCTTTGACTTGCCCGGAGAGGCCAGATGGCCCCTCTGGGCTGCTGATGGAAAAGAAAGATAAATACCAGGCTCCCCTCCCCCACGCCCACCTGCAGTGGCCGGGAAACTGTTTCTTTTTTCTTTTTTCTTTTTTTTTTGTCTTTTTGTTGTTGTTGCTATTTCTTGGGCCGCTCCCCGTGGCATATGGAGATTCCCAGGCTAGGGGTTGAATCGGAGCTGTAGCCACCGGCCTACGCCAGAGCCACAGCAACTCGGGATCTGAGCCGCGTCTGCAACCTACACCACAGCTTATGGCAACGCCGGATCCTTAACCCACTGAGCAAGGGCAGGGATCGAACCCGCAACCTCATGGTTCCTAGTCGGATTTGTTAACCACTGCGCCACGACGGGAACTCCCGGGAAACTGTTTCTCTTTTTTTTTTTGGTCTTTTTTTTAGGGCTGCACCTGGGGCATATGCAAGTTCCCAGACTAGGGATCGAATAGGAGCTACAACTGCCGGCCTACGCCACAGCCACAGCAACCTGGGATCTGAGCCTCGTCTGCGATCTACACCACAGCTCATGGCAACGCCAGATCCTTAACCCACTGAGCAAGGCAGGGATTGGACCCGCGTCCTCATGGATGCTAGTCGGGTGCGCTAACCGCTGAGCCACGACAGGAACTCCTACGAACTGTTTCTCGTGATGTTTATACCACGCTTTTTCCTCCTCCTCAGCATCAGGGCAGCTGGTCTGTAAGAGCTTTGCTTCAATGTTTCTTATTTGGCAGTGGTTCCTTCCGCATTGTTCCAGTATGTGTTGAATATTCACTGGAATCCCACACTCTATTCCAAGAATTCCTATATGTTCAGTGACATAGAGGGGAAGGGTGTTGCTGTGAACTCAGACTCCCCTGGGGACCCTTCGAGGGAGGGTGTAGCAGGAAGACTCATGTCCCCTGTGGGTCTGATGCTATGAAGGTGAATGCTCCCGCCTGGGTGGGCAGAACCTCAGGCCAAGTTCAGACACGGTCTCCAACACCCCACGGACAGTCCCTAAACCAATGTGCCCCTTCAAGGAACCCTGTCTGGGGCGGGAATGGCCTGGTTGGGAGAAGCGGGGGTGGGGGGAAGCGTCCTGGCATCACGGGTGCCACAGGGCTGTCACTCAGCTGTGTCCCAAATCAGGTCCTCTTGGAGGGACATTCAGGGATGAGTGACACATCTCCAGGACTGTCACAGAAGCTCCTCCCTCCCTGCGTGTTTGCTCTGACCCTCAGCAGAGGCTGGAAGTTCTGCCCTGGGACCGGCAGTCTTTGGGGACAGGAGCGCTTTCACGCGCTGGAAAGACTTAGAGACCCTCTGAAGCCCGTCCCCATCGGCAGAGGGGGGACAATTGCAATAGCCATGTCGGAGGGCGTTTAGTTTAGTGACAGCAGGACCAGGAGGCAGGCTCAGGAAGATGCCTCTTACTTGTTGGTCTTAGCCCAGGAGGTCTGAGCCAGCCCCCCGGGTCTTGATGCTTTGGGGGGCTGGGGGGGGGGCGGTTCTCAACCTTGGGAGCCATGGCCACCGTCCTTCCTGAGGTTGTGTCTCTTTTGAAACATAACTGCTCTATGTGGAGTGAGGGGAGCCAGCCACCGAGGTTACGCCTTATGTGATTCCACTTACAGGAAATGCCCAGAATGGGAGAACCCAGGGAACAGGGCGGAGAAGGAGCGCTTGCCCGCAGCGGGGCTCGGCCGGGGGCGGCGGGCAGTGACAGCCGGTGGGGTTTCTTCAGGGCCTGCCGACACGTTCTGGAGTTCGATGGCAGCGGTGACTGCACAGTGCTGTGAAAAAACCTAAAAAGCTGAATTTTATGACCAGTAGATTGTAGCTCAATACATTCTTTTTTTTTTTTTCTTTCTGTGTCTATCTTCCTATCAGCTATCATCTTTCTTTCCGCCTTTCTTTCTTGTCTCTTTCTACCTGGGTATCTGTTTGTATCTTTCTTTCCACCTACCTACCTTTTTATTTTTCTTTCTTCTTTCTACCTATGTATCTGTCTCTATCTACCTCTCTCTTTTTCTCTCTCTTTCTTTCTTTCTCTTTCTTCTTCCTTCCTTTTTACCTGGCTATGTATCTGTCTCTCTATCAATTATCTATCTATCTATCTGTCTGTCTGTCTATCTATCTGTCTGTCTGTCTATCTATCTATCTCTCTATCTATCTGTAACCCCCAATGCACTTATATCTCTGTTGATTTAATCTGCTTTTGACGACGGTCTAATTTGCTCTGAGAATTGAGAGTTTAGACCCAAAGGCCAAATGTGTGGGTCTACTCCTCTTGTCTCCGTGCCATCTGTCCAGGTGGCCTCTGAGGGGCCTTGTCTCCTTTAGGAGGCCCCGGACCAAGGGTCACTCCCCCTTTTCCAGACCACGCTCAGGCCGGGAATTAACCGCTGTTTCTCTCCAGGCAGCTGTCTTTGACCCTAGGAGTTACCGCCTCTTCCTGTGGGGTTTTGTGAGGCTCCCTCCTCCCTGCCACGCACCTGCTCTGCTGCTCAGTGCCCCCAGAGGGCGCCCTCGGACGCCTCCACCTGCTCTGCCACTGCTTTGGCCCCTCCCACCCCAGCCCTCACCCACCCAGTGGAATTTGCTGTCTTGGGATGTGCCAAGGTCCCTTTTCCTTCTAATGTCGGTTCCCAAAATGACAACCAGATAAGGCAACTAGGAGGAAGTGAGTCCACTTCCAAGGTCACACGCCAATAGGTGGCCAGGCCACCCGTCCCTCCTGGTCGTGTGGCTGCTTTAACATCGTCCACGTGTGACAGCGACTGAGCACAGACCACGGGCTGCTGGCAGGGGCGAGAGCAAAGGAAGGAACGGAAACGCCTGCGGGCAAATCAGATTCTCCATCAAGGGGCCTCATGGGGGTTTGCCCCGTTCTCATTACATTTTCTGCAGAATGAGTTGCTAAGGAGAGGCGCTCACATCCACTCCAGGCCACAGCCACACTGTCCATCGGGATTAGCACCTTGGGACGAGGTGGCACCAAGGCCCTGGCCACCTTGTGGGGTCCCCAAGCCCATGCACCTGTAATCCCCAAAGCCACCACCTTCAGGTGTGACCTGGGGCCCAGAAGGCTGGAGGCAGAATGTGGGTGCTGGGTGGGACGCCGTGAGAGTGGGGGAGGCTTCCATGGGGGGCGGTCCCAGCTCCAGTGGGACCCCTTCTCTGCACATATGTTTCAAATGTTTCACATTTGGGACTTCCTTCCACTTGCATTTCCAGAAAAAGCGTCCGTGGTTTAAACTGTCGGTTGTAAGGATATGTTTTCCAAATGTTCAGATGTATTGCAGTGCGGTCGTTCAAGAGGAGGAGCCACAGGGTGGAGCAGAAGGGACATGGCCACACAGATTCCAGAACATTCTGATGATGGCGGGAGCGCTATACCTTCCAGTCTGGGCAATGTTGGTGATTCGGGGCGAAGGGCAGGACGCATGGTGTGAGGGGTGTCTTTCTAGGGGTGCTACAGGGCTGGGTGGTTGCCTGCCAGCTGGTTGTCAGCCCTGATTACCTCAGGGGGTGTGCTTGGGCTGGTTTCGGGTGAGATTTCGCACTTTCGTACCCTTTGTTCAAAGAAATGTGGGGACTATTTGTAAATTAAAATTTCTACTAGAGATCCCTTTGGAAAGAGTGGGGGTTTTGGTGGGGAAGGTGGCAGGTTGTCCAGGAGCCGAGGGGCAGCATCTGGGACAGGAAGCGGGGGGAGCATCTCAGCGTGGCTTCTCTCTCCTGTCCCTGCATGCACACCTTCCTCCACACCTGCAGGGTCACCTTGTCGTCCCCATCCCAGGTGATGCTCCCACAGTGACGCCTGGGCCCAGTGCTGACCCCAGGGGCCCTGACAGCATAGAGACCCCCAAGCTGACTCCTGGGGGTGCCTGCTCATCATCTTACCCCTTAGCAAAGAGTCTGGGAGAAGTGTCCCCTGGGCATGGGGCACAGAGTCCCCCAGGCCCTTCTTGCAACCGGATGGGGCCCTTTGCTGGCAGTTGCTCAAGGTCTTCTTCCGAATGTGAGGAAGTCAGGGCGGCGTCAGGAGCCCTGGCTCCCCTGCTAGACTGCCCCATCTGGATTCTGCCTCTGTCACCTGCCTTGGGCCACATGTCTAATCTCTCTGAGCCTCAGTCCCCTGGCCTGTGGAATGAGGCTGGCAGCAGGCCCCTGGCCCTGAGGGCCCCTGTTAAAGGAGACAGTGTGTGAAAGACACTTGACCTTGTGCTACCACAGCACCTAACAAGGCTGCCGCATCACCCCTCTTGTCTCTCTTCCCAACACCACCCAAATCCATCATTATTACACCTACCAGGGGAACTGCTCCATTAAGAGTGAGGTCAGGGGTTCTCATGGTGGCTCAGTGGGTTGAGAACCCAACGAATATCCATAAGGATGTGGGTTTGATCCCTGACCTCGCTCAGTGGGTTAAGGATCCGGCATTGCCACAAGCTGAGGTGTAGGTCGCAGATGCCACTCAGATCCCAGTGTTTCTGTGGCTGTGGTGCAGGTCGGCTGCTACAGCTCCAATGTGACCCCTAGCCTGGGAACTTCCATGTGTCACAGGTGCGACCCTAAAAAAAAAAAGGGTGAAGTCAGTGCAAGAAAGAAAAAATACCCCACAGGCTTCCCCAGACCCCAGACCCAATTCTCCCAGCCGATCTGCAGGCTGGTGGTGTTGAAAGCAAAAAGGAGAGAGAGAGAGAAATCTGAAAATAACGATACTTTATTTTGATTTATGTCACATTTTCATAAATGGCATCTAATTTCAGAAAACAAAGTTTGAGTCTGCAAAAAATGCACGTACAAATCTTCTAAGGAGAGAACTCTACAGAAATAAACAGAGCGGGACCATGCTCTGCAAGGTAGACCTAGCCAGCTCGCATCCCAGGGGCTGCTCAGGTCTATGTTCCCACGGAGCGGAGCGGAGCCGCCACGGAGACAAGAGCCCAAGGGAGCGGCTGTTACTTTAAAGTATGTGTGGGTGTCCGTGCGTCTAGATGTCGAGTTTACCTACAAGAGTGCACGGCTCTCCCACTGCTCCAGCACAGCCGTTCCTAAGGTCACGTGGCTACATCAATGCCAGGTTGTCTACACAGCATTACGCACATCAGGATTACATCACTGCCTAGTAGATATAGCCAGATATTGGCCCATGTTTGCACGCTGATTAAAAATGTTCTTTGCATTGACTCTTGCTTTGGAAGGAATAACAAAGGAAAAACATTCCACAGCTACTCGTCAAATAAAAGGCAGCGATGCACGAGAGATTCGGTCATGAGCAGGTGTTCTGCCAAAGGAAGACAAACCAGGGAATGGGGTCAGCCACGCGGGCTCACCTTTTAAACCCACCCCTTCTGTGGAGACACTTGGGGCCACCCCTTCCCCAGGGAGCAATGGACTGCGGAAGCCGAAACCCCCTTCTATGAGGTGGGTGGTCCATCTTCTTAACAATTTGGGTGGTAGGACTTTTTTTTTTTACCGTTTTTAACGGGCTGAGGACTTAAACTGAGATGTTTATGAAGAAGTCTGGGCAGCTCGTGTTTCCAAAGGTCATGGAAAAGTCCCCCCAGTGACACGATGACAGAGTTGTTAGCAAAGGGAAAGATGCACGAACAAAATACCTGCCGCAGCCGATGACGTACTTTCAAAGAAACCAACCGCGGTACCTTTCAGACTGGGTCACACCTGCGACGTCTGGGACCCATGAAGGTAGGGCCCTCGACCTTGACCCAGATCCTCATGATTTTCCCTTCGAGGCCTGATCTGTGCCACCCAGCAGGAGAGGGCACATTCAGGGCCCCCCAAGAAGGGTAACGTCTCCCCCAAGAATGGATGAGCCTGCAGTCTCCTCTGCTCCAGCAAAGCCCTGTTTGATAAACCCTGCTTTCTTGAAAGTTCCACCGTGCTGGTCCAGGAAAGATGACCCGCGCCTCATGGCAGGTGAAATGAAAGAATGATCCACTCCCTTTCTGGCAGCAAGGCTTCCAGAACTTTCCTTCAGGGAGATGCCCTGAGGAACCTGAGCCCTGCCCCCTAGCAGGCTGCAGAGAGAGTCCCGCCTCACCACCATCTCCGCGCTGACGCTTGCAGGCTGGACCTTAGCACCTCGGCCCCAGCTCACCTTGGCCCTGGAGGCAGGGGAGAGGTGGCTTCCTGGCTGCAGAGGTACCAGCCAGTTCCCCCAAATCAGATGTTCTAACATCAGTGACGATAAGAAAACACCATTTAACTGTTTACAGCATCAGGGTTGCGTTTACATTCATGTGCAGAGCCCAGGCTCAAGGCAGTCAAAGTGGCCAGCAAGGATCTCTCAGGCTTATGGGGACACTCCAAGCAGAGCGCCGGGCCACGGCACTGAGAAAACCTCAGCGGAAGACAGGGACTTTCAGCTTTGCCATCTGGTTCCAGCCACCAACCCCAGGGAGAAATCCACACGTATTTGTG
Source organism: Sus scrofa (assembly GCF_054392235.1). Lineage (NCBI taxonomy): Eukaryota > Metazoa > Chordata > Mammalia > Artiodactyla > Suidae > Sus > Sus scrofa. The sequence goes on along the minus strand of NC_139395.1, from coordinate 221,005,541 downwards.
ACCACGTCTTTGGCTTGGGGGGAGGTGGGGTCTCCCTGGAAACGGGGTGCGGACGGGGCAGGACTGGACCTCCAGCTGTGTACGTGCAGCCCACACCCCTCGCAAAGCAGGGACCAGACCCAGTGGCAGCCTTCACCCGGTCTCTGACCCAAACCAGGGCACTTTTATGCTTCTGCTCCTTTCTCTTCGGCTTTATGATGGTCTCTCGATGGCGGAAAAGCCCGATGGCTGTGCCCGCATCATCAGTGAACACTTGCCTGGCAGGGACGTGTAGCTGCTGTGCCTGGATGCTCATTTTTGATGCCAGGGACCTCTTTTGAGAACAGGGAGGCGCCAAGGCTCGAAGGCCACGCGTGTCTGTCTGAGGATTGACTCCAAGTTGACCGTTCAGATGATGTAGAGAATCAAGCTTATCTAAACCCTCTGCTTCCTCGAGGGTGCAGAGAGGCGGGAAAGGACAAGCGGGAGGAAACCCAGGCTCCACCTGCAGAAGGACGGGCGTGAGAGCGTCACAGCCCAGCTCCCCTCCTGCCCCAGAGGCCAGGACTTCCGTGCAGGCTGAACGGAGCTTGCGAGTGTGGAGATGAGCCTGGGCAGTCGGGGTGCGGAGTTCCCTGCTTCTTCCTGTGTCTGACCCCAGGGAGGCCCCAACGGGGACACCAGAAACACCTGTCTCTGCAGGGGGCGATGGTCTCGCAGGTGAGAGGCCAGATGCAGGACCCAAAGAGCCACGTGCTTAGTGGACACTGCCCAGGAGGGTGGGGTCTGCAGGGGGCGGGGGTGCAGAGGGGAAGGGTCGGGAGCCTCCGGAGCTTGTCCCAGCTCTGACAGGTCATGCATGTCCCTCCCTGTCACTTGGCAGGACTGAAGGGGCCGCCTCTCTGGGACTCTGGCCAGCCCTGCGCGCCGCTAAATCCTGGAGGCAGTGGGAAACCTGACGACAGCCCAGCCCTGAGCATCTGGCTTGTTGGTCGGTGGGGTGGGTGTTTACCCCTCACCCCCCAAAGCCAGGGAGCTGAGCTAAGGCCACACCAGCCGTGGTCCCTAGGCAGCACCCCCCTCCCCAGGGCCTGTGTCCCCGGAGACCACAGCAAGGGGGGGCCCACGTGGGCCTGTGCACCCGGGCCCTCAGCACTTGCTAGAGTCCTGGCCAACATCAATGAGGGAGAAGAAATGGGTGAGGAGGCGGGGAAAATGGAGGCAAAATGCCACACTTCAACCTAAAGCATGACAGGTGCCCAGAGAGAGAAAGGTGACTCTACAACCGGTGACCCACCTGAACCCCAAGGAATAAACCAGGCCCCTGCGGACGGACACAAACATACTGCAAACACAACCTAAAAGCCCTTCACCTACAGCAATTTAAGCCACTTATTTGGGATTGGAAGCAGTTAACACTGACCACAAGTAAGAAGTGTTATATAAAATATTTTATTTCTTAAGAGCTTCTAACTCCAAAGCCATACACACTGCCCCCCGCCCCCGCTAGGGGCTCAGGCGTTACTGTCTGTCCCACTCGAACTGAGCTGGCATCTCATCTGCTGCAAGTCGGAGTGGATTCTGAGCCACTTCATCCGCTCCACGAGGGCCTGCGGGGAGGGAATTTTCTTTCCTTCTCGGGGCAAAGGGTGAGTGAGGATTTAGAGACAGCACAGATAATACGACTAGTGACACACCTGGAGTGAGCCAGCACGTGCCCTCGTGTGTGCGTGCACAGGTACATGTGCCTACACACACACACACACACACAACACACTCCCCGGTCCCTCTCGGGCCCCAGCGAGCACACAGGTACGAGGGCAGAAGAAGGCACCTCTCCACGGAGATGGGGGTAAGCTGGGCCCCGGGCCAGCTCGGGACACCCCACACAAAGGCGACTGCGGAAGGGGGCGTGGCCACCCTCCCATCTCGCTGACTGGTGACAGCAAGTCCAGAACGAGCCTAGAATTGCAGTTAATGCTAGCAAAGCATCTTCAGGCACAGGTGCCCACTGCAAACAGCAGGCAATGTGGCAAAGCGAGAAACAGACGGGAGCATCAAGCTTGGGCTCGCAGTCCAAGCCCGCTCTTTCCCGGCCCCCTCCGGCCGCGGTGCTTGGCTTCTGCAGAACGAGGTGCCCTCCAGCCCACCAGCACCGAAAGGCAGGCTGGGTCTGAGCCCCCTCCCCAGTCCCCCATGCCCGGGCCACACCAAGCACGCGGGGATGGGTCAACACATGTTTGCTGAGTGAATAACTGAACCGAGGAGTTGGTAAGGTACCCAGCCAGCCAGCCGGCATCCGGACCAGCGGGGAAGGAGATGCTCGGTACAGGGGGGCCCAGCTTCTCTCCTCCGTGAGACCCCAGAGGGATTTCTACTTCGTGGACTTGGTCGGCCCCTGACCTCCTGGCAGTGCCTTGCTCAGGTGGGAAAAGCATCTTTCGGAGTCTCTACTTACAGGCTACGTTTCTACCTACAAGCTTATGCCCCCTTTTTTGGCCTCGAAGGCTCCTCCCCCAAGATGACAGTCAGATGCCAGCACCTTCTATGTCAGATGTTTGCCTGGTCTCCTCCCCTCCCAGGTCATGCACGTGGGAGCCTTCGAAGCATTTAATTCTCAAGCTGGTAAATGGGTAGAGCAGGCGAGAGCGAGGCGGGAATGGCTGCGAATGGGCTCAGAGGCGAAGGCCGGGGTGGTCGGCAGCTCCAGACCCCAGCGCTTCCGTGGAGCCGGGGCCGGACCCCAGTGGGGCCCCTTTCTCTCCCAAGTTCCAGTTGAACAGATGCTCTTCAGATTTCTGTTTCCGCCTCTACTAACAACGGGGAAGGCAGCACCTCCTTCATCAAAAGTACTCCTTCCTTCTAAGTGAAGAAGCAAAATCAGCGATGAAAGGAAGATTTGAGTCGGGACATATTCAGAAATGACTTAAAAGCGTAAGCGCTGGGGAGGCGGCCTGCTTGAAATCCCAAGTACAAAAGGCAGGACATTCTCCCCCAGCTCGTACCCACACCTGCTGAGAAATAAAATCAGCAGGTTACGTGGATGGTCTCGCCTGAGATAAATAAGGCATTGTGTCAAACTGCCCTGCACACTACGGAAAGCAGAGGGAAAACAGCCGGGGAGTCTAACTGCAGCATTGGGTCTGTGCTGCCAAGGGCGTGTGACAGGAAAGCTCGAGCAAGGGACAGGGGATGCTGAGACTGGAGGAATGACAGACAGCATGGCTGGTCTGTCAGCATCCTTGCTCAGCAGGCCCTGGGTCTTCCTAAGCCAGCTGTGCTGCGGTACCCGCTGCATCCCAGTTGGCATTCTTTCAAAACCGCCACGTTTCTCTGCACAAGCATCTCCCTTCTGGCAGCGCAGCAGCCCCCACAGCCCCGAAGACCTGTTTCCCCCCCCCACCCCGCCCCGAGAGGATCTTAATTCGTTCCTCATCTTTGAAGGGATGAATAAAAAATCTGCTAAGAGTGGAGACTTGAGATGCAGGAAGCATGAGCTCCTAGGGAAGCACTAATTCCTCTTGAGGGTTTACGGATGCTTGGGAACCAGATTCTCAATCTAGAGGAATCGCACTGTTTCCTTCTGAAATTGCTGAGACACAGCGCCTGTGGGCTCCGGGGAGGGACGGGAGGCTGCCTGTGCCCGGTCAGTTCTGCACCGTGCGGGCTCTGGTGTCACTTCCTTCTTAGACTCCATGGCCCGTGGCTAGAAGGGCTCACCCGGAGGCAGTGTTTCAGTGCTGGGCTTCAGCTGATGGGCTTCTGGGACAAGATCAAGGAGCTTTTCCTCTTCCCAACTCTCTATTGCACCAGGCTGTTCCCACGTGGGTCCTGCTACGTGTGACATCTCACAGGCAAACTGGCCTTGAAATTGAATACGGACTGTTGATAAAGGCTAAGTTTGACCCTGGTTAAAGAACATAATCTGGAAGGCAACGCCACCTTTTGGTGCAACACAAGCAAATGAAAATTTCATTTTCAGTACCTCGATTGTGTTTTACTAAAAGGGATCCAAAGCGACCAAGGGATCGTCAAGCCTTTGTGAACCAAATCCACCTATAAGTAAAAGCTGGCCTTTCTCCTTCTCTTACGCGGGAAATAAGTTTCTGGAACACCGCCTAGGAATCTCAGAACACTTCAGAGCAGAATACGCCTTGAAGGCGACCTCGTGCTGCTGCTTACAGGTGGGGAAGCGGAGGCTCGGGAGGGTGAACGAATCGGTCCACGAAAATACAGTCTTTCGTTAGGAGACCCTGATTCTAGGTTAAAGGGATTCTAGAAGGGGAAAGGGAGTCCCACTGCCGTCAGAGGAGCTTCTTTGGCCAGTGTCCCCTTCTACCCTGTGGTCCCACTGCTTCTGACCACCCCACCGGAAATTCAAAGGCCGTTTACCCCGCACACGTGCCCACGGCTCCCAGGGGGATTTTCCTTATGTGCTCGTGACACTGGAAAGGCGTTTCAGGTCAGGAAGGGCTACACTAGCCTGGTGCTGAGAAGGTGGTGCTGCTGAGATGCCACGGAAACCGGATGTGGGAGACGGAGCCTCCCACGACTCCAGGTTCGTGGATGGACAGAGATGCAGGCGCCTCAGCCACACTGAGTCTTTGCCAGTTTCTTGCAAAGACCTCAGATCTCACGAAATCCCAGCATCCTCCCTCCTGTGCAGGAAAGAAGTAGAGAGCGCCTACTTCACGGCTGCACCTGCAGGTCCTGCGACGTTCACACCTGGAATTTCTCTAAGCCCAGCTTCCCAGGTTCAGTGGAGGTAGTTGATGTGACAGGCGAAGGAAGAGAAAATGTGATACATCAACAGGGTTGATCTTCTAGAGTCTTTTTCAGGCAAAAATGAAGATGCTCGGAAAGTTAGGAAGAAAAAAAAAACTCCGTACAGTTTGCTCAAAATCAGAAACCTGGGGAAAATAAAAGACTTTGAAGGAGATGGCCGATCTTGCCTTCCGACTTTCTGTGTTCCTTTTGGAAATGTCTGCAGGGCTGAGCGCATAGCAAAGCGCCAGCAAAGTCTGCCTTTGACCTGGAGCCCACATCAGCATCTTCCTCAAGTTCCATCTGCCAATGGGACCAGCTCAGTGATGAGGTAAAACCCCTCACATCTCCAAACAAAGGAGGTTATTTACCCTGAATAACTGTCTTCAACCAGGACGAAAAAGGTGCAGGTTCTGAAAAGCATGAAACTGATCCCCTTGTGGCTTGGAAAATGACTTCTCGTTGGAAAAAAAAAAAGAGGCAAATTGCAGAAAGATGGAACTACGAAAACACCAGTCACAGAATGGAATCTCTCCAAGCTTCGCCTTCCGCTCCCAGACGTCTGACTGCCCAGGGCCCCCCGGGAGCTGCCTGAGTCCCCGGGCCAGGACCAGCGCTTCTGGGTCAGAAGGGAGAATTTTGCCAAGGAAGCCTCTCATCACCAGCTCCGTTGCCGTTTAAAATTCTGCCCCGGTTGTGATATTTGACAATTTTGCATGTGAAAAAAACAAAAACCAAAAAACTTCCTACATCGTCTTCCTAGGTAGAACTAGAAAGGGTGATGGGGAAAGGACCCACCCCAGCCAGGCGGCAACATCCACCACTGGCCGCCCGGCCACCACACGTGGTCCCCGGGGGGTGGGGGCAAAGGGGCGTCTGTGTCCTCAGGCCTGGGCTTGCCGCCGGTTCTGGAAGTGGCCCTTGGCCGCAGCGTCCAGTTCTCCTGTCCCCCAACATCCAGGGGCTTTACCTCTCGGCCCGGATTTTGTACCTCAGCACGAGGTAGGCGATGAGACGCAGGGAGATGAAGAAAATGCCCAGCACGATGAAGTCCAGGTAGAGCTTGGCGTTCTCCACGTCCAGCTCTCTGAGGATGGCCTCTGACTTCTGGAAGTGACACGTCTCGTCAATGTCACAGTGCAGGTCCTCGCGGTCGAGGCCGTAGATGGAGAGGATGACGCCCTCGAACCCGTACCTGAGGAGAGAAGCACCCAGCGTGAGCGTCACGGCCCCTGCTCCTCGGCCAGGTCTGCGGAGGGTACCACGTCCTGCCCGGCCCTCAGCCTGGCCCCGGGATGGTTCCAGGCTTCCTTGGACAAGCACAGGCAACGGCCGTCCAAAGGTTTTCCTACTTTCTTTCCTCCACGAAAACAAACAAACAAACAAGAGTAGGTATAGTTCAATAGGGATATAATTGGGGAAAAAACACCCCCCAAAACCAAACATACTGTCGAAGGTGATACAAATGGAAAAAAAATTGACGCGAGGAGATATTATTCAGGAGCGATGCCAATGGAAATAAACAAACACTAAAACACCAAATTGAACCAAGAGTAGGTGTTGTTCAAAGGTGATACAAACAGAAAAAAAACAAAAAAACAAAAAGACAAACTGAACCAAGAGTAGGTACTGGTCAATGGTGATACAGACAAAAACCACTTTGGCTACTTCTGCTAATACACCTGTTTTTTAACAGTTAAATATAAGAGAGGGTCTGATAGCCTTCCGAAGACGGCGGAGCACTTAAATAAAACATTCCTGCACCACCTGTGGTCCTGTCTGAGCCCTCTGGTATCAGAACAACAGCGCTCATTCTGAGAAGAAAGGCACCGGTGTCTGAGCTCCCGGGCTGGGCAGCAGCACAGACTCCGGGCGCTCCGCACGAGGCTGTTTCGACTTTGCTCTCCGGAGCAATCCATCCAGGTCTGACCTGACAAACTAGAAAGGACAAGCTTGCGGAGCACCTGGGCTGCCGGGGTCAGGTGGAACCGCTCCGGCTGGGGAGAGAAGCAGCGCTAAGCAGACCCCCCCTGCCCAGGGCCGACGCGCCAGAGCACCTCCAAGCAGCGAGGGGGAAACCCACAGCCTGAAGCCCCAGGCCCCCAGCAGCCCTGCTCAGCACTAGGATGCTTTCAGTATGACCTGTTCGCCACTGCATTGTCTCTTCTTTTCTTTTCTTTTCATGCTGCACCTGCGGCATATGGAAAATCCCAGGCCAGGGGCAGAATCGGAGCTGCAGCTGCACAGTCACAGCAACAGCGGATCCGAGTCGTAGCTACGACCTACACTGCACTGGGGCTTGCAGCAACACCAGACCCTTAATCCACTGAGCAAGACCAGGGGTTGAACCAGCATCTTCACAGAGACTACGTCAGGTCCTTAACCCACTGAGCCACAACAGGAACTCCCACTGCATTTCTTTCTTTTTTTCTTTTTTGGTCTTTTTTGTCTTTTTAGCGCTGCACCCGTGGCACATGAAAGTTCCCAGGCGAGGGGTCAGATTGGAGCTGCAGCTGCCGGCCTCCACCAGAGCCGCAGCAACTTGGAATCTCAGCTGCGTCTGCGACCTACACCACAGCTCACAGGAACACCGGATCCTTCACCCACTGAGCGAGGCCAGGGATCGAACCTGCGTCCTCATGGTTCCTAGTCGGATTCGTTAACCACTGAGCCATGATGGAAACTGCCCCACGCATTTCTTATGAAGGTTTTACAGAGATTCGGAACTTTGCTAACGCGAACAACAAAGTTGTGAATCTCTGCAAAAACTTCTCATCTCTTCCTCCAGAGAGGAAGGAAGTTCCTGAAAGACGGAAATCCGCAGGGCCGCTCTCCAAGACGTGCAGAGCACAGGGCCCCCACGGCCTCTTCAGGGCATGGGTCCCTGGTGTGATGTTCATCATGAGAGGGTGTGTGTGGGTGTGGGTGTGTGTGTGTGTGTGAGAAAGAAACACACACACACAGAAAACCAGGAGAAAAACAAAGGGCACTGATAGGCTTGTTCATGAGCCAAGAAGCAGGCCGGCATCCAGCTGACGGCCCAGGAGGGGCCTCGGGGGGCCCCGCGGGTCCCGGGTCCCCTCGCCCTCTGTGGCCCTGGCGTACCTGACGTAGGAGATGTAGGACATCCACTGCAGGTAGGTGGGGATGGTGTCGAAGCTGACGAAGAACCCTGAGAAGAGGAGGACCGGGATGGCCGTGACCGGGCCCACGAAGGTCGCCACCTGGGGAGACACACAGGGGACTGACTCCCCTGCCCCCTCCTCGCTGGCCCCGGGGCTACGGTCCACGTTTCCGGACCGTCGCCGGTAGCTGGAGAGGGGCCGGAGCTGCCAGGATGGGTCACAGCGGTGACGGCGCGGGGAAGCGCCACGTTCTGGGGGTGAGCAGACGGGTCTCCTGCACGGGGAGGGGCTGGGGCCTGGCCCAGCCGGACCCAGCGGACAGGGTGGAAGGTGAAAAGGGGTAGAGCCTCCTCAGAGCAGCAGCAGGGCGATGCTGAGAGGGGGGGGCAGCAGGGCTTTGCGATGCGGGAGGCCCGGCATCCCAGGAGCGGACCCCTGGGGGGTGTCGCCGTGTTGGAGGGGGAGGGTCAGGAGCGCCATGCCCTGGGCGCTAACTGTGGCTGCTGGGGCCGAGCACGTGCCACGGCTGTTGGCGGTGGGAGGAACACAGTCACCATCCCCATCCACGGATGAGGGTGACTCCCCGAGGCTCTGAACACAGAACAGGGGTCCACTGCACGCAGGGGGGTGTCGGGAAGCCTGCGGTGCTCATTCCCCAGGGTTCCAGGACTGGCCTGGGCACCCGGAAGCCCTGGAGGAGCAGAAACTGCATATAGCGGAGCTGGCAGATCAGGGGCAGGTGGTGCCAGGCGTCTAGAAGGCGCAGGTGGAGGGGCTTAGGCACGTGGGTGCAGGGGTGTGGGGGTGGAATGGGAGGTGCCTGGGGGACGGCTGAGTGGGTGACTGACAAAATCACGGTGCCTCTCTGGGCCGTGCCATCTGTGAAATGGGGAGCATCGCACTTAACTGGGGGACATGCCAATCTCCCGAGAGCGCTGAGATCAGCGCCTGGCAGAGCCTAGGTGCCACATAAGGGCACCCGCTGCTGTCCATCCTGAGTGGCCAGGACAGCTCGGCTCGTGCTCTGCTGAAGAGGCTGGTCTGAGACGTTAGGACAGAATCAGGAGGTAGGGTCTCGGGGCAGGGGTGGGGCTGAGCCCCACCAGGGCCGCGGCGCGTGGGCCGAGGAGGAGAGGCTGGTACCTGCAGCGACGTGGACGCAGCTCCGATCAGCAGGCCCAGGGACTGCGCCACCAGCGAGGTCATGGTGCCCAGCGCGGCGAACAGGACGAAGCGCACGGCGTCCGACGGCTGCGACGTCATCCAGTACACGATGCTGCAGTAGGCCACCGGGAACATGATCTGCAGACACAGGCCGTCACCCGCCAGCACGGGCCTCGGCCGCCCACGCCCTCCGCGCCACACCGCTGTCGCGGACATACCTGAAAGGGGACGTCGGCCATGGTCTTGGCCAGGTAGTAGGCCTTCAGGCTGTACCAGTAATTCAGATGTTCTCGAAGAAACACTCCCATCTCCAGGGGAACTAGGAGACAGAAAAAAACGAAAAGGCTCCAGCAGCCGTACCAGCGCCAGGAACTCAAACGGGGGGTCTGGTGCCGAGCCCCTCGCAGCCTCAACCTGACCTGTGCCTCCTGCGGATCTTCAGGACTTAAAACACCCGTGGTTTGGGAGTTCCCACTGCGGCTCGGCGGGTTACGAACTCAACAGTACCCATGAGGATGCAGGTTCGATCCCTGGCCTCGCTCAGGGGGTTAAGGATCTGGTGTTGTCGTGAGCTGGGGTGCAGGTCGCAGACATGGCTCGGATCTGGTGTGGCTGTGGCTGTGGTGTAGGCCAGCAGCTGCGCTCCAATTTGACCACGAGCCTGGGAGCCTCCATATGCTGTGAGTGCAGCCCTAAAAAGACAAAAACAAAAACAAAAAAAAACCCGGGGTTTGAATGGAAAGGTGTAGGATGATTTACCGGCCAGGAAAGCCTGCCGAGCTTTTTTATAACTGAAGAGTCGTGGAGTGGATACGAGCATCATTGCAGTGACTGGTGCAAGTTCCTACCGCTGACCTTATCTCTACTGAGTCACTGTAGCAGTGCCACCCTTCCCCTGGGCGAGACCTCATCAGCTGCCCTTGGAAATGCGGGGCAACTTCATGCGAAGGCATTGTGGGAGCAGGTGTGTAGCTGGAGCTCTGGTGAAGCTACAGCCTTCTACACTGTCAGCCTGAAGCGGCCAAGGGCAGCCTGCTTTGCAAACAGTCTGGAACTGCATGGAAATCTACCTAGAATAGCTTCGTCCACTGATGAACATGGCGGCACCAGGGCTGTCTGAACTAACAAGGTCGCGTTAGATGGGTTCCTGATTAGAAACCTTAGTAGAAGTCTCTCATCAGTGTGGCACCAAGCTTACAAGCATCCCATTAGTGATTCATTCCTTTGGCTTAAACATCGTATATATTTTCACATCTAACAGAAATACTCTAATACTGACACCTGTCCACAAAGGAAATGGTGTTGAAAAAAAAAACAAAAAAATGATACTTTGAGTGTGTGGCCACGCAGACCAAGACCTCAGTGGCAGGGGACGAGGGAGGGAGAGAAGGGGGTGGGGCGGCCAGGCACTCACAGGTGAGGACGGTGGGCATGAGGGCCGCGAACATGAGGAAGAGCATGGAGAAGAAGAGGAAGCCGGAGTTGCTCAGGACCTTCTTGGCTTCGTTCCCAATGCCCAGGTAGAGCAGGCCGATGAGGAGGCCGATGCCGATGTGAGACGTGATCCGCAGGTGCGTCAGGACCTGGGCAGACACGCCGTGCGCTCAGGTGCGCGCAAGGTCAGAGGTCGGCCGCGAAACACACAGGGAGGCGGCGGCCCCCAGAGGCACCGGCCAAGGTGGGTTGCAGGCTTTGCCCTGTCCCCCGAAAACCCTGACCCCGACCCTAAAGAAGCTCATGCACACACACACACACACACACGCACACACACACAAGCACACATGCATACACACATACACACAAGAGCACACACATACAAGTGCACAGATACACACGCACCTATACATGGCAGCATTTTACTGCCATTACAACAGGAGGAATTGCCGTCCTCTGTTCAACCCCCTTCAAAAGTGACAAACCCGGGCAGTGCCCCTTCCAAGGAGAGGACAAGTGACAATGATGGTGGTGACGGGGACGAAGGATGGAGGCGTGAGAGGCCTGCCCTAGGACAGCTCTGCCTGAGAGGCCACCAGCCCTCCATGCTTCAGGCTGGGTCCCAGGGGTCCCTGAGCGCTCAGCCCCCCGTCCCCCCAGGTGGCCAGATGGTCCACTCGAAAGGTGGTTGCCATCGCGGTTCCCAGTCATTCGCCAGCCCCTCCCCATAAGGGTATGGGCAACGCCCCTGCCCTCTGCCTTGCCCCCTGGAGCTTTCCAGGGGGTGGAATACAGCCCCCCACGTCAGCTGCGGTCCATGGGATGTGAGCGCCAGGGACGGTCCCCCAGGAGCCAGAGGCTCTCAGGTCTGCTGTTGGGTGTCTTTGCCCTCTCCCTCTGCCCTGTTCCAGAAAGGAGTGGCCCCTCCCTCCTGGGTCCCAGGATGCAAAGGCACATGGGGGCAGGGCCGCAGCCCGCAGCCGCCAGCACGTTACTGGAGCAAGACCCAAACATCTACTGTCACGGCCACCGCGTGCGGGGAGGGCTCGGAACTGCAGCTCCACGGATGGCTGACGGAGGCAGGTGAAGGAAGAACCCTCTGGAAGCTGAGTCAGGACGAGCACACCCAGGAATGACCCGACGGCCTCTTTTGCCACGAGAACCCGACACACCGCCTTACCGAGTCCCTCATGATGCTGAGAAACGTCCTTTTGAAGAGGATGCAGAACTGGGTGAGGCAGCTGGCCGAGAAGCTGTGGCAGCCCTCCACGGAGGCGGAGTCCTGGGGACACAGCAGGGGGGAGAGCACTGAGACCCCGTCCCCCCGCCCCCTGCCCCCCGGGCTTGGGAAGGTCCTCGAGCAGCGGTGCCCGGCGGCAGGCAGCGTGGCCCGGGCTGCGGGACACTACGATTCTCAACCCTGTCGACGGTCTGCCCGCTTTACCTCTTCAGAGGGCCGGTGCCAGAGAAAAGGGTTCACCTCGGCATCTCCCCCGGGCTCTCGCCTGTGGTCACAGTCGCACAAGCCCTCCCGGACGGCTCTCACCAGACGGCTGTTCTGATCGCCGTACTCGCCGGATGCCACTTCCATGACTGCAGGGGACACAGACAGGGTCACCCTAAGCAGTGCCCGTGTGAACGCGGGGCCTCGTGCCCTGGCAACCGAGTCAGCGATCGAGCTGGAATGTCCTAGCGGATTGGATAGGGGCTGCGTGACGATGCCAGTGACATGATTAAGTCATTCCACAGCTGATGTTCTTTTGGCTCGAAGATGCCCAGCAGGGCCACGTACCCCGTCGGGAGCCTGGACGTGCAAATATGGAGCGTGACGGCAGAGAGCCTGAGAAGTGATTAGCTCGGGCATCTATTCACGTCTTCACCCGTCCAAGAAACACAGAGAAAAAGCCGTGGGAGACAGAAGCAGGGGTTGGAGGGAGGCGGCCCCAAGCCAAGGGAGCCTGGAGCCCCCAGAAGCTGGAGAAAGGACCCTTTGCTAGAGTCCAGAGGGAGCCGGGCCCGGCTGCCACCCTGACAGGCGGCCTCCAGGACCCGGAGAGCATGAATTTCTGTTGTTTCAGGGCACCTAATTTGTGGTCCTTTGTTACGGCCACCGCAGGAAAGCAGGACACTGTGGTCGGATGGGACGGTGGCCGAGGGGGAGAACGGGCCTGAGTCGGCAGGCTCCAGCGCCTGGTGGTCCGGTAAATACAAAGCTTGAGGGGAAAGAGAAAGCCAGGGGTGGGTGAGGTCTCCCGCGTGGAGAGCGGGCTCGGGCTCGGGGTGGGGGGCAGGTCTGATGAGGGAAGAGGGAGCTGGTTTGGGAGGCAGTGGCTGGAGGAGGCTGTGTGGTTGGCAGGTAGATGTGCGGCCAGCATGACAGGTGGATCTGCTGGGAAAGTGACTTGGGAGGCCTGGGCCAGGAGCGGGGCCAGAGGCAGAGCATCGAGGGAGGGGCTCATAAAACTCAAGTCCGTGCAAGTGACAGCGTGATCGGCCGCGAAGCACAGAGGCCACCAAAGTCAGGACCTCCGTGTCAGGAGGGGTAACTCGGACATAAACCCGGTCTCCGGACTCTCAGGTCACCTTTTTTGTTGTGTTTGATCAAAATTTAAATCAGCATTTTAAGTCTCCATTGGTCAACACAAAAACACATTTTTTTAACATTATTTCTTTTTAGACATAACTTCCTTTAGATTGGAAGCATAACCCGGTAAAGTATTAGGAAGTATGTCTCCTAACAATAGATGGTCTATTGTCATTCCCAGGTTTTCATCTGGAAGAAAGACCTCTTTTTATATCTGTTCTTAAAAGTGCTCCCACAGGGTGGTACTTGAGCGATCTGTGGAATATTAAAGTAATTCTTGACTTGGAAGCCTCGGGTAAAAGCGAAACCCACCAAGAATGGAAAAGAACCCCTTTCTCTTCCTTCCGGCCGGTCAAGGATCTACTTACCAAAATCAGCTGGGTTGTGGTAGGTTGGGCAATTCAGACCTAAATCCCTCAAATACGGTACAAGATTTGAGACTTTTCCCCGGTACACACACTGCCCTTGACTGAGGACATAGAGCTGGAAAAAAGGAGATGAGAAACATCAACCCTTCCCTCCTCTGAAAAGCAAGAGGAGCTTTCAACCCACCCATCCACCCACTTACCCGTCCACTCATCTATCCATCCATCCACACACTCACCCGTCTACCCATCTATCCAGCCACACATATCCCCACCCATTCAGCCAGCCAGCCATCAACACACCCATCCATCCACCCATCTATCCATCTATCCACTCATCCATCCATCAACCATCCATCTACCCAGCCACCCATCTGTCCATCTATCCACTCATCCATCTATCAACCATCCATCCACCCACCCATCTATCCATCAATCCACTCATCCATCCATCCAACCATCCAACCATCCATCTATCCATCCATCCACACACTCACCCATCTACCCATCTATCCAGCCACACATACCCCCACCCATTCAGCCGGTCATCCATCAACACACCCACCCACCCACCCATCTATCCATCCATCCACCCACCCACCCATCCATCCATCCACCCACCCACCCATCTATCCATCCATCCACCCACCCACCCATCCATCCATCCATCCACCCACCCATCTATCCATCCATCCACCCACCCACCCATCTATCCATCCATCCACCCACCCATCTATCCATCCATCCATCCACCCACCCATCAATCCATCCATCCATCCATCTATCTATCTATCCATCTATCCATCCATCCATCCATCCACCCATCTATCCATCCATCCATCCATCCATCCGTCAATCCATCCATCGATTTCTCTCTCAGGAGAATCTTTCTCCCTCCCAAGGACTTTGTCAAAGTTCAGAGGGAAGTCCATGATAAGTCAGGGAAGACAGGCTATCACAGGACCAGGAATTACATTGTGATGTTCCTCTTTCCCCTCAGGCTAAGCAGCTGCTCAGGAAAGGTGTTGGAGCTACACACATTTCATTCCTTGGGACGTGTTTTTTCGCTCAGGATAATATCAAAACCTAAGATTTCGGAGTTCCCGTTTTGGTGCAGCAGAAATGAATCCGACTAGGAACCATGAGGTTGCGGGTTCAATCCCTGGCCTTGCTCAGGGGGTTAAGGATCCGGTGTTGCGGTGAGCTGTGGTGTAGGTTGCAGACGCAGCTCAGATCTGGCGTTGCTGTGGCTCTGGTGTAGGCTGGCAGCAGTGGCTCCGATTTGACCCCTAGCCTGGGAACTTCCATACGCTGTGGGTGTGGCCCTAAAAAGACAAAAAAAATAAAATAAAATAAAATAAAACCTAAGATTTCTATGAGAGATGATATTGTACAAAGATCACCTGCTATCTCATTCTGTATGGCAGGTGTTCCCCCATGCAACAGGAGTGGGGAATGAAGCCGCAGCAATGCCATGACTTTTGCCCAGACTCTGGGGCTGGACAGCAGCCCCACAGAGGGCTCTTCCTACCTCCTCTTGCCTGGCCACCTGAGCCCTTTATGGCACCAAGGTCTTATACACCTAACATCCCAGGCCACTCGAAACTGAAGACACCCTTGGGAACTAAGTGGAGGCTGTGCGGTCCCAGGATTTGGCATCCCTTGGGCTGATCCCAGCAGGGCCTCCGTACCTGGTCGAAGAGCTCGAAGAGCTTGGCGCTGGGCTGGTGGATGGTGCAGACGATGGACCTCCCTCCCTGGGCCAGGCCTTTCATCAGGGAGACCACCTGGAAGCACGAGGCGCTGTCCAGGCCGCTGCAAGGAGAGGGGCCCCTGAGACACCTGCAGGACCCCAACCACGGCCCACACGCAGTGCCCCCTGGCTGGGTCTGCCCAGGCCGCCCTGAGCCCCCGTCAGCCGGGGTGGGGAGTCAGAGGTGTCACCCCCTGCGGCCACCAGTGAAAACCGCCAGCCAGAGGGCAGGGTCCGGACCCCCCCCCATTACCTGGTGGGCTCATCGAAGAACATGACGGGAGGATTGTTGACCAGCTCTAGCGCGATGGCCAAGCGCTTGCGCTGGCCGCCCGAGAGGCTGCCAGTTCGCGTGTTGGCACACGACAGCAGGCCCAGGGCCGTCAGGATCTCCTTGACCTGGGGGGATGGGGCAGGGCCAGGGTGGAGTCAGGGACCGCCCAGCACACCTCACACCTATACCCCCAGCCACCTCCCACCCCACCTGCTCACACATTCCAATGGACATGCAGATTGGGGCCCATCCCAGCCTGCTCAATGCCAAGCGGGCAGGCGAGTTTCCAAGCCCGAGGTCCTGATCTGGACCCAGCTGGCAGAGAAGCAGGGCTGGAGCCAGACCCTCTGAGCTGGATCCCCCTGGTGACCTGGCAAGGCCCTGCCTTCCCTTGTAAGACCAGCTCAGGACGCAGGGCAGCGAAGACACTGGAAAAACATTTCAGAAAGGATATGGGTCAGTGGACACACAGGTGGACGGGTGGTCAGGCTTCTGACCAGCACAGAGGGAACAGCCACCCTGATGGTTTCACAAGATAAGGGATCAAGGACTTGACACATCGAAAGCATTTACTCGACGGCAGCTATTAGTGACGCTCTGACTGGTGCACACAGCAACTGTGGACACGACCCCACAGGCCAGGTCTCTCGGAAAGAAAGGCTGAAGGCTTTTTTCACTTGTAAACGGTGAAGAAGGTCTCGGACGTGGCAGAAGGAGATGAAATTGCTTCTAGCCGATAGCAGAAGCCCAGCGTGCAGTGAGCTCCCCTCGCTGCTCTGGATGACTGACCCAGCTTTGACTCAGGGAGCAGGAAGGTCAGCAGACTCCAGGGCAGGCAGTGGTGTCCGTGTCAGCTGCAGGTTCAGGGTTCAAGGTCCATCCTGGCATCTTCTCGGAGGTGACCGCAGGAAGGCGGATGTCAGCTGCCACCCTCCCTGCCTCCATGCCGGAGTCATCTCCCAGGGACAGCCTGCCATAGAGGTCCTGCCAGGATTCACTCGGCCATGGTCCCAGCCCCCGGTGGCAGCAGCGGGTGAACCCCAGTCCAGTGGCTTCTCTGGGGAGCTGAGCTCATCCCAAAAGGGAAGGAACTTGCGAGGAAGAAAATGTCCACCCAGCTCTGGAATTACTCAGGCGCGGTCCGGACAAGATGCGGCTTTGGGGACGGGAAGAGCCAGGACACGGCTGCCCCACTTGCCAGGGAGCAGGTGGGTCAGACAGATACGGGTTCGAATCCTGCTCGGCCTCTTTCGGGCACACTTTCCCTCGTGGAGACGGTCCGTTGGCTTTCCCAGGATGACACGGCGCCACGGCGCTCTAGGAGCCCAGGCCCACGGTACAGAACAAAGCCCGCCCCCCACCTGCCCTCTCCCCGCCGAGAGGATGCTGGGAGCAGAGGTCAGGGTCGTGCTTCCTCCTGCTTCTGCCCCAGGTGGGCATCTTGTTCCGGTTTCTCTTAAGAGTAACGCTCTGCAGGCTGGTTTGGTTTTAAGACGAATCAGAAAAATTCATGTCCCAGCTCCGGAGCCCTCACTGCTGAGGAAGCCCCCTGGCTGGGCTCTGAGGGCCGAGGATGCTTTTCTGGGAAACAAGAGAGGCCGTGGCAACACTCCAGGACCTGCTGGAACACCCCATTTCTATTGTGTTTCCTCGAGATGTAAACAGCTGGACTTAGGGCGCGGAGCCAGGCAGCCCTCTGGGCACCCTCCCTGGAAACAATCACTGGGCCTGCGGATGGGGTCTGTTGGCGCCGACCCTGCGTGGCTGAGGCCCTGGAGGCAGGTCCGCCCAGCCAAGCTGGGGGCTTCCAGGTGTAGGCGGCCTGCCGTCCAGGAAAAAGCTCTCCGCGGGAGCCCCTTTGTCTGCCACCAACTTTAAGCCAAGTGCCCCCTGCCCGCCTCCTCTTGCGCCCAAGCGCGGCTTTCACATCTTTGGATCACACAGTGATCTAATCTGCCTCATCTGTCTGTTCTTTCCGTAGATTAAAGAGTAGAAATGAGAATAAGTAATTAACGGATGACCTGGCCTTGTCCCTAGCTTCCCCTTCAGTCCCCTCACAAACTGTGTGAACAAGACAGCATCTAAAGAAAGATCAGAGGCGTGGGCCCGACTGCCGGCCGCGGGGGATGGGACCGCTCCGACCCCCGTCTCCATGAGGACAGGGGTCACGTCTCTTCTTCCTTTTAAAAACCTTCAAGGCTGAGCAGAATCTTAGGAGCTTATTTGAGGGCTCCGGGGCCCACCACTCTGCAGACTGTCCGTGTTCTGATTAAAAGCAACTTTCTTTCCAACTTTTGCAAGTATTGCTTTTTTTCCAAGGACCAGCAGCCCGCACTTGACTCGGTAACCCGGTGAGAAGCGCATGCAGGACCAGGAGCGCCCCCCTTCCCCCCCGCCGCCGCCCCCCTCGGGGGTGGGGGGGGGGGCTGGCTCAGTCCAGCGGCAGAGCCGTCTGCAGACAGCTGCAGGTCCCACTCCCTGGGACCACTCAGCCGCACAGCGAGAAGACCCTCACTGAGGTGGCATCACTGCTCTGTGACCCAGCGGAGACTGCGGGTGCTCTTCAGGTCTGATCCGCCACCCAGCACGTGGAGGACGGGCACACGGACCCGCCTCCCCAGACACCTCCGCTCCCCGCCAAGAGGGCCATCGAGCCTGTGCCTTCTGTGCAAACAGGCAGGGGGGCTCCGGGACAGCCCCAAGACCTTTTCCAGATACCCGACGGGGGCCGGAAGCCGGCCTCTGCAGGCCCGTGACTTAGCGGTCACAGCCAGCGCAGGGGCAGAAGGATGGGCGCTCGAGCTCGTCCTCCCGCCCTTCAAAGCTCCTCCCCCAGCCCCCTTTCCCGCGCAGAAGGGCTGGGCCCTCGGGCGATGCTGCAGATAAGTCATCCACGGCCCACATACTCGTGGATCACGTGTATCCGTGGAGCCCAGATGCTAAAGACATCCTCCAAGTCGGCTTCTCCCACCGGGGAGCCGGCCCTGGGGAGGGATGGAAGCCACGGCCCAAGGCTGTCAGGAGGCCAGGCCTGAAGGGGCCTCTCCTAGGCTTAGCTCTGCTTCACCACAGGCCCCTCTGTGCCTGTAGGACCCTCCGACTTCCCTCGTCTGCTCCCCCACGTGGTAGCTGCACACTGGTCCTCCCCTGGCCAAGCGAGGCTTCCCGCACCCCGGGGCTGCTCACCCTGCGTGTCTGAGGCAGGCTGTTCAGAAGAGACTGGCGGTCCTAGCGGCCCTCCGCTCTCAGCCTGCACAGCCGAGTCCCACCCAGCCCTGTGCCTTCACAGAGGATGAAAGCACCTGCGCCTCCACGTTAGTCCCGCCTCTCCGTTTTGGGTTCCGTTGATCCATTTTACGCCCTTCAACTGCAGAATCAGGGTCCACGTGAAACGCCTCCAAGGCGGCGAAGAGGAGGTTTTACTGGCCATAGACATGGGGCTCTCCTCCCCTGCCCTCCATGCCTCGGCTGAATCTGGAAAGTTCCGCCACCTCCACCGCCGCCGCCACCGCCGCCGCCGCCGCGGGGCACAATGCAAGAAGGTGCGGGGCGGGGCAGGGGGAGGCGGGGTGGGGCGGGGAGGAGGGGCTAAAGATACCCTAGGTGCCAGGGTGGTTGGTGTCACACAATATCAACTGCTGTGCGCGACAGGAGAGGGCACAGAGCTTGTACGCGTCACTCTTTAACATTTCCTCCGTGTTTGGCTTTTCTATCAGTCATTCCGCTTAACACCAAAACATCAAGAGCCCAGTCGCAGCCTTGGCACTAACCCTGCAGATCCTCTCTTTCCACTGCTAAACCTGTGATCCTACAGGGCATTGCAAGACAAAACAACGTTGTATATATAATATAAACGGCCTGCCCCCCACTAACAGGGCTTGCAGGCGCTCCCTGCTGGGTCTGCTCTCCCAGCACCCCCATGCTGCCTGGGGTTCTAGGGAAGCAAAAAGAAAAAGAAAAAAGAAAAAAAATAGGCAACAAACAGAATTAGAAGGTCTCTGTCCTCCCAGAAACTTGTGTATGCTATTTTTGAAAGGCTGGTTAATTCTTCTAAATTTCTTCTTGCAATTTGTGTGGAGGAGGAGGCTGGTTATTTTTAAATGAATGACTAACCATCTTCATTGTTAGTGTTTCACAAGGAAACAATGGATTTAAAGTGTATTCGGCACTAGAAGGGGCAGCGCACTAGAAGGGGCAGTGCGCTGGGTCCAACCTGAGGCTGGATCCTGCCACACCCTCCCTGTGTCTGTGCGCTGGCGCCTGTGTCTGAGAGGCTGGTGGCCGCGTGGTCACTCCGGGCGCTGGTGGGCCAGCCTGAGCACACGCGGCGATGCCACCAACCGCACACACAGACAGCGGCTCCGAACCACAAACTAAAAGAGCACAAAAGCCCCCCTCCCACATCTGCCAAGTGGATTTCATGCAGCTCTGGCCCACGCGTGGCCCACGCGTGCACGCGTGCTTACCATCTCTCTCCTGCCTTCGTCCTTCTCCTGGAGCTTCAGGTGTGCGGACACCTGCAGGGGACGAGGGTAACAGTGTGACATCAGAACAGATCAAACTCCCTCAGCAACCGTGGGCCCAGAGCCCCAGGGGCTGAGCTGCCCAGTGACAGAGGACACATCCTGGGAGGCCTGGGCTTCCCACCTGCCCTGGCTGAGCTCAGGGGGGTCCGGGAGGGCTGTCAAGCCTGGGAGGTGTCCTGTCATCTCGGTGGGATTCTCTGCTGTCAGCTTTGATGTGGGCAACCGAGGGAGAAGGAATCCGCAGGCATCGGGGGTGGAAGGGCACGGGTGCTACTTAGGAAATTCACAAGCCACCTGTTAAAGCACTGATGGCTTAGTTATCTGCAGTGGGAGTGTTTTGACACCAGAAATTGGCGAGTGGGACATAGGAGGGCTCCAGTTTTGTTGTGGCTGTTGTTTTGTTTCATTCGAGGGCCTGCTTGCCAGCACAGCACGGGTCCCCTGACCCTGCGCGCTGAGGCCTGTGTAGCCATCGTCACGCCCAGCATCTGCCTCGGTTCCACTCTGCCAACTCCTGTGACCTTGGGAGCAAGGACCTCGGCCTCCTCTTCGGCACAACGGGATCTAGGGAGGATTCCCTGAGGCCCCACGAGAGACTGAGATGCAGGGAGAGGGGCCAAGAGGTCCCAGGTCAGACAGCGCCACCGCCTGCCTCGTGACACTGAGTGTCACGTCTTGGTCGGCCTGGTGGTTGCAGGTCAGGAGCAGGACAGGGAATGCACAACCAATGGCCGGTGGCCCACAGCATCCCTAAGCGTGTGGCCGGACCCTGCAGAGTGAAAGGTATCATTTCTCACCCACTCAGCTTGACAGCATTTATCAAAGGGATGGTGCAGTTCTCAGAACCAACATCTAATTCACTTTCATTCTGAAAAATCAATGGATTTCATGGCAGAGCCTGATGGCAGGTGAGGGGAAGGTGGAGGTGACTGCAGGAGGCCCCAGTCTTGTTTGCAAAGACAGCAGCGACTGAGCTGGAAACCAAAGTCTCTCCAACAGTGACCAGGTGTTTAACTCAGTGACTCTGAGCAGCGAAGCTCGGGTCGCCCCAGACGAAGGTGAAGTGGCCATTCGGGAATGAACACCTAGGTATAAAGTGAGTATTTCCCACCGAGAGCATCCTATTTATTTATTTATTTTGTCTTTTGCCTTTTCTAGGGCTGCTCCCACGGCATATGGAGGTTCCCAGGCTCAGGGTCGAATGGGAGCTACAGCTGCCGGCCTACACCATAACCACAGCAACGCAGGATCCAAGCTGCGTCTGCAACCTACACCACAGCTCACAGCAATGCCAGATCCATAACCCACTGAGTGAGGCCAGGGATCGAACCTGCATCCTCACAGATTCTAGTCAGGTTCATTAACCACTGAGCCATGACGGGAACTCTGACCTTCGTATTTTCAAACTCCTCCTGAATTCCCCCATCAGAATGCCCCCTCGGAGGCCCGAGAAACCACGGGTCAGGGCCGCCCAGTGCTCGGGGCTGCTGGGTGAGGCCCAACTGTGGGGTGACCGGGACCAGGTTGGTGCCTGAGAACCAGCCTGCAGCTGTTCTGTTTCCCCACAAAGAGGGTTGGAAAGCCAATCACCCAACACCTTCTCTGCTTCTCTTTGCTGAGCTAAGGACGCCCGGGACCTGCCCTTCAGGTGAAAGGCTGGGCAGGCGCCCCTCCGAGACCCTGCAGAGAGGAAGCCTCGCCCCGTGCACGTCAGGAGCCCCCAGGCCAAGAGCCAGCCCTCCAGGCAGAAATGTTAAGATGAATGGCCTGCTGCTGCCCAGACAGGCAGGGGACAGCCCGTGTGTCAGGAGCGGCCTGGAGGCCAGGCCCTGCCTTGTCTGTGGACGAGGAGATGGCAAGGAAGCAAGCAGCTCAGGCACACACACCCCGTGAGGACAAGGCTGCCCACTGACCTTCCGACCTCCCTGGCTGGGCGGCTCTCGAGGGGCTCCCACGGCCCACACATGGGTCAGTGGGTCCCTGCTCACTTGACGCTTGGCTGGGTCATGGTTGTCCAAAGAGCACGGCCAGGCCACACCATCCTGGAGCCCACTCTCTGGGCCGCCCAGGCTAACTGCTAAACGCCTGTGCTTCTGCAGAATTGCATGTGTGATGACGGGGCCAGGCTGCGTGTGCAGACCTGACCCCGTGGGTGTGCAACAAATGCTGGTTTCACCCCCACCTGGCAGGCAGGCAAGTGGGGGATCAAGACCCCCGGGGCCCTAACCCAGGCCCCAGATGGCCTGGAACTTGGGCCCAAAGCTACAGAACCCTGATGGGAAGGAAAGACCCTTGGCCCGTGGGGGTAGGACCGCGGTCACCCCAGAAGGGTCACCGCCAGCAGCCTGGTCAATAACCTTCTCAGAAACTTGATCTCCATGTGCCATCTGGGGTCTACGAACCCAGGATCTTGGGATGGGGGTGGGGAATCTATCTGAACAGCACACCTGGTGAAGCAGGTGCAAGGGAGGGGTGCTTCCACCTGCGGGCCGCCTGGCAGAGCCCGCGCTGGAGCCGCCCCGTCTAGCGGGAGGAGCGGGGCGGGCGGCCCCGGGCTGCTCACCATCATGGCTTCCTGCACAGTCAGGTGCGGCAGCAGCATGTCGTCCTGCATGATGTAGCAGGACACCTTCCGGAAGCAGCGCAGGTCCCGCGGGTGGCCGTTGATGAGGACCTCGCCCTTCATGCCGGTCTCCCTGCAAAGCCGGCGAGAGGACACGTCAGCCCGACTCCTCCTCCAGGGCCTGGGGGGGGAGAGAGGCCGGCCCCGCCCAGCGTCTTCCAGCCGGACCAGCCGGGTCCCCAAGCCAGGCGGGGACCTGAGGCTGGAATAGCGGCAGCTCTCGGAGGAGGGAAAAGCACAGAGAGGGAAGCAGGTGTGAGGCCGCTCTGGGCGGCACGGTCGTGACAGGTGCCTACGGACTAAATCAAGGAAGACAGGCAAGGATGCTCCAACACGTGGCCACGAGGTCCCACGGGCAGCCCTGGCTCTGCATCTGAACAATCCCGTGAGTAACCAACGCTACACCAACTGCCCCAAAGGCCCGTCCGGGGTGTGGCCACCACGCCAGAGCCGTCCCTGTGGTGGCATGACGCTGCTGTCTGGGAGGACAGGGTGGGCTCTGGGGGCTCAGGTGGCTCACAGAGGGGACGTCCTGGCCCTGGGCCCGCTTGGCCAAGCGGATGGCAAGTTGTGCTCTCTGACCACAGCAGGGGGTTCCCACGTGTACCGTGGAGATGGTGGGGCGCGGTACTCACCCCCTCATTCACAGATGCATCTTCTGGGGGCATCATCTCAGCCCAAGGGCACATGGGAGCCATGGGCATCACTTTCTCCAGCCCTGCCTCCCAGATGCCGCAAAGAGCAGAAACGCGGGGGGTCTACAGAGACCAGGGAGGTTGGATGTGGTTTCCACCACGTCCAGCCCGACTGTGACCATGGGCCCCTTCTTTCCACCAGGGAATGGGTGGCATCGACTGGCTTCCCAAGAACCAGGCTGGGAGCCCGGCCCCTGTCTCTAGGTTGCTACTGGGCAGGAGCTGTGGGTGTGGGACACGCTGAAAAGCGGCGCCCACAGAGCAGAAGCTACCCCCTGCCACCTCCTGTGTCCCCCACATATGCTGGGTGTTGGGAGGTCGGCTCTGACCTTTAGCTGTGAATGCAACAGACGGGAATCTGCCACAAGTGAGACTTTTAAAAAACCTAATTCCCAGGATTAGGGTGTAATTCAGAAGTCCTATGGAAATGGGGAGATTTGTCTCTTTTTAGCCAGTAAATGAAATTATTTTTAAAATTCGTTTGCTAAAGTAGCAAAAGGAAGGCCTGAGATTTGAAGAGAATTGGCTTTAAGAGGGTGTTTTGTCAGCACTTCTGAAGTGTCCCTTTTCTGGTCACTCGTATGTGAATGACACTGGACACGGGCGTGCCGTGGTTTCCACACATCAGAAGAGCTAATGTGGCCACAAGCGGAACCTGATGGTTCCTCTTCTCTTCTGACCTGGGACCTTCATTCACACCTGTCACAGCGTCTCCTCCTGCCATCCCCCCCACACCTGGACCTCTCCGCTCCTTCCTGTCCCGCCAGGCCTGCCGAGGCTCAGCTGACTCAGGCTGCCCCTGGCTGTCTGCCCCGGGACCTCCCTCCCCTGAGCGCAGCCTCCCAGGCCACCGCCAGGTGACAATGAGCAGGTGCCTCCTTCTCATGCCCCCAAAGCCTGGAGCTCTGCTCCCATCAGACTCCAGGGTCTCTTAGTGGAGGACGCCCCTTGGGCACCCCTGCCGCCTGCCCGGAGCCGTAAGAAGCGGTGGGATGGAGCAGTCAGGACGCCGTTGGCCCGGCCGACGCCCGGCGGGGCTCTGCTCACCTGTATCCGGCCAGGATGTTCATGAGCGTGGACTTCCCAGCCCCGGAAGGACCCATGATGGCCACCAGCTCTCCACTGTTGAATTTCCCGGAAATGCCTTTCAGAAGGGTCTTGTACCCTGAAAAAAGCAGATCACACTTGTTTTCCAACCATCCCACAACTCACTGGTTTTTGCCCCCACACCGCAGAGGCAAACACACAGCACGCTTGCCTGCAGAACCAAGGCCAAGGGCCAGGCTTTTTACACCATAGGACTCATAAAAATGCCGCGGTCTCAGCAAGAAAACAGACCCCGAGTCTGGTTGAGGCCTCCGCCTCCTCCTCCTCGGTTGTATTTCACGGGTTATGTTCGTGATACGGACTGGCGGTTATAAAGCGTTACAGGTTGCAAAGCGCTTTCACGTACATCAGCTAAAGTACAAGGAATCTGTCATCCTGATTTCAGATTAAGGAAGCAGCGTCCAGCCGGGAGGCCTGGGTGACCTGTCTAGGCCCCGCAGCCAGTGTGAACAGATCCTCACCCAGGGTCACACGACCAGCCGTGATGGTAAATCCGTGCCTTTATCAATTAAATGATGAATGAATTACTTCATTCATAAGTTATCGACTTAAACTCTACCTATATATACCTTATGTATACAGAATTTATTCACAAATCATTATTATAATGAACTGATTCATAGATTAATAACTAGTCATTAAAAGTTTCTCGTTTGGGGAGTTCCCGCTGTGGCTCTGCGGGTTAAGGACCCGACATTGTCTCTGTGAGAATGCAGGTTCGATCCCTGGCCTGGCTCAGTGGGTTAAGGATCTGGTATTGCCGTGGCTGTGGTGTAGGTTGCAGATGTGGCTCTGATTAGACCCCTGGCCTGGGAACTTCCATATGCCGTAGGAGTGACTGCTAAAAAAAGAAAAGAAAAAGAAAAAAGAAGTTTATCATCTTACCGTTATATCACATTGCTTTGGACTTTCTGCCAAAACTCCCCCCGAGCTTTATAAAAGGAAAAAACTACACATCCCAAATGGAGCCACGTTCCCTTTTGTTCAGGGAGGCTGTTAGAGGAGCTACAGAGACTAAAATAGAAGCAACCGAATTCGTCGATAAAGACCCTGATGCAGAAACCCTTCTCGGTCCCCGAGAGACACCCAGCACGTGCCCGTCAATGATCAGAATCGGCAAACGCAGCATTTCAGCCACCCCGGCGGTGAGGGCCTGATGAGGATGGGGCGGGGGGGCCTGGTGGAGCCCCTGGCTGGGCTCTCCCCTGTCGCTCCCTGGACGCCCGAACCTGGGAACCCGGGTGTGGACTCGAGCCCCAGCCTGGGCCCGCCTCTGTCTCTCCCAGGGGACCCCTAATGGCCCAGCCTGTCAGCAGGTGCCTCCCTGAGATGGATGGGGAGTCCCTGGGGCCGTGTTAATCAGGCAGAGAGAAGCGGAAACAAAGGCAGGAAGCACGCGGCCCTGCAGCCTGACTCATCACAGGAGCGGCAGTCCCTCAGGGAGGCTGGAGACGGTCATCCCGATGGGACAGGGGCCCAGGAGTGGAGGCGTGGGGTGCAGGGGGTTGGGGGGGTAGGGGCCGGTCTGGAAAAGCAGCTCAGAACTGCAGTTGAGTCAGACCCCTCCCCCTGGGACGTCGGCGATGGCAGCGGGGGAGAGCAGGGAGGCCAGCGTGGAGGCGGGGGCCCGAAGGACCCTTCGCCTCGCAGTGGACAGAGGAAGGAAGAGCCGGGCACAGCGGGCCCCCTCCACTGCAGGGTTGAGCCCCAGCGGGGGCTCCTCCAGGGACGGAGCTCTGAGGAAGGCCAGGCACTCCGGGACCTCGGGCCCTAGGGGACACATGTGACATCACGGAGGGAGCAGCGGGGCTGGGTGTATGCTCATTACTGGCCTCCTGGCAATTCCAGCAGCATCGGGGTTACTCCAGAGCAAACCTTCCCCAAGCTTGGAGCCCATCTCCAGCTGGTCTCCTGTCGATTTGGAGCCACCAGAGGAGGCAGACTGGTGGCCGGGGAGGAGCACGACCACCTGGAGGCCAAGTGCAGTCTGCACCTGGGTCAGACGCCTGAGGACAGCCTCGCCTTGGGGATCTGGAAGGCCGCTGCCTTGGCAGGGCCCGTGGTGCTGCTCCTGCTGTCGCAGTCCTGGGGCTGACCCTTGGAGTTGGGGTCCACACGGGAGCACCGGACGATAATAATAATACTGGGGGTGGAGCTCACACGGGCTGCGATGCCCACGGCCAGGACGCCGGGAACAGACAGGCGTGTGGGAGCTGGGGCACATCTGGCCTTTCAGGGGAGAACTGGGCAGAGTGGGGTACAGACTGTGGGCTTGTCATTTACAGCCACCAGCCTGGAACTGGGGGTCTGACCATGGACCCCAGGGCTAAGCCAATGCATGTTGAGCTGAGCCTGTTACCTGCCTCACAGCTCATGCCTCCGGAGGTCCTCGGGCTCCCGGGGGGCCAGGGGTGAGGAGGGTGTGTGACGCACTGCAGGGCCCCCCATGGGGTCCATGCTTTCGGGGGTGCTCCTCTGATATCAGAAAGGTGTTTTCTTTCAAAACCACAGACTGGCATTTGGGATTGAAGACCCTTGAAAGTGACACCGGACACAGACGTCCATGCACCTGTGCCCGCCGCCGGCTGGGGCGAGGACACAGGGTGTGCGCTGCGGGCCTGGAAGCCGGTCGGCAGCTCTCCCATCAGAGCCACGTTGGAGAGCGTCCTGTATTTATGTAACGAGAGCGTCCTCCCTGCAGGGCCCTGTGTCCTGTCCCCTTATAGAAATGTGCATGCAGCTGCACCGCCCGCCGCCCTACTTTCCCGCCATAAGCTCGGCTCAGCTCTGTTCTTGGCATAATGGATAAGCCGCCACCTCCGTGTGCTGGGGACACTTGTTCACACGGTGCTCGGCCTGGGCGAGCCGGCGCAATGGACAGAGACCGACAGACCGCGCCCTGGGCCCACTGCTCCCAGGGAAGGCACTCTGCTCGGACGCTGGTCCCTGTGGGAGAGCTTTGTGGTCCTAGGATGCAGAGGACGCAGTGTGCAGTGAGAAGACAGCAGGAGCGCACCCCCCCACCCCGGCCCTCCCCAGGCCCCAGGACTGTTGGGACAGATGCGCTGATGGGCAGATGGGAACCCAAGGCTCTCAGCCACCGAGCCCTGGCCAGCCTGGGGTCAGTTTGTCTCAAAGACCCTGATGCTTTACATCTAGCAGGTGTTGCGGGGGTGCGGGGGGGGGATGGTTCTTCATGGGGAAAGTCATGCAGTGTTCGGTTCTGGCTCAAAGACCAGTCACACTGGGCAGTTGGAGGGAATGCCATCGCTGGAGGGTGGCTAGAGCAGGGCACCAGGGAGCCCCCTCCTGACTCGTCTTTGGTCTTCAAGAGCCACCTGTGAGAAGCTGGCCTCGCTTTCTAGAATTTTCCTTCGCAAAGACCCTTGCTAAACAGGCAGTGTTTGTAAGGGAGCCACAGACCTATCACAGCATTTCAAACAATCCCCGGTTCCACTCAGCTCGGAGCTGGTGGCCGGGCCCTCTGCCCTGCCCGGCGAGCAGCAGGAAGGAGAACCACGACGGTAAAGCAGGGAGGGCTTTCTCCACAACCCGCCGACGACACGAAAATGAAGCCAATTGGAAGTGACTTTTCCATGATCTAATCCTTTCCAAGGGGAGGTGTGACATGTTCAGAAAACCCACACATCCGTTCCGCACCCAGCTGGCAGGGGGGCTGTGGTTGTTTGTAAAGACAGGGAGATAAAGGCGCTTATCACCAGGGAGCGCTCAGTGGGGCCAAGAGGCTTTCTAGTTACACCTGCAGTGAGTCCCTTTTAGAATGTTCGCTATTGGGAAGAGCCTGTCCAGACATCCTGAGTTTGTGAGACGGCAGCCAGCCCCCAGCCGAGACCCTGATAGGAGCTCGGCCTCTGATTCCTGCCCCGTCCACGCCTCCTTTTGTTGCCCGGTCTTAACGTTGCCCCCAGAGGCCCCCCGACGTCAGCTCTGTGATGATGTAACCAGAAGAGTCTTAAGCAGTGTGTCCTGTGTGTGACACTACGCTTGGCGCGCGGGGTCCCTGGAAACGTGTCTATGCCGTTCACTCTAGGAAGGGGAGCTCTCTGCACAAGCGGACTCAGAATGACCGCCACCGCCATTTCGGTGTCGCCTCTTTCCAACCATCCCCGACAGGACCAGAACCCCCTGCTGGCGATGGAAATTTTCCCCAGTAGGAAATGCCCGGGAGTTCCCAGGAATCCTGCTGCCTAATGGTCCCTGAGGTCACCCCGCGGGGCAGCCCTGCCTTATGGAGCGGCCACTGGCCCCTCTGTCTTACGTTCTGTGACATAAACTCAGGCCCAGGGGACAGCACACAGGTCACCAGCAAACACCCGCTCACTTCTGAGTAATAACGTCTGATGCCAGTTTTACCGCCGCCGAGAAGGCACAGGGGAAAGCGCACACATCCCAAGAGCAGGCGCGAAAGACTCCACGGATGGAACCACCCGGGAGTCGGCCCCCAGATCCAGACACCGGATGACGGACGGAGGCCCTGGGACCCTCAGGCTTCCTGCCATCACTGCGGTGGGTGACTGCTTTTGAATCTCTTTTTCTTTTTAGGGCCGCACCTGTGGCATACGGACGTTCCCAGGCTAGGGGTTGAGTCAGAGCTGCAACTGCCGGCGCAGCACAGCCTCAGCAGCGCCAGAGCCGAGCCTTGTCTGTGACTTACACCGCAGCTCGTGGCAACGCCGGATCCCTAACCCACTGAGGGAGGCCAGGGATCAAACCCACATCCTCATGGATAAGTCGGGTTCTTAACCTGCTGAGCCACGACAGGAACTCCTGGTTTTGAATCATAAATAGAACTCCCAGGGTGTGGCTATTTCATCAGAGGAGTACACTCTGCACCCCCCCACCCCCTGACCCGCCAGAATAGAAATTTCCTCCCTCAGAAATGCAGACAAACCTCCTTTGCTGTGGAGAAATTGAGGGACACACTTTTGGTGGGAAATCGTTGGCCAGTATTTTCTCCTGCGTGCCTGTGTGCGGGCCTGCGCCCCGGCCCCGAAATGGGCTCCTCCGCCCCAGCCCCACCCCCGCTGGACCGAAGCCCTGAGATGAGCTGATTCTTGCCCAGAACGCAATCAGGAGACCAGGGAGAAATGGCCTCATCAACTGTTTCCCTGTCCTGTGTCCGCCAACAGTGCTTTAAAGAGCAATGGTGTTTGTTCACACCTAGACGGTTCTGTGAGGTCCACAGGGCCGTGGGCACGTGGCTTCTCACTGTGGAAATGTGCTCCAGAAGGAGAGGCAGGAAGCAGCCTCCCTTGGGGCCCGTGCGGGCTAGCTGTGCCACGACCTCCCCCCGACGCCCCCCAGCACGCTGAGCCCCGGGTGTGGAGGAGAAAGGAGGGGTCAGAGAGGGCTCAGGACCTGTGGAGGCCACACAGCAGCTGACATTCCAACCACTGCTGCCCGACTCCAAGTAGCTCTGGCACCCAGGCCAGGAGCCGCCGCCAGCCTGGGCAGTGCAGTGGGGGAAGGGGTCTAGGCAACGCCCCCGCCACCCCTTCCCACGGGCCGCTTGCTCCCGGTGAATCGCTGCGGTCAGCTGCACTTGGGAATGCGTGATTCGTCTGCTATTGCACCAGACATTTAACAGAGGGTGGGAAGGAACCGCACACCTCCCCCCCCTCCCCCCCCCGCAAAGATGAGGTTCCCTTGGTCATCAAAGGCCGCGGTGGTCACCTGGGAGCCGGCAGCCTCTCTCGGGACTGAGGTGGCCGGATGCCCCGAGAGCTGAGGCACCCGTCCCTCTGTGTCCCGTCCCTCTGTGTCACTCTTCTGGCCAGGCTGCATCCTTCAGTTTCTTTCTCAATTTATGAACATCCTTAAGCGGACAAAAAATAAAGAAATCCCAAAACGTCTCTCCAGGATGCGCGAGGCCTCTTTCACCGGGGAGGATGCAAGCCCCTTTGGAGGGTCCGAGCAGTTCCAAGCTGCAGTGTCGCCGGCACATCCGGGCCTGTTGCCCGAGCCCCTTGGGGACCACCAGCCCCGACCCCGTTACCCGCAGACAGTAATAAGCGGCTCATCGCCCGTCTCCAGCAGCGGCTCGCTCCCCTGGGGTTTCATGTAAGGAGCTGCGGTCTTTTTAACAAGAGGCGGTTTTTCTAGAACGTTCAATTGCGAGCTGCGCCTCACTGAGGCCTGTGGTCTCACCGGGCAGAGGTGGAGGTGGGGGCCAGGGGGCGCCCTTGTGGGCGGGCTGTCCTAAGGTCCGAGGCAGCAGCGGCAGCTCAGTGCTCAGACCCCCAGAAGGTGGGTGCGACGGGGCCACACAGACCATTCCTCCTCTGAGCCTCGTGGCAAAGAGCTGAGAGAGGAGGGTCGCAGGGAAGGGTCCCCGGTGGGCGGAGAGAAGCCGGCCGGCAGGAGGGAGGCGCCAACCCCTCGCCCCGCCCCCAGGATCCCCACACATCAGCCAGGCGCCAAGACACAGTCAGACCCTGCCCACCGGCATCCTCACTGCGACACCTCCCCTCAAGGAGGGGACAACAGAGCACAGAGCAGGCCGCCGCACTAAGCCCACTCCCATCTCTGCACATCCGAGAGGCCGGCTTTCCAAACACAAAAGCCAAATCGCCGTCATCCCCTGACCACCCGCGACATCCAAGACCCCTTGAGGCGCCTCCCTGCCGAGTCCACGTGCAGCTACAAGGAGGCCCCAAAGCTTACCGGGTGGGCTGCGGGGTGGGCTGCGGGGTGCCACCCGCCGTCCGAAGATGGTGGCCAGGGACGCTGAGTTGGAAGGGGCAGGGACAGGAGGGACACGGGCTGGGCGCCGGCAGCCCACATACAAATGAGGGACGGCTGGCTTTCTGGTGCTTTTCCCACTTCTGGGATCCCTTTCTGTTTTTTTCTTTCTGCTGATGAATATTTTCCTGACATCAGCTCCTTGGCTCCCTGGCAGAAGCAGGGGTGGGGGTAGGCCCGGGAACTGGGAACCCGTCGTGCCTCCTGCTGCCGCCTCTGGTGTCACCCTCCACGGTGGGCTGGTGGCCTCAGACCCAGGTCTTTCACTCCCCGGTCCCACTCCTGCAGAGTCAGGTTCTTCCTGCCTCCTTGCAAAAAGCATCATTTTAGATATTTTGGCGAGCTCTTTTTAAACCTTTCATTTGCAAAAGGACCACAACAAAATCACTCAGAGGCAACCCGGGGAAGGAGGGCCATGCAGCTGTCAGTCCCTCCCAGCTTCAGCACGGTTCCCATGTCACAGAGTGACAAGACCCTGGCTGGGCAAGTGCTGACAATTCAACATCTGGTCCCAGCTCAGCCACCCCTGCTGCCAGTCTCCGGACGCCACCTCAGGCTGAAGGTAAGCATCTCCTCTAAACGTGTCTGGCCCCTGTCGCCAGCTTCACCTGAGAAGTGACGCAGGGCCCTCGCCTTCCTGCTCGGGGTCATCCAGGAAATGCTGACGCTTTGCCCTTCCTGCCCGGGAGCCCTGACGTGGCTTTGCTGGAGATGGTATGGCGAGAGGGATAGGGTGCAGGTGTGGCAGGTAGCAGCCCTGAGGGGCTGGTGTAATGGGCACCTTTTGATGCACAACTGCCCAACAGTCACAAAGTCCTGGGTCCCGCAATCCTGCCAGTTAGGAAAGCAAGACAGCGGCCAGCTCCTCCAAAGCCACACTGGCTTGGGCCAGCTCAGTAGTCCCCAGGTCAGCACAGTGACCCACCAGGGAGGCTCCCAGGAAGGGTCCCTCGAATGAAGGCGGTGATGCCAAAGGCTCAAGTCCTACAGACCAGCTGTTGGCCACCCTTTTCTGTAAGGGACTGGGACATCAATATTTGAGGCTCTGCAGGACACGCGCTCTGTCACAACCACTCAGCTCTGCTGTTGTGCTACCAAAGCAGCCAGATGTAACAAACAGACATGCCTATGTTCCAATGGAGCTCTATTTTCAGAAGCAGGAGGTGGGTTCCAGACCTGCCCTGGAACCGTGGAGTGGGATCTGGTCCAGCACTGGCGACAGCCACCTCCCACCTCGTCCTCTCTCCAGGAAGTGGGAGAGGGGGCCGGGGAGGAGGGGGCGCTGGTTCTCAGGGAGAACAGGAGAGCAGAGGCCAGTCTGCGAGGAGGGCACTCACTCTACACCCGAAACAAGGAAGAGTGCTGACCTAGACCTCAAGGACTCGGCACAGCATGGGCCCCTAGCTGTGGGGGAATCCTGGAATCAACGACCCAGAGCACCGAGCAGGAGAGGTACCAGGCTGCAGGAGTGCCTGCTGCTAGGAAAGCTTGGGGCTGGCTCCTCTCCCACCGCTCCCAGACTTCCCACCATGCCACCGTCATTAGAAACTGAAGCTGCTGCCGGGGGCACCATCAGACTGCAGGGCAGTGCTCATCAGAAGCTCAGAGAGAAGCTAGCAGCTGCCCTGCTCCAGTGGCCCCTTCTCTGATAGAATGTTCTAGTCCAAGTCTCCAAAGCTCACTAGGCTCACACAGAACACGTTCAAAGCAGCCCCCAGCTGCACCCCCCAGGGTGGTTTTCAGACCCAGATCTTTGGAGACTCAGGGTGCGGAGAGCTTTGGGTGGATGGCTGGCTGGGTGGGTGGGTGGATGGATGAATAGATGGATAGATGGGGGCGGGTGGATGGATAGATGGGTGATGGATGGATAGATGGGTGGGTGGGTGGAGGGATGGATGGGTGGGGGGGTGGGGGGGGTGGAGGCGGTAGGAGTGAAAGATCTGTGTTTACCTCACTGTGTGGGGCAGAATAACAGTCCCCGAGGATCCCAAATCCCAACCCTTGGCATCTATGAATATGTTGTCGTACATGGCAAAAGAGAATTTGCATATGGGATTAAATTAAGAATCACGAGATGGGGAGATTATTATGGACTATCCTGGTGGATCCAGGATAACACGAGGGTCTTTATAAAGGAAAGAGGGAGGCAGGAGATACGAGGGTGGATGCAGAGAAAAAGGGAGAAATCTCAAGTCTCAACACTGCTGGTTTCGAAGGCGGAGGAAGAGGCCACCAGGCCAGGAATGCAGGTGCCTCTGGGGCGGGAACAGGCAGGGAGAGGATTCTTCCAGAAGGAGCACAGCCCTGATAACACATGGGTTTTAGATTTCCGACCTTCAGAACTTTCAGGTAGTAAATCCCTGCTGTTAAGGCCGTAAACAGTCCATCTGTGTTGGTGAAGCCACCAGGTTTGTGGTCACTGGTCGTGGCAGCCACTGGAAGTGAACACGGTCACCCCCACACAGCCCACCCTGGCCACGCCCCTGCCAGCCCTCCCAGGTCCTCCCTGGGGACCACCTCCCTCTGAGGAGAAGCCCCTTCCGCCTACATAAACATCGTGTTACGCCTTTTAGCCAGCAGGCCCTGCCCAGGGGCGGTGTCTGAGGAGGGGTGGTCTGGAAGGGGTGGGAGCCGGCCTCGGGCAGCTCTGTCCAGAGGTCCTGCTCCTTCCTACCCAGGCCAGCCTCAGACTTTCCCAAGCAGCCCACGTGGGCACGAAGCCTGGTGTGAGCGCCCCCAGGGCAGGCTTTCATCACGGGGGAAAAGGAGCCGACGAAGCTCAATGGAATTAAAAGTGGAAAGACAGATGATGGGCCTCGGGGTTTCCGGTGGGGACCCCTGGAGAGGGAGGCAGCCCGGGCCCCATTCCTAGGCGTGCTCTTGGCTAGACAGTGGCCACGCCCAGACCTCAGTTTCCCGAGATGAGGTAAGACGCCCTCCAAAGCCAAAGCCCCTCCCAGCACCGGAATGCTCCAGCTGTGGTCACGTGCCTTTCGTCCCTGGTTGAGATGCTGGTTCCTTCCGAAATGGCCCAGGGCTCCTGACGTCAGGGTCCAAGACATGAAACTCTGTCCCTAGATCCGATGCTCATGGTTAGGGCTAGAGCTACTAAGGCTGAACCCCAGTTTACCGGCGTCCCGGGCCCGGCCCGGCATCTCCCCTCGGGCTTTCATTTCACAGAGATGTTATTCCAGTTGGTTCTAAACAATGACAACTAAAATGAAACAAAGGAGCCCGAGCAAATTTTTATCTTTTTAGGGCCACTCCCGCAGCATATGGAAGTTCCCGGGCTGGGGGTCAAATCAAATCGGAGCAGCAGCTGCCAGCCTACACCACAGGTGCAACAACGCAGGATCCAAGCTGCATCTACGACTTGTGCCATAACTCACGGCAATGCTGGATCCTTAACCCACGGAGCAAGGCCAGGGATCGATCCTGCATTCTCACAGACTCTGTGTTGGGTTCTTAGCCCACTGAGCCACAATGGGAATTCCATCCCAAGCAAAGTATAAAGAGCCAGACGATCAACCTGGATCACTGGCTGTTTTCAAATGGATGTGTGTCTTTAATTTTTTTAATGGTAAAATTCTGTCCAGCAGACTCACAGGATTCCAGACCTAGGCATTTTCTAGCTCTGCCAAACAAGACTCGCCCAACTGCAAGGCACGGCCCCTCACGCCACACACATCAGTGACCCTCCGCTACCCAGAACTGTCCTCACTGGCTCTGTATTTTCTCTGCCGAGAGGCAGAAACACGGGCAGACATTCCTACCCGGCTGATGAAAATCAATGCCGATGTCACGGGTTGTGAAAATGACACCAGTCAAAGGATGGTCGGATCTGGTTAGCACGGAGACACTCCAGATCGTTCTCGAAGGTTGGAAACCAAGAAGGGGAAATCGGCTGAGTGAAGGGAGAGGGACATGGGGGTTGATGGGGGGCAGAGAGACGCCATCTCTGATCTGGAGAGGCTGTCTTCATGGCTCAAGTGAGGACAAGCCACTTCCCGATCGTTCGGTCACCCCCCGAAGGGACGTGTGAGTACCTCCTGTGCACGCCGCTGTCGGGCATTTTCACCGGGGCTGCATGGCACAATTCTGCCCACGGGCACGGGCTCCACCGTAAGGTGTCCCTCTCAAGAACTCCTTTGCTGGTGTGATGCGGGGGCTCACTCCCACCGGCCGGGAAGCACCTCTTCACCATACCTTTAAGCACATTCCAATTTCTGGAAGGTGATGAGCGTGATGGGTGTGGGGCCGAGGGAGGGGCTGGTCCGATCGGGACCTCCCAGCATCGTCCTTTCCCAAGGTCACCGGCCAGGCCCCCCTGCTGGAGCCAGCAACAAGCTTTGGGATAAGGATGCTTAGAGGAGGGTGGACAAAAAGGGGGTCCCCGCTCATCCGTCCCCAGCACCAAGCCAGCTCCACACACGTCCTGCACAAGCCGCGTCTCCATTCCTCATCCTGTGCCTCCTTCAGAACAGCGTAAACGACAAGGAAGAATGCAGAGCAGGTGCTGCACGAGACGTAAGCCTGCGTGGCCACCAGCCCCTGGGCCTCAGTCTGGCCTGGAGCTTGTGGAACAGTGATGGAGTCTGGGGCTGGGCCAGCTCATCCCCGTGGGCCCGCAGATTCCGCCTCTAACGAACTGTGTGCCTGGGGCAGATCCGCCCCTGACTCACCCTCCTCGTCTGGTAACAGGATGACTGAGGACTTGACCTTTCATGTTTGTGAAGACAGACCGAGACCGTGTGTTCCAAGAGCAACCTCTGGGCTGCAGGTGGGTGGTGTGATAAGTGGTGGTTGTGGGAGCTGCACCCGGAATGCAAACCACGGGACAGCTGGTGGCCATCCTTGTACACACACACCATGTACACACCAGGTACACACACACCATGTACACACACACATCACCTGTAGCCAGCTTTCCCCAGTCAGGTGCTCAGAGCAGCTCTGATGCTGATGCCGAGACAACATGTGTGCATAGACCATGTACCTCCCACACACACACCCCAGGTACACACACACATACACACCCACACATGCCCCATGGCCAGTCAGTTCACTGGTGCACCAGCAGTGAAGCCCCTGCCCAGAGCAGACACTAAAAAATAGATGGGTGTCATTTACATCTGCCTGTCGGGCGTGAGGCAGTTTTCTATTGCTGCGGTATTTTTCTAAAGCAGAACTGGTCTTTTTCACAAGCTTCTAAACCTGCTAGAACAACGAAGAGAAAGAAATCCTTCTGAGGATTTCAATCACGCCGAAAGCACTGCTAAGGATGCCCAAGTCATCTGCACGGGTCACGTCAACCTCAGTCTGAAAACAACACAGCGATGCCCATTTCTGCCCCCAAAGTCAGGACTTTCCCCTCGGTGCCAACACGGGCAGGATGAGCCCAGCTGTGCGCCCCCCGCCCTCCCCCGCCCTCCCCAGAGAGGAACGGGGGTCTTGGTGAGAACAGACCGCCTTGTTCTCCAGACTGCCTTCCTCCCTCTCCAAGAGTAAGCTCAAGGCAAAAAGGATCAAAGTCCCTGTTCCCAGACACAGGAGACACAGCCTACCTGCTTCTTTCCCTTAATGGCCCCGGGGCCAGCTCATCAATGCCTCAGTTTTCCTGATTAAGTGGCAAAGCCACACCCATCGCTCAAACCTTCTTGTTTCCTGCACCTTCTGAAATAGGGGCTTTTTGCATTTACGGCAATAACAGCAGCCAGGTCTGGGCACCTGGGACCCAAACGTACCTGGTGAGGGCTCCTAAGTCACGAGGATGGGGTGCTACTGGTAAAATGAAGATGTTACCATGTGTCCCCAAACCAGGCAAACAGCATGTCACCTCTTGCTGCCCCTCTCCCCCCCCACCCCCACCCCCCGTGGGTGTCAGGGCAGGAAGTCCATTCTGCCTGCAGAACTGCTGCTTCATCTGTCAGGCTGCGAACACCGACTCCTGGACCTTCAGAAGGCGCTCAGCCCTCGAAGTCAAGGGGACAACAGACAAAGGGGCGAGCTTCCTGGACGGTTTCTCCAGGGCTCGAATGGTCCCCTGACCCCAGCTCAGGGATGCTCTCCATTCTTTTTTCCTTAGAGCCTCTCCCCGCTTCAGCATTGTGTTTCAAGCTCCCTGTCATTCCGTCTGCCCCCACCGTGCCCCCCGCAGCCCGGGTGCCCTCCTGGGTCCACCTCCGCCCCAGCCCCAAGCAGAAGCAGCCCCCTCATTCCTCTGCCTGCTTGGGCACAAGGGTTCTGAAGGGTGGAGGGGGCAGTATCTTGTCAGTAAATGTCATGCAAAATGATGCCCTGTGTCCACAAGCACCCCCAAGAAGCATCCACAATTTCTGCTCGCCTCCGATCCCAGCAAGAACGGTAGGAAATCTGTCA
The DNA here is from genome assembly GCF_054392235.1 of Sus scrofa. Taxonomy (NCBI): domain Eukaryota; kingdom Metazoa; phylum Chordata; class Mammalia; order Artiodactyla; family Suidae; genus Sus; species Sus scrofa. The sequence continues at coordinate 220,968,008 of NC_139395.1, read as the reverse complement.
TCTTAAATCACACCCCCACAATGCAGGGTTCTCTGCCTGTCCTGCCAAGCCCAGTTACTCTGCCAATTCAGCGGACAACGACAGGTCAGGGGCCACTCAGCAGAGCTACTGAAATGCAATTTCCCTTTCATGTTCCCAGAGCACCAATGGTGGCGCCCAGCTCCTCCCAGGCTGCCTCCTGGCCCAGGGTGGTGAGATGTGGACGGCAAGTGCCCAGTGGGTCCCGTCAGACACACACCCCTCTCTCCACCACAATCCAGGGGGCTCTTCAGCAGGGAGCTCAGACGGGAAAACGATGAAGTGGCCTTATCCCAGCCTTGCTGAGCTGAGCCGGGCGTGGACCTGGCTCACTCCCCACCCTCCAGGGTGGCTGAGTAGCTGGGGCATTCTCACCTCCACGGGCAGTGCATCCCTGGTCTGGTCTGTGCTCTGCTAGGGCACCTGCCCACGTGGATGCTGCAGTCTCCGCCCCTTGCCTGTGTTCCTGGCTAAGGGCCCACGCCGACCCCAGCATCTCCCGCTGGAGTAACCCTTCACTTGGGGCACAGCAGGTGCACCCCCTGGGGACCAGCTGCTCCCAGGCTGGGATCTGGATATGGATGCCTCATCTGCTGCTTCCTAAAGCTCTGGCTACACCCAGCCCTGTTCCAGGGGCATGCAGACATGCAGGACTTTGGAAGGCAAAGCGCGCAGGCGGCAGCCTGAGCACAGAAATCCTTCCACTGCCGCCCCCAAGCCTGAGCCCCACTCGCTGCCACCTTCCCCTGGCCTGGGAGGACTCTAGGAGGCAGCTTTCCCACTTGTGACCTCCCAAACCCCGCCCATGACGTGGCAAAGCTCAAGACCCAAAGAAAGGCCCACGAAGACGCAGCAGTTGCCAGGGAGGCAGAGGGTGGGCCCCCCCCGCCCCAAGCCAGGAAACTGCTCGAGGCCCCAAGGAGACTTCTGTGCATAGAGCTTTCTCTTGGGACACTTTTCAAAGCTGAATGACATTGGGGCCACCTTCTATTACAGAAAGATCACAGTACGGACCCAACCAGAAGCCGCAGATGCTCAAAAAGGCGGTGGTGAGACACAAACAGGACAGAAGCTTAGCTAAACTTCCCCACCAGCCAGGCTAGGGCAGCACTGCCCATGGAACGCCCCCCAGCCCTTTGCCTCTGCCCTCAGCCCCAATGGCCGTCTCACTGGGAGGGCACCAATGAGATACACAGAATGACTGTGTTCCCCGCCCCAAATTCATACTATGAAAGAGGAGGGAAAACAAACATCAGCGGGTGCAGAGAGCGTTGGGGGCAGGGCTCAGCTGACGACCCCCAAGCTTTGGCGCTCATGTCAGCTGGAGCCTGGCCCCTGCTATCCCCAGGGACACAGCCCCAGGCAGCCGAGTGGTGGGGTTGCCCCAAGGGAACCCCAAGGAGCCCACATAGCACCATCAGTTCCTGCCAAGTCTCACCCTTGTCTTCTCTCTTTCTCCCACCCCCTGTGGTCCTCAGTCCCTCAGGCTGACAGTCTGGGTCCCTCGGCCCTCCCGTGGGGCTCACCCAGGGCCCCCCCGCACACATGCACATACCCGCGGGTCCTCGCCTGCAGAGAGCCTGCATTCTGCCTCTCAATTCTGCACGGTCCCCTCCCTTGTTTTTCAAATTTCGAACTGTTTTCCAAGATGATGCTACTGCTGTGATGACAACTACAGTAGCAGATGCTTACATGGACATTCTACATCTGCGCGTTCTACACTTTCGCGTGTATTCACCTTTTTAATTCTCACCAAAGCCCCACGTGGTACACACATCAATACCCCCGTCTTATAGATGAGAAGATCAGAGAGCTGAGATACTGTTCCCAAGGTACCGCGACGGAGAGGTGGGAGGCAGGACTGAAACGAGGCCAACGGGCTCTCAGTCTGTGCTAATTCTCTCACACAGACAGTACGTCCGAGAGGCCGAAGGAAGACAAATGAACACACACTCTGTGCCTCCCGACACAGTCCCCAAGGTCACCACCCTCTTAAAGCTTATTATTCCCTTATTTTCGTCTCTATGGTATCACACATCGATGCATTCTGCAACAATTTGGGTAAGGTTTGCATGTTTTTGAAATGTATCCAGATGGTGTCGTATGTATCCTAAGAATTGCTCTTCTTTGGTCCACGGTATTTTGTCTGTGAGATTCGTTCTTGTGGATGCTATGATGGCGCTCATGTACTTCTGCTCTTCTAGAATATTCTATCGGGGAGCTAACCACTGTCTGTTACCCGTTCTCCTTTCAACGAGCATTTGGCTTGTCTTGTCTCCAGTCCTTCTGCGATTATGAAAACACAGGAGAGTTGAGAGCGTTGCCCACACCTAAGAGGGAAACTTTCTATGTCTTTGACTCGGCATAATAAAGCCAATTACGGTTTTGGGGGCTGCACCCCTTCACGATCCCCTCGGGGGACTGGAGAGCTTCCTCCCCCTCCCCCGGCGTCCTCACCAACACTCCGCAGGTAAGGTTCTTGGTCAAAATGCTAATACTTTCTTTTCATTGGTACTAGTTTTCCGGGGCTGCCCCAATAAATTACCACAGTGTTTGCTGCTTAAAACAGCAGAAATGTGTCCTCTCACAGTCCCCGGGGCAGAAGTCAAGGTGTGGGCAGGGCCCGCTCCCTCTGAAGCTCGAGGGGGTCCCTCCTGCTTCTTCCAGCCTCCAGCGGCTCCGGGTCTCCTTGGGCTGGTGGCCGCACCTCCAATTCCTGCCTCTGTGTGTACTCGCCTTCACCTTCTCGCCTGCGTCCATGTCTTCAGCTCAGGGTGTCCCCTTCTCTCCTAAGAACTTGCCCTTGGACTTCAAGTCCACTTTCATCCAGGATGATCTCCCCTCCAGCTCCTTGATAACATCCGCAAAGCCCTGTATTCCCAGGAAGGCTTACAGGGTGCAGGGTGGGAGCACGGACCCATCGTGTTGCAGGGTCACCATTCAATCACTACCCCATTGTCACTGTGGATGAAGAATGCCACCTGCCACACCAGCAAACAGAGGGTGCTGCAGCCATCAAGCCAGCAGCCACTGCAGCCGCCCCCGATGGTGCCCCCAAGGGGACTCGGGACGGGAAAGCAGAGGCTACTGGCCCTAGACGGCTAAGGTGTGTGTTAAAAGATAATTTCAATGAGCCCAGACTCTTGCATCTTCCCAGACACAGAAAAGCACGAAATGCATTCACTTTTCGATGTCTGGCTTTCTTTAATTAACAGCAATCTTCTGATGTTCCGACTACCTGGTTTTTGTGGCAAAAACTCCTGGCTCCTCCCTGATCTCTTGGAGCCCCTCAGAGCCACCTGAGAGGCTGTCTTCCAGGCTTGAGTCCTCAGAAAGTCCGGCAAATAAAACACTCCTCAGCCTTTACGCTGTGCGTGTGTTTTTCTCAGTCGACATCACACTCAAGTCCAAGATCATCACCTGAATTGTGGTGACACACCCTCTGTGGGCCGCCAGCCTCCAGAAAGCCCATCTCCATCACTGGGTACCACCGACCTCTCCCAGCATCACTTCTCAGATCCAGAGCCAGGCCCTCTGCAGGGTCTCCCCCAGCTGCTCCCATCCGCCTCCTGTGGTGAAGAGCCTGCCTGCAGCCAGCCAGGCTGGGCTGCCTCCACTCCTACTTAGCTCCAAGACTTAGTGAAAACACGTTGCTTATAACAGATAATTTAAAACGTGTTGAATGACAAACAGATGCTTAATTCCCCCAGAATAAAAACGGAAAAAAAATTCAGGGAGTTCCCCCTCTGGCACAGTGGGTTAAGGATCTGGCATTGCTGCAGCTGTGCTGTAGGTCACAGATGTGGCTTGGATTCAGTCCCTGGCCCAGCAACTTCCATATGCTTCAGGTGCAGCCAAAAAAAAGGAAAAGAAAAAAATTCAAATATTTTCTACACAGAGAATTACTCAGATTTACAAAGAGGCCAACTCAACAAAAAGTAGAAAAAGACTTCGCTAGACATGGCTTCTTTAAAGTTTACAATCCCAGAGTTCCCATTGTGGCTCAGCGTTTAATGAACCCGGCTAGTAACCATGAGGACACGGGTTTGATCCCTGGCCCCGCTCTGTGGGCGCCAGCGTTGCCAAGAGCTGCGGTGTAGGTTGCAGACTCGGATCAGATCTGCGTAGCTGTGGCTGTGGTGTAGGCTGACAGCTACAGCTCTGATTTGACCTCTAGCCTGGGAAACTCCATATGCCGCAGGTGCGGCCCTAAAAAGCAAAATAAATAAAAAATACAAAAATAAAGTTTACAATTCCTCACACGTTTACCTTAGAGCTTCACATCTAATTAAAAGTTGCAAGGTTTCCCCAATGTAATTGTAAAATCAGGGTCAAGGTTATATTTTTGTGGCACTGTTATAATTACATGTGTTGAATTTTTTTTTTAATTTATCCTAATCTGGTTACATGCAGCTTTAGTATTGACAGTAGAGTCATCAATACCTCACCTTCTCACTTGGAACGAAATAAATACATGCACATTAGATACAAGCTTAGATGGGGCAGTAATAGAATTTAATCTGAAAAGCTGATTTACCTTAAACCAAAAATCTCTCAACCTGGGATTTGGTTTTCTAATCTGTAAAATGAGAGGATTGGCCTCTAGGAATCACTAACAGCTTTTCCTAACTTAAAAAAAAAATTACCCATATATAAATATAATCTAATGACACATGGATGTGTTTATAAATACATGTACAAATACATGCACATGCTATTATATCTTGAAATTGCATTTCTTCCTCTCTGCAAGGCAAATTTATGAAAAAGAGAAGAGCAAAGCAACCCTCGTGGAACTGGATGTTACGCCCCTATGTCAGTGAGGAAAACTGGCTAACGACTCCTCTCTTAGCCAAGCAGCTGTTTATTCTTCTTGTGCCGGAGCTTCATTTTTGAAAATATTCATTCACAGGTAAATTCTTAGAAGAGCTTTATTGCTTTGCCAATATCTTAGGTAAAAAAAAAAAGTCTCAGTGGCAATAATTCCTTTTAATAACTATTTAATATCTTGATGACTATGTCTCCCCTCGAGAAACAGCCTTTGTAAAACTCCCATCTATTCAGAAGCGCCTGGATGACAAAGTCCTTTACTGCACAAGTCTGCAGGCTGACATGGGAGCCAGGGAGCCGCTCAGAGGTGGGGGCTACTTGGTGGGCAGCCACCTCTCGTCCCCTGGCCATCAGCTCCTGTCCCCACCACCCAGAGCTGCTGCCTGCTGCCTCCTCCAGGATGGAGAGTCCCCATTGCCCTAGACTTTTTTTTTTTTTTTTTTTTTTTTTTTTTTTTTGCTTTTTAGGGCCACTCCTGTGGCATATGGAGGTTTCCAGGCTAGGGGTTGAATCGGAGCTGTAGCTGCCGGTCTACACCACAGCCACAGCCACACCAGATCCGAGCTGCATCTGTGATCTACATCACCGCTTGCAGCAACACCGGATCGCGTTAACCCACTGAGCGAGGCCCGGGATTAAACCTGTGTTCTCATGGATGCGAATCAGATTCATAGCCCACTGAGCCACAACAGGAATTCCTGCCCCAGACGCTGAGATGCTCCTGCCTGGGGCCACTGTCCCTGATCTTACTCGGGGACATTCCCTGGAGGTTGTGACGCAGGCAAGGTGCCTTGTGCTGCCTCCCCAGCACTCTCCCGTCTTGAGCCCCGTCTGCTGGCCTCAGTGCTCCACCACGACACTCAGGCGTGGACGCGCGTTCCAGAAAGGGTGAAGCTCAGGCTCAGGCGGGAAATGCCCAACCACCTGGCCTCCCCCGAGAGGTGGGCCAGTGACCTTAGTACCCACCCAACCAGCCTCATCCCCTCTGAGCTGTTCTCGTCCCAGCCCTGACAGGACCCCTGCCTGCGCGTCCAGCCCCCAGCCTCTCCATGCCTCCCTCACCTGGGACTCGGCTGGCCTTTGCTTCTGCTGGGCATCTGTTCCGCCCCACCCTCTCCTGTCCCCTGGCTGGCATGTCATCTTTGCAGAATGTGGGGCGCGGCTTACAGACAAGAGGACCCCAGTGTCCGTGAGAGCACTTGGTCCAGGCACTGTCACTATCGTGAAGCAAAGTGGGGTAAGACGCCCTGTTTCCCCACTGGGGAATCCCTCTATCTGGCTGAATGCCTAAAGGTCAACTGGAGAAGAATGCAATTTCTGGTTCTTTGACAATTTTCATGACTACGAAACCCCAAACCAACATCCTCCTTAGGAATCAGGCTTCTGCACGAGCCAGCGGAAAGGCTCGAGCTTCTACGTAATTCCCTTTTCTTGGGTTCTCCCATCTATGGACTTTCAAAAGTGCTCTGAACCTGAAGTCGGCTTCATCCTACACCCTGTGGCACAAAGCCTGGGGCATCCAGAATTCACCAGAGGAGCCCCAGGGGCAGCACGGGGGACACACTACAGAGGCCTGAACCATGGGAGGCGTCTGGGGGGCAGAGCTGGGCTGTGGCCCGGGGACCGGGAGCTGCCAGGCAGGGGCATCCCACTCGCAGGTCACCCTCAGCGAGCTGGTGGAAGAGGACAGAGCCCATGCTTCCACTTTGTCCTCCCCTGCCGGGCAGGGCTCTCACCAGCCACAGCCGCCCCCAGCCTCAGGTCCTCCCGGAAGTGTGGGGGCTTCTTCCTTCTCTTCAAGGGGTCACCTCCACCCTTCACATGAAAATGCTTCCCCAGGGGGGAAGGTCACTGGCAGCTCTCAGCAGGTGTTTTCCAAGCTTTTTGCAGAGTCAGGCATTTGGCATCGGGGGAGCAGCCTTCCTGTCCACAGGCCCCCCTTCAGCGGAGCAAAAAGCCTTCAACCACTAGCTCCTACTCCAACCACTGAGACGCCTCCAAACTCCAAGGGTCATTTTTAAAATTCATGAAATTATGATCTCTGCGATTCAGAGCCTGCAGTCTGGGAGGCAAGGAAGAGGCTCCAGTTCTTTGCCCAAAAGAGAGCGGGGATGGCCGCGGAAGGGGACAGTGGAGGAAAGAGACAGCGGAGGAAAGGGACCGCCACGTAAGGGGATGCCCGCGCAAGACAGGAGCGATGGCTGTGGGAACACGGGGCGAGAAAGGACAGACTCGTGAGGCCCCTTGGACGCGCTGGCTGGTGGGCAACGCAGGGACTGGTCCTCTCTGCCTGTGTCCTATCTGGTCCCTGGAGCCGGTGAGGGGACAGCGGACCTGCCCCCCTTCTTCTGCGGTGACCAGTATCACTAGATAGAAAACACCGATGGAAGGGCTCAGGCGGGCAGGTGTCGAAACCGCGCATCAGGAGGAGGCTCGGACCCAACGCGCCATCATCGTCCTAAAGGCCCGCCAGCCCTCGGTCTTCCCAGCAGCGCCACGGAGCCCCTCACCCTGGCCCCCTTCCCCGGAATTCGCAGAGGAACTGGCTGGGGGAGGGGTCGGCTGGTGACGGACACCAAAACGGCTCTGCCTGGGGGCTTGACCAGGTGTGACAAAGAAGCGGAAGGAAACCTTATCTTCTTTATCCCGCGCAGGTGCTATTGCGCACGCGCACACGGAGGGTTGCCTAGACCGAGGCCTCCGGATCAGAGGAAGGTAAAAATACAACTTGTGTTCTCTTCGATAATAATACCAGTGGCTGAATCCAGGCCTTCCCGCCCTGTTATGCAGCATCTCAAACCTGTTGTGCCACGGAGACGCCCCAGGGGACAGCGAACAGCTCCAGGTCACTGGGGAGGGGCGGGGCCCGCAGGCTCCCCACGTCTACGGAGCAGGGGGCTCGGGAGACTATACCAGCCCTGCATCCCTCACAGAGTCATGTCTGCATCCTTGTTCCACCATCCTTGTCCCCAGGGAAGCTGACTATGCGGGCGAGGCCATTTCCCGCTCCAGCTTTTACAAGGTCAAGTGTGGCTCTCAAGTGGCGGAGGCTCCTCTCTGCCCTACCCCAGCGGCTCTCAGAGTGGGTTCCCCAGGCCAGCATCAGTGTCACCGGGCACCTACTGGACATGCCTAGGCTTGCCTGTCCTGGACCTGCTGACGCAGAGCCTCCGGCAGGGCGCTGGTCACCCTTAGGGCCACTCAGATGCTCACTCAGTTTGGGACCACGGCTCACTGCCACTTCAGCTTCTGGGCTGCTGCAGCCTCAGGGGCTCTGAGAGCAGCCGTGGACGTGGAGGGGTCAAACAGCCCCCCAAGAGGTCAGCCTCCTTCCAGGGCGAGCTTGCCCTTACCTCTCAGTGCGTCTCCCTGACAGGTTCACCTCTGCTCTGGGTACCGGGCACCCATGCCCTTCATTGCTCCAGCATCTTCCGCCCTCTCACAGCACAGGTCTTAAAAAGCCCATATTCCCCAACAGAAATGCAGAAAGTCAAAATTCAGTAGTAAGAACGGCCCAGGCTTTGATAATTTTGCTTAAAATAAAATAAAACCGCACTGGCTTCACTTTTCTTAGAAACATGTCTCACTCTTCCTCCTCTTCGCAGCAGGTACATTTGTAAAACAAGGGACCAAAGAACCAAGGGGTGGTCTCCATACGACGGAACCATGGAATCATTTAGAAAGCAGAACAAAATGACCAAAGCCCGTGGACTCCCCAAGTCCCCCCCAGAAACACACAGCTCTGAGTTGTTACTGAAGGTGGGGTCTGGCTGCTCTCTGCTCCAAAGCCAGGAAAGAGGCAAGGTCGGTGGGAAGGAAAGTTTGCTTTATTTCAGAGGCTGGCAGCTGGCGGGAGTTGGGGGGGATGGAGGTGGGTGCAGATGTGTGTCTGTCCAAGGGCTGACGCCCCCCCACCCCCCACTGACAACCAGGGGCAGAGGCTTTTATAGGTGGGGGGAGGGAGCTCTACAGAGGCAGCACCGTCAGCTCTGACGTCATCTTGCAGTTGGTCCCGGTGGGCTGAGCAGCAGCAGCCTGACTTTGTTAAGCACAGTTTGTCTTCAGTTCCAGGGTCAGTCTGTTCCCATGTCTTTGAGACCAGTTCTTGGAATGGTGGCAGTGAGGTCAGGGCATGATAGTCTGGTCATCACGCCGTTAACGTCTTCCACCTGGTGGGGTTTCAGGGCTGACAAGACAGCCCACAGGACACGGCTGGGATCTGACTGACAGCCCTGGAGGAGGAACTAAAGGTCCTTGACTTGACTTGATGACTAAACTGTTATTATTTGGTTTTGTTTGTTCCCCTTGGGTCTGCATTTCCTCACTTCCCTGATTAAACTTATTCTTTGACTGAACTTTTTTTACAGACAAAAGGCAAGCAGAGGAGTTCCCACTGAGGCTCAGTGAGTTACGAACCCAACATAGTGTCCCAGAGGATAAGGGTTCGATTCCTGGCCTTTCTCAGTGGGTTAAGGATCCGGTGTTGCTGTGAACTGTGGTATAGATCACAGATGCAGCTCGGATCTGGTGTTACTGTGGCCGTGGTGTAGGCCGGCAGCTGCAGTTCTGCTTCGACCCCTAGCCTGGGAACCTCCATATGCTGTGGGTGCGTCCATAAAAAAAAAAAAGGCACGCAGAGGACATGGAGGGGAAGGACCATAGGTCCTGCAGTCCTGCTCCATTTCCACGTGTCCCTCCTGCAGTTGATGGTGAGCTCACTGATGCCATGTAAAGGCCATAGCCCCCGTGGGCAAGTTTTCATGAAGCTGGTGGCCCAGCCCAGCTGTCCAGCTCAGCACCCTGAGAGGCGGTTACTTCCGAATGTGGGCAGTGCTCTCAGACCAAGAGTCACAAACTCCTGGAGATCCAGGTGCCCCTTCCTGGACGTTCCAGACCCTTGGGCCCCCTTTCCCTCTGGAGAGTCTGTCCACATGCCCCCACCCTGAGCTGACAAAATCACGGAGCAGCGGATTCACCCACACTGCCTGCTCCCACGTGAGCGAGGGTGGCGTGCACGTGGCACGGCCGCCTGCTGTCCCCGAAGACACACAGTGGGTTTCAGCTGGGCCAGGCCTGAGCCCTGGCTGCAGGCTCCCCTCCCCACAGCCTCCAAACTCCTCAGATTTCCCTCCCAGGACACTGCGTCGTTCTCGATGAAAACAACACTCCAAGGTAGGAGTGTGAGAGAAGGAAGCATTGTAACAGCTCGAGTTCCTTACAAAGGCCCACGGACCCAGGACGTCGGGGCATCTTTGGACAGGACCCAGGACAAGAAAGAGCTGCGGTCAGGCATTCAGATTCTGGGGTCCGAATGGCCCCCGCAGGAACCCTGAACTTGTTGGAAATCTCCAGCCAGGATTTCTTCCTTGATGACGTGGAGACCACGACGGACAAGGTGGCGGGGACACGGCCAGGCAGGTGACACCTCCTGGCCACTAGGGGGCCTCGCAGCCCAAGACGGGCACACAGGGCTGGACCCTCCCTCTAACCCAAGACTTAGAGATGCTTGACCTTGGGAAGGTCCCAAAGCCTCCCTGCTTCTCCCGCTAGCCCAGTAAACACTGAGCTAAGTCAGCACTCCCCAAAACCCTACAGCAGCCTCACTCCTTTTATTTCTAAAGTCTCAGATTTTACCCCCGACTTACATTTTGAATGATAGCCAAAGGCTTTGATCCATCCTATTGAGTCTAGGCTATTATTAGCCTATTAGATCCCAAATGGTACCATTCACAAGGAACCAGCTACTGTTTCTTAAATACTGCATGGCAGGCACGGGGCTTCACCTGCATAAGGTGATCTGTCCAAGATGGACAGATTATTATTATTATTATTAATAACCCTTTTCTACAAGGAGGCAAAGTAGCTTACCGCCCAGCTACTAAGTGGTAGAGCCGGGATATATATATATATTTTTTATCCCTTTCCTCTTATGGCTGCACCTGCAGCATATGGAGGTTCCCAGGCTAGAGGTCAAATCGGAGCTGCAGCTGCTGGCCACAGCCACGCCACGTGGGATCCGAGTTATATCTGTGACCTACACCACAGCTCACAGCAATGCTGGATCCTTAATCCACTGAGCGAGGCCAGGGACTCAATCCGCATCCTCATGGACACTATGTCAGGTCCTTAACCCACTGAGCCACAGCGGGAACTCTCTAGAGCCGGGTTTTGAACCCATACTTTTACTCTGGAGGCTGCATTCTCACCACCCCCCTCCACTGACAGCATGTTAATACAAGGCACTACACCAGCAATCACTTATTAAAATAAATGGAAAGAGGAGGAACATTTTAACCAAGCCCCACATATAATTTGATTTATCTTCACCTCCTTTTTGTTACACATTAACTCGGAATTCCCTGAAGGGAGGAAATGCATGTTCTATACAATTTCACATTAATTTCTGCAAATCTAAGACCAGCATTCACACGCTGGCCACGCTGCCGCCACATGGAGACCACGGCTCGCCACGGACACCTCCACGGCGGCCAGGTGGAGCAGTGGACATAAAATCCTTCATCTTCGGTTGTGAAAATCTAGCCACCGGACTCAGCTGCACAGCACCTGATAAAATCTCCCATGCTCCTAAGGTAACCTACACAAACCTCACTCCTGAGTGAAGTTCTAACGTGGAAGGTTGCTGGGAGCTTGGTTCCAGTGGTGGAAACTTCCATCCAGTAACTACAAGTATAGATGCTTCCATGCAAACATCTCAAGGAGTCTACATCCCACAGACTGCAACCTCAAGTTCTTGGAAGGCCTCCTGGGGAAAGCAACCTTCGGGTCCCCAGAAGCACACACATGTCCTACCAAGCGGCATTTGTCCCCATCTCTGAAGCACTCGGCTGATTGCATCCCAACCGCTGCCATGAGCAGGAAACCCAGGGCATCTTAAAGAAGGTATAGAAATTCTCCCAGGGAACAATTCCAGAAACTTGTCCGCTGTCTCCCTCAGGCAGAGCAGGGAGCTCCGGGCATCAGGACAAGAGATCCTGGGTTCCAAGGGAGGGATGGCACTTCCGTGCTGCCTGGCAAGTGGGCGAGGGACTTCCCTGCGCTGCGCCACGTGGGAATGGTGACAAAGCCTTCCACGGGGGTGCTGGGAGGATGGGGTAACCGACCACACAAGAGCTGTACGGTGGTGGCGGTTGTTGCTGTTAAGGACGACGAAGTTATTAGGTAAAATCCTTAATGAAGCCAAGGACCCAAAGACCAATGCTTCTGCAACCTTTGACCCCCACACTAGAAAGCACCGAGCCCCCCTGTGTGCCAGCCCCGACACAACTACGTCACGGTCACTCCCGCTCTGACCCTCTAAGGCTGGCACGCTCATCAGCCCCATTGTGCAAATGAGGAACCGAGGCCCCAAGCCACGTGGAGCCAAGATTCCAGGGCAGAGCACCTGACCCAGCATCCAGGCTCTTACCCCACCCCCACCCCCGCCGCACCCCGTCCGCCCACCCGCGATGCAGATGCAGGGGCTGAGGCCAGCCCCACGGGAGGGCCGACCCAAGGAAGCAGCACCTGAACCCACTTCCCCCAGGGTTAGTCAGAGCTGGCTCGGGGCTCGAGAGAAAGGGAGGCTCGAACCCTCTTCGGGGCTCTGGCTCCCCCCACCTCTCCTAAGGCCTCTTCTGGGGTCAAAGCACAAGCTCTTCCACTGCGAATGTGGGGCTTGTTACTCCAGTCACTGGCTTGGCAGCCATCGAGTGGGTCTCGACTCTGCATGAGGACCGAGGTGGGTGCCGGGGACGGAGGGCGACTGGCGGAGGAGGTAAAACATAAAATCGTCTGCGGAGTGCCAGGATCACAGGGCAGAGGGGTAGACAGGTGCCCAGGGAGGACCCTGGCCCCAGAGGAAAGGTGAATGAAAACAGGCTCCCCTAACCCCGAACCGGCAGAGGGCGTGGACCCCGCAGAGACACACGGACCCTTTCTCGGCAGGCGGGCCACCCAACTGGCAGATGTGCAGTGGCTGCAGGAGAGGCTGGAGACCAGCAGGAAAGAGCCCACTGAGAGACTGTTGGCCAAGCTAGGCCCTTTGAGATTCACATCACAGAGCCCCATCCAATTCTGAAACCAAGAGCCACTTCTCTCCTGGGAAGAGAGAAAGTGACAAGAGGGCAATTGTCACCCTCCCTTCTAAGCCCAACCAAAGTCAGAGAGGAAGAAACGGTGCGAGGTTTGGACCAAGGCAGACGACACACCTGTGGCAACTCAGGGGACCCCACCCGAAGCCCAGGACCAGAAGGCACCCTCTCCCACCATCGAGGACATAATAGCACTTTCTGGGCAGCCTGACACGCAGGTCTTCGGAAACAGGAAACCCACAAGCTTCCTCTGCAAGGCCTAATGGGGACTCTCATGAAATGTGAAACTAGATGTCGGGGCACCCCACGTTTCAACCCGCTTTCAGACACGGTCTGTTCCTGTGTTGGCCGTAGGCGCCGTTATTGTTTATAGCGACGGAACACCTCTGCCATGATAAATGTGCCCTTCCTCCTTTTTCCAAAGGTTTTTCACCCTCCCCGCCAGCACACCTCAAGGGAGAATTTATTGCGTAAAAGCTCGGCACCACCGTTTCTCACTCCTGTATTCCACCTTCAGGGCAGTGAGTCTCAGGGATCTGAGTCTCTAGGTAGATTTAGGAAAATGTCAACTCTACGGTCACAAAGTCAAACAAGCAACCAAGTGAAACTCAAGTCTGTGAGAACAGCCATTAGCTCCTGGTCCCCCGTGTCCGGTCAGGAAGCATCGGAAGGATGGTGCTGAATGATTCAGAACTCACCGCGATTCAGCCCACAGGCACCAGGCGGGCCGGGTGTCCGGGAAAGACCCAAGTCACCAGGGAGGCCCAAGGCATGGCACCTCTGCTGCCACCCAGGCCTTTGAGGTGCTGGAATGGAGCCCAACTGGTAGAAATCATGTTTGCTTTTCTTGTCACAAGTATGGGTGCACGCGCGCGCACACACACACGCTGTCCTGGAGGCTATGGGAAACACACCTAAAGTTCAGCTTCTGTTTCTCCGAGCCTGCCTAACACGCCCAGGATGGGAGTGAGTCAGCAGGGAGCGGGGGCGCGGCAGCCTGGCTGCGTGACACTCTGGATTCCAGCCCACTTACTGGGCCTGCCACTCAGATGCCTAAAGGGAATTCCAGGATTCCAAAAGCCACCCTGGTCATTTTTAAACGCTGACTGCTCAGTTTGCTTGGCCCAGTCCAGGAGGCCCTGCCTCTCGTTACCTCACCCACAGGGTGAACCTGAAACAAAGCAAAACAAGAACGCTTTACAAGGATTCGGGTATCCGCGGTCTCATGGGACATGTGGGCACCTGATCTAAGTCCTTGCCTTCCACTTTTTATTTTTATATTATTATTATTTTATTGCCTTTTAGGGCTGCACCTGCAACATATGCAAGTTCCTACACCACAGCCACAGCAACGCGCGATCCAAGATGTGTCTGTGACGCACACCAGACTCACCGCAATGCCGGATCCTCAACCCACTGAGCGGGGCTGGGGATCGAACCCACGTCCTCACAGATTCTAGTCGGGCTCCTTACCGATGATCCACCACGGGAACTCCCCTACATCCCACTTTAAATAGAACCTGGGAAGTTCAGGAAGCCTCCCCATTCTGACGAAAGCTACAAGGACGAGACTCCAGACAGGACGCCAGCCATTTTCCTGAGGACAGCCTTTCTAAATCTCTGTGTGCTATTTCTAGTTCAGGGACGTCTCCCAATTATGTTTAAATAGACATCAAAATAATAATCACCGTGTAAAAAATATCTCCATTCATCAGACGCATTTTAATGACGTCTCCAGAGTAAAAAACAGGCTACAGGAAAGGTTCTCCCACTTTCTGGACCCAGGTGTTGGTGGGATGGGGGGTGGAGCAGTGGGGCGTGCGTGCTGGGGGAGGCCGAGTCCCCCACCGGCCCAGAGAGGCCTCAGCATCCGGACCCAGGAGCGCAGCATCCTCTGCTTGAGCTTAGCAACAGCGCCCGGCGCGCAGCCAATCGCGCGGCGCCGCCGAGGTTACTCGCGAGCATTGACCGATAGTAACCCCGGCGCGGGAGGCAGCAGCAAAGGCGGCGGCGGCGGCAGCGGCCACTGCGCACGCGCAGCGGGGCGCACCTGCCCTGCCCGCACCTACGTGTGCGCGAGGGGCGCGGCGGGGTCCTTCTCCTCTGACCATTCAGAATTTAAGGGCTGCCGAGGAAGCTGAAAACCTCCAGGCAGCCTCCTCCGCCAGACCCTCAGCCAGATCTACATCTGAGAGCAGGTGTGTTCCGGCCACTTGGCTGGGACGGCGCAAACGTCACCCTGGGCCCCAGGCCTGCATTCAGCATCCACACCAGCCAAGAAAAGAAATGGCTTTTTACTCTGTATTTCAAGCCGGGGGAAGAGCCACCTCTCCGCTGGCCAGGGCCTCACCTTCCCTAGACTGTGCGGGCAAACACGGGCTGGAATGAATTCGCTCCTTAGAGACAAACCAGTCTCTTGGAAGGAACGCAGTGAAGGGCAAGTGGTCTGGTGACCCGGTGCTGGAGGGCGAGGGCGAGCAGAGGGGCCTCCGTGCAGCCCCCATCCGATGGACGGAGTTCTAATTCAGGATGGAGGCCAAAACTGCCCCCACAAAGGAAATCTGAGAACCTTCTGTCCTGGGAGCTCCCGAGGCTTTTTGTGGTACTTCTGTGACCAGGAGGCTCTGGGGTCGTGTTTGTCGTGGGCAAAAAAAGATGAGAAAAACAGCTCATCTTATGTGGGCTAGCAGAATGGCAGAGGGAGAAGAATTCTCCACGGAGCTCGTTGAGAGGCAGGCAGTTAAGACTCGAGGTCTAGGCCTGAACCCCAGGCCTGTCTCCCTCTAAGCCCCCTTCCTCCTGGGCACGTTGTCCAGACCGAAAAGGACTGGTGGCTTTCCTGTGAGCACTTACTTGATACCATGTGCGAAAGCCAACAGCCTTCGCTTAGTAAGCAGTTACCTTTAAGTAAAACATAAACACTTCTCCCCGGAAAGTGGGAGGGAAGAAATAACAACTGAGAAATCCCATAAAACTCCTGCTAAGGCTTCACTTTCAAGACAGGCAGTTAAGATAACAAGGCAGGGGACTCTTTTGTCTGGGCGCATCAGCTGGCCTCGTGACAGTGAAAGAAACAGAAAGAGTGACTCAGGTTCTGCTCACCCGTTGGTTTTCACCCTTATCAGTTTTTAACGGAGAGCAAGAACATTCCCCAAGGGGCGCCTGCCCGCTGCCCTGCCCCTATGGATGCCACCGAAGTGCCTACTCCTGAGGCAGGACTCCAGCCCCACTTCCTCCGAGAGCCATATGCTTCCTATCGTCTCCTTTCCAGGTAGCCCTGGATCTCGATGCACCTGGCTACTGCCTGGATGGGCATTTTTCCTTCCCGTGTCCGAGCTCCTTTCAAGACCAAGAATATCTGTATTCTGCAGAGCTCCAAAAAGCAGACCTCGGATCAGCAAATGAACATTGCTCAATTCAGATTTCAGCTCAACAGACAGAAGCCTTTTCTAAGAACCTGAGTTGTGCAAACATGGGCCCGGTCAGGCAGGGAGGTGTCGGTCCCTGGTGCTGGCAGTGCCCAGACGGAGGGTGGCCACCCTTGTCAGGTCAGGATGGGGCAAGAGGGATTGCTCCATGCGCAAGCAGTCAGACAAGGGAGCCTCCAGGCCCCTTTGCGCTCCAAGATTCCGAGTCTAAATATAGGTCTCGATGGGACATAATCAGTCTTGAAGTCACTCTGGCGTGTCTTAGTTTTGACACCAAATGCCATTGACCCCACAAGCACAAAGGCGACTAACAACAACACAGCTGACAAAGTGAGAAGTGACGCTCATGGCTACAGATGAGGCTGGATCCCTGCAGCCGCCATCCTGGACTCTGCAGACTCCTCTTGATGCCTTTTCTCAAGTTGGGCAAAACCCGACTCAGGATTGGCTGTATTTGATTTGAAGGAAAGCTCTCCTCTGGTGGCGTGGAACTCTAACAGCCTGGGTTTTACAGAGAATACACCTCCACTCTACAAAGCCTGAGTTTGTACAGTTCAGTCTGTCTAACTGTTCTTAATCTGACCCACGTGGTTACCTTTGTTCCTTAAATAAGCAGATCTGTTGACCCTAGACCTGAACTCAAAAAGAGCAGGTGTACAGTGACTAAACATTGTCTTCTGCCAATTTCTAGACAAAAGAAGTGGTTTCACGTTCAGTAGAATGTCACCTTGGCTTATGTCTTGGCCTTGGCAGATTAGGTTCTGGTTTATAACAGAGGATGTTAGTTCAAGCATGTGAAATTTTCAAGACATTTTGGAGGTATTAAAGGAAGGCAGGAAGGCACCCGCCCAGCAGGTGAAAATGAGGGTGGCAAGAATGTCCTCAAAAAGTGACACCAAGGCACCAGACCCCACTGAGCAGAGCACAGTCCTGCAAAGTAACAGTGAAGGGGCCAGGTGGCTCCAGACCAGGCACACTCTCTGGGAAAACGGCAACGTGTTAGCATGCCCGCATAAGGAGCCTGCCAGTCGGAAGGTGATGGGGGTGGCCCAACATTGAAGCGAGAAGAAGGTCTCAAAGCTGATGCTGGCAGAACCACCCGTGCCACGTCTCCTGGGGGCTGTATCTGAGAGGGCCACACTTGAATCACACAGCCCTGACCCCGGGGTCTGTGATGATGGTCTGATATCCACGCAGCGTGCCCCGGGGAGAGGAGGGGCTGGCTGGAGAAGGGGAGCCTAGAGCCCTTGGGTCTGCCAAGGGCTGCCTGTAAACTAGCAGACCCTTTTGGTTGTTTACGTGGTCACTCCTCATCCCCCGATCATGAGTCAGCCCCAGCTCAGCAGTTTTTCAAAGAGCCTACAAGGCCGAGGGTCAGAATTATTCCAGAAGAACTCCCCACCAAAGGTGCCTGAGAACCTGAGAACTGGCCGCAGAGGGGACAGGAGCCCTCCAGCCACCTCCACCTGGGATCACCAAGGCAGCCTGGGGTCATTGGGCTCCGTCTGTAAATACGATATAGCCTCAAGCAGGTAGCCCTTGCAAGGTTTAGGTTTGCCACATGGCACTGAAAGACCAGCTGTGGCCTCAAATAAAGAAAAAAGCAGAGCATTAAAAGCCATTTCCTGAAGTTCCCGTTGTGGCTCAGCAGAAAGGAATCGACCCCTAGCCTGGGAACTTTCATGTGCTGCAGGTGCAGCCCTAAAAAGCAAAAAAGCCATTTCCTTTATGTATGTATGTATTTGGCCATGCCCATGGCACATGGAAGTTCCTGGGCCAGAGATTGAACTCATATCACTGCAGCAGTGACCTGAGTCACAACAGTGGCAACCCCAGATCCTTAACTGCCAGGCCACCAGGGAGCTCCACCAGGGAACTCCAAAGCCATCTCCTTTTGCAGCCCAAAGAAAGCCCACATTGGCAGTGATGGTTGCTGAGAAGCACAGAAGTAATTCATTCATGCCAGGGGAGAGTGAATCTGCCCTCACAGCGGGCAGCCTACCCTGCTGGAGCCCCCTCTCTGCTCTGGATTCCCACAGTCCTTTTTTTTTTTTTTCTTCTGTCTTTTTAGGGCTGCACCCTTGGCATATGGAAGTTCCCAGGCTAGGAGTCTAATCAGAGCTACAGCTGCCGGCCTCCACCACAGCTCACAGCAACGCTGCATCCTTAATGCACTGAGGGAGGCCACGGATGGAACCTGTGTACTAGTCAGGTTCATTACCGCTGAGCCACGGTGGGAACTCCCGCAGTCCTCTTTAACTGGCCACCCCTGCCCATCCTGTCCCAGCTGGTTGGATCAAGTTCCCCAGGGGACTTGGTTGGAATCCAGTTTTCCCTTAACAGATTTCCTGAAAGGGACATTAATGGCGCCCTGTACTCATTTTAGCCGGCCTGTGGTTGCAGGCCTTGTGACATAGCCATGGAAATTAAGAGAGAGCAAGCTTCAATTTGAGAAGGGTGTTCAGATGCAATTGTACAGCTCAGAAGCAAACCAATACAGATAATCCGATGTGGAGGAGCCCAGAATGTTGAACCCAGCCCTGGCCTTTGGCAGAGATGAGGCTGGAGGGTCGGGTTTCCAGGTAGGAGGGGGCGTCCCATGCCATGGCGTGCCCCTTGCTGAGAAAACAGCCTGGCTCGGAGGACTCCAGAAAACTCTCTAAAGCCCCAGCTAGGATTGCTTTTGTTCTCAGCCAGCTAGGTAAGCTTGGGAGGTGTATTGAATTTCTTAGCATCCTGTCGCCTGTTTGTGTGTAGCAGGCACATCAGCGTCACGTCCCTGGTGAGGGGACAGGACAGCTACGCCTCCCCAAGGGACTAGGAGATCTCTTTATGGGTCCTCAGCGAAGGCAGAGGTGATTGACATCAAAGCAGGCCAGTTAAAGGGAAAGTAAGTCAGAGTCAGTGGTCAAGGCCACCCCCCATGGTTTTTGTCACATGGGGGTGAAGCACATGTGTGCCATGGTGGTCCACGGTGTGCCCACATCAGGGCTGGGTGCTCCCGAGGTGTCTTGTGGCCTCACCTCTCCCAGACCTGCTTTCCCGTCCCGCCTCCTCTGCCACTATGACCTGGGCTGTGTCTCTGTATCTCATGTGCTCCATGCATTGAAAGGACAGAAGTGGCCCCTACGTCAAGGGACCAAAGGACCCCTTCAGTCCTACCGATGGAGAGGGCGCCAGGCTCCCGGAGGGCGGACAACCCGGCGTGACCCCCATACGCCACCAGCTCTGTGGACCAGCTCTGCAGCCAGGTCACCCCACCGCTCAAGTTCACGGGGAGGGTTCTCTTCCTGACGAGGGGTCCTAAATATTACCAACACCAACGCAGGTCTCTTCCAGGAAGCAAAAGCTGCTTTCGAAACCTAAGTCACGCGGGGGTGAGTGAGGACAATTAAACTGATTGTTCCCGCACATCCCTCGACACAATGGCCTGTGTGACGGCACCGAAGTCCATTCTGTTCCAAGTCATTTGTCCCATCAACTTCACGCTACGTGAGTGAATTCCTGGCGGGAAAGCAATTACTGGGTCAGAAGCCAGTGAAACTGTCCTTGGGGCACGCTTTTTTCTCCGGAGAACCGTTCCTTTCACAATTATGTTCTCTACGAGGAATCTATTATGCGATCCAGGTTTTCCTCCGAAGACATCATTAATCATATGGTGAAAATGTAACTACAATTGAAAATACAAGATGTTTGCTTAGACGCCACACGCGATGCCTGGCCATCGCCAAGCTTCAGAGTTTTCAAGAATCCATGCCTGACATCTCCTTAAAAACACTGCTACGGATTCACTCGTGACCTTTCTTCTAAGGATTATGAAGCTTCCTTCCCCATCTCCTTTCTTTGAAACGATTGTAGTATTGTTCCAGTCGTGGTGCAGAGGTTTGCACGGGCATCCTGTGCCGAGGTTGTAGCACAGCACGTGTTCTGGGAAAAAAAAGCTTCCCTGGAGTTTACAGGAGTGGCCGGCGCCTTGTGATGGGAAGAAGCCTGGACCAGGGGTCCCACGCCTGGTTCCGGTGCTGGCTGTGACCTTGAGTAAATCACTCCAGCCCTCAGGCCCCCGTGTCCTTCAGCGCACCCCCAGGCCCTCCTGAAACCCCTCCAGCGCTCACCTTCGGAGATGCCTCGCCCTCCTCAAGGCCATGCCTCCAGCCTCGGTGTGATCATGACATAGAGCTCAGCGTGCAAGGCTGGATTTCACAAAATTAAAAATAATCAATGTGATACAGATAGAAAAATGGAATATGGTGAGAGAAGTAAGAGCACACGCTCCCACCCCAAAGATGGGTCACACTTGGCATCGCGCAGAAGTGATGCCAACTAGAAAACTGCCACCGTGAGAAAGGGCAATGCCTGCCAGCTGGGTGAGCCGGTGCTGAACGGGCCTTGGGGGCACCAAGCCTGGAGAAGGAGCCCGGCCTCCCTGTGGCTTCGGGGCCGCCCCCCGGCACCCTGAGCTCTGCACCAGGTGCAACGCAGACAGCGAGCGGGACCACAGACCGGGAACCACCGGCAGCCAGGCCTGCCTCCTAGCCCAGGCTCGAGGCAAGCCTTTAGCCCTCGGCTTCCTTCTGTTCAGCGAGAAGGTGGACGCGTCTCTCCCGCCCTAAGTGCAACAGGAGTGAAAAACCATCCAAACTGAGAATTGCAGGGCACCAGGAACAAAGAAAGGTGGGGGGTGGGCGGGGCGGGGGTAGTGCACCGAGAGGGAAGCCAGGCAGGTGCTGAGCAGGGCGCTGGGGAGGAAGCCAGATACAGATGTCAGGCCTCGCTGGTTGAAAAACCGGCAGCCAGGCCACCCCAGACCACGGGTGCCTGCCTTCCCCTCTGGCCCCCAGCATCTCTGACTCACAGGCAGCTAGCTCCCTGGGGCCCACTTCCTCCTCCTCCTCCTCCTCCCTGCCTGAACCCACAGAGGTTACTGCAGGGCAGGCAGCCACCTGGGCGGGGCTTCCAAGGAGGCCATGGACAGTGGGGCCCCTCCCTCACTTATTAAAAGGCCATCACCATGGACAATTAGTGTGACCAGTCCTAACCCGCAGAGAATACACGCTGGGCAAGGCACACACCCGGCCAGGAAGTAACTTTTCTCACTCCAGCACTGGCGGAACACCTGCTGTGTGGGATTTCAAACCGAGATTCTGCCGTGGTTTTCAAATGTTGGCACGTCTGCCTGGCAAGCTGTCTTCACTTTGGGGGGTCCCCGGCCCAGCCGTCCCAGCACTGTAACCACATTTCTACGGCCACATGCAACACGTGGACAGAAACCCATCCATGTCACTCACAGGTTTGCCCACGTTTGTCCATAGAGACCGACCAAGACAGAACCTCACAGGCCCTCCTGGTCCCCGGTGCACGTTTTCCATAAAATCTTTGTCCACGTGGCGGAGGAAAGGGCTATGACCTTAGGCTGAAATTCAAGAGGCTCGAATGGACCCAAGTCTGAGCCTATCACAGAATTTCTTATCAAAACAAGGGTAAGTCTCAGACAACTACGCTGTACTGTGGTCCTGCTATACTGAGAAGGTTCGGGATCTGTTCCCCGTTGTGCAAACAGACACAAAGTCATCCAACAGCCAGACCGCCTTGAAAGTCCCAGGGGCCGGCCCATTAAGGTTCCAAAGTCATGGCTCTGAGTGAGTCTTGGTGGGTCTTCTTTACAAAGAAGAACAGAATCTAGATTTAAGTGGCGAGGCCAAAATCATGACAATATGCCAGTGCTACTTGAGTCCCTTTGTTCCAAGTCCCTCCTGGATTTTCAAGTGGTTTTACATGATTCACGAGCAACAAGGACCGTTGTTTCTGGGTGATGTCTCCCCCAGTTGCCCCCCTCCCCCACCAAAGGTGGATGGAGGGTGTGTGTGCAGAGCAAGTCCCACAGGAAGACGTAGAAACACCAGCCCATAGAGGCTTTAACGCTACACACCCTGGACATCTAGAGCTGGCAAAACTGAAAATGTTCAATTCCCATCAACCCTCAACAGGTGGGTGGCAACCTCCTGTCTGTGTGGCTTTCTCGAGGCCTCCCGAGTCCCACGGGCTCCATCTCTTCTGCTTTTCTTGACCACCCACCAATACCCCCTCAGGGGACAGTCCTTCTGAGATGCTTCAACGTACGTGACTGGTTTCCAGGACAGTCACTCTAGGTTACTGGTTTCTTTTCAAAACTTCAAGCGTGAGAGGAAGCACCTGTCTTCCCCGTTGCTGTGAAACATGAAAAATAGTCCCATCTCGAGAGACTAACATAGACAGCATCCCGTACGAAGACCCCCGGCGAGCGGACCAGAAACCCACACCCGCAGACCCTCGTCGAACCTTGGGATCGGATCAGAGTTTGAGAACCACTGCGTGACTCGCAGACGCAGACGACAAATTTATGGTCCCTGAAGGGGAAACGGGGGTGAAGCAGGAGTTTGGGATTAGCAGGTACAAAGTCCTATATGTAAAATAGATAAACCCACAGGGACCTACTGTACAGCACAGTGAATGATCCCCAATACCTTGTAATAACCTATAATGGGAAATAAGCTGTAAAAAAATATATATGTATATATATATATATATATATATATATATATATATATATATACACACGTGTATAACTGAATCACTTTCTGTACACCTGAAGTTAACATAACATTGTCAGTCAATTAAAAGAAAAACACTGAATTTTGAGTCATCTAATGCAACCTGTCCATGTTATAGGCAAGGAAAACATCAGGCCTGAAGCAGTTAAATAAGTGGCTCCGGCACCGCCGGGCTGGGAGGAGCCGGGCTCCCAGCGTTCAGGTCCAGAGTCTCCCAAAGCACCTGCTCCTTCCTTCGTGGCCTCTGCGGCCTCCGAACACACAGGGCAGTCCCCTCCCTACCTTTCTTCCTCCACCAGGGACCCTCTGGGACCGAGTAGGAGAGGTCCTTGAACTCGATGTTCACGGCCGCCCTTCTGGGCAGGGACGACAGGCGCTGGGCCTCCGTGAGGTTGTTGTCCTCCCTCCTGAGACGCCCGTTCAGCAGCTCCGTCTCCCCGATGTCCCTGTTGCCGGAGACCACTTCGTCCACCGAGACACACACCGACTTGGGCTCCGTCATCGCTGCCGAGTAACTGCTGGCATTCTAGAAGCATGGGGAGGAAGCACCAAGAAAGGGTATAAGCTACATTACGGGGGGCACCGCCGCGGACCTGCCTTTAGGCTCGGGGCCGTCAATCAGTCAGTCAGCAATCAACCTCCCCCCCACCCCTCCACGGTGCCCTCAGCATCACAGGAAGGGCTCGCCCAGAGGACTTCCTCCAGCCCTTCCCTCCTCGACTAAAAACACGCGAAAGCCAGCATATGAAACCGATCTACCGTCTCACTGAGGAATCCAACTCTCATCCCAAAACTATAGTAAATACAACACTTGTCTCAAAGAAGAAAACACCAGCTGCCCTAAAAAATGACCTACTTACGATCCACTCATTAAACCAATAAAGACCCATGAGGCTGCCGAGCGCAGGGGACTCTATCCAAGCTCTTGGGACAGAACATGGTGGAAGATAATATGAGAAAAAGAGTGTGTGTATACACACACACACACACACACACACACACACGTGACTGGGTCACTTTGCTGTGCAGCAGCAATTGGCACAACATTGTAAATCAACTATGCTTTTACACATTTCAAAAAGAAAATGCTTTATGTGAAATGAGCGCCTGCAGCACCTTCCTCGCCCAGCGTCACAGACGTCTCCCCAGAGCAGTGACACCCCTTGGCCCCTGGGCTCCTTGCAAGCTGGCCTTTGTGATGTCCTTGTAAATCTCCCAAACCCCCGATATCTCTCCTCTCTCACTGTATCTTCATAATAGGATGGACGGCGTGGAAAGGTGGCTTTCTTTTTCTCTGAGATATGGGCAAGGACACTGAGGCACAGACTATTTTAAGGAAGCTTCTCTGAGCCCAGGGTCATGTGAGGGGTAGAAGGGAGCCCAGAATAGGAGTCATCGGACAAAACAGGTGCCTCCCGCACAGCCTCACCAGGATGGCTCCCCGCTACGTAGGCTTTTCGAGCTTCTACTGGTGTTCACACTGAACTGTTACAGATCTGCCAAGAGCCAAAAGTATTTATGCAAGAAAAGGAAGCGCCTTTCCTAATGGCTTGGCAATGCTGGACAAATCGATATGCTTCAGGCACCTCCAAACACAGAAGAACCCTGGGTGGATAAATATCATGCTGCGCTTTTCCCAGCTGTCTCTGGACTCTAGAGAGAACATTCCACAGTCCCCAAAGCGTGGGCCTTGGGCAATGCCACTCCATACGCTGAAGGCTGATCAGGACAGCCCATCAGTCACCATCTGGGTAATTCAGGCCTTTCTGATGCCCGAAGGACCGGGGAGACACCGCTGTAGCCTGATCTGTTCTAAAGAGAAGCAGCATCATACTGTTATTTTTCCATAGATTTATTGGGTATTTTTTCAGAGTTGATGGCTTTTTGATCGTTATCATTTCTGATAAAAAATCAAAACCAAAACCAGGGAGTGGCTCATCCATAAATACCCTTGCAAGCCCAGCAACTCAAGTGACCGAAACAAGCCCTCCCCCTTTAGAATGTCGTCCCGAGGGGACATGGCCGCAAACCTTGAGGAGCTGGCATCGTTGCCATCGTGGTGTCTAAGGGCTCCAAGATCCTGGAGGATTTGGAGGTTTCGAATATTTAAAGAACAAATGGGGGTCACAGGGAGATGCGCACCAAGGGGTTTCTGGTTCCTGTGATGTTTGAAAATGTTGCTTTGCTGTTTAAGAAAAAGACACCACACACACACACACACACACACACACACACACACACACACACACACTCCTTCCAGGCCTCTCCTACCTCTGGAAAGCTTAACCAAGTCAAAACTCAGCTCATTGACTGACGCTCTGTGGGTAAAAATTAAAGCGCAGTGTGAAGCTCTGATGAAATTAATCTGGGTTTGCTGTCGGCCCCGAGCATGTGAAGTGCTTCAAACACAGACACAAGTAGGTTCCCTGCACCCTCCCCCGCCACGGGCAGGGTGGTGGGTGCCAGCCTGACAGCGGGCCTCCTCTGGGCTGGGCTGAGCCGGAGCCTGTCCTGTTCCCAGGACGGCCCTCGCACCTGGGCCTGCCCACAGCTTCTGTGTTGGGGCCTCTTGAAGGAACAGCAGAGACTCTGCCCCAGCTCAGCTCGCTTTTGGCTTTGACCAACTCGGAAAGAATATGCCCCTTCAGCTCCAGCACCCAGAGCAGCACCAAGAGCCACCCCTGTGCCCACCCGTCTTGCTCTCCAGGGACATGTGCTGTAACCCAGTTCAACTCCACAGAAGCCCAGGAAGCACCGAGTCCTGGCTTTGGTGGGGGCAGGGTAGGAGAGAGCGAGGGCCCTTGGCAAGACGGTTATCTCCAGGCCTGGTCCCCAACCTTGTCCCCAACAACATCTGCACCCCCACCTTGTCGCCCAAGTGGAAAGGCTGGATGTTTGCCTCCAGACTCACGTCCTGCTGCCAGGCTTGACTCAGCCCAGCATCCCCAGTTGCTGGGTGTTCAGTTAGGGGCGGGGAGTTTCCAGCAAATCCCTCCCCAGGGTGCAGCCCCCAGAACCTCCACCCCAGTGTTCTAGCCGCCCTGGCCCACCCCTTCCCTCCCCCTGCACCTGCGCTGGTGTCGACCCTGAGGAAGTCCTTCCAAGGATGAAAGGCCATGATTCCACCCACCTACCCCGGGAGCCAAGGCCAGACCTGGACTCTGACGGGGGTCTGACTTTCCCCTAAGGACTCCAAGCCTATCTATTCTCTCAGGCACTCACAGCCCAGATAAAGGCCTGGGCATCAGCAGTCAGCCAGACAGACGTAGCCTGTGGCCTCAGCAAGTTCCAGATCAAGACTGAGCCCCAGGAGTTAGAATCAGACAACAAGGAGACCCACACTGTCACCCAGTGCAGCACAGGCCCTGGGTGGGGACAAGGTATTTCAGGGGTATCAAAGGTAAGGTCACTTAGCATGGCGGGGGGGGCTGGTTCAGGACCCTCCCTGCGGGATGCGGGTGGGCGCAGCGTGTACAAAGGCAGCAGGAGAGATCACACATCTGGAGACCTGAAATTCAGGGGCTGGAGCTCTGATTTGGAGTTGGGCGGGGGTGGTGTCGAATAAGATGGGACTGGAGAGGCACATGGGGTCCCCACACAGAGGCCTTGCAGAGCCGCTAAGGGGTTTGTACTTAGCTAGAGGTCTGTACAGGTCCACGAGGGGTCTCAAGGCAGAAGCAACAGACCAAAAGCACAGTCTTCCTGCAGCAACGTGCGGAGGGGAGGGTGAGTGGCCCTACCCAGCTGGGGGCAGTGGGGAGCCCCGTGAACAGGCCAGTGGGACCAAGCTGGAGGAGCAAACTGGGCACTGAGAGAGAAGCCAGAGGCAAGTATTTACTAGTGAAAGTTGTTTTTTTGTTTTTTGTCTTTTTGTCTTTTTCCATGGCTGCACCTGCAGCATATGGAGGTTCCCAGACTAGGGGTCGAATCAGAGCTGTGGCCACTGGCCTACGCCAGAGCCACAGCAATGCAGGATCTGAGCCGCATGTGCCACCTACACCACAGCTCAAGGCAACGCCAGATCTTTAACCCACTGAGCGAGGGCAGGGATCGAACTCGCAACCTCATGGTTCCCATTCAGATTCATTAACCACTGAGCCACGACGGGAACTCCTACTATTGGAAGTTTTGAATTCCAATGCCTCCGGCTTGGTAGGTAAGCAATTATAAACAATAGCGGCTCTTGGATCAGCAATTCCCAGTTACAACGTGCCCATTAAACTCCCACGAAAAGATTGCTCCTCTTAGAGACGCCTCAACTCCACACTCCATTTCCCATAGAGACCACCTCCCCTGTGCAAGACCCCACCATTAAAGAGCGGCCAAGCTGCAGCCCAGCTGTGTGCGGCTTCCCCGTCTGCCCCATCCTGCCAGCCAGGATCCCTAACCTGCCCCATCCTCCCAGCCGGCATCCCTAAGAGCACTTGCATTTGGCTTAGCTTTCTACAGACAAGGTGCAGTGGCCTCTGGGTCATCCCAGCCTCTGTGCATTACAGGGAAACCACACAAGTGACAGGAAAGCACACCAGCCCATCGCCAAAGAAACCAGCACCAAAGCAGGGCCCACCATCACCCACTGTCCCTCCACGGGTATCCAATTAACAAAATCCTGCAATCCTGTCTGACGGGAGGCAGTGGCTGTCACTCCGAAATAGACCAGCTCTCTGGAAACACATCCTCAGATGAGAGCGGCCGGCGATGTAGGTTACAGCTAGCCTGTCCTTAAGCCTCCTGAGCTCATTAAAAATGAAACAATTACATCTTCCCTCCCCGCTCATTCCCTTTCCTTGTAAGCTTCCCTCTCTTACTGATGCGTGGTCTTTGACACACCTCCCCCCCACCCCGCAATGTGTGCTGCCTAATAAATGGTAAATAATGGTGAGTCTGCTTACAGGTGTTGAAATCGAGGAGACCCTATTTTGACTCTCCCGCCGCTGGCCGCTAGTGAGAAAGTTTTCCATTTAAAGGCTAGTATATGGAGATGCTGGTTTAGCTGGGAAGGGTCTCACACAGTCAGCAAGCCCCCGGGCCATTGGAGACTGGTTCACTCTCTTTCCCCAGAAGCATAGTTAGAGATAGGAACTTCTTCCACAGCATCTTGGGGACGGGAAGGGAGGGAAGAGGGACACGCAGGCTCCAGACCCTGACATGCATTCTCTGACTTCTCTCACTACTGCCAGCTTTGGTGCCCAGCTAGACCAGCAGACTCTGCAGCTGGAGAGCAGATCCTTCCCTGAGCCATGGGCACAAAAGACGAAAACATACAGGTCCAGAATCCTCAAGGCCACTCACTGCCTAAGGGAAATAAACCCAAATGTCACATCCTTAACTAAGCAAAGGGGAGATGTCACTTGCCTGGCCACTCAGGATGCCAAAGTCATCGTCTTCAAAATCTAGCCTCAAACAGCTAACTACCAATCCCAGTGGGAGCCCATGCCCACCCCACCCGGCCCAGCTCAGGAACTCCAGCACACTGCCTGGGTGCTTCTCTCACCCTTCCAGGCACCTGCTCCAGATGCATAGCTGGCAGTCAGCCTCAGGCTGGACCCCAGAGCAAAGCTTAGTATTCCAGGGAATCTCTGAAAGGCTCTGTTTGGGACTTGGATAGGATTTTTTTTTTTAATTAAAAAGAAAGCGTGAAGTTTTCAGAGAGAAAAGTGATTTTCACATAAAACAATGTTCCCTTAAAAAATGAGCCTAACTAGGAGCACCTCCAAGTGACTCAAACACTTGCATTCTGGGGCTATATTGAACCGTAATGTAACATCCACGAAACGCTGACATAAAACATCTGTACCTTAGAACATTGAGCCGCTGTTTTTCCGCATGTAGGAGCTACTTTTGCAGCTCCGAAAGGGCTTCAAGAGTTACCCGGCATCTTCAAGATCTGAAACTTCCTTTACCCACAACTAACAATAATAATCTCCTTACTTTTCCATAACCACCATAATTTAGGAATCCCAAAGACATGAACAAATGTAAAATGAAGAATTGCTACGTGTTCCACAAAATGTCATGAGGAGGGGACTGGCATTTTTGTTTTGTGATTCCGCTTATACACAAGAAGCTAAGTATGGGGTCTAGGCAGTGTGTGCCCAGAGATGGGACCTGGCCCCCGGGGGCGGGGGCTCCCCCTGCCCCCAGCTTCTTCCTGCTCTATCATCTACCAACCTCCTTGATGGGTCTGCGGCCCCATTCTATCGGTTTACACAAAATCATTATATAATGAGCTGGCGAGGCTGGGTATGTTCTACAGTAACCTGTTTGGAATCACAGGATGCAGTTGTCAGAGTAGAGCATGCGCAGAAACCCGGCTACTTTTTTTTTTTTTTTTTTCCTCTTGAGCTCAAGGCAAGAGGTAACTGTCGGTCAAACCCTGCTGAGCCCTGCTGACTTCAAATAGAGGATGCTAAAAATGAAATAAAAGCAAGGGGTGGGGGCAAAAACCGATGTGTACACTGTGGGGTGACAGCTCATGGAAAGTAACTAGCAGGATAGTAAATACACAGACAAATGAGAGAAGAGGGATGGATAGGGAGGGTGAGAGGGGTTGGAATATGGAATACTTTCTGTTTGTACTTTAGATGACCTGAAATCAGTCCAGAAGTACCTAACTGCACTGTGGGCATGCTAGGCATAAAAATGAAAGGCTCTAGAATGCGTGAGACGAGGGTTAGTTTGCTTTTTTCTAATGTGAGTTTATAGAGCTGTTTTAAAGGAGCAAGAGGAGTCTTAACCATTCACTTGAAGAGCACTTGCAGTGACTGTGCCCAGCAGCGAATTCAGCTGCAGCCGGTGGTCCCCTTACGGGGCTGGCGCCCTTGGGGAGAGTGAGATGCGCGCCTCTGCCCCCACCCTGGTCTCTCCCCAGGATGCAGAAATGTGGCTGGAGTGTCCAGGCTGGACCCTCATCCGCGTCCGCTGCTCCCTCCAGAGCAGGTCCTGGAGAGGCTTTCCCCTGACAAAGGGGCAGCACAGGCTCTGGCTTCCCGGATCACCTCCTTCTTTTGTTCCCCCAGACCGTGCCGGAGCTCCAGAGAGTAAAGGAAGAAGCGCCCGCTCCGTAGGCTCTGGCTGTGCGCGCTGGCAGAGGGATCGGACCCCCTTTCCCTCTGGCCCAGGCTGCCGCCCATCCCCAGTACCCTCCGGGGCTCCAGGCCCGAGGCCCCTCACCGGGAGGCGGACGAGGTCAAGGCTATTTCTCCAATGTGGGGACTGCCGGTCTTCTCCCTCCCTCTCCTGCGCCCCCCCCCCGCCCCCCGCCTTCCCCCCCGTCCTAGGCTGCAAGGAGCATCTTGAAGCGCCAGGTGGCCAAGACAGGGGGCGATGGGAATCGGGCGCCTCCCCCGGGGCTCGGAGGCAAGTGTCAGGATGCGGGTGCGGGTCTTTGTGCGTTTCTTATTCTCTTAGAGAACAGAACCAAGCTCCGGGGGCGAGGGATGCGCTCACTCACCATGGCGGTGCCGACCGAGAAAGCGGCCATCAGACAGGCCATGCCCCGGGGCGGCGGCGGCGGCGGCAGCGGCGGGGACGAGGCTGCAGGCGACGAGGACCGGCGGAGGGCACGAGGTTGCGCTCGCCCCAGGGTCGGCTGCTGAGACCAGCGCGGGATCGGGCTCCAGCTCTGCTGCTGCCAGGGCCGGGCCCCGCCCACGACCCGCCCGCGCCGGCCCCGCCCACGACCCGCCCTCTACCCGCCCACGACCCGCGATTGGCCAGCGCTCGCGGGCGGGGCGGAGCCGGCAGGTGCGCGTGCTCTTGTTTTGCTCCTGCGGGGGCGCGGCTGGCCCAGCCTCTCCTTCTGCCTGAGCCCCGTGGCCCGGAGTTTGGAAACTCGCGAGGGTCGGGCCAGCGGCGACAGTCAGCGGGGGTCCCCCGCCAGGACCGTCACCTCCAAGCCTGACGTGCTGTGCCTCGTGGGAACCGGGGAGGCCTCTGGGGAGGGAGAGTGGAAGGCAAGGGAACTTCTGCTTTCTTTCTTCGTTGTTGGGCCCCTCTCTGCCAGGAGGAGCGTGAGAACCAAAGAAGGACGGTCGCTCTGACGCCGGCAGTACAGCTCTACATCGGGGCTAGCCCCCCACAGGCAACGCACTCATTCATGCCACACTGAGGCTGTGTGCCAGACACAGAGCTGGGTAACAAAGGGGAGCTTAGGGAAGATACCCAGGCCTATGTCCTCCCGTGGCTCTCACCTCTGCGGCCCAACAAAAAAAGAAAAGGCTTTTTCTTTTTTCTTTTCTTTCTTCTTATTTTTTCTTTTTTCCTGTAGATGTGGTGTTTCCAGTACTTGGCCCAGAGCTGTGTTCACGTAACTGCATAAGGAATGACACTTTGGGCACCCTCTCCTTTGGCCCCAAACAGGAATATCAGATGGCCTGGCATCTGCTAAAACACCTATTATATGTAAGTGGGACCACTTCCTGGTAACCATGGTGATAAGACATTCCTTATGCGCAAACAGAGGCTAATGTTTTTATTCAGCAGTTTGCAGGTGGGGCCCGCAGGGAAGAATGCAACTCTCCTTACCTCCAGCACACCTGGTTTGTTCCTCCTCGCAGCCTCTGAGATGAGCAAAGCCCCCATCTTTCTCCTCATCCAGAAAGGGAGCATGACTTCTCATGCCAGGCAGATGAGCTTCCCACCCCAGGGCTGACGACCATAGCCAAATTCTCCCCTAAACCAAAGGAGAGAGAGGAGGTAGAACGTGTGAGTTCAAGGGCAAGACGGCCCAGCTTTGGTCTGCAGAGTTTCACGTGAAGAGTCCCTGCATCACCTCCATTCTATTGTTAGGAAATAGGACTGGAGTATTTCCAGGTGCCACTCTCTGCATGCTGGGCCCACGAGGTGCGTAGTGCCTTAAACGTGCTGAACAGCAAACTCTGAATGTTATCAAAAGAGGATTCAAATCCACAAACCTGCAGTGACCCTCCAGTGGGAGGCACTTCCTGTCTCAATAGGCTGCCCGTACCTGCCTTAAGTAGTTGTGGCTGGCAGGCGATCCCTGAGTGAGATCGGCCACCCTGCCACCCTGCGTGCTCTGTGTTCCACAGTCCACAGCATCCGTGAGCCCCATCTCTGCACATGAGGCTGCGAGCTATTCCATCACGGCTCCATATTTCTCTTCAGGCCTTCGTTCCCCTGAACCAAACATTCCTGGTCCCTCTGACATCACTGTGGACAAGATGCCCCTTCATCCTGCTCATCTTTCTCTGCGTGGGTTCCGTGTTCTCCATGTCCCCTGTGACACATGGGGTCCATCACTGAACGCCTGGTCAGGGTCTTCCCTCCCCTCGCTGACGAGCACCTGCTCCCTGGCTCTGCTCCAGTCATCGGTAAGGACATGCTTTCCCTGCCGCAGAACCTGCTACCTGGTATCCTGGGGCAAGCGGGTCGATGGACTCAACCAGCAGCTGACTATATTCACTTTCCTTGGACTTCGGTAGTTTCACTTGCCTGGTTGGCACTGTAGCCCCCAAATTCCATTTTAAAGAGTGTCCAATTTATTTCTGCTAAGCATCAAGCCCCTGAGGCTGGGAAATGGCCTCGGGTGCAAGGATTCTGCTCTTAATGGCGGAGGAGGGGGCTGGGGTACAGGTGGCCTGTGGCAAGCCTGTGGATTGACCCAGGTGTACTTGTACAGGGAGCTGGCCACAAGGGTGTGAGGCTGGCTTGCCATCTCGTATCGCCTGCCCCTGGAGGATCCGTCCAGAGAAACTTCGGGGACACCCCATGGCTTCCTGGCCACCATGCTCCCCGCCGGCTGGGAAGAAATCTTAGGGATGCAGTCTTCTTTGCATCTGGGTGATCTGGCTTTGAACAGTTTGACCTCGACCCTTTTTTGACCACAGGGTGGTCAGCTCTGAATTAACCTGAGTGTTCCCTGCTGGGCTGACTCTTCTGCTCAATGGCAGAGCTGCACAAACCCGAAGTCCATTTTCCTTCCAAGACCTACAATTTCAGTCATGCTTTTGGCATAGGCTCAGAAATTCCTGCTCTGCTGGGATCTGCTCTCAAGGCTGGGAAGCCGGGGTGGACGGGAGACAGGAAGCCCAACCCTCAAGTGTGGTCAGACAGTCATGGGGGAGACGTTCTTCTCTAAATTGGATGTGTTTTCAACTGGTTCTGTGGGCTTAACATATTTTAGAAATAATGGTTTGCCTAAGTTAGAGGAATTCTTTCTAGTAGTTTAAGGGAGAGCGGCCAGTGGCAAACTGGTGACGTCTGGGCCTCCTGGTCTACCACGGTCCTGTTCTTTTGCAGTCAGCCCTTCAGGTGTCCCCCCCTAAGGACCGGATATCTGCAATTGCATTCTCCCCAGACTGCCTCATCACCAGTGCTCTGCCCTCTTGGAATCTGCGCATCACGTAATTAATTTACTATGGATTGTGCTTACTGCCCAGCACTGCCCTCTAGAACGTAAGCTCCATGAGGGCAGGAATGCCATCCCCTGATGGATCCCCGGCCCTGGCAACAGTCCCTGGAAAAGGATTTTGTCCAGGCTCATCAGCTATTCAGTCGAGACGTCCCACCCCCGTCCCTCTGGCTCCCTACCCCAGCTGTCTCCAGCGTGCCCCAGTGTGGAAACAGGCCTGCCTTGCCAGGTCCACCAGGCAAACATCTCCCTCGCCGTTTCCCAGAGGAAAACAAAAACGACAGAAGGCTGGTCCCCCTGCCCCTGGCCCAGCTGCCCTCTCACCACATGGACCCCTGCCCAGCAGCATTATGAGGGCTTATGGGATTTCTATCCTTAAAGCCTCAATCAAACTTGATCTCGGAGGGACAGTGTAGGGAGGTATTTGTTTGCTTTCTTACTTTTTACAACCCAAAGCTCTGACTCTGAAAGTAAACATTTTCAGCCAAATAAAAGCAGAATCCAAGTGTTCCCACCATGGTGCAGTGGGTTAAGAATCTAACTGCAGTGGCTCAGGATCCTGCCAAGATACAGGTTCCATCCCTGGCCTGGGAACTTTCATATCCCATAGGTGCAGCTATAAAAAAATAAAAAATAAGGAGTTCCCATTGTGGCTTAGCGGAGACAAACCCCACTGGGATCCATGAGGATGCGGGTTCAACCCCTGAACTTGCTCCGTGGGTTAAGGATCCAGCATTGCCCTGAGCTGTGGTGAGGGCCGCAGACATGTCTCCGATGCCGAGTTTCTGTGGCCATTGGGTAGGCTGGCGGCTGCAGCTCTGATTTGACCTCTAGCCTGGGAACGTTCATATGCCTTTTGTGCAGCCCTAAAAAGACAAAAAAAAAAAAAAAAAAAAAAAGAAAAAGAAAGGAAGAATCTGAAGCCACAAGAGCCAGTAGGAAAGAGGAGGGGCTTGTCCCCTCCCCAGGCTGACAGTGGGGGGTGCTGGGTGGAGCTCCTGGGAGGCAGGGAGGGTGGGGAGGAGCCCTGCCCCAGGGGTATCCCCAGGCCGCACAGCAAGTACTCACTGGGGCATCCCTGTGAGATCCTTGCCCTCGGCCAGGGCAGACCTGCTTTCAGGTCACAGATCCTGCCTTTCCGGCTTCTCTGATCCTGCAGAGAATTAGCGGCTGTTGGGCCCTTTCTACCTCTGTTCCCAGGGAAGTCATTGCCTCCACTTTTAAAAAGGAACAGAGAGAGAATGAGAAAGAGATAGAGAGGAGGTGGGAGGGAGGGAAGAGGAAGGAAAGGGAAGCAGGAGGGAGGAGGAGAGAAAGCAAGAAACTTAAGAGGCAGGAATAGGTGTAGAGAAGCCCAGGGCTGGGCCCTTGATGGGAAAGTGTGGGAAGGGGTGCAGATGAGCAGACGCAGAGACAGAGCTGGTTCGAGGGTGACAGCCGAGGCTAAGCCACACACCACATGGGGATTCTCTGTAAATTGGTGTCTTTTAAAGAAACAGAGTCTTCTGATCCAGCAGTCCCACTCTTGGGAGTATATCAAGACAAAATTCTAATTCAAAAAATTACATGCACCCCTATGTTCATAGCCGCGCTATTCGCAATAGCCAAAACATGGGAACAACCTAATGTCTATCAACAGAGGAATGGATTAAGAAGATGTGGTACATATATACAGTGGAATACTATTCAGCTATAAAAAGAATGAAATAATGCCATTTGTGGCAACATGACTGGACTTAGATATTGTCATACTAAATGAAGTAAGTCGGAAAAAGACAAGTACCATATAATATCACTTACATGTGGAATCTAATAAAAATGATATGAATGAACTTATTTACAAAATGGGAACAGACTCGCAGACATAGAGAACAAACTTGCAAAGGGGAGGGGGAGGGAGTGGGATGGACTGGGAATTTTGGGTTAGAGATGCAAATGATTACATTTAGAATAGATAAGCAACAAGGTCCTGCTATATAGATTAGGAAATTATACTTAATATTCTGTGATAAACCAGAATGGAAAAGAATATGAAAAAATATGTGTGTATAACTGAGTCAATTTGCTCTACAGCAGAAATTGACAACATTGTAAATCCACTATACTTCAATAAAATTTATAAAATTTATACTTCAATAAAATTTGTCTATGGTTTGCTTGATTCTGGTTTTGCTGACCCTCCTGACTCCCCCAGTGTCTGTCTCCATCCCAATGTGCCCCCATCACGTGTAGGAGCCAGCCTGGCTCCAGCCAGGAGCCCCTCCCTCCTCAGCCCGCCAGGAGATGGGGGCAGAGGAGGGCCATGAGCTGAGTTCTGTAGGGGTAGGGGGAAGGGAAGAGCCCAGAAGGCAAGTAAGCATTTCACAATCTAAGGTAGCAAGAGGCAAGTGAACGATGGCAAAGAGATCATTTCTGCTTTCTTTCTTCCATTAGCACAGAACAAGGAATTCTGGGAAAGATCCAGTAAACCATTTCTGCAAATGAAGAAAGAGGAAATACCATCTGACAATGAGGTGACCTTCAAAGCTGAAGAATAAGAGAGAAGTCTGAGACCTTGGAAAATTACTGGAGGGTCCTTCCCACCCACACACAAAAGCCTCCCATTACCCCATAAGAGGCCCCAGCTGGGACCTAGCTGGAACCCCCATGCCACTGGGCACCCACTTTTCCTCTGAGGAGGACCCCGTGTACTCAATCCTACAACACAACCTTGACCCAGATCCATCAGAACATTCTATCTAGTGGTTTGAAAAGTGCTATAACATGTGTGACCCCATATGAGGCTCAGAACATCTGCGAG
The DNA here is from genome assembly GCF_054392235.1 of Sus scrofa. Lineage (NCBI taxonomy): Eukaryota > Metazoa > Chordata > Mammalia > Artiodactyla > Suidae > Sus > Sus scrofa. The sequence goes on along the minus strand of NC_139395.1, from coordinate 220,931,880 downwards.
GTGGGAGGGCAGGTGCCATCACCGGAACATGTGTGAGTTTGATTCCCACACCCCGTGCAGGACAGGCCATGCCCACTGCACAGCTCAAGTTCAATGTACTCATCACCCTGGCCACTGGGCAGAAATTCTCTAGCCTCCTGAGACACCCCAACTCTCCTGGAAGGTGCCCACACACCCCTCCTCTCCCCAGGCCTGGGAAATGGTTCCTCTCCCTCCCGCCTCTTTCCTCCAGAGCACCAGCCCCATCCCCGCCCCTCCAAAAAGACCTGGCAGTCACTTGCTGAGCCCTGGCTTTTGAAAGCAGAAGTCTGGTTAGGGAGATTATCTTCTGCATGCTTGGAAACTTCTGGGAAGAGCCCTGCTGCTCAAAAGTCCCCAAAGGCTAGAGAGAATCAACTCAATTAAAAGAAAAAAGTCTTGGCTTCTTTTTAAAGGAGGGGAGGGGAACTGGCTGGAGCAAGGATATGAGTGTCAGAGATTATCCCAGCCAATAATCCTGCCACAGGAAACAAGGAGAGGGAGGCTGCATGGAGTTTGAAACCCACCCATGGCCGCAAGGAACGGGGTTTCCTGACTCCCACAGAGCACCTCTTCCACTTTTCTTACAGCTGCCAAATATTTGTTGAGAATAGGCCAAACCTATTTCTAACTGGGAGAGAGAGCTACAAGAGGCCTAAGTTCAATCTTTTAAAAGTCACAGCCAGGCTAGTAGGGAGATGGAGCAGACATGTCTTTCTCTGTTCCTTCCCCTAACACAATGAAAAACTCAGGAGGAGACTCTGAAAGGTGGAGAGGACAAGGCAGGGTGCCAGGATTCTGGGCCCAATTAACCACACTGTGCTGAGGCCCTGGGTGGGTGTTTTTGCTGCATGTATCTCAGACTTTCTGTTGAAGAAACCAACAACCTGGAAATGCCAATGCCCTCAAACAAAAAAGGTCCCCACAAGAGACTGCTGTCTCTAGCCACAGGAACAGAAGAGGAGCACTCTGGAATTGTAGGATATGTGTAGACAATTACTGCTCTATCCCAGCCAAATACCACACAACAAACTCCCACCCCACCCATACCAGCAAAGATGAAGTGGGGTGGGCCTAGATTTTCACCATCCTCAGGCTGAAATGAAGCACCCAAGCCCCCTGAGTCAAAATGGTGTCAGAGAAAGTCAAACAGGGAGTCTGGAACCCATTGCCACTGACAGGAATGAGGATCCTCTCTCTTCCTCACCAGGGTGGCGGGTGGAGACCCAGCATCCAAACCAAGATGCCAGTGGAGAGTGTGTAGGGACCAGTAATGAAGTCCACCTCTCCCAGCCAGGGAGGTAGGGATGGCTTTGGGTGGAGACCCAGGACTCCTTCCCTTCCCCACAGTAGCAAGGGGCCCCTCCCTTGGATATCAACAAAGGCTGAGTAGGGAGCCTGGACTCCTGGCCTCACCCAGCAGTAATAAGGCAGTAATAAATCTCCTCCTCCTTCCCCTCCCCAGTGATATCAGAAGTCAAATAAAACAGAAGACTTAAGTAAGATCTAGCATCTCATAACAACAAAATGTCTAGGTTTTCATCAAAAATCATTCATCATCGAAGAACCAGGAGAGTCACAATTTCAACAAATAAAAAAGTCAATCAATAGATGCGAACACCAAGATGACAAAAATGCCACAATTACCTAAAAAAATTTAAAAGCATACATCACAAGAATGCTTTAGTGAGCAACTAGGAATACATTTGAAATAAATGAAACATTAGAAAGTCATAGCAGAGAAATAGAAAATGTAAAGGAGAATAACATGGAAATTTTAGAACATAAAGAGAAAGGTGGAATAAGGAAACTGCACATCAAGAAGAAAGAAAGAAAACTGTAAATGCAAATGTGAATAAATAAGATAGACTTTCCTTCTGCTATTGAATTTTCCAACTTTTTTTTCTGGGTAAGAACAGAAATTATAGTACTCTCTGATGTGCTTCTAAATGTGTGTAGAGTAAATATTTAAGACAATTATACTATAAACAAAGGAGAGTGAAGAAATATTAAGGAAGGTGAGGTTTCTACATGGCACTCAAACTAATAAAACTGTGACATCAGTAGAATCATAAGTTATGTATATGTAATAAAATACTAAGAAAGCAGTAAAAGAGCTAAACAAAGAGATATACAAAAACACTATAGATAAATCAAAATGGAATTCTAACAAAAGTTTAAATAACTCATAGGTAGGAGTTACATAGATAATAATAAAGATAAGAGCAGAAAAAATAAATCAGGGCAATGAAAATGAGAGAAGGGAGGAAGAACAAAAATTAAAATATATACTTAAGCCCACCATATTAGTACTTACATTCAATGTAAGTGGATTACACCAATCAAAAAACAGAGAGATTGGAAAGGTGGATTAAAATTCACTTCAAATATAGTGATACAGCCAACTTTAAAGAGATGTAAGTGATATGTGCAAACATTAATCAAAAGAAATCAGGGATGGCTCTATTAATACCAGATAAAGTGGACTTCATGTAAAGAAAATTGCCAGAGATAAAAAGGGCCATTATATAATGGTAAGAGGGCCAGTCCATTATGAAAACAGCAATTCTAATATGTATGAACCAAACGAGAGAGCTATAAAATGAGACAAAAACTGATCACAGCTGAAAAGAGAAATAGATAAAATGACAATTACAGTTGGACACTGCATCTCTCTCAACAGTTGTTGGAAAAACTAGACAGAAAATCATCAAGTATATAGAAATGCTCAACACCACTGGCCAACAAAATCCAATTGATATTTACAGAACACTCCACCTGACAGCAGGAGAATAACATTCTTTTCAAATGTTCATGGAACATATACCAAGGTAGACTACATCCTAGACCACAAGACAAACCTCAACAAACTTTTTTTTTTTTTTTTTGCTTTTTATATGCATATGGAGGCATATGGAGGTTCCCAGGCTAGGTGCTGAATCACAGCTGTAGCTGCCAGCCTACGCCACAGCCATGGCAACGCCAGATCCTTAACCCACTGAGCAAGGCCAGGGATCAAACCTTCAAACCTGCAACCTCGTGGTTCCTAGTCAGATTTGTTTCTACCACACTGCAATGGGAATTCCTCAAAAAACTTTTAAAAATTGAAATTATACAGTGTGTCCTCTGATCCAAATGTAATCCAACTGAAAAAATCAGTAACAGAAAGATAACAGGAAAATCTTGAAACACTTCAAATCTAAACAACAGCCTTTAAACTAATCCAAAAAGTTGAGTCTAAGGGCAAAAGAAAATACAGTTAACTGAAATAAAATGAAAGCACATGCATCAAAATTGGGGGGACACAGCTACAGCAGCACAGAGAGGAAAATTTGTAGCACTAAAGGCATATAAGTTGGAAATGAAGAAAAATTTCAAATCAATAATCTAAACTCCTGCCTAGGAACATAGGAAAAGAAGAGCTAAATAAGCCAAAAGAAAATAATAAAGATAAGAGCAGAAATCAAGTTAAAAATAGAAGAACATTGAAGAAAATCAATGAAACACAAAGCTGGTTCTTGGAAATGATCAATAAAATTGACAAAACTTCAGCAAGACTAACAGAGGAGACACAAATTACCAATATTAAAGGTAGAGAAGGGATACTGTTACAGATTCCATAAACATCCTAAAGAATGGATGTTTGGATCCATTCTACAATAAGCGAACCCTACAGATAACCCTACACACATAGTTTTGACAACTTAGATGAAATGAACCAATTCCTCGAAAAATGACAATTCACTGAATACAAAACAGGTTATTTGAATAGCCCTATAACCGATTAAGGAAATTGAACTCATAATTTTAAAAGGCCAAATAAAGAACTCTCCAGGCCCAGATGATTTAGGCAGGAATGCTTCCCAATTCATTTAATTTGGCTAGTATTACCCTGGCACCGGATCATGACAGCATGAATAAGAGGAAACTACAGACCAGTATCCATCACAAATATAGACACAAAATCCTTAACATAATATTGGAAAATAGAATTCAGCACTATATTTGAAAACTTACGTACCTCTTTCGATTGGGGTTTATTCCAGGCATGCCAGGCTGGTTCAATATTTGAATGTAGTACATTGTATTAACGGACTAAAGAAGAAAAGTCACATGATCTTTTTTGGGTGTGTGTCTTTTTGTCATTTTTAGGGCTATACCCGAGACATATAGCGGTTTCCAGGCTAGGGGTCTAATCGGAGCTGTAGCCGCTGGCCTATGCTGGAGCCATATCAACACTAGATCTGAGCCACGTCTGTGACCTACACCACAGCTAACGGCAATGCTGGATCCCTAACCCACTGAGCAAAGCCAGGAATTGAACACTCAACCTCATTGTTCCTAGTCGGATTTGCTTCCGCTGCTCCACAATGGGAACTCCTGATCATGCTTTTTGATGCAGAAAAACCACTTGGCAAAATTCAATGCCTATTCATGATTTAAAAAAAAATCTATCATAAAAATAGGAATGGAGGACAACTTCCTTAACTTGATAAAGGACATCTACCATAAACCTATAACTAACATTCTAATTAATGGTGAAAGACTGAATGTGTTCCCCTTAAGGTCAAGAATAATACAAAGATATCTGCTTTACCACTCTTATTCAGTGTAGCACTGGAAATTCTAGCCAGTATGGAAAAGCAAACGAAAATAAAAAGCATGCAAATTGGAAAGGAAAAAATAAAACTATCTCTATCTTTACTTCATGGGAAATTCTGAGGAATCAACAAAAACATTCCTAGAACAATAAGCGAGACCAAAAAGGTTGCAAGATATAAAATAAATATACAAAAGTAAATTTTATTCCTAAATCCTAGCAACGAACACATGGACACTGAAACAGTATGTCATTAACAATTGTTCAAACAAAAGTAAGTAATTAGCTATAAACGTAACAACAATATGTATAGGGCTTGTATACTAAAAACTGCAAAAAGCTGATAGAAGGAATAAAAGAAAATCTTTAAAAATGCAGAAACAAATCATGTTCAAGGAGTGGGAGATTTAACATAGCAAAGATGTCAATTATTCCCACACCGATATACAGGGTTGATGCAATTCCTGTTAAAATCCCAACAAAATGTTTTGTAGACATAGATTAGAATAGTTTAAAATTTTTGGAAAGGCAAAGGAATTAGAATAGTTAGAACAACTTTACGAAAGAGGAATAAAGTAGGGGAAATTGTTTTACTGATTTCAAGACAAATTATAGCTACAGTGATCAAGTCTGTTTCGTGTTGGCGAGGAGAGAGACACAAAGATCAGTGGAATGGAGGAAAAACCTAGAATTACACCCACACATATATGCTCAACCAATTTTGGCATAGGTTCAAAGCACTTCAAGGGAGGAAGGATAGGAGTTCCTGTTATGGCGCAGAGGAAATGAATCCGACTAGGAGCCATGAGGTTGTGGGTTCGATCCCTGGCCTCGCTCAGTGGGTTAAGGATCCAGCATTGCCGTGAGCTGTGGTGTAGGTCACAGACGTGGCTCCGATCCCTCATGGCTGTGGCTCTGGCGTAGGCTGGTGGCTACAGCTCTGATTAGACCCCTAGCCTGGGAACCTCCATATGCCACAGGTGTGGCCCTAAAAGGACAAAAAGACAAAAGAAAAAAATGGAGGAGGGATAGTTTTTCCAATAAAAGGTATTGAAGCAACTGAACATCCATTGACAGAAAGGGAAAGAAGCTAAGTCTTATGCCTTATATGAAAATGAACAGAAAAGAGATCACAGATACAGCCACAAAACACTAAATCTTTTAGGAAAAAAAGTAGGAGAACATTTGGGATCTAGGGCCAGGCAAGGAGGTTTTAAACACCAAAAGCACAATCCATGAAATGAGACATTAATAAACCGAACTACTTCAACATGAAAAACCTTGACTCTGACAAAGACTCTGTTAGAAAGATGAAAAGTCAGGCTACAGACAGGTAGGAAATAGGTCTGAACCACATATCCTACAAAGGACTAATATCTGGTACATACAAGGAGCTCTCAAAACTCAACAGGGGAAAAACCTAAACGATCCAATTGGAAAATGGGCAAAACACATGCATGAATATTTTGCCCCAAGAGACGTACGGTGAGGAAGTAAGTCCACGAGCAGAAGTTCAGCATCATTAGCCATTAAAGAAAAGAAAGTTAAAACCACAATTAGATGGCATTGCACGCCTATCAGAGTGGCTAAATAAAAACGAGCTCAACCCCACAAATGGAAGCCGTGATAAACTGGACCACTAGCTCACTGTTGGTGGGAATGTAGAAGGCACAGCTACTCTGGAAAGCAGTCTGGCCGTTTCTTCAAACACTGAACCTGCAACTACCATTGGACGCAGCAGGTGCACTCCTGGACGTGAATCCCAGAGAAACGAAAACTTCCACTCACACTAACATCTCTATAGATGTTTACAGCGCCTTCATGTGCAAAAGCCAAAACCTGCAGGGAACCCACATGTCCTGCAGCAGGGACCCGTTAACCAAATGTGGTCCACCCGCACCACGAAACACTACTCAGCCATAACAAGGAATGAAGTATTGATACCCACGATATTCTCTGGTCGTTTCTCCAGAGAATTCTCATGGAAAAGCCAGTCCCAAGAGGTTATATATTGTGTGATTCCATTTAGGTAACATTCTTGAAGCGGGGGAAACAGGATAAAGGCTACGTGGGATCTGTCTGTGTTCTTTCTCACAACTACAATTCTCTCAAAATACAAATGTTAATTTTTCTTTTAGGGCTGCAGGTACGGCATCCGGAAGTTCCCAGGCTAGGGGTTGAATCAGAGCTGCAGCTGTCGGCCTACACCACAGCTACGGCAACACCAGATCCCAGACATGTCTGCAACCTACACCGCGGTTCGCAGTAATGCCGGATCCTTAACCCCCTGAGCAAAGCCAGGGATTGAATCTGCATCCTCATGGATGCTAGCCAGGGCCATTTCTGCTGAGCCACAACAGGAACTCCAAATGCTAATATTTTTTACGTCACAGAAGAGTCCCGAGGGGGGGGCCCCTCTGTGGCAGAATAGACTTTACACAGAGTGTGGGGAGCAAGGAAGTGGAGGCTTTGGAGACGAACAAAGAGAGGACAACCAACTGTTGGTGACCGTCCTCGGTCAGCTGTCAACCTCAGAAGGCAAGGATGGAAGGGACAACGTTCTTCCTCCTTATGAGCACTCTGTGAGTGAGGGTGTGCACGTATGGGCGTGTGCGCACGCGTGTGTGCTTGTGTGTGTGCATGCGTGCGTGCCCAGGCACCTGCTGGTGGACGGCGGTGGGTGGGACAGCAGCCCCATCACTGTGCCGCCAGGCCTATTCCCAACCTTGCAAAGCCTTCATCTTCATCTTCATGGGTGAAATAGCAAAAACAGTACCACTGGGATGACGGAATAAGATGGGGTGTTGAAGTGCCTGGGAGCCCAGAAGAGAGGGAGGTTTGTAGGCATCTAACTTTTTTCTTTTCTTTTTTCGTTTCTTTTCTTTTTTCTTCTTTTTTTTTTTTGGCTTTTTAGGTCCACACCTGTGGCATATGGAGGTTCCCAGGCTAGGGGTCTAATCAGAGCTACAGCTGTCGGCCTCCGCCACAGCCACAGCCACACTGGGTCCTTATCCCACTGAGCGGGGCCAGGGATGGAACCCGCATCCTCATGGATCCTAGTCAAGATCATTAACTGCGGAGCCACAGAGGGAACTGCCGGCGTCTAACATTTCTTCTGCGTCTTGAGAGGCTGGCCTCCCTCCTCCTGATTTTTCACTGCTCACCGTCTGGCCGGAGGCTTTATTCTTCTCTGCCTCCCCCGGTGAAGGTCGAGCGGGATGTCCTGCAGGAAGATGGAACGAGAGATGCGCGAAGGGGCTCCCAGGTCGCCAGCCTCAGGGTGGTGCACTTCACTCTAAAACATTAAGCATCGATGTGGGGGACGAAGGTAAAATCTTCCAGTTCTAAGAGAAATAAGTGCTGGGGATCTAAAGCACAGCATCAGCAGAGTTAAACACTCTATATGTTTGTATATATGTTTTATATTTGAAAATTAATAAGAACGAATCAAAGATTCTTATCAAAAAAAGACATTTGTAACTATGTGAGGTGATGGATGTTAATTAAACTTTTTTTTTTTTGGCCACACCAGCATCATATGGACGTTCCCAGGCCAGGGATCGAATCCAAGCCGCAGCCACGACCTACGCCATGGAGGCAGCAACGCCAGATCCTTAACCTGCTGTTTATCCCAATATATGCATATGTCCAGTCATTGTGTTGTTCACCTTAAACTAATATAATGTTTTATATCAATCATCTCTCAGTACAACTGGAAAAAATATCTAGGCATCTTTTTGCCGACACTCAACTCACCTGGATGTACAGATTTGTGTTGTCTCCACTCGTCTCTGACCCAGAGGACGGGGACGCTGGGACTGGTCCTCACTGATCCCCAATATCCAGCAGGTACCTGCCTCCTAGCAGGCTTTGAAGATTTGAGGACTGGCTGATTTAAGTCACAGACACTTTGCAACAGAGTAAATCACAATTATCGTTTGCTGCCTGTTCCCATGGTCTATGTTCCCTGACTTCCATCTAGTAATTACATTTACTCCATATATTTAAATTAAATTTTTTTTTTTTACTAAAATGCATTTTGTCAGTGACATACCTACAGCTTAGGTATAAACACTTCCCAAGGAGTCCTTCTGCCGCAAAACAGACACCTTTGGAGTGAAACATATTTATTTTGCAGTTAATAAAGGGGTCCTTCTTTATGTAGGGACAAGTTTCAGCTGTCACCACGGCAGACACATGAAAACCCCCAGACCGCAGTGATTCAGTTTCTGTTCTGTGCTACAAGGAGAATTGTTTTAAAATAGGCATGATGCAATCTTATGTGTAATAATATTGCCCAATGTAATTGTTCCTGCAGAAAACAGGAAGTAAGTGAGGTTACTCAAGGGCAGTTTGCTCCCTCCCAGGTAACTGGCATGAAAGATCACCTGTCTGTCCACAGACCGACCAAGTGCGAAATCTAGGTATTTCCCACGTTTAGTCAGATAACAGAGTTTTGCATTAGGGAACATGGTGGAATTTGTTTCGTCATGCGCCCTGAAAACAATTAAGGCAAAAACTGAACTTCATCAAGGCCTTCAGGATCATACTTGTTTGTTTGGTTTGGTTTGCTTTTTAGGGCCACACCCATGGATATGGAGGTTCCCAGGCTAGGGGTTGAATCGGAGCTACAGCCGCTGGCCTACACCGCAGCCACAGCAACGTGGGATCGGAGCAGAGTCTGCGACCTACACCATAACTCAGAACAATGCCGGATCCTTAACCCCACTGAGTGAGGCCAGGGACTGAACCTGCCTCCTCATGGATCCTAGTCAGGTTCATTAACCGCTGAGCCACGAAGGGAACTCCCTTCAGGGTCATCGTTGTTAGAGATGAACAGAGTGTTTCCAGCAGAAGGTCTAGAATAACTCCAGTAACATCGTATGGTGAGAGCTCTAGCCAATGATTATTGCTGCCAAGTGGGGGGAAAAGTGTGCTGGGAAGCATCTGAGACTTCAAAGCTTGAAGGGAGCTTACCTCTCACCTGGTAACAGGACTAAGTAGCTTTGGAGTCCCAAGCAGGTTCCTGGCACTGTGCTTTGAACTTTAGAGCCCTTATAATTCACTTAGTCCTCATCACTGCTCCATGAACCTCACACTATTATTATTCACGATGGGCAAAGAAGGCACAGAGAGGTTATGTAACATGCATGGGTCACACAGCAAAAAAGTACCAATCCCAGATCCCAAATAGTCAGGTCTAGCTCCAGGAGTTATCGGGTTTTCTTTTTTTTTTTTCCTATAAGAAAGACTTTTTTCTTTTCTCTTTTTTAAAGTAAAGCACACATATTTTCATGTAAAGCTTGGTGAGTCTGACACATCTAGTCCCTTGTATTTGCAGATCTGTACACCTGCATATGCATGACCCAGATCACAACATAGGACACTTCCACCCCGTGAACATCTTTTTTCCCAATCACTTCCGGTCTCTAGAGGCGAATGCTGTTCTGGCTTCGATCACCATAGATTAAGTTTGTTTGTTCTTGGCCTTCAGATGATTGGATTACAGTATTCCTACTTCCTGCCTATCTTTTTTTCACTCAATGTTGTGTTTTTAGATCCACCTGTGTTATTGTGTGTACCCTCGGCGCATTCCTTTATGCCACAGTTTACGTTTTTCTCTTACTGATGGCCCCTCGGGTTGTTTCCTGCTTGGGGCTCTTAGAAATAAAGCTGCTGTCAATCTTCTTGGACACGGGTCTTGGTGGACAGAAACATTCATTTCTCTTGAGAATATGCACAGCAGTGACACTGACGCGTTATGGGACAGGAACACGATGAACTTGCGTCGCACTGCCGACCAGTTTTCCAAATTTATACCAGTTCGTATTCCCCCCAGTTAGGTAAGACTTCCAGTTGGTCCCTATCCTTCCCATCGCTTTGCGTTTTCTGCGAATTTTGGTTTTGTTTTTGTTTTTAGTGTGGCTCTTCTGACAGGTGTATGGTGATTATAGCACCAAGGTTTTCATTTGCCTTTCAGTCCTGATAAGGATTTGTCTGTTCAAATGTCCCCCATTTTAAAATTGGGTTGTTTTGTTTTTCGTATTGATCCGTACAATTTCTCAATATAGTCTGGATATGTTCCCTGCTGCCTAGAGATATTGCAAGTGTATTCTCCAGTCTTGCCACTTAGTTTCTTAATTTTCTGATGATGGAAGTTCCCAGCTTTGATAAAATCTGATTGATTAATATTTCCCTTTATGGTTATGGGATTTTTTACCCATATATGTCTAAGAAATTTCTGCCACCACGAGAATATGAACGCACTTTCCATATTTTCTTCCAGAAGCCCCATCGATTTGGTTTGCACACCTCAGTTTAGGACCCGTCTTGAATGAAGGTCTGCGCGTGCTGAAAGGCAGAGGTCAAGGTGCATGCCTCCGTGTTTATCCAGTTGCTCCAGCGCCAGTTTACTGAAAACACCCTCCTTTCTCCACTGAATGAGGCCAGCACGTTGCTTGAATCAGGTCTCTCCCCAGGCGGGAGGAAGGTGCATTTCTGGAATATCTGTCCTTGTCCATTGCTCTCACGCCAATAGCACTCTGCCTTCCGTCCGCAGTTTCTAAGTACGTCCTGGATTTTGATAGAGTCCTGGCTCCTTTGTATTTCCACATAAATTTAAAAATCAGCTTGTCACCTGTCATCAAAAAAAGTGGGGAGGAGGGGGAGGAAGAGGGAAGTCAACCCAGTGGAATCGTAACTGGGGTTGCATTAATCCAGAGATCCTAATATTAATTAGGATTAATAGGATTAACTAATCTATATTAATATAGATCCATTAATCGATATATTACTATCATATCCTACCAATAGGAAATATTCCTAACCCATGGCTACAGAATATTTCTCCACCTATGTGTCATCTGCATGTTCTCTCAGCAGTGTTGCAATGGTTTCAGCCTACCTTCAGTTAGATTTATACTTTGTTATATTTTCGTATTTTCGTAAATTATATATATATTTTTTATTTCTTTGTTTTTTCTTATTAGGGCCACACCTGCATATGGACGTTCCTGAGCTAGGGGTCCAATCAGAGCTGTAGCTGCCGGCCTCCACCACAGCCACAGCGACGCCAGATCGGAGCCACGTCTGCCACCTACACCACAGCTCACGGCAACACCGGATGCTTAACCCACTGAGCGAGGCCAGGGATGGAACCACATCCTCAGGGTTACTAGCCAGGCTCCTTTCCGCTTTGCCACAACGGGAACTCCCGCAAAGCATATTCTCATTTCCCTTGTGATTTCTTCTTTGAACTACAGAGGTTTTAGGATGGTGTTGTTCAATTTCCATATGTTAGTAAATTTCCTAAAATCATGTATTGATGACAGTGAGTTTATAGACTTATTTATAGAGAGATTGACTAGGATATATCTAAGTTTTTTTAAAAATTATTCATCTTCATTGGAATTAGTTTCTCGAATCTGTGTGTCGCTACCTTTCCTAAGGTTTAGAAAATGTTTGAAACACTAGGCTATTATTTCTTCAGATATTCCTCTTTCCTGTCCCTCCGTCCTTCCGCCTTCCCCCCTCCCACCCCCTCCCACCCCGCCCGGACGCGAGTTATACCTGCGATGGTATTGATCACGCCTTTCCTACATGTCTCATTCTTTGTTCTGGTTTCAGTATTTTTATCTCTGTGTGATTCTTTCTCTTTTTTTTCGGTCCACATTTGTGGTGTATGGAAGTTCCCAGGCTAGGGGTCAAGTTGGAGCTGCAGCTGCCACCTACGCCACAGCCACAGCCACAGCCACCCTGAATCCGATCCGCATCTGCGACCTCCGATATCTATTTTGGATACTTTCTTTTCCTTTTTTTTTCTTTTGTCTTTTTAGGGCTGCACCTGAGGCATATGGAGGTTCCCAGGCCGGGGGTAGAATCAGAGCTACAGCTGCCAGCCTGCACCACAGCCGCAGCAACAAGGGATCCGAGCCGAGTCTGCGATCTACACCACAGCTCACGGCCATGCCAGATCCTTAACCCACGGAGCAAGGCCAGGGATCGAACCCACAACCTCATGGTTACTAGCCGGTATCATTAACCACTAAGGCACAACAGGAACTCCGATTTTTTGATCGTTTCTATTGATCAGTCTTCAAACATGCTAATCTTGTGTCCTGCTGTCAGAGCCACCCGAGAGAGCCTCATTGCAAGTCGCCAGGGGCGCTTCTAATCCGTCCATTTGATTTTTGTAGATTCCAACTCTCCACCCAAACGCTTCCTCCTTGCATCCAACTTCGTCCATGTTTTTACTCCATTTTTAATGTACTTGTCAGTTGTTTTGAAGGCCTTGACCACGAACTCAATTCTCTGGGTCCTTCTCTGAGGCCTGGCCTCTAAACACACCAGCCGTCTCCACAGAGGAGAAATGAAACGCGTCTCCTGACTTCTGCTGCCCTGGTTGTCGGGTTTCTCACGCTGCATCTACCAGCTGGGGTGTGGGCTTGCTGGCCTTGGAGTTCTGTGACCAGGAGCTACACGTCACTGTGATAACACCAACGCAGTAACCCCGATTGGGGTGTCGCCAGAGATCAGGAGGCATTTTGTCCCTCCCCGCACACCATCTGAGAAGCTGCCTTGGGCAACACCGGGTCTGCAGGTGCAAACCGCTTTCCCATCTTCCTTGAACTGGCCCTGCCACGCCGAGGCTTCGCCAATGCAGCCAATCACAACCCACCACTTGAATAAAATGTTCTTTATTTTTTAAAAAAGTCCGAAAATTGATGCTAATGGCAATTTAGTGAAAATAGCAGGGGTTCCCTTCGTGGCTCAATGGAAACAAATCTGACTAGTATCCATAAGGACGCAGGTTCGATCCCTGGCCTCGCTCCGTGGGTTAAGGATCCAGCGTTGCCGTGAGCTGTGGTGTGGATCGCAGACGCGGCTCGGATCTGGTGTGGCTGTGGCTGTGGTGGAGGCCGGTGACTATGGATCCGATTCGACCCCTAGACTGGGAACCTCCATATGCCGCTGGGTGCGGCCCTAAAAAATAATAATAATAAACATAAAAACAGTATGTTGAGAACGTTACGAACCCCCTTCTCCTGAAAACAAAGGCAATTCATGGTTCCCTAAATCGGTTTCCTGGAGTTTTGTCTGCCTCTGCGGAGGGAAGATTTTGAGGGATTCTGGAAAGCTTTGTGACGATTTAGCGACAAGGCCCCACGTGTGCCATGAGATTCATGGGATAAACATCTCCCATGGGAGGACTGGAGGGTGCTTGGGGTCTCTCTTTTTGTTCATCTTTTTAGGGCCTCACCCAAGGCAAGTGGAGGTTCCCAGGCTAGGGGTTGAATCGGAGCTGTAGCTGCTGGCCTGCACCACAGCCACAGCAATGCAGGATCCTTAACCCAGTGAGCAAGGCCTGGGGTTGAACCTGCGTCCTCAGGGATACTAGTCAGGTTCGTTTCCATCGAGCCACGATGGGAACTCCCCATTTGGGATTTCTAAGGTCTCGGCTGCTACCCAATTTCGAGTTTCATTATTGCAACTGTACCAAGTTTTTACCTCTTAACCGTATGAGAGATTAGAAACACCCCTGGGGCTGTCAGCAGGCAGGGCTTGGGACAGAGGAAATGAGAGACCAGGCCAGGCAAGTGTTCAGATGTGGAACGCGGGCTGTGAATGCTGCGCTGAGGGGCCGTGGACCCCCGTGGACCTCAGGCCTGGGGTCTGCTCTGATGTCCAATGTCCCTGTAGCCTTGCCGGCCCCACCTTACCCAGCCAGCCTCGTCCCCCCGATGCTGGCCCCTCCTGGCCAGCATCCCACCGACCTCCCGCTGCCCTTCGCGTCTCCAGCTGGACATCCCGGTTCCTTCCTTGACCCTTCACCCCAGACAGGGTCCCGCCCCCTTGCCCCAGATGTGCTTGGGTTCCAAGGCCTCTTGTGAGAAGCTGTGCCCACACCAGGCTCCCCAGAAGGCCTGAGACCCCGAGGAGAGCAGGCTGAGGTGGACCCCATTCCAGGGGCTTGACGTCATCATGGCTCCGCCAGTGCCTGCCTTTGCCCAGCTGACCCGGCCAAGCCCATCATCTGTTTCCTCAGGCCTGACCTTCTAGGTGTCTTTTTTCCTCAGTCCTGAGCCTCCAGGCAGCTGCAGGCGCTGGCGGCTCTGTTAGCCCCTAAAGCAGGAGGGGACAGGCATGTCCCTGCCTGGGGGGGCCAGTGTCAGCAGCCATGCAAACGCCTGTTGGGCATTTGATTCACTCCTGAGAGCAGCCAGGAGCCAGAATGCTCATGTCCCCTCCATCCCTGCTGCCGGCCCCTCCTGCATGGCTGCTGAGAGGGGGTGCCCGTGAGCCCCGTCACAGAATGACAGAAACATGGGGAGAAGCCATCACGCCAGATGTCACCTTCCTTCTCCTTTGCTGCAACGTCTCAGGAATCTGAGATGCCACGGAAATGGGCCCTTCCAGCTCCACGAGGGTGATGGTCATTGTCCTCGGGTCCCCACCACAGTGACCCGCCCGGCTGGTGTTGGGCTCCCAACACGTTCCCCCTGCCCTCTGCTGGTGCACTAACTCCACGCCTGTCCCGCGCCCTGTAGCAGCTCCTGCAGCCCAGGATTCCCCAGCAGGTGCCCCTGAGACCCTGAGGGCAGAAGGTCTGGGCATCTGGGGTTTGTGTAACTCCCAGGGGATTCAAATTCAAATCCAGGGAATTCCCTTTGTGGCTCAGCAGTTAACAGACTCGACTAGGATCCCTGAGGACGAGGCTCAATCCTTGGTCTTGCTCAGTTGGTTAAGGATCTGGCGTTGCCATGAGCTGTGGTGTAGGTTGCAGATGCGGCTCAGATCCTGCGTTGCTGCGCCCTGTGACATAGGCCGGCAGCTGCAGCTCCAATTCAACCCCTAGCCTGGGAACCTCCATATGCCACGGGTGTGGCCATTAAAAAAAAGCAAATTCAAATCCAAACTTGAGAACGAGCGCCCTGGGTCTGCGCTCGGGAACTACCTGGGACCTTGTCAAACACGCTGTCCCACGTCTGGTCAGCGGGTAAGGACCACACGTTCTCAACGAGCTTCTCTAAGTGCCCACAGCACCGGTCTCCCTGTGAATGCGGTGTCTTCATGACGCCTGTCCTGAAAGTGAGCTTTCGGATAATTTCCCTCCAGCGTCACTGGTCCCCAGCCCTCCAGCCTCCCCCCAGGTCACGCCCAGCATGACCAGACCTCCTGTCCCTTGTATGGGTGACTTGTCCTCCTGTCCCTTGTATGGGCGACCCAATACAGGAAGTCGTGCCAAAACCAGCTGCCCAGTAGAACCTGCGGGGGGTGGGGGTGTTAAAAGGAGTGATGCCTCCATGTCACCCAGACCCATGAGTCAGGACCTCTGGGTGGGATTCAGGAAAGAACTGATGGCCACACCTCTCACTCCATCCTGAGCCATGGAAGCAGCCCCGGGGGGCAGAGGCCAGGAGCCCCCCACCCCATCTCGCTCACAGCCCTTCGCCAGCCCCCCACTCACACCCAGGAGCGCTGCACCCCTGCTGAAGTGACTTCTCCTTTCCCAACAAGGCTTGTTGCCCTACGTCCGTCCAGCTGCCCGGGCCCTCGGTGCCTGTCCCACGTGGCCGTGCCATCGGAGGTCACTCTGGGGCAGGATTGCTGTGTACGGGCTCAGGCCCGCGAGGCTGTGAGGATGAGGGTGGTTTTTCCCCGACGAACCACAGGGTAAGAAATGAGAAGTCAAGCATGAGCCCCAGTCCACTGCCTTATTTGTAATTTCAAAAAAAAAAAAAATCCTGGAATATTTTCTCCATGTACTAAAGGTTAAGTGGCTTGAGCACTACTGGCACCAGAACAAGAAGACAGGAAGCCGGAGGCAACGCAGGAGGTGGGGGTGGCTGAGATGTTCCCAGGGGGTCAGTGGCAGGAGCTCATGGCCATCTCTGGCCATGGAGTCACTTCGGACCATGGAAACCCGAAACCATGTAGCAACATCTCACACGGGTGGGCTCAAAAAATGGATGGATGGGTGGATGGATAATAGATAGGCAGACAGACAGAGAGACAGACAGAGGGCTGTGGGCTGATAAAAATCACAAGCGTATTGGCCAAAACTCACATCTGCTCACCAGGACAGCCTGGGTCCTCCCACGTGGCTGGGACAGTCCCAGTGGCCATGGAGCAGGCCGTTTGTGACCTTTGGAGCCAAGAGGAGAGACAGAAGCAAAGTAGCAAGAACATCCCCTGGGGCTGGGGGACTTGGAAGGCGGGAGTGTCAGGGCTGGATGCCGGAGTGCCCCTCAGCCAGCGTGCTGCACATCCCCGCAGGTCACCGTCCAACACGGACGGGCATGACCGCAGTCAGGTCTCCCGTGATGACCGTGGGTCTGGGCACAGAAAGCTGGGGCAGGGGGAGCAGGGCGTGCAAAGGTGGCCAAGAGCTTGGAACTGCCGTGGACAGAGCCCAGAACCCGCGAAAACCAGCCTTGACCGCTGAGGACCTAAGAAAAGTCCATCAGGCTATAAGAAGTCCTTTTCCAACAGAGTTGAAGGGCCACCGAGGGAGTAGCCGTGTGACTCAGGGTCAGCCTTCTTGTCTCTTTAAGTCACTTTGGTCCCAGAATGAAAATGCATCCTTAAAAAATGGGGGCAGGCGGTGGGGGGGGGGGGGCTTCCCACTGTGGCTCAGCAGCAATGAAGCCAACTAGGACCCATGAGGATGTGGGTTCGATCCCTGGCCTCACTCAGTGGGTTAAAGATCTGGTGTTGCCATGGGCTGTGGTGTAGGTTGCAGACCCTGCTGGGATCCTGCATTGCCGTGGCTGTGGTGTCAGTTGGCAGCTGCAGCTCCAATTCGACCCCTAGCCTGGGAAGCTCCATATTGCACAGGAACAGCCTGGAAAAGAAAGAAAAAAAAAAAAAAGTGCCCTTGTTATCTGGGCATTGACTTCCAAAAGCTTTTTGTCTTTTGCTATCAGAAATCCCCACTCAAAGACTTTGATTATTAGACTCTCTTTAGAAAATCCCACTGGAGCCAAGAAGAAAGGATTTTGAGGCTCAGCCCCCTCCCTCGGGTCTCCTGGCATGGCAGGGAAGGAAGGATTCTCGGCTCCTGGCACCCGAGCCAGAGCTGCCCCCCAGCATCCAGCCCCAGTCCACGGGGACACGCCGCATCCGGAGGCTGGCAGTCCCACGCAGGGCGGGCCCGGGCTTTCTCTGGCTTATTGTTGAGCATTGAGAATGCATTTTCCCATAGACACAGGGGTTAGGTTCCCAGGCCAGCCTGTAAAAGCCCGTTTTTGTTTCACTTGTAGATAACTTGCATTACTGCAATTCTTCATGCTGCTAAAGCGTGGAACTCCCAGTATAGAGAGCCCTACAACACGGTGTCTGTCGGAAAATGTCCCCAGTTCAGCCTTGGCCTCTGGGCCGTGTGGCTCAGGCTTGGCCTTGCCCCTGCATGAGATCCGTGTCCGCTGATGCAGATCCGGGGGCACCACCTGTCCAGGCGGGGGTCAGTGCACGGGCCACTGTGGCTAGCAGTACCCAGAGGGTGGTTGGGCCCAAGGTGGCAACCCCAAGGCCAGGGAGGAAGACTGGGGAAGGAGAAGATGGCAAGGGCTGAGCCTCGGGCTTAGGCAGCTTATCAGACGCCAAGAATATCAGCTGCTCCAGCAACTTCGCAGGGGGAGCCTCGCAGATCGTGCTGAAGTGTCTGATTCCCCTCGAGCAAAGGCAGGTGACATGAGCCCAGCCAGAGCTCCCCGTCAGCACAAAGGATTGAATCTGGAGAAAGCAGTTAGGGCTCATCCCGCGGGCTGAGCTGAATCAGTCAGTGAGGCTGTCATTGCCGTAATCCCGATCATAGCAAGTCCAGACTCAGCAGGACCTAGTGCCTGATCGATTAGTGATGTCTGCCTTGGGAAGAGGCAGGGCCAGCCTGACCTAAAGTGTGGGCTACACCCTCGCTGGGAAAGTCAGCACCCACCATTGTTTTCAGGTTTCCCGGGGAAAGATGTGCTCTTGTATATGAGCAGAGGCTCGGATCTCTTTTAGCAGTCCATAATAGCAGCATTACCCGTCCAAGATTATACAATTGGGCACATAAATCTAAAAATGATGTCTATGCAGTGTACAGAAAAAGAAAGCGGTCATGGTCTGGGGAAAAGTTGTTGCTTTTTGGTGCATAAAATTAAGTATAACTTAGAGAGCTAAAATCACGATGGTTGAAAATTGCATGGTTCTGGCTCCGGAATCCAGAAGCACTTAGCGGTGCAGTGCGTCTGTGGCCACTGCGCATCGCACCTGAATTTTTGCTGTACTTTTATCCCTCCCTGCTTTGCGTTTCCTCGAATTTGTATATTCGTATGTTTGGGGAAGTGAAATACTCTTTTATTGATTATCTTGCCACATAACTTAAAAACTGCCTTATCTCTAAAATACTGAAGTTCTATTACTGAGGCTTTAAAATGCATTCCATCTGCTGTCCCCCTTAGAGCTGTAGGTTTCCATGTAGGTTCAGGAATCGCTCCCGCCGCCGTGTTTATACTATGCAGATGCCTACAGGCCTCAAAAGGATCATGGCCTGAACCCTGAAAGAGCGGGGGCTCCTTGGGAGATTTCACTGTTCACGATGCCCCATAGAAAGCGTTTCCTTCAGCACAGCCCAGAGACAGGTGACCACAGCATTCATGGGGCCCAAGGCCGGGCCTGTCAGCAGAGCTGCCTGTGCTGGGCCCTGAGACTCAGGGGGAAAGAGCTGGCTGCTCCTCTGACCCCTAGAGAGGTCAGCTCGCCGCTGAAATCCACGGCACATCTTTCCTGCTCTTTATAGAAAAAAGACATTTTTATTAATGTGAGTGAGAGCAACCCACATGAAGCAACCACATCAGGACACTTTTCTGAATGATAGATGGACAGATAGATAGAAAAAGGAGTTCCCATCATGGCTCAGGGGTTAACGAACCCGACTAGGAACCATGAGGTTGTGGGTTCGATGCCTGGCCTCTCTCAGTGGGTGAAGGATCTGGCGTTGCCATAAGCCGTGGTGTAGGTCGCAGATGTGGCTTGGATCCCACGTTGCAGTGGCTCTGGCGTAGGCCAGCGGCTGCAGCTCCGATTAGACCTAGCCTGGGAACCTCCATATGCTGCAGGTGCAGTCCTAGAAAAAAAAAAAAGGCAAAAAAAAAAAAGACAGATAGATAGATAATAGATAGATAGATGATAGACACTATATATTCACAAATAGATAAATTCATAGATAGGTAAGAGATATATACATACATAGATACATAGATACATTTCTAGATAGATTCATAGATAGACGGACGGATGGACGGACAGACAGACAGGTAGGTAGTTGTAAATAGATATGATCCTTGATGGCGGGACAGCGTTTAAGGTGAGGGAGCCCCAGCTGGGGCCCCTCTTGCCCATCTTTGACTTCCGCTCCGAGGTCTGCCCCAGGCTGCGGACAAAGCTCTTCCTGGGGATGCGGAGCCAGCTGCTCAGGGACCCGCTGCCCGCTCCTCCGCGCCGCCTGGCTGTCGGGGCTCGGCTGTGAGGTCTGATCCCAGAGAAGGCCCTGGTTTCTCTTCTCAGCCTTGCCGCTGCTCAGGCTCCCACTGCCCTCCGCAACTGAGAGGAAGGGGAGGAGGTGGGCCCCAGCCCTCCCCACTGCCCAGGGGGGGTCAGACTGCAGGTGGCTGGGCAGTTTGCCCTCCTGGAGTGTTGTCACTGCGGCACTGATGCCTGCTGCAGCTGCTGTGTGTAAAATAGAGCAGCAGCACTTGCCCAGGAGGCGGCGAGCCTGTGCCCTGAGCCCCATGCCCAGCCGTCCCTTCGTTCATCACTAGCCCGTGGAGTTAAGCAGCATGTAAACATCCAGGCCGGCCTTCGGAGCAGCTGCCCTGTTTATAATCCCACATCTGTGTGGTGCACTGGGTTTCCATATTTCACACGTTCTCCCAAGAAGATGTTTGCAAACGGTTTCCACTATTATGAAAAGAACAGTTTCCTTTTTCCAAATACCTTACACACACCGGGCACCCTCCTGAGCTGTATCCATGCTTCCTGCCCTTGACTCCTGAGGACAAGCGAGAGGGGGTGTATTTGTTAGCGTGACCAATTGTCAGGCTTTTCCAGAACTGAAGAAAAGGCGGGGAGAGGGGTTTCTGGGACATGGGACTTTCGGTGCTGAAACCAGCATGAATCGATCACCCGCTATTAGCCCCCCCCCCATTTTACCCACAAGGCAACTGAGGCTCAAAGGAGTCCAGAGCTAGACCAGGGCACAGGGCGAGTGGGGCAGCTGGATGCTGGTCCGGCTGGTTCCAAGGCCAAGGCTGGTGCTCCTACCACCCACGATGGGCCGCCTCCAGCCAGTGCTCATTTTTACAGACAGAAGCATCCAAACATCTTTCCTAATGATCTAGATTCCACTGCGTGTGCGCTGGCGGTGTGTTTCCAAGCCTTGATCCTGAAGACAGAGGAGCAGAGAGTGGGATGGGCTTGTGTGGAGAGAGCTGCTCCATGCATGCACGCCCCCCCCCAACCCCAAGGATACTTCTGCACCGAGCGCTGTCCGGGTGGACAGTCCCTGCGCTGCTCGGGCCCCAGCTCTGCCTTCCAAACCCTGGCACTGTCCCCACTCCAGGGACCCCAGCGTGCTCGGCCCACCTGAAGACTTTAGAACCACATTTTTCAAGACGGGAAAGGAAGGTTTCTTTTTAAAACAAGGCAAATTAGGCGTTCCTGTCGTGGTGCAGCGGAAACGAATCCGACTAGGAACCATGAGGTGGCAGGTTCGATCCCTGGCCTCGCTCCGTGGGTGAAGGATCCGGCGTTGCTGTGAGCTGTGGTGTAGGTCACAGATGCAGCTCAGATCCCTTGTTGCTGTGGCTGTGGTGTAGGCCGGCAGCGGTAGCTCCGATACAATCCCTAGCCTAGGAACCTCCATATGCCACGGGTGCGGCCCTAAAAAGCAAAATAAAATAAATAAGTAGAAATAGATTTTCAAAAGGCAAATTATATAGGCATATTGTAACAGAAGAAAGATATATGAACAAAAGCTTATCACCTTCTTCATCTCCATCACACACACGAGACACCAGCGTAAAAAGATTGGTGTGCGTCTGCTGGGACCGGCATTGCGTCCCTCCCATGCACACGTTGACGCCCCAGTCCCCATGTGAAGGGGTTTGGAGATGGACCCTTTGGGAAGGGACGAGGTCACGGGGCGGGGGGGACACTCAAAATGGGATTAATGCTCTTATAAGTGGAGAATGCAGGGAGTTCCCTCCTCCCCCCTTCCTCCCTCCCTCCACCCCCTCCCTCCCTCCCTCTCTACCCCACCCCCACCCTCTGCCACGTGAAGACACAGCAAGACGATGGCCAGCAGCAAACCAGAAGGCTGGCACTCTGGTCTCGGGCTTCCAGCCCCCACGACCGTGAGAAATAGATTTCTGTCGTTTATAAGCTCCTCACCTACGGAATTCTGTGACAGCAGCCTGAGCAGACCAAGCGACATCCTGCCACACCTTTCTCTTAAAACAAGCAATCGTGTGCGTGTGATTCACATGAGGCATGTGCTCAAATAGACGTGGAATTATACCAGCCACATTACATTTTTCCTCACGTGAAAATATTCCACGGATGTTTTCAATATATAGATATCCTGCCAATGATTTTATTGGCCACGAAATCGTCCATTGAATTATAAATGCCATAATTTATTCGGCCATTCCATTATGCATGAATATGGAATTTGCTGCTTTTGTTTTTTAACTAATAAAGCTGATCCCAACTACTTTTTTTTCCCCTTTGTGTTGTCTCGGTTCCCTTGTGTTACTTACATCTTAGCTTGGTTCTGAGAAGGGACAAGAATATTTCATTCTCTCTCCAGGAACCACGGTTTTTCCTTAACTTAGCAATTTGTTTCTAAGAAATTGACAAAAAAGTTTTCTTTCCTTCTTTTTTTTTTTTTTTGTCTTTTTTAGGGCCGCACCCACAGCATTTGAAGGTTCCCAGGCTAGGGGTCTCATCAGAGCTGTAGATGCCGGTCTACACCACAGCCATAGCAACGTGGGATCCAAGCCACATCTGCGACCTACACGACAGCTCACGCAACACCGGATCTTTAACCTGCTGAGTGAGGCCAGGGATCGAACCCACATCCTCATGGGTCCTAGTTGGATTCATTTCCTCTGGGCCATGAGGGGAGCTCCCACAGATTTTCTTTTACATTCATTTTTCCAATTTTTCCTCTTGTATTTGAAGAAACAGAGTTTTTTGTTTTGTTTTGTTTTAGGGCTGTTTTGTCCATTCATTTACCTAAGATCGTGAGACACATCCTCCGATAAGAGAGCATTTACCTACCTTGTAAGTGCCTGTATCAACCAAAATGACACAGGTTTGGGGGATGCATGAGGCCTTATCAACCTGGAAAAGCAAAAAGCCACAGCTTCAGGCAGAGCCGTGCTGCTCAACAGCTAACAGCAGAGATGGGGTGGGAGGGGTGGGGGAGGGGGGAAGGGGGGAGAGGACCTCTGACTTGTAAAGTCTGCCAATTTCCAAGACATAAATGCCCCCACATTGACCCACTTCCAGCTCCCAACACAACTTCTCCGACTCCAGCGTCGGGAAGGCACCATCGCGGAGGGACCCCCACCATCTGCCAGGACCACTGGCTGGCATTGATAACTCAAGGACATTGACAAGGATAAAAGGTGTTAAAATAATCAGGCAGTGGTGTGGCTTGAGTGTTTACCAGCTTTGGTTTTAATATTCTTTGCTTTTGAAGAACGAGTGGTTTAGCAGTTGGTTCTTATGGGCTGGAGGAAGCCTGCGAGGACACACCCCAGACCGGGGTCCCCAGCAGCACGCTGGGCTGCGTCCCTTCCTCCTGCCACCAGCCGAATGCGCAATGGTCACGCTCGGGCGGCTCACCTGCACAGAGAGAGATCCCCTAGCCAAGGCATTCTTCACATCCGGGCACAAGGAGTGCTTATGGCTTTTAAAAACCATTTCCCCACTTTCTAACCATTGAGGCTTAAAAATAATCTCAGGCGGGAGTTCCCGTCGTGGCGCAGTGGTTAACGAATCCGACTAGGAACCATGAGGTTATGGGTTTGGTCCCTGCCCTTGCTTAGTGGGTTAACGATCCGGCGTTGCCTTGAGCTGTGGTGTAGGTTGCAGACGCGGCTCGGATCCTGCGTTGCTGTGGCTGTGGCGTAGGCCAGTGGCTGCAGCTCTGATTCGACCCCTAGCCTGGAAACCTCCATATGCCGTGGGAGCGGCCCAAAGAAATAGCAAAAAAAAGACAAAAAATAAAAAATAAAAAATAAAATAATCTCAGGCCCCATTTTCCAGTAGGGCCCTGACACATTAACTCAGGGAGCTCCTCGCTGCCTTTCTCTCCCTCTCCCTCCCTCTCTCTCTCTCTCTCTCTCTCTCTCTCTCACACACACACACACACACACACACTTACCTTTTCCAGTGATAAACTGTTGGCTTTGAGTAGTTTATATGCTAAGCCGTTTCATCATAGTTTATGTAAGTTTTTGCAGTGGTGCAGTTTTGTGCTTCTCTCTCTCTCTCTCTCTTTTTTTCTTTTTTCTTTTTTGTGTTTTGTCTTTTGTCTTTTTAGGGCTGCACCTGCAGCACATGGAGGCTCCCAGACTAGGGATCTAATCAGAGCTGTAGCTGCCGGCCTGAGCCACAGCCACAGCAACGCCAGATCCAAGCAGCATCTGCGACCCACACCACAGCTCACAGCAACGCCGGATCCTCAACCCACTGAATGAGGCCAGGGGTTGAACGTGCAACCTTATGGTTCCTAGTCGGATTTGTTTCTGCTGTGCCACGACGGGAACTCCATGTGACTCTCTTAAAGCCAGTTCTGGGCGCCTTGGCATCACATGGCCAAGAGAGGAGAGGTCTGAAAGTGGAGCCAGAAGACCCGGGCCTGCTGGCTCCCCAGGTGTGGTCAGCAAGGTTTTCTTTGCTCTGACCCCTTTCCAGAAAGGGAGAGGGCACTTCTGCAAGATGGAATAGGAAGCTCATGATGCCCAATCATAAGGTCCGAGAAGAGAAACTGTGACCAAAGCCGTGGCCCAGGTAAGGTACAGAGGTGCGGGGCCACAGCCTCGATGGGATCTGGGGCTGGAGGCAGGTGTGAAGGTCAGGGGTGAGCCAGCCTCTGCCAGAAGCCAGGGAGGGGTCGGGCCATCCTGCTGGTGACATGCAGCTGAGAACCAGCAACTGTGGACTGCTCTGGGGGCCCGGGCATCTAGGACGAGGACATCAGGGAGGTGATGGGCGAGTGTCACACGCGCTGTGCCCACAGCCACCGGGAAGAAGAGGAGGCCGGCCCCGGGGTGGGCAGGAGGTGGAGCTCAGGGGCACGGAGGAGCAGAAACAAAAGTTCTCACCCCAAATCAACCTGCAACCTCAGATCTAAGACACGTGAAGAAGTTCCTGCTGCGGCACAGTGGGTTAAAAATCCAACTGCAGTGGCTCCGGGTGCTGCTGAAGCATAGGTTCGATCCCCAGCTCGGCAGAGTGGGTTAAGGATCCAGTGTTGCCACAGCTTCAGCATAGGTCACAGCTATAGCCCTGGCCCAGGAACCTCCATATGTAGAGCAATGCAACCATAAAAATAAAACACACACACACAGGAAGATGCCTAAAGCCTAAATGATTAGCTGACAAAACCAACACTGGAACATGAATTAACTTCAAACACAATTAATTTTGTCAGCCATTCTGGCACAAATTAATGAAAAAAATCACTTTTTTTTTTTTAGAAAGAAAAAGCTATCTGACAAACAAAACACGTACATATTAAAGAGCCACTTAAAACTCTCGGAAATGAAGAATAGAATTACTGAAACAAAAATTATACCTGGGAGCTCCCGTCGTGGCTCAGTGGTTAGCGAATCTGACTCGGAACCATGAGGTTGTGGGTCTGATCCCTGGCCTCACTCTGTGGGTTAAGGATCCCGCATTGCCCTGAGCTGTGGTGTAGGTCACAGATGCGGCTCGGATCCTGCGTTGCTGTGGCTGTGGTGTAGGCCAGCATCTGTAGCTCCGATGCGACCCCCAGCTAGAACTTCCATATGCCTTGGATACGACCTTAAGAGGCAGAAAAAGAAAAAAGAAATATGCCAGACAGAGAAAGACAAATACTGTGTGTTATCTCTTATATGCAGAATCTAAAAAGATATACTGAGCTAGTCGATGTAAGAAAAGAGAAGAAAGACCTGGTGGTCCCCAGTGGAGAGAGAGGAGGAGGGAGACGCCACACGGGGTGGGGCTAAGAGGTACAGGCCGCCATGTGTGAAAGAACTAAGCTACAAGGGAATGCTGTCCACCCCAGGGAAGAGAGCCCGTCTTTTATAATAATTATAACTGGAATAGAACCTGCCAAAGACACCTAAAACTGACACAATGTTGTGTATCAACTATATCTCTATTTAAAAAAATTTTTAAACCCTCAGATCTTATGCTAGAGAAAAGGAGAGGTGAACATAATAAAAGGCTTTCAACAGAAGAGGTAAGGAAAAGGACAGGTAAGTGAGCAGGCGGAAGACAGAGGCAGGAACGCATACGCATGGAAGAGGCATTAATAAATCAGAAGACAGATTGCACCAGGCGCCTTGTGCCAGTGCAGCCCGGCCTCCGTCTGATGCCAGCTGCCACCTCAGCGTCCGGCTGACCCCCTCCCCTCACCCCATCCCAGCCCCACATCCCTCACGCCTCCTCGGATACCCCCAGGATCCCATCCAGCACGCAGCCCAGAGCAGCCCAGAAGCAGGGAAGGTTACTGCCCTGGGGAGTGACCTCCCCTGTGGGAAGCAGGGGTCCTAGTGCTGTGATTCTTGGACAGAAAAGTCTGGGGAAAAAAAAAAAGAAAAGTCTGGGAGGCGCCTATACCCATCTCAGTAGGTCCTAGCTGGGTCCAGCCCCGACTGCCCAGGGCAGCGGCCAGCAGGTAGCACCCAAATAACAGGAAATGTGCATTCCTCCAAGTGCTCATGGAAGTAGGTTAATTAATAATAAGTGAGGGTGGTTTCTTGTTGTTGCTGTTTCAACCATCCTTTATTTTTATTTATTTATTTATTGAGTCTTTTAGGGCCGCACCTGTGGCACATGGACGTTCCCAGGCTAGGGTGCAAATCGGAGCTACAGCTGCCAGCCTACGCCACAGCCACAGCGATGTGGGATCCTTAACCCACTGAGTGAGGCCAGGGAGGGAACCCTCATCCTCATGGATGGTAGTCAGGTTCTTAACTTGCTGAGCCGCAAAGGGAATTCCTCAACAATTTGTAGAAATGCCGTCATCCAAAGCGCATTCTCAGAAGTCCATGCAATTACATTACACGTCAACAATGCAGACACTTCAAAAATGCTTAGAAAATGTAAATGCCCTGCTGAATGACCCGAGTTAGCAAATTACAGTAGAAATGAGGAGAGGCTGCTCCTCCCCGGTCCAGATGCCCACAGGGACGCATGATTTCATAGCAGCCGAACGTCACCCTAGAAGCACAACAGAACAGCAAATTTAAAAGTGAGGTCTTTGTAAAAACTAAGAAAACAGGCAAACCTGCAGCCGGAATGATACAGAAGAGGGGGCGAGGGAGGAGGGAGGGAGGGGAGGGCGAGGAGAACCAATCATGACTAAGAAGAACAAGTGGGATTTAATTGTGAGCATCATTAAAAACACACGAAGAGATCCTATGAAGAGAGCCTTATCTGGTGGACCTGCAAGCCACTTTGCAAGGGATCACCTTCAGAAAAGTAAAAGTCACCAAAATTGCCTCAAGAAGAAAACAAAAGCCTGAATAAACCTACAAAGCCTTCCGTAGACCGAACCCGTAGTTGCGTTTCCCCACCGTCCTAAGGAGCCCAGACAGAGTCTCAGGCGAATTGTATCAAAAATTCAAGACATAGATCATCCGCATCTTACACGAACTGTTCCAAACAAAAGACGAAGCAGGAGCGCCGTACCGTTCATTTTAAGAGGCCAACAGAAGTTTGAGAGTAAAATCATACTGGGAAAATACATCCGTGCAATTCCACACAAAGGCCACAAACGGAGTAAAGAAATCCTACAAACGGAGAGCAAAAACAATCCCAAACAATCCAACTTTTTTTTTTAATGTCTGCATTCATGTCCAATGAAATTTCCCAGGCCAGGGACTGAATCCCAGCCCCAGCTTCGACCTTTGCCACAGCTGCTTTAAGTCAGATGCTTCCCCCATGGCACTGGGCCAGGGACTGAACCCATGTCGCCACAGAGACAACACCGGATTCTTAACCCGATTCACCCCAGGGGGAACTCCACATCTCACATTTAAAATGCAAAGAGTAGATGAATAAGAAATTCACAGAAGAAACTCAAGCATCCAATAAACAAAGAAAAGACGCTCCAATTTGTCAGCCAATGGGAAACTAGAAGTTAAACCATGAAGTACCGCATCCCTTGTCAGACTGTAAACATTTGAGGTCCACAGATGACAGGGTTCCTGGTACATTTCATGGGGGTATAAAGTGGTACAACCACTTTGCAGGGCAATTTGGCAGCATTTGGTGAATTTGAAGACACCTGTTCCCTGAAGGGTGACCCCTTTTACAGCTAAAGGACATGAACCCTGAGGTCCAAGTCCACAGTCAGCTCAGGGCAGAGCCACACTCTGTCCATCACCGCCACCTGCCTCCAAATAAGATGATTCATCTTATGTGATGGACAGTCTCTGATGGCACTTGGACGTTTTAATAAAATAAGCTTTTTTTTTTTCCTCCACTCTAAGGATATCTCTTTAAAAGGAAAAAAAAAAAAAGGCTTCCAAGTGTTTAATGCAAATAGAAGATCTAACCATCACATGCCACCTCCTCCAGTGTGTCGATATAAAGGATGTCAAAAATTGCAAGTGGGGGAAAAAAAACAGTGGGTGTATTTTTAGCTTTAATGCTAACACAGAGCAACCCGTGCAATCATGTGAAAATGTTTCCAAGAACATGGTAACCACTTAAAAATGGCCTGTTTTCTAAAAGGAAACCCAGGCTATTTTGCCAGAGGAAACCCATGTTTCTAAGAAGCCAAATTGGATTTGGGGTGAATGGCGTCACCTCAGGGACTGCTTTTAGGAATGATTCCTCTCCGGTCTGCACCCAGAGACTGTGCTTTTTTTTTAGAATTTAACTTTTTTGACCACGTGTGCAGTGGCTTGATGTGGGATCTCAGGTCCCAGATCAGGGGTTGAGTCTGGGCCGCCATGGTGAAAACACCAAATCCTAACCATTAGACCACCAGGGAACTCCCACAGACTGTGCTCTTGGGAGTCAGGCTTTTCAGCTGAAAGAAACTGGGGGAGCCTCTCGGAGGGGGTCTCTGTTCTACAGATGAAAACTGTCATGTGGCATTTCTCCTGCTTCCCTGTGAGTTCTTGGGGACACTTTGAAGCATCTCCCCAGCTACATGGTCATCTTTCTCTACCTTGGAGGAATGTGTTGTCCTTGGGAGGAAAGGTACCAGTAGCCACGAGCTTTTCCAGAGATGCACTGATACCCCAGCATTGTACGGTTTTGTTCATTCAAACACTGAACCTTGAAGTAGGTGCCACTTCAAGTTTCCAGAAAGAAGCATGAAAGCAGGTCCCTCAGCTCCCTGTCTATAATTGTGTGGCTCTGGGGGCTGAGAGAGCGCGAGAGCAGACTGATGGGTGGGGGACTTCAAGCTGTGATCTGCTAAGGTGATGTGCAGAGCTGGGGGAAAGGGGGCAGCAAGGAAAAGACGCTAGAGCGTTTTGAAACAATGAGTTCATTTAAAAGCATTTACAGAGCACCAGCTCCAATGTCATTGTCATTCGAGGTGGACACTGTGGGGCTCCAGAGCTGGGGGTACTTGGTCCCCAGCCTGGAATTTTCTGCAAGCTCACTGATGGCTGAGTCCTACAAAGGCATATGGCAGACATGAACACACACGTACCTTTGCGCACGCGCATCCAAACATAAGAAACTTTTAACCAGCCTTCAAGCAAGCATCACTGCTTTGTAGAAGCCCAAAGAAAATACTTCCCATGAGATGGAGCAGCAGGCTTCCAGAGAGAAATGGCAGTGTGTCCGGTGTGTTTCTGGAGTTAAATTCACAGGAGTCAGACACCCATCGTGTACCAGGAAGCAGGCACTGGGCAGAATCATCAAATAACCAAGGCGATAGGGTCCCTGGCTTTGAGGATCTAGCCTAACTTAGCACTGCTTTACGAAGCCAACTCCAAATCTGCAATTGAGGTCATTTCTTATAAAAACACATCAGATTAAAATATCTAAATGGCAGCTAAGAGAAGACACGAGGAGCCAAGAAGCTCTGAGGAGCTGTGAGGGGGGCAGGGGGTGATCACCCCGTCTTTGCAGCAGGCAGATGGACCAGGATGAACGTGTGCAAACAAGAAGTGGAGGGCCTTGAGGAAAACAGAAGCTTTTTCTTTTGGCTGCACCTGTGGCTTGCGGAAATTCTGGGCGATGGATCGAACCGGTGCCACAGCAGTCAAAACGCTGGGTCTTTAACTCTTAGGCCAGCAGGGAACTCCTAAAACATAGGTTTTTTTAAGAACATTGCCAGTGATGAAATACAGTTTATATTTTAAAGCAAGACAATAAAAATTAACCATGAAACTCTGTGTGTTTCCTTCGACCCCCTCCTTCCCTCGGACATGTGCAGCGGACCTCTGCATGGCACACTGACCACACCTCCTCAACGATGGTAGTGTCTGCTCAACCAGCACAGATCAATTTTTTCCCCTCCCTTCGACACTTGCAATGTAACTTCTTAAAAGAACAGCATTCTTGCCTCACTCCACAGGCGGTCACCGTGACCAGCTGTTGGCTTTGTAGGTGCCTGTATCCTTGGGGAACTGTACATAAAATGTCAGTATGTCACTTTGATGTATGACCCTTTGTCTTGAAAATGTACAACCCCTGTGCCTTTGACTTCAAACCAGCAGCACGGTTCTCAGAGCTTTCTGAGAATGTTCTTCCTGGGTTATAACCCTCAGTTTGGCCTGAATAAAATTTCCCTTTTTTTCTTCTAACTTGATAGTTAATTGAATTTTCATCAACACCAGGAAGAGCAGGAATATCCACGGAGTTTCCTTCCTGGCAGGTGGATGGTTGGTGTGCCAGGGAATTCAGGAAGCCAAGGACGACAGGTGGAAAAAGATAAGCTGCCAAGATTCCAGGTCTAAAGCCCCTTCCTAGGAGGTGTCGCTAAAACCCTCTGAATTCTCAAATCCAGGTTGAAAAGTGTTGCCAGAACAAGCGCATTCTCCATGAACAGATGCAACCTGACTGAAGCTGAACAGAATTAAAGCACTGCAACAAAAGCAGCAGCCAACAAAGTTTTTACATGAAACACAATGTATACTTGTGCATGTGTGTATCCGTACCCAGATTTGTTCCAGGAACAGACCGTGCAATCTGTGAGTCTGTTAAGGTAACTTAAGAGACAAATCAAGAGGCTGAAACACTGGCTCTAATTCATCCAGCACCCATTCCGCCCTCCTTCAGTCTGTTAACCCGCGTCCTGGGAGAAGACCCAGGTAGGGCTGACTTCTTGCAAGCAAGTGGTCCAGAGCTAAGCTATCAGAGCCTGAGCCTCTCCTACACGGTGATTGGCTTGGGCGTGCTCATGTGAC
Organism: Sus scrofa; assembly: GCF_054392235.1. Lineage (NCBI taxonomy): Eukaryota > Metazoa > Chordata > Mammalia > Artiodactyla > Suidae > Sus > Sus scrofa. The sequence goes on along the minus strand of NC_139395.1, from coordinate 220,900,620 downwards.
TCAGCCCGGCCAATCAGAGTCCTTCCTCGTCCTCTGCCAGGGGACCTGCTGGAAAGTTGTCCGTGTTGCCCTGCTCAAGAGCCTGGGCTCTGCCAGCCTTCACCCCAGCCTGGCCTTGGCAGATGACATCGTCAGAGCCTTTCCCGGGGCCCCTGTGTGCTCCTGACTTCCCCCTTCTGTGAGCAGCAAACGCCCTGTTTTGCTTCTGCTCGTTTGAGATGGTTGCAGCTCAGAGAGTGTCCTGAGTACGACAGCTTTGTGAGAACGGCTCTGAAAATGGCCTTTGAAGGAAAACACAGCCAACCATTGCCCGACATAGACATGGAACTGGCGGTGAATTCAGGCCATTGCAAGCGGGATGTTCTACGTTTTAGAGGCATAAATGAACCTCTCCGTTATACCTTATTGTCCCCGCCCTCTCCTGCTGCGTCTCCCTCTCTCCCTCTGGCTCCCCCCCCCCCCCGCCCCCGCCCCCGCACACAGAGCCGGTTATGAGATGAAATCAATTCCCCAGGTGCTAGATGTCATTAATACCAGAGAGTAGTTACTGACTGAATGGTACCTCGTCACTTTGGAAGAGGTAGTGGAATTTCTAGAGTAACACCTGGCTCTCTTTCTTGGAGCAGTTTTTGAATTGGCTGAATAGTTCCGGAAAACTCGAAGCTCTGGCAGTAGACTGCCACTTTAAATGCAAAGGAGACAGTGGCACTAGCTCATGTGGTGGAGCCGCTCCGGGTCTTGGATGACAGTCTGGAAAGTTCTTCGGGAACAAATGTACCATCTTGTTCCTGGTGATCCATACAGGGTGTTTCCAGAGGGAAAAGCCCCACCCCTGTCCCTGTTGGGGATCTGGACTCACTGACCCCTCTGCTGTCTCTAGGGTAGAGGTCCCTGTGCCCCTGCCAGCCAAGCCTGCAGCTGTCCTTGCTGGCTGGGGCCCACACAGCCCCAGAATGGGCTTGATGGTTGGCTCCTGGCCCAGCCTCCCGACTCAGAGGGGCCGCACTACCAAGGCACCCTGGACAGGGAGTCCTGACCACTGACTCAGCCAGTCACCACCACCGCCACAGCTGGCCAGGCCACTGTCCACATGGCCAGAGGTGTGGTCACTTACCTCCCAAGCAGGGTCTTGTCTCCTTGCACACACCCCTGGCCACCAGAGAGGGACCAAGCTCGCAAAATGAGAAAGCCCTGGCCCAGGAGTCACAAGAAAGACCCCATCTCAAGACCAGCCCCACTGGGGGGAGGGGCTTGGACAGGTCACTGAGCCCCTGTGGGCCACACTGTCCCCATGAGAAAGTGAAGTTACCGGACTCCATCAGTGCTTTTCAAACGGTCGCTGCCCAAGACTCAGGCAGGTGGTGGGGATGGAGGGGACGGTGCAGGGCCTCAGCCTCCCTCCCTTTTTCTGCAGCTGGGCAGTTCTCTCCCACCAGAATCACTGGACAGTAGGCTCCTCAGCTGAAAGCAGTTTGAACTTGCCCTGTGCTCCCAGCGCATGATCCTCCAAGGCCTCTCCCAGTCTGCGATGCAGTGACTCAGGGAAACCCGTACGTGCCTGGGAGGGCAGAATCGATCCACAGGGAACCGCTGGTCAGCTGGGGGGGGCACTGGCCCAGGACTGTCTTTGGGCTTGAAACACCCACTGCCTGATTCCATGGTTATGTCACCTTCCTTACCCCATCAACGAGTGCTCAGAACATGTGTGCTAAATGAAATATGAAACAGGAAGCTTGGTTTGGGGGTTTCAGTAGTTCTGGCTGTTTTTAGGAAGTTTGTTGAACCTAATTTTAATTTCACATTTGAAAAAAACTTCAAATGTGAATTTGAATTTAAAAAAAAAATTTTTTTTTTAATTTGTGAGAGTTCCTGTTGCAGCTCAGTGGTAACCAACCCAACTAGCAGCAATGAGGACTTGGGTTCAATCCCTGGTCTCGCTCAGTGGGTTAAATATCCGGCGTTGCCACAAGCTGTGATGTAGGTCACAGATGCGGCTCAGATCTGGCATTGCTGTGGCTGTGGCTTAGGCCAGCAGCTGTGACTCCAATTGGACCCCTAGTCTGGAAACTTTGATATGTCCCGGTTGTGGCCCTAAAAAGACCAAAAAAAAAAAAAAGTGTGTGAATTAAAAATCTCTCTTGGAAATAAGTTCTTTCCTATACGGTTAAAACTACCTGGAAGGAGGAAAAATCATTGTTATTATTATTATTATTTAATGTAGACTTTTTTTTTACTTTTTTATGTAGACATTTCTTTAAAAGTACGCTGTCAACATTTTTGTCGTTCTCCCAACATTTCAAGAATTCGAAAATTAGAGGAAGCTCAGCAGAGCAGGGTAAAATGCATAAGCTCTGACTGTTCTGAATTCAAAACACTCAAAGAGAAAGAGTCACCCCTCGCCCCCCATTTTCAGGACCACCTGTGAGCCAGCTTTGCCTGTTGCAGTCACCCAGCCACACAGCATCACTCAGGACCCAACTTCACGGCACAGCCCCGACAATCACACTGTGTGCGCTTTAAGCAGCCTGTGCCCCAGGTCACCTGCAGAGAACTCTTTGTATTCGGTGAAGCGGCTCTGAGCCTCAGTTTCCCCAATGAACCTGGGAGCACTCATGCCCACAGAGGCTCTGCACGTTGCAAGCAATGGCCTCCAGGCCACTTTTCAGGCCAGCCAGACCACGTCCCCGCAGTGACCCGCTCTCCTCTCCCAAACCCACCCACAGTCTCGCTTGTTGCCAACGCAAGCCACCTGTGAGGCCTCCAGACACAATGACACATTCAACGGCCCCTCCTGGCCGTTCCTGGAAGACAGCCAAAGTCAGAGTCCACCGTGAGTCCTGACCTGTGACCGTTGAAGGTCATGTCTCTCAGAAGTCGGCTTTGGAAATCCGTGTTTTCCTCCCTCCTCCTGAGTTTTAAGAGGGAGGTTGATGGCGAGAGTGAAGACCGACAGAGGGAGAAGGTTCTATATAGAAAGGGAGCGATGAGGCGCCGAGTGCACCTGCCCGCCTGCGGGAACACCTTTCGGCTCATGTTCAAGCGTGTATCTCACCCTGTCATCCCTTCATCCGAGTCAGTTGGGAAATCAGAGAGTGGGGAACTCTTGCTGAACTCCCACAAGCTGCAGGCACTGTGCGAAGGCTGCCAGATGAATAGATATTGTTTCGGCTCTCAAGGACTTTATTGTCTGAGGCAGGAGAAGGACAAGCAAATAATAACAGCATAAAAATGCTGCATCCAGCACAGACAGTACACGCTGGAGGCAAGAGAAAGAAGCAACACACTTGTGTTCTTTTGACATTTGGGGTGAATGATGTTTTTATTTGAAATGTATGTTGTTGTGGTGGTTGTCGAAACTGATGTTAAAAGGCCTGCCTTAAAAAACGATGACCTCTTGCCGTGGGAGCCCTAATATGTACACAAATGAAAGGTAGCAAGACCCTATTATAAAGGAAAGCACAGAGTTGCAGGTGCAAGGGTCTTGCGCTCTAGGTGATGTGGTGTAACGTTATCTGAAGGCTAGATGGGAAAAGGCAGGGGTACAAGAGGGTGTAACAAAGATAATAGCACGACTGTAACCGAGCAGGACCTGGGAGGTCTCCCCAGAGTGGACCCCCACAACTCACATCCTCCTGCCTTTTTATCTGTAGAAAAACTTTACTCAAAGAACTGATTTCATCAGGGAAGTGAAAAAAAGCAGAGAAAAAGAAAACGGGAATAATGTTTCATTCATTCTACAAAGTCAAAGACCTTCAGTTCTTCAAACACTTAGATAATATTCTGAGCCGTGACCTTGGAGCTGTTTGGCAGGTGCTGAAGCCCCGCCAGGTGGAAGAAGTTAACTGTGTGCTGCCCACAAGCACAGAGACCCAGAGCAGGTGGAAGCAGAAGGCCGATGACGCTGACTCCCAGTGACCTCTCCACCCACCAGTCAGAAGAGTGTCCAGGAGCTGACCACGCCCTGCTCCTCAAACGCTATCAGACTTCTCACTACTCCTTCTAAGGGGGGGTGGGCACAGTCCCTGGGGCACTAGCCTGCTCTGTTTCCCTCTTTGCCTGGCCATTAAAGCTACTTTTTCTGTTTCTGCCAGCTCTGTCTCCGCGTTTCTATTTGGCATCGGTGTACAGAGGCAGCCGAGATTTCCGCAACGTGACCATGGAGTCACAAGACAGAAAGCACAACTAATAAGCTGAGGGTAGAGAGCAAATGGAATACTAAACAGCACTCAGTTTAAAATGCCTGTTACAGGCAGTTCCTATCCTGGCTCAGCGGAAACGAATCCTACGAGTATCCATGAGGATACAGGTTCGACTCCTGGCCTCACTCAGTGGGTTAAGGATCCAGCGTTGCCGTGAGCTGTGGTGTAGGTCTGACGTTGCGGCTCAGATCTGACATTGCTGTGGTTGTGGTGTAGGCTGGCAGCTACAGCTCTGATTCGACCCCTGTGCTGCTGGTATAGCCCTAAAAAGAAAAAAAAAAATGTTACACAGAGTTTACCATAATTTTTAAAAAAGGCTCAGTGCTCATTTGATCAAAATGGGGGGGGGGGGACAAAATCATAGATTTAAACCCAACCCAACCCCAAATTATCTCCGATGTAAGGGGGACAAACATTCCAATTAGAAGGCAGCTATTGCCAAAGCAGAACCTGAATGTCTGTTGTCTATAAGAAAATCCATTTTAAATACAACGACACAGGTGGATTAAGGGGAAGGACTGGGAAGGGATGTGCAGAAACGAGGCGTGAGATCAGCTGGATCAGCTGTGTTAACACGAACTAGACCTCAGGACAAGGACGCTCGCCAGACATGAAGAATAAGTTGCAGAATGGTAATGGAGTAAGAGCCTCATGAGAGCATAAATGTGCACACACCTCTTTACAGAGCTTGAAAAACACCTCAAGGAAGAGCTGGTAGACTAGATAGAAAACTAGCAAAGATATCACCTTCACTCAAGAACATAGTATCAACCCGCTTGCCTAGTTTACGATTCCAGACACTCCGCCCAGCACTTGCCATAAGCATCCTTTTCAAGTACACGTGGAACATGCACCCCAAGGACCACAGGCAGACCTTGAAACAAGTCATAATAAGCATAAAGTGGTTCAAATGATGTAATGCCTGTTCTTTCACCGTAAGAAAATTAAACTAGAAATCAGTAACAGAAAATTACGTAGAAAATCTCCTAAATATTTGGAAATGAAATACATTTCTGAACAGTCCATGGGCAAAAAAAAAAAAAAAAAAAAACAAAACAAAAAAAAAAAAAAAAACTCACAAAAATTAGAAAGTATTTTAAATGGAATGAAAATGAAATCATACCATATCACTTTGTAGGATGCAGCTAAACTGGTGCCTAAAAGGAAATGTATAGTTTTCAATGCTTATATAAGAAAAAATAAAATAAAGCCCTCAAATAATTGATCTAAGTTTGTAAGTCAAGACAGTTGAAAGACAACAGTGAATTAAACCCAAATTAAGAAGGAAAGTAAGAATAGGTGGAAATCAATGGAACACAAATAGAAAAAGAATAGAAAATTCAGTGAATACAAAACTAAGTTCTTTGACGCGATCGATATAATTGATAATTATCTAGCGAGAAAAATTAGAGATAAAAGGAGAGAAAAGACGTAGTCACCAACATGAGGAATTATAAAGAGGACCTCACCGCAGCCATTACACACATTAAAAGGATAATAAAGGAATGTTATGCACAATTTATGCCAATACACCTGACAATTTACTTGAACAAATTCCTTTTATTATAACTATTTTAGTCTTAATTGTAAACAATTGTTATTTCCCCAATACGTTTTTTTCCTACTGTACAGCATAGTGACCCAGTCACACATATATGTATACATTCTTTTTTCTCCTATTATCACGCTCCATCATAAGTGACTAGACATAGTTCCCAGTGCTACACAGCAGGATCTCATTGCTGATCCATTCCAAAGGCTATAGTTTGCATGGTTTCACAGGCGAATTCTACCAAACCTACAAATTCCTTTTTAAAAAAAATTTATTGGAGTAGAGTCGACTTACAATGTTGTATTACTTCCAGGTGTACAGCAAAGTGACTCTGCTCTATGTATACATATATCCACTCTTTTTCCCCACACAGGGTACTACAGATATATTGCGTAGATTTCCCTGTGCTATACAGTAGGTCCTTGTTAGTTATCTATTTTATAAACAATTGTGTGTATGTGTTAGTTCCATCCTTCTAATTTATCCCTGCCCTCCCATGGTTTCCCCTTTGATAACCATAAAGTGGTTTTCCACATCAGTGAATCTATTTTTGTTTTGTAAATAAGTTTATTTGTATCATTATCTTAAGAGTGGAAATCCAAGTGATATCATATGGTATTTGTCTTTGATTTAATTCACTTGGGATGATCATCTCTAGGTCCATCCATGTTTCTGCCAATGGCATTATTTCGTTCTTTTTTATGGCAGGGTAATAGTCCATTGTATATGTGCACCACATCTTCTTTCTCCGTCCCCTATGGATGGATACTCCCATGTCTTGGCTACTGTAACTAGTGCTGCTATAAACAGTGGGGTGCATGTATCTTTTTGAAAAATGATTTTCTCCAGATAGATGCCCTGGAGGGGAATTGCTGGGTCCTATGGTCGTCTTAAATTCAAATGCTGGAAGGGAAATATTCCCACACTCTTCATACTGTTTTCGAAGGAATCTCCATATTGTTTTCCATAGTGGCTGCACCAACTCCCACTCCCACCACCAATGTAGGAGGGTTTCCTTTTCTCCACACCCTTTCCAGCTTTTAGAGCTTTTGAAGATGCCGTTCTGACTGGTGTGAAGTGATCCCTCATTGCAGTTTCGATTTGCATTTCTGTTATAATGAATGATGTTGAGCATCTTTTCATGTGCCTGTTGGCCATCTGTAGCTCTTGTTTAGCGAAATGCCTATGAACAAATTTCTTGAAAAATACAAATTATCAAAAGAATTAAATAACCTGACTATTCCCATATCTATTAAAAAACTTGAATTTATAGTTTAAAAACTTTCCTTAAAGAAAACTCTAATCCCAGATGAACTTTACTAAACATTTTAGGAAGAAATAATAATAATTCTGTATAAAATCTCTCAAAAATTCTTAGCATTGTTTTAGTAATTGACAACCTGATTATAAAAGGTCATACGAAAATGCAAACACCTAGAACAGTCGAACTTTTTTTTTAATGAATGAAATCAGACTTAAATTATTAATTATTAAAGTTCACCAGAAAGTCATTGTGACCAAGGCCTTGCAGTTGTATTGATGTGAAGACAAACCCATGGGGCAGAGTCCATAACATATCATCACATATACAGTCAATTAATTTTCAACAAAGATGACAAGGAAATTCAATAGGGGAAGGGAGAGTCTTTCCAGAAAGCGATGCTGGGTCAACAGGATGTCCAGATGGGGGGGGGGAAATGAACCTCGAACTTTACCTTGAGTCATGTTTATTGGGTGTGCCATTGGCTATGTCAATTATATCTCAATAAAGTGAATTTTTTAGGTCTACGCAGACTCCATATGGAAGTTCCCAGGTTAGGGGTCCCATTGGAGCTACACCTGCCAGCCTGCACCACAGCCACAGCAACACCAGATCCAAGCCACATCTGCCAACTACGTCACAGCTTGCAGCAATGCCAGACCCTTAACCCACTGAGGGAGGCCAGGGATTGAATCTGCATCCTCATAGATACTAGTTGGGTTCTTAACCTGCTGACCCACAACAGGAACTCCCTCGAGTTAAATTTTTAAAGAGCTGTTTATTTTTAACTGATTGTGTCAGGAGGAAAAAATATCCGCTGAACTGAATCCTTAGTCTTATGGTCTAGCAAAGAAATACACAAACGCCTGTGAAAAATCCACCTAATTTTCATATGTGATAAAGGAAGATATATGAGGGTCTAAACAGCATAGGAAAAAATGTTCCACATGATTCATAATTGGGAAAACCCAAATAAATCACAAGCTATCACTGCGCTCCCACCAGAATGGCTAAATTTTAAAAGAATGGCCACACCCGTGGTTGGCGACGATGTGGGACAATGAGAACTCACAGTCTGGGAGACGCAATAGTACAACCATTTCGCAAAGATGCCTGACAGTCTTCTAAAATTAAACGTACACCAGCCCATGAACCAAATTCCATGGTTAGATGGCTACACAAGAGAAGTAAAAGCACCAGAAGGGTCACCAAGAAACAGTAGCATTACCCGTACTAGCCAAATGCTGAAATCGGCTTGAGGCCCCATCATCAGACAAATGCATAAACCACTGGTGGTTTCTTCCTACACTGGAATGATATCCTTCAGAAGAAGGGTTTGCCCGCCAGCGCGGGCAGCAGTGCAACTCGCAGAAATTTATGAGAGTGAAAGAACTGTTACACGCAAGAGGTCCTACCGTGCAGCTCTGTGTCCATGAAGGTCTAGAACTTGCAAAACTATCTATAGTGGAAAAAAAGTCAGAACTGGGCTGCCTCTGTGTGGGGATAGGACCTGGGAAAGGCTGTGAGGGAACTTCCTCTATTTAATAGGCGCTTGGATTAGACTTCAATGTTATATGTTTTGCTGTTTATAATTTTATCTTTAAAATCCCTATAAACGAATAATGAACTCTAATGGCATGCATGCTGAAGCATTTCAAAGATGACATGTACTGGGGAGTTCCCGTCGTGGCGCAGTGGTTAAGGAATCCGACTAGGAACCATAAGGTTGCGGGTTCGATCCCTGCCCTTCCTCAGTGGGTTGACAATCCGGCGTTGCCATGAGCTGTGGTGTAGGTTGCAGACGCGGCTCGGATCCTGCGTTGCTGTGGCTCTGGCGTAGGCTGGCAGCTACAGCTCCGATTCAACCCCTAGCCTGGGAACCTCCCATATGCCGAGGAAGCAGCCCAAGAAATGGCAAAAAGACAAAAAACAAAAACAAAAACAAAAAAAAAAAACAAAAAAAAAAACACCCAAAGCTGACATGTACTGATATTTACAACTTTAAAATGATCTCAGAATAGCCTGGATGGATATCAGAATAGATGGATGCAGAGATGGACGGATGCTGTGATAAGCAAATACAGAAAAAAAAAATTGTTAATTTCAGAACCTAGGGCAGGGGTAGGTACACTTTTTCTGTAAAGGGCCAGATAATAAATATTTTAGGCTTTATGGGCCATACAGTATATGACTGGTCCACTCAACTTGTCCGTTGGTGCAAGAAATCAGCCACAAACTATGTAAATGACTCCATGAGCTTGTGTTTTCATACAACTTTACTTAGGGATGCTAAATCCGAATTTCACATAATTTTCGCATGTCACAAGATAGTTTTCCTCTTTGGGTGGCTTTTCAACCATGTAAAAACATAAAACCCTCTGGGTTTAGGAGAAGCTCCTGGATAAGGCACAGCATTGGGTTCTTAATTGGTAAGTTTATCCCATTCGTATTTAACGACCTGACACGTGTCTGATCCCAGTTCTCCGGCATCTGTGCAGCTATACTTTCCCTTTTTATAACAAGTGGACAGGACGCACGCACACACCTTCCTCTTTGTGTGGATCCCGGGTAATTCTCGACTCAGCGTCACAAGCCTACTTAGCACCAAAGCGGGTTTGGAGAAGCTCGCTTGTGCGCCTGCGCGTGAACCTCCCCGCCCAACGCGGCCACGTGGGCTCCGGGACCTTTCCTAAGACTTGAGCAGGAGCCTCGCTCCTGTTTCTCAGGCTCCGCTGTTTTCACCACCTCTCCCACCTGTAGTGACCTGAGGCATCGTGTGCAGCCTCCTCTCACCAGAGATCTGCCTCCTTTTGTCCTGTTCTTTGTGGGTCGTCCCCCGGAAAGGGGGCTGCCGACTCGGACCACGGTTTTTATGTATTTATTTTTATTTTCGGCCGCCCCTCTGCATTTGGAGTTCCCAGGCCAGGGATTCAGTGCAAGCCACAGGTGTGACCTAAGGCACAGCGGCAGCAGCTGTCTGATCCTTAACCCACTGTGCCCAGCTGGGGATCAAACCTGGGACCTGGGCTGCGGAGAGGCTGCGGATCCTGTTGCCACAGCGAGAAGTCCGGGATCGCGATTTTTAATTGACCAGAGGTCTGGCGGCGCGTTTTGAAAATGCATTAGCTCTCATCGCCATTCGAATTTTCACTGCCTTTTTTTTTTTTTTTTTTTTTTTTTAAAGCTAAGAAGTTGGTGTTTTCCTTATTTAGGGAAAAATCTAAAGCCACTTTTCCATATTGCTGCTCAGGTGATGAAAACACAGTAGTGTGTAGGTGAAATATAAGGTTGGTGAGTAAGACCCGTTCTCTATAATGAAGAAAATATGAGTAAATACAGAGTCTCAGCACGAATAAGTAAAACAAACAGCGTAGTCTCTGGGTTAAGGGTGAGATAAAGAAACCATCATAGGTTAAACAGAGTCTCACAGGGAAGCTGCTTGGCCCTCGTGACTCAGTTTTACGGCGGCAAGACGCCAGCTAAATGTAGTTAGTTTTCAGTATGGTCTCAAGGAGCCAGAGTCCTTTGTTCCGGTTTGTCCACATGGCACACAGGGTCCATCCCAGGACATTCTCGAAAACACGTGCATCCGCCCACGTCTTCCGATAAAGTCCTCACTCCGGTGTTGTGACAAGTGGCCTCTGGTTTCACCTGCGATTCCACCCAACACTCACCGAGGTCTGGGGAGTCCCGTCACCCAGTGTTCCCCTTCCTCCCGTCATAGCTCCTTGACTTTGGAGGGATGCCCTTGACCACCGACTGCTGTGTGAAGGCTTGAAGCGCTGCCCATCAAAGAGCTCTGGCCCCTGGCCGAGGCTGGGGCTCAGGCACAGGCCGGGCCAGTGGAACTCTCAAGCCTGGGACCCTGACCAGGGTGGCGGAGGAGTGGGCGCCTGGGCTGCCTGGAAACTGCCCTTTCTGAACTTAGTTCTGACCTTTGTGCCAGGTCTGTGAGTGCCCATATCCTGACCGCCTGGCGGGTCACTGGCTCCGTCCGGGTACCCAGAGGCCAGGTACTCAGGGCTAGCCATGAGGGGCCCTCTCAGGGGAGTCTGCAGATGGGAGCCAGGTTTTCTAAACGGTAGATGGCTTAGCAGGTGGGGCAAGGCCACCAGGAGGAGAAGCAGGGCGGAGGGGCTGGCAGAGAGCACCAGCTGCTGGCTTTGGGGGCACGGGGCGCATGTATGAGACCTCGCTGAATTATTTCTCCTACCTGCAAGTGCGCCTACAATTATCTCAAAATAAAAAGCGTTTTTAAATGACAGGCGGCATGGCCCTCCTTCTCCAACTGCCCGCTCCCTGCCCTGGTGAGGCGGACGGAGCACTGCGGCAAGCCAGCTTCCACCCCTCCACCTGGCCTGCACCCCAGACCCCCCCCCACTTTTTGCTCCCCTCCTTTGCCCTCCCCACCGCTTCACCTCGGCTCAGAAGCTGGCAATGCCCCCCCCCACCGCCCCAGCGCCCCTCCCCTCCTCCCCCCTTCCTGCCCGCAAACCTGCTCCTCCCCCCACAGGCCGAAAGAAAGCCTTCCTGTAAACCAGGAGCATCTCAGCAGCTGGTTCTCCCTTTGCCTTTCCCGGCCAGACACCCCAAGACGCAATCCCCCTGCCTCACGGCCCCCTTGGCCAGCCGGGCCACCTGAACGCCCTCCTCTGCTCCAGGCCGCTATGGGGCATGGGGCGGGCGGAATCCCAGCTGCTGCGCTGCTGCACCTGAGCTGCAGCCTCCCCGCCCCCTCCCCTCCCCTCCCCCCTTCCTTCCCCTCCCCTCCCCCTCCCTCCCCATCTTCCCCTCCCTCTTCCTCTCCTCACAGGGATCTCCTGAGTCTTTCTTTTTTCATCTGAAAAACAAGAGGGAATCACAGAGACCTTCCTCCAGGGACTGTTGGAGTGAGGATTTTATGACCGCAAATATTTTGGAAACTCAAAGGGGTCATGTTTGGACGTGTTTGTGCAAACAGAGCGGCCTTGCCAGGAGGGTGGCAGTTGAACCCACAGGTCATGGCCACTGCGCGTGATGTGTGCCCCTGTGTGTCTGTGTATGTGTTTGTGTGTCTATGTGCGTGCGTGTGTGTATGTGTCTATGTGCCTGTGTGTGTGTTTGTGTCCCTGTGTGTGTCTATGTGCCTGTGTGTGTGTCTGTGTGCTAGTTTATGTCTTTGTGTGTCTATGTACCTGTATGTGCTTATGTGTCCATGTGCCTGTGTGTGTGTGTGTGTGTGTGTGTGTGTGTGGAGCTGCTGGGTGGAGTGAACACACGGCCAGGGAGGCTTTGCTACCTCAAGCCCGGGGCATCTCTGATGGGAGGCGATTCGAATTATGTTTGCCGTCATTGACAGACCTGGCGCGTTCCCAGCCAGAGCTGCTCCGAGAACACGCCTTGGCCCCACTTATTGCCCTGAATTTCTTTGAACTATAAGAGAAGGTAGCTCCAGGGGTCCCAGGAACCCTGCCGCATCTGGAGATGTTTGAGGGCTTCTGGGAGAATCCTGCAGCCATGCAGAACGCAGGTGCTGAGGCTGCTGGGCTGCGACGGGCAGGCCCGTCCCTCTGCCGTCTCCCCGTCCGCCTTTCCCTCAGCTCTCCTCCCCGTCGACCCTGGATGGGTCAGCTCTCCTGGCCTAGGGAAACTGCTTCCCACGCCCTGAAAGGAGGCGGTGAGCCCTTTCTATGTGCTATGTCAGGCAGGTCACTTAGTACCTGCCTCGCCAAGGGTGTGTCCCCATGAGAGGACAGAGGGCAGCGTCAGGGAGGCCCACAGCTGGGAGGCCCTCAGGGACCCAGCGGCCCCACTCCCTGCCCTGCCCTTCCCAGGTGGGGGCTTCTACCTGGGCGGGGTGGGGGGCTGCAGGGACAGGGGTGGGGCCCCCAGAGATCGGCAAGGACAGAGGGTGTTACAGGCGTCCCAAGGGGCCTTTGCAGCCGGTAACTTGCAGACCAAGGGTTTGAAGCTCAGAGTTGGGAAGTGTTTTGTGGTGTCTCAGAGCCTGGGTCTCCGAGACCATCCGGGTGCGGCCGTTCACCAGGGCAAACCTCCCTCCATCTGTAAAATGAGGGATCCTGAGTCACCCACGTGGGCTTGTGCATAAGAAAAGGGCCGGGCTGGGCACCTGGCACGGCAGAGTCGCCACCTGACTTGGCGTCTCTCCTGGGATCCCATCTGTCTCCCTGCCGCCTCCACCCATCACCACCCACTGGGACTACACGACATCGCCAAGCAGGTGGGGCCTTGCTGCCTCCAGCGCCTCCCCCGTGGGCCAGGGCAGGGGCCGCCCCCACACCACCTCTGCATCGGCGCCGGGCCCCCCCGGGGCTTCTCTCCACTGACTGCCTCTCTTGGCTCCTGCTGGCCCTCCCAACACACCTGGCTTCTGGGAGCCCTGGGGAGCCCCAATCTGCCCTAAACCCCGGGACCCCCATCCCCCGAGGATTCGCATAAAGAAGCCCTTTGTCTGGGACACATGGGAGCAGAAGGTGGGGGCTCCCTCCAGACCAGGGGGCTGGGGTGGGGGCTGTGTTCTCTCTTTCCTCCCAGTGCACCCAGAAGACCCCATCGGGGATTCCCTGGGGCTCAATGGGTTAAAGATCCAGCATTGTCTCTGCCGTGGCTCAGGTTCGATCCCTGGCTGGGGACCTTCCATCTGCCATGGGCGGCAGCAATAAAAACACCCTACTGGCTGCGAACCGGCTCCCTCCACAACTGTGTCTACATCAGGCCTTTCTTTCCCACTTCTGCTTCCTGCTGTGTCCTGAGAGAGACTCGAAGGCCTCACTGTGTCAGGAACAACGCCTGCTCTCCTGTCATGGCTCAGCGGGTTACGAACCTGACTAGTGTCCATGAAGATGAGAGTTCAATCCCTGGGCTCACTCAGTAGGCTAAGGACCCGGCGTTGCCATGAGCTGTGGTGTAGGCCGGCAGCTGTAGTTCCAATTGGCCCCCTAGCCTGGGGCTGAAAATGCAGCCCTAAAAAGAAAAAAAGGAAAAAAACAGCAGCCCCAGCTCCTCACGTGAATGTCCTGCCCAGTACGTGGGGTGGGTGTTTGTCAAACACCTACTATGTGTGCGGGGGCGGGGGGGGGGGCGCCTAGGCTCTGCAGTCAGGCCAGAGGCAGCGACAGAGAAGCGAGCTTGGCTCCAGGTGGGGATGGGGTGACGCGAGCTCAGGTGGAGAAGTGGGGGGCGGTGAGCACCCCATCTGACCCAGGGCCAGGACAGCCTCCCGGGGAAGGTGGCTCCGGCCCGGCGCCTGAAGGGCCAGCAGGACCAGCGGGGCAGTGGGACAGGGCTGGACTGGGGAGGGGTCCTGCCGCACGGTGCAAACAGCACGTGACAGCAGGGAGGGTTTTGGGAAATGTGAGCGCTTGATGCACAGGGGCTGGGAGGTGAGGCTGGCGGGGGGCAGGGAGGGACTGATGTGCTGGTGAGTGACTCACAAGCCGCTCTGCAAAAAGCGTGAGCATATGCAATATGTCAGTTTATTCTCCATTTTGTTGCTGTAAAAGAAAATATAAGAATATATAAGAATATTAAAGAACATATAAGAATGTAGTGTGAAGTTTACAAATAATAACAGAAGAGTCAGTGCCTTTGATTGTAAATTCCCCGCAGACAATGGACTCACACAGAAAGCTTTGGGTGATTTTTGCCACCTTGGAACTCTTGTCTTTGTAGCCAACCTATAGGTGCAGTTCAATCACAACTGGGCAATTCTTTGTGTGTGCCATTCGCAATGTAACAGTGACAAATGGGACACCACACGCTTTCAGGTCTGCACCACTAAGGCGTCCCCACCACTTTCCAAAGACTAAACCATCAGCCGAAAATGCATCCAGCCCCGATTTGAAGCATTTGCTGAATTCCGTGATGCAAATACTCCCCACGTGGCTGATTGCAAGCTCCCACTGTGGCCCTGACGTCGCTGAAACGCCGGGTTGGGAAGAGATGGGCGATGCGGGTGTGAGCCGGGATTTCCGTGGCTCAGATCCAATTGAGCCAAATCACCGAAAGAGCAGAGGTACGAACACGCGGTAAAATAATTAGGACGTGATGTGTTTTCAGCATTTTTACCTTTGTTTTAATAGAATTGATTTCGCTGCACGTTTGTATGTTATTAATAGCAGCTGTTTAACACGCAGCTCTGGGAGCCAGTAGAAGCCAGCCCAGCACCCCCTGCAGTCAGGGACCGGACCTGCCGGCCCCTGGAGGGACAGTGCGTGCAAGCTCGGGGGTGGAAGGTGGCCGTGGAGGATGCCCACCTGAATGTGTCACCCTGCAGCGGAAGCTCTCTCCAGGCCCTGATCCTGGAACCCGTGAACGTATTATTTCCCGTGGCAAAAGGGATTAAAGGTAGCAGATGGAATTGCTGTTTATCAGCTGGCCTTAAAATAGGGAGATTATTCTGGTTTATCCGGCGGCCGCAGAGAAATCCCCAGGATCCTTAAACGTGGCAGCGGGAGGCTGCTTCAGGGCAGCAGAGCTCTGCCACATGAGCAAGACGTGACCCCTCATTCTGCCCTTGCTGCCGGGGGAAGGGCCACGAGCCAAGAGCTGGGGGCGCCCTGGGGGCCGGAAAAGGCAAGACCCTCGGTCTCCCCAGAGCCACCAGGAGGGACCAGCTCACACTTTGATTTGAGCCCAGTGACACTTGCGCCAGAGTTTTAACACCCAGACGTGTAAGATGATGAGTGTGGGTAGTTGTAAACCACTGGGTTTGTGCGGATTTGTCACAATCTCCGGAAACTAGTGCCCGACCCTCTGAGTTTCTAGCTCCTGTTCTTTGAACGGCCCAGTGGGGTAACAGGTGGGGTCTTGGGCAGGACTTAGCTTCGGGAAGACAACTAAGGACAGCATCTTGATCTGGTTGGGTTGTCGCCAGGATTAAAGATCAAGAACAAAGGGCTTAGAGCCCGTGAAGCTCTGAGCGCCGTGGGGCACAACTGGCTTTGGGGCTGCAGAAACCGGAGGGGTGGGTGCGTCCGTCGTGAGCCAGCTGCCCTGGGAAGGCTGGGTTCTCTTTTCCAGAAGCCGCAGTGGTTGAAAGCGAGTCCTCCAGACAAGGCCTGCTGTGCATTTTGCTTCCCAGATGAGGCTGCAGAATCTGCCTAATTCCTGACCACAGCACATTGCCCCGGGCCAGCAAGCCCGGTGGTGTGTTTATTTGCCTTTGTTAAGTGACTTGGGGAAAAGCCATCTTTGGGTGACATGTCCTTCAAACAGATCAGCAGAGCAGAAAATGCCCCTTTTCTGGGCCATGGCTGGAGGCGGGTGGGGTATCCATTTCCCCCACCCCTACCCCAGCCTCCTGAGTCCACATCGTGGGTGCCCGGCTGAATGCTCACGGGGAGTGACTGCTGCAGCCCTGTGCCTGGTCTCCCCAAGAGCAGGTGGGGAGGCAGGGCAGGCGTGAGTGCTGCCAGAGGCTGGGACGTGGACAGGTAGATCTCACTGTCTCAAAAGCACCTGCAGAGAGAATGAGGGATAGGATCAGAAACCAAGCTGGCTGCTTTGTGTTTCCGAGGCTCCCCCAAACTTTGCCCCAAGAGACCATCTAGTCCCTGCCAAGTCGGAGTCCTCCAGGTTTGAAGGAACCAGCCTCAGAGTCCGGAAAAAACCACAGAACGGACTTGCTGCCACCTTTGGGGGCCAGGCTCCCCTTTCTGCCTGAGCCTCCCAGCCTCCTCCTCCTGCCCCGGTGTGGGCTCTCTGCAGCCCCTCCCCTTCCAGTCCAAGCAGCATCAAAGCAGATCTGGGGGGAGGATGTGGGACAAGAGCCTGGACCCCCACCGTGAGGAGCTGGGGCTGGGCTGCCTCTCCCACCCCAGGTGCCGGAGTGACCTCCCCAGAGGATTCTGCGCCTCCGGGAGCAGATGAGGCTCTGCTCAGACCCTGGCGACCGAGAGCTGGGTAGAGCTTCTGGACTGTCTGATGTTTGGACAGGGTCCGAGGTGTGTTCAGGGACCCCAGGCCCAGTGTCTGTGTCACCCAGAGCCAGGGGAACCCCCTTGGCCTCCCCTTTCTTCACTGTCACAAAAGAAGGGGGCGCAGAAGCTGGCTGCCAGGAGGAGGGGGACCTGTCCCCATCTCTCAGCCACAGGGAAGGCGGCTGCAGCCACGGAGCCGAACCACAGGTCGGCCTGGGGGCGGGGGCTGGTACATGTGGGGCTCCAAGGGGAGAGACGTCCAGAGGCTGCAGGACCTTGGTCAGACCTGGGCAGGTGGATGGCCAGGCAGAGGGGCCTGGCAGGTGGGACTCAGGGACATCGACTCCCACTGGCTGAGGGGACTATCTCTAGGGCACGGGCAAGAGGCCGCCCCCAGCCCACAGGGGCGCCCACCCTCTGCCCCCAGCCCCGCCTGGTGGCTGTCCCCTTCAGACCCGACGGCTGGCTCCCAATCAGTGAGATGTCCTCGGGGCAGGCCTGGGTCTTTGTTCTCTTTCTCTCCCCAAATGTCTGCCTTTGCTCTGCACATAGTAGGTGCTCAGCCCAGACTGAGCTCATCAGCGGCTCCACAACTGACTCAGCAGTGCCCTGTAGTTTCCAGTCTGAGGACCAGGGCCTCGGGCAGGACCGATCTCAGCCCTGGGCACCATCTATGCCCGCCCCACCCCACCCTGTGACCACCCCCCCCGGCGGCAAGGAGGGCCCACCTCACCTTCGGAAATCTCCAGATTCCAGCAGCACTTTGCAGGGACGCACTGAAGCTTGTAGGAAACCAGGCTACAGATGAGGCCGCCTCCTGTTTACTGAGCCGGAAACCCTGCAGGTGGTAGCCAAGAACCTGCAACAGGACCACCGCCCCCCAGTGGTTCCCGTGCTTGTGAAAGTTTGGGAAGACCCTTCCCAGCCCAGGTCCTTCTCAGAGCTCTCGCATCCCAGCCCATACCAGGGAGCTGGCCGGACCCTTCCCCAGCGAGCCCGGCTCAGGTGCCCCCACCCCAGACCCACCCCCAGGATGGGCTCCCTCCCACTTACCCGCCCGTCCCGCCGCCAGTACAGCCAGGCTCCCTGCCCTGTGGTTCACGTGCACACCCTCCCCAAGCTTGTAAAAGGGCTTCACAGAAGAAGGGGCAGCCAGCTCCTCCCTCCGGCCCCAGAGACCACCGGGGGTCACTGCTGGTGAGCAGCAGGCAGGCTGGCCCTCTCTCAGTCTCTCAGCCACCCACCAACCCTGCCACCCAACCTCTGGCTTCTCCCTCATCCACTCTTTTGAAGCCACAGAACTTTCTGGGCTGCACTGGATGGGGAGAGCAAAGCTGTGGGGTCTTGGGCTCTGGATTTTCCAGATTCCCTGAGATGGTTTTCACAAAAGATTTCTTCTAACGCTGCCAACCCCAGCTGAGCTCACGCCAGTGTTGCATGCATGTCCCGACCTGAAGCCTTGGACCCGACCGAGCTGGCTGTGCCCTGGCGCCTCTGTCCTCCCGGGGTCGTGGTCTCCCAGTATCCGGGGGCTGGGACCTCCCAGGCCTCTACGTCCTGTGGCTTCCCTGTCCCAGTGGATTAAGGTACCCCCCATGGGAGTTCCCACTGTGGCTCAGCAGAAAGGAATCTGACTAGCATCCATGAGGATGCAGTTTCGATCCCTGCCCTTGCTCAGTGGGTTAAGGATCTGGCATTTCCATGAGCTGTGATGTACGTATGTTGCAGATATGGCTCGGATCCTGCGTTGCTGTGGCTGTGGTGTAGGCCGGCAGCTTCAGCTCCTATTGGACCCCTAGCCCGGGAACCTCCCTATGCCAGGAGTGCAGGGCTTAAAAAAATAAACAGGGTGTGCCCCATCCATCTCCTGACATGGGGGGTAGAGGACGCAACGTTGCATCTTAATGTAGATGTGGTACCCAAACGGGGTCCCCTGCAGGCTTGTCCTTGCTCCCAGCTCACCCGCACGGAAATGCCGCGTGAGAGCCAGTCATAACTTTGACAGCTGTTTGTAACCGCAGCCCCAGCCTTTATGGAGATGCCTGCTGTCCATGGTGGGGGAGGGGGGTGGTAATTTTCCATTGAAAATTCTGCGGGCTAATTATATTTTCTGTCCCTCTTAGTGCCTTGGGGTTTTGTTGTTTTTCTTTCTCTCTCTCTCTCTCTCTCTGTTTTTTTTTTCTTGAATCACAAAATCCGCAGAGAGAAGCCTGGAGTTAGCTGGTCAGCTTTGCAACACTTGGGCTCCCTGGCAACAACTTTGTGAAAAAGAAGCCCCAACAGATCATCAGTTTGGGCCACGGGGAAGGAAGCCTGGCTGTGCGGCTGCAGGACTCCAGCCCCAGGTGGGCAAAGCTGGCGCCCAGGGAGCCGGGCGTGGCCTCCAGGGACCGGCCTGGGGCTTCAGAGGTTGTGAATCGGGGCAGGCACCCCTGCAGGAAGATGAGAAACATCGTGAAGGTTTTCAAGCTGATCAAACCCTGGAATAAACGTGTCGAACGCCGGGTCTGCCTGCAGGTGTGTTGCCCTGCGCCGAAGCCCTCGGGTCCCCATGGTTACCGGCACGTTTATTTGCTGAGCTGATGGCAATTTCTGTTATGATCAAAAGATGGGCAAGGTGTAAAATCCAATGCAGCCAAAAGCGTCGTGGGGAGCATCTTGCTTTGGGAACTCTCTTGCCGCACCCCTCCTGCCGGCCGGCACTGGTATTACATGCAGCAGGGGTCAGGGGCCTCTGAGCCCAGGCCTGATCCCCTTAGCTCAGCTCCGCCTGGGGTCCTGGGCCGATGTCCCTGCTCTGTAAGGAAATCGGAGCTGGAAGCAAGGAGGGCCAGTCTCCCGGCAGCCCCGGCATCTCTTTAGGAGGACATGGCACTCTGAGGGGGCGGGGGGGTCTTGGACATCTGCTCCCTCTGTCCCCCCAGTTCCTATGCAGCAGAGGCTTAACTCAGCAGAATTAAGGTGTTAAATCCTGAATCTGGAGTTCCCGTTATGGCTCAGTGGGTTAAGAACCCAACTAGTATCCATGAGGATACAGGATCCATCCCTGGCCTTGCTCAGTGGGTTAAGGATTCAACATTGCTGCAAGCTGTGGGTAGGTTGCAGATGGGGCTCGGATCTGGTGTTGCTGTGGCTGTGGTGTAGGCCGGTGGCTGCAGCTCCAGTTCGACCCCTACCCTAGGAGCTTCTATATGCTGCAGATGCAGCCATAAAAAGAAAAAATAAATAACTAAAACCTTACAAAAAATACCCCTTCTTGAGTCAGGGAGTGTCCAAGCCGATAACAGTGTCTCTGTGCCCCCGGGCCTGGGGTCCTGACTGCTTTTCATGCTGAGGGTGTGATTTTGGGGGGTGGGGGTGGCCATGGGCCATGCATCAGTTTGAACTGGGGTGGAGGCTGGGGTCTGAGCAGTTCAGCTCAGCCAGGCAGTGCTCCATGCCTTTGGGACTGAGCCTCAGGACAAGCTTGGACGCCAAGTCTCATGAGCATCTCTGGTTGGCAATGCCCCCCACATGCTGTCACACGCCGTTGCCAGAGAATTAGTAGCGTCCCCATGACTCCCTTGGGAGAGGACAGTGGAGGCAAGCTCATTCTGGCCTCTCCTGGACTCCTCCCGGGCACCCCCCCCCGTGGGTTTTCATTTGCATCTTTTCACTGTAATAAACTGTAACCTCTGTGTCACATGAGTCTTTCTAGAAGATCTTCAAACCTAAGGGTGGTTTTGGGGACCCCGGCAGATCCTTCTCCCCAAAAATGTCCCTGGTTGGCACCTCCATCAGAAAGGGATGAAGACGACGCCTGCCCTTTCTGGGAGAAAAGGACCTGCTACTTTTTTTTTTTTTCTTTTTTGGCCGCACCTGTGGCATATGGAAGTTCCCAGGCCAGGGACTAAGTCTGAGCCACTGCTAAGACCCCCTTCACAGCTGTGGCAACGTCAGATGCTTAACCCACTGCACGGGGCCAGAGGGTGAACCCACACCTCTGCAGCGACCTGAGCTGCTGCATTCGGGTCTGTAACCTACTGTACCACAGCAGGAACTATTTTATTTTATTTATTATTTTTTTGTCTTTTTAGAGCTGCACCTGCAGCACATGGAAGTTCCCAGGCTAGGGGTCGAGTTGGAGCTGCAGCCACCAGCCTACACCATAGCCACAGCAACAACGCAGGATCCAAGCCGCATCTGGGACCTACCCTTAATCCCCTGAGCGGGGCCAGGGACTGAACCCTCATCCTCATGGATACTAGTCAGGTTCTTAACCCTCTGAGCCACAGTGAGAACTCTGAAAGGGCCCTAACATTCTCACAACAGAAGGATGGGCCCGTGGCGGTGAAGGGAGGAAACAGCATCACCCTTCTTCCCTGCGTTGAGACCGGAGCCCCAGCAGATCCGGCCCAGCCCTGGTCCCCAGGGGGAAGCCCTCCTGCCCCAGGTTCTAGGACAGTCCAGAGCAGTGTGGTGTGGTCCTGAGAAGAGCCAGGGGCTTTCTCCCAAGCCCTCCTATGCTGCATCTAGCCATGATGGTTGACCCCACGGGCACGGGAACAGGGTTGGAAGCTGGCCCGCCACCACCTGTTTCCTTCCCCTTCTGGGCTCAGTTTCTCCAGAAGAATGAGCATCAGGGTTCCTGCCTCGAAAGGTAGATGAAACGGTAGAATCCATGTGAAGTGCGCGTCAGCGCCCAGCAGGTGTTAGCCCTGGAGATGGTGCCTACGCCAGGTCAGGGACTGTCTCGGTCCTGGACCCCCACCAGCCAGCCTGGCAGCTGTCACAACCCTCCCAGGTCACGCACCCCTGGCAGCGTCTCTGCTATCTGTGTGATGGCGACAGTGACCGTTCCTGCACAGCAGGGGGCGTGATGGAGAGGCCACAGCACGTCACCACTAAAAGCCAGCTGTTGTTTCCAAGTTCCCGGGCCACTAGTCACAGGACCTTGGTCAGCCTCCCTAAGGTGTCTCAGCATCCACTTCCTCACCTAGGGAACTCGGAACAAGCCCACTGCCCACTGGGTCCTTGTGGGAACCACAGGACGGAGCACACGGAGCAGCCTGCGATCCCACACACCCCACTTAGGCTCAGGCCGAAGGGATGCTGTTTCCTGTGGAACAGGCTGAAGCTCTTTCCAGAAGCAGGGACAGGCCCCGGATAACAAGGGGAGAGCCCAGGACAGGTGCAAAGTCAGGAGAGGACCAGGCAGGCTCGTTCGCCTGCTGTCCGCACCAGAATCACTGAGCCGGGCAGAGACCCGGGACTCAGCCAGACCAGGAGGTGTGGTACCTCCAGACAGGAGACCTTGACACATTCTTTTTTTTTCCCTTTGAGGGCCACACCTGCAGCATATGGAAGTTCCCAGGCTAGGGGTCAAATTGGAGCTGCAGCAGCCGGCCTACACTCACAGCCACAGCAACGCCAGATCTGAGCTGCATCTGTGACCAGCACCACAGCTCACAGCAACGCCAGATCCTGAGCCCACTGAGCGAGGCCAGGGATTGAACCCACATCCTCACGGTTCCTAGTCGGGTTCTTAGCTCGCTGAGCCACAGTGGGAACTCCCCTTGGAACTAACTCAGAATCCAGTCAGGGAGGATGCAGAGGGTGGAGTCTGGTCCCCGATGGAGCCGCGGGAGAGCCGCAGAGGTAACCAGAGGCCAGGACAGGAGATGACCTGGGAGAGAGCTGCAGGGCACGGCCTGGAACGTGTGAGGGTCGCCCTCCCCCCAGGTCTCATCAGAGGCATGACAGAACCATCTGGAATGTCGAATTCCTCCGTCTCAAATCCAGACCCCAATCCCTCCCCCTTTGAGAGGGTAACCCTGTCCCCGCTCGGGGTGCTGAAACGGTGTCTGAAGTAGAGAAGCCCCTTTGAACTCCAGGGATGTTTAGAATCCCAGGCAGAAGAGAAAATAGATCCAACCCATTGTATTAATCCTTTCCTGTTACGTTCAGGAAGAGTCTGCGTGTTTGTTTTAAAGTCTGCGATGTCGAAGAGAAGGAAGCGTCCTGGGGCTCCCACGACAGAGCCTTCTTCTAGTTTATCCCGGAGAATAGCAGACTCTCGTTCAACATGTGGCCTCTTCTTAGGGGCTGGTGCATCCAAGTTCAAAGGTCTAGGAGAAACGGACCAACTGTGTAAACAGAACTAGAACATTCCTTAGACCCGAGACCCATCAAATTCTAGGCTTGGTTATCAACAGCCTCGCTGGAGTTTGAAAAGCACATGGGGGGAGTTCCTGTTGTGGCTCAACGGGTTATGAACCCAACGAGTATCCATGAGGTTACACGTTCAATTCCTGGCCTCGCTCAGTGGGTTAAGGATCCGGCATTTGCTGTCGCAGATGTGGTTCCGATTTGACTCCTAGCCTGGGAATTTCCATGTGCAGCAGGTGCAGCCATTAAAAATAAATAAATAAATAAATAAATAAATAAATAAATAAATAAATAAAAGCACACAGGCCATGCAGTTGAAGCTCCTTGGAAGGAAGACCGGAGAAATTAAATTAGTAAATGCAGTTGTCAGTGCCCAAGGGAATTTAATTAAATGGATTGGTTACAAGGATTTTTGTCACTTGAATACTTCAAACTCTGAGTCCCCTTGAAAGTGATTGTTACAAGTCCCCAGAAGTATGCAAAAGAAATTTAAAAGATTCATAAGGTCAGAGTTCCCTTTGTGGCTCAGTGGTTAACGAACCCGACTAGGAACCACAAGGACGCAGGTTCGGTCCCTGGCCTCGCTCACTGGGTTGAGGATCTGGTGTTGCCGTGAGCTGTGGTGTAGGTCGAAGATGCGGCTTGGATCTGGTGTTTCTGTGGCTGTGGTGTAGGCTGGCCGCTGTAGCTCTGATTTGACCCCTAGCCTGGGAACCTCCATATGCCGTGGGTTCTTAAAAAAAAAAAAAAAAAAAAGATTCATAAGGTGAATTTAGTTAAGGAAAATAAATCGCCTTCAAAATGTAACCTCAAGACGTAATCTCTTACCTTTTCACTAGGCAGGAAGGTGTTTTCTGTGCACGGCAGCCTCCGGGGACGTCAGAGCCCCCCTGGGCTTTGGTCCGTGTGGGTGAGGGCAGGGGCGCAGGGCCGGGACACACCCAGGACTGAAGGCTGGAAGCCCGGGAGCGGGCCTGGCAGGGGTGGCCCTGCAGGCTCAGAGGCACTTCCACACCCAGCTACTGGTCCCTTCGGGGCGTGGGGTGGGAAGTGGGTGAGAGGTCTGTGCCCACCTGAAAAGCATGTCACCTGGGCACCAGGCCGCCCATACAGAGTCCCTGCCCGCCCCTGGCTCCTGGAGGAAATAAGGCAGCACTTCCCTAAATGAGCAGAGACGGGGGTCCTATCTCCACCCCCCCACCCCCGCACCTGCCAGATCTGTGAAAGTAAATTCCACAAGCCTTCCTGGGGAAGGGGGGTGGGTCCTGGGGAGTAGGGAGGTGACAGGTGGCCCCTGAGAAGGGCAGCTCTGGTTAGAAACTGGATTCAGACACAGCCTGGGCTGCTGGGGTGACATGGGCTGGCCCCAGTGCCGTGAAAAGGGAGAGAAGCCCGAGAGAGGCCTGCCCTTGGCCAAGGGCTGAGCGGTCCCTTCAGACCCAGGCAGGCCCTGGGGTCGGGCCAGCCGAGCCCTCCCTGCTCAGGATGCCTACAGGGGGGGCTGTCCCCATCTCCAGCCAGGCTCCACCCTGGGCAGTCCGCCTTGGCCGCCAGCCTTCCCACTGCGACTGCGTGACAGGAGTCCCCAACGAAATTCCAGCAAGGAGGGCTTCCCACGGCTGCTCAGAGTGAGACCCAGAATGTCGTGGAATGTTGCCCGGGGTTCCCACGCCACGGTCCCAGCCCCCCTAGGGTCCTGCCAGGTGGGTGAGCACCCACCCCACCCCACCCAGCCCACCTGGGGACCAGGCCTTGTGCTCAGCCCTGGGCCCTGGGTTTCATCATCTCCACTGCTGATCTGAGTCATGGAAACGTCTCTTTCCAGAGACGGAGAGTGAGGTCAAGGTTATAGCTTGGCCAGGCCTGGGATGGAGGCCCTGTCCATCCACCGTGCAGTCCAGAGCTGAGAGATGCCTTCATGAAATGCCGTGTGGCCTTGCTAGGCCAGCCTTTCCCCTGGGACGCAGGCTTAGAATCCACGCTTCGGGAAATGGGGTGAAGGCCACGGCCGAGGACAGCCCTGGGCTGACTCCCGCTCTGGCACTGACTGCTGGATGGCGTTTCAGGGATGCTGTTTTCTTCCTCTGACCTGACACTGGCCTCCCAAGAAGGCAGCACGTGTCCGGCCGCAGCCTTCACGGCTCAGGTGAGTGTCCTGCATCATCACCCACCGGCCCACTCGGAAGATGGTTCCAGGAGCCCAGCCCTAAAGGCTAAGTGGCTTCTCAGCATCTCTCTTGGCTGCCACAAGCAGATTCAGAAGAGAACTCATTCGGGCCCATCCAGGTGCCCCCAGGGCCCAGGGTGCTCACCCCTCATCACCACCGGGGCTCTGCTTTCCCCCCTGGGGAGAGCTTCTCCTCAGGAATGGGGCCCTTCCTGCTGGAACCATCCAGTCAGAAGCCACTGGTCACCCACGAAGAACATTCTGGAAGAATGATTTGACAACACCGGGTTAGTCTTCCCTGGTTCCCAGAAAACATTCTGGGAGATGAAGGCCCTGGAACCAAAGGGAAAGGCAAATGTCCACACAGGCTCCATCACAACCTTCTCGAATCCTCTCCTCCTCACGGCGCTGGGCCTGGGCCGTGGGAATCAGGCACAGGTGCACTGGTTTCCTGTGGCCTCCGACTGGCTGATACTGATCAGAAAGGACGCGGCCCCAGGGCCCAGCTGTCCGCACAGGATGTCCTCCTGCTCAGAGTGACAGACTCGGGGTTGGGACAGGACCCAGGATGTTTCAATCAAGAGGGGATCCCAGGCCCTTGGATCAACAGTTGGGAAGATCCTGTCTTTCTTTTGCTGGACACGAATGAGCATGTTATCTGGTTACTGCTCACAGGTATTTGGGGACTAAGGGGGAACTTCCGGTTGAAGCTAAAGCTGTGGAAGAAGAGCACAGAACAGACAAAGCTGGGTCCTTGAGAGCTGCTGGAGAGAGCCTTGCCTGAACTCCACCCTGGCTTGGACTTTGCCCTTGCAAGAGATCATAAATGATCTTCACTGCCAAAGCCTGTTAGAGCCAACGCTTCTCTTACTCAAAGCCCCCAACTCCCTCATTAATGCTGGTATAGTCCCCATTTCACAGGGGAAAACTGAGGTGCAGAGAGATTAGATGACAAGGCCCCGCGTGGCAGAGCAGGTGCCTTTCACCTCGACACCAGCCCGAATGCCCGCAGCCACATACTACCTTGTGATATGCAAGCTCTAGCTGTTCCCAGGCCCAGGAACCCCCAGGCCCAGGCCTTACTGTGCAGTTCTTTCCACCAGAGTCACTTTGGGGTCTGGCATCTCAAAAAGCTGGAATCCTGAGCCCCTGATGATGGGCTGAGCTTTCCCCTCCCAACCAGGGCTCTACCCCAGGCTGGAAGCACCCCCACTCCGTGATGCAAGCACTTTCCTCCTCCTCACACCGCGAGGTCTCCGGCTTTGCGCCAGCCTTAGGGCTGGTTGCCAGCAGGCACCACTGTGCCCCCCACCCCAGTCCTCAGCCAGGAAGCTCCCTCCCTCAGCAAGCCCCTGGCCTCCCCCTCCTCCTGTCGCCTCTCCCCCCATTCCTCCCCACCGCCCGCCTTGCAGGTGCATGGCACAGTGATGCCTTTTTCTTCCCAGAGAAGAAGGGGAAGGTGTCCCCTCCTCGGGAAGTCCCAGGCTGTGGGGACCAAGCCCACGTGGACTCTGCTTTCTCCCCACAGTCGCCCAGGCCAGCGCCTCTAATGTCTGAAGGCACCGGGTCTGTCCACCCTGAAAGACCGGGGACAGAAGGAAGAAAAATGCCCATTTTAAGTCAACATGAAACTTTTCCTCTGCTGCGGGGCCTGCTCCCCCGCTCCAGTGAGCGCTGTGCATTAGCCAGACCTCCTGGAGTGGAAATACCTGCTCAAAGCATAAAGACACCAGCCGCATAACAAAGACTGTCCTTTCTCAACCCTGTGGGGGGTCACGATGCCACCCCCCCACCTCCTATGCGCAAACATCTTTGATGGACTATGATGCCAATTTATCATTTCCCTTAAAGATAACCACTGGAGGAGTTCCCGTCGTGGCTCAGTGGTTAACGAATGCGACTAGGAACCATGAAGTTGTGGGTTCGATCCCTGCCCTTGCTCAGTGGGTTAAGGATCCGGCCTTGCCTTGAGCTGTGGTGTAGGTTGCAGACGGGGCTCGGATCCCGAGTTGCTGTGGCTCTGATGTAGGTGGGTGGCTACAGCTCTGATTCGACCCCTAGCCTGGGAACCTCCATATGCCACAGAAGCAGCCCTAGAAATGCCGAAAAGCCAAAAAAAAGAAAAAAGAAAAAAGATACCCACTGGAGGAGGCGGGCGGGCGAGCTGGGAGATCCTGAGCCGCCCTCAAGGGGAGTTCTCAGCTTAAAGGCTTACTTAGGACCTTGTGAATGTCACCAGCCGTAGTGCTTGTGTTCTATTTCACAAGATTGTTTTTCCGGCATCACCCAGTGTGTGACTGAGTCACAGATAAAACGAGTGAAGCTTAGGCAGCTTGAAACGATTGATCAAAAATACACTTCTGGAGTTCCCTGCTGGTGCAGTGGATTAAGGATCTGGCGTTTTCACCAGTGTGGCTTGGGTCACTGCTCTAGCGCATGTTGGATCCCTAGCCCAGGAACTTTGGTATGCCTCAGGCTTGGCCAAATAAAGGGGGGGGGGGAGTTCCCATTGTGGCTCAGAGGGTTAGGACCTGACATTGGCTCCATGAGGATGTGGGTTCAATCCTTGGCCTCTTTCAGTAGGTTAAGGATCTGGCATTGCTACAAGCCTGGGTGTGGGTCACAGATGCAGCTTGGATCCAGCATTGCCATGGCTGTGGCGTAGGCATCAGTTCCAGCTCTGATTAACCCCTGGCCTGGGAACTTCCATATGCCACAGGAGCAGCGGTAAAAAAAAAAATACACACACACACACACACACACATACTATTTTCGATAAGATCAGTGATTATAAAAGTGTAACTCTAGCTGCGGGAAGAAGCAGTAAGAGGGACTTTTATAGAAGAAGCAGTGAGAGGGACCATTTCCCGGACAGTAACGGGCCAGTAGGATGGGCAGCCCAGAGGCTTCGGTTACTGTGAACCGGGCCTAGTCCAGCAACAGCAGAGCAAGTAGCCTGACAACAAAATCCTCAAAATCTGGGAATTCCCAACACCATGGGACAAGCTGGCCACGAAATGCCTCCCAAACCTTGGTGGAAATTAAGACCAAAAGGGAAGGGATTGTAAAGAAAGAATGACGCCCACTTTCCTGTTTTACAGGAATCAAGGCAGGAGCCCCTGCAGCCGACAAGGAATTCAGGACAAAGAGCAGAGCTCTGCGCTCTGGGAAACCTGGCAGAACTGGCCCCCAGGTAGTTAGACATTTTTTATGAGCCGAGATTCTCGCATCTTCCCAACCTGCAAGATAAACGCTCAAGGGAGTTCCCTGGTGGCTCAGCGGGTTAAAGATCTGGCGTTGTCACTGTTGTGGCACAGGTTTGACCCCATGACTTGGGTGCGGCCAAAGACAACAACAACAAAGAGAAAAGCACTCAAATCTTTAGCTAAGCTGTCTGTTCCTCTTGCCCGGCAGACTTCTACGGAGATGTGTGCTTGCCTGTCCGGACCCCGTCCCCAAAACCACACCTACACTGGCCTCCCCTCCCCCACCGCTTCGGGACCATCCTCGGAGCTGGAAGACCGCCTCCTGGGCTGGGATCCGCAGGTTGGCTGGAATAAAAATTTTCTTTTCTCTCTCAGATCAGCTGTGGATGAAATTTTTTCCACACCACCGAGGTTGTCTGAGCCCCATCCCAGACACGTGCCCTGGGGCCCGGAAGCCCTGATTTCAGATTCCCCTCAAATTGGGCAAAGAGAACAAACCTCTGGCTGCTGCAGGAAAACGGGACTCCCGCCCTGGTCTGCAGCGCCATCTCGTGGTGATGCTGGGGAAGTGCATGCTTGGCTGGAGGGGCGAGGGGGCGCTAGTGAGTCGCTGCCCCCATCAGACCTTCAGATTTCATCAGACCCTCCACTGCAAAGACCACAGAACTTTACAACCAGGCAGGCCCGGTTTCAATTCCAGTTCCTCCACGTACCAGCCTTTTGATTTGGGGACCGTTGCGTAAGGTCTCCGTGTACAGTGAGAATAATCGTTTGTGGAAGACCTGTGATGAGTTTTGGATTAGGTGATATCTGCAAGGTGTGAGCACAGTGTGCACACAACCCCCACCCTCACGGGGGGACAGCCCACTCGGCCCCAGAGGGGTCTTCTGGAGGGTCTCCAAGGCCCCCAAGTCTGGCCTGGCAGTGACCCCCTGCTTTGGAGAGCAGTGGACAACCTCTACAGATGCCCAGGACCACCCTGCCTCAGTGCCTCCCTCCCTCTGCTTCAGGATGCTTGGAATTTAATTCCGGAGCCATGCCGGCAGAAAGAGTCTGGGATTCGAGGATTTAAACTACAAGCAACACGCAGACCGGGTCCACCCTTACACCGCAGCCTCTCAGAACCTCGCGTAGAAGGAACACGAGCACATGTCCACACGTGCATTGTTCTGTCGCCTCCCTCCTCCTGGCCTCCCTGCCTTTACAGCACGTCGTGTTCAGAGGGGCTTTTCTTCAGATGGATTTTCAGTTCCTGGGGGCAAAGACTCTACCCTTTCTGTCTTCCTACTGTCAGCATAAGAATCGAAACTCGATAGCATTTCTTGTTAAATGGATGGATACGTGGGTGAGTGGATGGATAGGCAGGTGGATGGATGGATAGATGGATGGTTGAATGGATGGGTGGAGAGGGGAGTGGTGGGTGGGTTAGACGAGTGAGTGGGTGAAGAAATGCATGGATAAATGAATGGAAGGAAGGGTAGACAAGTGGGTGAATGGATGGATGGACAGATGGGTGGCTGGATGAGCGGATGGATGGAGGAGCAAATGGATGATGGGTGGGTGGACGGGTAGAGAGGGGAAGGGGTGGACAGTTAGAAGGGTGGGTGGGTGGCGCATCAGGGGTCCCTCTCAGCACTTAGCATCACCGTCTATTGACTTGAATGTCTCTTTCCCTACAAGACCTCGTGCTCTGTGAGGGCAGAACGGAGCCTGCCTCTCTCACAGTCATCAGCACCGAGCCCAGGGCCTGGGGCGTGGTGTGTGCTCCGGAAACAAGGCAGAAGAGACTGGGGCAGTGGGGGGGGGGGAGAAAGCCAAATTTTCCTTGTTACAGGAAACACACACGGATGAAGAGAGTAGTTGCGGAGATTCCTTCCAAACTGCAGCTGAAGTTTGAAGGTGGAGCATTGAAATGCAAGTCACCTACTTTATCTGAAATCCAAAGAGCCTCAGAGCCACGGGGCCCAAGCCTGGGTTTCCCGCATGCTTCCTGTCTCTTCCTCAAGAAAGGTGAGTGACAGGCACTGAGCTGACGTCAGAACAGGCGGACGCAGCTGGAGAAGCGTCAGGGACAGACTCCTGGTCTCCGGGGATCGCGCAGCCCAGCGGCCGCCCGCGCCGACGCCGGGTGAGGGTGTGACATGGGCAGAACCAGACAAGCACAGTCACATCTCAATGTCATGGGCGATTTATTCTACTTGTTCAGAATCCGATCTCCGCAGTATGACATCCTGCGATTCGACACTGACTCTGAGACTCCCCAGTACCTCAAAATACATTTCCCGAATGTTCTGTATTAACGCCAGTTAATTGCATTGGACAAAGTTAATCTCATGAATTAAAAACCAAGACGGTGTCATAAGGCTAAGTTCATCCAGGAGAAACACTAAACTTGCAGGCATTAGCTATCGAAGACGATGCCATGTGCTTTAAACGAAGTAGCAGTGTCATGAAGAAAATTCTAGACTAAAACGCTTAGACTCTAGACCCATTTCGTCGTTAAGGCACTGCGTGATCTTCGGTACTGAACTCACCCACTCCTCCTGTGGTTTCCCAATGAGTAGTGGCTAAATAGTGCCTCGCCCCGGTAAAATTATGTATTTTACTACCTGTGAAACGCTTGGAAAAATATAAAATGTTATAGAGATCCACTGTTGTTCCTACTTGCAAAGGTGCTCAATGAATGGCCTAGAGTCGCCTTTTGAGCCACTGCTGCGTAAATCAAAACAGTATCCTGGTAAAGATGCAGGAGAAAAATTCTAAAGCATCTGTATGTGCTAAAAACGACATTAGTCATGTATTCACACCGACTTATCTTTAAAAGAACTTCAAGGGCACTGTCAGATATTTTTGAAAATGAGAAACATGTATTTGACAGGGTGTCGGATGGACGGATGAGGGGCTGATGGGGGCAGAGGATGAGGAACCTCAGTGGTGAGCCGGGAAGGGCCACCTGGATCAGTTAGGGTGAGAGGGGCTGGGAGCTGGCGGTGAAGGAGATGGGGTGATGGGAGAGCTGGTTGGAAGATCCTTGCGATTGAGGCTCCAGGCAGCCAGGCTCACTGCCCGCTTCTCACCAGCACGCAGCCCTTGCTGATCCGGGCCTCCTGGGGGCGGGCGGAGGCTGCGTTTGCAGCATCTCTGGGGCTCATCCAGGCTCTGGACGTGGAACACAGCACGCTTGCTCGAGTGGAGACTGGAGCTTGAGTCCCGGCTACCTGCGTGGGGAAGGAGGGCTGCTGGGTCAGTCTGCTCGCAGGAAGGGTGAGGTTTATGCTGGGAACTCCAGAGTGGGTAGCAGAGGGCACCCACCAGCCCCCAGGACACGACATCTGTGCCTGCGGGAGAGGGTGAGATCGTGCCCCATGAAAGGGCAGCAACTCCAGGAGGCGCAGGGGAAGGGAAACCAGTCCCTGGGCAGCAGGCAGGTGTGACAGGGGACGGGCACCCCCTCAGGGCCTGTGCCTTTGCCCTATCCGCAGACAACCCACCCAGACAGGGCTCATCGCCAAGTGAGGCTGTGCCAAGCGCTGACCTTGGCATGTGTTTATTTGATGTTTTCCAAAGAGCAGATTTTTGCAGGACCTTGAGAACGCCCTACAGAGGTTTTTACTTAGAAGACAGAAGCCCCAGGAGGGTAAGAAAAGATAAAGGCTGGTGTTCCCTCCCGCGTTTTCACTTCGAGCAGGAGGGCACCCCGCACGGCCGTGGCACCTACACCCCAGATCGCCTCAGAAACTGCCCAGGACAAGCATTGGCCTCCTGGTTGGACTTCACTGAAATTCCCCTGCCCTCCTATGCGGGGCGGTGACTGGCCTCTCGTGCTGGCCCCTGGTCCACCCTTCCCGTCCCTCCCGGGTGGTGAGGGCTCGAAGGCCCCGGAATCACGCAAGCTCTCAGGACCTCGGAGCAAAGGGGCTGAAACAGGGAAGGCTCTGCCTCCAGCATCGGCAGAAGCAGCTCCTTGAGCAGGTGACCTCTTCTCTGCGGACAGGGCTGTCACCCAGAGGGACATGCCTCGGGGAGAAGTGCACTGTAACCCAGCCTCCGCCGTGAGATGCTGTGGGGGAGTCGCCTGAGATCTCTGGCCCCAGTCGCCTCTTTTTTGTTCTTTCTTTCATTTCATTTCTTTCTTTCTTTCTTTTTTTTTAGGCTGCACCCACGGCAGATGAAAGTTCCTGGGCTAGGGCTCGAATTGGAGCTGCAGCTGCTGGCCTACACCACAGCCACACTGGATCTGAGCCACGTCTGCAGTCTACACTGCAGCTCACGGCAATGCTGCATCCTTAACCCACTGAGCAGGGCCAGGGATCGAACCCACATCCTCACCGATACTGTGTCGGGTTCTTAACCCGCTGAGCCACAGTGGGAACTCCCCGGTCCCACTTCAAGGAGGAGGCTACGATGGACCGCCCTTGGTTGAGTTGTATTGAATTTCCGTGACCTCGAGAGACTGAAGGGCTGAACTTGGGGAAGGAGGCCTGGCTGGGGAAGCTGCAGGCCCAGGAGGAGACGTGGACACGGGCCGGCCACGAGGGCACGTCTGCCTGACAGTAGCCCCAACGGATGGACGGGGTTGGTAAGTGGCAAAGCTTTCATGACAGAACCTGCTGGGCTCCCAACTAGCCTAGAAGGCGCCCACGGAGGCGGCCGGTGGCTTTTTTATCAGGGGAGTTGACCTGGAGTTACTGCCCTCCACCCCTTTTTGGGACCTTACAGGTGGCAGAGGACACCGGGCCTCTAATCAGGAGGTTGGTTTCCCTGGCCATCCTTAGGCGCACGCGGGCCAAAGGTTCCCTCGTTAACATAACCAGACCCGTCGCCCCTCTGCCCCCCATCACTTAGGAAAGCCCGAGGGTTTTAGGAGCTTTGCACCAGGAACCAGGGACGAAGACCAAATACAGATTTCTTATTACAAACCACAGCATCACAGGCATGAGAGGCCCACACCCACCCATCTCCTGGTTCCTGAACCCTGGGGCACGCGGTGCCACCACTATGGGCGGTGAAGGCAGCAGAGGACCTGGCTCCCCACCCACCTCCGGCGCAGGTGCCTCATTCACGGAAGGCCTGGTAGCTGAAGGCGCCAGGCTGGGTCTTGAAGCTGTACCTGCCGGTCATTCTCTGGTAGCTCAGGAGCACAAGGGCAGCTGTCCCCGCCACCAAGGCAAAGACGGCCACTATGATGAGCGCCAGGTAACCGGCTCCCAGGCCTGGCTCTGCACCTGGAGGCTCTCCTGCGGGGACAGGGGACGAGATGGGCATGGGTGGGGAGTCTGCCAAAGCAGCTGGACCCCAGCATCGGCCCCGGCTTGAGGGCCTGGGATGGAGCCCAAGATGTTGGCCACTCTGTAAGGTCACCCCACTGTGCCCGTGTACCCAAGGCGCCAGGCAGGCATCCCAAGCCTGAGAGAGCACGGCCCCCAGGACAGCCCCGCCTGCCCATGTTCTGCAAAATCACCAACCAGCTGCATGGGGACAACCGGCCCTTCGGGTGGGGGCGGGGAGCTCAGCGCATTCCAGCACAGAGACATGCTGTATCCACTCACGCAGCACAGCACAGGGAGCCGGCCGTCCCCAGACCCAGGGGCAAGAAAAACACATGAGTGCCTGCCCCCCATAGAGCTGAAAACGGGGGTTCAAGTCAACCCTGGTACAGGCAGGTTTGTGGCTGCATCTCCACAACAGCCAAGAGGGAGACACAGCCCCCCAGTCCAGCAAAGCAGCAAGGAGCAAACAAAACACGGCCCAACCGGCAGGGGGAATAATATTTGGCCATGAAAGGTGTGAGGCTCTGACACACGTCTGCTCGGCAGGAGTGAGCCTCGAAAACATCCATCAGGCTGAGCGAAAGGTAACAGTCAGAAAGACCACACATCCCGTCCCGGGACCCCAGGACCCCGTTTCTAGGGAAACCAGAGACAGAAAGCTGACCTCGGCGGTTTCAGGGAGGAGCGGGGCTGGGGAGTCCCTCCCTTGGGCACGGAGCGGCTCTGCAGCGATGAAAATGTTTTGAAATGAGAGAAAAGCGGTGGTCGTACACCCCTGCGAAGGTGCTAAATTGTGCTCGACTGCCTATGGCAAAGCAGTTGACTTTATATTAGGGGAGTTTTATCTCCCTTTTACCACAGGAGCTCATCGGAAAGGTCTGGGTAGGAAAGAACCTTCCTGGGCAACGAGGGTCACTCGAGAGCCAGTGTCCCATTTGAGGGGCTGTTGCCAGAAGTGGCCATTGCTCTGGGTTCCCCCAGTCATGGCTGGGACATGTGCAGTCACCAAAGCAGTCTGACAATGGTGCAGAAGAGGCTCCCTTTTGACTGCCTGGGCGGTGGGCCAGCTGGAACCTGGGCAAACCTCTCCTCCAGAGGGAGACACACTGGGACCGGGATACTGGAGTTGATTGCTGGTGCAGCTGCAACCTCCCAAGGAACCTGAGGCCCCCAGACTCTGGCTCGCATACTTCTGAGCCACATGGTCTTAGGAATATTCCTGAGTCTTCTGAACCCTATTCATCCATCCATTCAGCTTTGCTCTACAATGTCCTGGGGAACCTGGCTCTGTCCAGCTCCTGTCCCCCTGGTCCAAGATGGCACTGGCTGTATGTCAGGCAGCAGGTCAGGTGCCAGATATTTATGAGGAGGGCACCCTTTAAAAAGTTGTCACTTAACACTCCCTTTGGCGCTTCATTAGACAGAATTCACTTATATGGCCATTCTTGGCAGCCAGGTTGGGAATTATAGTTTTTACTCCTGGCAGCCACAAGTCCCTGAAAAACTGGTGGTTTGGGGACCAAGGAAGGAGAGAACAGCTATTGGGAGGCGGCTGGCAGTTTCTGTCTCATGAAACAAAGCACACAATTACCCAAAGCATTTTTTTTCAAAATAATAGGATAGATCACAAAGAAAATAAAATGTTTTCCTGGAAAATTATTGGTGAGTTTTGAAAATACATGGAATGTAATTAACTGACAGAAGTTTTTCACAAGGGAGAGCAGCAATGCTATCTTTTTTGCATCTTTAGCCAAGCCTAGAAGAAAACAGCTTCCTTGTGCGTGTACACACACACACACAACACACACACACAACACACGCACACACACACAGAATGTAACGTGACTGTAGCCTTCCTCATAACAACCCACCTGATGCCTTCACCCAGTGTCAAGAGACTTCCCTGGCTTCGTGTTACACAGGTCAAATATTGCCTATTTACACTTGTGCCAACGTCCTGAAGCCTGGTCTTTCATCTACAATGTGGGGTAACAACAGATCCCACATCACGTCTGCATGTAAAGGAACTTATCGCCACTCTGGAAAGCCAGACTCTCCAAGAACGTTAGCTCTCTTTTCTCCTAGAATGAGTCTTCTAGTAAAATCCTACGATTTCCATCTTCCCAAGTGGTTGCTTGTCAGTGTCCATGCTGGTGAAATGGAATTGGCTGCGGCTCTGCTCTAGCTGTCTGAACCAACTCGCCAGCTCACCTTCCGACCGAATGAGGGGCCCCCAGGACATCTGGTGCGTCGCAGACATCCCACTGCTTCTCGGCGACCGAAAGTCATCACAGCTCTGTTGGTTTCAAGGAGAGACGCTCAGATTAGCTGAACAATGTTGATGAGACATGAACCCACCTTATGGATGATACTCTGATTTGTACTTTTTTTTTCCCTGAAATGTCAGGTCAGCATGGATGTGTCCATTCAGGGAAGAAGGACGACAGGGGAGGCTGGGCCACTCAGACCTCAGGGCTATGCCAGACGGGATGCGCAGTGAGACAAGGAGGCTGGACCACCTGGACCTCAGGGCTGTGCCAGGCGGGATGCGCAGTGGAACGGGGTGGGGCTGGGAAGCAGGAGGCTTGAAGGAAGGGAGATGTAGCCCCCGAGCGGTCCCCAGTTACCAGCTCTGGCCCCGTGGCCCCTGGGAACATCATCTCAAGGTCACCTTTGTGTTGTCCACAGCCTGTGCAGACACCTGCTCCTTTTAACGCCTTTCAGTGACACAATGGAATCTGCTTACTATATACCTGCTGTGGGGTGCACTGGGTCCCCCAAAAGATGCTGAAGTCCTAACCCCAGTACCTGTGTTTGTGACCTTAATTGGTCATGGGGTCTTTGCAGACGATGAAGTTAGGGTGAGGTCACCAGAGAGGGTGCTAATTCAATGCCACTGCGCCCTTATATAAAGAGGACACGTGACCGCAGGCACAGAGAGAAGGTGAGGTGAAGACACGGGGAGGAGGCTGCTGTCCACCAGCCAGGGGGCTGGACCTGGAACAGACTCTCCTCACAGCCTCAGAAGGAACAGCCCAGCTGACACCTTGATCTCAGACTTCCAGGCTCCAGAACTCTGCAAGGATAAATGTTATTTCATCCGCCCAGTCTGTGGTGCTTCATGACAGCAGCCCCAGAATACCACCACAACTCCTGTCCTAAAGGAACTTGGAAAGAAATATGTGAGGTTCACATTGTAGGGAATTTGAGGACCGGCAGCTCCTTGCTGAGGCTGTTGTGGCATCAACAGCTGTAGTGCTTCTACGGGGCTAATGGAAGCAGGTGCAGGCTTGGCGCCCCCTCAGTGGGTAGGTGTCAGGAGTCTGTGTTCCTTTCCTCTGTTATTCCAGAGAATCTACTGTTTGAGAAAAAGTGACAACAAGATCAGGGGTCACTGGGTTTCTTTTCCTGCGCAGTCCACCTGACGCTCGGCAGCTGACCACCCAGGAAAACCGCCCGAGTTCTCTGAGGAGCACAGGACAAGTCTAGCCTCCAATAGAGAGGGGTTCATGCAGGAGCTGAACCAAAGGTCAGCCGAGCCCTCCACACACCGTCCCCAGCCACAGGCAGCCCGTGACAAACCGTCACTTCTCCTACGGGTCCACGGTGTGAAGAACGCGCCAACCCAGAAATGCAAAAAGCACATTTCAAATTCAAAGGTCTGAGGAAAAGAGAATGTAAAATTATCCATAATCCTGGCACAAATGGGAACAGGAAAGAAACCTGATTAAATATCACAGTGGCTAAGATTCAGTCGTTGAGTCTTAGGGCTCCGTTGATGTTGCTAAAAATAATTTCAAATTTAAAATACATTTTTACACCGAAACACACATTAAAGTGCCTTGAGTAGAAGCCTGGCAGCGCCATGACAAGGAAAGTCTGATGTGACGGCCAGTGGGACCGTGTGGCCTCAGGAAGGATTCAAGTTAGCCGTCGACGACACGGGTTCTCCACCCCAGGCTGCCTGCCACCATGTCGCTCCTTTTAAGGGCCAAGCCTGCAGGGCCCAGTGCCCCCTCCCTGAAGCTGGGCCCCAGAGCTGCCCGAGCCCTGAGCTCTTGCTCGCAGAGCAGCCCCGCTCACAACAAGCGTCCAGAGGTTTCGAACAGCAAAGCACTTACTATTTTGCACGTGGTGCCGGGGGATTCCATGCAGATGCGAAGCTTGCAGTGCAAATAGACTATGGAGTTGCTGATGAAGGAGAAGATTTTCAGCTTAACCTGGGCCTTGTCGGAGTTCCCGTTCTCAATCACATTCGTGTGTGTGTTGGGGACGGGGCAGCTGGGAGGAGAGCACGGACTCATCAACTCTAACAGTCCTCCTGTCCTCATTTCAAGGTGAGTTTCTCTACAGCACACCTGAGTGAGCACGGAGCATCCCCACAAGGCTCCGAGAAGGCAAGGAAGGCTCGATCGCCTGCCCCCTTGAGGAGGGTCTCCTACGGGCACTACCTAAACCCAGGTCCACAACCATGCATGTCTAGAAACTCAGGGCAGGCTACAGAGCGAGGGGCAGGTATTCAGTTCCCCCCAACCCCTACCTGTTGTTAATGAAGCCAAACATGATGGGGTCCTTGGCGTTACTGGACGGTGTAGCCCAGCATTCGGTCAGGACCACTTTGAGGTTGCTTTTCTGCTTATAGAGCCCTACTTCGATCTTGACATCATCACTGGCAGACACGCTATAATTTTGAGGAATAGGAGAGTCTCCAATAAATAACTGCATTTCAGTGACAAATCTTCCGGCTCCGTGGAGGTCCTCGATGATGGTGTAAACACTGCAAGAGGGAGAATTTGCAGAGGGTCTGCTTCCGTGACCCTCCTCTTCCCATTCTTCCCCGAAGTGCAGCGCCCAAGAAGGATGGAAACCAAAGAAGTCCGTCCAAATGCGAACCAGGAGAGGACGGCTCTTTCTTCCGAGCTGGCTGGAGCTGGGACCAGCCCCCCTCAACCGCGATTGGTGGAGACTCAAAGCCAGGCGGGGGCGGGGATGAGCTTCACCGGGGAGGGGGGCTCCGTGTGCCCTGATGGGGGCGCCCTAGGCGACTGGCTGGGAGAGCAGATCTGCCTTTCTCTGGTTGGTCCTCGCTGGAACTGGGGACAAAAGTTGGGGAGCTGGCCACTGAGAACCAGGTCCTGGCCAGGGCCCTTCTGAATGCTCAGTCTCTCGGAAGGGTCTTCAAGGGACTGACACCCTCGCGAAACCCCCGGGCGAGGGCGCTGGGAGGAGCATGCGCCCCGGAGGGTCGGGGAGAGACGCCCGCACTCACCCCCACTCCGGGGTGTAGCCTGAGGACGTCAGGAGGTGGTTCTGGAAGGCGCAGCGGATGGGGCTCAGGATCTTCGGGTGGTGGAGGATGCCCTCCGGGGACAGGTCGTTCCTCAGCGTGGTCCTCACCACCGTGGTGGTCACGTTCTGGACACGAGCGGGAAGTGAGGTCCCTGCGGGTCCCAGCCCCGCCCCCAAAGACGACCCCCAGTGTAAACTGCCGAGGAAAACTAATGGCATGACACCTGGCTTAACCTGTTTCCTGTGCTCATTTTATTTCTGCCTTAAAAGGGGGCCAGACAGGGGAGTTCCTGTGGCGGCTCAGAGGCTGCAAATCCAACTAGTGTCCATCAGGATGCAGGTTCAATCCCTGGCCTTCCTCAGAGGATTAAGGATCCAGCATTGCCATGAGCTGTGGTGTAGATTGCAAACGCAGCTCGGATCCCACGTGGTTGTGGCTGTGGCTGTGGCTGTGGTGGAGGCCGGCAGCTGCAGCTCCAATTCAGTCCCTACCCTGGGAACTTCCATATGCCACAGGCGTGGCCCTAAAAGAGCAAAAATTAAAAGAGAACCAGAGACAAACTAGATCAGATGATACCCCCAAATAGATCTGATTTCTCCCCAAATCATCCCCAAGTACACTTCTGAAAAGGAGAGTACAAAGCCCTCGCCACAGAAATTGAGACTTGGGAATGTGTATTGGTGCAGCCACGATGGGAGAACAGTATGGAGGCTCCTCAAAGAACTAACACAGCAGTTCTCTTGTGGTGCTGTGGGTTAAGGATCTGGCATTGTCACTGCAGCAGCTCAGGTCATTGCTGTAGCATGGGTTTGATCCCTGGCCCAGGAACTTCTTTTTTTTTTTTTTTTTTTTTGGTCTTTTTTTGCCATTTCTTGGGCCACTCCTGCAGCATATGGAGGTTCCCAGGCTAGGGGTCCAATCAGAGCTGTAGCCACTGGCCTACGCCAGAGCCACAGCACCGTGGGATCTGAGCCACGTCTGCAACCTACACCACAGCTCACAGCAACGCCAGATCTTCAACCCACTGAGCAAGGCCAGGGATCGAACCCACAACCTCATGGTTCCTAGTTGGATTCGTTAACCACTGTGCCACGACGGGAACTCCCCAGGAACTTCTGTATGCCACAGATGCAGCCAGAAAAACAAAAACAAAAACAAAAAAAAACTAAATATAGAATTACCATATGATGCAACAATTCCAATCCTGGGCTATATCCAGAGAAAAATCATAATTTGACAAGATGATACACCCCCATAGTCATATCAGCACTATTTACAATAGCCAAGACATGGAAACAGCCTAAATGTCCATTGACAGAAGACTAGATAAAGACGTGGTACATGCATACACAGTAGAATATTACTCAGCCATAAAAAAGAGATGATGCCATTTGCAGCAACATAGATGGATATACAGATTATCACACTAAGTGAAGTGAGTCAGAGAAAGACAAATACCATATGCTATCACTTACATGTGGACTCTTAAAATAATGATATAAATGAACTTATTTACAAAACATAAATGGATTCACCAACATGGGAAACAAACTTAGGGTTACCACAAAGGGGATAGCAGGGGTGGGGAGAGGTAAATGAGAAGTTTGGGATTAACAGATACATACAACTACGTATAAAATAGATAAACGACAAGGACCTATTGTATAGCACAGGGAACTATATTCAATGTCTTGTAATAACCTATAACGGAAAAGAATC
Source organism: Sus scrofa (assembly GCF_054392235.1). Classification (NCBI taxonomy): domain Eukaryota; kingdom Metazoa; phylum Chordata; class Mammalia; order Artiodactyla; family Suidae; genus Sus; species Sus scrofa. Next base: position 220,859,889 of record NC_139395.1, on the reverse strand, counting down.
TGGAACAGATGTAAAGCTGAATCACTTTGCTGGCCACCTGAAACCAAGTCAATGTTGCACATCAACTATATTTCAATTTTTTTAAAGAAAAAAAGAAATCAAGGGTTAAAATACACTGGTTAAAGTCTGTGACTCAGCAACCTGCATTCTTTCTACTTCTGGGGAGAATGAGAACGAACCAAGGATCTAGAAGGCCACCGAAAGAAAATGAGTGTGACCCGGAGGAGGACCCAGGGACCTGAGATGACAACATAGCTCACGCCACGGACGCAAGTCCCCAGGGAACAGTGTGGTGCCTGTTAGTGTTAATGAGGCGAAGCCCCTAAACAAAAGTGCAGAGCAAATCCATTTCACGCTAGAGAAGCGATCTCAGGGTCAGCTGGCATTAAGGACTGGTTGCTCAGAATGCGGATGTTTAGCGGAAAAGAAGATTTTCAGGCAGTCGTGTTATGAGGCTGGGCTTTCCAACATCAAAGCGAGTTCTGAAATTTCTCCAAAGCCAAAAGCAGAGATGAAGATGCCGTGATGGGCAATTTCATCATTGCATTGAGTGGAGAGCATTGTAAGAGGAAATAAAAATTCCTCTGAAAATTGCCATCATTAGCCTGAAGCCAGCCTTTGCTTTGACAAGATGCCCGAAGCTGTAGCACTGGACTTGCCAGTGGCTTAAGTCTGATTGTCATGGTGGCAGATTCTCCAAGATCAACATCCCTTATGACGCCTCCAAAAATACCAAAGGACAGAACACCGGGCCAACGAAGGACAGCCTGGATGACCTGGCTGCAGGGCTTCTGTGTGTCACAACAGGTAGTAGGCATTGCCCTGCTTCCTTTAGAGTCACCAGCCTTAACCGTTTAGCACTAGAGAAGGGAAAGTTTGTGTGAAATAGGTAAACCAGAGCCATCAAGTGAAGAGGAAACAAGGGGCCTGGTTGAAAATCATGCCAATGAAGAAGCGTGGATTAGAGTCAGAATACACAGCCAAGTAGAAGTTACTGGATTTCATGGAGGACGGAACAGCAGAGTATGAGTACATAAAAAAAGGTCTAATTCTGATACGGTGGCCAGTAAAGCATTTGCTGAGAATAGAAATTCTGAGACTAACAACACTAATGGGACCCTGAATCTGACAAGTGGGGAATCCAGAGGTCAAACATGAATGGGTCTGAGAACAAAACATCATCAGCAGGGCTAAGCTTAGAGGAGCAGGAAGGGAAGTGTCTGCTCTCTGATGATCCAAAAGTCACTGAGGAGAAGGACATTTTGAGTCTCTTTCTTTCTACAGCTACTGCATCTGCCCCTTATTTGCTGTTTTAGAAAAAGTTATAGAATGAGGTATTTTCCTTGCACGCATATTAAAAAGGCCTAGACAAACTGGAAAAAGTTGTTTACATCAAAGAGTCTAGCTCTTGAACATCCTACTCAATGGTGGAAAGCTGAAAGCATTTCCTCTAAGATCAAGAACAAGACAAGGACACCCACAGTCACCACTTTCCTTCAAAATAATATTAGAAGTCTTTGCCATAGCAACTAGATAAGAAAAAGAAATAAGAGGAATCCGAATTAGAAATGAAGTAAAACTGTCACTATTTGCAGATGACATGATACGATACATAGAAAATCCTAAAGATGCCACCAAGAAAACTCATTGATAAATTCAGTAAAGTTGCAGGAACAAAATTAACCTACAGAAACCTGTTGTGTTTCTGTACACCAACAACAAACTATCAGAAGGAGAAATTAAGAAAACATTCTCATTTACAGTCACATCAAAAAATTAAAATACCTAGGAGTAGGAATTCCCATCATGGCTCAGTGGTAATGAACCTGACTAGTATCCATGAGGACTTGGGTTCAATCCCTGGCCTCGCTCAGTGGGTTGGGGATCTGGCATTGCTGTAAGCTGTGGAACAACACAGATGGGCCTAAGGATTATCATACTAAGCGAAGTAAGTCAGACAAAGACAAATATCATATGATATCATTTATATGCAGAATCTAAAATATGACACAAATGAACTTATTTACAAAATAGAAAGAGACTCATAGGCACAGAAAACAAACTCATGGCTACCAGAGGAGAAAGCGGAGGAGGGATAAATTAGGAGTTGGGGATTAACGGGTACACCGCTATATTTAAAACAGATAACCAACAAGAACCTACTGTGCAGCAGAGGGAATGCTCTTCAATTTATTATAACCTAAAGGGAAGCACTGAAAGCCTTCTGCATTTACACCTGTCGTCTGTGTTTGCATCTTAAAATAAAATGCTGTGTTCTTGTCTCCATATTTTGCAGGATTTATCTGCATGATATTTATAGGTCCTGTAGTTTTTCAACTAAAAAACACATTTAGTTTTAGAACAGCCATGAAGCCACATCTTGGATGGGCCATATCAGAGGCACCAAGCCTAGAACATATGTCTTCACGATGGTAAACTTTTTGTGCCTTGAGTCACTTTGAGATCTGCCTCAGAAAACCTGGGCATTCCCCTTCTACCATTACAAGAATTTGACATGTATTTATTTTTTATTTTATTTTTTTGCCTTTTGTCTTTTTATGGCCCCACCTGCAGCACATGGAAGTTCCCAGGCTAGGGGCTGAATCAGAGCTGCAGGCGCTGGCCTCCACCACAGCCACAGCAGCGTGGGATCCAAGCCACATCTGTGACCTACACCACAGCTCATGGCAACGCCGGATCCTTAACCCTCTAGTGGGGTCACGGATCACACCTGCATCCTCATGGATACTAGCCGGGTTCATGAACCTTATGTGCGAAGATGAGCCTGTACCCCAGTGAATCTTCAGGCCTGGTATGAAACTCAGGTTGATGTATGGAGAACATCAGACTGAGAGCTGAGCCCTCAAATCTAATTTAAAAAAAAAAAAAAAAAACAGAAGGTCAAGAAAATTTTAAAAAGGGGGCGGGATAGGCAGAACCTGCGAACCATGCATAATCTGTTCTACTTGTATAAGTAGGTTTTGGGGGGAATCTTAGTTTTTGACAAATGTCAAGACATGTAAGAGCTCCTGTGGTCCCCAGGGCCTGGATGACTCATAAGAGATGAATTTCCTTTGATCTGAACTTGCCCTGAATCCTACTGAATTTAATTAATAAACCAGGTGCTTGGCTCGCTCAGCAAAACAAGCGCGTGGGAGAGCAATGTCTGTAGCCGCGCCTCTGGTCCTGTAGGAGGCGCTGTCACCGTGGGACAGCCTGGCGGGCCCATCGCCAGGGGCAGGAGCTGTCGTATTTGGAGCATCTTTCACTTGGGTTCTACAAGCCTCTCCTGACATGGACCAGAGAACCATCCCCACCCCCACCCCCAGCCTGTGCTCAGAAATGAAGTTGCCCAGAAGCTCACACCTGCTCGCTGCCCCCCACGGCGCCCCCATCCCCATGCACCCGCCTCCAGGTGGGAGTCTTGGGAATCTTTAAGGAAGAGGAGCAAAACCCAGTGGCTGTTTTCCAGTTGTGCTGACTGGAGAAGCTGACGAAGGCTGTGGTCACCAGAAATGTCCCACTCGGTCCCCGACCCAGGGGCTCCGTCTGTGGGTCTGAGGATGCCGCATGGGGGGCACGTAGAGCTGCCTGTGCACCCTGTCCCCCCACCCATCCCCACCTCCCCTCCCCAGGTCCCTGCCTACTCAGGCCCAAGGTCACGCCTGGGCCTCCTGCTCAGCCTACGCCCCATCCTCACCCTTTCAGCTGAGGTGTCACCTCCCTGCACCCTTGACTTGGGGTGATCAGCAAGCTTAGCCCAAGTCTCATGCCCCACGAGGGATCACCCAGGGTCCAACCTGAGCCTCTGAGGGTGTGGGTCCCCCGCCCACTCTGTGCCATCAAGGCCCCTGGAGAGGCGGAGTCACAGAGGCCACAGGGCTGGTCCTCGGAGGCAGGGCGACCTTGATCTTGACCCCCCCCCCAATAAACCTTGCTGAGCCTCCAGGTCCCGCTGGTTAAACATGGAAAATAACACCCAGTCTGGGGGTGACGAGGGTGCTAAGCACACAGCCAGCAGGTCCTTGTCCTCGGGGCCGAGTACCCCCCAGCCCTGTTCTAGAACAAGGCCTCAGGCCCTCAGCCTTCCCTGCTCAGCAGCACCACTTCCCCCAGGGCCAGGGCTGCCCCCTGCGGAGATTCCCCCCCCCCAGCCCACCTGCAGCAGAAGCCCCTTCCCGGCCCTGCCCCTCCTACTGGGCCGCTCTGTCCCACTGGCCAGAACCACTCAGCCACCCTCCACCCTGTAACGCAGCCCCATTTCTTGCCTCCCAAATCCAGCCACCAGCACACATCCCCTGGCCACCCTCGTGGTCTCCCCGATACGCCCCTTGGCATGTTTCAGCCTCCTCTCGCGGCTGCTTCCAGAAGGCCCCTCCCACCCAGGGCCCAGGAAGCCAGGCCGCTGGGCTTAGTGCTGGCCTGGCCCCACCCTGTGCTGCTGGGTGATGGCACCTCCTGTCCCAGGACCGCATGTTTCTGCAGGGACAAGCCCCCCCACCTGCCCTCAGTGCTGCTTCTGCTCCCCCAGTGCTGGGTGCTGGCTGAGCCCAAGAAAGGTGCTGCCCACCTGCCCGGCAGGGCCCTGAAAAGAGGCTTGGTGCTTGGTGGCCGAGTGTGGGGAGACGGAGGGCAGGGGGTGCAGGGCATGGCCTGAAGATGCAGGATCTGGAGCTGTCAGCCAGCATGTGGGGGACACTGCAAACCAGAGGTGCTGATGTGGGCCCGGGAGCCCCAGCCCAGAGCCGGGACAGCAAGGCGGATGCACGCACAGGAGCCCTGCTCAGCACTGAGGTGGGACTGCCTCCCAGCCAAGACTCCACCCACTGGGCTGCAGGAAAGACCCTCCAGCTAAGAGATTTTTGATACGGCCCTGCCCCTCTGGCCAGCCAGGTCTGACGCCACCTCTGTTCCCCAGCAACGCACGTGCACACACAACCTCTCATACACACTCCACAAGCACACACACCCGCACGCACGCTCATACACTCACCTACACGCATGCACACAGACACGTGCTGATACACACGCATGCACACACACGCGCAGGGACACACGCTCACACAGGCTCTGGCTTCCTGCCCTTCCTCCTCCCCACTGGCCTCCATTCTGCCTGCGCATCAGACTCACTGGAAGGATTCTCCATTTTTTTTTCTGGCCACAACCCCCGTATCTGGGAGTTCCTGGGCCAGGGACTGAATCCCAGCCGCAGCTGTGACCTATGCTGAAGCTGCAACATGCTGGACCCTTTAACTCATGGATCTGGGCTGGGAATCAAAGCCACGCCTCTGCAGCAACCTGAGCCACTGCAGGTGGATTCTTTTTTTTTTTCTTTTTTCAGGGCCGCACTTGCTGCATATGGAGGTTCCCAGGCTAGGGGCTGCACTGGAGCTGCAGCTGCCGGCCTACACCACAGCCACAGCAACGCCAGATCCGAGCCACATCTGGGACCCAGGGAGCAGGGCCAAGGATCGAACCCGTGTCCTCATGGATACTAGCTGGGTTTGTTTGTTACTGCTAAGCCACGACAGGAACTCCTGCAGTTGGACACTTAACCCACTGCGCCATGGCAGGAGCTCCTGGGAGAATCTTCTAAACCCTGCCTTTGCACCAGCATCCCTGCACCAGGGTGCCGCCCGGTGCCCCGAGAACTCGGCCCTGTTCTAACCCTTTGCTGGGTCCCTCACTGGGTCAGGCATCTCAGGGTAGAGCCTTCCGTGTCCCCCAGGCCAGATCAGCCCCTGCCCCATGGAGATCCAGACTCCGGGTGCCCCCTCCCCGCACCCCGGGGAGGGTCTGAGCCAGGCCTCACGCTCTGCACGACGGTTCCACACTCGCTCCACGCAGCCACCAGGATCACGTGTGTGCTGTTGCTGTCGCTGACGTTGCAGGACGGGTGCCCCAGGTACAGGGCCGACTCGGGGATGGACTCCTGCTGCAGGAAGCGCCTCTGGATGGCGACGGCCACCTTGTCGGTCTCACAGAGCACCCTGACGGCTCTGCTCAGGTTCAGCCGCGGGGGCGGGCCCGGGGGTGCTGGGCGGGCGCCCTGTGCAGCGGGAGCCCAGGTTCCCACTGGGGTGGGGGGCCGCTCTGGGGTGGGGGACCGGGTTGTGTTGCCAGGAGAGTCGCCTGCAAGGCACAAGAAGACAAAAGCACAGGGTGGCCTGTGTTCAGGGGCTGCTGCGGGAGCCTGGCGGGAGGGCAGGGGCGGGCAGGGGGCGGGCAGCAGAGGGAAGGTTTCTGTGCCTGGCAGCAGCACCAGCCTGGGGTTGTGCATCCCGCCGGCCCGGGGAACTGGCCTTGGCTCACCGTGGCCCCCATGGGTGGGAGACCTGAGGGCCTTCTGCCCCCCAGCCCTCAGGACGATGCTGGCCGTGTGCCCCAAATCCACGGACTTAGCATCAGCCATCTACCCAGGCCCCAAGTCTTGTTTCTGAAATGGGGTAATGAAGTTTACGAGAAGCTTCCTTGTGTCCCTAGCTCCTGCTCCAGCCTCCTGCTGCCCTCAAAGCACCCTACCTCTTTTCTCTTTTTTCTTTGGTCTTTTTAGGGCCACACCCGCGGCATATGGAGCTTCCCAGGCTAGGGGTCTAATTCGGAGCTGTACCTGCCAGTCTACACCACAGCCGCATCAACAGGAGATCGAGCTGCATCCGTGACCCACACCACAGCTTGCAGCAACGCTTGATCCTTAACCCACTGAGCGAGGCCAGGGATCAAACCCACGTCCTCATGGATACTAGTCAGGTTCTTAACCTGCTGAGCCAGAACGGGAACTCCAGCACACTCAATTTCAATCTCTAAAGGAGCAGGGGGCTCTGAAAAAGCATCCCCTATTCTCTGAGGACAGACCCAGGACACATGGGATCCAAACTTCGTCTGCGACCTACGCCACGGCTCCCGGCAACACCAGCTCCTTAATCCATGGAGAGAGTCCAGGGGATTGAACCCACATCGTCACAGATACTAGTCGGGTTTGTAACCCACTGAGCCACAAAGGGAACTCCTGAGGCATCCTTTAAGCCCAGTTTGAGGCATCCTGAGGCATCGTTTAGGTCCATGCCTCTTCCAGGAAGCCCTCCCTGACCACTCTGACTGGGCTGGGCTCCTCTGGGCCTCTTGCTTCTACCTCAGGTAGAGTAATTCCACAGTCCTTGTGTCCGTCTCCTCCACCTGACCACAGATCCCTAGACGGCAGGGGTCACCTCGGGGTCAGCTCTAGTACACAAAGGCCCCAGGTGACGGGGAAAGTGCTGCGTGGACAGCAGGGCCACAGAGAAGTGTTCCCAGTGTGAGGTCATCATCCAGCGTCCAAGAGGACACACCCGAGGGCGCGTAGCTCCTCATCACGGGGGTCAGAGGACGCGCTTGTGGACGAGGCAGCACCCCGAAGGCTGGAGGCACCCAGAAGGCTGGGGCACCGGCAGCAACAGGTGCACACGGGCTCGCACGCGCGCACGCACACACGGAAACTTGTCCAGGTCATAAAAGTACGCTGCTCTCATTCACAAGATGGGCTTTTCAGGGGACTGTCCTTAAATGACAGACTACTTGACGGTGTTCCAGACAATGGATCCCGAGAATATTACCTTCACAGGGTCTTCCAGAATATTCTACGGGAGGGTCCGCGGCACCTCCCTCGCAGCGGCAGGTGAATGACCCCAGGATGTTGTGGCAGGTGGAGCCCGGGGCACAGTCGTGCTCCTCCCTTTCGCACTCATTGTAATCTGCGCAGAATTTACAAGACAAAGCAGGAGGGTCACGGCTGGCTGTGCCCACCGTTTACAGGCAGCCTGGGGGGGAAGGAGCATCTGGGGGGGGCAAAGCTAAAATGATCAAATGACAGCAAAAATGGCCCGCTCTGGAGGGTTCAGGAGCCTGGGCAACACCCCCATTTTGTGCGGGAGATGGGAGTGCCAGGAAGGCGGTAGGGGCTGTTCTAAAAGGAGGACTCCTGGTCCCAGGGCTGGCGCGGGGGAGGGGAGTGGGCCGAGCAGCACCCCACAGCTCCGTGGAGACTGGGGCAGGGGCCCACCTAGACCCTGGTCTCAGGCAGAGGGACCCTGGCCCCCACTTGCCCCACTCCTGCACATTCATAGTAAGGCAGGTCCGTGCAGAAAATGGATAAAAGGCGGAACAGCTTAGAAAACCATCAACCCCCACCCCCACCCCTCCCATCCTGAGGCCACCTCGTGGGTGCAGGTGTCTGCACGTCCCGGTGTCTCCAGTCCTTTGAAAGGCAGACAGGACGCAGCTAAGACCAAGTTTTAAACACAAATGTGAGCCCTGCTTTCATCCCCTGTCTTGGGTCAAGAATCTTGTCTGGCTCAGCACATCTCATATTTCATAATTGCCTAACAGACCGTGGCACTGGTAGGGCGTGACTGACCTAATCTCTTCCCTATTCCCAGATGACAGCTTATTCCCAACTTCTGCTTTTAAAGCAACACTGAGGGAATTCCTATTTTGCCTCAGGGGTAATGCACCTGACTAGTATCCATGAGGATGAGGGTTCGACCCCTGGCCCCGCTCAGTGGGTTAAGGATCTGGTGTTGCCGTGAGCGGCGGTGTAGGCTGCAGACACGGCTTGGATCCCGCGCTGCTGTGGCTGGGGCGGAGGCCAGCCGCTGCAGCTCTGACTCGACCCTTAGCCTGAGAACCTCCATATGCCGCAGGTGCAGCCCTAAAAAGACAATGAACAAACAAGCAGACAAACAGTGAGATGAATGTCTCTGGATACAAACTATGGTCAAACTGAGGTCTGTTTCCTGAGGGTGAAGTCTTGGAAGTGCTACTAGTCCAAAGTCACAGTGGATGAACTTTTTTTTTTCTTTTTTAGTGGACGAACATTTTTAAAGCTCTTGACAAATAGTGTCGAATCGGTTGCCAGGCAGTGAGGGGAAATTTTACTCCCCAGCTCGGTGTGCAAGGGCTGCCTGAGGACTATTTTAAGGTGCTCTCAGATGGGCAAAAAGAGCAACTCATTTCAGCAGGCATATGCCTTTGATTCTTGGTCTTTGTCAGTTACGTGTGTTTCTTTCATGCATCGACTCTTTGGGTCTTTGGCGCACCCGTCTATTGGGTTCTCAGGAATTTGTGATCCATGAATGACTCGGCTCTATATTTAGGCACCACGCTTCATCAGGGTGTTGAACTTATTTTTGGGTTTGCGGCTTGCTTTATAATGACGACTTTATTTTGTTTGATGTGAGAGATTTAACTTTTTTTTTTTCCTTTTTACAGCAGAACCCGCAGCATATGGAAGTTCCTGGGCTAGGGGTCAAATCTGAGCCACATCTGTGACCTATGCTGCAGCTTGTGGCAATACTGGATCCTTAACCCACTGGGCGAGGCCAGGGATTGAACCCACAACCTCGCAGAGACGACATCATGTTCCTAACCCACTGAGTCACATCGGGAACTCTGAGAGATTTAACTTTTTACGGAGTCTGATATTCCAGCCTTTTTCTCCGCAGGCTTAACCCTTCCCATTCCAAAAATCAGAAAAATATTCATTTACGTCATCATTGATTTTATGCAAACATGTAACTCTAAGACTTCTATCATTTACTCGGGTATGGTGTGTTAGGGGTGAGCTCTGTCCCCTCAAAATCCATGCGTTGAAGCCGCGACCTGCAGTGTGACCGCATTTGGAGGTGGGCCCTTGGGGGATAATTGGGGGTAAGTGAGGTCCTAAGGGAGGGACCCCATCTGACAGGACAGATGGCCCTGTAAGAGCAACCCCAGAGCCTCCCTCTCTCCACCCACCCCCCCCCCACACACACACACACGCAGGAAAAGCCACGCTGAGACACAGCAGCAAGAGGACTGTCCACATGTCAGGAGCGTCCCCACCAAAACCAGCCAACACTCTGACCCGGGATTTCCAGCCTCTGCAAGGGCGAGGAAATAGGCATCCAGTGTTGAAGCCACTCTGTCCCCGCAACTGCGGTATGACAGCTCGAGCTCACACGATATGAGAAGAGCCCACATGGCCTTTCTCCCTGCTTTTCTCCTCAATTATTTTAACTGGATCTCCTTGGAAACTGTGCAGAGGAGGATGCGTCTGCCCTCAGCCCCTTCAACCTTGACAGAGGCGGGAGGGATGGGACAGAGCCCACGGGAAGGGAGCAGCACCCCTGGGAACGTTTGCAGGCTCGCCCAAAGATATCATCCACCCTTAAGCCATTTTTCAAAACAAACAAACAAACAAACAAACAAAAAACCACAAGGGAGTTCCCATTGTGGCTCAGTGGGTTAAAAACCCGACTACTATCCGTGAGAATGGGGGTTTGATCCACGGCCCTGCTCAGGGGGTTACGGATCTGGCATTGCCGTGAGCTGGTGTGTAGGTTGCAGGTGTGGCTCAGATCTCGTGTGGCTGTGGCTGTGGCTGTGGTGCAGGCCGGCAGCTGCAGCTCCGATTCAATCCCCAGCCTGGGACCCTCCATGTGCCACAGGTGCAGCGCTAAAAAGGAAAGAAGAAACAAAAAAACCACAGCAGCACTAAGAGAGACGCAGGTCCTGTCCGTGTCACATTTTCATATCACGCAGGGAAGCCTTTAAGAGGAGACACGTTTTTCAGAAACAAAGCCGGGGCGAGGATTTCACCCCCTGCGGGGAGGGGGGCTCCATCGAGCCCAGCTCTGCGTACCCCATAGGAAGGTGTCCCCTGCGACCACCTCCAGCGGAGAGGCGTCCTGAAAGGCGGCGAGGAACGCGGCAGCCACCTCCCGGATGTCCAGGTCTGCGATGACCAGCACGGTGAACTCCACCAGGACGCTGCCGTTGCTGATGCGGGTCACCTCCACCTGCACCCCACCTGTGTCCAGGTGCTGGCGCGTGGAGGCCGGCAAGGAATTCCGCACCTTTAGAGAAATGCGGCTGGTGAGGAGAGCTGCCCGCGGAGAGGAAATAGGGGACTCACCTCAAGGGGGCTTCTCCGGGGGTTCCGGCCAGCAGCAGGGCTGACCTCGGCCAAGAGGTCAAGGCCACAGGTCCCTGCTATCTGATGAGGCCCCAGGCCCAGCACAAATGCCAGTGGCTTGAGACACTGAGTCAACAACCAGGGTCAGCAAGGGGCCAGGCGCCAATGCCCCCTTGTAACACGGGCATGGGCACGCAGCGGCATCTAGAATCTGCTGCTCTTTCTGAGTTATAGTTTTGCCCAGATAGATGCCCAGGAGAGGGATTGCTGGATCATATGGTAGTTCTGTATTTCGTTTTCGGAGGAACCTCCGTACTGTTTTCCATAGAGGATGCACCCATTTATATTCCCACCAACGGTGCAGGAGGGTTCCCTTTTCTCCACACCCTCTCCAGCATTTGTTATTTGTAGACTTATTAATGGCTATTCTGACCAGTGTGAGGTGGTACAAAATTATAATTCAGAAAGATTCCTGCACCTGTATGCTCATAGCAGCACTATTCACAGTAGCTGGAATACTACTCACATGGAAACAACCTAAATGTCCATCAGTGTATGAATGGATTAAGAAGACGTGGTCTATATACACAATGGAATACTATTCAGCCGCCAAAAAGAACAAAATAATGCCATTTGCAGTAACGTGGAAACGACTAGAGATTCTCATACTAAGTGAAGGAAGTCAGAAAGAGAAAGACCAAGCCCATATGATATCACTTACATGTGGAATCTAAACTGTGGCACAGAGAAACTTATCTACAAAACAGAAACAGACTCAGATATAGAGAACAGACTTGTGGTTGCCAAGGGGGGAGAGGAGAGGGAGCAGGATGGACGGGGAGTTTGGGGTTAGTGGATGCAAACTATTCCATGTAGAATGGATGAGCCAGGAGGTCCTGCTGTACAGCACAGGGAACTCTACCCAGTCTCTTGGGACAGAACTTGATGGAAGAGAATGTGAGAAAAAGAATATGACCCATGATTTGGGGTCACTCTGCTGTGCAGCAGAAATTGACACAACACTGTAAATTAACTATAGTTTAATAATAATAATAAAAAAATCTGCTACTCTCAGCTCAGAGCCGTGGAAGGCGGGCTGTGCCAGTGGCCGTAGGGAGGGCAACACCTCCCCGGCTTCGTCTTTTCTAGAGCAGGCCTTATGAGCCTCATACCGCAAAAGGCTTTCCCTCCCTTCCTTCCTCCGGCCTTTCGGAAAACTGCTTCCCTGTAAGCACTCTTGTGGGACAGGCAGCTCCCGCCTCTAAAAGCCTGGTTTATTAGTCTGTCAGTGTGGACGGGGCCCGACATCACACACCACACTATTTCGTTGTAGCCCATTACGCTCAAGTTGCCCAGAAAGGTGCCCAATCTTAAGGGCCTGAGGTGGTCCATGGAACGTGGATCTGCTACAGAGAAGCCCACCCCCGCCGTTGGCCCTCCCAGAGAAAACCTTGTCTGCATCTGAACTGCATGACGTTTGGCAGCTCAGGACACAGGCTCGTACATGCTCAGCCTTGGGACAGCCAGTGTGAGCAAGCCTGTGGTCACCCGTCAGAGGCCGCAGGTGCCCAGGAGACCCCAGAGCTGCCTGCAGTCACACGGCCACCATCACTGTCACCGGAAGCGTTGGGCTTCTCTCTGTCTCTGGGTGTCTCTCTCTCTCTGGCATTTTTGGAGAGGGATCCACCAGAGGCTTAAAGGAGCATCATGTTTGGCTGTATCTCAAGCCAGACTCAAAGCAAAGTTCCAGGCCCCTCGCTAGGAAGTGACAAAGAAAAGGGTGACACGTGAACCCTCAACCTCTCCAAATGTGTCCCAGTGCCCTACACTGGTGCTAAACCGCACGGTTCTTTGCTATCCGGAAATCCTAGACAGACAAAAACTGTTCCCCACGCCCGCCAACAGACAAAAGATGAAATGTTTTAGAAAGGAAAGATGAGTGAAGGAACTTGGAGTGGCAGAGAAGCTGCCTCCTGTGATTGCTCGCACTACGTGATGTCACAGCGATGTCACTTAATGTGACATGCAACTACCATTTAACCTAAAGAAGACAGTGATACCCACATGAGTCAAACTATTCAAACGAACGACCTTGAATCCATGCACTGGACCAGGAGCTAGGGGCCTCACGATAAATAAAGCAGGGCCCCAGGTTCTGGGGAGCTGCAATGGGACAGTTCCAGGAGCAGCCATGGAACCGTCCCATCATTTTATCCAGCAGCAGTGCTGATGAGGTTGAGCAGAATCCCCAGCATTGCTGAGGCGCTATCTGTTACTCCACCAATAGATGGCGCTGCCAAGCTCTCTCTGGTCTGTCCGAAACTCCCCGAACAGGGAAACGATAAAGTGCCTGAGAAGGACCCTAGATTATGACAAACGCATTCTCTGCTCATCAAAGAGCAAACTAGCCACCAGCAAGAGGAATATTGAGATTGCTACCCTAACTAAATTGCAGCAATATACCATCCCAAAGAATGCCAGTAGGATGGCAGAGGGCGCTGCAAGAAAGAGTAAGAAAGGAGTTCCTGCTGTGGCTCAGCAGAAACGACTCTGACTAGCATCCATGAGGACGCAGGTTCAATCCCCGGCCTCATTCAGTGGGTTAGGGATCCAGCGTTGCCATGAGCTGTGGTGTAGGTCGCAGGCGTGGCTCGGATCCCACATTGCTGTGGCCGTGGTGTAGGTCAGCAGCTGTAGCTCCAATTCGACCCCTAGCCTGGGAACCTCCATATGCTGCGGTGTAGCCCTAAAAAAAGACCAAAAAAAAAAAAAAGAGAGTAGGAAAAAGAATTTCCTTTTTTTTTTTTTTTTTTTTTTTTTGGTCTTTTTGCTATTTCTTGGGCCGCTCCTTCAGCATATGGAGGTTCCCAGGCTAGGGGTCTAATCGGAGCTGTAGCCGCCAGCCTACACCAGAGCCACAGCAAAGCAGGATCTGAGCTGCATCTGTGACCTACACCGCAGCCCATGGCAACGCCGGATCGTCAACCCACTGAGCAAGGGCAGGGATTAAACCCGCAACCTCATGGTTCCTAGTCGGATTCGTTAACCACTGCACCACGACGGGAACTCCAGGAAAAAGAATTCCTTTAGGGCAGGGATCAGAGCCCTATTCACACAAGCCAAAAAGTGGAAGCCACCTAAATGTCCATCCACGGGTGATGGATAAACAGAATGTGATCTGTCCATACAAGGGAATATTACCCAGCCATGAAAAGGGATGAAGGTCTGATACTGGCACCAGGATGAACCTTGAAGATACTACACGCAGTGAAGCAGCCCAGACACAAAGATCACATGTTGTCTGATTCCTTTTCTAGAAAATATCCCGAACAGGCAAATCTACAGAGTCAGAAAGCTTCCAGGGGCAGAGACAAGGAGAGACCCGTGACTGGGTTTCTCTTTGCAACGATGAGGACACGCTGGAATTAGATGATGGTGATGGTCACACGATTGTGTAAATACGGTCTACACCACCGACTCTTGCCCTTTAAAGTATGAGTTCTACGGTATGTGATGGAGACCCCAATTCTAAATCTTTTTTTTTTTTTCCTTTTTAAGGCAGGGGTGGGGGGACCGCCATCTGCTCCGTGGGGTCCCAGATGAATAATGAGGTTTCACCGACCAGGAAACATGCGAAGCAAGCATGCAGCAGAGGAAAGGGTGTGTCTCCCCGCTGCTGGCGTGTCCTTTAGTGGCAGAACACACTCGCACCACACCACAGCTGAAGTGCCAGCTTCCCTTGGAAAGGACAGCCCCGTGGCACCTTCAGGTCTGGAGGCAGGTTGGCTGCAACTGGGATGCTACCACCTCCCTCCTCTTCATCCCAGGAGAAAATAAGGACCAATTTCACCCACTTACCGTCCTAAGGAACAGCTCTAGGAAGGCCCGGTACTCCTTGCTGCTTGCGTTGCGGAAGGATTCTAAATACCCGGCGTTCGCTATTCTGACTTTTCCACTGAGCTTCTGGGCAGCTGCAGGGTGCAGAATAAACACGTTTGGGACGGGATCAGGTAAGACATCATCATCTCTTTTCTTTTCTTTTCTTTTTTTATCTTTTTGCCTTTTCTGGGGCCGCACCCGCAGCGTATGGAGGTTCCCAGGCTAGGGGTCGAATCAGAGCTGCAGCCGCTGGCCTACGCCAGAGCCACAGCAACGCGGGATCCGAGCTGCATCTGTGACCTATACCACAGCTCACAGCAACACCGGGTCCTTAACCCACTGAGTGAGGCCAGGGATCGAACCTGCAACCTCATGGTTCCTAGTCGGATTTGTTAACCACTGAGCCACGACAGGAACTCCCATCATCTCTATCTTAACGGCGTATTTTCATGTCACCCAGGAAGAGCACCAAGCTGAGGCTGACCTGCCCTCTGTAAAGAAGGACCAGCACCCGGTATGCGGATACAGCCCACCAGCTCCAGAGCACGTTGGGGCAAAGCCTGGCACTGAGGGAGACCCTTCCAGAAGCCGCAGAACCAGCTCAGCCCCTACAACTCTTTCCTGCCTCCCTGGGCCACCACTTGTGCACAGGTGTCCCAGCAGATGGCCAGCAAGCTGGGACAAGTTTCAGAGTGAAAGGAGGCACTGCTGGGCCATGAGGGGGTGTGTGCCAGCTGTGTACACAGACCCGGGGGGACGCATAAAGAATCCCCGCGCCCAGGGGTCCCAGACAGCCAGCCCTTCCTGCCCCGCCCCCTCAGCCCTGCCTCTGTGCGGACCAGGCCGTCCCTGCTCCCTCGCACCGTCTGTTCCATCTGAATCACCTCCCTCTGAGTAGGGCTTCCAGCAGTGCGTGGTCCGGCAGCATGGCCCAGCCGCATGCTGGGTCCCCCAGGGCAGCCGTCTCAGTTCTCGTTCAGAGCTTCGCCAGGTGCTACGTGCGGGGCGTTCCGTGAGGGGGGACCAGGTTCCCCTGTCCGGGGCTGAGAGTCCCTCCCCAGGAGCCCAGGCATACGACAGACCACACAGCTGTCTCACTACGCACTCCTGGACGAACCCCGAGCCCCATGTTCTCAGGATCGTGGCTGTCCCTGGACCTGGGGGTCACCCTCCAGATGCATGACACCTGAGCGTGTGACCTGACCTGAAGGCCATCGGGAGCAGGATGGGCACACGGGTGAGGGCAGGAGCAGGATGGGCACACGGGTGAGAGCAAATGTGGGCCCGTCTCCGGCAAGGGTCACACACCCGTGGGCAGCTCCTCTCGCCAGGCTCAGGCGAGACCTTCAGAGCCCAGATTTACACCAAAAGCCTGGCACCAGCTCTCCTCAGGGGCTGCCCTGCCTGGCTGTCTGGCCAGCGGTGACTGTCCCTTCTCCGGCTTGCCATGAACTTGCATGGGGCGTCATCACCCATCACCTCCTCTCTAATTTCCCAGTCCGCAGCCAATCCACACTGGAAAGTGCGTCAACGAAAGTCCTGAGCTTTCTGACTGTACCCCAATAGGTGGTCTTAGGCATCTCCCAGGGGTGTGCACCCCCTCTCAGAGACCAACGCTACCCACTCTTGGAGGGCTGCCCTAGCTTTGGGGAGCCACCTGCAACATCGGCTTGCCCGTGGCTGTTCAGGTAAGTTAGTTATTCAAGAAGAGATGTGGTGACAAATGCTAATGAGGAAAAGAGAGGAATTCTATCTGAACATGTAACTCTCAACAAGGATTGGCCCTGCCTCATCAGAGTCTGCGTCTGACCTGCTCGATTCTATTCCCTTGCTTTTGCTCCGCAGCCCCAGGCTCTGGGGGCCCCTCATCCTTCCTGAAAGCCAAGTCCAGGTCCCCTGGGAGGGAGAACGCTCAGAGGGAATGAATAGACCAGCACCTGTTTCCCTGTCTCGTACCCCTGAGGACACAGGTGAGCAAGCGACGGCCGCCTCTGCAGAGTCCGGAGCGCTTTGCAATGCAGCCTCTTTGCCCCACCTGCCCAACACCTGTCCCTGAAATAAGCCCCCTCCTGTGTGGCCATCACACGGCAGCTGCGTATGAGGTGAGATAGACGTTCCAACACTAAGGAACAGAAATCTAGTGTCCACAAGAGAGTGTGGCTGTTTAACCCGTAACCCACCGTAAATCGTTTTCACACTTTTCCTCCTTTAAGAACCGGTGCTGTGGGAGTTCCTGTTGTGACTCAGCAGGTTAAGACCCCAACGAGTATCCAGGAGGCCACAGGTTCGATCCTTGGCCTTGCTCAGGGGGTTAGGGATCCGGTGTGGCCATAAGCCGTGGTGTAGCTTACAGATGTGGCTCGGATCCTGCGGTGCTGTGGCTGTGGTGGAGGCCGGCGGCTGCAGCTCCGATTCAACCCCTAACCTGGGAATCTCCATATGCTGCAGGTGCAGCCCTAAAAAAAAGAGAGAGAACCAATGGCAATAGCATTTCTGAAGCCCGTTACCTGTCCTCACTTTCAGGTGGGCTCGGGCCGTTTCTTTCCCACATGCTTGGGCCACAATCTCCACCCGGTGCAAGGTGCCAGGCTCCAGGCCCGACAGCACCAGGCTTGCGTCCCGAGTCTCCAGGTTCACGGTGGGGCCCCGAGCAGAAGTCAGGGTGAGCTGGAATGTGGGGTGTGGGGTGAGATCCGCCGTCCACGCCACACGAAAGCCTGTGCTGGTCACGTTGGAGACGGTGACCCTTCTGATGGGGACAGGAGCTGGGAAGGGAATACAAATGCCTCTGTTAAAATCAGTCCAGGGGCTCCCACGGTGGAGCAATGGGATCGCAGCAGCTCTGTGGCGCCAGGATGCAGATTCAATCCCAGGCCCAGCACAGTGGGTTAAAGGACCTGCTCCCGCCTGCAGCTGTGCTGTGGGCTGCAGCTGTGGCTAAGATCTGATCTCCAGCCCGGGAACTCTACATGCCAAGGGACAGCCAATAAATAAAATGGAATGGAATGGAATAGAATAGAGTAGAAAAAATAAAATAAAAAATAAAATAAAATAAAATAAAATAAAATAAATCCAACACTCTGAGGAGATGAAAGAAGCTTTGCCTCTCCACGCAGGGACACGAGAGTCAAGTTCCCTGGCTGCCGGCTGCACACGCGGGTGAAGCGTCCCCGGACGGCCCCCGCGCCCTGGGGTCCAGGGACGGACCTCCTGCTCCTCAGGTTTGCTCTGTGTCCACCCTGAGGTCCTGGTGAGACCTCCTGAAACAAAGTTTTCCGGAGCTGGTTCTGGGTAAACTTCACGAGGGCTCAGCGGGACAGCCATTGCTGGCTCTAGACGGTTCCTACAGGGGCCCAGGGCACCTGCCGTCGGGGTTTAGACGGGCTTCAAAGTTTAGTCTCAGATCCTGCTCTGTTCAGCAGGAGAAATGCATCGATGGCGCTGCCTTTACCGTCTGGCCCATTGATTGGGATGCAATCCAGGGCCGGGCTAGCTGGGTGAGCTCACCCGGGTGCCAGTATAGCAAGGCCCGTTTCCTCCGCAAAGCGGCCACCTGTCTCCTGGGGTATCACCAGGGGTCTTGACAAGGTCCCCTGCAATAATGCGTGATGGGGGACAGCCAGGGGTCAGCACCTCTGGGGGTGCAGAACTGTTGGGGACCCAAGAATGCCGGGGGATGTGCCCCCGTACCCCCTGCGCTTAATTCAACACGTGCCGGACTTGCTGCTCCAGCTGTTGGCCATGGGGAGGCTTAGGAAGGGGGAGGAGGGGCTGGAGGACAAGTGGGGAGAGCGAGTTCTCTTCCTAACGAGACAGGGAGCCGGCGGCCAAGGGGCAGGGCTGCGCTGCACCAGGCTTGTCCGCTGTGCAGAGAGCGCCCGCCTCGGTGCTGCCCGATGGCCTGGACTGCACCACTGTGTGCCTGTGCCCACGGGAACTCGCACCGCATGTGGCTCCACACAGCCCCCTGGGGGCACCATTCCTGCCACTCACCGCAGGCGGAGGTCTTCAGAGGCTCGGGGGTGGGAGCCGAGGGCAGGTCCTGAGACGTGGCTCCAGGGTCCAAGGTCTGTGGCCACGTTGGGTCCAGAGGTGCTGGCAGTGTGTCCCTCGTGGGGAGGCTGGCTTGCCACTCGATGTGGCCTGTGGGACCCTCAGTAGGCATGGGCCAGAAGAGAGGCTCCATGGTGGAGTCCGGAGGCAGCATCCCAGGAGGGCCCGGCAGGCTGTCTGTGGCCCCGGGAGCCCTGGGGGAGAAGGCGGTGCCCGCCACCCCGCTGGCCGTCCCCTGGCCAGCCCCCAGGCCTGGGGCCACACTGGGCACTTCCTCCTCCACATCTTGCCCCGTGCTGTCACTGCCTTGGCCAGCCATGCTGCTGACCCCTCTCCTGGGTGGGGGCCCTGGGGTCCAGGCCTGGCCTGCTGCAGGGGTGCCCCATGGGTGTCCAGGGCTGGGGGACAGGGCAACAGTCTCCAAGCCAACAGCTGCTGTTTCCGTGCCAGGAGCTGGGGCTATAACCCCTGTCGCTGGAGACAGCACACCTCCCGGGGGACTCACTGCATCACCTGCCGAGACACATCCTCTCTCAGGCGGGGAGTCTGCTCCAGACACAACTGAGTAAGAGCCCCCCCAGATGCCACCTACATGAGCCGCCAGCTGACCCCAAGTACTTGGGGACCCACCCAGAGGGTGATTAAGAATGTCTAACGGCGACAAACAGGTGGTCCCTCAAGAGCGCTCTCGGAAGGCCACAGGGCCTCTCCTTGGGGTCAGTGAGGACGCCGAGACCCCGAGGGCAGGGGTCCAGCTGGGTGGCTGCAGAACCAGGACAGAAACTCAGGTCTTGGTTCTTGCAGGCCTCAGACAAAACTGCCAGGTTTGGGTGAACTTGGGGCAATTTCCCCCCAAAGTGTGCTCAGCATGGGGCTTCGTGCTTTTGTTACACATGCAACAAAAAGCGGGGGAGGGGAGAAGTGGCGTGGACCCCAGACTTAGCAAGCAGGACAGTAGACACGGTTGTTAAGGACCAGAGGCACCGTCCCCAGGGAACAGGTCTCTGCGGCTTCTTCCAGCGAGAAGCCTCAGCAGGGATGGCAAACGGGCAGCCGAGCGCCTATGCTGCCCACCCTGCGTCCAGAGCAGACACTGCGAGTCCATCACAGCATTGTAAGGCTGTACACGGCCTCGTCCTGCTTCTCAGCCCAGCACTCCAGGCAGCCCCGACCAGTCGGTCAGAACCTGCCCTCCAGAAACGTGGGGCCGAGATGCACCAAGAATGGGGCTCAGAAGCCCCAGCTCCAGGCCTTCTCCAAGCTCACCTAGGCTTCTACACCCAGGGAGGGACCCCCTCTTCCGGGGTTTCATCTAAGACCCTTTCATTCATAAAATTAATTTAAAATCATACTTTAAAACTGCATTAGTATAAAGACTGGATTCAGAATTGATATTTACTGTTATGATATAAATTTCTTTCTTCTGGTCGGAAAAGCAATTAAATTGTTCTCGGGGACCTCCAAGAGCACGACGGGGCAGGGGGTGCCAGGCCCTGTGCCCACCCTGCTTGACAGAGAAGTGGGCCCTGCTCCACCCCAGGTCCCCGGGAGGGGGCGCACCATCGCAGGCCCGGCCGGGTCTGGAGGGGTTGGCGTCCCTGGCCGTCCAGCACCGGCAGGTGTACGAGCCCTCGAGGTTGATGCACTGGGCGGCCGGTGAGCAGTCGTGCTCCAAGCTGTCCGCACACTCGTCCCAGTCTGTGGGGCGACAAAGACACAGGGCACCGGCACATGAGGAAGCAGCCAGACGCTGCTCAGAGGACAGAGCAGCGACAGGGCCAGGTTCTTCCTGATCGTCTTTGCAGCAAACGTCCAAAGGGACCGGGCAGGACTTCGGTGAGGCCCTTGGTGTCCAGCACCTGCGGGAAGTGGGGAGGGGGCCTGCACAGAGCCCTCCCGGAAGCTTCTACCTGACCCGCAGCGACAAGCTCAGGGCCTGCCTGCGCCCGCCTCCAGCCGGGGGGGTGCTGGTCTGGGGATGGAGATTAGAGAACGCTGGTCCCTTAGGAGGTATTAGCACCCCTGGGTGTGACTATACTCCCCTGTTGTTATTCTTTGTCCCTAGCTTGCTTTCACTTCTCTCCCCTAACTTTTAGCATCTCAAAAAAGAAGCTGAAAAATAACCGAGCCGGGAGCTGTCCAGCTAAACATGAACTTTCCGGGCCATGGATGGGCACGGGCCTTGAACACCCCCTCCCCCGGTCCAGGAAATGATTGTAAGAGACCCAAAGACCCCGTGCCACCGGGAAGCCCTGATCCCTCGGACGCGGGCAAGCAAGGCTGCTCGACGAGCTCCCCAGCCCCGCACCTTCCCGAAGAGCCCCCGTCCTTCCTCTCATCACACAATCCAGCCCCGCAGCTGCTGATCGGCGGGCAGCCAGGACCAGCTTTCGGCCAAACTGGGGCAAAACTCACGAGAACATCATCCCTCCACCTTCTCCTGCTCTCTCCACCCGCCTTCTGGACCCCCTGGTCACCGCACCCCCACCCCTGTCCCTGCCCGAGGACAGAATCGGATGCTCTGGTGCATTTTGATATACGACGATCAATAGCACACTGTATGCAATGAGCAGGATAAAGCCTTAAGGGATCAAAACTCGAGCTGGGTTTCGGGCTGGGAGGAGTCGGGCCCGGGGGCCAGTCTTCCCACAGCCCTGGAAACCCATCCTTCAGCCTGGGTCTGGCTCTGTGGGTCACTGCCTGTCCTACCCCCACCCCGGGGAGCAGGCGGCTCTTCGAATTGTCGCTTTGAGCTGCAGGGGAAGCTGGAGCACCTCGAAGGTCTGAGGGTCCCTGGGGGGGGGGGTGGCCACGAGCCCCTCCATGTGTGTTTTGCCTGAGAGCCACAGGTGGAGTTCCCGAGCCAGGGGAGCCCGATTTGCTGGGCTCCGGGTCAAGATAGGGGACAAGTCTCGTTCTGTGCAGAGAAAACTCTGCAGCCAGGCGCTCGGAGGCCCGTTTTGTGGTTTTCAGTTGTGCTTCATGTGACTGTCACGAAGCAGCTCCCCCGGGGCCAGCAGACTCATCAGCTGATGTAACAGTTACACCCCAGCCCAGCTCTCAGATCCTCCTGGAGCACAGCCGACCCCCAGCCTGCAGGCAGCTCGAGGATGCTGGGGGCTGGAGGCTGGGGCTGGAGCCAGGTCAGCCGGGCACCAGGGCCAGGAGGAAAACGGAGGCCCCAGAAGAGACCTGGGCTCAAAGCACAGAGTACTTACAGGCTATCTTGTGGGGGGGGGGGGGGGGTCCCTTCGCCTTTGCTCCCCAGAGCACACCCAGGAGCAAGCCCGACTAAGATGCAGACAACTCAGATCCTGGATCAAAGCCCGAGGCCTACCGTCCTCCGGGTCAGAGGCAGGAGGCAGGTCTGAGAGGCCAGGTGGCTTTGTGCCTCCTGGGCCACCAGACAAGGACGTGGGTGGGAGCCCCATGCCGCACCCGCACTCTGCTCCTGCCAGCCCTGAAGCCGGGACGAGGATATGAACCACCTCCCGGAGGGTGGGCAGCAGAGGCAGCACTGTGACTCCCGGGACAGGGAACCCCCAGGAACGAGTCGGGAGACTCGACTCCCACTGTCTCTGAGACCTGGTGGCTTTCGGAAGCGAGACCTGGCCAGAGCCAGTCCCGGGCCGGCGTCAGGGTCTCACTCGAGGAGGAAGGAGGGCACGGAGAACTGGCTTCCTACTGCAGCACACACAGAAGCCGGGCCCGAGGCAGCGCCCCCGAGTCCGGAGAAAGCGAGCCCCCCAGCATCCAGGTGGAGGTGACGGTCCCGGCCAGCCTCCTCTGCTCACGCCCCTTCTCCCCCCACCCGCAGGGGCAACAAGAAGGGCCACTGCATCTGCAAAGCTGTTGGGAGCGTGTGGCCGACTGGAAGCTTCAGGTTAGGCCTGTCCTGGGCCCGCAGGATAAGGCGGCCCCCACCCCCCTACTGTGGTGACCCCAGGCGCCCCCCTCACACAGGACATGCCCCTGGCAGAGCCTGGTTTGGTTGACTCAGCACCGAGGGGCCGGGTAGGTGCACGCGGAGGCCTGGGGTCTGCCCTTCGGCAGGTGAGAAGGACGGGGCTTCCTGGGCAGGGGGGCACAGAGAGAAGGGGGGAAGGAGGGGAGGACTGGCCAGGACCCCAGGGACCTTCGGGGCCTGAGAACGCACGCGAGGAATGAAAGCGCATCCTGGAGAAGAGGAGCCGGGAAACGTGGGAGGTGCCGTCAGAGGTCCGGGCCTGTGCCAGCTCTTGGCTCACCCCAAGGTGGCCTTTGTCCTCCCCTCCCATCTCCCGGAGGAACACGGGAGGCCCGTCCCGGGCATCAGTGAGTGAGTCAGAGCCGGGGTCCCCGCCCGCCCCGTGGAGCACCCACTGGACAGGGCGAGCAGGGGCACGTCCCCCAGGGGAGGACCAGGACCTGTGGCCCCCAGTGAGCGGGGGATGGGCGAGGGGAGAAGATGAGGTCATGACCACGGGACGGCCCTGCTGCTGAGACGAGCTCCCAGATCACCCAGGGGACAAGTCTCGTTCTCTCTTGGCTGCGCCAGCAGCGCTGTTTCTATGGGAGCCTCAGGGGAGGGGAGCTCTCTGTGCTGCAGTCTGTTGCTAGTTTGCAGACTGGCAAGGAATGCATGCTTCCAGTTCCCGGGCTGCGGGAGTTGGGGGGTGGCGCTGGCGGGCCGTGGGGGGCAGGGGGAGAACGGCCCTCCCACATGCAGGCTCCAGCCTCCCCAGGTGGGACTGTCCCTCGGGCTCTGGGGTCAGAAGCCAGCAGGTCGGGGGACTCTGCAGGCAGAGCAGCCTCCTCCTCTGCTAAGCGGCCCCAGGAGGCCTTCCCACAGCGACCCCCAGCTCCGGTGTGTGAGGCCCAGAGCTGAGCATTTGTGAGGGACGCTGCAGGACGAGAGCCTGCTCAGGGCTCCCGACGCTTCTGGAACTTCGGGAGAGGGGCTTAGAAATGACTGGCTGAGAACGGGGGCTGTTAGCAAAGGAAGTTGCCTCTTCTCCCTCTGTTTGACTTTGCTGAGGCCAACGTCATACCAACGGCCACGTGCCTTCAAGCTGGCTTAAAACAGGGCGCATTCCCTCGAGTTTTAGAGGCGAAGTCCAAAACCAGGGCGTGGGAGGGCTGGGCGCCCTCTGTGGCACTCAGGGAGGGCACTCAGGAAGGGAGGGTCCTTCCTGCCTCTGCTGGCGGCCCCTTGGGGTCCCTGGCCCGTCTGCCTCCAGCATCACGTGGTCTCCTCCATGGATGCGTCCTTTCTCCTCTAAGGACGCTGTCATTGGCCTCAGGTCCCACCCTGATCCAGGAGGATTCCAGGTCCCTAGTGTCACCTGCAGGGACTCTTCTTCCAAATACGATCACATCTTATCTTTGGGGGCCACCATCCAGCACACCGTATCACCTGACAAACATCAACAACCTGCGCCCGGTGCCAGGGCACATGGCTGGGAAGCATCACACATGGTAATGCTTCACAAGCTCAACTGGACTCAAGGGGGCTCAGATCTGTCCCAGGGGGGCGTCCACTGAGGGTCTACTCAGCACTTAGCCCCCTCTGAGCCCCAGCAGGCGGGACCTCCAGGTGAGAGGGCGCTTCCATCTCAGTCCCCGAGGTGGTAAGCGACAGGAGACCCCAGGCCAAGCAGGCAGGTCCTCCCCAGGTGTGACTTCAGGTGTGACACTGCCGTGGCCGTCCCTGCACTCTGGGGTTGCTGGTGCTGGACTGAGCTCAAAGGAGATGGCAGAGCTCACTTGGAGACCCGTGCCCCTGGGGGGGCAGGGGGACGCCCGCTCCACAGACCGAGCCCAGGCAGGCTCCTTGTCATAGAGACTGCGGTGCCCTCGCCACGCAGGAAGCTTCGTCCCTGCATCCGACGGCAGAGCCCCCTGACATGATGGCGCGAGGTCTCTGTCTCTCTCAGGGCGTCTCTGTTTTTCTGTCTTCCTCTCTCTGTTCCCCTCTCTCTCTCATCTCCCCCAGTCTCCCCTGCAGCCTCTGCATCTCTCTGTCTCTTCATGTCGGTGTCTCCACCTCATCTCTGACTCTGTCCCCCGATTCCCCATCCCCCATCTCTCTCTCTCTCACCCCCTCGCTCCCCGCCCCCGCCTGTCTCTGTCACTCCCGGCTCTTCCCCTGACCTGTGACTTCCTGCCTCAAAGTAACACCGACTAAAATGACGCAGCGCTAAGGAAGCCGACCCTGCATGAGGGAGTCACACACCGCCAAGCGGTGCTCGGACACAGTGAGCCCCCGTCCCCTTACCCCTCATGCTCCCTCCAGCCCGGGCCCACCCTGGATGGGCTCTGGGTCCGAGGCAGCCAAGAGGCACTTTCCCAGGGAACAAGTGTCCCCAAGCTCCGGGGGTCGCTTCTCCCATGGGGAACCAGATGTGGGTACGGGCTGTTTGGGGGTGTCGGCTTCTGGACCCCCTCTCCCGAGGAACACAGGATAAGGACTCCAAGTTCACGAACTTTATCCATCTTTTGGAATAAAGTGGATGTTGACCAGAAACCCCGCAGCCCGGACTCTGGAGGGTGTGGTGCCGGGTGTGGGACGAGGACCCACCTTGCACGAGCGTCCCCTGCTGGTCAACCTGGAACACGGTGCTGGCCCACAGAGGCGGAAGCATGGGGGCCAGTGTGGCCACACCCAGCGGGAACTCGGGGTCCCACACGGTCAGCCTGAGGCTCACCACCACGCTCCCCGCCTGGAGAGACACGATCTGCATCCTCAGCCTCCCTCCTCGGTACAGGTCGGAAACTGCCGGCGGGAAGGAGCGGGCAACCTGGCCCAGGGGAGAGAAGGGGCGCTCAGAGGGAGCCGGCCTCCTGTCCACGTCTTCCAACCTGTTAAGCGGGGCCACAAATGGAGGGGGCACAGAACCCATGCGTCGTGCTCATAACAGGGGGAGGGGCCCAGCCACCAAGCTCTTGGGGCAGCAGAGTCGCCCCCCAGCTCAGGGCACCCTGGGACAGCGGACTGGGCCCGAGGGGTCTTTGTGGGGACCCAGAGACCCTGACGGCCAGCTGTCCGCCGTGCCGCCCCAGACGCACGGGCCACCCCGGGTGCCCTGGAACCTGGTGTGAAGGTAACGTGTGTGCGAGGAGAGTGGCTAGCTCGCGGCACTGACTGACGCATTGACGGACTGGCCAAGAGAGACCGTGGGGCGCTATCCCATGGCGCTGTCCCCTCTCACTGGGCCTGACCCCCCAGGAAACACAGGCATGGCCAGGTGTTCAGGGCCACCGGTGCCTGAGCAAAGGAGACACCAGCCTGGCCCCGCCTCCCTCCACCCCACCTGCACATACGGGCCAAATACTGCTTAAAAGGGCAGAGAATTCTCGCGGGCGTTCCTGTCGTGGCTCAGCGGTAACACACCCGACTAGGACTCACGAAGACTCGGGTTCCGTCTGGCCTTGCTCAGTGGGTTAAGGATCTGGCATTGCAGTGGCTGTGGGGCAGGCCGGCAGCTGCAGCTCCAATTCACCCCCTAGCCTGGGACCTTCCATATGCTGCAGGTGTGGCCATTAAAAAAAAAAAAAGATTTAGACAGTTTGGCCCCAAATCTAGATTAAGTGTCCCATAAGAGGGGCCTCTTGAGGCATCTCCATAGGTCTGGGCTTGCCCCTCCCCAGCCGTGGTGACGGGCGCTTGTCCCACCGCCACATAGGCTGCTCAGGGGCAGGCCGCTGGCTCGGGCTCCTGGCTCGGACCCTCGGAAAACTCCCCTCCAGGGCTTTACCTCGTGCAGCAGCTGCCGGGAGAAGTTCTGGAACTCGGGGCTCCCGCGGTCCAGCAGCCTCTCGGTCACGTTGCGGTCCAGGATTCTCATCGTGACGCGGAACGACCGCGCGTCTGGGGCAGACGGTGACGCGTGAGGGCCGGAACCCGGCGACGCGAGTCACACGCTTCTCTGTCAACATTCTCCAACGTCCCCACCCTTTGGAGGGACGTCATTAGAAAACGGTCTGAAGCCTGAGTCTAAGGTCTGGACGCCAAGTCGGGAGAGGTCAGCGTCAGACATGCACCCTCTGCGCTGGAGGTGAGGAAGCTCAATAATCACACGCTTTCAAGGCCAGAGTGGGGGACAAGGGTCACAGCAGGGGAACTGGGGCTCGGCCAGGGCACACAGGGTACGCAGCCCCCCCGCAATGCCTCACACGGCGTGGGTGCTACTTTCCTCGGCTGCTGCCTTCCAGCCAGGCCCCCCAACACCCGGGTGAGTGATTGGTCCCAATTTGCAGTGGACTTTCCAGTTTTCCCGGCAAAGGTCCCATCTTTCAGGAGCCTGCTCCGTCGCAGGCAAAATAAAAGGTTTGTCACCCTCAAGGGAAGCGTCCTTTCCTTTGGACACAAAGCAAAGCTGGAAAAGCCTGCCACAGGATGTGGGAGCCTGTCTTTTTGGTGACGGAGAATGAAACTCACACCCACAACTACATTTTAACAAGGAAGAGAGAAAGAGAGAGAAGGAAGGGAGGGAGAGAGGAAGAAAGAAAAGAAAGAAAGAAAGAGAGAAAGAGGGAGGGAGGGAGGGAAGGAAGAGAGAAACTAACTCATATCCACGCTGCCCCTGCAGTCATGATCTAACTTCTTCATCCTTTTTTTTTTTTCGTCTTTTTGCCTTTTCTAGGGCCGCTCCCACTAGGGAGTTGAATTGGAGCTGTTGCTATCGGCCTACACCAGGGCCACAGCAACGCGGGATCCAAGCCACATCTGCAACCTACACCACAGCTCACGGCAACGCCGGATCCTTCACCCACTGAGCAAGGCCAGGGATCGAACCCGCAACCTCATGGTTCCTAGTCGGGTTCGTTAACCACTGCGCCACGACGGGAAGTCCTCATGATCTAACTTCTAATGACCTAAAAGCTGCTCACACTTGGCCCCCACCCTGACTCTCCACCAACCAGCCAGCCTTGGGCCAAGGCAGAGCTCATACCCACGCCACTTAAGGCCCAGAAATGTCACCAGCATTGCACAGTGTACACAGGTGGACCCATCTCGACTGGAGCTTTCGTGCAGTGATTTCTGTTTTCTGCTTGCTCTGAATCCCCAGGCTAGGGCACCCACCTGCTCTGGCGTCCAGACCAGACTTTCTCGGAGTTCCACTGTCCCCACCGCACGCGTCTGCATCCAGAGGCCAGCCTAGGCAGGAACTCCCAACCCCTCCCCCGGGCTGTACCGCACTGGGGCCTACACCACCCCAGGGACCGCCGTGTCCAGGCAGAGGCAGGACCAGGTTTGGCCGCTTGGCAGAGTCACGTGGGCCAGGCCAGCTGCCTTCAGGGCACTGGAATTCCCAATTCATGCTGGTTGTGTTTGGGGAAAAACGTTTGTTCAGGCTGCAATGCGGCAGGGCACTGTGTCAGCTTTGCGAGTGCACAGCGTGGGAAACGAGGTGTGTGTCATGAGGATTTTACAGGATGCCCGGCTTTCGGGTCGCGGGAAGTCATACAGACTCAGCCGTGTGGAATTAAGAATGGCCAAAGAAGAGTTCCCATTGTGGCTCAGTGGGTTAAGAATCCAACTGGTATCCACGAGGATGCAGGTTCGATCCCTAGCCTTTCTCTGTGAGTTAAGGATTCAGCATGGTGGCTGTGGCATGGGCCAGCAGCCGCAGCTTAGATTTGATGCCTAGCCTGGCAACTTCCATATGCTGCAGGGCTGACCAAAAAAAAAAAAAAAAGGAAAAGAATAAAGAAAAAAGAATGGCCGAAGGTCGCTCAAGGCATGTGGCTCTCTGCCCTGTCCTGCCTCACTACACTCTGGGCCTCGCTCTAGCTGATGGCTTTATGGGTCCCTCAAGCCACAGAAAGATGGGATCCTCAGACTTCTCATCACGCCGGGGTCAGAGGAGCCCCCAGGCAGGATGAGGGGAGGGGAGCCAGGGGGGCCTTGCAGACCACAGGCACTGCTCCAGGGCTCGGAATGCCCCCGCTGCTGCCTAGAAGCCTGAGGCCACGTTCACGACCACCCCGCCCTGCTCATCGGAAGCACAACGATTTGAGTCACTGGGGCCGACAGAACTGGGCTAGAAAGACAAACTCACTAATGTGGGCTTCAGACGTGTGGCCTTACCGGTCCTGACGGTGAGCGTGTTGGTGACGTTGGCCCCGCACGCCTGGTGGCCAGTCTGCACTCTGTAGAGCACGCCGGCCTCCAGCCCGGCCACCTCCAGGCTCGTCCCCCGGGTGCTGGCCGTCCTGAACAGCTCCTCGCCCCTGTACACCCGCACCTGGAAAGGGCGGTTCTGGGTGGAATTCAAACTCCAAGACACGTGAAAGCTGCTGCTGGTGACGTTGGTGATCGCGTGGTCAGGGACGGGCGGGCAGTCTACGGAGGACACAGGAAACGTCAGAGACATAACGGAAGCCAGAGTCAACAGGTGCGCCGACGTCAAGCTGAGACGCTTCTGCCCAGGAAACCATCCCCAAAACGAAAAGGCAACCTACAGACCTCGAGAAAACACGTGCAGATCAGAGATCTATCTGATAAGGGGTTAATATCCAAAATTTGCACGAAAACCATACAACTCATTAGCAAAATAATAATCCAATTTAAAAATGGGCAGAGGATCTGAACAGCTATTGTTCCAAAGAAGACCTAGAGAGGGAGTTCCCGTAGTGACACAGTTGTTAACGAATCTAATGAGGAACCATGAGATTGCAGGTTCGATCCCTGGCCTCGCTCAGTGGGTTAAGGATCCGGTGTTGCCGTGAGCTGTGGTGTAGATCACAGACTCGGCTCGGATCCCATGTTGCTGTGGCTCTGGCGTAGGCCGGCAGCTACAGCTCTGATTCGACCCCTAGCCTGGGAACCTCCATATGCTGTGGGAGCAGCCCGAGAAATGGCAAAAAGACAAAAAAAAAAAAAAAAAAAAAAAAAAAAGACCAGAGACGGCCAAGGAGCACATGAAAAGATGCTCAACATCACCAATCATCCGGGAAATGCAGATGAAAACCACAGTGGGTACCACTTGACAGGTGTCAGCGTGCTGTTATCAAAAAGACAAGCGATCACGCATGTTGGGGGCTGTGGGGAAGAGACGCCTCAGGCACCGTTGGTGGGAATGGAAATTGGTGCAGCCACCCTGGAGAGCACTGTGGAGTGTCCTCAAGAAGTGAAAAATAAAACCACCCTATGATCCAGCAGCTCCACTCCTGAGGATCCCTCTGAAGGAAACAAATGCACGATTTTCAAAGAGCGACCTGCACCCCCATGTTCACGGCAGCACCAGGTACAACCACCAAGCCACGGAGGCAGCCGGGTCGTTTTTGC
Source organism: Sus scrofa (assembly GCF_054392235.1). Lineage (NCBI taxonomy): Eukaryota > Metazoa > Chordata > Mammalia > Artiodactyla > Suidae > Sus > Sus scrofa. The sequence goes on along the minus strand of NC_139395.1, from coordinate 220,829,755 downwards.
GACTATGGTCATCGTGGTGTGTGATGGGCCGAACCGTGTTCCCCTAAAGTTCACAGGTTGGGTTCTAACCCCCAATACCTCAAAAGTGACCTATGTGGAGGTCGAGTCTTTCAAGAAGTTTTAAAATGAGGGCATTACGATGGACTCCAATCCAACGTGACTGGTGTCCTTATAAGAAGAGGACACTAGGACACAGACACACAGAGGGCCCAGGTGAGGACATGGGGAGAAGATGGCACCAGCCCGCCACCAACACCCGAGCCCTGCCAACACCCCAGCCTCCCGACACTAAGAAAGCAAATGCCTGCTGTTGAAGCCGCCCAGTTGGTGGCGTGTATTACGGCAGCCTGGGCAGGTTAACACACGGCGTCATGTCTCTGTGCTACATGTACACATACGGTCTCAACACAAATTCAAAAGGCCCTCTCTTCAGATTCACAAGGACTTAATCATTTGCCCCAGGACGTCGGCTCAGCTAATTCACCACCAGAACAGTGGCCCGTGGGAAGCAGGAGTCAGGAGTCAGGCTGAGGCCCCCTGTGTTTTCACATCAAGCTCCACGCTCTATCAGTGGGTTAAGGATCTGCTGTGGTCACTGCTGTGGCTCGGGTTCGCTCCCTGGCCTGGGAACTTCTGCATGTTGTAGGGGGGCTCAAAAAAAAAAAAATCCATGCTTTAGGGAGCAACACTCTAACACAACAACCAACACATATCTCCATGCTCAAGTGGAATTCAGTATCTTCGGTGGGAGAAAAATTCTGGCCTTGGAGTTCCCGTCGTGGCGCGGTGGTTAACGAATCTGACTAGGAACCATGAGGTGGCGGGTTCGATCCCTCAGTGGGTTAATCACGTTGTGCTGAGCTGCGGTGTAGGTCGCAGATGCGGCTCAGATCCCACGTTGCTGTGGCTCTGGCATAGGCCAGCGGCTACAGCTCTGATTAGACCCCTAGCCTGGGAACCTCCATATGCTGCAGCTGTGGCCCTAGAAAGGACAAAAAAAAAAAAATTCTGGCCTTATAGCAGTCACCTGGGCAATATGAATTATACCAAAATTATACCTAGGGTAACCCTCAGCCTAGGCGCCAAAATTTTTACAGCAAAATTTGAGTTCTATAGAAATAAACTATGAAGAGATGTAAAAAAAAAAAAAACTTTTTGCAAAACCATAGGGAAGAAACAATTACAATCTGTGTCAAGTTTTGAAAAACCTTCACATAAGGATTCATAGGCTGTATGCTTTCTAATATTATGAAAAAATTGTCTTTCCAACAAATATGTGGGCTTCCTTTCAGTAAAAATTAAAACTGGTACCATTCAAGGCATTTCCCTTTTTGCCTTGGCTGCCAAGAAGCTCGGGATCCAGCTTAGTGCCCCACCCTCGTCTTGCAGCTCAGTCCTGCCACATCCTCCCCAAGCTTCCCCATCAGGAGTCCCCCAGAGCCCCGCAAAGCAGGGGCTGGATGCTCCAGAGGGAGGGAAGCACCCCCACTCCCCCCCCACCCCCCGCATCTAAATCCTTACTTTCCTGAAAACGCTCCTTGCCTGGGGAGGTCGAGTGTGCTTTAAAGAGGATGCATCTGTCCTTTCACTGAATGGTCCAGGGTTTTTCTGCACTTTCATCTTACGAATGATTTTCTTTCTTTACGACACTGTCCTTTCTTTCAGCTGAGGACTGGCCAGCAGCTCAGGCCCCAAAACCACGGGTCTCACCCCCACCTCCCCCTCCCTAGGACCCTGACATCAAGAAGACCCCCAGTGACAACCACGGGGCTTTTCTGTCTGTTCCCTGGGAACAGGGCTCTCTGAAAAAGGAAGGAAGGGCTAAAACTCTCCTAAAATTTTGCTCAAAGCACTGAATGTTCTGATGCACGTGGCCAAACGACACAGTCCCAGGCATTTTTTTCAGTCCCACAGGTCACGGCACAACAGCCGGCAAACAGGACCGTGGGGCCGAGCACGAGGCTTGGAGGGCCTGGGCAGCAGCATCCAGCCCCCTTTGGGGCTGTGACACTGCCTCCTGGTTGCCAGTCGGCATCAGACTAGATGTGGGACACAGAAAACCAGTCTCTGCCACAAGCTTGTGTACAGCCCTTTCCTAGAACGTTCTAGAGAGAGGGTGCCTCCAAGCTGAGGGGGGTTACCAGAGGAAAGGTCCTCTCGGCGTTGGGAGGAACCCCGGGGACTGGCGGGTATTCGGCTGGCTGGAGACACAATCACTCTTTTTTTTTTTTTTTTGTCTTTTTAGGGTCATACCCATGGCAAGTGGAGGTTCCCAGCTAGGAGTGAAATCAGAGCTGCAGCTGCCGGCCTACACCATCGTCACAGCAACGCCAGATCCAAGCCACGTCTGGGACCTACACCACAGCTCATGGCAATACTGGGTCCTTAACCCACTGAGCGAGGCCAGGGATCAAACCCAAATCCTGCTGATTGTTAGCAGGTTTGTAACCCACTGAGCCACAACGGGAATCCCTCACATTCATTCTTTGACTTAAGATGCCAGGAGTTCCTGTTGTGACTCAGCGGGTTATAAAACTAACGAGTATCCAGGAAGACTCAGGGTTGATCTCTGGCCTCCCTTGCTCAGGGGGTTAAGGATCGGGCGTTGCCGGGAGCTGCGGCGCTGGTGGCAGACGTGGCTCAGATCCCAAACTGCTGTGACTGTGGGGTAGGCCGATTCGACCCCTAGCCTAGGAACTTCCACATGCTGCAGGTGGGGCCCTAAAAAATCATTAATTAATTAATATGCTGGGGGTCCCTGGATCACTGGGCTGAGGAGCTGCCAGGTGGGCATTGCTATGGCTGAAGAAGTCTTAGGGGCATCTGCCAAAGCTGTTTAATTAATCACAGAGCTCAGGGCCTCTCATCCAAAGAAGTAAATCTCTTTGAGGAAAGTCTCACCGGGCGAGTGTGCGTTTAGCCCTTTACCCAATGTGTTACCTTGAGACAGAAACAGACCCACAGAGAGAGAACAGACCGCGTTGCCAAGGAGGAGGGGGAGGGACTGGGAGTCTGGGGTCGGTAGATGCAAACTACTACCTTTTGAGTGGCTAAGCCATGAGGCCCTGCTGGACGGCACAGGGAACCGGGCGAGACCGTGATGGAAGATAATACAAGACGGCGAATGCATATACATGCGTGACCGGGTCACTTCGCTGCACAGCAGAAATTGGCACAACACTGTAAACCAACTATACTCTTTTTTTATGGCCACATCCGCAGCATATGGGAGTTCCCAGGCCAGGGACTGAGTTCGAGCTCCAGCCGCAGCGACGCTGGATCCTTTAACCCACTGCTCTGGGCCAGGCATCAAATCCTCGCCTCTGCAGGACCTGAGCTGCTGCAGTTGGATTCTTAACCCAATGTGCCACAGCAGGAACTCCCAACTATACTTTAATTAAATGCATACATATATATAAGGTATAAATATATATACAGATATATAGCACCTTGAGGCATCTGCAAGTGTCTGGATTCAGTAACGATTGACCAACTACAAGGGCAAGTTCCTACGGTTTGACATGTCCTGCGCATCTTCCAGGTACCCAGCGCTGCCCCAGCCAGGGATGGAAACAAGGGTAGATTAAGGCCCACAGCAGTTCCAGACACCTACACAGGAGGTCCAAGCCGGCAATGGGGGGGGGGGCCGTCATGGCAACAGTGGGGATACAGGGCCGTGGGGGCGCTCACGGGGCTGGGGGCACCCCCTCCCGTGAACTCCATCAGGCTGCTACCCAAGCTACCACCGGCTCACTCAGAGCTCCCACTGGCTGAGCGCATATTACTCCTGTTACTCCCAACAATACTTGGGAGGTAATAATACTTGGGAGATAATAGGTTCTCCTATGATCCCATTTTACAGAGGATGAACCTGAGGCCTAGGAAGGTCAAGCAGAGAGCCAAAGGCAAAGCTGTCCAGTAAGTAAAGGCAAAATTCCCGTGCCGGACTCCTAACCTATTCCCCCCCCCCCCCGGGAATAGACTGGATAATGACCTCCAAAGGGAGCAGCTTTGGGGAAAAGGGCCTTCCGGGGCAGATAAAGTTCAGGATCCTGATGACCGCGGATGATCCAGGTTGGCCCTCGAGGCCATCACAAGACAGAGTCGGGAAAGGGGACACACAGAGGAAGCCACGTGCAAAGGGCGTGGGGGGAAACTGAGGACGTTGGCCTTGAAGACAGGCGTGATGTGGCCACCAGCCAAGGAAGTCGAGCAGCCCCCAAAACAGGGGGACAGCAAAACGGGGGGCTCCCCTAGAGCATCCAGAGGGAGCCCTGCCACTCGTTGTCTTGGACGCAGCAATACTGATGGACGCTTCTGCCGTCCAGAACTGTGGGAGAAGAACCTTCTGTTGTTTCAACCACCAGGTCTGTGGGCCTCTGTCACAGCCGCCCCAGGAAATGAGTCGACCTCTGGACTCTTCTTTAAGTAGTTTTCCAGGCCGCGGTTGGCTGGATGGCAGGACTTGCCGGAAAGTTCTGTGTTGCTGCAAAACTGGCCACCGTCAGACTTACGAAGGCTGATTCCTCTTCTGGAGGACAGACGTTGAGCTCCTTTAAACCGGAAACCATGCTGACCCTGTCTTTCCTGTGACCTGGATTTCAGGTCATCAGGCAGAACACTGTCTGTCCTGGCCTTAGGCTTGGCCACGTGCTTCCATCTTAAAAGGCGGCCCCCGAAAATAAACCCAGCTCTTGCCTGGGTCTGATCCCAGGGCACCGCTGCCCCGTGGCCCTTGCAGGCCACGACTGTGCACCTGAACTCAGGAGTGAAGCAGGAGGGATTCTCTGTGTCCACAGGGCTGGGCCCTTGTTTCTCGCAGGCAGCCCTGACCTGGGCCTGACGGGGCAGGAAAAGGACTGCTGAGGACTCGGCCCCCACCCTGATCTCACACGTCAGGCTCTGCCCCTCGAACCCCTGGGGCTGTCTGCTGAACCTTGTCAAGGTACCCACACTGAGGATTCGAGCCAAGATCCTGGGTGTTCGGTTGTTGAAACTCTGGTTGTAGGTCAGGTTTGTGAACTTGAGCAGCCATTCTTGGCAGCCCGGCGGCCTCTCCAGGATCAGCCTCATCTTCACCAAGGGACCAACTCACAAGAGGGTCTTTAGGGAGCTGAAGAGCCGTCAGGCTCCAGCTGGGAAGGGGACCGTGTTGGAGGGAGCTAGGACACGCTTCCACTCCGTCCTCAAAGCAGAATGCGTTCCTGGGACATTAAGCGGGAACCGGGCAAGATTTCTTATGGTTTGTGTTTTGTGCAAGAATCCAGCTGCCCTGCGAGTCATTAATTGGGTGACGAATTTCACAAGAAAAGCATCTGAGATTTGTGCTGTCTTTTCCACGGGTTTGTACCCCTGACTTATTCCAGCAGATTGCTCATTTTTTATATTAGCTTCTAAATTTAAAACATGTGCTGTTTTCCCTTAGCAATATGCAATTGGAATTCACTGGAGAGTTCTCATCTGGAGACGCCGGCTTTGTCTTCTCTGCCCTGTTGGAGGGAACCGGGCCTGTGCCCTTTCCCTGCTTGTGTTCAGTTTACCTTGAGGGGCAGCGGGGCAGTGTGGCTGCTGTCTCCTCCCAGAGTCTGACGTTTGTTCAGATGCCCGCGCCGAGTATTTTCAGTAACTGTATCCGACCTTCTAGTCTCACTGGGGGGACAGGATGCTCCCCGCCAGAGGCCACAGTCCAGAGCACGTAAAATAATCCGCAAAGCTCTGCAGGCACGTTTGAGCACGAGCCTGGTTCTAGGCAGACAAAGCCCTGAGGCACAGGAGAGGAGCGCTTTGTTGCCAGAGGTGGGGCTGGGAGGTGCTTCTTTCTGGAATCCCAAACTTTCGGCATAGCCCCCACTCACGCACCCCTCTTCCCTTCAAGGGAAAGGGACGTGCGGATTAAATGGTGAATTCAAAGTCAGTTGTGACCGGGCTCTGCATGACCACGTCGCAATGCTACCAAAAGTTCTGGTTTTTAGAACGGATGCTGGAGGCCACCTGAAAGCCATGAGGGAAGTACCTGAGAGCGTGACAGCATCTCTGTAACACGCCACTCTTTCTCAACCAGGGAAAATTGTAATTATGAAAAGACCAGGTCACTTCTTGGAAAATGTTACATGGTAAACAGCAAGCGGAGAGAGCAGAATGCAAAACTGCACATGTGGCAGGATTTAAATAAGGTTAAAAAAAAAAAAAAACTGGGAGGGAAAGGAACAGGAAAAAAAATAAAAATAATTTGCAGCGGTTCTGAGGCTTGCGGGGGGCGGAGGGGGGGGGACATATCCTTCCCCTGGGGTTAGAATGGTGGTAAAGTAAATACATCAGATTCTTGAATGAGAAGAGAAAGTCCTAGCAGCCAAGCGGAAGCAGGTGTATCTGCCTCTGGGCTGAACTGTTTGAAAGGAGGTACCGAGTCCGTCCAAAGCCTACTCTGCAGCCTCCTCTCGGGCCAGCCCCAACTGTGCTGCGGGCTCAGATGTCCTGGGGAGGCTAGTGTCCACTTACCGGATGCCCCTCGCCCACCAGGCCACCACTCCGGGCCTTTGCCCCAAGTCACCAAGCCTGGGATCAGCTGCTGCACGGACGGAAAATCCCACCAGGAGCAGCCCTCCCCTAGAGAAGAGCGGTGGCACCTCAGGCCCCGCCCCCTTCACTCTCTGCTCCTCCAGCCCCAATGTCTGGGGCTTACCCTCAAGGTCACCCCCTGTCTCAGATGACCGACGGGGACTTGGCCATCACAGCGCCCTGCCCAACCCGGTCTCCGCAGAGCCCGTAACCCTTCAGCCTCCTTCCCAACTCCATGGAAATTTCCTCGATGGCTCACTGGCTAAGATGAGTCATATGCCCCCCCACCTGCAAGGGAGGTGGGAAAATGAGGTTTTTTCAGTGAACACGTTTCCACCCAAAAGCCCATCTGGACGGTGAAGGAAGGAGAGAGTGGACTGGGCGTCTGCCGGGCCCCCTCTAGTCGATTTGCCCAGCAGCAGGGCACACCTGAACACAGATGTGGGGGCTCCCAGCAGCGGCTGGGTGCCCCAGAGCTCCTGCTTTGGGCACTGTCCCGCTCAAGTCCACATGCTCATCACCTGCCCAGCGGCCGCAAGAGGAGGGATGACAGGTATCATGGGAGAACAGGACACAGCAGCCCATGGAACATAAAGAGCCTTGTCAAAAAAGAAGCCAGAGGCGTTCCCGTCATGGCGCAGCAGAAAAGAATCCGATTAGTATCCATGAAGATGTGGGGTCAAACCCGGGCCTCGCTCAGTGGATTGCAGTGAGCTGTGGTGTGAGTCACAGATATAGCTCGGATCCTGAGTTGCTGTGACTGCGGTTTAGCCGGTAGCTTTAGCTCCAATTCGATCCCTAGCCTGGGAACTCCCATATGCCCTGGGTGTGGCCCTAAAAAGACCCAAAAAAAAAAAAAAAAGGAAGTGAGATCTGGGTCTGACTCTGTGATGCCTCTATCTTAGGGCTCCTTAACCTGTATGGGGCCAGAGACAGGCCTTGTATAACCAAGCAGGGGACGTGGTTATGGAGAGCCCTGGGTACAAACCAGCAGATCCCAGCCCGTGGGCAACGGCTGGGCCGAGGGAGCCTGACCCAGCACTTACAAGAGGAAATGGAAGTGGAGGGGAGACTTCTGGATTCGAAAATAACTTAAGAGATACCATTACTAACTGGTGGATCCGACTTAAGCTACAACTCGAACAGTTAAAAAATTATGAAAATGGTCCCATAAGAAAATGGGCAGAAGATCTAAACAGACAATTCTCCAAAGAAGACATACGGATGGCCAAAAAACACCTGAAAAGATGTTCAACATCACTCATCATTAGAGACATGCAAATCAAAGCCACTGTGAGGTCCCACCTGACACCAGCCAGAATGGCCATCCTCAAAGAGTCTACAGACAATAAGGGCTGGAGAGGGTGTGGAGAAAAAGAAGCCCTATTACACTGTTGGTGGGAATGTAAATGGGTGCAACCACTGTGGAAAGCAGTCTGGAGAGTCCTCAGAAAACTAAGCATAGAACTCCCATGTGATCCAGCAACCCCACTCCTGGGCAACTACCCAGAGAAAACCATGACACACAAAGACACATGTACTCCGATGGTCACTGCAGCACTATTTACAAGAGCCAAGGCATGGAAACAACCAAAATGTCCATGGAAAAAGGAGTGGATCAAGAAGATGTGGTACAGGTACATGATGGAATATGACTCAGCCATTAAAAGGAATGAAATAACAGCATTTTTAGCAACATGAATGGACCCAGGAATTATCACGCCGAATGAAGTCAGTCACACAGTGAGACACCAACATCAAACACTATCACTTACATGTGGAATCTAAAAAAAAGGACACAAAGAACTTCTTTGCAGAACAGATACTGACCCACAGACGCAGAAAAACTCATGGCTTCCTTTGGAGACAGGTTGGGGGGTGGGGGGAATGCGCTGGGGGTTTGGGATGGAAATGCTATAAAATTTGGTTGTGATGATTGTTGTACAACTATAAATGTAATAAAATCCACGGATTAATAAAAAAAGAAGAAAAAAATATGAAAATGGGAGTTCCCACTGTGGCTCAGTGATAATGAACCCCACTAGTATCCACGAGGATGTGGGTTCCATCCCTGGCCTCACTCAGTGCGTTAAGAATGTGGCATTGCCATGAGCTGTGGTGCAGGCTGCAGATGCGGCTTGGATCCTGTGTTGCTGTGGCTGTGGTGTGGGCTGGCAGCTGCAGCTCCAATTTGACCCCCTAGCATGGGAACTTCCATATGCTGTAGGTGCAGCCCTAAAAAAAAAAAAAAAAAAAAATTATGAAAAAGTTGAGACCATTAGAAACTTCAACACACTGGATATTTGATGATATTAAGGAATTACTGTTTTGGTTTTTAAATAGGGACAGATGAAGTGATATGAGGAAGTGGCTTCAAAATAACGGGGGAGGGGGAGGGAGGGCTGATGGGGACGGGATCGGAGCCAGGCGGGGTCTGGGAGCATCTCGGGCTTATTTGTTATACTCCTCTCCCTGTGTGTCCATTTGTCTGCAGTGTTCTAGAGTAAAAATGACACGTCCTGTGGCCCTGCCACGTCTGCACCACAGGAGGCCTGCCTGGTTCTGTCCCTGGTAGCTGGTCCCATCCTCTCAGGTCCGACGCCACCGGCCTCCTGGCTCCTGGTTTCCATGGACACGCACCGCTGGGCCCTGACCTGACTCTGTATAGCTTCCCGTGGCTGCTGTGATGAATTACCACATTGAGTGGCTTAAAGCAAGAAAAATGGGCTCTCCGGCCCTGGAGGTCAGGAGTCTATAACCAGGTGGGGGCAGGCCTGCGTTCCCTCTGTTTCCTTCCTGCTGCAGCCTCCAGAGGCTCCCCCGCCCCAGGGTGGCGGTCCCCTCTCCACCTGCCAGGCCAGCAGCACCGCTCTTCTCCCGTCCCTGTGGACCCTGGCAATGACACTGGGGCCCAGATGGTCCAGGACCATCGGCCCTCTTGATGTCCTCAGCCTAATCCCACCCGCAGAGTCCCCTTGGCGCTCAAGGCGCCACTCACATGGTGCGCGGGGACATGGACTCTTTTGGGGACATCGCCCAGCCCTCCACACCCCTCCTTGTCCCTTGTCAGCCTCACGGCTCCCTCCCACACTCCTGAAGGTCACCCTGTCTGTGGAGTGGCCCTGGCCACTGCACCTGAGATGGCACGTCCAGGCCCCAGCCCACCTGTCACTTTCCTACGTCGTTTTTCTTCACGGCAGAACTGTCACTCCATATTCTGTGTCTGTCCCTGTCTTTGTCATCTTCCCCACTGCCCTCTGCATTCCAAGGGACTGGGAGCTCGTGGACACTGGAGAATCACCATGAAAACAATGCCTGGTGCATAGCTGGTGCTCATGAAAAGGTGTCCCATATTTAAATAAAACTATAAATTTCTCATTTGCCTCCAAAAATGAAAATAAATATAAATAAGATAAAATGTGTCCGTTAGTGAACGGACGCCCGCCTGACCCTCACCACCCGTCCATGCTAGTGGAACCTTCCACCTGCTGACCCCCCACTCACCATCCCAGCTGCCGGCCAGGCACCTGCACCTGCAGCCTCGCCCCCCGAAGGCAGCCCTGCACGCTGCGGGCATCATGCCCCCCTGGGCCGCATGCCGGCCACTGGAGCAGCTGCAGGAGACCGTGATCCCCAGCCAGGGGGAAGAAGAGAAAAGAGATGCCAGGGCGGCTGCCCAGAGGAGAGGGGGCTTGAACTGGGTCCCGGGGCTGCAAGAATTAGCAGCGTCTCTCCCACGGCCCACAGGTGTGCTTTGGCATGCCCATCTTTGAGAAGGACCCTTCTGGAAGCCCACCTGTTCTCCAGATTCTGCTTGGTCTCTCTGAGCCACTTCTCAGTAACTGCCTGTGAAGCATCACCTCTTCTTGGCTCCTGGATGCTGACTTTCCTGTGTTCTTCCCGCCTCACTCCATCTCTGCACACACCTCCTCCCGTACTGACATCTAAGTCCCGGGGTTCCTTCCCTTCTCCCGACCTTGCCCGTAGTCCAGATGCCACCTGCACACCCAAGGTTACTGCAGCCCAGCCCCACCTCTGAGCTCCAGCACCAAAGAGCCACTCAGGCAGCACCTGCTGTGTCTCCATTTCACCCCCTCTCAGGGTAAAATGCTACTGTCAGAAGCGCTAATAATAAGCTTCGTCTTCCGCAGCTCCTGCAGAATCAGCCATCTCTCCATTGCTAGACCAGGACATGCCACCTTACTGTCCTCTTCCTCTCCTGCATCTCCTTGGTCACCAAGTCCCACAGCTTCAGTCGCCGAAACGTCCCTTGACCCCATCTTCCCCCACTGCCTTCTCCCGCCTACACTGCAGCTCTCCGCACTTTTCAAAATACAGTTAGTTGCCACTTGGAGCCCCTCGCATGCACCAGCAGCTGGGACACGCCTGGCATCCATCAGCAACCCAGCCGGCACAGAGCCGGGACTTCCTTCTCAGTGTGTCCACCAGCACTCAGCACATTTTTCACCATCTAGGTTGACCGCACAATTCCGGGTTACTCCTGGCGCCTGGTATAAGCAGCAGTCATGCCCTTTTCACTCTCAAGAGGGTCCCCCTTAAACAACAGAGTGCACAGGCATCCTATTTACACACCAGCATGGCAGGCACCTGGCACGTTCTCTACTGAGTTTCCAGAGAGCAAAGCTTATGATCTATTCATATGTGTTTTGATGACCAGCACCTGCCACAGTGAATGGCACATAAACATCTGTAAGAACGGTCCCCAGGAGTTCCTGGCGTGGCTCGGTGGTTAACGAACCCAACTAGAAACCATGAGGTGGCAGGTTCGGTCCCTGGCCTCGCTCAGTGGATTAAGGATCTGGCGTTGCCGTGAGCTGTGGTGTAGGTTGCAGATGCAGCTCGGATCCCATGTTGCTGTGGCTGTGGTGTAGGTTCCAACTAGACCCCTAGCCTGGGGAACCTCCATATGCCCAGGTGCAGCCCTAAAAAAGACAAAAAGCCAAAAAAAAAAAAAAAGAATACCCTCCCATAGCACAGGGAACAATACCAATTTTTTGTAATAACTTATAAGGAAAAAGCTGAACAAGATTACAAATATATATATATAACTGAATATATATTATATATATATATAACTGAACCACTGTGCTGTATACCAGAAGCTAACACAGCGTCGTAAGTCAACTATACTTCAATTTAAAAAAGAATAGGAGGTTCCCTGATGGCTCAGTGGATTAGGGGTCTGGCACTGACACTGCTGTGGCTCAGGTCACTGCTATAGGTCACTGCTGAAGTGCAGATTCAGTCCCTGAACCAGGAACATTCACATGCCATATGGGCATCCCCCCCCCAAAAAAGGAATAGCCCGTCATGAGATCAGAAATTCTCAAAAGAACCAAATGACTCCTCTGCCCAGGGGACCGCCATCCCCTCTGTGCAAGAGAGGGTCCCGGTGGTCTGAGGACTGCCTGGCCTGGGAGATGCCGAGGCCTTCCTTCCCCACCTGGAGAGCCGTCACCCACCTTCACACGTGCCGTCCAGCTTCTGGGGACACAGGGTCGGCGTCTCGGGGTGACGGGCACAGTGGTAGGAGCCCTCTGTGTTTACACACGGCTCCCCTCCGGAGCAGGTGTTGAGTTCGTCGTGGGAACATTCATTCACGTCTGTTGAAAAGGAGGAGCAGTGGGGACGCTCATCAGGGACATCCATTGTCCTCATTACCCTCCAAACTTTTTCACAGGAGCAGAGGAAGAGGGTCAGGCTGAGGTCCCAAGGGCCTCTGCACGCCCTGCTCTACAGGCCCCATCAGCCCCCAGCCCCAGTCACTGGGGCAGCTGGTCCAAAGCTCAAGGCACTGCTCTGGGTGCTTGGGCGGCTGCTGTGGGCTCAGCAAATCACTTCGGGGCTGTGCTGAATCTGAAATGATGGGGTCTAGGGAGTTCCCGTTGTGGCTCAGCAGAAACAAATCCGACTAGTATCCATGAGGATGCAGGTTGATCCCTGGCCTCCTTCAGTGGGTCAGGGATCCGGCGTTGCCGTGAGCAGTGGTGTAGGTCACAGACACTGCTTGGGTCTGGCGTTGCTGTGGCTGTGCTGTAGGCTGATAGCTGTAGCTCTGATTCGACCCCTAGCCTGGAAACTTCCATATGCCACAAGTGCAGCCCTAAAAAGCAAAACAGAAAAAAGAAATGATGGGGGCTAGACCTCCTCCCCAAGCATCAATCCTGTGGACGGCAGTGCCTGGACAGAAATGGGGGCGGAGCGGCCCCTGACGGGCAGGAGGGGCCTGGTCCTTCCACGGCCCCCTTACTCGCCTATGCGGTGGGAGCACCCAGGACTGCCGGACAGGCTTCTCCATGACCAGGACAGAGCGAGACAGGCGGAGGTCACATCTCCACCTCATCAAGGCCAGACGGAAAAAGGTCATCACGGCCCCCACGAAGCACCCACCCCTCTCTCGGCCGCAACGAGAGGCTGTGGGTTCTGCACCAATCACAGCTCTTCGTGCTGCCGCCCCTCCCCTGGAGGAGGTTTACTGAGATGTCCAATCAGAGACGCGCGTCCGCTTCCGCAGCATCCAATCCAGAGCAAGCCCCACCCCCTCAGCCCTCCCTCACCTGCGCCACCCGGTCAAAGCCACAGACCCTCACGGAGTCTCTCTGTGTCCCGCTGAGGTGCTCCCAGTCCCCGCCCTGAGCCTTCCCTCTCCTTGCTCCAGATTCCCGTGGTCAGAACAGACAAGACAGGCACTTTGCTTATTGGCGCGGCTCAGTCTGGTTTTCAGGAACATTTGTGGCATTGGAAGGGAATTAATTGCCATCATTAGAACGTTCCCTGGGTCCCAGACCCTGGCATGGTGACGTGTGACCTTTAGTGTCACAGAAGGAGCTTCCTCAGCTAGAGCAGCCCAGGAATGCAGCAAACTGCCGATGCCTCCTGTTGTGGCAAAGAAAGTTCCAGCCGAGCCCAGCCTCTGCTCACGCACTGCCCACAGCAAAGCCAAGCCACTGAAACAGGCCATGTGGCCCACAGCCACACGTATTTCCTATCTGGCCTTTTTTAGAAAGTTTACCGACCCCTGATATAGATTCTCCTTCAAAAAAAAAAAAAAAAAAAAGAATGAAATAACACCATTTGCAGCAACATGGATGGACCTCGAGATTCTCATACTAAGTGAAGTAAGTCAAAGACAAATGTCATATGTTATCACTTATACGTGGAATCTTTTTTTAAAAAAATGATAGAAATGAGCTTATTTACAAAATAGAAACAGACTCACTGACTTCAAAAACAAACTTATGGTTACCAGGGCGGAGGGCGGGGTAGGGATGGCCTGGGGGTTTGCGGATGGCACAGGCACTCTGTGGTCTACGGGACGGAGGGGCCACAGGGACCTGCTGTCCCGCACAGGGAGCTCCACCCCATATTCTGTGGTCATCTGTGTGGGAAAGGAATCTGAAATAGAGTGGATGCGTGTCCATGTATAACTGAATAGGAGTTCCCATGCTGGCCCAGAGGTAACGAACCCAACTAGTATCCATGAGGACACAGGTTCAATCCCTGGCCTCGTTCAGTGGGTTAAGGATCCGGCATTGCCGTGAGCTGAGGTGTCGGTCACAGATGCGGCTCGGATCCCGCGTTGCTCTGGCTGGGGTATAGGCCGGAAGCTGTAGCTCTGATTCGACCCCCCAGCCTGGGAATTTCCATATGCCACAGATGCGGCCCTAAAAAGACAAAACAAAACAAAAAAAAGTATAACCGAATCACTTAGCTGTACAGCAGAAATTATCATAAATTATCATAATGTTGTAACTCAACCGTACTTCAAAAAAACTTTTAAAAATGAAAAGAAAAAAAAGACCAGGTAATTTCTTCCAGAAACACATCTGTGGGCTTTGCCAAACTCAGCTTTGTGCAAATTCTGCCGACAGAGCCTTCTGGATGCAAGGATGCTCTTGGTGAGGCTGGGGAAGAGGCAGGAGGGGAATTTGGGAGCTGGGGAGACAGGTCGTGCCTGCGCTGCTCCAGGATGTGTCCTCTGGCCCCACCCGGAGGGAAGGAGAAGCTGGGCCTGAGGGGCTGCGGAGGCGACAGAGCGGGGAAGGAAAAACGACACCGGAGCAGAGCCAGCTCCCGACATTCTGGCTTCAGAACCTGGAGTTCAGACTTCGGGCCAGGATGAGCTAAAGATGGGTCGGGCCATCCCTCGCCTGCTGGGTGATTCCTCACTCCTGCGGTCCCCGCCCCGCACCCCCAGGGGACACCGACCGAAGCCCCACCTTGCACCCGGACGCCAATCACTTCATAGACGCGCTTCACCATGCTGTCCAGCGCCGTGGAGACACGGGCCACCGGCACCGGCTGTGGCAGGCCCAGCAGCAGCCGGGACACTGTGGTCGAGGTGTCCCCACCGGCTGAATGCAGGTGGTAGACGGTGGCGTTCAGTGGCTGCAGGGCACCGGTGACCTGAGAAACCAGAGTCAGGCTGTCACATGGTGGAAGAGTGCTTCCAGGGGACAGACTGGGAGACAGAGGCCCAAAGATGTTAAAATTAATTGTAACACACACACACACACACACACACACACACGCTCCATTCTCCTGTGCAGAAAAAAAAAAAAAAAGGCAAAACCTCTACAATATTTTTCTTTTGGTCATCATTCCAATAAAAGTCCTGCAAAGCAGATTATAAATTCTTTGGGTTGAATTGTGGCTCCCCCCTAAAGCTCTCCATGCTGGGGTCCTAAGCCCCCAGAATCTCGGAATGTGGCCCCTTAGGGGACAGGGCTGTTGCAATGTACGTGGTGAAGGTGAGGTCGTTAGGGCAGCCTCCGTCCAGGATACGTTGTGTCCTTATGCCAAGAACTTTGGACACAGACGGACACTGGGGAGAGGCCAGGGAGCCACCTGGAGCCGACCTCCACCTGCAAGCTCTGAATTTGCTTTATGGCAGCCCCAGGGAGAAACCCCGGGCAGTGGCACCCCTGGGCCCCGCCCTCGCGACTGATGACAGAGAGTCAGGCCTGGAATTAGGGAACTAGACATCAAGCCACAGCCTCACGTTGTGCACGTCAGCTATTTTCTGAAGTTGAATGATCCCTTTTCTCATTTCATATGAATTCTTTTTGCTCTACTCTAGTATTTCAAAGTCTCAAGCTACAGTTTGCCTTGCGACACCGGGCCAAGGAGCGTGGACCACCCAGGCAGAGGAGCATCAGGAAGCAGGCTTTGCCAGGACACCCCCCTCCACCCCCGTCTCCATCGGGACCTGAAAGGGGCTGGGGGGGCACTGGGTCCCAGACCCTCCTCGGCAGACCTGAAACCGTTCCCAGGGAGGCAGACCAGGAAGCCAGCACTGGCCTCGTGCAAATCCCTTAGTCAGGCGCCCAACACCTGCTGCGGTCAGAAGCCCGTGTGGACAGGCCCCTCCTGTGAGGCGGAGCACAACCCACACACCAGAGGAAACAGCGGGGACATGGGACAATGACGTGCAGCAACCAACAACCACAGCAGCTCAGAAGCGACACGTATGAGCATCATTTAAAGATCTTCACGTGCTGTCTACACCTCACAGCCACTGTTTCAGGGAGAACTATTTCTGTTCAATGGAGGAGACATCGAAGGCACAGAGAGGTTAGGTAACTTGTCCAAGGTCACACAGCTGATGAGTGACAGCGTTGGGATTTGAATCCAGTAGTCTGGCTCCAGAGCCATTCTTTACTGGGCAATTAGGCATCTCCAACCCTCCAATGAGCTAAGAAAAAAAGATCACTTCCACCTGGGGCACTGAAGGCTCCTGGGTCCAGGCAGTGTTTGGAAATACCTCTCAAGCCCTTTTACTGGGCGGCCCAGAACGAGGTGAGGAGTCCGCCGTCTGTTCTGGGCCCACCCCCACTGACTCTGAGTCTGACATTGTGACACCTGGGACACATCTATGGGACCTGACAGTCAGCCAGGCCCAGCCACACAATGTGTGGGGCCTAGCACAGAAGGAAAATGTGCAGCCCCTTGTTCAAAAATCAAGCATTTCAAGAGGCAAGAGCAGAGCATGATGGGAGATGCAGGGCCCTTCCAAGTGGGGGTGACTGTGTGGGGTCACCTCCCCGTGAAGCTGTCCTGGGGTCACACCACCACCCCGGGAAGGCATCATAGGGTGGTGACAAGCAGCGTCTGCCCCCTGCTGGGTTCCCCGGACAGAGGGACACAGTGCATGAAGTTGTCCTGATTGGCAGGTGCTGCCGAGGCGTCAGAAAGTACCCACGGCCTTGTCCCTCGGGGGACCTGTGGCGTCCAGGACAGTTTTGGTTGTCACAGCTGGGCATGTTTCTGTGTCCTGTGCATAGAGGCCAGGCATGCTGTGAATCCTACGGGGACAGGCAGCACCAAGACAAAGAGCCACCAGCCCCAAGGGCGAGGGGGAGGAGCCCGGTCTGCAGGCTCCTTCCAGGCACTTCCAGAACGTCTTCAGAATTCCCGAGGTGGGGGCTGGAGCTCCGGGGCAAGGGGTGCATGAGGACACAGCTCTGGGCAGGGTGTCTGTGTCTGGGGAACTTTTGTTTAAGTCACAGACCCTGTAAGGGGGAGAGGCTCCATGCTTGACGGGGTGAGCCTGAACGCCCTGACCTCAAATCGCGCCCAAGAGTGTGTTTTATTGCATGAAAATCCTAGCTCTTAGAGCTTTGGGTCTTTTTCGTTGTTGTTGTTTTGGCTTTGCAGGGCCACACCTGCAGCATATGGAAGTTCCCAGGCCAGGGGTGCAATCAGAGTTGCAGCCGCCGGCCTATGCCACAGCCACAGCAACACCAGATCCAAGCCGTATCTATGACCTACACCACAGCTCCTGGCAACCTGGATTCTTAACCCACTGAGCAAGGCCATGGATCAAACCTGCATCCTCATGGATACTAGCTGGGGTCTGAAACCACTGAGCCTTGATGGGAACTCCCTTAAAGCCATTTTTAAGTAAGAATTCACATTTGGTTCAGAGTCAGGCTTTGGGGGTCACACATGGAACCCCTCCCCGACCGCCAGCTCCCAGCTGCACACCACCGGGCACCCTGCAGGTGCCCCCCGCCCCCACCTACCATGGAGTGCAGGAGCCTCATGTGATCCAGGAGTCTGGGGTCCACCTGCAGGAGCTCCTGGAAGTCCATCTTCACCAGGACCGTCAGGTTGTACCAGAAACTCGCCAGCTTCCTTTCTGGAGCTGCAGGAGGGCGCTGGGTGAGCCTCAGGCCCGGGACAGGGCGGGGTTCCCTGGGGCCACACTACACAAATGTATGATGTGTTATGATATCTAGTCCCTATTACAGATTTATATATATTTCCTTCGCCCGGCACCTTGACCAGCCACTTCTGGGAGTGGGCACTGAGGGCCAGGCCATCGACCTGCTGAATACGGGTTCTTGAGAAGGATTTGGGTCCCCATGGGGCAGCCTTACACCTGCCTCCTCTGACACAGTTCAGTTCCCAGCGAGCTCCAGCGGGGGCTCCGAGGACCTCCCCCGGGTTCCCCTCCCCCAGACTTGGGAAACTGGGGTCCTTCCCTGCTCTCCCAGAACACCTTCCCTGCCCCGGGGCCCAGAGAGCGGGCCCCGTCCATGAGAGTCAGTGCTGGATTTTGATGAGTGAAGTGTCCCCTCCTCCCAGAGCAGGGCCTGGCCCCGCCCCGCTCAGCTTCCCGAGGGAGGCCTGCTCTGCTCAGGTCTTAGCCCTACCTCCAGGCGTGGGAGCCGTGCAGACGAGGGCCCCTGACACGGGGCAGCACTTCCGGAGTCCAGGGCAGTCCACATCCAGGGTGCATGGCAAGGTGGACGCTTCTGGCCCCACCACAGGGCAGATTCCAGGTCTG
This sequence comes from Sus scrofa, assembly GCF_054392235.1. Lineage (NCBI taxonomy): Eukaryota > Metazoa > Chordata > Mammalia > Artiodactyla > Suidae > Sus > Sus scrofa. The sequence continues at coordinate 220,811,385 of NC_139395.1, read as the reverse complement.
GATGCAAACTCCGAAGACCGATTCCGGGCTGGGGGGGCAAGTGACCAGTCATCAGGACGGTGTTGGCAGCAGCGTCTTTTTTTTTTTTTTTTTTTTTGCTTTTTAGGGCCGCGCCTTTGGCCTATGGAAGTTCCCAGGCTAGGGGTCAAATCAAACCTGCAGCTGCTGGCCTACATCACAGCCTCAGCAACGCAGGACCCGAGCTGCATCTGAGAATTATACCATAGCTCACAGCAAGGCCGGATTCTTAATCCTCTAAGCGAGGCCAGGGATCGAACCCACATCTTCATGGATGCGTCAGGTTCTTAACCCACTGAGCCACAATGGGAACTCCCAGCAGCAGAGTCCTTGATGGGCTGCGTGATGCTGCACCTGGGTGGCTCCTGGCCCTGGGTCGTCTGGGGTTCCGAGGTGCACGGCACAGCCCTCTTGAGAGCCGTGGCCAGGCCCGGGCAGCACTGTCCCACGTCCTGCAGAGCATCCATCAAGGGCCATCTGCTCTGACTCTAACGAGCCTGACCGTCTCTCCTGGGAGGAGGGAAGCTTCAGCTGGGGGCCCGGGGGCCCCTTTGCTCTAGGCCTCCGGAGCCCAGGTACGGGGACCTCCACCAGCTTCCAGAGGCCCCCTTGCTGCTTGTGTGCTAACCCCTCACTCACTCACTCACTCATTCAATATTTATTGGGCACCTACTGTGTGCCAGACATGGTACCAGGGCCCAGGATCCAGCAGTGAGCCAGAGGGCGAGTCCCTGCCTTCAGGACACTTAGACTCCGGCAGACAGAGGCCAGTATACAAATAGAAGTACTGAAAGCTTTGGATGAAAGCTTCAAGGAAGAAGCTAGGGCCCGGTGGGGGGCCGCCTGGGGGGGCCAGGGCTCTGGCGGGCAGCCATCAGAGAGCAGGCTTGATGCCCGACAGGCAGGCAGGCAGGCAGGAGAGTGTGCAAGGAGGCCAGAGGGTCCCTGGGACAGAACAATGACACTAGGAAGTAAAGGAAAATCCAGACAGAGTGTGGATTACAATTAACACTGTGCCAGCGCCAGCCTTTCCCAGGACCAATGTGCTTGGTAACCGACGAGCTCATGTTAGGGACCCCGGGAGAGGGGGACTCCACTGTCTCCAAATACTTAATCAAAAACTATTCTAAGAGTTCCCTGGTGGCTCAGTGGGTTAAGGACCCAGTACTGTCACTGCTGCTGCTCAGGTCGCTGCTGTGGCGAGGGTTCAATCCCTGGCCAGGAACTTCCATAGGCCATGGGCACAGCCAAAAAAAAAAAAAAAAAAAAAAAACCTAGTCTAAACTAAGAGGTTTACAGGCCACCAAGAAAAGCTGGCTTCCAAAAATGCTCACTTGATCGCAACAGAGGGCTTTTGAGTCATAGCTCGTCTTAATTTGGAGGCAGCTGGAAACCCCCTGTCCCTACCCCCCCACCCCACCCCACCCCCAGGGCTGGCCGGCTTAGAGAGCCCAAGAGAACACTCCACAGCTCCGATTTGGTAGAAAGTCAAAAATCTGCTTCTCCTTCTCTAACTTGATGCGAACAACGAGCCAGGACCGCCCAGCGCCTGGCCACCCCGGGTACCTTCTCAGTTCAATGAGCCAAGGGGGAGATTTCCGTCTGAGCCACAGCCCTAAAGACTCCCCAGGGCGGGGGAATAATTGGGTAGTAAGCCTTCCTCAGCAGCCTCCTGCCCCACAGGGCCCTGGCCACCAGCCTGGGGGAGACGGGAAGTCTGAGGTCGGCTCCTGGTCCCGTGGGAACCTGGGCCCCGCTGACGATGAGCCCGCGGAGGAGGCAGGCAGGGCAGGAACCGGGCGACGGTGCAGATGGTGAAGGTCCACTGAGGCCCCAGCTCTGCTCCTGGATCCATCCTGAGTTTTGCACCCAACTTGGGTGTAGCAGCAGCATTATTTGTAACAAAGAACTGGAAACCGCTAGATGTGACAAGGTTGGAGGCTGCCTCATGCGGATCCAGCCTGATGAGGTAATGCCTTGTGGCCATTAAATCATGCTGGAGAACACTGCTTGTTGACACCCAGAATGTTCCAGATAAACCCCCGAGTGGCCAAAGGGTGCTACGACACGTCTCAGGGAGGGTGACCGTGCTTTTGTCAAACATGCGCCCTGTGTGAAACCAGAAGGCAATTTGAACAGTCGTTATTCTTGGGGCAGGTGGGGGCCGGGAGGCTTGGGGCCATTTCCCTTTGTCCTTTTCTTTGTTTTCAAATTTTCTACACGACCTGCACGCTCATTTTTGTCCTTGTATTTTAAAAATATACTTAAATAAAACAACGTACAACTTACTGCATTCTAAATATTGGACTTAAAAAATTTGGAACGGGGGAGTCCCTCCGTGGCTCAGCAGTTAACGAACGCGACTAGGATCCATGGGGACACAGGTTCGATCCCTGGCCTCGCGTAGTGGGTTAAGGATCCGGCGTTGCCGTGAGCTGTGGTGTAGGTCACAGATGCAGCTTGGATCCTGCATTGCTGTGGCTGTGGTGTAGGCTGGCAGCTGCAGCTCCGATTCAACCCCTAGCCTGGGAACCTCCATATACTGCAGGTGCAGCCCTAAAAAGCCCCCCCCCCCAAAAAAAGGAAGAAAATTTGAAAAAGTCATCGCACGTGTTCTCACATGGCTCCTCCCTTTTTAGGGGATTGGTGCTGAGTGGGAGGAAGAGGAAGAAAGCGGGCTGCAGTGGCTGCTGCGGGAATGAGACCCCTGAGCTGAGAGCTTCAAGTTGCCAAGACGCAAAGCAACCCAGAGGCCCTGCCACGGAGCAGAGCGTCTTCTGCCCCCCTCCTCTCCAGACTCCCAGGCTGTGTCCGCACCCACCACGTCCAGGCTTGGCTTCTGCCTCCTGCTGTGCAGATCAACCAGCGGGTCTCAGCAGATCTTTTGCTGAGATTTCTCACTTCTGGTCCCAAAGACAGCCAGGCTGTCATGAGGCATCTCTGAGCCAACGTTGATCAAACGTGCCAGCTTTGATCAGAGGAGCCAGGCAGGGGTGGAGGAAGCTGAGCTGCAGGTACCCATGGTGTAAACGCTTGCAACCCAGGCACTTCCCAGCTGCCCACGTGGGGTCCTTGAGCTCAGAGACGCGGAGACAGACACTCAGCGTGGCTCTCACAAGCCGCAGGAGCGCTGCAGCCCCCACCCCCTCCCCCGGGTCACATCTCAGGCTCTGCAGCGGCTGCAGTGCCAAGCGGGACGGGCACAAGAAGGGACGGACCTTCCTGAGCAGAAGTCCGATGGGACCCGTGCCCGATATTCCTCGTCACTGCCCCCCCCCACCACAGCCCCCTTCCTCAAATGCCACAAACAGAATCGGACGGGGGTCAGGACACCCAGACCCAAGTTGGCGCGATCTTAGTTGGGTCCGCTGCCGCCCACCGTCTGTCGTGACAAGGATTCTCCCGTGGGCCTTTGTAGGACGCACCTGATGGAGGTTCCTCTCCCTCTCTCTCCTCCTGCCTTCTGGGCTCCTGTCTGCCTCCCTCCAAGCTGCTCCTGGAGTGACCCTGATCCTAGAGTGACCCTCCTAAGGCCCAGGGGGCCTGTGCGCCCCCCGCCCCACCTCAGCCCCCTCCTTGGGCCCCGCGGACCTTCAGGGTGCGTCCCTTCTCTCGCCCCCAGCACACCCCGCCTCCTATCCCCACTGTCTCCGCACCAGCCACCCCCGACCGGCGCGTCCCCAGAGCAGATCGGCCCACTCTGTCTAGAATGTTCTGGGCCTCTCCCGCCTGGTAAGTTCCTATTTAAAGGCGTTAATGGTGTAAAAGTGGGGAGGAGCCCCATGAGAGGCTGGCTCGTTAAGAGGAAGAAAGACGAGCAGCAGGTGTCTCCCACGGGGAATTCACTTGTTACAGAAGAGACAGCTTGGCCTGGGAGGGGCGGGGGGTGGCACTCAGCCTCAGGTCCTCCAGGCATGTGACCTTGCCAGCCCCTCTTCAGGTGAGAGGAGTGTGGCCTCGGCAGGCGATGGCAGACCGTGAGGGGTGGTCCCTCCTTCTGCTGGTCCCTCCAGATGCTCCCAACTGGCAAGGTCCCCCAGGCCTCCCGGACACGGGCCCCACCCCCAGGAGGAGGGGCAGAGGGTGCTCCCAGGGCTGGGCAGCGCCTTTGTCACAGGGCCCTCGGACACAGGGGACGTGAAGAGGGGGCCGGGGTCACCCCGGGAGGGACCCCTTAGACTCAGCACCTGGGCAGGATCGCCAGGGGACAGGGAACCGCAAGAGTGTACGATGGGTGCCAAGCCCCGGACCTGAGGCCAGCTGGCCCCTTCTGGTTTTGACTTGCAGTGGTGTCATTTTAACACTCCTGTGAACTGCTCAGCCCCGAGCAGTCCCGTCACCTCTGAGCCTGGCCTCTGAATGGGGTCAGGATGAAGTGTCAGCCGCCCCTGTTCCCTGTGGGCTTTCGGGGCACTCAGGCTGACCGTGTGCCCAGCCACGCAGCCTCCTGCAGGGTCGGACTGGCCCAAGACTCTGCATCCTGGGGCCCCTGGTGCTGGGGGGCGGATCCCAGTGTGTGGCATGCATGCCCCCGCCTGCTGCTGTCCTGGCCTCGGGCCCTGGGGACCGTCCTGGGGGCCCCCCTGCACCCCTGAGCTGGTGCTTTCTGCTCCTTGGAAGCTGCAGCCCTCCGTCTCAGGGTGCCCAGCCGACACCCCATGGAGCCACGCCCTTCCCACTTCCACCTCCACCTCCAGGCGGGGGCAGGGGGCCCTTCTGAGTGTTCAGAAACTCATGGTAGCTCCGGTATTGACTCAAATCTAACAATCACCGCCACCCCCACACATTCACACATGCCCACGCCCACATCCTCTCCCCTAGAAGAGGTTCTGGAAACTTCCTTCAGGTCAAGAGGCTGAGCCCTGAACTCCCACATGGCCCCGGCCACCTGGCTTCAGACCAGCCTGGCCCAGCCAAAGCCTCCCTGGGAAGTGCCCCAAGCATCCTTTGAAACTCACTGAGGAAGTAAGAGGAGGATGTGGGGGCCTCTGGGCAGGCAGGGGGCACGTGGGGGACCCTTCCCATCACTCTTACAGATTGGGGTTCAGATTAGGATTTCCGGGCTTGTAGAATGAAGAGGCTGCCTGCCAGGAGGGAAGAGAGGGCAGCGCGGGTTCTCAGACTCGCTGCCTATTTGAATTGCTCGGGGGGCTTTAAAAAAAATCCCAGTGCCCAAGCGATGCCCCAGACCAAATCCAACCCGTCCCTGAGAGGAGACCCAGGCGTGAGCATTTATAAAGCTGCCCCCAGGACACCAGTGCAGTCAGGTCTCAGAGCCACCCGCCCAGACAGAGCTTCTGGAAGTGGGGCCTTGGGCCCCAGCATCAGCACCACCCGGGAACCTGCGCTTCACCCTGACCCTCTGGACCTGACACCTGGGCTGGGGCCAGAGACGTGTGCCTGGACCGGCCCTCCGGACGACCCTGCTGCGCCCTGGGAACCAGAGTTCCAGAAAGATCTGGTCCGTTCAGGGTAAGGGCGAACGCGAAGATCCCGAGACGCGGCCGGACGCCCACACTCACGCCGGACGCAGTAGAGGCCCAGCTGCTCGTAGCCCTCGCAGCAGCGGGTCACGTTCCTCCGCTCGAGCACGTCCACCGCCAGGTAGCGGGTCCTGTAGACGGTCTTGGGGCAGCGCCGCCAGGGGATCCAGCCGCCGCAGGGAACGTGGGTCAGGCGGGACGTCTGCGCGGCCTCCACGCTGGGGATGGTGTGCGTCTCGCTGTAGTTGCACAGCTGGTAGCCCAGCAACGAGAGGCCGCTTTCTACCGGGTGGGGGGGGGGGGGGCAACGGGTGGGGGGAGGAGAGACACGAGGCGGGGAGACAATGGGGTGGACAACAGGGTGGTGGGGGGAGGGACAACGGGGAGAAGAGTGGGTGGTAGATGCCAGTGTCAAACCAGTTCCAGGGCTCTTCTGCAAGTCCTAGGCTTTGGGGAACCCGCCACCCCTGCCCCCAGAAGCCGAGGCAGCAGTGCAGACTGAAGGAATAAAGTGTAGGAGTTCCCTGGTGGCTCAGTGGGTTAAGGATCCGGTGCTGTCACTGCTGTGGCGTGGGTTCAGTCCCTGGCCTGGGAATTTCCACATGCCACAGGCACAGCCAAAAAAAAAAAAAAGAAAAGGCATCAAGTCTGAACGGCCACCTGCACGCAAGGGCAGTCCTCCTCCAGGGGGCAGGAGATGCCACACCTGCCTGACCCCCGGCTCCTGTACCCACGGCCCTGACACTGCAGGAGGGGGCCACAGAGGAACCAAGCATGTGGGCTCCTCACGTGTCCTCTGACTCTGCTGGCTGGAGAGCCCTGTGCTCGCCTCTCGGCTGCACAGCCGAGGGGAATACGCGGCAGTTCCCCCAGGGACCCCATGCTGAGGCCACCGTGTGCTGGGCACACTGGCGATGGCGCCCTAGATGGAAGACACACACACACACACACACACACACACACACACACACACACACACACACACACACTGAGCACACGTGAGACCTTCATAGGTGGTAAAGCTCAGCCCGACTGCAAGGCTGACCCTGTTCGGTCACCAGCAGGAGTGAGGGCACAGTGCCCATAGTAGGACCACATCCTCCCTGGCTGTGACCCTGTGTCTTACCAGGCCCAGTGTCTCTCACCTGGAGCCTGGTTCATGCACACAGATGCCCATGGCCTCCATCAGCGTCATCACCTGGTCCTCGAGCTCCCACGGTGCCCACCACCTTCACCAGCCCTGTGCCCTCTGCCACGGACCCACTTCCCATGGGGTGCCAGGATGTCCCGTCTGCCCAAGAGCAGGGGCTGCCATGGACGGAAAGGCGCCCCGCCTCGGATTCATGTTGAAGTCTTACACCCCAGGGCCCGGAATGCGACCGTGTTTGGAAGTAGGGATTTTTGCAGGTGAGGTTCCGCTGGAGTAGGGCGGCGCCTGGCCCAGGACAACTGGCATCCTTATCAAAGGGGAATTTGGAGGCAGAGACACGAATGAGCACAAGGAGACGTGATGTGAGACGAAGGCAGAGACCAGGGGGATGCTTCCACCAGCCAAGGAGCAGCAAGATCACCAGCAAAGTCCTAGAAGCTGGGGAGGGGCTGGGACCGGATCCGCCGCCCCCACCCCCCACCAGCCGCACGAGGAACCGGCCCTGCCAACACCTTGACCTGGGACTTCTGGTCTCCCAACTGTGGGGACATAAATCTCTACCATTAAGCACCGCCACCGCCACCCCTGCCAGTCTTTGGGACCTGGCCAAGGCAGCCCCAGGGCAGGGACACGGGGGCCCGTGCAGTGTCCCCAGACTTCACGGTCCGCAGGGGACCCACTGCAGTCATGGGCTTCAGTGAAGGAAAAGTGAATGGTTTCCAGAACTTCACATTTTCATTTCCTTGTTTTTTGACTGAGTCCATGGCACATAGAAGTTCCGGGGCTGGGAATCGAACCGGTGCCACAGCAGCAACTGGAGCCACAAACCCAGGACAATGCCCGCTCGTTAACCCGAGGTCGCCGGGGGAACTCCACTTGACACTTCAGATACTGACCCTTGGAGCGCTAAGCTTTACGACACGGTGCAGCCGGCAGGGAGGTTGCCCCTGTTATAGTGCCTACCCTTCCGGGAGAGGCTGGGTCTCTGGGCGGGAACTTGGAGGGGGCAGCAGAAACCGTCTTTATCCCCAGCACCAGGACGGCACCCCCGAAGATCCCCGCCTCTGGCCTCTCATGCGCCCACAAGCATACGGAACGCGAGACTCGGGCTGGGAACCCCCAGGAGGAAACGGGGCCCAGCCGGCTCTCAAGCCCAGGCTGGTGGGAGAGGCGGCTGCCGAATCGGGCGTTGAGTCCCATCACCGCAGAGCGAGCCCACGCCCAAACCACGTGGCGGCCTCCCCTGGGGTGGCAGGGCCTCTGGGAGTGGACACAACCTGTGTTCACCCAGGGATGGGTCCCAGTAAGCTTTGGGAGGGGCTGGGAGGCCCCTCGCTGTGTGGGGTGGGACAGGAGAAGGCGCCTTCTGAGGTCAGAGCTCAGAGGTGACAGGAGAAAATGTCACTAGCTGAGCGAGGGGGCAGAAGAGGATCAAGCTTCCTGCGTGGAGAAGCAGGTGAGGCCAACCCACGGGTTATTTTTCATCTTAAGTGAAGACGAGGTGCCAACCGCTAAGGAAGGTTGCTTCCCAGTCTCCCGAGAGCCGCTGGGCTCCACCGGGTCCCAGCAAGGTCCCAGCTGCTGGTTAGCAAAGCCCTCCTGTGTGTGTGTGTGTGCACGAGCGTGTGGGCGCACACACACACACACACACACACCTCCTTCCAGGCAAAATGGCCCTCAGAGCTGCTTGTTTTGCTTTTCACTTTCTGCTGGACCCACGGAGTCCTCCTCGAGCCTGGCTTCTTGGCAGAGCCCAGAACAGAAACCTCGGAGCAGAGCCCTCACTCAGCAAATCCTTTGAGGAGCACAGGCGTCAGGCCGCCTGGCTTCTGGTCCCAGAGGCAGGAAATCTGAACACTCTGCTGGGTCCTGGGATGAGCAAACCTGCATTCGCACCAGCTTCCCAGATACCAGCTTAGTGACCTTGAGCCCATGTCACGCCCTCTCGGGGCCTCAGTCTCATCATTTGTAAAGTCGTAGCTACGTCTGGGGTGGCGGGAGGACTAAAGAAATCACGCCTGTAACTGCAGCATGTGGCACCTGGGGGCAAACACGTGGCTCCCTGACGGAGCACCGAGCAGCGGCCAGGACCCCACCTGTGCATGAAATGTCTCCTGAGATCTCCTCTGGCCTCCGGACACTCCTGCCTGCTCTCTCCTGAGCTGTGTGATTTGCACCTTACTCATTCCAAAGAAAATACCAAATTTTTTTTTTTTTAAGCATAATTAATTTTTTTTAAAAAAAATCACAAATTCCTTGCTTATGGATGAAAAAGTTTTAAGCTGGTTCAAAACTGAAGTTGATGGTAGAAAGGGAATGAGTCTGTGTGAATTCTCGGCTGCATACTTTCTTTTTTTCTTTTAGGACTGCCCCTGTGGCATATGGCACTTCCAGGCTACAGGGAGAATCAGAGCTGCAGCTGCCAGCCTATGCCACAGCCACAGCAACGCGGGATCCGAGCCACCTCTGTGACCTACACCACAGCTCACGGCAACATCAGACCCTTAACCCACTGAGTGAGGCCAAGGATCGAACCTACGTCCTCATGGTTCCTACTCAGATTCCTTTCTGCTGAGCCACGATGGATTCCTGGAGGGAGATGATTTAAAGGACTTGCAACCTCGGTTCTCAGAGACCTGGGGCTTCAGAAATCCAGCATGTCTTCAGCAGCTGATGTGAGCCTCTCTAAGGCCGTGAACCTGTGCCTGGCCCTCAGCCCCCATGGACCACCTGCATCCTCGTCCACTGCAGAGGAGACGGGGCTCCAGAGCCCAGTGCGAGTCGAACCTCCACTTCGTGGTCCCACCTCCTTGGCAGGGACAGGAGGTCTGAGCCAGGGTCAAGGTCGGAGGTCGCCCTGGAGGAATCCTGCCCGCAGCCGGCTGGCTGTGTAGCCTCAGCCAGCCCCTGACCACGCTGGGTTTCCTAACTAATGGGTCAGGGTTCTAGAGACTTCGATGCTGAGTCCCTGGGAATTCGCTACTCAGCGGGGCTGGCGGATCTGTAGCACCCACACCACGAGCTGAAATGCAGAGTTTGGGGCCCTGCCCAGACCCACTGACTCAGACTCAGCATTTGAACCCCACCGACCGACCCCCCGAGCAGGTGGTTCGAGAGCATCCTACCACGTCTCTGTGGTTACAAGGAGGTTCAGCCAAGAAGGAAGAGACCCTGTCTCTCCAAGCAGACACATCTTTGGCTGCCTAGCCCTCGGCTCTGCTCCCAGGGGGCCCCTCGCTCCCCCAGCATCACCCACACTGAGCCCCGACCCCTCACCTGTGAAGCCGCTGGCCTGGCTCTGGCCTACGGCGCTGACCAGAGCCAGCAGGGCCAGCCCGAGGGTCCTGAGCATGGTCGGACGGTGGTGGTGGCTCTGGGCCTCTCGTGAGTGGCAGCGCAAAGGGGCCCGGGTCACCTGGGCCCAGAGAAGGGGCTCTTTTTCTCGCCTGCTCCGCCGACCGTGGCAGCGGCTTCACAGAGTGCACTGTGGGAGCGGTCCCTTATGCCTGCCTGTAAACACCTGCCACCGCTGCGGCCATGTCCCCCGGGACCCCTGCGAGTCCCAGCCCATTCTCCCTCCAGGCAGATGGCATCTTTCAGGAAAGGTGAGTCGCCGAGTCCCTGCTGCATCGCTGGGGCCCATCTCATCGTTACGCAGAAAACACATTTCAGACCCGAATCTGACTCCCTCCATCAGTACAAAGTATTGCCTTACCTTATCGCCGGGAACTGGCAGGAGAAAACAGCAGCAAATCAAAGTGGCCCATCAGACTCAGAAAAGCATCCTTCTCTCAATTGGACAATACGGATCAAAAGCCGTAAAAATGTTCCTCCGACCCGGAGACCTCTTCCTGAGGCTCGGCCTGAGGGCCATGGAGCTGCAGGCTGAGATGTTCATCGCTGGCCAGGATTGAAAATGGCAAAGCCTCAAAGGGAGCCTTCGTAGGAGGCGCCGGGGAGTAAGTCATTACAGAGCACCTGGACGTAACACCACGCAGACCTGTGTTCCCCACGAAGGCTTTTAGCAGCGTGGAAATAAGACCTCATCATGTGAAATCAGAGCCTCACACACACCGGTTTCTAAAAAGGTGACAAGCCCACAATTACATAAAAGTGGGCCCAACCCAGAAGAGGCCAGAGGAAGAAAAATCATTGTGAGGGCAGTCAGAAGGAGAGCTGATTTATGTCTTGTTACAGTAGCCACACGTGTTGTGTGAAATGGATTCTTTAAAATTTTGTATCAAAGACTTTCTAGTTGATGATGCTTTCTCATTCCTCTGCTAGGTTGTCTTTCTTTGCTTGAAATAATTTTTTTTTCTTTGCTTTTTGCAGTCACATCTGAGCATATGGAAGTTGCCAGGCTAGGGGTCGAATCGAAGCTGCAGCAGCCTGCCTGTGCCACAGCCACAGTAATGCAGGACCCGAGCCGCATCTGTGACCTATGCCACAGCGTGTGGCAACGCCAGATCCTTAACCCACTGAGCGAGGCCAGGGATCAAACCCGCCTCCTCATGGAGACTTGTCAGGTTCTTAACCCACTGAGCCACACGGGAACTCCCATTGCTGGCTGCAATTTGTAACAGTAGATCAGGCACCATGATTAACATGAGGTGAAAATCTCATTCATTCTGCTGAGGAGACTTTCCAATAGGATAGCAAAGCCCCATCTTGACTGCCTGGTTCTGAAATATAATTCCTCTGGGTTCAAAACACGAAACAGTTCTGTCCTGAAGCGCTCTTGTAGCTTAACTTCCAGACAACGCCATGCCATGTCTTGTATTCTCTGTAGGTTAACCTCTGAGATGATTAACTGGTGCATTTGCGTGGCTAATGACTAAATGACAGATGCCAGGACAAGAAAGGGAAAAAAGGAGCTGGAAATAATTGCGCCGTTAAGGGGCTTAGCCCCCGTCTCCCGGGAGACGGTCCCTTTCATAGCAACACAGCGCTCCCTGACTGACTCATACGCGATGCTGCGCTCACCGAGGTTCACAAAAAAGTTTCAGGAGCGAGGGAATCATTGTTAAGGCTAGAATATAAGATTCCAGAAGATAAAATCCACTGAGCACAAGCAGAATACATGAGAAAACCACTCTAATTAAGGTGAAGCTGAACATTTAAAAAGATAAGGGAATCTATTATAATATGCTATTCTCTCTTAGAACTTTTGCTCCTAGAACATGGGAGCACTTTTATAAAATATGAAGGTGCCATCAAGGATAATGTCATATTTTAAGACTTGAAATTGGCCCCATGCACCATTTTTCTCGTCTTCAGAAGCGCCCTGTGGCATACGTCCCTGATGCCCCTTGCCCAGATAAAGAGACTGAGGGTCCAAGACGCCATGCAGCTGGAAGACCACATTCTTCACTGAACACGCCCTGCCTGGCCCCCCTTCCTACCGGGAGGACACCCAGCCTCAGACCCCCAGAGGGGAGGACAAAGGCAAGACACGTTGCCAGCTGAGCGCTTCGTGCCAGTTGGAAATTGTACATAAAATGCTGTCACACCGGGCTCTCTTTATATCAAAATTCCTATGATTAAAACAAATAAACCCCTTAAAGGCAGCCTGTTTCTCATTCTCTCCTCTCAGCCTCCTCTTGCACAGGCACAGGAAGGGTAAAAACGTGTGTGCTGTTTCTATTCCACCCACAGCGAGGTATTTCCCTGCAGTAATTCAGGCATATTTTTCTGCACGGCGGCCACAGGGATTTTCCGCATTTGACTTCTCCACGTCAATGCTTTGTGGAAAAATAACCACGCGGTGCCACCAGCGGGGAGAGGGACGTCTCCCCTCCAGGATAGCATGTCCAGCTGTGTCTGGCCAGGAGTCCACCCAGAAAAGAGCCCCCAGTGACCCCCTCCTGGGGCAGAAGATCCAGCATCCTGCTGACACTGTGTCCAAAAACTGGGGGACGAGGGGAGACCAGCCGGCTGCAGGGCCGGATCAAAGGACAGACACATGGGTTCACACACTCACACACACGTGTGTGCAAAAAGCCATGCTCCACTCACACTTATAGGTATATACACATGGCCACACTCACAACGCACTCCTGTGCACGCTCGCGCCTTCACGCTCATGTATGCACACTCGCTCACACACAACCACACTCTCACACTCACATGTGTCTGTAAACACACACTCACATGTGCCCACACACTCTCATGAGTGTGCAGACAGATCTGATGCTTGTGGGCACACAGTGCTGAGACGTGTGTGCCCACTCGACACGTGCCTGTGTACACAGCATCCCCAGGGACGTGAGCTGGGCGATCCACCCACCTCCTCCACCTGCAGTCGGGCAGGTGGGTTAGGTGACCTCCAAAGGACCTTCACGGGCTCCGGTTCTGAGTTCTGTGCAGGATGCAAAACCACAGCTGTCATCGTCCCATGGGCCAAGACGTAGACCTTCCAGCACCGCCCTGGGATGTGGCTTTGTGTTCAGAGGGACGGAAGGGTGTGGCCACTGCCGGGCACCAGATGTCGTCTGGAGCAGTGACAGCAGGCATGGCCTTGCTCATCGCCTCTTTCCTGGACCCCTGCTCCACGCACAGCCCTGGCGACCTCCATCCTCGGGTGGAGGGCAGGAGGGGCCGGGCAGGCCGGGCGCTATCCTGCGCCACCTGGCCTGGGCAAGGAGGATGCACACAAAAAGGCGTGCGTGGCAGAAGCACGCATCCATGGTGTGGGGACCAAGGTGAGAACTGCTGGGCCCTGAGAGGCTCTGGACAGGGACGGGGAGGGGGGACGGGGTGGGGTGTCTGGAGACTGTGCTGCTCCTTGCCAATTGGTGAGGATGGTGCTGGAGGCAAGAAGGGGCCTCTGTTGCCAAGGGGTTAATTCCAGGGAACACGAGCCATGATGGTCATGAGCAAATGTTGGGTTGGAGCCCCCTTAAACAGTCTGGTCCAGCTTCTGACCCTGCCAGGCTGCTCTCTGCCCCCGCGGGGACCCAAAGCCATGTTTCCTGTGGCCCAGGGAGGACCACCTACTTCGGAATCCTGCGGGTGGGCTTATTGGAAAAGCAGGTGCCTTCTCAGGCTATTCAGGTGGGTCCCCAGGGGCTAGGGTCCCTCAAGAAAACACAAAAGCTTGAGGACAAGGACCAACTCTTTCTAAACCCCGAGGACCCGGCCCCATGCAGGGCTGTGTGCAGGGCAGCCCCTCCTGTGAACGGCTCTGCTGGAAAAGTCCTCCTCAGGTACGTTCTGCTCCAGCAGAGATGCCCAAGGGTGAGTGTGCCACACCCCCTGCTTTGGGCCAAGCCGCTATCAGGCAGGGGAAGGAGCAAGGGGCAGTTAGAGTGACATTCTCGTGGCTGCCTCAGTGGCCCTCTTCAGAGGCAGAGAACCTCCCAGGGGGCCCAGGGGTGAGGTGGCTTTCACCCCAGCCCACCTAGAGATGCAGTGACCGAGCGTCCTGGTTTGCCGGGGCCGAGGTGTGGCTCAGGAGGCGGGGCTGTCGCTACGAACCCCAGGAAAGTCCCATGAAATCCAGGATGAGTTTGCCAACTCCTGGGAATGTCCTTAAGGAATACCAGCCCCCATCCCAGCCCGGGTCAGGGCTTAGCCCCTCTGGGGAAGGGCGGGACCCCTCTTTAAGGCACCTGGGGGATCTCAAGAGGCGGCTGGACCACCGCTGGTCCATCCCAGATCCGAGGTGGTTTGCCAACGAGGAAATGGATGTGAGATGCTTTTGGACAAGGTCACCACGTGTAATGGGTCGAATGGTGCCCCCCCAAAAGATACATCCAAACCCTAACCCTTGGTGCTTTTAAATGGCGCTTTACTTGGAGACAGAGTCTGTTTTACTATTATTATTATTCTAGTTGATCTACTGTGTCCTGTCCATTTCTGCTGCACAGCCAAGTGACCCAGTTACGCATATGTATCCATTCTTTTTCTCACAGTATCCTCCATCCTGTTCCATCACAAGGGATTGATGTATAGTTCCCCGTGCTATACGGCAGGATCCCCTCGCTTATCCACTCCAGATGCAAGAGTTGGCATCTACGCACCCCAAACTCCCAGCCCCTCCCCACCCCCTCCTTGGCAACCGCAAGTCTGTTCTCTATGCCCAGGAGTCTGTTTCTTTTCTGTAGATGGCTTCATTTGTGGCCATATATTAGATTCCACTCAGAAGTGATATCCTGTGGCCTTGGACTTCCTCCTACTGACTTAGGTCACTTAGTATGAGAATCTCTAGTTCCATCCACGTTGCTGCGAATGGGAAGCAGAGTCTCGGCAGGTGTGACCAAGGCAGCGCCTGGGTGATGCGCCTACAAGCGGAGGGATGCGAGGGCTGGCCGGCCGCATCAGAAACTGGAAGAGGCAAAAGGAAGCGCTCTCCACCTGGGCGTCCCCAGGACCCGACTCGGCTGCCACCCGTTTTCGGATGTCTGCCCCCCAGGGCTCTGAGAAAATAATATTCATGTGCTTCCGTGCCCCCCGTCTCAGGGGCTGTGACACTCACACACCCCATGGGGCGAAGGCGGAGACTCCCCCACCCTTCATGGGACCCCCGACTGACGCTCTCCCCCCTCCCCCTGCCCTCCCCTCTCCTCCACCCAGTTGCAGCGGAGTTTGTTGGGCTGAACAGTGAGAGACGCTTAACACACGTGGGCTCTGTGGGTGCCCAGCACATTCCTCCTTTCCGGAAGCCTGGGCATCACACGGCCAGGTCCCGGGTCTCCCAGGTTTGGGGGCTTCGTGCCATTGGCACAGCCGAAGGAAGGCCTTCAGGAGGCACCTCCAGAGATGACTGATATGCCCGGGCATTTCCCGTTGGCAGCCCAGCCCACAGCCTTTCTCTGCCTCCTGTGCCCAGGAAGGTCCCTCTCTTTGATGTGTTGGGTCTATAACGCCTCCACCCCACCAGGAAAGCCCCCCTCCCCTCCTCTGGGGGTCGGGGTGGTGCTCGGGGTTAGGCTGCATCATCTCAGTCACATCCGGGCCACTCATGAGCGGCCCCCACCGGGCACGGGCCCTGCCTGGCCCTGCGTGGCTCAGCCTGGCTTCTTGGCAAAACTTCCTTCGCATCCGTGTTCTCTGTTTCTGGTACCGCCTACAGTGACTGGTTTTCAGAGGGCTGTCTTCGCCCTGAGGTCTTTATCCCTCTGGGCACCCCTGGGCTTCCGCACTGCCTGTCATAGCCTCCGTCGGGGGTACGTGGCAGCATTTCTCTTTGTGTTTTACGTGGAAAAAAGAGATGTGTCCTGAAAAAACAAACAAACAAAAAAAAAACTGTGTATGTTGTTGACTGAATATTCGTCTCCTTAAACGTCTTAAAAGTCGTGGGTTAAAATTCGAACCCCAGTGTGGCTGTCCTCGGAGTAAGGACATGATTGCTTACGTTAATGAGGTCGTAAGGGTGGGGTCCTGACCCGATGGGATTGGCGCCCTTATGGAGGAGACCTCAGAGCTCACTTTCTCTTTCTCCCTCCCTTTCCCTCCCTCTGTCTCTCTTCCTGTGAGGACCCAGCAAGGAGGTAGCCATCAAGAAGCATCCTCACCGAACCCCGCCCTCCCTGCTGGACCTTGACCATGGCCTCCCAGCCTCCAGGACTCTGAGGAAGTGAACATTGGTGTTGAAGTCACCCAGCCGACAGAGGGTCCTTCCAGAAGCTGCCGTGGTGTTGATCGCAGCGGCCCAGCACTGCGGGTCTTGCGGGTTTTCTGAGACCAGGTCAGAGATGAGCTCAGAGCCGCAGGGGTGGAAGAGGAAGCTCCCGAGATCAGCGCCGTGAGGCACCCTCCCCTGGCCGTGGGGGGGTCGTGCCTGCAGACAGGGGTCAACAGTGGGGCACGGAGGGTGCTGCCTGGCCTCCGAGGGAGCAAGGTGGGTGGAGTCACAAGTTTCGAGCTCTGGGTGCCAGCGGGTACCAGCCGCTGTCTCCACGGGGACACAGGAAGCTGCTGGGGGTGAGGGCGGGGCCGGAGCCCAGGAGAACGTGCTGTCATGTCACGGCTCCCGTGGGCCCCTCCAGCCCTGATGGTTTGATTCTGAAACAGCTCCAGGAGAGACAGGAAACAGGAAGTGAGAAGGGGGCGGGGAGCAGCTATAGAGATTCATGATGGAGCAGAATCAGAGGCACAAGCAGGGAGGGAGGGGGCGCTGGCCCTCGAGTCAGGCTTCACTGGGACATCCGCCTTCAGCATCCATGACCCGTGGGCTGTCAGCTCCCTGCCTGTCCCTTCATTCATCCCACAGACGTCCCCCTGTGCCTTCTGGGGCCCCCTGGGGACTCAGCAGTAGACAGGACCAGCCCAGACCCAGAAAGCCCTCAAGTCTGCTGTGGGTTCAATTGTGACCCCCCCAAGATATGTTCAAGCCCTACCCCCGTGAACAGGAGGAACAGACCACGGTACCTGGGAAGTGAGGTCTTTGCAGGTGTGACTTAGTTACGATGGGGTCCTCGGCTTAGGGTGGACCCTAAATCCAGTACGCCCCGTGGCCTCGCAGGAGCCAGGTGGGGTCATAGATTCACAGAGGGGGGCTGTGCGACCAGGGGGAGGAGGTTGGGTGATGACAGCTGCCAGGCGAGGAACGCCCAGGACCCCTGGCCACCCCAGAGGCTGTGCCCTGCTGACACCCCGATTTGGGGCTTCTGGCTCCAGGGCTGTGCGAGAACAAACTTCTCGTGTTTTAAGCGCCCGCGTTGGTGGTGCTTTGTCACGGCGGCCCTGGACATGTCAGCGAGCGGGATGGAGAAGACTGACCTCCAGCATGAATTCACGGGGTCCAGGCGCGCAAGCTGGGACCTGCAGGGGATGTTCTGGGGCCCAGAGCTTGGGCCCTCGGAGGAGCTGGTAGCGCGGAGGGGCCCCGGGCTCAGGGAGGCAAGACGCAGCCCCAGCCCGGCTCATCATCCGTCCTTCCAGCCACAGTCCAGGACTGTGTGGCCCTGAGGGCCGCGCCTCTCTTGAAGTAGGTGTCAAAGCCCCAGGTCACCTCCGGCTCCTGCCAGCAAGGTGGTGGCCTCCACAGGGTAGGTGACAGGCCGGAGTCACTCAGGGCCGAGTCACAGGCGGTCAACGTCAGTTTCAGCAGCAGGTATGTGGGTCAGATCGGGAGGGCAGTTAAGCCTGGAAGGCCGTATCTAGAGCACGGTGACAGGAGATGCCCCACCCACCCCCACTCCCCCCACCAGGGCACACCCCGCGCCCCAGCTCCAGCCGCCAGCCTGCGTCTGAGGTTACAGCTGCAGAGAGGCTCCCTTCCCGAGGGGGTGGCTTCCAAGGGGGGTGAACAGATTCACAGCTCCAGGGAGCAGGATCCAGAGCCTGAGGGACCCACGGGAAGAGAAGGAGGGGGGGCACGATCCCTCCCTCGGTCCCCGCTTCCTTTCTGAGCAGCCTTGGAAGGGACTCCGGCCGTGCCCTGGTCAGCAAACAGGGACAGCGTGCCTCCTCTGGGTGGCCTAGGAGCTAAGACCCCAGCACGTGGCCAGGGCTTCACAAGGCTGGCGTTCCTGCTCCCTCCTGTGAAGACTAAGTACCAGATTGACGTGGACATGAGCTTGTGCTAGAAAGGACTCTGCAGTGTCAGCCACGACACATCCATGTTTGGGACCCGCTGGATGCACAGAAGCCTTGTCCCTGGTGACCTGGGGACAGATAGGCAGGCGGCAAAGGCCTGGCCGGGAGGTGGACCCAGTGGGGGCTGGTGGTGCTGGGGGAGCCGTCCCCACGTGTGGTGCAGGGGTCTGCTCAGCCTGGGCCATGTAACGTCATCGGCCAAGGTTAAGGCAAGCACGTGACCTGTGTCAGCCAGGACAGTGTGGGTCATGAGCACAAGCAGGACCCAGGGCGGGGGTCAGCTGGCCAACCTCGGGGAGATCCGCCAAGGGTGCAGGAATGGCCCTGGGCCAGGAAGTCTTAGCTTAAAAGGGCAACGCTCAGAGCCATCATGGGACAGGGAGGACCCATGACCAGACCACAGGACCAGGGCACAGAGGCCGAGCTGCAGCAGGAACTGGGTCCAGGGGCTGGAGGCCAAGGTCAGGCACCATAATTGGGGCTACCGCTCAGAAAGAACACTGGGGCCGTCCGGTTGCAGTTGGACCAACCAGGAAAGAAATATTGGTCTGGGGAGTTCCCACTGTGGCTCAGAGGGTTGAGAACCTGACTAGTATCCATGAGGATGCAGGTTCGATCCCTGGCCTCGCTCGATGGATTAAAGGACCAGGCGTTAAGGATCTGGCGTTGCCGTGAGCTGTGGTGTAGGTCGCTGACGCAGTTCGGATCTGGAATTGCTATGGCGGTGGTGTAGACCGGCAGCTGCAGCTCTGATTCCGCCTCTAGCCTGGGACCCTCCAAATACTCTGAATGCCCCCCCCCCTCCAAAAAAAGAGAACTCTCTCTGGACACTCAGCCCTGAGGCCAGCCCCTGCTCCCCTGGGGCTGGACAGGATTCACGCCGAAGGCTTTGGTAATGGGTACTTAAAACTGGGAACTTCCAGATGAGTAAACTTCTTTTCTATTTTCCGAAAGTTCGAAGGTTTTCTTTTGTTAATAAGCATGTTGGAAGCGATGTTAGGAAAAACATACCCTTTCAGAAAAACCTCAAAGTATGTGAAAAGAAAGTCCCCCGGAGTCCCGGCGCTTTGCTGAGGATTTTCTGGGGAAGGGAGGGCCCGGAATGCCGAGCCCAGCACGCTCGGGGTAAATGAATGAGTGTTTACCGCGCAGTGCTCAGTGGTTTGGGGCTTGTGTAAATAAAAGGCAGACAGATGAGAAAGCCCAAATGGAAAGACGGGCCTGGAATGTCTCGCGGACTGTGGGGCCGTGGAGAACGGTTTTCCATCCCAGAAGGAAACAGACGAGGCAGCGTTTCCAGCAGGACTGCGGGCGGCAGGCTGGATGCGTTCGGAAGGAAGGATACAGGCAGTGTTTGGGGGCAACGGCCTCGCGTATCTCAACAGTGTCTGAAGAGCAAAAAAAAAAAAAAAAAAAAAAAAAACAGTGGGGGGAGGTACCGGAGAAGGACAAATGACAACCAAGCGTGACTGATGTCGTGAGTTGACCGCGTCCCCCTCCCCCAATCTGTGTCCACTCAGAAGCTCGGAAGGTGGCTCTTGGAAACAGGGCTTTGCAGATGCCACCAAGACAGGGGTACAGAATGAGAGCATCATGGTTCAGGGTGAGCCCTGAACCCAATGAGCCTGTCCTGCTGAGACAGGAGAGGACACACACAAGCCCAGGAACGCCACAGGAGCTGGAAGACGCAGGTGGATCCCCACCACCCCCACCCCAGGAGCCTGCGGCGTGCACGAGGCCCCACAGACACCTAGGGTTCAGACTCTGGGCCTCCACGATGGGAGGCAGCAAATGTCCCCTTTTGCTTTGGTTTGGCTTGGCTTTTCGTGTTATGGCAACCCCCGTGGCATATGGAGGATCCCAAGCCAGGGGTCACCTCAGAGCTGCAACTGCCGGTCTACACCACAGCCACCGCAACACCAGATCCGAGCCACATCTTCAACCTATGCCACAGCTTGCAGCAATGCCAGATCCTTCGCCCACTGAGCGAGGCCAGGGATCGAACCCGCATCCTCACAGATAGTATGTCAGGCTCTTAACCCACTGAGCCACAGTGGAAACTCCAAATGTCTGTGGTTTTAAGCCACAAAGTTGGTGGTAATTTGCCGCCCCAGCCCCAGGACACCGTTACAAACGAAAGGGAGGAAATGACCCCTCAGGAGGTGGGTCCCACCCGCATCTGTCTCCACCTGCTCTGGTCCAGAGACATCGTGAAGGTGGTGCCTGTCTGGTTCCCCGCTCGGAGGCAAACCACAGAGAACACAATGATTTTCTCGCCGAGACGCTTTGCTCACAATAGACAATAGACGGTGCCTCTGGACAGAGAGCTGTGCAAAATTTTTTACGTGGTTTGCTCCCAAGATTTCCCAAACTCGGGGGAGGGGGGAGGGAGCGGGATGGACTGGGAATCTGGGGTTAATAGATGCAAACTATTGCCTTTGGAGTGGATCAGCAGTGAGATCCTGCTGTGTAGCACTGGGAATTATGTCTCGTCCCTTACGATGGAGCATGAGAATGTGAGAAAAAGGAATGCATGCGTGTATGTGTGACTGGGCCTCCTTGCTGTGCGGTAGAAAATTGACAGAACACTGTAAACCAGCTGTGACGGAAAAAGTAAAAATCATTATAAAGGGAAAAAAATCTCCCAAACTATTTTGGGAGAACCAGCTGAGAAAGCTGTTGGGCAGGGAGTGGTGGGAGCAGAGGAGGGGGCCGGGGATTCTGAAGTCAAGCTCTGACTGCTTCCAGGCCGAGAGGTCACCCCTGGCGCATCACTGAGCACAGGCAGAAAGGCGGGGGGGCCGGGCAGGACCTGCCGTCGAGGTCTGGCCAGGCCAGGCCAAAGGGGCTTAAACCAGCCACAGGACCATGCAGGACCGCAGCGTCCACCCCACCGAGGGATGGGGCCATAGCCCGGGGCGCTGCAGAGCTGAGCGCCAGTGATGCGGTCATTTTGATTTCCCCTTTGAGCGACATTTACAAAATCGAAATAAAACGGCCTCTGACCATCTGATTCCTCCTCCTGGAGATCCTCCTTCTTAGAAGCATGGAAGAAGGAGGGAAGAATGGGAGCGAGAGGGGACAGGGACGAGGGAAGGCCCCAGAGACACGCGGTCACCTCGAGGTCAGGGGCACCTGCCCGCACGTCCCCTCTGCTCCTCGCGCTGCTGCCCCCACTGCCCTGGGTGAGTGAGACCCACCCCGGTCTTGGAATTGCGTGTGTGTGTGTGTGTGTGTGTGTGTGTGTGTGTGTGTGTGTGTGTGTGCACGTGCTTGGAGTGCCAGCAGAGACGTCAGTGACTGTACCCTGGCGTCTATCTCTACCTGCAGGGAGCAGCCCAAATGAGACCTGCCCACCCAGGGCCCCAAACCCCAGCGGCTAAGGTGGCAGGGGTGGGGGGCTTGCAACCCCGTGTTCCCCACACGGAAAGTCCCCAGTAAGGAGACTCTGCTCTAGCTGTGTTCCAGGTTCCCGCACCCCCCCCCAACCCCGCCCTACGCCAGGATGGCTCCAGGGACCCTCCCCCCTCCCCAGCTCCCAGCATCCTCCCGCCTGGCTCACAAGCGCCTGCCCCTCCCCGTTCCACCGGCCTGGTGTGGGGTGAGGGCAGAGCTGTGCCCTCCTCCTGTGGCCTGCCACACACCCCTACCTCACCCCAGATGCTTGGTCCTGGCCTATCTCCCCTCTGGCTAACACCAGCTCAAATCCTGACCCTCCTGGGTCCATAGGGCCTGTGACAGATGAAGGGACATCTATGCAGGGCAAGGAGGGGATATTGGTTTTTTGTTTTGTTTTTTGCCTTTTCTAGGGGTGCACTGGCGGCATATGGAGGTTCCCAGGCTAGGGGTCTAATTGGATCTGTAGCCACTGGCCTACACCACAGCCACAGCCACGCCAGATCCGAGCCACATCTGCGACCTACACCCCAGCTCACGGCAGTGCTGGATCCTTAATCCACTGAGCGAGGCCAGGGATGGAACTCGCAACCTCGTGGTTCCCAGTCGGATTCGTTTCCGCTGTGCCACGACGGGAACTCTGGAAATTGATATTGATACTGATGCAATATGGACTCCCAAGGGAAGGGGTGGGTGTGGGCAGAACAGGTGTGGTGCCCCCACCCGGAAGGAAACCGTTGCCCTAGAAAAGACCCAAAAGGCAGACACAACGGCTGGTGTCCAGTGTCAACGTCTGTCGGGGAGAAGCAGCCAAAACTTAGAACAAGGGAGGAGCTCCCCCCATGGCTCAACAGAAACAAATCCGCCTAGCATCCATAAGGATGCAGGCTCGATCCCTGACCTCACTCATTGGGTTAAGGATCTGGCGTTGCCGTGAGCTGTGGTGTAGGTCGCAGACACGGCTCAGATCTGGTGCTGCTGTGGCTGTGGCTGTGGCTGTGGCTGTGGCTGTGGTGTAGGCCGGCAGCTACAGCTCCTCCTCGACCCGCCGCCCGGGAACCTCATATGCCACAGGTGTGACCCTAAAAAAAAATGGGTAGAACAAGGGATTCTGGCTGGAGGATCTCCCCCGGTGGGTTTGGGCTCCATTCAGGAAGAGGTTTGTCACAGTTAGAGCCAGGTACACAGCGGCCCGGGCCGGTCGGAGCTCCATGGCGCGGGGTGGTGGAGCAGACCGCGGGTCAGGAGCGGTCCCCGGGCCTGGAGCACGGCCGGCCCTGTGCTGCAGGACCACCTGGCCCTCGCTGGGGCAGCCACGCTCGACACGGATGCACAGGAAAGGGCCTGAGGGGACAAGTGGGTGTGTCCACCGGAGGTGGGGAGCTTTGGGGAGAGCGGACAGCACAGAAGCCTGAACCTGGGTCCCCTGAGAACAGTCAGAGGCCAAGAAGCCCTGGGGCCACACTGGCTTTCAGGGCCCGCATCCAGGGGGCATCAGGCACTCCCCTCCAACCCCCCCACGTGGGGGTGGGCGCCATGTGGGCTGAGAGGCTCCCTGACCCCGTCCCCACAGCACCGTGGCATTCAGGCCAGAGCCATGAAGGCTGAGCAGGGGTCACGGGACCAGCTGGGGCCGGAGCCAAGGCAGGCAGTGTCTTCCACCTGCGCCCCAGGCCTCCGCCCACCAGCCACGGGGCTTCTGCCCAGACGTCACTCACAGTGGCCACGAGGGACGTTCTCATTCTCTGGAGAGCTCATGAGCTGAGGGGGAGTGAGAGTCAGCTCTCCCCAAAAGCCCCGACCCTGGGGGCTCCGAGGCCACAGGACACCCAGGAATAGCAGCCAGTGGTGGCCACACGGGCCAGTGGGACAGGGAGGCCGAGGAGTCAGCCCGGGCTCAGGCCTCAGCGAGGCTGCCCAGGTATCTGGGCCTCAGTCGGCTTGTATGGCAAATGGAGGGTTAACAAATCCCTGTCCACAGCGCTAGCAGCTCCTCTCCTGAGCAAGAAAAGCCGCTGACAAGCTCATGCCCACGGGGATTCAGCCTCACTCCCGCTCCCACCTGGGCCCTAACGCTTTCCTGGAAACCCTGGGAGGGTGACAAGCTGAGGTCCTGTGCCTGGCTTATGGTCACCAAAGGGGACAGGCTGGGGGGGGGGGGGTGCGTGCTGGGGGTTTGGATGGAAATATACTAAAATTAGATTCTGATGATGGTTGTACAATTATAATAAAATTCATTTGTTTTACAAGAAAATGCAGGGCCAGCTGGGAGTCTGAGCAGCAGAAAAGATGCATTTTATTTTATTTCATTTCATTTCATTTTGCTTTTATTTTCAGGGCCATGGCCGCAGCGTGTGGAAGTTCCCGGGCCAGGGATTGGACCCGAGCCACAGTAGTGACAATGTCAAATCCTTACCCATTAGGCCACCAGGAACTCCCAGAAAGAAACAAATTTTAGATCCAACACGGTTTTAGCAAGCGGGCTGTAGATCCCCTAATCTGGATAAAATGAACAGACCTTCAAAATGGATGGAAAAAAAACAGGATGAGAGGTTGGGTTTGGGGAAGGTTATTGACGTTGCCCTCTGGAGTGGCTAAATGTTTAAAACACAACACAGGGAGTTCCTGTTGTGGCTCAGTAGGCTAAGAACACAACATAATATCCACGAGGATGCAGGTTCAATCCCTGGCCTTGCTCAGTGGGTTAAGGATCCAGCGTTGCCGTGAGCTACCGCGTAGGTGGCGGATGGGGCTTGGATCCGGTGTTGCTGTGGCTGTGGTGTAGACCGGCAGCTGAAGCTCTCATTGGGCCCCTGACCTGGGAACTGGCATATGCTGCAGGTGCAGCCACAAAAAGAATAAAAATCAATAATAAAAAGACAACACAAATCGCTGGCAAAGATGTGGCGCAGCAAGTGCCGTTGGTAGAAGGGTGAAACGGTGTGACCCCTTAGGAACAGGTCTGGAGGTTTCTATAAAAGACTAAACACCCCTCCCCTAGACAGAGCAAATCCATCCTAGACATGTATTCCTGATACTGGAAACACCAAGACTTCCACACAGACATGTGTCCCTGAGCGTTCACAGCAGCTGAATCCACGACAGCCCCAAAATAGCGAATCCAAGGGTCCAGTATCAGGAGGAGGAACAAACACATCGCAGCCTCAGCGCATAAAGGGACCCTACTCAAGATCTGAAAGAAATGAGCTTTCGATGAATCCCAGACGACACGGACGCATCACAAAAACCTTACGCTGAATGGACGGAGCCAGGGACAACAGAGTGAGGACATACTGTAGGATTCCATTTACGGAAAGTTCTAGAAAGGCGAACCAAAGCTCCGGTGGAAAAAGCCAGAACCCTGGTTGCCTCTGAAGTGCGAGTGTGGAGACAGCTTGGGAAGGCCCATCAGGGAACTTTCTGGAGTTCTGCTGGCACTTCTGCACCCGGATGGAGGTGTCTACATGCGTCAAACCTCGAAAGGGCCTTGACGTTAGGGGCCACCAACATCGCTCGGCATAAAGAATTGTTCTTCCGTTACCAAGAGACGGGCTGCTCCTGGTGAAACCTGGTCACCTGCGGCTTTAACTGAGGTGGGAAGTGTTGGTTCCTTCACAGCTGGGGCAGAATTGGTGATCGAACGCATGATTGAAGAGCATGGCCAGACATCTGGCTTTAAAACCAGGTTCAAGAGCGGAGAACCAGGCTCTACGGCCTAAAGAACAGACTCAGGACAGGCTGGGGTCAGGACGACAGTGCTGCATAAGCTGAGACCTGAGACCAGGCCCGTGGACCCCTTCGCCCACCTGCGCCCCACCTGAGATTAGCCCAGGTGGATGTTCTCTCTCAGATCTGTGTGCTGATGGCTGGAAAGGATTTCCGGATTCCAAGTCTTTAAATAAAAGCAATGTGTGTGCCATGGGCTCTAGTTTTCCTTTAGTAAAGAAAGTGAAACTAACACTTTCCCGGCATGTCATTGGGGTCATGACAACTGAACATCATATGTGGTTCTGGAGAGGACCCTGGACCCAGAAAAGTAGCCATAAAGGGCACAGGCACATGTATTTTATAAACTGCAAAAAAAGTTTGGCTCATTTGTAGGACTTCTTTTTTTTAATTTTTTATTTTTAGGGCCACTTCTGTGGCATATGGAAAAGGGGTCAAATCTGAGCCCCACCTGTGACCTACGCCACGGCTCGTGGCCATGCGCGACACCTAACCCACTGAGCAAGGCCTTCGGTGGCAGTATCTCCCCGGTAAAAAGTACCCCTCTGTTCCCCAAAGGAAGTACTCTCTAGACAAGTAATTACTTGAAACCTCTAGACCTTCTCAATGGAGTAGAAGGAGGCAGAGGGAGCCTCCTTTCTTTGTCTTGGGGAAGGAACGTGTGAGGTCAATGACAGGGGACCAACCAACCAGCAGCTTTGACCTACTGGGAAAAGGTCACAGCAAAACTGTCCCAGCGCCCCCTCCGGGCCCTCAGGCCTGACCTGGTCCCCCAGCCCCGGCCTGGTCCCCCAGCCCCGAGCCCTTCCACCTGAGCAGATGGCCCCCGTGATGGGGACACACAGCCCCCAAGTCAAGTGAAGGTTCTGGGAGAGGCCACACCCTGGCCAACCAAGGGGCAGCTCAGACCCAAGCACATGGACTGGGAGACCCAGCCGGATGACCGCCTGGTCCTGAGACCAGGACAGTCTGAACCCCCAAAGCTGTGGTAGGTCCATGGATCCCACATCTGATAAGTCCCAGGGGTGCCCCTTGGGAGGTGTGGACTCTGAACAGGCATCGTCTGACCGCCGGTCCCACAGTTACCCACTCGGGGACAGAGGTCCAGCCTACTGAAAACCAGTCATGGGGCACCCACTCTCCTGCCAAGTGGTCTGAGCCAGCTTCCCGGGCCACTCACTTCACAGTCCTGCCCTGTGTCCACTCACTCAAGATGCATTGACAGAGAACTTGCTGGGGGCTGCCAGCCTGTCCTAGGCCCTGGAGCACGGCGGTGACAGTGACATCTCAGACCGAAACTCCTTGGGGCTCGGAGGAAGCAGGGTGGTCTCTGCCTGGTTCTCCAGGGCCCAGCCCTGGGTCTGGCCTGAACCCATCACCAGGCTGCACGTGATGTTCCGACAGGTGACCCCTGGCCGCACACTCACCGGGACCCCCGGTTCTCTTTGCAGGGGCCCCGGCCCCACTCAGCTCCCCCACACTGTCCTGCCTCTTCCTGTTCAAGGCGAACCCTGCTGATCTCCACCCTCCAGGCAAAGCTCCTCTGCCTTCTGAGTCTCTCTTCTCCCAACCTCCTGGCCTCCCATCCACGCCTTCCTGGCTGGTGGCTAAGTCCGTCCTCCCGCTTCTCGCGAAGAGGAACCGGCCGTCCGCTCACGTTCATGCCACTCCCTGGGCCAGGAGGTCATGTCTGTAGGTGACCTATCAGGGCCACGGGGAGGTTTCCCAGCACCCGATGTGCTACGGGGGAAACACGTCTCCTGGGGTCTGAGGAG
The DNA here is from genome assembly GCF_054392235.1 of Sus scrofa. Taxonomy (NCBI): domain Eukaryota; kingdom Metazoa; phylum Chordata; class Mammalia; order Artiodactyla; family Suidae; genus Sus; species Sus scrofa. Next base: position 220,784,296 of record NC_139395.1, on the reverse strand, counting down.
GTGTCAGGCCTGGCTCCTCAAAGTGTGGTCCGCAGACCAGTGGCAGTGAGACGGAATTCTGACTCAGGGAGTCAGCGGAGGAGCGTGGGCTCCCATACAGTCTCTCGCTATGAACATTGATTGACCTTTGTGGTTTAAGGGCTCCAGGCACCAACACCTCCACAGGCCTTGTTTTATCATAGGAAATGCGCGGTCCCCAAAGGCTTTGTTTACTGTAGGGAATGGAAATTTCTAGTCCACTCCTCAACTGATAAAAAAAGGAAGGAGCGAAATGGTGACGTAATCTAAGCAAAGAAAAGGACAAAGAAACCCTAAAACTTACGGGGCATTTCCACCCCTAAAACCCCTATAGGACAAGGACTGATATAAGCAATTGAGCAGGGCCAACGGGAGAAAAGCACATCTTTCTGGACCCCACCTTGGTACCCACCCCCATCTTTAAGAGATCAAAATCCCTATAGGACAAGAGAGGGGGGCTCTTCTCCCCCCACCCCCAGCAGCCCTGGGAGCTATTTGCTTTCCTTTGATAAAGATTTTGCTTGTTTGCTGCCTGTGTGTTCGCGGAGTTCATTCTTCAGCGGCTGTGAACAAGAATCCGGATTCCCATATCATTTTTCCACGATCAGCAGCGGCATCTCAGGGAGCTTGTTAGTCCCTCTGACTCCCAGGCAGGCCCAAGACTGACGGCAGCAGAATCTGCAGTCGACCTGCCCTGCAGCTGACCGTCGTGCACCTGAGTGTTTGAGAAGCAGTGGGTTGAGAGCACAGGAAGGAAGGAAGGAAGGAAAGGGAGAGAGAAAGAGAAAGAAAGAAAGAGAGAGAGAGAGGGAGGGAGGGAGGGAGGAAGGAAAGAAGAGAAAGAAAGAAAGTGAGAGGGGAAGGTGGAAGGAGCGGGGGAGGAAGGGAGGGAGGAATGTGATAAAATCTTGATCAAGGTTGTCCACCGGGAGCAGTGACCTCAGCTGCGGATCTGACACAAACAACCATCGCTTCCTGCCAGCCTGCCCCTGGCAGGGGACCCACAGACCCAGGCAGTTGGGGAAGGGGTCAGTTAGATGCCCTCAAGCAAGTTGCCAGGGCAACCTAACCCCCCCCCAAAAAAAAAAACTGTGACTGTGGAAGAAAGCAAGCACTCAGTTCTCCCCCCCGCCAAGGCTTGCAGCTCCTTCCCAGACGGGGACCAGACCTTGTGTCCTGGCAGCCCTGCCCCTCCTGAGCTAAAAAGCACCGGCTGGAATCAGTAAGTGCAGGGAAGCGGGGGCTGGTGCATCTGCCGTTGAGTGGCCCTCAGCTTGGCTGTAAATCTGCCCTTGGCAGCAGCTAGCCAGTGACCTCACACCTGGCTTCCGTCTGGGAATTGCGGTAATGACCTTACGAGGGAGTGAGACGGTCTTCAGCTCCAAGACAGGGCACATTGCTCAGAAAATCAAGTGCCGACGTGGTGACATCAGAATCCTAAAATAAATTCCACTCGGCCACAGGGGGGTTTCTAAGGTCTAGAATATTCCAGCTCGCCATGGCTTTTCTTACCTTCCAACTTCTAACATGAGCAACGGGCGCCTCCCCCGTAGCTGAGACCCCGAGAGCATCTCCCCCCGCCCCGCCCCCGCCCCCAGGGCACAGCCCACCCCACTGAGAGTCACAGGGACTCAGCACCATGAGGTCACCGTGAGATTCCCCGACAGACGTAGAAACCCACGGCTCCCCAAGTGTTTGGACTAGAGAGGCTGAAGCCCAATTTTGGTTTCTCGGAATTCTTCCTTCTCCAGCACAGTCTCTGTTAAACCAAACATTTTTTTTTTTTTTCCACTGAGACAGGTTTTGAATAAATACTGCCATAAGAGATTCCATCATGCTTCAGAATGAACATGGAATAGTCAGTTGCCAATTTCTAAATCCTGCCATATTGTTTTAAAAACACATTTTAAAGGCCTGACCCTGCCTCACCCCCGCGTCTGCTGAAATGGCCCATCTTTTTCCTTCAAGTTTTGGGGCACAGAGAGTGGACGAGTCACAGTTGATGGTCTTTGCCCCAAAACAATGCCGAATGGAGGAAGCAGAGATCGCTCCCTGAGCCACCCAGCCCATCTCTGGGGAGAGATGGGTCTGCCTCCATCCTAGGAGAGCAAGCAGGAAGCTCCTCCCAGACCTGCTGGGCGGCCAGCTGCCATGAGGTTAGGACACGGTGGACACGGAGACCTGAGGTCCATCCTGCACCCTGGCAGATGCCAGCACTCATCGGCGGACTCCAGGGACCACGGGGCCTTGGTCATCCTGAAACAAACAGGCAGGGAAGGGGAATTAACCAAGGTGGGCCTGGGGAGGGGGAGGGGGTGAGAACAAGAACACTTGGGATCCACAGGCCTTGGAAGTCTTAAGGTGACAAAATTCATCGTATTGCCACACACACACACACACACACACACAAAGACACAGACACACACACAGACATGCTGATAAACACACACACACAGACATACACACACAAAGACCCAGACACACAATGACACACACACACAAAGATACAGACACAGATAGACTGCCTGATACAGACACACAGACACAAAGATACAGACATAGACGGACAGATGGACTGATAAACACGCACATACACACACACACACACACAGACCCAAAGACAGACACACACACACAAACACACACACTCATGAGATGTCGCCAAGGAGCTAAATGCAGTTGGCAGTGACTGGCTGGTCAGCCCCTGGGCCTGGGGGCCTGAGCGGTCAAGGCTGAAGTTCTGCTTCCAGGGCATTTCCTGCGCTCCGTCCATGGCCTCTCCCCGCTGCCTCTGCCCATCCAGCTCCCCAGGGGGCCTCTGCATCCATAAGCCCTGACGCAGGCAGAACCAAGACCTCGGAGGGCTCGGGGAAGCCCAGAGACGCCCCAAGTGGACAGGAGTGGGGTCCCTGCCCGCCCCTCCTGCCCCGTGGTCAGAGACTGGAGCCAAGCAGAGCCGGGGGGCTGAGGCCAGGAAGATGGCTCAGGAGGCCCGGGAAGGCCAGCGCCAAGCAGGAGGAAGCCTGGGCTCAGACGTGGTTACACGAATCCTAGGCCTCATACCTGAGAAGCGCCCCGCATGGTCAGAAAGAGGGAAATAAAACAGCACTGGTTTATGCAACAGATTTTCAACGTGTGAGAGGAGTTTCTTCTCCCTCCCACCAAGCAGGGGCCTGCACCGAAAACAAACAGGTACCGCCTGAGTCAGCTCGAGCCCCTAAAACAAAACCCCAGACACTGGACAGCTTAATAACCCACAGACACTGATGCCTCACGGTTCTGGAGGCTGGCCATTCAGGATCAAGGCGCTGGCAGAAGGGGTTCACGGGTGCTACCTCCCCACCGTGTCCTCACGTGGCTAGAGGGAAAGGGAGCTCTCTGGGGTCCCTTTTAATTAAAATGATTTTTTTGCTTTTTAGAGCCACACCCGCATCATATGGAAGTTCCCAGGCTAGGGGGTGAATCAGAGCTGCAGCTGCAGGTCGGCATCACAGCCACAGCCACGGGGGATCCAAGCTGCGTCTGCGACCTACACCACAGCTCACGGCAACGCTGAATCCTTAACCCACTGAGCGAGGCCAGGGATCAAACGCGCGTCCTCAAGGATCCTAGTGGGGTTTGTTACCCCAGAGCCACGACGGGCACTCCCTGGGGTCCCTTTTATAAGGGCACCCATCCCATTCAAGAGAACCCCGCCCTCAAGACCCAATCACCTCCCAAGTCTTCATCTCCTAACACCAGCCCATCAGGCGTTAAGGTTTCAACATATGAACTGGGGGGGGGGGGACACAAACATTCAGACGACACTTGCATCACATGGTATGCAGATTCCGTGTGATGATGGGACCCCGGGATCCAGCTGCTTCATGGATGCATCCACGGCAGGGGACTGCCGGGCCTCGGAGAAGCCTATTCCAGGGATCAAAGCCACAGCACAGAGGTGTCTAGGGGGAGCCGAGGCTTGAACCAGATGCGCAGAAGACCCCCCCCCGCCCTCCCGCAAGCTGAGGAAGGCTGGGTGGGGAGGGGAGTGGAACAGGATACAGAAGGTGAGCTCAAGCACCTGCCAAGAGGAGTGAGTTGTATGGGCGTGTATGCTGGAGCCTTTACTTAAATGGCAGTGGGACTCGAAGGCTACTCACGGCCCTTTTCAGCCACCTGACTCAGGTGCCCTTGGTTCTTAGGGGACAAGAGCTTGTGGATGGAGCCCCGGGCCAGCGCACCTAACCCCCCCTCCACCCCACTCCCCGTGTGTGCACAAGCCTGTGCATGCACGAGCATCGCAGGAAGAGCCATTGTCACCTGCAGAGCCATGGCCAGGCCTTGAGGTGCCAAGGTCCAACGGGGCCTGCTGCTTCGTTTCCCGCTTGGTTGAGGAAGGCGACCTGGGCCAGTGTCTCTGCCTGTCCTTGGCTCTGGCCCCGCCGAGTCTCTGCTTCCTTGTGGGTAAGGCAGTGAAGCTACCACCTGCCCCCAAGGCCTTCTCAGGGCGGAATGAAGCCACGGACGGGAGAGGACTTTGTGAGATGTACCGAGCTTTGGGTTACAATGGTCATTGCTGATGCCATGAGAAAAACAGCTGATGGTATTAAAGTGGATGCTGCAGCGACAACCCTTGGCCGGAGGTTAGAGCACACGCCCTGTGCAGCTCCGCCCCACCCCACCCCACCCCCGTGGCAGGCTCCTGGGGCTCACACGTTGCCCCGCAAGAGACCACGCAGCCCACAGTTCCTGGCACGTGGCAGTTACAGCCCTGGTCTTCTAACTGCTTAGACCACGCAAGTTGGGAGCCCTGGCGGAGGGGCATGGTTGTCCCTAAAAACAGGGTAAATAGATAAGCTGAAATATTACGTCACCTTTTTTTTCCTTCATTTTAGGCCACAACCTGGGCCAATGGAAGTTCCTGGGCCAGGGATCCAATCCAAGCTACAGCCTCAACTGAAGCCACAGCTGTGGCCACTCTGGATCCTCACCCCAATGTGCCATAGCCACAGAGGGAACTCCTCGTGTCATTTTCTAGAGCCTGTAGTCCCTGGCCCCACCACTGCCCCATGTACACACCTGTGGCTCGCAGGGGGACCCCTTGACTTGTCCTCAGGCAATACAGCTGGCCTCAAGGGGCTGGCAGGGACCTGCCTGCCACCTCTAGGGTGGGTGGGACAAGCCTGCACCAGTGAACAACTACGCAGGAGGCTGAAATGAACTGGGTCACATCAGCTGCTACGCCTCAACCTGCTCTTGGCTGCAATTACTGCACCACCTAGAGCAGTGGGAGGAAGGTGACCTGGGCCAGCGTCTCTGCCTGTCCTTGGCTCTGGACTGTGTCACCACAAAGCATACCTTCTTGGAGTTCCCACGGGCGATTAAGAATCTGACTACAGCGGCTCAGGTTGCTGTGGAGGTGCAGGTTCAATCTCTGACCCTGGAACTTCCATATGCCGCAGGTGTGGCCATTTAAAAAAAAAAAAAAAAAAAAGCACCTCTTTTTTTTTTTTTTTTTTGGCTATTTCGGGGCCTCACCCGCATCTTATGGAAGCTCCCAGGCTAGGAATCCAGTCAGAGCTACAGCTGCCGGCCTACACCACCAGCTACAGCAACACCAGATCTGAGCCACATCTGTGACCTACACCACAGCTCATGGCAATGCTGGGTCCTTAACCCACTGAGTGAGGCCAGGGATCACACCCGCATCCTCATGGATCCTACTCAGATTCGTTAACTGCTGAGCCAGGAAGGGAACTCCCCTAACTTCTTTTTTTTTTTTTTTAATTGAATTTTTTTGGCTCCACCTGTGGCATGCAGAAGTTCCTGGGCCAGGGTTCAAGCCCAAGCCACAACAGTGACAACGCCAGATCCTTAACCACTAGGCCACCAAGAAACTTCATATCTACCTTTTTGATTCACTGCTGTGGTTGAATAAAAAACTCTGAGGCCTATCGTGTGGATTCCCAGCCGCAGGTTCAAGAGTACAGGATGCTTGCAGGCACCTGTGGGTTTTTTCGTTTGTTTGTTTTGTTTTGCTTTGCTTTTTAGGGCCACATCCACGGCATATGGAAGTTCCCAGGCTAGGGGTCGAATTGGGGCTGTAGCTGAGGGCCTACACCACAGCTCAAGGCAACACGGGATCCTTAACCCAGTGACTGAGGTCAGGGATCGAACCTGCATCCTCATGGATGCTAGTCAGATTCAATAGCTACTGCGCCACGTCGGGAAGTCCACCCGCGTCTTAATGTCCCAGATCTCACCCTGCAGAAGAGACCTGGGTGGCACCGAAGGGGAACGTGTTCACGGCCGGAAAGTCAGAGCGGACTTCTGGTGCAGGTGCAGCCGGCGGACCCGGTGGCCGCTCCACGCCGTGATCAAAGCCACCGGGAAGGTCACCTTGCCCAAATACGTCCCTCCCGGGACAAACCTCCCTCCCTCTCCTGCTAATCAGAGGAGGATGGCCGTTGGCAGCTCTGCACTGATTTTGTAGGGCAAATGAATTTAGAAGCGAGTTTCTAAATGTCAGAAAAACCTGGCTCCAGATGTTTTGTTATGGTCCACAGATGGAGGTGCATCAATGGGACTCGTTACGATGGAATGACACGTGTCCCAGGGCACGACGCCTGGAACAAGATTTTCTCATTCTAAAACAGAACGTGCCCTCAGGAGTCTTTCAGTTACAGGGATGTAACACCCCCTTATCCATTTCCCACTAAATGAGCATAATTACCAGTAAGCTTTCATCCACGCCTGAGTTTCACCTCCCTTATCACAAACACTAAGATAAGCGTCTACGTGCAAACCGCTGGTTTGGGTGGTGGTCCCGGGAGGTTCGGGGGTGGGGGGTGGGGGCTTGAATGAGAGCGTGGGTGCCCCTGGGGCTGTGCGGAGAGACGGGGCAGAACACACGCAGAATTGCCCCAGGGAGGAAGGAGGGAGCTGGGGCATTTCTGCAGCTGCCAGCCCGTGGCGTGGGGGTCACTCCCAGACCACAGCCCGTCCCGTGGGCAGGGTGGACTCACACTTGAGATGTGAGAACTTCTTTGTCCCCAGCAGACAGATGCTGCTCCTGAAGAACAGAAGGGGGTTCTGGGCGAGGGGAGCCTGCGACTCAGCTGGGGCGCCCACGGCTTCCAGCCCAAGGAATGATGCTGGGTTCTGCCTTCTGCAAATTGTGGAGCTTTCCTTTGCGTGTGGATTTAAAGAATCTGGGTGCTTCCTCGAGAAGGCCATCCCTCCAAGGCCCCCCTCCCAGCCCCCCCCCAGGTATGTGCCTGGGACAAGTGTGCCTGTGTCCAAAGTGGAGTCACCTTCTCCGGTCCCACAGCTCGCCTCTTCTCTGCACCTGCACCCTCCCTAGAGGCCATCGGTTGTTCCTGCTGGAGATGGAGCCACCGTGCCCCTGCCCGTGCCCTCATCCCATGCTCCATCGCCTGTGGTCCAGGCAAGACCAGCCTCCTGAATCCTCCTCTCACCCAGCCCTGCCATCACTCTGCCCCAAAGGACTACCTTCCCTCTGCTCTGGACTTAAGCAACCACCTCCAACGCCCACTGCCCCCGGTCTACGCTGCACAGGCCACGCCAGGCACCAGATGCTCTGTCCTCCCACCTGGCATCCAGGGGCTCTGTAGGAAGTCCCCAGGTGAATAAACGAATGAGGGAACGAATGTGGTTCCTTTCAAACCTATGTGGGATCCACTGCCTCACACACACACACACACACACACACACACACACACACACACGCGTGCTCCCCTTTGCTGCCATGCAACTTTCAACTCAGCCTAAATGTCACTTGCTCACCGATGCTTTGTCTAAATTTTCTCACGTACCCCTTATCACAACAGAATTCAAGACGTGCGGAATTTCGTACTTGGCAATCGTCTTCTCCTAGAGACTGTAAACTCCCTGGAGGCCACACTCCCCAGCCCCTAAGGCCAGCAGGTGGTCAACCTGGTGGGTGATAACTGGCACAAGAGTGAGCCGAACAGGCCCTGAGGGGCAGATGCTGCTGGCCCTCCACGGGGGAGAGGAGGGTGGCCTGCAGCCAGCACTCATCAAACTTGAGGTGTTCAAATGAGCTGAGATCTCAGAGCCCGTCACGTGGAAATAAGAACTTAGTCGGTCGGCTTTGAGGCAAAGAGGGACCGGGGGTGGAGGGAGCTTCCAGCAGCTGGACTCAGGAAGCCTGGCTCCTGCTCCATCATCCACGGGCCGGGATGGGCAGCTTTGCCAAGACAGCTTAGGACGGAGACGGCGACACCGAGCCTTTGCTAAAGAAATAGCCTCGTGATCCTGGGGATGAGCCCACTGCAGCGGACTGAAGCGAGCAAAGAGAGGGACCCGGGAGGGACCTGCCCAGAAGCCAGGAACTCGGGTAATGACATCTGAGGGCCAGGCGGCCCCCAGGGGGTGGAGCCATGGTTCCCCAGGAAAGCGTGGGAGAACCAAGGGGTGCAGGGTCAAGCTCAGGACAGGTCAGGACAAGTTCGAGGGTCCCATTAAAGGAGATGGTCCAGCCGCCCCCGCCCACGCTGCCCTGGGGTCAAGTTCGGGTCGCTCAGCCCAAGCTCCGGTCTGGCCAGAGTTGGGCAAGACGGATCCCTCTGCAAGAACTGGGAAACCCCTGGATAAGGTTTAACAAGAGAGTCAGAGAAACAGACCTGGGCCTCTTCCTACGGCGGAAGGCCAGTGGCCACCGTAACCAGTCGCTTTTAGGCTTTCTAACAACTGCCTCTTGGGCTCCCCCTTGCCTGTTTCCCTGCCTGGGCCAGGAGAAAAACTTGTGTATCAGCTTCGTGTGGCTGCTGGAACAACCACTACAAACAGCCCTGAAAATGGGAGTTCCCCTTGTGGCTCAGCAGGTTAAGAACCCATGAGGACACAGGTTAGACCCCTGGCCTCGCTCAGTGGGTTAAGGATCCGGCATTGCCACAAGCGGCAACATAGGTCGCAGACGTGGCTCGGACCCACTGTTGCTGTGGCTGTGGTGTAGGCTGGTGGCTGCAGCTCCCATTCAACCCCTAGCCTGGGAATTTCTGTGTGGCCCTAAAAAGAAAAAACAAAACACAAAACAAACAGTGCTGAAAACAGCACAAATGTAAGACCTGCCAGTTCTGGAGGTCAGAAGTTTCAAATCAGGGTATTGGTGGGGCTGCATTCCTTTCAGAAGCTCAAGGAGAAATTCATTTCCTGGCCTTTTCCAGACTCTCTGGGCCACCTGCAGCCTCGGCTCAAGGCCCCGCCCTCCATCTCTGCAGCATCAACACAGCATCTTCTCTCCTCTCTGGTCTCTGCTTCCGTCACATCCTCTCTGACCCCCTGCCTCCCTCTGTCCCTTATTAAGGCTCTCGTGATCAGACTTAGGGCCCACATGGATAATCCAGGATCATCTTCTCCTCTGCAGATTCTTTTTTTTTTTCTTTCTTTCTTTTTTAGGGCTGCACCTGCCGCACCTGGAAGTTTCCAGGCTAGGGGTCGAATCGGAGCTGCAGCTGCCAGCCTATGCCACAGCCACAGCAACGCCAGATCCGAGCTGCGTCTGTGACCGACCCCACAGCTCACCGTGCAACGCCGGATCCTGAACCTACCGAGCGGGGCCAGGGATGGAACCCACATCCTCAAGGATACTAGTCATGTTTGTAACCTGCAGAGTCACACCGGGAACTCCTCCTCTGCAGATTCGTAATCACAGCTGCAAAGTCCCCTTTGCGATGTAAGGAAATAAATTCACAGGTTCTCAGGATGGAGATACGGGCCTCTTTAGGGGGCTGGTACTCTGTCTACCGCAGCCTTTAGAAAGGAAAGTGGTTTGTGCTGTTGTCCTCAAGAGAGCAGAAGAGGGAAAGCCACAGACCGCTTGCATCCAGCCCCAAAGTGGGGGGCTGAGTGGAGGTGTGGCAGGCGGCCCCAAGAGGGCAGAGCCCCCAGGCGGGGAAGCCAGGGCAGAGGGCACGAAGGGGCCGGTGGGCGAGAAACGGCCCCAGGGGGTAGCCAGCCAGCAGCCTGAGACCCACACCGAGAACGGCAGCGATGGACGAAGCCTCATGGCAGCTTGACAGGAACGTTGCTGACATGCTGGATGGCGTTCCTACCACCCTGGATGCGGACTCGCTGCATCTGTTTGCACCCCTGTTACGCCTGTTCCGGTTGTGCCACCCCAAGGACCCGGCCCCGCTCTGCTTACAGACCCTTTGATCAGCTCCCCATGCCTCAAGCCTCGTGTTCCAGAACTTCCACTGGGAAGAGCCCTTGTGGTCGGCGTGGTGCCCGGCTCTCTCCACTCAGAATGGCAGCAGATGAATTGATCCGGGAGCGACGGTGTGCTCTAAAGCAGGGGGGCTTAAAAATAAAAATCATTGTAAAAACATAAACTGTAACATAATCCTGCTGCGTAGCCCTGGGAACTACGTCTCATCACTTGGGATGGAGCATGACGATGTGAGAAAAAGAATGTGTACCTGTATGTGTGACTGGGTCACTTCGCGGTGCAGTAGGAAACTGACAGGACACTGGGACACCGTAAACCAGCTATAGTGGAAAAAATAAAAATCACTATAAAAAAATGAAATGAAGTAGGGGTGGGCTGGACTAGAACGTGGCAGCACAGGGATGGTTTCTGTTCTGACTGTGATGGCTGTTCTACCACCTGTCAAAGCACAGGACTGTACACCAAAAAGGGCTGCTGTCACTACATGAAAAATTTTATTTATTTATTTATTTATTTATTTTTGTCTTTTTGCCATTTCTTGGGCCGCTCCCACGGCATATGGAGGTTCCCAGGCTAGGGGTCAGATCGGAGCTGTAGCTGCCAGCCTACGCCAGAGCCACAGCAACGTGGGATCCAAGCCGCGTCTGCAACCTACACCACAGATCACGGCAACGCCGGATTGTTAACCCACTGAGCAAGGGCAGGGATCGAACCCGCAAACTCATGGTTCCTAGTCGGATTCGTTAACCACTGCGCCACGACGGGAACTCCTACATGAAAAATTTTAAATAGGAGTTCCCGTCATGGCACAGCAGAAACAAATCCAACTAGGAACCATGAGGTCGAGGGTTCGATCCCCGGCCTCGATCCGTGGGTTAGGGATCTGGCGTTGCCGTGAGCTGTGGTGTAGGCCGGCAGCTGCAGCTCCATTAGACCCCTAGCCTGGGAACCTCCATATGCCTCGGGAGCGGCGCTAAAAAGGACAAAAGACAAAAAAATAGAAAAATTTAAAATGTTTTTAAAATAATGCAGATCACACAAAAAAAAAAAAAAAGGAATCGCGTCTTAAAATGATTTAAAAATCTTCCCTGTGTAAAAATAATTCTAGGGGTTCCCATTGTGGCTCAGTAGATTAAGAACCCGACTAGGATCCGTGAGGATGCAGGTTCCATCCTTGGCCTCACTCAGTGGATTAATGATCTGTCGTTGCCACAAGCTGTGGCGCAGGTTGCAGATATGGCTCGGACCTGGCATTGCTGTGGGTGTGGCAAAGCCCTCAGCGACAGTTCCAATTCTACCCCTAGCCTAGGAACTTCCATGTGCCACAGGTGCAGCTATAAAAAAACAAAAAAATAAAAATAAAAATAAGAAGTAAAAATAATTCTCAATAAAATTCCTAAGCAAAAACATACACATAAAATAAAATAAATAAATAAAATAAAATAGGAGTTCCCACTGCGGTGCAATGTGTTAAGGATCCACATCCTAGAGGTTTGGGTTCAATCCCTGGCCCAGGGCAGTGGGTTAAGGATCCCTGGCCCAGGGCAGTGGGTTAAGGATCTGGCATTGCCGCAGTTGTGGTACAGTTCGCAGCTGTGGCTCGGATTCGATCCCTAGTCTGGGAACTTCTATATGCCTTGAGTGCCACCAAAAAAAAATAAGTTAAAATAAACTAAAAATAAAATAAAATAGAACAGGGTGGGGAGGGAGGGCCGTGGTGGCAGGTTCAAGAAGCAAGACGGCTCCAAAGTCAGACTTTGTGACCCCTGGACAGTCCACCCCTGTTGGTCCACTTTTGTTTTTCTTTTTATTGTAACAGATTTATTGGGGTACAATTCGTGTGCCGCACAAGGCAATCATTTCGAGTGTAAAGGTCACCCACTTACAGGATATTCAGAGCTGTACACTGAGCACCACAATCATATTTAGAGCAATTTCATCACCCCGGGAAGACACCCTTAGCTGTGGCCTCCCTCACCCCCCAGCCCTAGGCAGCCACTCCTCTCTTTTCTGTCCCTGTAGAAGTGCCTCGCCTGGACAATTCATGTGCAAAGGATGATAAGAAGGTGACCTGTGTCTGGTGTCCCTTCCCTAACAGAAGGCTTCTGGTTCCATGTGTGTCTCCGGGGCTGGTTCTTCACTCCCCCCAGCTGAGCGCGACGCCACCGTATGGAGAGTGCATGCCTTGCACCTGCTGATGGGCAGGCCGGTGGTTCCCACCTCTTGGCTCTTGTGCTGCAGCCCCCGTTTCTCAAGCCCTCCTGTCTCACAAGACAAGGGTGCTTGTCTGGAGCAGAGAAGGCAGCTTTGCCCCACTAGCGGGTGCAGGGGTCCCCCTCCTCTGCCCCCCAGGCAGGAGCTGCAGGGAGCCCCCAGGGCTTTCATCTTGGACTGTATGGCCAGCACTGCCCAGCTTAGCATATGGCCTGAGGATGTGGGGCCACTTCCGGTCACTGATGGCCTGAGCCTCACTCGGATCAAACCCTGCATGAGGGTTTGCAGGTCCCCTCTTCCTGGAGGGCCTCACCATGAACCCTGAAGCCCGTGGGTGGGGTGAGTCCTTCCAGTCCCAGCCCGGGGGCTGGAAGAGAGGCTGTCACTTGGGCCTCTGAGGCGATATAACCACCCACCAAAGCCACCATTGTTAAGCTCCAGTGGCACTGTGTCATGGAATTTGGCCATTCCCAAGTGCCAACCACTCTAAACTCAAGAACAAGTTTTTATGGGAGTTCCCATTGTGGCTCAACCATCACAAACCCGACTAGTATCCATGAGGATGTGGGTTCGATCCCTGGCCTCGCTCAGTGGGTTAAGGATCCCGTGTTGCTGTGGCTGTGGCGTAGGCCAGTACTTACAGCTCCGATTCAACCCCTAGCTTGGGAACTTCCATATGCCATGGGTGGGACCCTAAAAGCACAAAATAAAACACAGTAAGCTTTCAGGACCTTGATCAAAATATCACAAGGGAGGTATGTTGCTGCCCCATCCAACCCTGATCATTATAAACTTCTTGGAGCGAAGCCTTACCCTGCAGAGCAGTGGCAACGGCTCACTCGTGCTTTCTTCACCGTAGATCACATCCCACGGCAACCCCCGCCTTGCTTCTCCCTGGGAAATTGGTGGGAAGCTTAACTCAAACGATGCCACACCCACCGGGAATGAAACGCTGGCAGGTGCAAGGGGACGAGCCAGTGACTGCATGTAAATTACAGCCTCAGACCCACACGCGCGCACACGAACACACCGTGTGCTGTCAACCTGTCTGGTCTCCTGGGGCACAAAGAAAGGGAGGGACAGTGGCAGTGGGTCCCAAGGACCATTCAGTGAACTGACCGGGAGGGTATTTCATCCCCGAAGAGGGAACCGCGCCAGGGGGACACCAAGGTCAAAGTGGCCAGAGGTTTGGAACTGGGGGAAGAGAGGTTCTGGTGACGAAAGAACACCCTGGAAGGAAAGAGTGGAAAACCCGAGGTGACCGAAAGGAGCTGGCAGCTTCCCCCGGACGAGGACACAGACGGGGAAAGGCCCTGAAAGTCCAGGAAGAAAGAAATGACGGTGGAGAAAAAAGGCGGAGCGGGAGAAAGGCGGAGAAACGGAGAGAAAAGACGGAGAATCCTTAGAAGAAAAAGCGTCTTGGCTGCATGGGGCCGGGAGAGTCTGCAAACACCTGGAGACGGGGAAGGAGGGGGCGGCCTGGGAGTTTCATTCTTGGTGGCATCTGCTTTGCGCCCAGAAGCGAGGCCGGCTGGTGACAGAAGCGGCGTCTGTGCCGCCTCCCAGGTGTTCTCGCACCCGGTCTTCACGGTAAGCCTGGTGGGGGGACAGGGGATGCTGTCATCCCTGGGCTGACGAGAAGGGCTTGCCCCAGTCTTTGTCCAGTTTTTGTCCCAGTTTTTGACCCCAGCTTGAACCAGGTCTCCCGGCTGCAGACCCATGTCCACAGACTGGGCCCCCGGGGGGAAGGGCTCGAGGGGCAGCGGCCCCACCACCCACCTGCCCCCACCTGCACCCTGAACCACCATCCGGCAGGGGCTGCAGCCTCCTGTCGGTGAAGAGTGGTCTAGGGGGGGACCTGGGCATCAGGCTTTTGGAAAACTTCCCCCGGGGTGGGGGTGGGGTGGGTGAATTGCTGCCAAGATACGGCTGAAGACTGCTGCGGGGTGGGGGGCACTTCCATGAGGCAAAGGAAGTTCTCTCCTCATTCCAGAGTCACCGGCACCAATTGTGAAAATGGTTAAAGTCTGCAAACTGACATCTGGTCCATCATGGGACTCTGTTTTTGTTTGTTTGTTTGGTTGGTTTTTTTTTTGTCTTTTTTTGTCTTTTTAGGGCCACACCTTCAGCGTATGGAAGTTCCCAGGCTGGTGGTCAAATTGGAGCTACAGCTGCCAGCCTACGTGACACTGGATCCAAGCCACATCTGCAACCTACCCCACAGCTCACGGCAATGCCGGATCCTTAACTCGCTGAGCAAGGCCAGGGATGGAACCCACATCTTCATGAATACTAGTTGGATTCATTTCCACTGAGCCACAGCGGGAACTCCAGGACTCTGTTTTAAAATGCGCTTTGGGAGTTCCCGTCGTGGCGCAGTGGTTAACGAATCCGACTAGGAACCATGAGGTTGTGGGTTCGGTCCCTGCCCTTGCTCAGTGGGTTAATGATCTGGCATTGCCGTGAGCTGTGGTGTAGGTTGCAGACGCGGCTCGGATCCCACGTTGCTGTGGCTCTGGCGTAGGCCAGTGGCTACAGCTCCGATTCAACCCCTAGCCTGGGAACCTCCATATGCTGCAGGAGCGGCCCAAGAAATAGCAATAACAACAACAACAAAAGACAAAAGACAAAAAAATAAAAAATAAAATAAAAAATAAAATAAAATGCGCTTTGAACCCAAGGCCCAGTAGGGTGGGTCAGCACCCAGAAGCAAGGACGAGGCTGGGCGAGGCCCGTCCCACCCCAGCCACCCTCCTGGAGGGGCAGGTTCACAGTGAACACTGCCAAGAAGACACGGCAGCACCTGCCTGTCAGGTCAGGCCAGTCCTGGGAGCACCCAAGAGCCGGCGAGCTCTTGGCCCGGCTCAGCGCTGGGACGTGCTGCATGAATTTCCTGTGGGCTGGATGGGACAGCCTGAGATGGAGCCACCCCCTGTCTCCCGCCCTGGGTGCTGAGCCTCACTTGGACAGGGACCCCCCTCCAAAGAAAGCCTGAGGCCAAGGACCACCTGCAAGGACCGCTTCCAAGGCCCACATCTTTCTAATCCTGGCCCCTGGGGCCTGGTGAGACCAGAGCAGCCTCTGGGTTAACTCAGCCTCCAGGTGCTCACAGCACTGTAAGGATTCGAACCCCTCAGAGGGGAAGGAGGGCCTCTTTGAATGTGAAAGACCAGCTGCACCTGCTCAGCTTGCTCTTTTGAAACGGGTCATCCGGTTGGACCACAGATGCCTCCCATCAATCAGTTGGCCTCGTGGCTCTGGCCTTGTCCTTATTGCGGCCTAGTTGCCACTCTGTACAAAGCTGGCTGGAGTCCCGTTTTTGCCTGTGGCGAGGCCCCCGCACGGCGGCCACAGGGAACGTGCCCTCTGTGCTGAACTTCTGGGGGGTCCCTTCCACACCCATCACCACCGCCCAGGCTGGCACCTACCTGAGGGCCCCGGAGGGCAGGCCACTCTGGGCTGAACCTGACCTGGTCCTCGCCCCTCCCCCATCCCCCTTATTTTTCCAATCCGGAACCTTCCAACGGAATTCCAAAGGCACTCATTTTACAGAGCAAACACATGGCAGTGCTGACATGGATTAGGATCCAGTGGAAGCCAAGAAAAGAAAACTAAGAAAGGGAAAAAGCTACTCACAGCTTCGCCAGCAGCAGCTTGGCTGTCTGGGTTCCAGAGGGCTGCCTCTTCGGGGCCAGAGTGGCTGATGCAGGAGTTTCTCAGGGCTTCTGCTTCCATCGTGGACCGAGAGAAAGTAAAGCAGTAAATGTGGAACCAGAAGGACACCCCATTATTTATTTTGGGCTACACCTGCAGCATATGGAGGTTGCCGGGCTAGGGGTCGAATTGGAGCTACAGCTGCCGGCCTCCACCCACAGCCCCAGCAACGCAGCACCCGAGCCACATCTGCAACCTACACCACAGCTCACAGCAACGCCAGATCCTTGACTCACTGAGTGAGGCCAGGGATGGAACCCACATCCTCATGGATACTAGTCGGTTTCGTTACGGCTGAGCCACGAAGGGAACTCCCACCAGCCCCACTTAAAGTTTCTCCGGAGCCACAGAGCAGCAGAAAAGAAGGCAGAATTCCTAGTCACCAAATGCACACCCATGGACTTTTTAAATTTCTTTGTACCAAGGAGCCATCGTTTGATCTCGGGTTCTAGTGGCTCATCTCGGTCCTCGGAAAATGTTAGGATTCAGATCCTTAGGACCGAGGACAGGAATTGAAGGGAAAGATGACATTCCAGAGTAGGAGACCCTGGTCGTAGGGAAATCTGAGATGATTCGCATATTTTAGCATCTGTTTCCACCCTTCTGCTGATTTGAATAAGCGCCATCACAGCCCTAGTTTGACCTCAGAGGGTCAAACACTCCCTTTATCTGAGATGAAGGAGGAGCTAGTGATGTAAGAGCGAGGAAGAGATGTCTTTTTCGCTCCCTGCTTCCCTTGGATGATAAAACTGTAGCCCAGCTAATCCTCGGGGCAGAGCCTCCCCGCCTGCCCGCTTGCATCTCTCACAAGCATCCTGTCTTAATGAATCTATGTCTGCCTATCGCTTTGTCGCTCGCTGAATTCCTTCTGCGCTGAGACGTAAAGAACCTGAGCCTCAGTAAGTCCGGACACCAAGTGAGTGCTTCTAATTTAAAAACAGTGGGTTCAAGTCCCAATCCGGCTGCTGGCTGGCTTCAAGTCAAGTGTGACCATTTGCAAAACACGGACTCCTCCCCAGCCACGAGTCAGCTGTAGTGGCCGGAGCGAAATACCGCAAGTTGGGTGGCTTGAAAATGACGAGTTGATTCTCTCCCGGTGCTGGAGACGGGAAGTCCCAGATCAGGGCACCGGGGGGGTGGCTTCCTCAGGCCTCCCTCCTTGGCTTGTGTCATCTTCTCCCCGTGACCTCACAAGGTCATCTGTCTGTAAGCGCCTCTGCTTACAGGGACACCAGTCGGATCGGGTTAGGACTCGCCCTCCTGACCTCCTTCCCACGTGGTCACCTCTTTGAAGACCCTTATCTGCAAGAAGGCCACGTGCTGAGGTCCTGGAGGGTGGGATTCTCAACTATGAATGTTCTGGGGACACAACTCAGTTTCTGACGCCCCTTCACCCACGATGCTCTTGCCGTCTCTTGTCAAGACACTGCTTTATGGAGCTCCTGTCGTGGCGCAGTGGTTAACGAATCCGACTGGGAACCATGAGGTTGTGGGTTCGATCCCTGGCCTTTCTCAGTGGGTTAAGGATCCGGCGTTGCCGTGAGCTGTGGTGTAGGTCGCAGACGCGGCTGGGATCCCGAGTTGCTGTGGCCCTGGCGTAGGCCGGTGGCTACGGCTCCGATTGGACCTCTAGCCTGGGAACCTCCATATGCCACGGGAGTGGCCCAAGAAATGACAAAAAGACAAAAAAAAAAAAGAAAGAAAGAAAGACACTGCTTCATTAGACACTTTATTAGACACTGCTTTATTACTGAGGCAACCACACTCACCATTTCCTCCCACTCCCCTGCATTTCACACAGCAGAGGTGCGTGTCTGTTTCACATGGAAACAGATATTCGTGGAAGCTGTAATGAACGGAGCTTCTGAGCCTCAAAAGCTGACTGTTCCACAATCAGGTTTTGCTGTTTCCGGAAAAACGAGTGGACTAATTTCAGGCCATCTGTTCTAGGTAAGTTCAGGAGCTCCCATTTTGGACCATTTGTCCTGAAATAAGTTTACCACCAGTCTTGAGTTTCTCGAGGCCTCTTAAGATTCTCAGGTGAGGAGTTCCCATTGCGGCTGGAATAAGAACCCAACATAGCGTCCGAGGGGATGCAGGTTCAACCCCTAGCCCAGGAACTTCCATGTGCCATAGATGTGGCCATAAAAAGGAAAAAAAAAAAAAGATTCTCAGCTCAGGAGTTTCCCAGTGGCCCAGGGGGTTAAGGATCTAGCAGTTTTCACTGCTCTGGCTCTGGTTACTGCTGTGGCTCAAACTAGATCCCTGGCCTAGGAACTTCCACATGCCATGGGTGCAGCCCAAAAAAAAAAAAAAAAAAAAAAATCTTAGCTCAGCCCCAGCCCTGGACCTGCTGCAGTTTGACAAATCCTGCTTTTTTTTTTTTTTTTTTTTTTTTTTGGCTTTTGCTTTTTAGGGCTGCACCTGCAGCATGTGGAGGTTCCCAGCCTAGGGGTCCAATCAGAGCTACAGCTGCCAGCCTACACCACAGCTCATGGCAATGCCAGATTCCCAACCCAATGAGGGAGGCCAGGAATCAAACCCGCAACCCCATGGTTCCTAGTCAGATTCATTTCCCCGTGCAATGACAGGAACTCCCCTTTTTTTTATGGCCAAATCCTCGGTATATGGAAGTTCCCAGGCTAGGGGTCGAATCAGAGCTGCAGCTGTGGCCTACGCCACAGCCACAATAACACTGGATCCTTAACCCACTGAGCGAGGCCAAGGATTGAACCCACATTCTCATGGATACTAGTCAGGTTCGTTTCCACTGTGCCACGACAGGGACTTCCTTGATTGCTTTTTTAATATGCAAATCCAGCCTCTAGGTAGACTCCAAGTTTACAGGACACAGCTCATCTGTGCAGGCACTGGAGCCCTGCAGTCGGTCAAAGTCAGGCTGTGGTCACGCCACGGTTCCATGCCCTGCACGTGTTGGGAAGGAAATTGCAGGCGGAGAGAGAACGTCCCACACCCCACGACTCTGGGGCCAGGGGGCACCACCGCCAGGGTCTGGGAAAGGAAATGCCAGATGCAGGACCGGGTCAGCTCCCTCCCTGACACTCGGCACCAAGGCCACCCACAAGGTCCCCTTCCAACGAGAGGCCCCCCTTTGACCTCATATTGGTGTTTCACGGCTGGATAGATGAGGGCCTCTCCCAGCCGCATGGAGAGAGACTCCTGGGAGCTTTTCCTCCCCTTGGAGAAGGAGCTCGGAGTCAAGGCTGAGTTCTGGGCAGGGCACCGCCCCTGGGCTGGGCTGCTTGGCTCCCCGTCTAAAAGGTCAGCAAGAAGAACTCGAGACCTCTAGGCTCCCGTCCACCTCGAACGTCTGATGGCTGTTCTTGGAAACCAAGAGGAAGTGACTTGCCAACCAGTTGGGTAGTCAGGTCGGGCGCCTCCATGCCCTTCTAATCCAGGCATCCAAACCCATGGTGTTCCCTGGGCCCTGCCCCATCCTGGCCACAGAAAAAGCCAAAATGCTTTCTGGTCTAGGTTCAGCCAGACCTGCTCACTTTCCATCTCCCTCAGCCAGCTGCAGGCTGCTCTTCATTAAGTGAGTGTCAGCCATAACGGAGGTCCCCTGTATCCATGGATACGGAACCCACAGGTGCCGAGGGCCAGCTGTTAGGGACTTGAGCATCCTCAGATTTGGGTACCAGAGAGAGGTCCTGGAACCAATCCCCTGCCCATACCCAGGGATGCCTCTATCAGAAGCCAGCACCTTTCTTTTCTTAAAATAGATATTGATATATGTGTTTCTTTCAGCCATGCTTGAGGCACACAGAGGTTCCCGGTCAAGGATCGAATCCGTGCCATAGTAACGACAACGCTGGATCCTTAACCACTATGCCACCAGGGAACCTCTGATATTCATTTATATAGGCTCTCTTTTAAAAAAATGTTCCTTGGACGTCCCATCATGGTTCAGTGGAAACAAATCTGGCTAGTATCCATGCGGACACAGGTTTGATCCCCAGCCTCACTCAGTGGGTTAAGGATCCAGAGTTGTTGCCATGAGCTGTGGTGTAGGTCCAAACGAGGCTTGGATCCGGCATTGCTGTGGCTGTGGTGTAGGCTGGCGGCTACAGCTCCGATTCGACCCCTAGCCTGGGAACCTCCATATGTTGAGGGTGCAGCCCTAACAAAAAGACAAAAAAAAAAAAAATCTTCCTTTATCTCAGTTTGAAAGAGACTGAGTAATACATGTGTCCTGCACTTTGCCGTTGATTAAAGAACAACTTGACTCGATAAATGGAAATTTTAAGGCGCTTACAGGGCCTGGAAAGAAATGCAGAAGCCAGTCTGAGCATAAAAATACCATCTGGGTTTCGGTGACAATGAGTAACACTGTGGGCTCTTCTGAGCACAGACAATTCTTATACGAAAAAGAGTTTTTTTAAGCCTGCACAGTTAAAATGGTAAAAGACATTCCATGGAGAAAAGGAAAAAAAAGGCAAAAGCCACCCGCACAGTCCGGCATCACTGGTGCACGGGGCGTTCGTCACGTCGGGAAGCAGGTGGAGGGTAGGGAATGTCCTTGGGGACATCTTCCGCCTGGAAGGTGTGCGATGGTGTCGCCTGTGTGTGCAGACTGTATACGTGATACACCCAGTAACCAAAGAGGAGAAGGTGGGGGCGGAACGGCGAGGAGATCCATGAGCCAGGACTATGGGCACTTTGGAAAAGACTTGGACTTGTTTTTTTGGTTTTTGTTGTTGGTTTTTTTTTTTTCTTTTTTTTCATTTTACAGCTGCACCCGAGGCATATGGAGGTTCCCAGGCGAGGGGTGGAACCAGAGCTGCAGCTGCCAGCCTACACCCCAGCCACAGCAATGCTGGATCTGAGCCGCGTCTGCAACCCACACCACAGCTCACGGCAATGCAGGATCCTTAACCCACGGAGCAAGGCCAGGGATCAAACCCGCAACCTCATGGATCCTAGTCGGATTCGTTTCTGCTGCACCACAACAGGAACTCCAGCATTTGGACCCTTAACTGAAACCTGCGCCCATCAACGGGGGCCCTGGCCTCTGTGCCCCACATCCTCGTCTTCCCAGGGGACACTGCTCTGTCTTAAATCAGGACTGGCTGTCACTGTCCCACTGGGCATCTCAGCCGGCCTGTCAGCCCGCGTCCTCAGGCGTCCACCTCCCCGGTCCTGGGATGGCTGCCTGCCCCAGTCCACACCTCGGCCAGCCCTGGTGGAACAACGCGGTCTCTCTTCAAAGCTAGAAGGCGCCCCCATGGCTTCTAGGAGAGACTGCCCGTCCCTACGCTTGAGGCGCAGAGGTGAGCCTTGAAGGAGGGACATGGCGGGCTCTGAGGTCCCCGCTGCCCCGAAGCCAGGAGGAAGCTGTAAACGCTTCTGCCATGTGTTTACAATGACAGCTCACCTCAACCGGGCCTTTAGATGTGCCAACACCAGCCTAAGTGCTTTCTCCTGTATCGTTTCATTTAAAAACCATCACCCACAGGAGTTCCCATTGTGGATCAGTGGTAATGAGCCCAACTAGTATCCATGAGGATGTGGGTTCGATCCCTGGCCTCGCTCCGGAAAGATCCAGCATTGCTGTGGCTGTGGTGCAGGCTGGCAGCTGCAGCTCCGATTCGACCCTATCCTGGAACTTCCATATGCTGTGGGTGTGGCCCTAAAAAGAACCCCCCCAAAAAAATCACCCACCAGTTAGGCTATTTCCCATCAAACTACAGAACTTCTGACCTTCATTTGACCTGTCTGTGGCATATTTGGGGGTGAAGGCCTGCTCCCCTTCAACAGCAAGATTTCAGACCTCAGGAGCAGGTGAACTTGAGTTTTCACACTTTTTTTTTTTTTTGCTTTTTAGGGTCCCACTCACAGCACATGGAGGTTCCCAGGCTAGGCGTAAAATCGGAGCTGCAGCTGCTGGCCTACACCGCAGCCACAGCAACACGGGATCCGAGCCGCCTCTGCGACCTACACCACAGCTCACGGCAACACCAGATCCTCAACCCACTGAGCCAGGCCAGGGATTGAACCCACAACCTCATGGTCCCTGAGATTCGTTTCCGCTGCGCCACAACGGGAACTCTGAGTTTTACACCTTTTGAAAGAGGGTTTGTTTTCCATTGGTTATCTTTTACTCCGTAAGACGGCTCCTCAAGGTACAAGGTGCATCTGAGAAAACGTACTCATTTCGCAGTATATCCGTACGTCGCATCCTCACGCCGCACACCTGAGGCCAACATGATGCTCCACATTGATGACGCCTCCCTTCCAAAGCTCATCCTCTTGGAGCGTACAGCTCACGCGTGCCGACCACGCAGCCAGCCCCGTGACCTCCACCACCATCGAATCTCAGACCATTCCCGTCGCCCAGAATGCGCTCCTGTCCCTTTGTCCGTCACCTCCTCCACCCTCAGCACCTCTGATAGATGTTCCAATATTTTCGCCTTTTCCAGAATGTCATATAAATCGAATCATACAGCAGATAGCTTTTAGAGTCTGGCTCCTTTTGTCTTCATAATGCTTTTGAGGCCCTCCTGTTCCTGTGCTGGTAACTGTTTATTGCTGAGCAGTGTCCACTGCCTGGATGTGACACTGGTTCTTCATCCAAGTGCCCAGTAATGGCCGTTTGGGCTGGTTCTGGGTTGGGCAGTAAAGCTGCCAGATGTTTTCCCGTACGTAAACACCTGGGAGTGCCGCAGAGAAAGGCACTCACTCGACTGCATAAGAAACTGCCAAACTGTCTTCCAAAGGGGCTGGACCACTTCACATCCCACCAGCTGTGTGAGCGTCCCAGTAGCTCCACCTCCTAGCGGACACGTCCTCTTGACGGCATTTTTAATTTTAGCCATTCTAATAGGTGGGTAGGGGTGTCTCACTATCATTTTAATGTTTTGTTTCCCCATTGTTTCGAGTGTTTAGGTGGGATGTCTTATCTCTTCTCTGGTGTCTGCTCAGCCCATTTTCAGAAATGGAAACTCCAGCTGCAAATGGGGTGAGGGGTGTACGCGTGTCAGTGTCCCAAAAAATGTCCCGTCACCTCTGCGATGCCCGGAGCAGCCCTGAGGGGCTCCAGGACCCACGCAGCCATCCTGGGAAGGCTCCTCGGGGTAAAGATGCCAGTACCTGGGTGTTCGGAGTACATGTGCGTCCCCAGCACTTGCTGACTCAGAGCTGTCGGGCTCCCAGCCTGTGACAGTGTGTTCGGCGCAGCAGCCTGTCACGGACACTCGTGGCACTTGAGGCCCCGCAATGCTGATGAACTGCCGTGTGACCATTAACTACCATTAACTCCATTGCCCTTTCATCCTCATCAGGGGAAAACAACCAGCAAAGAGGCAAAGGTAGATGAAGAAGCCAGGAGTAATGTGTCCTCAGTCACTGGGCTGTAGGTGGGACTGAACCCACGCGTGTCTGCGACGATGCGGAGTTTCAAGCACCGTGTGCTTCCCGCACAGTCACTGCGCTTAAGGTCGGCGTCGCCCACGTGGCATTCTCGTCACTGGCGAGCCCTGTTTATTCTCATTCTCCCACCGTTTCTTTTCATTGGGAGGCTTACGAACACAATGCATGTTTTAAAATAAAACTACATTAAAAACGAGATTCGTCACATGGTTAATTTTGCGTGTCCACTTGGCTGGGCTCTGGTACCCAGATGTTTGGTTGAACATCCTTGTAGGTGCTTCTGGGAAGGTATCATGTGACAAGACCAACGTTTAATGAGGAGACTGCGAATAAGGCAGGTTGGCCTCTGTGCCAGGGGAGGGCATCTCATCCAGTCAGTGGAAGACAAAGAAAACACCAACTTCCCTCAAGGAAGAGGGAGTTCTGCCGAAAACAGACTTCAAGCTCAAACGGCAGCTCTTCCCCGAGTCTGCAGCCAGCCAGCCCACCATGCAGATTTTGGATTTGCCAGCCCTCATAATTGTGTAAGATAATTCCTTAAAATAAGTATTTCCGGAGTTCCCGTCGTGGCGCAGTGGTTAATGAATCCGACTAGGAACCATGAGGTTGCGGGTTCGGTCCCTGCCCTTGCTCAGTGGGTTAAGGGTCCGGCGTTGCCGTGAGCTGTGGTGTAGGTTGCAGACGCGGCTCGGATCCTGCGTTGCTGTGGCTCTGGCGTAGGCCGGTGGCTACAGCTCCGATTGGACCCCTAGCCTGGGAACCTCCATATGCCGCGGGAGCGGCCCAAGAAATAGCAACAACAACAACAAAAGACAAAAGCCAAAAAAAAAAAATAAATATTTCCTTCTCTCGTGATGTATAGATATAGAGACAAACACACACATACACACACACACCCTGTTACCCTGTTAGTTTTCAGGTCTGTTTCTCTGAGAAACCCTAAAACGCTACACTTATTATTTCTTTTATAAAAATGGAACTCATTTGAATTGGTTTGGAGTTTTTTTCTTTTTTCTTTGTTCCTTTTTTTTTTTTTTTTGCCACACCTATGGCCTATGAAAGTTCCAAGGCTAGGGACCACATCCAAGCCAGAGCGGCAACCTATGTGCCACAGCTGCAGCAATGCTGGGTCCTTAACCCACTGTGCCACATGGGAACTCCTATTTGAGATTTCTAGATGGCTGACCCTTCATTATGCACGTGACGTTCGCTCTTCGTCCCTTCATAAAGATTTTTTTCCAGGATGCTGAATGCTGTTCCCTGTGCTGTACGGTAGGACCTTGTTGTTTATACATGCCCTGCATAGTCGTGTGTATCCGAGCATCCCAAACTCCTCATTTATCCCTCCCCCTCTTCCTCTTCGGTAACTGTAAGTTTGTTCCACGTCTGTGAGTCTGTTTCTGTTTTGTAAGTTTATTTGTGTCCTACTATATTATTTTTTTTTTATTTTTTATTTATTTATTTAATTTTTTTTGCCTTTTGTAGGGCCGCTCCCGAGGCATATGGAGATTCCCAGGCTAAGGGTCGAATCGGAGCTGTAGCCACCAGCCTACACCAGAGCCACAGCAACGCCACATCCAAGCCACATCTGTGACCTACACCACAGCTCACAGCAACGCCGGATCCTTAACCCACTGAGCAAGGCCAGGGATTGAACCCGAAACCTCATGGTTCCTAGTCGGATTCGTTAAGCACTGTGCCACGATGGGAACTCCCTGTGTGTCCTATTTTAGATTCCACATATAAGTGATCTCCTATATTTGTCTTTGTCTGACTGGCTTCATTCACTATGATCAACTCTAGGTCCAGCCATGTTGCCGCAAACGGCATGATTTCATTCCTTTTTATGGCTGAGTAGCATTCCATTGTGTACAGGGACCACGTCTTCTTTAATCATTCATCTGTCCGCGGGCATTTAGGTTGATTCCATGCCTTGGCTATTATAAATAGCACTGCTATGAACACTGGGGTGCATGTATCTTTGCAAATTAGAATTTTTATATCTTGTCTGGATATACGCCCAGGAATGGGATTGCTGGATCATATGGCAGCTCTATTTTTAGTTTTTTTAAGGAACTGTTTTCCATAGTAGCTGCCCCAATTTACATTCCCACCAACAGTGTAGGAGGGTTCCTTTTCCTCCAGGCCCGCTCTGGCATTTACCATTTGTAGACTTTTTAATGATGACCACCTGACAGGTGAGAGGTGACACCTCATTGGAGTTTGATTTGCATTTCCCCGATAATTAGCAAAACCGAACATCTTTTCATGTGCCATTGGCCACATGTATGTCATCTTTGGAGAAATGTCTGTCTATTTAGGTCCGTTGCCCATTTTTTGAATGAGCCGTATGTGTGGGTGTTTGAGCTGTCGGTATATTTTGGAAATTAAGCCCTTGTCGATCACATCATGTGCAACTGTGTTCTCTTGGTCCTTCGGTTGTCTTTTCGTTTTGTTTATGGTTTTCCTTCGCTGTGCAAAGCGTACAAGTTTGCCCTGCACAAAGTTGTGATTTTTGGCCGCCCCACAGCCTATGGAGTTCCTGGGCCAGGGATCAGACCCAAGCAGCAGTGGCCACCTACACCTCAACTATGGCACACCAGATCCTTAACCCACTGTGCCAGGCCAGGGATTGAACCAGCATCCCAGAGCTCCAGAGATGCCACTGATCCAGTTGTACCACAGCAGGAACTCCCACAAAGACTGTGAACTCGCTGATTCCTAGGTCACCGTGCGCATGTGTAGTTCACGCGGTCACACTGGCGAGTATGCAGAGGAACAGCGTTGAAAGCAACCGTCCCGTCCACCCCTGGCGGGATCCACAAGCAAGGATGCTCCAGGAGGTGCAGCTGCAAGACATACACAGATGTTCAGATGACGTGTGCCTCCCGCCCGGGTACCAGGAGAAGGGTGTGGGGAACCACGTGGAGTTGGAGGGGAAACAGGAGGTTTGGAGGAAAAAGAAGCTCAAGACAAGCTCAAGCCAGAAAAAGCTGGACCGGAGGAAACAGGTGTTAGGGACACACAGGGGAAAGAGCTGACCAGCAGCTCCCAGGAGATCGTGGCGACGAGAACCAGGTCCGAACATCCTGTTTTATCCTCCATAGATCCCAGAATGCAAAGGAAGGCAATAAATGCTCACCGAATGAACAAACGACTGAGTAAATCCCATAAAGTCCAAATATAGACGTTTCTGTGCACATACAAACGGTTTGATTCCTGCACGCTCCCCAAGGTGTTTTTGTTTTGTTTTGTTTTGTTTTGTTTTTTGGTTGCATCCACAGCTTGTGGAAGTTCCCGGGCCAGGGACTGAACCTGTGCCACAGCAGCAGCTGCACCCATGCCGAGACACTTCAGTAACAACACCGGATCCTTAACCCCCTGTGCCACAGCGGGAACCCCTTGAAATATCTTTTAAAAATACATTTTAAAATCTGTTATTTCAAGTGCCTGAAGTGCAAATGCCTCCCCACACGCCATAGAAGTTCTCACACAAGGCAGTGTGGCGGGTTGAACTGCATCCCCCCCAAATACATGTTAAAGCCCTGACCCCAATACCCTTGAATGTGACCGTTGGAAAAAGGGTCTTTGCAGATGTCGTCAAGTTAAAACGAGGTCACCCAGGAGAGAGCTAGGCTCTCATTTCATGACTGGGGTCCAAAGGAGAGAGATGAGGACACGGAGGCAACAGAGGGAGAAGCTGTGTGATGACAGAGGGGGCAGAGACGGCCGTGATGTGTCTACAATGCAAGAAGGACCAAGGCTGCGACCCCCATAGAAGCCGGGACAGCTGGGAAAGACCTGCCCCTGGAATGCTCAGAGCAGGCACAGCCCTGCTGATGCCTTGATTTTGGACTTCGGGCCCCCAGAACCGTGAGAGTATCCGGTTCTGTTCAGCAGCCCACTCCGTGGTGCTATGGCACGAGCACAGGTACATGGCACCAGAGCAAGACTACGCCCTGAGAGCCAACACCAGCCGTGAGCTGCACAGGAAACCTGAATTCTCAGACATGTGACTAATACTCTTAGAGGCTGACATCATGCTGGGCGTCTGTCCTCTGCATAAGACATGAGACTCCTTCACACAACCCTTCAACAACCCGGGGAGACCAGGGCACAGAGAGGTTAAGTTACTCACTCGAGGGCACACAGCTCATTCCTAGCAGGATGAAGCCACTCAGTTTGGACCCAGAGTCTCTTACTTCAGCCCCAAGTGGTTCTGCCTGTATATGTGTCCTGGGGTTGCCATAACAGAGTACCACAAGCTCAGTAGCTTAGAACAACCTTTAATTTAGGAGTTCTCTGGTGGCCTGGTGGTTAAGGATCCAGCATTGTCACTGCTCTGGCACAGGTTGGATCCCTGGCCAGGGGAACTTCCAAATGCTTCGGGTGCAGCTGAAAAAAGAAAAGAAGGAGTTCCCGTTGTGGCTCAGTGAAAACAAATCTAACATCCATGAGGACACAGGTTCGATCCCTGGCCTCGATCTGTGGGTTAAAGGATCAGTGCTGCCCTGAGCTATGGTATAGGTTGAAAGCGAGGTTCAAACCCTGAGTTGCTGTGGCTGTGGCGTAGGCCAGTGGCTACAGCTCCTGATTCAACCCCTAGCCTGGGAACCTCCATATGCTGCCCTAAAAAGACAAAAAAAAAAAAAAAAAAAAAGAAAAGAAAGAAAGAAAGAGAAAGAAAACAATAGGAATTCATTCTCTCACAGTTCAAGCGGCGGGAAGTCCACTATCAAGGTGTGTGCAGGACTGTGCCCTCTCTGAGACACTAGGGGAGCCCCTGCTCCCAGCTTCCGGGGACTGCCAGCAATCCCTGGCTGTCCTTGGCTGGCAGCCACCTCACTGATCTCTGCCTGTGTCATCACTGGGCCTTCTCCCTGCACCTCTGTGTGTCCCCAGATGGCTTTCTCCTCAGAAGGACACCCACGGACGCCTCTCTACTCCAGGACGACCTCATCTAAACCTGATAACATCTGCAAAAACCTCCTTTCCAAAGAAGGTCACATTCACAAGTCTGGGGCTTAGGAAGCCGACGTATTTGGAGACACGCTTCCACCCACTCCCTGCTCAGACCTGCACCTGGAAATGGAGTGTCCCCAGGGGTGCCACAGCCAGCCTGGAAGAGGCAGGAAGCAGGGCAGCACCCAGGAATCCCCCAGGGCCAAGCCCCAGCCATCCTCCAGGGACCTGAGGAAAACGGCCTGAACACACCTGTAGTGGGAACAGAAGTCTCTGCCATTGCAGGTCCCAGGAAACAGGACACTCGCCTCTGTACCGCCCTGCTGAGCCTCTGGATCTGGACGCATCCATGCCACCACACCACGGTTTCTGGAAGAGGCTCCAGGGTTATTCCTGATGGCACACTTTGTGGCCAGCACAACACCACGACATGAACGTGAGTCAGCCGTCTCGGGGACACATGAATGCATTTACCGGACGGCTACACAGCGAGCAGCTACTATGCCCAGTCACCATGCAGAAGCATCAAAGACCCTAGTTGGATTGGAGATCCGGTTGTGGCTCAGTGGTTAAAGAATCCGACCAGGAACCATGAGGTTTCAGGTTCAATCCCTGGCCTTGCTCAGTGGGTTAAGGATCTGGCAGTGCCTTGAGCTGTGGTATAGGTTGCAGACGCGTCTTGGATCCTGCGTTGCTGTGGCTCTGGTGTAGGCCAGTGGCTACAGCTCTAATTAGACCCCTAGACTGGAAACCTCCATATACCGCGGGAGCGGCCCTAAAAAAGGCAAAAACAAAACAAAACAAAAAATCTCTAGTTGGACCCGATTGCACATACTGAGCCCTTCCTTCCTGGCCCCGCCTCCCTCCCGGCCCCGCCTCTCCCACCTTCAACCTCTGACAGTCTCCTTCTCTACTCCGCTCCTGCCCCAGACGCCCCCCTGCTCTCAGCCGCTTTGCTCTGTACATGTGACCAGACCACCCCTCCACATCTCTGATCCCGTGAACCAGCCCTACCTGGCCCTGCCCGCCACCGTATCCCCAGTTCCCTTCTCCTCCCGTCCCACCCCAATCCAAGTGTGTCCCCGCCAACCCCAGCCCCATCTTCATCTCCCACTACCTCTCTTCACTCTTCATCTCTCCTCTGGTCTCCAAGAACGTGAAGCTCCTCTGCGCGCCTGGCACAATGCTAAACCCTGGGGCTGCAA
This sequence comes from Sus scrofa, assembly GCF_054392235.1. NCBI lineage: Eukaryota > Metazoa > Chordata > Mammalia > Artiodactyla > Suidae > Sus > Sus scrofa. The sequence goes on along the minus strand of NC_139395.1, from coordinate 220,754,599 downwards.
GCAGGACAAAAGGGGACAGGTGAGAAAATACCTGTGATTGCACCCAAGTGATAAGGGCTGTGCCAAGAAGGCACTGAATCCCCAAGGAACAGCGAGGAAAAGCTACTTAGCTCAGTGCAGAGGTCACGGAGGGCTCCCCAGAGGAAGTAGCATCAGGATGAGTCTGGAAGGATGAGGATTAAGTGGGAGAAGGACATTACAGGGAGAATGAGGGAGAGACGCTGAGTGAGCCATGGGAGCTGAAGTTACCCCAGCTGCAACCAGAGGAGGGACAGACAAGGGTGAGCTGCGTCAGCCTTGTGTGCCCTGCTAAGGTCCAGAGACAGATACAGGAGGGTGTTCCTGACGCCCACTGCTGAGGCCCCACCCCCTTTAGGTTCTACTCCTAGGCTGCTTGTTCCGGGTTCTCTCTTCCCAGATGCGTCCCCACCTCTCCTGCGCCCAGAGGGCCAACAGCCCAGGGCTCCTCTGCTGGGATCAGCCTCCCAAAGTCCTTGTGGGGTCCCTGCCAGTTGGACTGTGATCATAGGTCCCCTGTGGCAGTCCCAAGCAGCGCTGGGCCCCGCAGCTCAGGCAAGTGTGAATGCATGGGACCCAGCTTGGGGATGGGTAGGCGGAGGATACAGGGACCTGTTGCCTGGCAACGACACTCCACCCTTTCCCCGACCAGCCAGGCCAGGTGGTACCCATTGTGACCCAGCTTTCCTATGACTACCTGCAAGGTGACGTCACTTTGTCCTTGTGACCCACCCTACATAAAGTGCTGGCGTGAACACTGCCGCTGGGGCTCCTTTCCCCAGTGGCTGGCGACCCTGGAGGACCTTCTCCACCCAGTGCCAGGGTTCCAGAACTTGACTCCTGCCTGCTTATCCCCAAGGTCCTCAATCCCTGGTTTGCCAGCCCTGCCCACTGCACCCCCTTCGCAGGGTCTGGCCTGGTTCTCTTGTTCTCCAATTGTGTCGTTACTCAAACCCAAGGCCTTCCCCAGTCCCAGGTACTTCCGCTGACACTGTCCGATGAAGGCCTGTGTTCACAACATGTCTGATTTCCCAGCATGCTCACAACTTCATAACATTGCTTTCCATTTTAAAAAGTCACATCGGCCATGAACTGCTGGTTTCTGCATTTAAAGTGCATCTCCCAGAAGATGTGGAGAAAAGGGAACCCTCCCGCACTGTGGGTGGGAGTATAAGTTGGTGCAGCCACTATGGAGAATGGTATAGGGTTTCCTCAAGAAAACTTAAAAATAGAATTGCCACAGGATCCAGTAATCCCACTCCTGGGCATCTATCTGAACAGAACTATCAAAATGATACACGGACCCCTATGCATATAGCAGCACTATTCACAATAACCAAGACATGGAAACAACCTAAATGTCCATCGACAGAGGAATGGATAAAAAAGATGTGGTACATGTATACAATGGAATACTACTCAGCCATAAACAAGAATTAAATAATGCCATTTGCAGCAACATGGGTACCACTCGAGATGATCATACTAAGTGAAGTAAGTCAGAAAGAGAAAGACAAATCCCATATAATATCACTTATATGTGGAATCTAAAATACAACAAAAAGGAACTTATCTATGATAGAGAAAAAACCCACAGACATAGAGAACAGACTTGCGGTTGCCAAGGGGGAGGGAGTGGGGGAAGGTTGGATTGGGAGTTTGGGATTAACAATGCAAATTAGTGCATATAGAATGGATACACAACAAGGTCCTACTGTATAGCACAGGGCACAATATTCAGTGTTTTGTAGTAAATCATAATGGAAAAGAATATGGGAATTCCCCTCACGGCGCAGTGGAAGCGAATGCAACTAGGAACCATGAGGTTGCAGGTTCGATCCCTGGCCTTGCTCAGTGGGTTAAGGATCCAGCATTGCTGTGAGCTGTGGTGTAGGTAGCAGATGAGGCTCGGACCCCGAGTTGCTGTGGCTGTGGCGTAGGCTGGTAGCAACAGCTCCAATTAAACCCCTAGCCTGGAAACCTCCATATGCCATGGGAGCAGCCCTAGAAAAGGCAAAAAGACCAAAAAAAAAAAAAAATGAAAAAGAAAATGTATATATATATAAAACTGAGTCACTTTGCTGTACACCAGAAGCTAACACAATATTATAAATCAACTATACTTCAAAAAAATTAATTGGAGGAATTCTCATTGTGGCTCAGCGGAAATGAATCCGACTAGCATCCATGAGGACACAGGTTTGATCCCTGGCCTCACTCAGTGGGTTAAGGATCTGGTGTTGCTGTGAGCTATGATGTAGGTCTTAGGCATGGCTCGGATCTGGTGTTGCTGTGGCTGTGGTGTAGGCCAGCAGCTACAGCTCTGATTCGCCCCCTAGCCTGGGAACCTCCATATGCCGCAGGTGCAGCCCCAAAAATTCCTCCCAAAAAAATTAATTGGAAAAAACCAACAACAAAGTGCGTCTCCTGGTCTTCTGGATGCTCTGGAAGCTGCCCACCCAGACCACGCAGGACCTGTGCCTTAAGATTGGGCTTAAAAAGCACCATCAACAGATGCCTAACCCCTTCTAAGCATAAGTGTAATACGGCTGAATCCCTTCCCATGTGAGACCAAAGCTACTTACTGGGCATACTGTGCCATGTTAATTCCGGGACCGATTAGTGCAGCAGAGCAAAGATTCAAAAGGCAGGCAGGGTGTCCTGAGTGGAGCTGAGAGCATGCCCCAGGCGAGGAGGAGGAAGGTAGAGGAGGGAGAAGCGGTTGCGGGCTGACCCTGAGGGTAGCCCCGGCCCAAGCCTGAAACCGGCCAGGCTCCTCCCTTCCTCTACAACCAGCAAAGCCAGGGAGTCACCATCGACGCCCTGGAACCCCCTTCTGGAGATCTGCTTCAATGATGGTGGCTGTTGTCTTATTTCGGGCCCTTTCTATTTCTCATGGAAGCCACTGCAGAGGGTCCCCGGCTCCTGGCCTCTTGCCCCTCCTCCAAGCCCCCGCGAAACATCCAGGCTCACAAGCGGGACGCGTCTCTCCCAGTGGTAAAACCGCTCGCTGCGTCCTTGTCCCCCGAGGGGAGGCCCGGCCTGGGCGCGGGCTCACAGAGCTCCCACCTTCCAGGCTCGGCCCTCACACCCACGGGCTCCAGCTGGGCCCACGTGTGGACTCGGTGAGCCTTGCTTCGCCTGCGTACACATCCTGAGAGCTGGAACAGCGCCCAGCATGTAGTAGGCGCCGAAGGATGGTGAATGAATGAATGGTGAGGACAGATAAGTGACTGCTGGTTTGGTCACACAGGGCACACCAGGGACTTCGGCCAGCGGTGAAGTCTCCGGACAGCCGGGATGAAGTAAGGGGCAGCCACGCGGAAGACACAGGCACCTTGCAAGGGGCCTTACCGCCCCGTTTTCCGCGTTGATGACGGCGTGGATGTCATTGGCCAGCTGAGCCCCTGTGGGCGGGGCCTGAGCCCGGCGCCCCTCTGCACCCCACCAGCGGCACCAGCACCCCCACCAGCAGGACGCTGGGCCCACACTCAGTACACACTCACCGAATACCTGAATAAAGCTGGTGAACAATCAGGAGGTGACACATGTCACTTTTGCTCATAACCCGCCTGTAACCAGCCACATGGTTCTCCCTAATGGCACCGGGCAGGACCTGTCATTTTCACAAGCTCGGAGTGGTGCCAGGCATGCAAGCCCACATTTCTTTAGCCCAGGAGTATCCGAGCCCCCCAGGGGTCCATTAGAAATGCAACAAGCAGTGGCCTTTGAAAGAGGAAACAGAGTTTTCCAGCTCACCTGCTCTGGGGTGAGACAAGACATGCACACACAGCCTGTGACCCAAACCAGGGGTGACGGAAGGTCTGGCACAGGCACTGCCACATCCTTCCCAGGGTTCCAGTTATTTGGCACCAAACCTTTTGGGTGGTTGGTGTGCTGCAGAACCCAGACAGTCAATTTCGAATTTCCTGGTTATCACGGAGTCTCGATGTCCCCTGTCATTGCAACTCTGTGGTCACCGTTACAATTCCTATAATTCAGTAACGAGTTCCACTACCCAAATAACTTTGAACTGGTTAGATGAGTGAGAATCGGGGGTAGCTCAGTAAAGCAACAGAGGAGCTGCGCATCTCAGGGCTGCTGATCAGACCCACCCCAAGAAAAAAACCAGCACCCCAGGCACTGCGTGGCTGTGTCTGTGCCAGACCAGCCGTGCCCAGCAAAACCACCGAAGCTCAAGCATTCATCCACTGCAGCCAGTGACCGCTGGTTCTTCGTTCCCCGTTTCAGATGTATACCCTGGTTCCTTGGCCCATGGAAGCATCTTCATTTATTGTGCAATTGACATCAAGTCTCAGACTTGCAGGCCCGTCAGTTTCAGTCACAGTCTACCTGACAGCTGGACTCTGCTTGGTGGCATTTTGCTTTTATAACATGTCTGGTGATGCGCCACTGGGCTCATTTTTGCTCACTGTCTCCTTACCTAATGGTGCGTCTTTGGCCCCACTTCAAACATTGTGGGGGAGTTCCTGCTGTGGCTCAGCAGGTTAGGAACCTGACAAAATGTCTGTCGAAATGCGGGTTTGATCCCTGGCTTTGCTCAGTGGGGTGCAGACTGAAGATGTGGCGCGGATCCCACATTGCCGTGGCTGTGGTGTAGGCCAGCCGCCACGGCTCCAATTCGACCCCTAGCCCAGGAACTTCCATATGCCACAGGTGTAGCCCTAGGGGGGAAAAAAATCATCTGAGCAATGCTCTCCTGAAAGTTAGTTCATACCTTCCAGAACAGCTGATGGCTTCTACTGCAGCACAGTTATCTTGGGGCCACTTAGACTTTTTTAGTATCTGAGCCCAAGATAGGCCACTTGCTCTACTGGGCAGCGAAAGACAATGAAAACAAGGAGGCTCCCTTTCTTGCAACCTTGGGAGGGGATTTTTCTTTTTCTTTTTATAGCCACATCTGCAGCAGATGGAAGTTCCCAGCTAGGGGTCGAATTGGAGCTGCAGCTGCTGGCCTGTACCACAGCCACGGCAACTCAGGATCCAAGCCGCATCTGCAACCTACACTGCTGCTTGTGGTGATCCTTAACCCGCTGAGCAAGGCCAGGGATTGAGCATGCATCCTCACAGACGCTATGTTGGTTGAGTTTTTAATCTGCTAAACTGCAGTGGGAGCTCCCCTGGGAGGAGACTTTCTTTTCTTTTCTTTTCTTTTTTTTTTTTTTTTTTTGTCTTTTTAGGGCCGTACCTATGACAGATGGAGGTTTCCAGGCTAGAGGTCAAATTGGAGCTGTAGCCCCTGGCCTACACCACAGAGCCACAGCAATGCCAGATCTGAGCCACGTCTGAGACCTACACCACAGCTCACGGCCATGCAGGATCCTTAATCCACTGAGCGAGGTCAGCAATCAAACCAGAATCCTCATGGATGCTAGACAGGTTCGTTACCCACTGAGCCATGACGGGAACTCCGGGAGATTGTAATTTTAATTCAAAATTCTGACGAGCCAACTTCAAGCCCAGGAGAAGGAGCTCAGCACTTAATTTTAGAATAATTATCATACTGCTTATGATATAGTGGTAATTGTATGTTGATAAGGATATCACCACAATGAAGCCAACCACTCCAGCGCAGCACTGATTGCAAGGAGAGAACTAAACCTGAAAAGGTAACCAGATTTCAGAGGGATGGTCAAATGCTTTTTCCCCCTTAACGCCCTATCACGTACTCCCAAATATTTGTTCAGTTTAGTTGGTTTTTAGAAGCCCAAACTTCTTGGGAATGTTTCCAAGCATCCTTTGGAAATCCTAGACTTATCATAGCCAGCAATACGTCAAGTGAATTAAATACACAGACTTGGTAAAACCTCAGATGACGTCAGTGTGGTTCTCGGTCATTGGTCAGCGTCACCCAGCAACTTTCAAAGCGCTGAACATTAGCAATGGCTTGCTGACCTTAGAAACCAAGCAAGCAAGCATAAAAAGAAGTCAGCATTTATTTTTAGGAGGCGTAATTTCACAGATAGCAGGGACCAGACGGCGTACCAAATCAATTCGAGTCCCATGTTCGGGGCGGGGCGGGGGGCTGGGGGGGGGTCTCTAATTCAGAAAACAGATGAAATCCTTTGACCCAGTTTTTGTGCGTGCCTTGTAAGCAAACTTCAAGTTCTATAATGTTTTATCGAGTCTAGTTCTATAGTTGCAATCTTAACATCAGTTTGGGACACGGGGAATGAGGACAGATGTTTAAATATGTCAAATTTATAGCCTCACACATGCCAAAGGTCAAAATGAATCTTGGCGGTGCTTCGGTACAATAAGTACTTTTAAAATCAAATGTAAATGCACGTTCACAGTTCTTTCTTCAATGGGGTGACTCACCTTCTGGACCGGGGTCAACCGGCTGACTCTTACTAAAAAAAGGGGGGGGTCAGGGGAGCTTTCGCGTCTCCACGTCTTCTTTAAAAAGAAACAGAAACAAGAAACTGCCATGTCTGATCTTTTCAAAAACGGCTTCAGGCTTAGATCAATCCAGGCGGCGTTTTGAACCCTCTGTTCCCTATGTGCTTAGGGTCCAGCTCAGACGGCCACGCTCGGCCGTGCGGAACGTCTGGTAGAAACCCCACCTTTCCGCTTGGAGAGGCACAGAATAAACCGCTGTTTGGCGAGTTCGTTTTTCTCCTACAGTCTGGTGTCTAGGTCTAGAAATCCAGAAGGACGGTCAGCTCCCTCTGGTCTGTTCTGGACCCAGCGCGACCTGTGTCACGGATGAAGCGGGATTGCCTGGCTTGGTGGCCTCTGCGGGAAGCGGTGACTGATGGATTCCAGGGCTCTCTCTTCATGGCGCTGAGAGGACAGAAGCTGGCAGGGTCACCCCAGCCTCAGGCCCACCCTGAGCCAGGTCGCCGGGGAGTGGGAACTGCCTACCTGGGGCCCCACAGTCCTGAGTCTCACAGCCTTCGCCACCTGGACGGACTGCTCACGTCCCTTCCCCAGAAAGGATGCCAGGTCCTTGAGGACGGGGACCCTGCAGGGTTCATGTTCTGGTCCCGAAGCCTGGGTCATGGCAGGCACATAAATCACAACGTGGGAGGCAGGGAGGGGGCAAAGAAGAGCTGGCCAAGAGAGGGACAGTCCTTGGCCCCACCCACCTCACTCTACAGCATAAATAGCTCACTGACCAACTCAGACATCCAGCACTGGCCACGACTGTGAACCCCTCTGCCTCCTGCTTGCTTCTAGTTTATCCATCTGCACACCCTTCTGGAACCATCTAAGCCAGGCTCTGGGCTCCAATTACCCCTTCCCGTGAGGAGGAAAAGAAGGTAACGGGGCTGACCCGTTAACACATCCCCCCTACACACCTCAGTTATTTTCAGAGCAGGTGTTCCCATGGTGGCTCAGCAGGTTAAGAACCCAATATAGCATCCATGAGAATGCGGGTTTGATCCCTGGCCTTGCTCAGTGGGTTAAGGATCTGGTGTTGGGCGTTCCCATCGTGGCGCAGCAGGAACCAACCCAACTAGGAACCATGAGGATGCAGGTTCGATCCCTGGCCTCACTCAACGGATTAAGGATCCAGCGTTGCCGTGAGCTGTGGTGTAGGTCACAGATGAGACTCAGTTCTGGCATCGCTATGGCTGTGGTGTAGGCCAGCTGCTTCGGCTCCAATTAGACACCTAGCCTGGGAACTTCCATATGCCGAAGGTGCGGCCCTAAAAAGACAAAAAGACCAAAAAAAAAAAAAGAGAGAGAGAGAGAATCTGGTGTTGCCATAAGCTGGGGTGTAGGTGAAAGAGGCGGCTTGAGTCCAGTGTTGCGGTGGCTGTGGCGTAGGACTCTTTTCTTACCATGATGTGTGAGGACAGGCTTCTCAATGGGTGAGAACCCAGTGGGACTGACCCTCAAGACGGAACAAATTCCACCATCCAGAAGAGAACCGGCCCAGCCACTCCCGAGACGCACGGAACGGAACACGACACGGCGGCCACGGTGAGGGCAGCTGTCACAACCCACCCGCACAGAATCAAACATTTCACTACTTCCCATTCCCTTTTTCTTCTGCCTCATATGCTTTTCAAAGACCTCCTTCCACTGCTCATGTGTAAACAGGAATCCTGTTCTCCCATGTAGTAGGTTCAATGGCAGAGCCTCAACCATACCAGGTCCTAATCCCTGGGACCTGCCGTGTGACCTCATGTGGAAAAGGGGTCTTTGCCGGAGTGATTAAGTTAAAAGTCCTGAGATGGGGAGATGACCCTGATTGGAAGGGGCCCAAACGCCATCCCAAGGGTCTTTATAAGAGAGAGGCCATGAGCCAAGTTATGGCAGCAGCCACCAGAAGCTGAGAGGCCCCCAAGGGGTCCCTATCGTATCCTCCAGAGGAAGCATGGCCCTGCAGAAACTTTTTTTTTTCTTTTCAGGGCCACACCTGGGGCATATGCGAGATCCCAGGCTAGGGGTCAAATCTGAGCTGCAGCTGCCAGCCTACACCACAGCCACAGCCACGCCAGATCGGAGCCACATCTTCACCCACACCACAGCTCACGGGAATGCCAGATCCTTAACCCACTGAGCAAGGCCAGGGCTCAAACCCGTATCCTCATGGAGACAACGTCGCATTCTTAACCCATGGAGCCACAACGGGGTGCTGAAATCTTGATTTTAGCCCAGTGTTACTGATCGTGGACTTCTGACTACCAGAACGATGAAAGAATACATTTCTGCTGTTTTAAGTCACCAAGACGGTGGTAATTTGTTATAAAGCCCACGGAAAATGAATCGACTACCTTCCACCCTAACCTGACTGTTCAAAAGGACAACCCCACCCCCAACCTACAGGTTGGGCGAATTTGGACACTTAGATGCAAGTTCAAAATGAAATGGAGAATCACAGCGGGTTAAAACTTCCCACGTCCACATATGCAGAGGCTTGTGTTTTTAGATCCCACTTGATGAAAGGGCTATTTATTTGGTACAAGAAATGCAAACGAGTCCAATTATAGCATTACTAACACCCCCCACTTGGATGGATGTCACTGGGACAGAGTTTCTGAAGGAAAGCTGGCCATCAGGGCAGATGGCCTGCGACACAGAGCAGGCGACAGGTCCAAAGCTCCGGGGACACACAGGCTAATGGCAGAGTCTCTCCCCAAAAGGGCCCGCAAGCAAGTGGAGCAGCTGGCCTGCAAGCGGCCAGGAATAGATGCACAGACGTGACAGCAGAGGAACCACAGCGCAGAGGCAGGAGGCCTTGGGCGGATGCTCTGATCCACCAGTAGACTGAATGGGAAAAGGGAGGCTGAGCCAGGCCTGGCCCAGCCACGCAGGCCAGAGCAGCTGGTGCGGCCGGGGAAGCCGAGAAGCTGCCTCCACGCTACTCTGCAGGCTGTGCCAGCGCCAAGGCTGCCGACAACACCAGATCTGCGCTTAGATAAACCGCACTCAAAACGGACTGGACTGGGAAGGCAAGGCGCAGACTCGGAACTCAGTTCAGTGGCTCCCATGAGTGGCCAGAGGCCCTGGAGGCCAGGACCAGCAAGAGGGCAGATGAGGACAGACAGCAGGTGCGGAGAGGTAGATTTGATAGGACTGAGTGATGGATGAAAGCAGAGGCTGAGAGAGAGAGGCATCTACAATTACCGTCAAGTTTCTGGCTTGGGTGACAGGGCAGTCCCACCAAGTAGGACGGGGACAGGGGAGGAAGCACAGGTTTCAAAGAGAGAAAGCAGATGGGAAGTTGAGCTATGAGCTTGCTGAGGGCACGGCTGTAGTTTATCCCCGTGGAGATGCCTAAGAAGCTGGCCAGATAAGTGATGGGAACTGCATCTAAATACATACGCACGTATACGGAGCTGGAAATCCTGCTGGGATGCATCCATGGACGGATAACACTCAATAAAAGCATGTTGAACTCCTACCACAGGTCAGGCACTGCGTGGGCACCAGGCAGGCAGAGGGGAACAGGAAGCCCCCGGGGGTGGGGGTGGAGGAGAGGTTGGGGGGCAAAATCCAACAGCCTGTGCACAAGCGTGTGACCAGCCACATCAGCAGCCACGGGAGCACAGAGAGGGGCCACCAACCCCAGAATGAGGCTGCGTGATGATGGCGGGGAGGGAGGACCTGGAGGAAGGCAAGCGAGCCAGTAGGACAGAATGACCAAGGGGACACTGAGCGTGCATGGGATGGGGGAGGAACAGCTCCGGGGAGAGGACACTCAGTGACGAGACCGAGTGCGACTTGCTCAGAGAAGATGTGTGTGTGGGTGCTGGGGACACACATCAGAGGTGGGCTGTCACCCGCGTCAACCCACGCCCAACCTGAAAGCCGAGAGCTACGTTTTATTCAGCGGGCTTTCTGAGGACTTCAAGGCCGGGACACAGCATCTCAGATGGCGCTGAGACGCTGCTCCTAAGAGGTCAGGGAGCAGCTGGGATATAGAGGGGTTTCTGCAACAAGAGCCAGGGAGTTGGAATATCAAAAGATTGCTATTAATCAAAAAAAAACCCAAACACTTCAACTTTAGGAATTTAGCAATTTTTTACATATGAGGCCATGCAAGAGTGAGGGCTCCCTGAAATCATTCCTTTGATTGTGCACCTCAACTATCAGTGACAAGCATTTTTTTTTTTTTTTGGCTTTTTTGGGCCGCACCCGCGAAGCTACAGCTGCCAGCCACAGCCACAGCCACAGCCACGTGGGCTCCAAGCCTCATCTGTGACCTATACCACTGCTCATGGCCACGCCAGATCCTTAACCCACTGAACAAGGCCAGGGATTGAACCCGAATCCTCGTGGATCCTACTTGGGTCTGTTAACTGCTGAGCCACCAAAGGAATGCCCAGTGGCCAGTATCTTGTGCTTTCTCATCCGGAGTCCTCTCAGGGCTCCTCGCTGGGACACTGAAATGTGGGGCCTGACGGCTGCAACATCCTTTGTGTGTCTGCAGATATGGCAGCGACATTTTAGTTCACACCATCCTGGTGTCACATTGTGAAATCTGAATGTTGTCCTTGAAGCCAGAGAGCCATCAAAAACGGAAGCACGGGAGTGCCCTGGCATCTTTCCCTTTTAAGAAAGATCACGTCGACTGCAATCCGAGGATGGGTTAAAAGGGAAAAGCCTGGAGGTGGGAGTGCACTTAGGGAGTTGCTGGGCTGGACCGTGGTGACATTATCAGAGGAACAGTCAGGAAGTAGGTGGCCAGACCTGGTGACGGGCCCAACACCGGCAAGGGGGGAGGGGCTCAGGCTCAGGTGGCCGGGCTCAAGTCCCAGAGGTGGTGAGTGCAACACGAGGGCCAAGGTCCGGGGACTTGAAGTGTGAGGCCAGCTGGGGCAGACAAGCCAGCACCGGAGACCAAGAACCAGGGGGCAGGGAGCAGGTGGAAAAATCCAGGGCAATGAGGCATCACTGAAACAAGCAGCTCTGACGAAGGAATCGGTATCGTTACAAACCAGAGGCCAACTGAGCAGACTGAAAGGTTCGACTGGATTCGGCAGTCAGGCCCCTTTTGTGAAACAGCCCGATCACATGCTTTAAAGAGGTGACAACCACTCGTCTCTTCCCGAGGCTGCTGCGGGAAACTGCTCTGGCACGTGGTAGAATGCAGCGAAAACTCGAAAACCCAGCTCCTGGCAGCGGCTACACAGCTCAGGGTTTTCTCCCCTGTAACGCGGGGACAACAATGCGTGCTCGCCCAGCCTAACCACGGGGACCCCAAAACTCAAGGCCCTTTGAAAAACTTACAATCACGGTTCCTTTATGTACAAAGGCACTTTTTTGCTCCTCCGCCGTTCAGTTCAAAATACAAAGACATTTTTCAAGGTTTTAAACAGTTAAAGAAGAAAACTTTTAGGTGCCAGATTCTTCCTTTGAAACTGAGTCCTCTTAAAATTAGTGGAAGGAAAACTTAATGGACAGTAGAGCTTTAAATTTGGGAACAATTTTCTTTTTTCTTTTTTACAGGCACATCTGCAGATATGGAAGTTCCTAGGCTAGGGGTCAAATCGGAGCCATAGCTGGGGAGTCTGTCATAGCCACAGCCACACTGGATCCGAGCTGCATCTGCGACCTACACCACAGCTTGTGGCAAGGCTGGGTCCTTGACCCACTGAGCCGCAAGGGGAACTCCCAGGGAGTTCCTGTCGTGGTGCAGTGGTTAACAAATCTGACTAGAAACCACGAGGTTGCAGGTTCGATCCCTGGCCTTGCTCAGCGGGTTAAGGATCCGGCGTTGCCGTGAGCTATGGTGTAGCTTGCAGATGCAGCTCGGTTCTAGTGTTGCTGTGGCTGTGGTGTAGGCCGGCGGCTATAGCTCCGATTAGACCCCTAGCCTGGGAACTTCCATTTGCCGCGGGTGCGGCCCTAAAAAGATAAAACAAAACAAACAAAACAAAACAAAAAACAACAACAAAAACACAAGGGGAACTCCTGGAACATAGGTTTTAATCTTTATCAACCTAATCAAGATTATTCCTTACACAAATTCTTCGAACATTTCTTAAGTTATCTTACCTATGGTCATGTGCATATATTCAACTTTCAAAAATCAATCTGAAAATTAAAGATATCTGAAAAAATACTAAACAACGTGGACTGGAAATCTAAGACTTAAACATCTGTCCTAAACGCAGTCTCCTCTGCCTCCAGGCTGGTCTGCTCTGCCTTTGGAAACACATCCAGATGTTCCGATTAGCTTGCCTACCAGAACCCTTCTTCAGTGTTCCGTTATTTCTGTAATACTAATTTCCTGGTTTGGAATGAGAGTGAAGTGAGCTTTCAAATTGATGAGCTTGTAATATTCATGCAGGAAAACGAGTCTGCCGGAGAGCAAATGAGAACTGAGAATACAGAAAATAAGTTAGCTACTCAGAGATGGTTTAAGTGATGCCTCCGAAAAGTGAAGGACCACGCAGCCCACAAGTGATGCCTCCGAGGCTGAAGATCGGAGCAGCCCCTCTCCCCCCCACCTGCTCGGGCAAAATGAACCTGGCAGCCGGTCCCCGAGTCACCGGCGAGCGGTCCCAGGCCGCGCAGGTGGGTGGAAACGTCTGCGCTCAGGTCCGGACTCTGCAGACCCGCACCCAGCGCACCTCCACGCCTGCCGAGAGGCGTCCACGCTGCGGGCGGCACCTGCGGCCGAGGACAACCGCGCGGCGGTCGGAGAACCGTCCCCCGAGGGGCCGGCCGAGGGGCCGGCGGAGGCGCCCGCAGCGCGCTGGCCCGGGAAGGGGGCATCACCCGGCGAGCCCCACCGGCGCGGGTCCCCGCGGCGCCAAGCCCACCCGTGCGCGCCCCTCCCGCCGCCGCCTCCCCTCAGGGATACGCCGCCCGCCAAGGGCCGGGGGAGGGCGCCGGGCGGCGGCGCAGCAGGAACATCAGGCGGAAGGCGCGCGCGGGAGGACGCGGCAACCGCGGCGTCGGCGCCCGGACTCCCGTCAGGCCCGCCCTCGCCCGGCCCCCAGGGCCGCGCACCTCCCTCGCCCCGCCCCCCGGCGCCTGGCGGCCAATCACAGCGCCGCGCACGTGACGAGCGCTGCCTGCGATGACCTCATCCCTGGTGTGGGATGACGTCAAATTCAAGATGGATGGAATCACAGCGGCAGCGGCGGCTGCGGCGCGCGCGAGCCGAGTGTGAGCGGAAAGGGGCCCGGCGTCTGCCTCGGGGCTGAAGACGGGTGAGTAACTGTCACGCCCCTCGCCCTAGGAGAACTGCGGGGCCCCGTGGGGGGCTACAGCCTTCCCGCAAAACGCGGCCTTTCCTGACGTAACTCTGAGGTGATCTCTCTCCTCCTTTTTCTCTCCGCCAGCGGGTTGCGGGCTCCGAGCGCTTCTGCGCGTGCGCCGGGCCCGGCTCTCACCGAGCATGCCCCGGGCTCCCACGTAGCCGATTGTGCCTTCACACTGCGCATGCTCCTTGCCCGCACTTGGCCTCGCCCTCGCCACTGCGCACGCTCCGTCCCTCACTGGGCTTCCCTCGCCCGGCCGGTGCTCCTGCGCCGAGCGGTTGGGGCGCCTTCCGGCCGCGGGCGCGTGCTCCGTCCCTGGCAGGCGTGGAGGCCGGCCCGTGTCCTCCAGGCGCGCGTGCGTGCGCGGAAGCTGGGGGCCGGGTGGCCCCCCGCACCTGCCGCGGCCCGCGCCCCCGCCCCGCCGCTCCTCGGGCCCCGCCTGGCGGCCGCCGGCACTCCCAACGTGGTCCCGAAAGGATGCTCTCCCTGCCTCCTGGCCGGCCCTCCGCCGGACGCCGCAGACCCCCTGGAGGACCCGTTTCCCCGACTCTCCACCGCCGGCCGCAGAGCACAGCCCCCAGCTGCCGGCCAGCGTCTCTGCTGGGATGCGGAGGACTCCACCCGAGAGAGCCCCCGCCCGAACCTGCTGTGGGGAAGGGGTGGGTCCCGGCCAGCGCGCTGGGGACTTCAGCCCCGAGACCTCTGCTGGCTCCAGTCCCGAGATCTTTTATCACCCAGACCGCTCGCCTGGAACAGGTTCACTAGTCCAGTGCAGAAGCGCATGCCCTTGAGCGCAGGAGCGCCCCTCGGTCTGGCCCTTCACCGGGTCGCTGTGCCCTCCCCCGCAGCGCTGCGTGGTTCTGGAGGACCTACTTCAGCAGCACCTGTGGGGGCAGGGGGATTTTAGAGATCGGTTCTCCTACCGCATTGCCTGGCGAGGGGGTGTTGGGGGGCGGCGGGAACGTTAACAAGAGCCCGCAGCAGCCTGGAGGGGTCTCGGTGCAAGAGCCGCACTCACTTCTAGCATCCCGAAGGCACCAGCCTATTCAGCAGAGTCCAGTGACTGCCTAACGATGACCCTGAACCATCGATAAGGAGCCTGCATTGTGTTCTGCTTCCTTGTTCGGAAGAAAGTGGGTTAATCCATTTTAGAAAGATTTCTCATTGACTTTTTTTTTTTTTTAAGTGTTACCCTCTGATGCTTGGAGTAAATCCGTCATGCACCTTAATAATTAATAGTCATTACATTTAAATTTTAAGTACCATTAAATATCAGTGTTAAAAAGAAATTTGGGGCATTGGCTTACTTAAAAATAACTGTTAATTCATTCTTCCTTTTAACACTATTCAGTATACTCTGTGCTTCATTCTGTGGAAATAAAAGTTGGAAAGGATATGATCCCCGTCCTTGAGGGCCTCACAGTGTTTACGGCAGGCAGGGCATGTTAAGTGTGGGACAAAAGAGGGGCCAGGTTATGGAGAGAGTCTCTGGGTGAGGGGGAGGTGAACTGGAGGAACTGTTGTAATTGGCCCCAAAGCCAGTAGGGCGGAGGAGAGCAGATTCTAGAGCTGTGTATGAGCAAGGCTTGACAGGTTGTAGTCACCGGCCAGAAAGGAAGCGGGTTCTAGTTCGGGAGGCCTGCTGGCTGGCAGCACACCACACTCATAGGGAATGTGTGAGGACGAGCAGTCATGGGGGTAGGGGCCGGGGGAGGGTCATACGTACTGTCTTGGACAAGTGGGATATCTCGTGACAGCAGCGTCCTGAGAAAGACATTTGGAGCATTGAGAAGGCTAAGCAGGGATGCAGATTTGGGTGTCACCATCCAGCAGGAATGAAGGCCACAAGCCCTCATCAAAAAGCAAAGGAGGCTGCCGTGTGCTGGGCTCTGTGCTGGATGCTGGAGCAGCAAAGGTGAGCCAGCCCAGGTCTCGAGCCCTAGTGATGGCTGCGCAGTAGACACCTGCTGGGCCTGCGCTAAGCATTAGGGATGCATGGATGGAAGCAAGGGTTCTTCCTTCAAGGACTCTCATGAGAGGGTAGCTATAAAGGCACATCACTCGGAAGAGCTGTGTCACTGCAGAGGAGTGAAGAGGTGCCGTAGCTTGGATGGCTGGGCTGCTGGCAAGGAGCACATCACCAGCTTGGCAGAGACGGTGACGTCTGCGCTGGCTCTCTCTCTAGACGGCAGCACAGTGAAGGAAATAGGGTTCGGGGAAGTTGGGTATGCTGGTTTGTGGGGTGGATGGGCAGGAGGGTCCTGTAAGGGTGGAGAGATGAGTTCTGATCAGAATACCAAGAGTTTTGGGGGGGTTTCTTGTTTTTTTTTTTGTTTGGTTTTTTTTTTTTTTTTTTTTTTTTTTTTTGCATTTTGGGGCCGCAGTGCAGCATATGGAAGTTCCCAGGCTAGGGATCGAATTGGAGATGCAATTGCCGACCTACACCACAGCCACAGCAACGCTGGATCCTTAACCCACTGAGTGAGGCCAGGGATGGAACCTGCATCCTCGAGTCGGGCTGGTAACCCGCTGAGCCACCATGGGAACTCCAGAATATGACAGTCTTGTGCGCCATTCGGTAGAGTTGGGCCTTATCTAGGCAGGAATAAAAAAATCGATACAGTATGCTAAAGGGCGCTAATGGGAGGAAGACAAACAAAAGGCAGTGTCCACTTCTGAGAGTGTCAGAGGACAGAACAATCAGCAAATATTTATTGTTGTGTCAGACACCCCGGTGAGCACTGTGAAGGGTGTCAAGGATGTTAAATAGGTGCCTAGTCCTTCGGTAGCTAACAGTCCTGCTGGGGAGACAGAACTAACAACAGGTGACACCGAATAAACACTGTGTAGATGGTGTCGCTCTCATCCAGGAGCGGAGCGGTGTTTGGCTCCTTATCAACTGCGGTGATGAAGGCAGGTCTGTGTGTTAGCTTGGGCCACCAGACCACAGCACTGCAGACTGGGGGCCTCGACCAACGGCAGTGCGTGTGTGTTTCTCACAGTTCTGGAGCCTGGAAGTCCGAGATGCAGGTTTTGGCAGCGCTGATTTGGCCCGAAGCCTCTGCATGCTTGGCTCATGGGTGCTTGTCTTCTCCCCGTGTGTCTGCGCCTCATCTCCACCCCTCACGGGAGCCCCAGTCCTGTGGGCTCAGGGCCCGCCCACCTCAAGACCTCGTTCTAACTTCATAACTGCTTCAAAGACCTTGTCTCCAGATATGCTTACATTCCGAGGCACTGGGGGGTTAGGACTTGGACATGTGAATCAGGGACACGATCCAGCCCTGGACTGGAGGCCGAAGGAGGAAATGGGCCCTGAGCTGAGCTCCGAAGGATGAGTAAGGTTCAGCTGAGTGGTGTCGGGAGGGGCTGGCGGAGGTCTGGGACACTCCAGATAGGGTGGTGGGAGAGGCCAGGCCTCGGCATCTGTCTCCGAGACGGAGTATCTGAAACAGGAAGTCGTCACAGGGCGGTCATTGGGGAAAGGAGATTTTAAAAGTGGTTTGAAACCAGATTTACAGAGCCTTGAGGTCTTTGTTTTTAAAACTTTGCATTTTTACCTAATGGAGACCTAGTGTTTTTATCATTTCATTTTTGACTTGGGTCTTAGTTCTCAGCATCGAGGCATTTCTTGACCACCTGCAAACCCTAGTTACTCCCTCCAGTCGTAGCACCCTGTTTATAGCCATTATAGCTCGTAGCACAGTGAGAAGTTACCTTTGCTTATGTTGGTTTCCTTGTTCATCTGATTTACCATCCTAGAAAGTTCTCTGCAGCCCTGTATTGCAGGTATGTCTATGCCTTGCACATAATAGAAGCTCAGTAAATAATTCAAATAGTAGTAATACGTTTTTTTGCTTTTTGTCTTTCTTTTAGGGCCACATCCGTGGCATATGGAGATTCCCAGCTAGAGGCTGAATCAGAGCTACAGCTGCCCACCTACGCCACAGCCACAGCCGCATGGGATCCAAGCCGCATCTGCGACCTACGCCACAGCTCACGGCAATGCCCGTCCTTCACCTGCTGAGCAAGGTCAGGGATCGAACCCTTATCCTCATGGGTACTAGTCGGGTTCATTAACCACTGAGCCACAATGGGAACTCCCATAGTAGTAATGCTTAATGTGTGCATCTGTTGAGCAGTCAAAGCATTGTTTCAGGAAGCTCAGTCTAGCAGCCCTTTTATAAAGGAGGGATTTGGGGGCCTTGGTAGGAAGAATGAAACATAATAGTTAGGGTCCTTTAATAACAAGAGCCAAAACTGACAGGCCAGCTTGAATAGGAAAATAAATTTATTTTAAAGGTATAGTTGCTCTTGCAGTTGAAGGAAAAGCTAAAGTGTGGAGCCAGGAAGGACAAAAGCCCCGGGAACCGGTCGCTCGCCGCCCCGTGGGCTGCCTTTTCAGGCCACACCTGAGCTGGGTCGGCTCTGCTCACTGGCCGCCGTTGTTCTTCTCAGCCCTGCTGCCAGGGGAGAAAGTTTCTGATGGGCTCGGCGCTGGTCGTGTGGCCAGCCCCGAAGCCCTGAGCGAGGGGAGCCCAGTGCGTCGGACGTCTCAGGGCAGGCCCTCGGCGGGGCAGGCACAGCCGCCCTGTCAGCCGATGTCCGTTCCGCTGGCCGGGCACATCGCACGCCCTTGGACCAGACCCGACTTTCTCGTTCCAGGGGGGCCGCACGTGTGGCGAGGGGGGATCAAGGGAGTGACATCACCGCTCTCGAAGGGTCAGGTCAGCGCCACCAGCTTTGAAATCCGAGGAGCTTAGATGATGTCTGGATATCTGCACTGTCTCCGTGGGAGTGATGATAAGACCTAAACTCTGCCGACTTCTGTCCCCGTCCGATGGTGACAGCAACTAGAGAGGGCCAGGCCAGGTCCAGAGGTGAGGGTTGGGGTGAGCGGTCATATTCCAAAGTCACTTGCCGATGCTTTGTTTTGCTGAGTGTTTGCTGTGTGTTCTGTGCATTCCTTTTTTTCCAGTGCCACAGTTAGGACTTTATAAGCAGTTGCCAACATTCCAAAGGATTGTGTGCCCAGAATTCAATTTGGCATTGATGTTCTGGATGTAAAGAGACACTTTGCTGTGGAAGAGGCCATGAGGGGTTTGTGGGCTCCTCCTTGGAGCGGTTTGATTTATAATGGACCTTAGTCGTGCTGCCAGCCTGGAGTGTCGGCAACTGGAAAGCTGGTGGGGCTCTTTTGATCCCTTCCCACCTCCCTTTCTGGGCCCCTCACTCCCCTCCTCCCGTTTTTTCCCCAGGAGCTTAGCTCTGCTTTGCTTTCTTCCGTGTATGTTCCCAGGATGTTCTGTATTCCAGAGTTGCTTGCTTTTCTTCCATCTGCTTAAAAACCTTTACTTCCTGCCATTGGTATGGAGAGGGAATTATCTGCATTGGGTTAACTCATATTAAGATACAAATTCCCTGCCCCTCTTAGCACTTGGTAGCGGAGGACTTTGAGGTGATGATATGAAATGACTTTCTGGGATCCAGTTGGGAAGGGCTTTGTAGCCGTTCCAGGGAATTGAAACTTCAGGCCCGGGCAGGCCTCCAGGCTTGTCAAGCCCTGGCACCATCAGATGCGTGTTCCCGAAGAGCGTCTGCAGTGGATGGTGGCCGGTGGAAGCTTGAGTATTGTTGTCAGCATCCAGTAAAAGCCATGAGACCCTGGTGCTCCCTCAGTTCGTTCATCAGCCCCCCGCCCCCACCCCCGGCCAAATGAACGGTTTCCCAAGGTCCTTATTCTAGCGGCACTTCTGTCCCCCGGTTACACTCAGTCTCACATGTCTGTCCCACCCCGGAATGTGTGTTCCTGGAGAAGCCACCGCCAGCCAGCTCACCCCCTCCAGTTACTCCCTGGTGCTCCATGGCACGTGGTGGCCCATGGGGACATTCAGGAAAGGAAGAGGAGGAGGAAGGGAAGCACCGGCTTGCATGCGGGGAGCTCGCAGACACGCTGCCTCTTCTGTTCTTCACCCCGTGCGGTCGGGGTGTTAGCCCCGTTCAGCAGGGTGAGGGGCGCTCAGCCAAGTGGGCTTCACCAGGTCACATACCCACTAGGTGGCAAAGCCAGGATCCGAGACGGGTTGACTCATTTGAACGTCTTTTCCATGGCGCTGTAGTGACTGCCATGAATTGTCAGCCGTAAAGATTGTCTCATTTTGAAACATCAGGGAACAGCATGGAATAGAAACAATTCAGGCAGCGTTTAGGGAGCTCTTTGTGTGCCGGGATCCATGTGGTAAGCAAGCCAGCCCCGTTCCAGAATCTGGATTTCCGGGGGCATTTCCTCTGGCCTTTTCTGTGGGGAAGGGGCTTTCTTCCCCCTTTCACCCACTGTCCTTGTCAGAGCACCCAGGTTCTCCAGCATGGCAGGTGGTGGCAGGAGCTCCTGCCCTGGGCGCGGGTGGAGATGGGCAATGGGAAGATGGGGGCCCGGGAGCAGACAGCACGGTGGCTCGGCTCCCCTCCAGGCTGTGCTGTCTTCCCCAAGGCAGAGTCCTGAGCTGCTGGTGGAATTGGAGTTTGAGGAGCCCGCAGATTTATGGAGGAGAAAGTGCCTCTGGCCCCAGGCTGGCCGGCTCTGAGCTGAGAGCACAAAAGGCAGGCGGGTTTGAGAGCAAGTTCCACCTGCACATCCTCCAGCCACAAAGCGCTTTCTGGATCCTTTCCTGACATTCAGCAGTCGTGATTTGCCCCCGTTTTGCCTGCATTCTCAGCATAGCATTTTATATTTTTAATGAAGTTATTAAACTCAGTAAATGTACCTACTGTGTCGTTAAAAACCAGTGTTCATCGTTTGCAGCTAAACCAGGAAAGCTTTGGTGGCTGAATTAAAAGGGGAAAGCCAGAGCCTGTGCAGGACGGTGGGGCACCCCCTGCGCGTGTGCTCCTAACGCCCCCAATGCTAGAGCCCCAGAAGGTGGAGCAGCTCCCTCTCCTCCGATGACCCTTGAGGGGCCCTCGTGTCTCCATCATCTCCCCAGCCTCATCTCCTGCCCTCCCTTCCATGTGTCCTTTGCTCCAGCCAGGCCTCGTCTCGCCTCTGAGTTCTGGATGCCCTGCTCCTGTCCTTGAAATGTCCTTCACCTGTCCTCACTCCTCTCACATTTTCTGACTCCTGCTTGTTCGGAAACTTTTTTTTTTGGCTGTGCTCAAAGCATGTGGAAGTTCCTGGGCCAGGGTTCAGGGATCGAACCTACGCCACACCAGTGGCAACGCCAGATCCTTACCCCACTGTGCCACCAGGGAACTCCCAGGAAACTTCTTTACGCCCTCTGGACCTCTGCACGCTGGCACCTGGCGCTTAGCATCCTGGAGTGCGGTGACGGATTCTTTCCTCTTCCTACACGGGACTAAGTGGCATGAGGCAGGACCAGCGTTGCAGACAGACGCCCTGTGTCGGGTCAGTTCTGGCAGACTCTAGACGTGCCCAGCCGTAAGTGTGTAAGGTGATGACCAAGAGTCCAGGCTCTGGGGCCAGACTCCCAGCCCCCTGCTGACTGACTGGGTGACCGGAGATGCACTACTTGACCCTCGATGCCCCAGTTTCCTAATTTGTGGGACACGGATGATGCAGTGCCGCGCTCAGGTGTTCGGGTGAGAATGAAAGGAGGAAGGTATGCCGTGAGGGTGGGAGCGTGGCCTCTGGCGCCACGTCACCTGGTGGGCATCCTGCTCTGCTCCTTACTGTCTGCGTGACCTTGAGCGAGGTAGTTTGCTCGGCTGTAAATGGGGGTGATAGGCTGCCTCCGAGGGTTGGTGTAAACACCGAGTTAATGCATGAAAAGTGTCTACAGTCGTTTGCAGCAGAGTGAGCAGTGTTAGTATTAGGAGTGTCTCATTAGGGTTTAGGGGCTGGAATGGAAAGGACATAACCTGGAGCTGTCCTGCCCTGGCCGTCAGGGTTTGGACACGCTCGGCCACTTTCACGCAGGTACTTTCATCGATGGCTCTAAAGGCAGCCAGGGTCAAATGAATAGTTCTAAATTCCACATAATTTTCCGGGGCAGTGACGATTCCTCTTACAGTTGAACTCTCAGTGATTTATTTGTCCTTAATTCCCTGTTTGCGTTCAGAGAATGTAGAAGCCTGTGGTTTAGGGATTATAATCAGTAACTTAGAACAAAATAGAGGTCATGATAATTTGATGGAAGAAAAAGGAGGACACTTTCTGAGCAGTGGCAAGTGAGGCAGTGGTTTTGGGCCTCGGGAACGGGGAGGAGCTGGGAGGTGGATCAGCGCAGCTTCACAGCCGAGGACCTAGAAAAGCTCGATGGGTTCCGTCCTCACACAGCCCCTTGGTTTCTCAGTTCGGGTTCCCCCAAAAGCAGACCCTGACACGGGGGTTCAGCTATAAATATTTATTTGGGAAGCGATCCCAGGAAGGAAGCACAAGAGAGGCTGGAAGGAAGTGATGCCGGCAAGGATGCCCACAAAGGGCACCCGAACGGCCAGATTCCTGCTGACACCGAGAATATCTAACCTGAGTTCCTGAAACTCTGCCGAACCAGTTTTTCTGTCAAACTTCATTTAGGAGTTCCCATTGTGATGCAACGAAAACGAATCCGACTAGGAACCCTGAGGTTGCGGGTTCAGTCCCTGGCCTTGCTCAGTGGGTCAAGGATCCAGCATTGCTGTGAGCTCTGGTGTGGGTCACAGATGCAGCTCAAATCTGGCGTGGCTGTGGGGTAGGCCTGCAGCTGTAGCTCCGGTTAGACCCCTAGCCTGGGAACTTCCATATGCCGCAGGTGCGGCCCTAAAAAGCAAAAAAACAAAAACAAAAAAAACCTTCATCTCAAGTAAGGGCATCCTTCCAGTTCTGGCAGAAGCCTTGGAGACATCCTCAACTCATCACGTTCACGCTCTACACTCATCCATTGGCGATCCCAGTACTGTCCTTCCCCCCACGGCCGCCAGCCTGGTCCAGGCACCATCCTGACTCACCCGCATCACTGCAGCAGACTCCCGACTGACTCCCCAGCCTACCCTTTTCCATAGTCCACTCTCTGCACCATAGCCTGAGGGACCTTTTAAAAACGCGATGCAGGTGGTTGTCATTCCCCCGCCCAGAATCTTCAGTGGCTGCCCAGTTCACTCCTGGTAAAGAGTGCAGTTCTTCCAGTGGCCCACCCAGCCCCGCCCAGTGTCTCCTCGGGCTCCCTCGGTCTCTGTTCCGGCCCTGCTGTCACCGTGTCTCTTCCCTCTGCTCGAGGGCCGTGATCCTCCAGGCTCACCTTTGCCGCCTTTAGCGCTTCTCAAGGGCCATTCTGTGGTGTGAACCACGCGTGAGTTCCTGGTACAAGCTGGGGTATGACGTGGGTGCTGAATGAATGGTAGCAATTATTGTTTTCTTCCTTAGTTCTTACAGTAACATTATTAGCCCGATTTCTAGTGGGGAAAACTGAGGCTCAGATAGCTTGACTAGTCTCGAGCACTGACTTTCACGCTGGCTTGACTCTGACCCACAGGAAGGTCGGTCCTTGTAGCCACGGGTCCCACATCCATGGATTCAGTCAACCACAGATGAAAAATATATAGCAAGGAAAAAAGTCCAGAAAGTTCCAGAAAGCAAAATTTGAGTTTGCCGCTCACCTGCAGTTGTGTACAGATCATTTACATTGTATGAGGTGCTCTAAGTGATCTAGAGATGATTTAAAGTACGCGGGAGGATATGCAGGAACCACTCCATTTTTTGTAAGGGCGAGCATCTGTGGAGTTGGGTATCCTCGGGAATCCTGGCCAGTCCCCCGGGATACCGAGGGACAGCTGACCATCTCAGCCCAGTGTCCACTCACACGCGTGGAAATGGATGCATGTGACGGCAGCCAGTGTCCCCCAAGGTCATGGTCAGCCTTACTACGCTTGGGACATTTCCTGCTCTGCTGTAGTCTTTTTTTTCTTTTCTTTCTTTCTTTCTTTTGAAACGTTCTTGTCCAAGCTTTTGACTCTGTATCTGTCGCTTTTCCCTGTGGGAACATCTGAACTGGCTGTCTCAAAAATTATTTGCACTAAAAATAGTGTTCAGGACGCAGCTGAGTTATGAGTGTGGCGTTGTAAGCTTAATTTTTTTCTCTGCTGACAGGGAATGATGACAGGGTTTCTTTGCACGTAAATAGACATGATAGCAAAGACAGTATGGTAGGATTAAGGGGGAAATTTCAGTAACTAACAGACGGAGAAGGGACGGGAATCTCTCTCTCAGGCACTCGCCATGGCCGTGAGACGATGCCAGGCAGGAATGAAGAGGAACTCAGCGCAGGCCAACTAAGGCAGCGTCTGTGGACAGGCTCCAGGCCGTGCCCAGGGAGGCAGAGTCACGCCTCCCGGTCAGCCAGGTGGAGGCAGCCCCGCAGCAGGGAGCCAGAGCGGCGGTGACAAGGCTGTGGACCGTGCCTGGGCATTCCAGGTGGCAGCCTGGGAAACTTCTTTGCAGGTTCTTCTCAAGAGCACAGAGGCTGGTTGGCCAGCAAAGGCTGACCCTTTGAAGCCGCAGGAGAACCTGCAGACGTGCAAGGTGCCAGGTTTGGTGTCTCCGCAACTTGCCCTCTGCAGACTGTGATGCAACGGTCCAAATGGTCTTTAGGCTGAATCCTTTTCTTATCACAAATCAACGTCATAACTGTTTTAAGAACAGATGGCATTATTCGCGGTTCCCATCATGGCGCAACAGAAACGAATCCGACTAGGAACCATGAGGTTTCGGGTTCGATCCCTGGCCTCGCTCAGTGGGTTAAGGATCCAGCATTGCCATGAGCTGTGGTGTAGGTCAGAGATGCGACTTGGATCCTAGGTTGTTGCGGCTGTGGTGTAGACCGGCAGC
This sequence comes from Sus scrofa, assembly GCF_054392235.1. Taxonomy (NCBI): domain Eukaryota; kingdom Metazoa; phylum Chordata; class Mammalia; order Artiodactyla; family Suidae; genus Sus; species Sus scrofa. The sequence continues at coordinate 220,730,074 of NC_139395.1, read as the reverse complement.
TCTAGCTCCAATTAGCCCCCTAGCCTGGGAACCTCCATATGCCACAGGTGCCGCCCTAAAACCAACCAACCAACAAACTAAAGAACAGACGGCATTGTAAAACCAACGCAGAGAGATGAGGGGGCCTAAGGGAAGAGTCCAGTTTGGAGAGTCAAGCATTGTCTCTGTGCGAAACGGCTTCATCTCTGTTGGGCGTGCGGCTGGGATTCATCTGGACCCTTTTGCTTTTATTCTGAATTAAATGCATATTAGTGCTATAGTTTCTTCAAATTAATCGCACACCATTTGTCAGGTCCTTCCTAGGTTCGAGGTGGAGCTTCACCTCATTTTTGCAGGAGCCCTAAAGGAGGGCACCACTGTTACCCGCTTCACGCGAGGGCTCATCTGCGATGCTCGTGGACCACGAGGGAGGAGCCGGCATTTCCACCGCAGCCTCTCCGCAGAGCCTTTAGATGTGAAGGGAATTTCAGTGAAATCTCAAGGCAAACCCCTCAGGTTAGAGTTGGTATAACTGAGTTGGATCCAGGCCAGTTTCCATTGTGCTGTTGTTGAAAGTATTAACTGGGCAAGAAGATAGTATTCGGGTTGCAAGGTGTTCAGTGTAGGAAAGAAAACAAACTCCTTTTTTCTTTAACATTCCGACCTCTGTTAAACCCTGTGATGCTCTGGTAGTTAGCAAATGAATTTCCCTTTGCAACTTCTTACCCACTCAGAAGGTCTGCCAGAGAGCCCACAACTAACTTACACCCTGTTGTTAATTCATTAAACCCTGTTGTTTAATCCCAGCCAACAATAAAACTGACTTCCTTTCAGAATTACGGCTCGAGAGGGTTCAGTACTTCCTCCTGGCTCCCTGAGCTAACAAGGAACAACAGAACGAAACAGCAAGTGGCTGAGGGCCCTAATGACAAGCCTTGCTGTCCAACGTCGCGCCTCCACACACCTGCCAAGCTCCAGCTGCCCTGTGGATGGCATTGAAGAGGCCCGTTTCCGCTTTCGCCCCCAGCCTTCTTCACTTTGAGTGCTGGCTGGCCCGCTGCGCCGTGGCCCGCGCTCACGCCTGTGCTTCCGTTTGTCTTTCAGACGCGCCCAGGCATGGAGGGGCTGCTGCACTACATCAACCCCGCGCACGCCATCTCCCTCCTCAGCGCCCTCAACGAGGAGCGCCTCAAGGGGCAGCTGTGCGACGTGCTCCTGATCGTCGGCGACCAGAAGTTCCGCGCCCACAAGAACGTGCTGGCCGCCAGCAGCGAGTACTTCCAGAGCTTATTCACCAACAAGGAGAACGAGGCGCAGGCAGTCTTCCAGCTGGACTTCTGCGAGCCGGACGCCTTCGACAACGTGCTCAACTACATCTACTCTTCGTCCTTGTTCGTGGAGAAGAGCAGCCTGGCCGCCGTGCAGGAACTGGGCTACAGCCTCGGCATTTCCTTTCTGACCAACATCGCTTCGAAAACGCCCCAGGCCCCCTTTCCCACGTGTCCCGGCAGGAAGAAGGCCTTCTCGGAGGACGATGAGAGCGCTTCTCAGAAGAGAAGCGTCATCGTCTGCCAGGGCCGAAGCGACGGCCCAGGGAAAGCCGCGAGTCAGAACCAAGCCGACCTGAGCCACCCCTCCCGGCCCTCACCCGGCGCCGCGGGCAAGGCCCACGCCAGCAAGCCCCACGGCCCGAAACCAGGGGAGCCGCCGCACATTCTGGCGCCGGCTGAAAAGACGTGGCCGAAGGAGGGGTCGGTGGGCCCCGCCAGGCCGCTGGAGCTCCCTGCATCTGCGGAGGAGCCGAGCCGAGGCGGCCTGGCCAAGCGGAATGCGGCGCTGCCTTCGAAGCCTCCGCAGGACAGGGAGGCCGCGGACGAGAAGCTGCCCAAAGGCCTGGCCATAGAGCTGGCCCTCAGGAGGCCGCGGCCGCCCGTCCTGTCCCTGCGCGGCTCCTCGGAGGCGCCCTACCTGCTGAAGGAGACGGGCCAGGGCGGCGGCCCGGCCGAGGACCGGAACCTGCTCTATTACTCCAAGCTGGGGCTCGTGATCCCGTCCAGCGCCTCCGGTCCCGGGAGCCAGGGCGTGGACAGGAGCGGCCCGCTGGTCAAGAGCCTCCTGCGACGGTCCCTGTCCATGGACAGCCAGGTGCCCGTCTACGCGCCCGCTGTGGACCTCAAGTCTCCCCAGGGCTCGGCCCCGGGGCCCGGCGACGCGGCAGGAGGCCTGCTCTGCGCCCTGTCCCAGAAGTCGGCCCTAAAGGACTGCAGCGAGAAGGCGGCCCCCGACGCCGCGCCCGTGGGCCCGCAGCCCCACCGCCTCAGGTCCTTCAGCGCCTCGCAGCCGGCCGCGGCCCCCGGGCCCGAGGTGCGCGTCAAGACGGAGCCCCGCAGCCCCCCCGAGCCCTCCGACATCATCCGCGTCACCGTGGGGGACGCCGCGGCGCCCAGGGACCTGGCTCTGAAGACGGAGGACGACCAGAAAGACGTGAGCAGACTCCCGGCCAAAAGGAGGTTCCAGGCGGACAGGAGGCTGCCCGCCAAGCAGCCAAAGGCCGCCGAGCAGGGCTCCCCCGGCTCGGAAGGGCCCTTCGAGGGCGGCTCGAGCCCAGCCCTGCTGGAGGCGGACTTCGCAGATGCCGACGCGCATAAAGACGACTTCGGGGAGTTGGAGGGCCCGAGACCCGCCAAAAAGTTCAAATGCAAACACTGTCTTAAGATCTTTAGGTCCACGGCCGGCCTTCACCGGCACGCCAACATGTACCACAACCCCGAGAAGCCCTACGCCTGCGACATCTGCCACAAGCGCTTCCACACCAACTTCAAAGTGTGGACCCACTGCCAGACCCAGCACGGCATCGTGAAGAACCCGTCTCCCGCCTCCAGCTCCCACGCCGTCCTCGACGAGAAGTTCCAGAGGAAGCTGATCGACATCGTGCGCGAGCGCGAGATTAAGAAGGCGCTGCTGCTGAAGCTGCGGCGCGCCAAGCCCGGCTTCCAGGGGCCCGGCGGCTCCCCGGCGCAGGCCATCAAGCGCAGCCTGCGCTCCCGCGCCAAGGGGGCCTACGTGTGCACGCACTGCGGAAAGGCCTACCGCTTCCTGTCGCAGTTCAAGCAGCACCTGAAGATGCACCCGGCCGAGAGGCCCCTGGGCGCCGCCCGGGCCGGCCGGCCGCGCGAGCGCCCCGCGCCCGGGAGCCCCGGGGGCGGCCCCGAGGCCTTCCAGTGCCGCCTCTGCAGCGCCAAGCTCTCGTCCCTGCTCGAGCAGGGCAACCACGAGCGCCTGTGCCGCAACGCCACCGTGTGCCCCTACTGCAGCCTCCGCTTCCTGTCGCCCGCGCTCAAGCTGGAGCACGAGGGCAAGTGCGAGTTCCGGCGGCTGACGTGCCTCGAGTGCATGCGCACCTTCAAGTCCGCCTTCAGCATCTGGCGGCACCAGGTGGAGGTGCACAACCAGAACACCATGGCCCCGGCGCCCGGCGCCTCCCCGCCGCGGCCCGAGCGCGACCGCAACGGCGAGCTGCCCGCCGCCACCGCCGCCGCCCGGCCCGCCGCGCCCGCGCCCGAGCCCGCGCCCGCCCGGGCCAACCACGTGGCCGCCGCCCGGGAGGAGCCGGGCCTCGGCGACGGCCCCGAGCCCGCCGGCTTCGACTCGGAGGACTCGTCCTGCCTGCCCGAGGACCTCAGCCTCTCCAAGCAGCTCAAGATCCAGGTCAAGGAGGAGCCGGCCGAGGAGGCCGAGGACGAGGCGCCCGAGGCAGCCGCCGCCGCCGCCCCCAAGGAGCCGGCCTCGGGCCCGGACGCCGGCCTGTGGCCCTGCGAGAAGTGCGGCAAGAGCTTCCCGGCGCACAAGCAGCTGGAGCGGCACCAGGAGCTCCTGTGCTCCGTGAAGCCCTTCATCTGCCACGTGTGCAACAAGGCCTTCCGCACCAACTTCCGCCTCTGGAGCCACTTCCAGTCGCACATGGCCCAGGCGGCCGAGGACCCCGCGCCCCGGGAGCCCGAGCCCGGCCCCGCGCCCTCGCCCTCGCCGCCGCCGCCGCTGCCGCCGCCGCCGCCGCTGCCCAAGATCCAGCCGCTGGAGCCCGACAGCCCCACGCGCCCGGCCGGGAGCCCCGCCGCCGCCGCCGCCGCCGCCCCCGCCCCGGCCGCCGCCCCCGCCGCGGCCGACAAGCTCTTCGCCCCCCAGGAGTCGGACACGCTCTTCTACCACGCGCCCCCCCTCTCGGCCATCACCTTCAAGAGACAGTTCATGTGTAAACTCTGCCACCGGACATTCAAGACGGCCTTCAGCCTCTGGAGTCACGAACAGACCCACAACTGAAGGGCCGCCGGCTCCCAGCCCGGAGTGTGAACTGCGTCCTAGACACCAGATGTTTTTTAAAAAAGAATAATAAAGGTTGGAAATTGTTATGCTTGAATGTACGTTTGAGGCGAACGGATCCTGCGTCGCGCTGTCCTTCCTCAACCTAGAAAAACTCGGAAAACGTTCTGCTTCGGGACCTTCCAGTCCCAGGATGACTCGAGTCCACGTTGCTGTTGACATTTGTTCTCGGTTGTCTGCATGGCTCCTCATTCCCGGGTGTCAGTCTAATCAATCTTTTCCTGGAGGTGGTTTGGCTTTTTTTTTTTTTTCCTGATTTGCAATTCGTGAAACACTATTCAAGTATTTCTTCTTTTGATCAAGACACCCAAGTTCTAGATAAATCTTAGCTCTTAAGTCCAAAACGTATCAGAACAAAGGGGAGTGAGTAGTTTGCAGTATTAAGATCCTAGAATACTTCAGCAATAAAAAAAAAAGAATTAACCTCAACTTTAATAAGTTATCCTGACACTTGATAAATATTTGGTATTTTGTGATCATGTAGAACTTTTTTTGTATGAAAATTGTGAGAAATTTAAATCAGCAATAGTAATACTGCGATTTTTATAGAATAACAAAAAGACTTGCTCTTGGGATACTTCATATAGTTAGTGAGGGAAGACTTGGGAAATGAGAACAGTAGGATTTCTGGAAGCCCGCTAGGCCAGTCACCAAAGCTTTGCAGCCCCAGGCCCAGGAACCCAAAGTGCCCCGTCCCAGCTCTGGAGTCAGACCCACAAGGCAGGGCTGTGCGCCTCTGCCTTCCCCTGGCTTGTGCTGTCACAGATCGAATCGCTGGCTGTATTGGGGACAAGTGTACCATAGGGCACTCGTTTTGCATTTAACACCATGAGCATAACAAATAAGGTCAGGACGCATATTTTCATGGATCCCGAGCCGCCCCCCCGCCCCCCCCCCAGTGAGTCCAGCTGCTCTAAATCCCGAATTGCTGTTTACTTCCAGAGACTTGAAGCCGGGGAGGGGCCGCAGAGCACTCTCCGTGCGCTTTTCAAGAACAATGTACACAGGGGTCAGTTCTCCTGCCTCTTGGTCTTGGGATTTCTCTTCGACGTTTTTAGAGTTTATCCTGGTAAAATGTCCGTCTTGAAACCATCCTGCTTGAAGTCCCTGCTTAAAATTTCGTAAATATGTCTTAAAGCACTATCAAGGGTCCCATATTAGTTTTTGCTACTTATTTTGACCCAGAGGGTTGGGGCTTCTTTTTTTTTTTTTTTCCTCTTTGCTCTAAGTTATAATTCAAAGCCTTTCAGTAGGCATCAGGAGAGTTCAGTGGGGTGATTCAAAAGGGATACAAATTATTTACTGGTGGAAGGGGTTAGCTACAGGAAAGTAGAACTACTGCTGAAACCCCCACATCCTTGTCAAGTAGCAATGGGTTAAGTGTCCAACTTTCTTAATTTTTTGGCCATGCCTGTGGCAAGCGGAAGTTCCCAGGCCAGGGATGGAACCGGTGCCACAGCAGTGGCAACGCCTGATCCTTAATTTCTTTTTTTTTTTTTTTTTTTGCAATCAAGTAAAATCAACTACTGTGACTAAGAAATAATCTGCCGAGTGCCTAACCTGGTGCTCTAGCAAGAAAGAACTCTACTCATCCATCCTGTTACCCACATTGCCTACCAACGGTCAGAAAGATAGTCTTACTTTTTTATTGAAACACAAGCACTTTTATAAAATTCGAGTTGACTTCGGACATTGTGGAAAGTACATAGGAAATGTTGCCTTTTATTCTCTCATTTGGAAACTATCAAAAGTCCCCGGACCTGGTTGCTTGCTCTTTTTGTTCTTATATTTGATGGAGGAAGTAAAATAAAATTAAGTTGCAGTTATTGATGGTTGCCATCGCTCTGGCTTCTTGAAGAAATCTATGCATTTTAAAGACAAAACTAAAGCATGGGATCTTAAGTGAAGCGGCAGGATGGGTCATTGTGCGTGGCAGTCATTCCCGGGTCCGGTGGTGTTTCTTCCTCTGAACGCCCTGGTAGCTTTCACTGCAAACGAAGGCAGTTTCCCCAGAGTTACCATTACTTATGGCTGTTAGAGGATCAGCTCATAATTCTGTGACACACGGGATCTTGGCATGGTAAATTCCGTTTCCCAGGACTTGAACCTTTATGCTACATTTTTGAAGATTTTTTGATAACAGCTAATTAGTAAAAAAAATATTTTTGATCTAAATATAGGCTCTGCATACCTGTTAGATTTTAAACATTGCCAGTGTTTTGTCTTGTTAGTTCACATTTTTGTCTAGGCAAGGAACATAAGATTTCAAATAAAATTTTGAACCAAAAACATTTATAATGCAGTTCGGATTTTTCTATTACTTTTTATACTGTACCTTAAAAGCATTAGGCTGAAAGAGTTTATTTTGGTGGTCAAAAAATATGCTTCCACTCATGTAACTATTTTAAATGGTAAGATGTAAAATAATGAAAGACACCTAAATTGCTTTATTCAGTAAACAGGTTTTTTTAAGAATGTTTATCTCAGCCGGTAGGCATATACTTGGTATAAGAGAAGTTGGTCTTTTTCTTGTTGAAACGCGTTAGCTGGTTAAAGATATTCTTGAAATTTTTTTTTCTGATTGTAATTAATTTTTGAAAATATAGAAAGCTCTTTATTCCTTGTAAGTATTCAAGATGCCTGCTTTTTTATGCAATTGTGGAGAGAATGTCAGATGTTTTAATATATTTGTTAATCTGAAAACTTTGCTATTGAGTCATTTTCTTCGTTTGGAAGACGGAGGGACAAAAGTGTTTTTTATCAAAGTAGGCAATGGAGGTAACAAATCACGTGCATTTTTTAGGAAAAATATTTACAGAGTCATAGAATACGCACCTTTGAAAAATCGTGGATAGTGTGCATTTACGGTTTACGCATTTCGGAACATACAGCTTCACAATTCGACGGTGGTGTTTGCATTTGTGGGCGGATGGATATGGTTCTTAGTTTGCTGTTTGGGAACAGACTGTAGCCTTCTCTTCAAAAATATGCCCCAGCACTTAATCGGTGATAATCAAGCCACACACAGCACCCACTGGTGCTGAGAGTGAGCAGAAACTGAGACCAAAATCAAATGTGCCCTTTGGGGAGAAAAGAGGTAACTTCACGCCAACCTGACGGGGTGAGGGAGGGTCAGGAATGGACTGATCCAATCGGCCTTTGTCCCCTCAAACTGCGTGTGTGTGTGTGTGTGTGTGTGTGTGTGTGTGTGTGTGTACACACAACCATAATCTGGAACTTTAGGAAATAAGACCATTTTCTTACTGCAAAAAGAACTAGATGTCATTCCTAACAGGTTTCTTTCTAAATTGCACTAATTAATATTGGACTATTACGAGTCCATCAATTTCTGATGTCTCGATGTTTTTTGCAATCCTTGTGAAAAGCATTCTTGATTTAAATGTTACTAACACATATTCTTTAATAAGTTCCTTAACACTGGCTTTTTTTTTAAGTTGTACAAATAGGTTTTTCTCTTGTGGCTTTAGCACTTTAAGAAGTTTGGTGTTTGCATCGCTTTCGGTGTGTCCAGCAGCGTTTCCCGGTATGTGGGCCACACGACCCGGGAGGAACCTCAGTGGTCGTCTTTAGATTCCGGAGGAGAAAACCATGAGTCAATGTCAGGTTTTTAAAAAAATTCCATTTAGAGACAGCCGTTTGGGAACCAAAGTATTTTACTGCACTCCGTTAAAAGAATTGAATTCAGTGCGCTGTAGTCATTTATTCGTACTGTCCAAATTTTCCACAAAGGTATACTTGGTTAATACTAATTTTCAAAAGGTGATTATTTCTTCTTGACGTTCGTCCAAGACTGTTTCAGAATTTTCATTGAATACATACTTAACTGCTTTAAAAAAATGTGGTTTTATAAGTGTGCATATTTTGTTGTCATATGCCTTAGCAGAGAAATGGTTGTTCAGTTTCATTTAGGAAATAAGCTCTTTTGGACTGAAAATTCTTAGTAAATAGGACTTCTACCTAATGTTAATCCATTGCTTATTTGTATCCAGTTGTCTGTTTACTTTGCTTAAATCCTGACTAAGATTGATCGGAGTCAATAAATTTGTACTGTATTTTGTTTTGAGTCCTGGTCTCACTGGTGTGTCCTGGGCCGGAACAATCCGATGAACAATGTCCCAGGGTCCAGAAAGCGGAGGTAGGGCGTCCCCGTCGTGGCAGCAGAAACCCGACTAGGGACCCTGACGACAGGGAGTCCATCCCTGGCCTCGCTCAGCGGGTTAAGGATCCGGCGTGGCTGTGAGCTGCGGTGTAGGCCGGCAGCTGCAGCTCCGATTGGACCCCTGGCCTGGGAACCTCCATATGCCGCGAACGTGGCCCTGAACAGACAGAAAGTGGAGGTAAAGCCCTTCTTTCCGGGTAGCAGGAATAGCCGCTGAGAAGTTGTCAGATTTCATCCCCCCACCTCTCTAGGGTGCTGGTGGAAGGAATTTGCCCTAAAGCTTAAGTCCCTCGGGCTCCACAAATACATGGCAATAAAAACCCCACCCGAGGCGGTGCTTTTGCCTGGCCACCTTTTCTTTACAGTTCAGATTAGCACGAACATCCGTTTTGTTTCCTATTTTAAGGAATTCTGCAGGGCAGAGGGCCTTTTCATTCTAATGAGGTTCTTAGCACCCGAAGCTAACTCTTGATCCCGCTGGCTTCCCCTGTCAAGTGCGGAGCCGAGCTGGCGACGTCAGGTAGCCTCGGCAGGCTGGCTGCCCATAGGGGAACTGGAGATGCTGGGGTGGTCGGTGCCCACTCCCTCCCCCTCCGCCCGGGCTTGTCCTCGCCTCTTCCCGCGGCTTTTGTTTCCTTCCCTGAGAGCCACTGGTAGCCGTTCCTGGAGCCTCTGGCTAAAAAGTTCTTGAACACGCTGCACCAGGAACAAATGATCTCATCTTCCCGTCGTGGCGCAGGGGTTAATGAATCCGACTAGGAACCATGAGGTTGCGGGTTCGATCCCTGGCCTTGCTCAGTGGGTTAAGGATCCGGCAATGCCGTGAGCTGAGGTGTAGGTTGCAGACGCAGCTCGGATCCCAAGTTGCTGTGGCTCTGGCGTAGGCCGGCGGCTACAGCTCCGATTCGACCCCTAGCCTGGGAACCTCCACATGCCGTAAGAGAGGCCCAAGAAATGGGAAAAAGACCAAAAAAAAAAAAAATTTCAATCTGCTTGAACCCCTGTATTCAATTTGTCACCCAATAGTTAGTCATTTAAGAAACTTAGGTTTGGAGCTCCCTGGTGGCTCTGGGTTCAGGTGCTGGTGTTGTCACTGCTGTGGCGCATGTTTGAGCCCTGGCTTGAGAACTTCCTCAGGCCACACGCAGGGCCAAAACAAACACCAACCCCAAAAAACCCTTGGGTTTGCCCTTTGTTCTTAGTAATAACGGGCTTGTCAAGTTTTGCAACTGGCACTGTGGCACTCCCGCCGCATCCGGTTTGGTCGCAGGCATACACACCTCTCTGACCTGTACTTCTTCCCAAAGGGACAGGAGGAGTTCCCGCTGTGGCTCGGAGGGTTAAGAACCAGACGTTGTCTCTGTGAGGACTCAGGTTCCACCCCTGGCCTCACTCAGTGGTATACGGATCCTGCGTTGCCGTGGCTGTGGTGTAGGCTGCAGCTGCAACTCCGATTTGACTCCTGGAGGTTCCATATGCTGCAGGTGTGGCTATAAAAAGAAAAACGAACAAGCAAACAAAAAAGGGACAGAGGCATGGAGGGAGGGATAAATTAGGAGTTTGGAATTAGCAGATACACGCTACTGTATATAAAATAGATAGCCGACAAGGACCTACTGTATTACTGTACAGCACAGGGAACTATACTCAGTACCTTGTAATAACCTATAAAGAAAAAGAATATATGTGTGTGTTTATATTTATATATATATGTAGAGAGAGAAAAAACTGAATTGTGCTGCAGTCTGAAACTAACGATATTATAAATCAACTACTTACATTAAAATTTTTCTTTAATAAAAGAAAAGAACCCGAGTTTCCTCCTGCTGTCACAACAGGATTGGCACTGTGCCAGGATGCAGCACAGCGGGTTAAGGATCCAGCGTTGCCTCAGCTTCCGGGGTAGGTCGCAACTGTGACATGGATCTGATCCCTAGCCCGGGAGCTCCAAATGCCTCGGGGAGGCCAAAAAAGAAAAAAACAAGTCAAACCAAACAAGGTGCCCATTGCATCACACCAGTGTTGACCGGCTGCCTGGCTAAGTTCACCAGTCCGCCTAGGCGTGGCAGCAGCTAGTTAGTAGCGATCACTAGTACTGCCAACGTGGCCCAGGCTGGTGCTCTTCACGCGTGCCCTCCTCCCGTATTATTCCCACTTTCCCTTCCTGCCCCTGCGCCCCCTCCCCTTCTCAGGGAGCCCAGTGCTCTCGGGTCCCCCTCCTGGACGGTTGCTCAGTCCGCCTGCGGCTTTCTCAGCCTTGATGATTTTGAAGATTGCGGACCCCTCATCCTGTGGGTTCCTTCAGCCCGAGTTTGTCTGGTGTTTTCTCGGGATGAGACCAGAACATTTCACACTTCTGTCCTGGAACATCCCAGGGGCTGCGTGCTCCTCCTTGCGGCCTATGGGTGGCACACGACGCCCGTTCCTCCCGCTACTGATGTATTAATTTTGATCATTTGACCGAGCTCGCTCCTGCCAGGTTTCCTCACTAAGCGTCCCCCCTTTGTAGTTCATGAACGCTTTGCAGGGAGACACCCTGAGACTGTGTAAGCCCCCATTCTTCATCTCAGGTTTACCCACTAATGTTAGCATCAGTTGATGTTTCTGTTTCTTGCCTGAATTATTTTTATTTTATTTTATTTGTATTTTTAGGGTCACACTCTCCAAACATGGAAGTTCCCAGGCCAGGCGCCAAATTGGGGCCAGGTCTGTGACCCCACAGCTCAGGGCAACGCCAGTTCTTTAACCCACTGAGCGAGGCCAGGGATCGAACCTGCATCCTCACGGATACTAGTAAGAATCGTTTCCACTGAGCCACAATAGGAACGCCCCGAATTATTTTTATAGTTGTTGCCAAACAGAGATTTTTCTTAAACCTGCATTTGTGGTCTTTCTACTCCAAGAAAAACTGTTCTCTTTCTCCCATTAATGTATTCGTGTATGTAGGCAGATTCATGGGTCCTGGTCTGTACAATGGGTATAATCAGTTGCCATCATTTTTATTTTTTTTTTTCATTTCGATACACAGATTATCCTAGTTTAGCTCGTGGGCTTCTCACTGGCTTCTCTGATCTCTGGCCTGACCCCTTTATTCTGCTGGTGCTTCTTACTTGCTGACACATCCCGTCCCTTCCTTGCCCGAGCCCTGAAATAAGCCATTTCTCTAAGGAATCTGATTCCTTTTCGTGGAGAATGGTGTTTGGAGCCCAGAGTCTGGCATTGAGTGTGCTTACTCATACTAACGTGTGCATGCCCCAGGCCCTTCTGTAGCTAGGCCAAAAGGGGAAACACACACACACACACACACACACACACACACACACACACACGGGGGGGTTTCCTTTTCACGGCCACGGCCTGGGGAAGTTCCGGGGCCCAGGACTGAACCAGAGCCACAGCAATGACAATGCTGCGTCCTTAACCCACCAAGGAACTCCTGGATTTACTTCTGAATCTTCTAGACGTGCCAACATACGCCGAAATCGATGAGTTCACAGCATGGCTTCAATTCCGCATCCACATGGTTCTGTGGCGGCCTCTTTCCAGGTTTGTGTCTCCACCGAATGGCTTTTAACAAAGGAAAGAAGGACGGAGGAAGGAGGGAGGGAAGGCGGAGGGAAGGAAGGATGGCAGGAGGGCTGTTCTGGTAGATTTGTTTCTTTTCTTTCAGGTCTGTCCATTTTTTTATCATGTAGTTTAACACTCAGATATTAAGTGCATTAAATATACGGGTTGATTAATTAACCCCTTTATCATTTTTTTCTTTTCTTTTCTTTTAGCCACAACCAGGGCCTGTGGGAGTTCCTCGGGAAGGATCAAGCCTGTGCCAGAGCTGTGTCGACGCCGCATCATTAATGTGCCTACCACACAGGAACTTCACCCGTCCCCCCCTTTTTATTTTATCATTTTTAGGGCTGCAACTGCAGCATATGGAGGTTCCCAGTCTAGGGGTCGAATCAGAGCTACAGCTGCCGGCCTACACCACGCCGGATCCTTAACCCACTGAGTAAGGCAGGGATCAAACCTGCTTCCTTATGGATACTATTCCAGTTCTTAACCCACTGAACCACACGGGAGCTCCACCCTTTAGCATTTTTTTTTTTTTTTTTTTTTTTTGTCTTTTTGCTATTTCTTGGGCCACTCCCGCGGCATATGGAGATTCCCAGGCTAGGGGTCTAATCGGAGCCGTAGCCACCAGCCTACACCAGAGCCACAGCAATGAATGATCCGAGCCGCATCTGTGACCTGCACCACGCCGGATCGTCAACCCACTGAGCAAGGGCAGGGACCGAACCTGCAACCTCATGGTTCCTAGTCGGATTCGTTAACCACTGCGCCATGACGGGAACTCCTAGCATTTTTAAAATGACCTTCTTCATCTGCTTTGAAACCTACTTCATTTGTGCTAATATAACTACTCCAACTTTCTTTTGACTAATTTTAGCTTGGTATATACTTTTTTCATCCTTCTACTTGTAACTTATTTGTGCCATTATATTTAAAGTGTGTTTTTGGAGTTCCCATGCTGGTGCAGCAGAAAATGAATCCTACTAGGAACCATGAGGTTGGGGGTTCGATCCCTGGCCTCGCTCAGTAGGTTAAGGATCCATCTTTGCCATGAGCTGTGGTTTAGGTTGCAGCCGAGGCTCTGATCCCACGTTGCTGTGACTGTGGTGTAGGCCAGCAGCTGTAGCTCTGATTGGACCCCTAGCCTGGGAACCGCCATATGACACAGGTGTGGCCCTAAAAAATAGCAAAACTTAAAAATTAAAAAAAAATAAAGTGTGTTTTTTAAAAAAAAGTCCTACTGTTTGGTGCAGAGAACTATATCCAATCTCCTGGGGTAGACCATGGTGGAAAAGAACGTAAAAAAATAATGAGATAATTTTTATAATTATGTATAACTGATGTATAACTGAGTCACAGCAGAAATTGGCACAACATTATAAGTCAACTCTACTTTAATTTTTTAGTATGACAGCATGCACTTAGGTACTGGTTTTTTAAATCCAATCTGACATCCTCTGTCTTTTAATCAGCATATTTGTATCATTTACATTTAATATGATTATTGATATGGATACATTTATTTATTTTAAATTTTATGGATGTACAGCTTATTCACAATGCTGTGTTAGTTTCAGCTGTACAGCAAAGTGATTCAGTTATATACACATATATATATATGTGTATATACACCTTCTTTTCTGTATTCTTTTCCATTACAGTTTATCACAGGATATTGGATAGCGTTCCCTGTGCTATTCAGTAGGACCTTGGTGTTTATCCATCCTGGATGTAATAGTTTGCATCTGCTAATTCCAGACCCCCCGTCCCTTCTTCCTCCACCCTCTCCCTTGGCAGATATGGTTGCATATCTTTTTTCTTTCTTTCTTTCTATTTTTTTAGGACTGCACCCACAGCATATGGACGTTCCCAGGCCAGGGTCGAATCAGACCTACTGCTGCCGGCCACAGCCACAGCAATGCAGGATCCAAGTCACGTCTTTGACCTGCACCACAGCTCATGGCAACACCAGATCCTTAGCCCACTGGGGGCAGGGGGGGCAGGGATTGAACCTGCTTCCTCATGGATACTAGTCAGAATTGTTTCCCCTGAGCCACAATGGGAACTCCTAAATCTACCATCTTATTATTCACTTTCCATTTATTTCACCCATCCTGTGTTCCCTGTGTTCTCTCTTTTTTTGGAATTAACTGAGTTTGTAGGCTTTTAGTTATCTTCTTTGTTGGCATATTAGCTGTAACTTTATTGTTTTAGTAGTTGCTTTAGGGTTCGCAATATGCCCCTTTGCCTTATCATAGTCTCCCCTCAATAATATCATGCTGCCTTACGGATGATATAAAAATTGACAGCATATCCTTCTCAGTCTTTGTACTATGGTCGTCGTACTCTTCACATCTGTGTATGGCATAAGCCCCACAATTGTGTTACTATTTGCGTTTTAAATAGTCAATTACATTTTAAAGGAGTTTAATCAATAAGGAACAAAGTATTTATATTTACCCATATAAGTTTCCCCTCCAGAAGCTCCTAATTTCACCTGCAAATCCAAGTTTCCATATGGTATCATTGTCCTTCTGCCTGGAGGATGGTAGCATTAACATTTCTTGTTGTGCTGAATTATTTCAGCTTGTGTAAGGCTAGGAAAGTCTTTATTTTGCCAATTTTGAAAGATAGCTTTGCTGGGTATAGAATACTAGAATGGGAGAGTTGTTGGGTTTTTGTTTTTTTTTTTCCCAGTACTTTTAAGATGCTGCTTCACTGTTTCTACCCTGAATTATTTCCAGTGAGAAGTCTGCTGTCCTTCTCTTTTCCCCCATACATACTGTATCATTTTTGCTGTTTAAGTTTTTCTCTTTTTAATTTTATGGTACCATAGAATAATTTTACATGTGTGTTTGTGTGTGTGCACATGCACACCTAGGCTAGTTTAATTTCTTGGATGTTTGCATTTATAGTTCTTTTCAGATTTGGAAATTTTTCCACTGTTATTTCTTTAAATATTTTTTTCTCTTCCCTCTTTTCTCTCCTTCAAGGGCTCCGATTATACTTTTATTAAGCCATTTGAAGTTGCACCAGAGATCACTTTGCTTTATTAAATTTCCCCCTTTTTTTCTCTCTGTTTCATTTTAGATGGTTTTTATTACTATTCATCTAGTTTAATAACTCTTTTTTTTTTTTTGCAACATTGAATCTGCCATTAACCGTCTGGTATAGTCTTCATCTCTAGAAATTTGATTTGGATCTAATTTATATCTTGTATGTCTCTACTTAACATATTTGATATTTCCTCTAGCTTCTTGAACATATGGAATACAGTTATAACAACTTTTTAATGTCCTTGTATACTAATTCTATCATCTGTTCCATTTCTGGGTTAGTTTTAATTTACTTCTTTTTTCTCCTCATTCTGGGTAAAATTTTTTTCCTCTTGGCATATCTGGTAATTTTTTGTTAGATGGTAGATATTGCGAATTTTACCTTGTTTGCTCTGGGTGTTTTTGCATTCCCACAAATATTCTAGAGCTTCGTTTGGGGGGCATAATTAACTTACTTGGAAACAGCTCTATTCTTTGAGGTTTTGTTTTTAAAACTATGTTAAGTGGAATCAGAGCAGCATTTAATCTAAGGCTAATTTTCTCCCACTACTGAGGCAAACATATTCCTCCTACCCAATATCCCAAGAGTTATTTGAAACAGTCTGGGTTCTGAGATGGTTCCCTCTCACGTGGCTCTTTTTCTGGCTTCAGAGGTTTTCCCACATGTATGTGCTGATCAGCACTCGGCTGAGGAGTCAAGCAGCATTGCCCTGTGGAGCTTTCTCCTCTCTGGTGCTCTCCCCTGGAGACCCCAGCCACCATGTCTTCCCTGGACTCCCAGCTCCAGCTCCTCAGTCAGGGAGATAGTGGTTCATCTCATTTCCTTATCACCTCTCCAGGGGTCACTGGTCTTTGTTGCCTAATGTTCAATGTTTTTGAAAAATCATTCATTCATATATTTTGTCGAGAATCCATTTGTTTCTAGCAGCATGGTAAATGCAGACCCTGTTACTGAGTCTTGGAATTGTAGGAAGGGGAACTGAGACTCATTATTTTATTTATTTATTTTTCTTTTCTTTTTCAAAAAAAATGTTTTAGTTTTTGTTGTTGTTGTCTTTTGTCTTTTGTCTTTTGTCTTATTAGGGCTGCACGCACAGCATATGGAGGTTCCCAGGCTAGGGGTCCAATAAAAGTTGTAGCCACAGCCACAGCAAGGCCAGATCCAAGCCATATCTACGACCTACACCACGGCTCACAGCAACACCGGATCCTTAACCCACTGAGCGAGGCCAGGGATCAAACCCACAACCTCATGGTTCCTAGTCAGATTCATTTCCACTGCACCACAATGGGAACTCCTAAAAAATTTTTAATTGTAGTTGATTTTTTTCTTTTCTTTTTTAAAAAATTTTTTACTATAGTTGATCGAGACTGGTTCTTTTATTATCAGTATATTGTGAACATGCCCCAAAGCATCTAGCCCTACACATCTGTGGATGCTACCCTGAAAACTTGTCTGTGGAAAATTCTTCCAAATTCCAAGCAGTTCATAAATGAAAGTATTCCATAGGGATTTTCTCCAACTTGACCAAAAAGTCACACACGCATCTCCCTAAATCCAAACTAAACCTGCCCCGTGCTCAGCTCACTTTTGGTCAGGTTTCAAAAAGCCTGTGTTCACCCCATCAGGGTGATGGGGGGATGTCAGGGCAGAAGCAGACAGACCCCTCTGTTGTGTTCATTGTGTGGCTGGTCACACTTTTATAAAGTTTGCCACAAGAGGATTGTTTGTGCAATCTCCACACGTGAGGAGCCCTGGAGTGTGGCCTCATTAGCTTCAAAGTGAATCTGCCTCTCTGTTGTTCACTTCTAGTGAAAAACCTCAGTCACAACCTGGTCTGTGAATTTCAGGATCTGCTAATGGGTCACCACCCACCGTCAGACCCTTTGCTCCGCCCGAGTCTTCAGATGACGGGGCAGCTGGGGTGTCCTCTGCAGGAGGAGGCTGGGGGACTGGGGGCTTGCCGGCTGAGGTGGGGGGGCTGTCCCTTTTGGTCCTCCGTGCGTTTGGTGGCAGAGATGAGGGTAGGGAAAATGTCAGGTGCACCAGATCCATTTTTCTCCCACACGTGATAAAGACACCGGGATGACACCTTGATTTGTACTATTCGAGACAAATCTGGCGTCTAAGGACGCTGAGACTCGGTCCTCACGATCTCAGGGATGAAAAGTAGGTTTCCCAGGCACTGGCACTAGCGTTGGCTCTGCAAGCTGAGGTCGTAGCGCTCACCAACACGCAATGTCTCTTTCCAGAATCGAAGACCAGAGACAGATTATTGAACGATGAAATTTGATGGTTTTTTTTTTTTTTTTGAGTTAAGTAAACGAACACAAAGTGTAAAATACCCTACTAGCTGTTTCATGGAAGACAATTCTCACCCCTTGCTAGTGGGCCTCTAAGAAAAGTCGAGAACTGCTTCGAGCCATCCGTACAATTTGAGAAACACCCGGGGAACTTTTCCCAATGGGTTGCATTGAAGAGTTGGAAACGACTGTAGCAGACCCCTAGCAAAAAGCTTTACACAATTCAGCACTGAACTTCTTTCCCGGAAACTTATATTGGTCCGAAGAATACAGGTGAAAGGATGACGAGAGCTCTAGAACCATCTTATAGTGTATAACAATCAGGATACATTTTTTGGCCACACCTGCAGTGTATGGAAGTTCCCAGGCCAGGGACTGAACCCACATCACAGCTGTAGCCAGAGTCACAGCAGTGACAGTACCAGATCCTTAATCCACAGAACCACCAGGGAACTCCTGGATTTTGTTGTTGTTGTGGGTTTTTTTGCTTTTGGGGGGGCCGCATCTGCAGCATATGGAGGTTCCCAGGTTTGGAGTCAAATCAGAGCTGCAGTTGCTGGCTTACACCACAGCCACAGCAAAGCCAGATTTGAGCTGCATCTGCCAACTACACTGTAGCTCGTGGCAACACCAGATCCTTAACCTACTGAGCAACGCCAGGGATCGAACTCACATCCTCATGGATACTAGTCAGGTTGGTAACCTGCTGAGCCACGACGGGAACTCCCTCCTGGATTTTTTTTTTAATAGCCGTATTTCCAGTGTCCATGCTAGTAATATATTATGCTTCCCAATAATTATTTTTTAATACATCAAGGGCAGGGCCACATTATAATTTTATTGTCTCTAGACAGTTCA
Source organism: Sus scrofa (assembly GCF_054392235.1). Classification (NCBI taxonomy): domain Eukaryota; kingdom Metazoa; phylum Chordata; class Mammalia; order Artiodactyla; family Suidae; genus Sus; species Sus scrofa. The sequence goes on along the minus strand of NC_139395.1, from coordinate 220,711,750 downwards.
GGGGAACTTTCTTCCATAGAAATATTTAAAATTATATTTTACATTTAAAATATAAGAATCTTTTTCATTGAAAAAGAAAACTAAAACCCAGGCTGAATTAAGAATTAAGACATTTTCTTCAGCCCTAAAAGCTGTTTTCTTTCCTTCTGATTTTCAAAGAAATCAAGATATTTTGCGGTTCTCTAAAAGTTCCATGGACCCTAAACACTGTGTCTGGTAGATAAATCACCCCGAGTGAAGGAAGGCATGAGGCCAGTGACACGCAAGCCACCAGAGAGCAGGTCCCCAGGCAGAGGGAGGGAACTTGGGTTTCCCAGTTTCCTGTGAGAGAAGTTACCTGCTGCGTGACCACCTCCCAACATTTAGGCTGACTTCTTAGTCTGATGCCTGAGATTAGGGATTCTTCTTGGGGCTTTTTAATTCTTTTCAAAAAGAAGTATAAAATAGCTTTATTTCTGACTGACAATGAATGAGGTGCTCCAAGATTTCCTACTTAGGGACACTGGATTCTTGATGAGACAATCATTTTCTTTTTTTTTTAAAGCATAGTTGATTTTCAGTGCGGGGCCAATTTCCGCGGTACCGCAAAGTGGCCCAGGCGTACGTGTATTCCCTTTCCTAGGTTATCGTCCATCCTGCTCCACCCCAAGAGACTGGATCTCGTCCCGGTGCTGTACAGCAGGACCTCAGGGCTGAACCATTCGAACGGTTAGAGTTTGCACCTGCTAACCCCAAACTCCCCGTCCATCTCACTCCCTCCCCCTCCCCCTTGGCAACCACAAGCCTACTCTCTGTGTCTGTGCGTCTGTTCCTGTTTTGCAAATAGGTTCATTTGTGCCGAAATTTTAAATTCCGCATATAAGTGATCACATATCATAAGTGATAAATGGCATTTGTCTTTCTCTTTCTGACCTACTTCACTTAGTATGAAAATCTCTAATTGCATCCAGGCTGCTGCAAATGGCATGATTTTGTTCATTTTTGTGGCTGAGTAGTGTTCCGTTGTGTATATATAACACATCTTCTTTTTGTTTGGTTGGTTTTTGTTTTTTGCCTTTTCTAGGGCCACTCCTGCAGCATATGGAGGTTCCCAGGCTAGGGGTCTAATCAGAGCTGTAGCCACCAGCCTACACCACAGCCACAGCAAGGCAGGATCCAAGCCACATCTGTGACCTACACCACAGCTCATGGCAACGCCGGATCCTTAACCCACTGAGCAAGGCCAGGGATCGAACCCGCAACTTCATGGTTCCTGGTCGGATTCGTTAACCACTGCGCCACGACGGGAACTCCACACCACATCTTCTTAATCCATTCATCTGTCCATGGACATTTTTGTTCCCACGGATAAGTCACTTTCTGATGAATTACCAGGCCCACAGAAGTAGGGGTTTTTTTGGAGTTCCCGTCGTGGCTCAGTGGTTCGCGAACCCGACTAGCATCCATGAGGACACAGGTTTGATCCCTGGCCTCGCTCAGTGGGTTAAGGTTCCGGTGTGGCTGTGAGCTGTGGTATAGGCGGCAGACGCGGCTCGGATCCCACGATGCTGTGGCTGTGGCGTAGGCCAGAGTCTGCCCCTCCCCGGAGGGGCCCCCATTCGATTCTGATTTGGTTCTGATCACCTCACGGATGACAGCAGTTCCCAAAATGAACACGTGCAGCGGGACTGGGTGGCGCGTGGCAGCCGAAGAAGGAGACTTTGTTGGGGTTGGGTCTTCAGGCCCTGGGGGGTCAACACCAAGATGCCGTCCAGTTGGCAGGTGGGAGGGGGTCTCCTTCCTGTGACCCCGGCCTCCTTTGGCCTTTAGGGCAAGAAGCGGACCGAGCTGCCTGCAGGGAACAGGTCTGCTCCGAGCCCCGCCTGTGCTCTGCCCCTGGACCTACCTGATCTGGAGGCTCAGCTCTGAGACCCCGGAGAGTGGTCTGCTTGGCTGCCCAGCGCTAAAGATGCCAGCCTGCCTCCTTGTTCACTGACCCCCTCAGTCCCAGCTTCCTCAGCACCGCGGCGAGGAAGAGGGGTGCTTTGGGGGACAGGGCGCAGAGATTCTAATAGAAGGCACAGCGAAAAGGGAGTGGAAAGTCCCTATTTTTCCCAAGGTGGCACCAGAAATTTCAATCTGGTGATGTTGGCATTGATCCCTGACAGCATGTCAGTCGGATCATTAGGCAGATGGTTTGCAAAGATTTAGAAAACAGCAGAGACTCCAGCACGGAAATCCGTTCCCGGGGCACATCTCTGGCTTCCGGGTTCTAGACCCGTGGCTCCAGCCACCCAAGATGTAGCATCCCCCCCACACCGTCCCCCCGACCCCAGGCAGACCCATCCCCCATCTCCCTCTCCCTCCAACCTGCTTTCGGGCCTTCTGCTCAGGAAGGGCTTCACCCTACCCGGGGAGACCCGGACATCTGCCCCTTCCCCGCTCCCCTTCCCAGGTCCCCCAGCAGGTGCACTTGCCCTCTGGCCTCCCCTCCTCATCTCTCCCCCAGAGCCTCACCCACCCACCCCCGTGGAAACGTGCCCCACCAAGTGCCCTGGTTGGGCCAGCTCATGTTTTTCATGCGCCTTGAAATTCCCCTGTGCTCTTTCAGGGCAGGCTTGGATCCCACGGTCTGGGGCGGGGCCTGAGAATCTGCATTTCCTACAAGTTCCCAGCCGGTCCCAGGCCATGCTCTGCACAGCGAGGCTCTGGGCAGCAGAATATACAGTCTTCCTCCCTCAGTCCTGGGCCAGTTCCCCACCCCTTAGGGATAAGACCCCCCTCTCAGCAAGGCCCCCCTCTCAGCAAGGCCACCTTGCAGCAAGGCCCCCTCTGGCCAGGCCACCTCTCAGCAAGGCCTGCCTTCATCTCCAAACTCACCTCCATCAGATCCACCCAACACGGTTCCCATCAGCCGCCAGGAGCCAGCCCCCCCGTGGGCGGCCGCTCTCACTTCCTGGCCTTTGAATGCCCTGCACCTTCTCTCCTCTCTCTGCCTGGCCTCCCGCCCCCACGTCCTGTTCAGGTTTGTGTATTTCTGCTGACACTCAAGACCTGGTTCAAACTGTCCCCGGACTCACGGGCACCCGGAAGGAAGCAGGCTCTCCTTCATTCATGCCCCTCCCCCCACACGTGCCACCTTGTTCCGCAGCTAATGGTTTGGGCGTACCGTGGTCCCTCCCTCTGGACCAGGAGCCCTTGCGCAGGCTTTCCCGTCTCCCCAAGGGCAAGAGCCTGCCCCCTGGTGGTTCACTCCTGGAAGTGATTCTAGGGAGCAGGTGGGGGCTGGGAGGGAGGCCACCCCCAGAAGGGATGGGATTAAGCTCTCCGTGTCTTGGCTCAGGGACCCCCTCCTGCTAGGGCCCATCTGAGGACAGGCGGAGTGTGGGGGGTTGCCTCTGAGAAGGAAGACGCCGAGAAGGGAGTGCTGGTCCCGCTGGCCCTGCATCTCCCGTCACCACCCGCCAGGGCTTGGCCCCAGCGTTCTGATGTCCTGTCATTTCAAGACTTATGCGTGTTGCAGAATGGCTGTGCCGTCCACACGGAGGCGCCAGAGGAAGCTGGGCAGAGATCCCTGGTGTCACCAGGCAGAGGGCTGCCAGGCTGGCTCCCAGACAGGGCCAAGGGGACAGGTCGATCAGGAGGGTGGGAGACGGCCCAAGTCCCTGACATGGTGGGGAAGGGGGTGCAGCTCCCCTCAGGCAGGGCCCAGAACAGGGACCACCGCCCCGGGCGCAGGGTTGTGACCGCAGGATGAGGAAAGGATTAAAGAAGAGCCTTGTTTTCGTTAAGGACCCGGCGGGCAGGCTGACAGCCAGGAACTAGTCAACATGCGGAAGAGCTTGCGGGAAGGATGCGAAGCCTGTCCCGAGCCTACGGCCCGAACCCACAGCCACCGGGGGACCAGCCTCCAAGAACCCAGGCTGAGGACCAGGCCCTTCCTGGCCACCCCTCCTGCTCCATCCTCCCCGGGCCTCGGCCAGGGCTGACCTTCAGTTCTCAGTCCAAGACTTTTTAAATCTATTTACTTATTTATTGGCCGTACCCGTGGCACACAGAAGTTCCTGGGCCAGGGATCGAACCTGAGCCATAGCAGTGACGAGGCCGGATCCTTAACCCACGAGGCCACCAGGGAAGTCCTGTTTCAGAGACTTTGAAGTCGGACTGACAGTGATCCAATTTACAGAGAAAATAAAAACTGGAAAAATATCAAATAGATCATGGGCAAAGCTAAAGGGAAAGAGAAAGATGACTTGACGGGGCAGGAAAAATCAAGGAGTCCGCAGAAGCAGAGCTGGGAGGGAATGAGAAGGAAGCAGGGGCTTGGCGGGCCTGCTCGCGCGCAGACGTTCACGGGTCAAGAGGCAGGAGAGCGAATTCTGACTCCTCTTTAACCGGAAGTGTGAATATGCGAAATGAAAAACAAGAATCGCCTCCATGTGTGTGGTTGTCACAGCATCACCCTCTAACCCCTGCCGGCCTCCCTGGGACTCCTGTCTCTCCTGGGACGGGAGAAGGCCAAGCTCCCCCTGTGACCCCATCAAAGCTGGGGGTCCTGGCGTTGCCTGTGTCAGCAAGCGCCCGTTGCCGGTCGCCCGTTTTCCAAAACACTCAAAATGCGCTGCTTCGCAGGTTTGCTTCTCTTTCTGCTCCTCTCGATGCGGTTCCCTTCTCATGAGGGCCCTCAGCAAAGTAATCTGAACACGAAGCAGAACAGTGAAACACCCAAGACCCGATCTGGAGCCCGCGGGAAGCAAACCCGTGAAACGGGGCCGCTGCTGAATTTCCCTCCCAGTCAAGAGGCAGCTGGGGATTCGCCCGTTACCATCACATCTTGGGGTCAACTGGGGGATGACCTCAGGCTGGCAGTAAAGGCGGAATTCAATACTTAGCTGCAGGATCCTTGGGGAAATAACCCAAGTTTTCTGTGTTTTGTGTTTTTAAAAGACCAGAACTGGCAGTTTCTGTTGGGATGCAGAGGAAACGAATCCGGCGAGTATCCATGAGGATGCAGGTTGGATCCCTGGCCTCCCTCAGTGGGTTAGGGATCCAGCGTTGCTGTGAGCTGTGGTGTCGGTCGCAGACGCAGCTGGGATCGGGCGTTGCTGTGGCTGTGGTGTAGACCAGCAGCTGTGGCTCTGATTTGACCCCTAGACTGGGAACTTGCACATGTCACAGGTGCAGCCCTAAAAAGCAAAAAAAATTAAAAAAAAAAGAAATAAGATCAGATCTGTTCTTCAAACAAACGGTCTTTATATTGGAGCTTATTAAATGCTGAAGGTATATCATTAATATTAATTCAGGGAATCCTTCCCATGGGGGCGGAAGTGAGGTCGTTTTTCCCCGCAGTCTCTCAGGACAGAGCTTCAGAGCCGGAGGAGAGGCTGCCCAAGGTGTCGGCAAGGGCCTGATTCTCCGTGAGTCGCTTCCGATGCTGGGTGTCAGGGTGGCCCCGGAGCCCGGCTGTCTCCATTTTCCTGGTGACCTTCACCCACCAGGGCCTGTGGGACCAAGATCTGTGTGGCATTTGCTGCCAACGTTTTGCTGTGGCCGTTCAAGGCTCTGACTTGTGTTCTCGCGCAGACCAAAGCCCATCTGTGTCCCCAGAGAGGGGACAGCGGTGGCACCTTGAAGCAGGCCTCTATAGAGTCCACAGTTCTTTATAGGCCCGCAGTGGGGCCCAGGCTCCCCCGATGGGCGGGTCCCGGCTCAGGCCCAGATGCTGCTCAGGGGCCCTTCACCCGGAAAGACACCCGTGCAAATTCCAAGCGTGGAAACGATTTCCGAAGGGACGGGCAGGGGACTGTGGAGGGAGGCCAACCAAGGACCGAACCCCAGCGGACCCAGCCAGGCCGGTGCCAGAAGGAGGCTTCCTGGGGGAACGACGTAGAAACCTCAAGGTTGCTGGGAGCAGAGGGTGCAGAGAGCATCTCAGCCCGACGCCCAGAGCAGGAAGAGAAATCGAAATCGCCTCCTTTTCCGAACAGACCCCCTGTCTCGCCTGCAAGTGAGCCGTGTCCCCCGTGTTTGTGGCTGAGCTGTGGGCAACGTGGCCAAGGCTGTGGGAGATGTGGGGCCGCATCTCCAGGCCCCCACGCGGGCACCTGTTTCCACCTCCTGCATCTGAAGTCAGGGAGAACCTAGAAGCTGAGGCCCCCTGTGGTGCCCCAGGCAAAGCCGGCAGCCCCTGGCCCCACCCTCGTCTGTCTCACCGCCCCTCCTCTGGAGCCCGGCCAGCTTTCTCCCGTGTCCCCAGTGGGAACCAGAGCGCAGCTTTCCTTGAAATAAGAACACGCTCCCCGCCCTGAGGCTGCTCACAGGCTGCACAGCCTTGTTTCTTGGGCTTGGCTGCAGGTCCCTACTTCCTGGGTCAGCATCCCTGCACCCCAGGGAGGACAGGGCAGCCAGGGCCCTCCATGTGGGTGTTAGAGAAAAGGAGCCCTGCCTCCAAGCAGATGCACGGCAGCCCCAGTCACCCCTCAGCCCGATGTCCTTGTGCAGTGAGCAGCCTGGGCAACTGGATCGGGAATGGAGAGTAGTCACAAGAACCCACCAAGGGGTCTCACCTTCTTCTCTGTGCCATGAAAAGTGGCATGAAGAGGTGTCCAGTGCGGCAGCCCCTGCAGCCCCCAGGGAACTCAGAGAAGAAATGGGTGAGTCAGCAACAGAGGACCATCTGGACGCAGCAGAGGGAGCTTGGACTGGCTCCTTCACCCAGTTTTCAGGCTTAATCTTTCAAAGATTTAAAGCAAATGTGGTATGGATGCACAGCGGCCCCAGTCACCCCTTTTCAAAGGTGCTTATTATCTGTGCTATATCCAGAGAGTAGCCTCAAACTTCCCGTGGTGAGCAGTTAGGATGGCAGCATAGCCCCCAGTCTTGACCCCAAGATCACACTTCCTTTAAGTTGAAGCTTTTCAAATCAGGGAAGGTGTTCTAGCATCCCAACTCGGGGGCCGTAAAAGGCTCACTAAGGCAGCTTTGCTTTTGAGTCCCTGCTCAGGACGCTCCAAGAACCCTCGTAAGGCAAGGACGCGGATACGGAGTCACCTGTAGTGACCAGAAGGAACGAGAGGCCGGGCCACCGTCCACGTGGGGGGAGCAGCCGGGTGCTGTGGGCCCCTGTGCATGGTCAGCCTCACTGGACCTTGACTTTGGTTCTGTTTGAATATCCTGGAAGCTGCTCTTCACCCAAGGCCCTGCCAGACACAGAGGGGTCTCTCCTCCCGCCACCCTGCCGTGCCTGCTGCCCAGCGGGCCTCCCAGAGGGAGACACAGGAGTCGTCCTTGTCTTGCACCCACAGGGACGCTTTACATTCTGGGCCAACAACCACAGTTTCACCTGGAAGCTGGCTTGTTGATCTGCGCCACCTCCATTCACTCATTCCATCATCCAACAGGCACCTGCTGGGCCCGCACCCTCTGACCTGCCTCCTGTTCCGTGCTGGGATCCTGCCACACTGCAGAGGACGGGGTGGCCAGCCCAGTGAGGGAAGGAAGCACAGAGGACCGGTGACCCCCTTCTGCCATCACAGGAGAGGCTGAGGGCGGGGCGGAGCTGAGGCCACCATCGAGGGCCCCGGGGCTGGGCCGCTGCCGGCACTGTGCTTTCCCACATTGTCGTCCAGTTGGGAAGATGGCTCGTCCAGTCCCGGGGAGATGAGCATAGTAGCCCCATTTTACAGATGGGGGAACTGAGGCGCAGAGAGATGAAACAACTTGCCTAAAATCACAGGAGCCCGAATTTGAACCCAGGTGGTCTGGCCTGAGCCTGCAGTCCTAACCCCTGTGTGACACTTCCTTTTCAGAGGGTGACTTGGATCTGATCCTGGAAGGAGAAGCATTTGCAGGTGGAGAGGGAAGGGGCACTGCAGGCAGAGGGCAGTGGGGGTGATACCGACCTTCGGGCTGATCCGGGGTCTGCAGAGCCCCTTGGGAGGCTCGCCGTGGCTGGGGAGGGGCCCAGAGGGATCCCCAGAGGGACGGTTTGGCATGGCTTCCAGGCCGAGCAGATGCAGTCCTGCCGCCCTTCGTCATCCCAGAAAGACAACCCGGCCACAGAGGGTCGGACCAAGCCTGGGGGAGCAGATCCAGCCCCATCCTGGAGGGCTCGGCTGGAGAAGGACCTGGGCGCACCTGGGTTCGGGTGCAGACGGCAGCCCCCAACCCCACCTGGCTCTGGGGCTCAAGCTTCCAGCCTCTAATGTGAATGAAGGAATGTTTCTGGAAAACCTGCAGCGTCTTGCAGAGAGACCTCGAAGGTCTGTAAGACGTGGTCTCAGTCCTGAAAGAACTCAGAGTCTAGCGGGGGCCGTACACAGACACACACGCGTTCACACACGCACAGACACGCACACACAGAGAAATGACCCCGAAAACCCCTGCAACCGCCCAGCACAGCCCAGGAGGTGTGGCAGCAGAGGGCACACGGGCTCAGTCCAGGGCAGGCAGGGCAGGATGCAGCAGGCAGGAGAGAGGCTGAGGCAGGGAGCACCACCCAAGGGCCCTAATGGGAGCACGGGTCAGGGGGGTGGGCAGTGGAGGGGGACCCAGCGTGTGCAAGGAGGGAACGGGGAAGGGGGCGGCTCAATGCCAGGTCCTAATCCTGGGGCGATGGGAGCCGTGGACAACACCCAGCCCTCTCACATGTGCCCACACTGTGCGGGAGCGCCACACCGTGCCTCCCAGCGGCCCCAGGTGCAAGGCATCCACGTGCCTGTTTTGCGAGGGGAGGCGAGCTAGAGAAAGGCCAGGTAAGGTGCCAAGGTCACCCAGCCTGGTAGGAGCGCAGGGGCTGGGGTGGGGCCAGCCACAGGAGGTGGTTGGGAGGTGGGAGGGGTGGCACGGGGGAGAAAGTGGCACAGCCGCCAGAGGACCAGCTGGAGAGCCCTCGGGTGGGGCGGGAGGACAGAAGCAGGAAGCTGCGTTTAGACTGAAAAGGATGGGACGTGGGTCCCGAGCCTTCGGACAGCGTCAGGTCAGGGCTGGAAAAATGAGGCGAGTGAGATGCTTCCGGTGTGTTTTCAAGAGAAGGTGGTGCCTCTAGGGCACAAAGAGACAAGGCAGGGATACTTGGGTCGTTGGATGCATTGAACGCTGTGTTTGCAGGTTGCCTTGCCAACAAAGTGCTCAGAAAGCGCGAGCTCCGGGAGTGAAGGAGCGAAGGGGCGACTCTCCTCTCTGAGCCTCCTTCAACTGTGCTTAACAAAGAGAAGCCTCACGGGCCGTGCTCGGTTCCGATGTCCTCCTCCGATCCCACTCATCGGGGGTTTTCTTTAACAAAGGAAAATTTCACGTAACATAAGTCACCATTTTACAATGGACAATGTGGCAGCCTTGGGCACATTCGCAAAGTTATGCAACCATCAGTCCAACTAATTTCAGAACTTTTGCTTTTCTTTGGCCATGCTCATGGCATGTGGAAGTTCTCCAGCTAGGGCTTGAACCCTGGCCACAACAGCAACCCAAGCTGTGTGCAGTGACAACACTGGATCCTAAACCCACTTTGACACAATAAAACTCCTAATTTCAGAATATATTGATGGTTCCAAAGGGAAACTCGTCACCATTAGGGGGTCAGTCTCTCTTCCTCGACCCCCAGCCTCTGGCACCCACTGAAATCTGCTTCTGTGCATTTGCCTGTCCTGGGCACTTCATAGGAAGGCAACCACACTATAGGTGGCCTTGGGTGCCTGGCTTCTTTTACTCAGGGTAATGAGGCAGGGTTCCTCCACGTTGTAGCCTGTGTCACTACTTCATTCCTTTTCATGGGCTGAATACTATTCCACTCGATGGGTGGAATATGTTGTGCTTATGCCTCCATCTCTTGAGAAACACTTGAGTCTCCCTTTTCATTTCAGCAGACTCGGTCCTTGCCTTCTTGTGGCTGGTCCCAGAGCAACAGGATGGGGGCAAGTGGCCTCCCAGGCTCATCTGGCCTCCTTGCTCCTGCCTGGCTGCCTCTTCCCGTGGTCTTTTCAAGACAGGGCTCATTAAATACAGTGGATGGTCCAGTTCTGCCACTTGGCACCTGCACCGGGACAATTGCTTTAATGGTCTCCTTGGAAGGTCTCCCGCCACATCCAGGACTGGTCAGCCTAGCTCTCCCCTCCAATAAGGGATGTTCCTTTGTCACCATCTCTCCGCTTCCCACCCCACACCACCCCCCAACCCCCATCGAAAGCATCTCCTGTTTTATCAGGTGCAACCTTATTTTTTTTAATTTTTTTCCATTACAGTTGATTTACAGTGTTCTGTCAATTTCTGCTGTACAGCCAAGTGACCCAGTTACACATATACGTATATACATCCTCTTTCTCTCATGCTATCATCCGTCAAGGAAGCATCTCCCGTTTAGTCCCTACCGCGTTCAGGGAGGGGGAGAAACCTGGGCGAGGAGACGGTATGCGGGCCTCCCTGGCCCGAACCTTCTGGACCTCAGGGCGGGTCACAGAGCAGATGGCCCCCCATCCGTCTGTCCCTCCCAGGGGCCTATTTCCACACAAAACACCTCTTCAGAGACAGAACTTCATGGAGACACGTCTTTTCCCTGTTCCTTCAACTTCACCTAACTTCGTAGGTCAACCTTTTTTTTTTTTTTTTTTTTTGTCTTTTGTCTTTTTAGGGCCACACCTGCGGCATGTGGAGGTTGCCAGGCTAGGGGTTCAATCAGAGCTGCAGCTGCCGTCCTACATCACAGCCACAGCAATGTGGGATCCAAGCCACGTCTGCCACCTACACCACAGCTCACGGCAACGCCGGATCCTTAACCCACTGAGCGAGGCCAGGGATCGAACCTGTGTCCTCATGGATGCTAGTCAGACCCGTTTCTGCTGCGCCACGACAGGAACTCCGGGTTACTGCATTTGAACAGTGCTGCACAAACAGTTCCACCAGTGGGAGCCGCCCAGTGAGGTGGGCACACTTTTTATTTGCCAGTGGAGGGCAGCTTTGATGCTATGTTTGGAACGAACACGGGAGGAGTTATTCTTGAAGCAAATAATGACAACCAGCCCTTGACAACAGCTTGGGCTAAAGACCCAAGGTCGCGTCCAAGGGGATTGACGTGTCGGAAGTGAGGTTCCCTGCTCGGTGGCTTCCCTTCCCTGAGGCTGTTCTCAGCGAGCACAGGAGCGTGTGCGAGCACAGCGCCCAGGGACCCCTCCAGCCCTCCGGACTCAGGCGCCTCCCCCAGCGGGGATAATCACTGCACAGCGCCGCCCTGGGGCGCTGAAATCTAAACGCGTCCTGTGCTGTGTTCTGGCTTTCAGTTCCCTTGAAGGTCTTTGGTCGCTTTCCCTCTTGGTTAGACTCCACGTATTTGTACTGGCCAAGATTCTGGGTGGTTGCAGCTGCAGATCTTCCTCGAAGATTCTGCGCCTTGGACTCTGTGTTCCTTGAAACAGTTTAGCCGAGGGCCTTGCGGGTAATGAGGAGCCATGTCCCCCTGCAGAGGGGCTTCTGCAGGTGCCCTGGGCGATCCCAGGCGACGCCTCCCTTCATGAAATGTGGCACGGATTTCTGAGATCCCCAAGTTAATGCAAATGCAAACCATCTTTCTTGACATCATGTTTGACCCCTGGAACATTCTTTCTCTGGTTTTCCTTAGAAGGGATCTGTTCAGCATGTGTGCACAGGGGTCATTCCCAGATGCTCCTATTTATCTGTTCCCTGTGTCCTTAAATCCCCAGGTCCCTGGTGACAAAGACCGCCTAGCCTACCCTGCCCTGGCCTGCCCCAGAGCAGCTGGGCGCCTGCACCGGAAATCACCCTGGCCTACTTCCTGCTCCTTCGCGGAAGCCGCGGACTGGGGCTGTTTTCCAGGCAAGCTCAGCTGTGCATTTGAAAGGCCGCTGGTGTCCCTCCCTGGGCGTTCCTCCACCTGTGGGGCCAGGATGGTCCCATCCTGGTCTCTTGCCCCCGTCTTGCTGGACACAGAAGCATGGAGTTAAAACAATATGTGTATGAAAAGGGGCTCAACATCATTCATTATTAGAGAAATGAGAATCAAAACTCCAGTGAGGTACCACCCCACAGCGGTCAGAATGGCCATCATTAATAAGCCTACAGATAGCAAATGCTGCAGAGGGTGTGGAGAAAAGGGAACCCTCCTGCACTGTTGGTGGGCATGTAAGTTGGTGCAGCCACTATGGAGAACAGTATGGGTGTTTCTTATAAAACTAAAAATAGATCTAACATATGATAGCGCGATCCCATCTATCCGTAAAAGACAAAAAGTCTACCTCAAAAAGACACATGCGCCCCAGTGTTCATAACAACGCTGTTTACAATAGTCAAGACATGGAAGCCACCAGAACGCATCTATCGGCAGAGGAATGGATAAGGAAGATGTGGCGTACACCCGCAATGGAATATTACTCAGTCATAAAAAAGAATGCAGGCGTTCCTGTCGTGGCGCAGCGGAAATGAATCCGACTAGGAACCACGAGGCTTTGGGTTTGATCCCTGGCCTCGCTCAGTGGGTTAAGGATCAAGCGTTGCTGCAAGCTTCGGTGTGGGTCACAGATGCAGCTCAGATCGCCCGTTGATGCGGCTGTGGTGTAGGCTGGCGGCTACAGCTCTGATTAGACCCCTAGCCTGGGAACCTCCATATGCCATGGGTGTGGCCCTAAAAAGACAAAAGACCAAAAAAAAAAAATGCAATAGTGCCATTTGCAGCAACATAGATGACCTAGACCTGTAATACGAAGTGAAGTAAGTCAGGAGAAACGAAGACAAATATCATATGATATCATTTATATGTGGAATTTAAAAAATAACACAAATGAACTTATTTGTAAAACAGAAATATACTCACAGACATAGAAAAGAAACTTATGGTTACCAAAGGGGAGGGAGGAATACATTAGGAATTTGAAATTAATAGATAAATACCACTATATATAAAATAAACAACAAGGACCTACTGCATAGCATAGGAAATTCTATTCAATAGCTTGTAAAAACCTATAATGAAAAAGAATCTGAAAAAGAATATCTCTGTCTGTCTATCTGTCTGTCTACCTAGAACTGAATCACTGTGCTGGACCCCTCAACCTAACACAACCTTGTAAATCAACTATGCTTCAATTTTAAAAAAGAAATATTGAAAAAATCAATATATGTATAAATAATCAAGAACTGCAGGAGTTCCTGTTATGGCTCAGTGGAAATGAATCTGACTAGCATCCATGAGGACACGGGTTCGATCCCTGGCCTTGCTCCGTGGGTTAAGGCTGGTTGCCTCGAGCTGTGGTGTAGGTTGTAGATGCAGCTCAGATCCTGCATTGCTGTGGCTGTGGTGTAGGTCAGAGGCTGCAGCTCCAATTCCACCCCTAGCCTGGGAACCTCCATGTGCTGCAGGTGTGGCCCTAAAAAAACAAACAAAAATCCCTGAAGCCCCTAGAACACACTCAAGGCAGGGTTAGTGTGTTTGCACACAAAGGGTGGGGCTGAAGGGGGACCTTTCTGTCCCACTGGGACCCTTCAGCTCCCTCTTCCTGTCGCCTGGGGAAGAGCCTGGAAGGCAAAGTTGCTCCCTCCCTAGGGTCCCTGCTTCATTTTTGTGGCCCCCCTTAGCTCAGGGAGGGTCAGGCCAATCAGACTGGATGTGGAGGGGAGGAGGGGTCGCACGGGGGTGTTCCCGGGCTCAGCGGGGCTCCCTGAGAGGAGCGGTCCCCACTTCCAGAAGGTGACTCTGCTGGAAATGACACACCTGGAGACGCATGTGATGACCTCAGGTGTTCACAGGTGCAGCCACGCCTCTCACCGAGTGGCGTCGGGGGAGCACGACTCCATCAGAACTGGTGAAAAGAGACAGTGCAATAAATTTGTGCGCAGAAGCTTTAGTTCCCCAGGGATGTTCCACGGGCTTCGTGGGGGGTCACGCAAGGGGCTCCTGGACTCCAGGTCCAGCTCCACCACCCTCAAGCCACCTTGTCCCCCTGAGTTACTGTAACCGTGGCAGCGTCTAGGCGACCCCCGGGCGTTCACCTTGTCCTCTCTTAATCCCTACAGCAATTGTCTCCAGAGCAGAAACGTGTTCCCTTTGTCTCCTCGGATTGTTGGTGACACACGGGAACACAATTACCACTTGTGATCAGCGCATCAATGCTTTGAGGTCAATAGCTGCCCTTGGGTTGTTTTGAAAGCCCATTAATAGTAGTTTCCTATAATGCTCAAAGAGGTTAAATGTTCCTTCAGATATTTAGTTGATTCTATCTTTGTGCCCCAAGTCTTTTCCAAAAAGAAAAGAAAATAAAAAACTACAATGGTACAAAGGAAAATTTGGGGCCAGAAAGAAGGCAAAATATCGATTATAGGGAATGTGACTTGACGGGGATGGGAGAAGTTTTCCAGGGTCCCTCGTGGGCCGGCTGAGCCGTGGCCGTCTCTCCAGCCTCCAGGGCTCGGGACCAGCCATGAGCCGTGAACGTGCCCTTCCGAGGCCACGCCATCCCATGCATCAAGTCCAAGTTGTTCTGAAGTCCACACTGGGAATGGCTGGACCACTGGGACGCCAAGGGCAGATCCCAAGAAGCTGGGAGCGGGGCTGCTTTGTGCCCAGGAGTCTGTCCCCAGCAAGAAGGCCCCACAGAGGCCACCCCCAGTAGGAGCCTTTGAAACAGGCCACACAGCAAAGCCCCAACAAGGGGTGTGTGTGTGGGGGGGGTCTGTCTTCGTGCCTTCCACTCTCTCTTCCTCAATGTCCCCCCTCCCAAGGCTGCCCCCCCCACCCTATGAACTTGACCTCCCTATGGCGGACACATCTATCCCTCCCCACAGTGTGACTTCAGGTGTCAGTGGACAGGCGCGAGTCGGCACTTTCTGAATTGAGGGAAACAGAGCGTAGGCCGCCGCCTGCTCAGAAAGGCGCCTTCAGCACATGCAGAAATAGAGGGTCACACATTTCCGTTCATGAAGTAGGTCCCGGCCTCAGGTCCGAGCAAGCTTGCCAAGTCGCCTTGCTCTTGGGCAGTCCCACGGGCTCAGCTGGGCCACCTGGCTGGGCCAGAGCTGTCATCCGGTCACATTCCTCCATCCACCCAGTGTGGGTGTAGAGTCACAGGGACTGTGTCATCAGGGTGGCCCAGGGTAGGCTCTTGGCAGGCTGGCCCACAGCAGGCTGCCAGGCCCTGCCTCTGACCCCGCCGGCTGCCTCCAAGCATCACCGCGTGACTCAGGCTCAGCAGTGGCTGTCGCCAGGGGGATGCAGGCACATCCTGTTGACTGTTCACTCTTTGGGTGAGAGGTGGGCGGCCTGGAAGGCCCCGCAGGGGTGGGGGTGGGGGGATCAGACCCACCTCGGTGGGCACCTGCAGGACAGGACTGTTGGCTCACTGCCCAGCCATCTCCACGGCAGGCGCTGGGTCAAGACTTGTCTGTGTTGTCCCCAGAAAGGGCTTGGGACCCAGCAGAAGCTCCACCCAAGTCCCTCTTGTGTGAATGAACCCTGAATGAACTTCCTTCCCCTCTGGGTTTGAAAGAATCCATGTCTCCTGGACTTCAGAACACAAATGGCAATTCATCTTCCTTAGGCAGACCTTTGCCTGAGCACATGAGAAATGGGACCCCTGGAGTTTCTGCTGTGGCCTGGTGGGTTAAGGATCCGACCGCAGCAGCTCAGGTCACTGCAAGAGGTCCAGGTTCAATTCCTGGCCCGGTGCAGTGGTGTAACCACAGATGCAGCGCAGGTGGCATGGGAACCCTTCATTTCCAGGTTTTAACATTTTCCTATTTTTAGCAGAAAGTGTTTGCTTTATAAAAGCCCATGGTAAGACCATGGGCTTTGGGGCCGTCACCACCTGGGGGCCAACACTGGCTCTGCCATTTTCCTGCTGTGTGGCCTTGGGCAAGTGACTCAGCCTCTCTGAGTTGTTTGTTTTTTGTTTTGTTTTGGTTTGGTTTTGCTTTTGCTTTTTAGGATGGCATCAGTGGCACATGGAAGTTCCCAGGCTAAGGGTGAATCAGAGCTGCAGCTGCTGGCCTCCACCACAGCCACAGCAAAGTGGGATCCGAGCCTCCTCTGCGACCTACACCACAACTCACAGTAACCCTGGATCTTGGACCCACTCACTGATCAAGGCCAGGGACGGAACCTGCATCCTCATGGACACTAGTCAGATTCGTTTCTGTTGCGCTGGGCCGGGCGCTCCCACTCAGCATCTCTGAACTCGGCTTCTTCACCTTTAACGGAGGCGGGGGCCACCACCCTTCATGGGCTGCCGTGAAAATTAAGTGGGCCCCTGGAGCAGAGCAGCTCCTCGGTGTCGCTGGCGCACTTCTGCGCCTGCGCTGAGCGCCCGCAGCCACCCAGCCACGCAGCCTGCGCATGTGTGGGAAACCCGCCCTGGGGACACACGGCGACGGCTCGCGGGACAGACAGTAACTCCATCTGTATCACAGTCCCGCAGCCGGGGCGGCGTGCGTGTGGTCTGATCTTCAGGCTCAGAAACCGTCTCACGGCCCTTGTGATGCTGCACTATGAACAGTGCCCGCGGAAGGTGCCACCGAGCTGGGAAACTTCCCAGCAGGAGGACCCAGGCCCGAAACGGTGGCCCCGGTTCCCCCACCCCCACCTTCCCCCACACCCCCGAAGGCCCTGCAGGAAACCGTCCCCAGCCCCCAGCCTCCGACGGTGGAAATGACTAAGCCCTGTCCCAGCAGCCAAGGCCATCAGGTCAAATGTCCCCGCGGACCCCACGGCGGAGCCAAATCTTAAAAGCATTCTACTGAGAAGGAATTCTCGGAATGTCTTCCGGCAAGTGCCCCTCGAGGAAGCTGCACGTTTGGACTCCCAGGTCGCCCAGCACAGCCCCGCGGGGGCCCAGACCCCGGTCCAAGGGGGAGGGGGACACCTGTTGATAGTTGAAGCCACCCCATCGCCATCTGGAGGCAAATGGCTCCAGAGAGAGGGAGACGCGTCCCCACCAGCAGAAACTCCCTGCAGCTCCCTCTTTCCTCTTCTAGAAAAGTAAGGTCATTAATTGGAAACTTCATGAAACTTTTTAAAGTCTTTAAGTATATATCCCAATTTTTTGTTATTTTACAAAACCAGGAGAAGATCTTGATAATGATGAAGCCTATCTAGGATTCGTCAGCATACCTTCGCTTAAGGATATAAAATGTGTATGACACTAGACATGGCTTTTTTCTTTCTATGGCTGCACCTGCAGCATATGGACGTTTCAGGCTAGACGTCGAATCGGAGCTGCTCGCCTGCGCCACAGCCATGGTAACACCGGATCCTTAACCCACCGAGGGAGGCCAGGGATTGAACCTGCATCCTCATGGATACTAGTCGGGTTCTTAACCTGCTGAGCCACAACGGGAACTCCCCAGACATTTATTAATTAAAAAAATGTAACGTCATCACAGAAACTTTGGGGCTTGGTGCAGGGAGACATTCAAATGCTTCCACAGAGGCACTGAATGGAGCACCCTGTGCGCAGGCTCACAACCGGTTACTGCAGAACATTCTGAAGGGGTATTTGGAAACATGGTTTCTGCTCTATCCTCCCTGTGGCCAGGGGACCCACCTGGTCCAAGGTTCAGAGTCACGCCTTCCAGAGAATTCCAGGCAGGTGGCTGCCTCTGGGTCCTGTAGGTGGGTGTGAAGACGGTGGCCTTGGGAACATCGCCAGCACGCTTGGGCCCTTCCCCTGCGCCCAGGCCCCTAGACCCCCACCCCACCTGCTCACAGGAGCCTAACGTAAGGGCTTAGAGGATTCAAAACACAGTAGTTGCCTGTTAGGAGCTGTTACAGGAAGCAAACCGCTGCTGTAGGGTGTGACGGACGCCAGCCCATCCAAAGGTTTGGTAGGTGACAACAAGAGTCCTTGGGCAGAGATGCAGTCTGGCTCCTTGGGTTTGATCCCAGGGAGGCAGCAGTGAGTGATGGCTTGAATCGAGATTTTTTTTTTTTTTTTTTTTTTTGTCTTGTATTTTTAGGGCTGCACCTGCAGCACATGGAGCTTCCCAGGCTAGGGGTCAAATCGGAGCTGTAGTCACCGGCCTACGCCACAGCCACAGCCACAGCAACATGGGATCCAAGCCACATCTGCAACCTACACCACAGCTCACGGCAATGCCAGATCCCCAACCCACTGGGCAAGGCCAGGGATCGAACCTGCAACCTCATGGTTCTTAGTCGGATTCACTTCCGCTGCGCCACAACAGGGAACTCCTGAATCAAGATCTTAATTCTCTGCTTAGGAATTGAACCTGGGCAGCCTGGGTGAAAACCAGGAATCCTGGCCATGAGACTGGCTAGAGGCCCAAAGCAGAATGGCCCTGATTCGTGTTCCCTGTTTGAAAGCAAGAATGTCTCCTTGGAGAGACAAAGACTGTGAAAACAGGTATAAAGTTTATTGCTAGAAACACTACAACATGTGGGAGAGCACGCAGAGGAGTAGTTTATTTATCTAAAGCAGAAGCAAAGCAGAAATGCACACCCAAAGGAGGCGTGAGGGTGCAGGCATCCCCCTGAAGCGAGCCAGAGAGCTGACTTAAATCACTTAGATGGGACAGTTCTTCCGGGTCTTTGTTTTCCTTTGGCCAAGGATCCTGTTTTATTTCGCACACCTACTGGACCCAGGCCCCTCCCCAGTCTGCGTGTGCATCTTTTGGCCAAGATGGATTCCAGAGCAAAGGGTTCTGGGACGGTGTCAGGACTTCTTATGGCCTGACGCCCCCTCCCTCTTTGACCCTGAGGGGGTCTTTCTGTGCACGTGGAGTTGGGGAGGGCTCCTGGACGCAGGGGTGATTGAAGGGTCATCTTATCTTTTTATTCCAACAGAGCTCAGCTCCCGTCATTAACTTTCTCCTTGACGTGTCAAGGAGAAACAAGGCCCAGTTTACTCCGCCTAACAAGTCCCAGCTGGTTTCTTCCCCCCTCCTCCTGCTTTTTAGGGCTGCACCTGTGGCTTATGGAGGTTCCCAGGCTAGGGGTCGAATCAGATCTGCAGCTGCCAGCCTCCACCACAGCCACAGCGACGCCAGATCTGCAATCCACTGAGCAAGACCGGGGATCGAACCCAAGTCTTCATGGTCACTAGGTGGGTTGTTTCCGCTGTGCCACAACGGGAACCCCCAAGCCCCAGCTGTTGTCAGCCCAGGGGCCCATCCATCTTCTACCTCAAGTTGAAGGGACACAGGATGGAGAAGACAGCACGCAGGGAACAGAGAACGTGCCATGTGCTGGGGAAAGGCTGCCATTCCTGGAGACAGACCGTGCGCTATCTTTCACACCCTGGATGGATGGAACCTGGGGCGGGTGACGCGGGGCAGGGAGCAGAAGCAGGGGCGCCTGCTCCTGCCCAGAGGTTTACAAGGTGTTTTGTTGACCCTGCATGTCTTGGCCACCTGCGTTTTCCTGTAAGCCCAAGGCATTCCTCATATTCCCTCAACTCGCTTCTACACAGAAGTAATTCGATATTTATATGTTTACCTTCCCTTTGAAAAAAACTTAACAGCAGTGTGATGAATTCCACAGCAGGGGTGGTTGTTAGTTTATCGTGTGTCACAAGCCTCTAAATGAGCCGGTGGGGTGAGCAGGCCTTGGAGACATGGCTGCAGAGGAATGAGACTGGTTCCACCTGTCCCCCGGGCGGGGGGTGGCTGCCTCCTTCCTGCTGCCCAGCCAGTGCGCATGTGCACACGGGCCCTCACGCTGGACCAGGGGAGCCCCGGAGGTCCAGGTATCCTGGCTCGGCTGCCAAGGGGGCCAGCCTGACTTGGGTTATTTGACTGCATAGATCCGGCTACAGACCAGAGGATAATTAGATCTTTCCCCCAAACAAGCTGAGGTTTCTGCGTGAAGGGGGAATTCCTCCCAACCCTTCACAGCCTGTGGGCTGGAGGGACAGGTAACTCTCAGGAAGGTGGCGGGGTCATTCTGTTTCCCTGCCCAGTAAGGGCTGAGTCTCCCCGGGCCCAGCCCAGCTGGACAAACCAATGGATTGACCTGCCTGCCAGATTCCCGTGCTGTTCCCCGCGAGGGCTCTGGGTCCACCCACCTCCCAATTCCTTCCTCCTTCTCAAAGAAAATCAGCCCTTGGGAGCAAACTCCCACTGCCCCCCCGCCCCCAGCATCAAACTGGTCCACCCTCCTCTCCCGGCCTCTAGCCTCTAAGCCAGAAACATCCTCTCCTGCAAGGAATGATTTTCTCTCCCAGCCAAGCCCTAGACCTACTTTAAACCCTTCTCGTGGACTCTTAGGATCACCTTCTAGCTGGTCTCTCTGCCCGATCCCACTTCCCTCCAATCCAGCCTCCACTTGCTGCCGGGAGCGGGCTTTGTAAAATGCCGTCTTTTCGTTCTGTGCTTATGATGGATTGTTGCCTCTCCTTTTCTGTGGCACCGTCTACTGTCCATAATTTAGGTGCCCCAGGTGCAGACTCCACCCCCCCACCTCCTGGCCACCCCCAACCCTCACACCACCCCCTGCCACGCTAAGCCTCAGGATACTGACCCACCTGCAGGCCCCAGGGCCTTTGCACATGCACAGACTTCTTCAATATGCCAGTACCCCGATCTCCCCCCTTTCCAGCCTGGCACCTCTCCCTCAGCTTTAATCCTTGGTATCCAGGGCAGATCATCACAGCATCTGTGGTTCTCTGCTCTACTGCTCCCAGGGTTTTTTGCATAATAGGTGTCAATAAATGCCAGTAGGCTTGAGCCAGATCTAGATCCTAAGCTCCATCTGCCAAACTGGTCTGTCTTCTCAGCAATCTCTCCTCTGAGCCGGTTCAAAAGCTTCTCTTTACCTAGTGCTGGGCAGGGGCCAAGGAGGAGCTGGGGAGGAATGACTGAGGACCCTCTGCTGCAAGGGCAGGGCCAGAATCCCCGCTGATGGGCAGACTCTGGCTAGGTAAGGGAAGGCCAAGTGCCCAGCTTAGCCAGCGCAATTCAAGGTCAAGTCCCCTTCACACAGCTGCAGAAGTACAAGCAAACCACTAGCTTATGAGTTAGGCTTTTCATTAGGCCTTAGAAATCTCGGGCTAATGTTCCGAGGCCTTTCCTAATGATGGGGCTGACTCTTCAAGGAGAGGGGCACCGGGAACGTGCCACACACGGGCACACGCACAAACTTCTTAATGGGTATTTTGCGGAGCCCCTCCATGGGGTGATCTTAGCAGCTCTTTTTTCAAGGGCGAGGGGTGGGTTTCTAGGGACTTTCCAAGTATGTTAGGAGCAGAAACCAGACACTGTCTTGCTGATGGGCACACAGCGATCCCAGAAGTCACCCTTCCACACGTACCCGCGCACACACACATGCACACATACGCGTGCACACGCGCTCACGGAAGCCCAGCCAGCCTGCCCCGCTGTAACCCCGGGGTCGGGCTGGCGAATAGGAAAGTCCCGCGCTTCCGCGTCGCCAAGCCGGGAACCTGCCAGCTCAGGAGGATGCAGAGCGCGGCGCCCGCCCCGCCGCCGCGCCGCCACACCCAGCAGACGCGCGCACGTGGCAGGCCCGGGCCGAGGCCGCGACGGGGGCGGGGCCGCCAGGGGAGCGGGCCGCTGGGCCTTTAAGGGGACGGGCGGGGCGGGCCGCGGTCGGGGAAGCGCGGGGCCGACCCGGGCGCCGGGGAGGCCCAGGCCCCGCCCAAGGCCCCGCCCAAGGCCCCGCCCCGGCTCCCGCCGCGGCCCGGGCCCCGCCCCCGCCCCGCAGGCCGCGCCCCCTCCCCCGCCCGGCGGCCGGAGCCTCCTCTGGCCGCTGTGGGGCCGCCGGCGGGACGCCCGGGGCGGCGCGCGCAGGAGGAAGCGCGCCTGGCCGCGGCCCCGGGAACTGCCCAGACGCCCGAGTCGGGAACGCGAGCCGCCGCGTCCCCATTTGCCAGGTGTGCGGGGTTGGAGACGCAGTCCCGGGCCGCGGCTGCCGTGCGCCGGCCGGGCTTTTCCTCCCGCTCACCCCGCCCGGCTTCCCGGCGCCCGGGGCCGCTCCGCCAGCCGCCCGGCTCCGGCTCGCCGCGCCCCCTCCCCGCCCTCCTTGAGCCCCGGCCGGCCGTGAGCTGATGTCCTGAGCTCGCCGCCCGCGGGCTCTGCGCCCGGCCGGGGACTGCCCGGGAAGTTGGGGCGAGGCGCGCCGGGTATGCGCCATCACCATGTCCAGCCTGGGCTCGTGGCTCGGAGAGGTCCAGTGGCTGGTCTTGGTGGGGCTCTTCGTCGTGGCCCTGGGCACGGTGGGCCTGTACCTGGCGCAATGGGCGCTGGCCAGCGCGCGACCCCGCTCTCCGAGGCGGGCGGCGGAGCCTGGCGAGGGCCAGCGCCCCGAGTCGGATGCGCTGCTCGCCTGGATCCTGACGCTGAACAGCTGGAGGAGCCAGTGGCAGGCCGCCTGGGTGACCGCCCTGAACGATGAGGCCAAACGGAAAGGGGTGAGTTTCTGTGAGGGCCCGTCGTGCGGTGGGGTCGGGTGCGGTGATCTCGGGGTGCCGGTTCAGGGCTAGCTCGTCTTCCCTGAAGCCTCACCACAAGCTCTTGATTGATTCAAGCAGCAGGGCATCCTTGAAAGTTAGGAGAAAGACCTTGCAGAGTTGAAGCCCCGTGATGAGGAATCAAGACAACAGGGTCCGATTTTATCCCCCAAATAGGAGGTGTGGGGGGCCCTAAAATTCGCCCGCGGGATAGACTGGCTGTTGGAGAGACTCGTCAGGCGGACTTCGTCCCCTCGTAGCTCATACCTGCCTTTCCTGAAGTCCCAGGTGGAGTCCAGTATTCAGTTGGGCACTTAACTGCTTTTGCATCAGATACGCGAATAACTGTGAACCTAATCACTTCCGTCTATGGAGCTGAATTTCACCCAGAATGTGTTTCCAAAAGGTTTGCATTCCTACGAGTTTAAATTAGTGACTCGCGGGCCAGCCACTTGCCACACACGCACTGGGGCCTTTAGGTACACATGTCGTCTCTGAATCGTCCCAACTCCTGGGACAAAGGCAATGTCAAACATTTTGCCGTGGGGGCAACTGAGGCCTGGAAAAGTTAGGTAACCTGCCCAAGGTCACCCAGCCTGTGGGTGGGAGAGCGAGGATGTGAGCCCAGCTACCTCCTACCTCGAACCTCAGGCGCTGATGACAGGACTCTGCCGCCTCAGGCTCCTGTGGTTGTTCCTTGTCTGGTTGATGCCTTGGTGCTTTATTTTTACTTTCAAGACATCTTGCTTTAATGGCAAGCTCCTGGCACCTGCTATTTCCAAGCTTTCCATAGGAGGACTTTGGGCCTGATGGGTTTGGCGCACTACCTCCCAGCCTTTGCTGGTCCTCCCTGCCCCCAGGTGCATATATTCTGCAGCTGCTTGAGAGCTCCATGGAGAGGCCTGTGGCCTTTTGCTTTGGACATAGCGAGTGCTCTGTGTCTGGGCCATCTGCCTTCGCAATGTCCCACGCTGGGCCCTCAGCCTTGGTGCCGTGGCCGTGGCCCACATAGCCATGGATTTAAGAAGCAAGTGTTTGGAGCGTGAATGAGCCTCAGTCCAACTGAAGACTGTGTTCTGGACTCTGGGAAAAATAACTGTACCTTTTGGATGAACAAAAGCCTTCGGAGTTCCCATTGTGGTGCAGAGGAACTGAATCCAACTAGGAACCATGAGGTTGCAGGTTGTATCCCTGGTTTCGCTCAGTGGGTTAAGGATCTGGCATTGCCGTGAGCTGTGGTGTAGGTCGTGGATGAGGCTCGGATCCTGAGTTGCTGTGGTTGTGGTGTAGGCCGGCAGCTGCAGCTCCGGTTAGCCCCTAACCTCCATGTGCCCTGAGTGCGGCCCTAGAAAAGACAAAAAGACAAAAAAAAAAAAAAAAAAAAAAAAAATAATCCTTCAAGGTCATTTGTCTGCTGGCTGCCATGGTGCCTGGGATTGGTGCCCCAGCCACCAGCACTGGACAGCTAGCTCTTCACAGGAGCCACCCATCATCTCGTAGGCATGAGAGCCGTGTGACCTCAGCTACGTGAGCAAACACAGATTTGTTTCCCCACGAAGCTGCTGGCATTGACCCCTGGCTGACCCAGTGTCCCCGGCCGCAGTCCTGGGGCCGGGTACACTGCAGGCTGGAGTTAGGAGCTGATGAAGAGCCTGTCCCAGCTGGATGAGGCAGGGGATGTGGTGTGGGCCGCTGAGGCTGCTTCTCACCCTTCTGGGGGCTGTAACACACAGGCCTGTTGGTGAGTGATCTGGAGGGTCCTGGTGGTCTCACCCTGGGACCCCCGAGTCCGCCAGAGGCATGGCCCGCCTTCCTGGGAGTTTGGGACAGTCATGCTTTGTTCCCTGACATTTCCTGACTGGCTTAGAACCTGTGATTGCTTGCACATTGCCCGTGTGCCTGGCACGCCGGAGAGAACAGAGGCGATCCCTGCTCCAGAATCTGTCTGCAGCCAGTTGGGTAACGCTGAGAACACGGGAAAACACCTGAAGGTTTCAGAGGAAACCTTTTGCCCCACACACTTGAATCTGTGTGTGGGAGGAGGGAGGGCGGGGAGCGAGGTCGGGCTTGTTTGGATCTTCCGTGCCCTCTGCTCTCCTCTGTATCCTGCAGAGGCTCAGACACCAGCTTTTCCAGAACCCCTGCCTGGAAGGGGTAATGATGGACCGGATTTAAGCTCAAAGCAGCTCTGAGTCCTCTCTGACAGTAGATTGGGTGTGGTTGTGGTGGCAGGGGTGTGTGTGTGTGTGTGTGTGTGTGTGTGTGTTGAGGATAGGGTGGCATGTGTTGCTCTGCCCTCCCTGGTGCCTGGAAGTGGGGCTTGATTTGAATTCACATGAGGGTTCTGCAGGCTGCTAGGCTCTGGGTAACTCCTCCTACTGCCTTGGCACCCCCCTTCCTCCTCTCCCCGCCCTGGGCTGTCACCATTGCGGCATGGATGGCAGCGTGGGTGCGCAGGCTCTAGTGTTGCATTAGTGGGTGTCCTGACCCGGGAGCCCGCCCTGTGGGAGCCTCCCTCTGCCCTCCCTCCAGCTGGATCCCTGCTAATCCCCGATTAGGGTTGACACTCCAAGCCCGCACTTGGCCCAGAGAGCCCCAGCTTAGTGGCCCCCTCCTGCCCCCACCTGGCCTATCTCTCTGCCTAGAGAGAGGAGACCCCTCCTCTGGCTATCACTGGGGCACTTGGGGACACAAAGCAGTAACTCAGCCATCCCCAGCGTCTTCAGTGAGCGTCTCTCCTCCCGTTCTGTTTTACCCCAGCTTGTATTTTCAGGCTGAAAGGAACCCTAGACCTTCCTGGTGGAGCCTCTCCCTTCTCCAGAAGGGCAGACCAAGAAACCTGCTGAGCCAACCCAGACCCTGGCCAGGGGTCTTCATGGGCCATCCGCATCTGAAGTCACGGTCCCCTGTGGGGTCCAAATTGGATCACCTTTTGACTTGGAGACCCAAATGTTCCTTTTGGTTGCGGTCCAGCAGGAAAGGCTAAAAGGGTAGGATTGCTTCAAGAATCATCCCTAACAGTGGGGCCCCTGGCTCCCGGGGTCTGAGGATAGGTCAGTAACTCGTGGATCTCCTTTGACCCTGGATGACCAGTGACTGTGGCCGCCGTGCAGGTTCCCTGTGTCCCAGGGGCTCATAGGATTTCGACCTGACCCTCACACTGAATGATTAGACAGGATGGTGAGCTGGGGAGCCAGGGGAGGAAACCATGGCTGGTCTTCCAGCTGGCCGGGCAGGTGCCAGGTGTTTGGGGAACACTGGCAGATTGCCTGGCGAGCCTTGAGAAAATACACAGGCCTGCCCCACCTCCCACTTCAGCCTTAATAGGTTGGTGCGGATGCAGGGAGCTTGCTGTATGGCTCACGAGTTCCCCAAGCCAGCTCCTCACTAGTGAGGAGCTGCTGGACACACACAGTGTCTGTTATCCAACCACCAGTCAACCATCAGCATCCCCTCCCCCACTGCCTCTCCACTCTGGCCTTGCAAACACCCTGTTCCAGCTGATCTGATTCCAGTTTGGTTCCGGAGAACAGGAAGATCCCAGAACTGGCTCAATCTCTTGACTAGGAATGAGTATCAGTCACCACGCTAGGAACTAATACCTTATTATCCAAAGGCAATAGGTGAGGTTTTCCCTTTGGTTCTCCTGCATTTAATCAACCTTTACAAAGTGGTTTTGGGGTGACAATCACCCCAGCAGTGGTCCATGCCCTTGTCACCCAGCTGGCAGCTCCAGGGCTGCTATTTCCACCGCAGGTCATTATCAGCTCTCGTGGCCTCATGACCCCTGCCTGTGGGCTGGACAGCACTTCCCTCCCAAGGATGCCATGGCCAGGCCATGTGTGGTCCAGAAGCAAGGACCATATTCTGTCTGGGCTTGTCTGGGAATGGGCCTCTCCAGCAGGCCCAGGCCCTGGGTGGGAGGGGGAGGGTCACTGAAGCTGTTTGTTTCTTTAGTCCTTTGTCCCAGGATTTTTTTGGAGGAATGTTCCAAATGCAAGTAACCAAGACTATAGGACAGTTTGTGGTCTTCGTGGGGGGAAAAGAAAAAAAAAAAAAGAGATGCCGTGTGAACTTAGAACATGTTATTAATAGCTCTTACTTGTATATGCATTCGCCAATTTGAAAAGTAAATAAAGTGACAAGACCTGGAAGTTTTCTTACTCTGTCATGAGCTTCCGGCATGTGGTACTTCCAAAAATTCAAGCTCCTAGACCACTGATGGCGGTCACAGTGTAAGAAATCAGCAGGCAGGCATGGGGCGGCACCCTTGGGTCAAGGCCATGGACCTGCCCCTCCCTGCGCCCTCCACCCTGACCCCCAAACGGGCTTCTCTCCGTTGCTCAGACATTCAGTGTTCTTTCCTGCGTGGGGCCTTCCCACTGGGCATTCCAACACTTATTTAAGCCTCTTCCTTATTTAACCTCTGTCAGTATTTCAGGGCTCAGTTCCAAGGTCCTTGAACTTCCCCTTCTGCAGAAGATGCTGCCCCAGCCCCAGCCCAGAAGTACCATGTGGTCACTGGTGCCCTCATCAGCCCCTGGGATTGTCAGGGAGGCCCGAGCCCTGTCTGCTCAGGCACAGCCCACCTGGTGCCCAGAGGACAGCTGGCTCAGGCCAGGCAGTGGTCAGAGCCTCAATAACAGGCTCTGTTAGAAACTTGTCACTGGAGGAGGGAAACTGGTGGTGTGCCTCACCCTGTGTGGACACAGGCCTTCCCTGCTTGGGATCGGGCCAAGCCTGGGCCAGACAAGCTGTTTAATGTGCTTTGTTTTTCACATCTAAAGAATCAACGTTAAAGGAGGCTCACTGATGACTTTGCAAATTGTCAATAGAAACCAGGCGTAGATGCCAGTTCAGGTTGTTCTTTGCACGCAGCCATTCTCTCAGCGAGCCCGGAATTGAGGGGAAGGAAGAGTGGGTGTAATGTTAATATCAACTAAAATGCAGCCAAAGCTCACTTCCACGCCCATCGGCCCCTCGTGGGTTGCTGAGGAGGGAGGCGACGTCTTGAGCCGCTTGGAAGGGCTGTGTGTTCACTGCTTAGGCTGGAAGACAGCTCTGGGGCTGTGTGTGACCTTGGGCAAGCCCTGACTTCTCTGTGCTTCATCCGTGGAAGCTTTGGGTTCAATGTGGAAAACAGTATCCACTCTGGATGAGATGAGGATGAGATGAGATCTATATGAGACCTTTCACCAACAGAGTCAGTAAAGGTGGGCTGCTTTCTTATAATGCCTTCCTTAAAAAAAAAAAAACAAAAAAACTTTATTTTTTTTAACTGCTTTTAGATTTAGAGAAGAGTTGCAAAAAAAAAAAAAAAAAAAAAAAAACAATTCTGTGTCCGTTTTTTCCTCACCCAGGCTTTCCTAAGGATAGCACAATGATCAGAACCAAAAATTAACACTGGTGCAATGTTACTGTAATTCATAGTACAATGATTTTAACATTGAACAGGATAGGATATTAACATTGACACAATGTTAATATAATTATAGTAGCAATATTAACATTGTAACAGTATAGGATAGGGTATTAACATTGATACAGTGTTACTATAATTCATAGTATGATGACATTAACATAGAACAGAACAGGATATTAACACTGACACAATGTTACTATAATTCACAGTACAATGATATTAACATTGAACTGTATAGGATATTAACATTGGTACAATGTTACTGTAATTATAGCACAGTGATATTAACATTGTAACAGTATAGGATACCATATTAACACTGACACAATGTTACTATATTTCATACTACAATGATATTAACATTGTAACGGTACAAGACATTAAGGAAATTTTTAACTAAAACTAGAGCCCCTACTTGAATGCCTCTACTTGAATTTCACCAGCTTTCCACCAGAATTTTTTTTTTTTTTTTTTTTTTGCTTTTTAGGGCCCTGCCTGTGGTATATGGAAGTTCCCAGACTAGGGGTCAAATTGGAGCTGCACCTGCCGGCCATAGCCATAGCAATGCCAGATCCAACCCGCATCAGTGACCTACATCACAGCTCACGGCAACACTGGATCCTTAACCCACTGAGGGAGGCCAGGGATCGAACCCACATCCTCATGGATACTATTTGGGTTCATTACTGCTGAGCCACAAAGGGAACTCCGCACCAGTATCTTTTTAATCCTTTTATCATCCCAGGATCCCGTTGAGGTCCTATGCGGGTTGACTTGTCCCCTTGCAGTTGTCTCCTACAGTCTGTAACAGTTTCCCAGTCTTTCTTGTTTTTCATAACCTTGACAGCTCTCAAGAGTATTGATTGTTGTTTTGCCCAATATCCCTCAGTTGGGTGTTTTCACACAATTGCACTGCAGTTACGCAAACCACAGAAGTGATGTGCCCCTTTCAGTGTCCTGCATCTCAGGGTTTGTGATGTCAGTGTGGCTTACCACTGGGGACAGTGGCCTGGATCCCTTGGTTGAGGTCATTTCTGCCAGTTTCTCTCTTTTCATCTTAAGTCTCCTCTCATAATTTTCCCCGTAGTTAACAAGTAACTTGGGGAGATACATTGAGATTGTCCAAGTCCGGTTACTCCTCATGCTTTTGCTCACTGGTTTTGGCATTGAACATCTGTATCTAGTTTGCAACCATTGATTTCGGTGGAGTTTGCCTAATAATGATTCTGTTTCCCTCTCTCCTTCTACATTTATTCATTGGAATTCTACTGCAAGAAAGAGCCACCCCTTCTCCTCCATCTGTGTATTTACTTGATTGTTTATGTCCATGTGGACTCATGGATATTTATTTTATTTTATGGGTTATAATCCAGTCCTCTGGCTATTTATTTTGTTGCTTAAACCTTTCTTGTTTTGGCCATTAGAAGCTCTTTCAGTAGAAGTAGCCCCTGGTGTTATTCCGTGTATATTTACATGCAGTATATATACACATGTGTTTATGTATAGTTTTGTTTCCTTTTTTTTAAAGCACTTCCTTACTTTATGTTTCCACAAGATGTTTGCTCTAGACATGTCTTTTAGCTTCCTCTCCCCCGGCCCTGGATTCAGCCACTTCTTCAGGCAGCCCTGATTCCTTTTACTGGAGATGTGTTTAGAAGCCAAGATCTGGGCATCAGAAGTGCTCAGCACTGCTGGGACCTCATTGCTTCCAGATCTCTTAGTGGGCAGACCTAGGAAGGACATGGGTGGATGCAGACCGTCTGTCTATACGCGTCTGTCTGTCTGTATATTCAAACCCATGACTGTGCTGACACCCTGGGTTCCAGGTCAGTGGCACAGAGTTCATTGTCATTTTCATCTTCCCCTTTCCTTATCTTTAACTTCCTCTTCCACGAGTGAAGCATCTGGGACTGATTACCTGTAACATATTTATCTGGTCAATTCTAGTACACACATAAAGCATAAAGTGCCTTTTTTTTTCCTTCTTCTTCTTCTTTTTAGGGCCGTACCTGTGGCATATGGAAGTTCCCAGGCTAGGGGTCGAATCAGAGCTACAGCTGCCTGCCTACACCACAGCCACAGCCATGCAGGATCACCAACCCACTGAACAAGGCCAGGGATCGAACCTGCATCCTCATGGATACTAGTTGGATTCACTTCCACTTTGCCACACAGGAACTCCCCACATAAAGTACTTTCTGAATTGCTATGTGGTACCCATGTGGGAAACACATTTACTGATTCGCTGTTAGCATTTTCGAGCAGCCAGGATCCTGTTTTCCACAGTGTCTGGGATAGATCTGTTTCCTGGCCTTTGGTTGGTTCTGTGTTTTGTGGTGCATATAGGTTTGTATTCTATCTGGGGTTCATCCCACATCCAACCTTTTTTTTTTTTTTAATCCATCTTTAGCCAGTAATTCAGGGTGCCACCTTGGTCACACACTGCTTCCACTGCTGTTTTACTCTCTCGGTGTATATTCCTGCCAGTTCCTGCCACTTGCTTTCCCCTGTGGACGTGAGGTCTTGCTTTAGTCCAGCGGGGCAGAGGCCTGCCCTCGGACAGGGTCTGAGTTTGCAGTTATGCTGTACACACGCTCAGCTGCCTGCAACTCAAGGATTCGGCAGCCAGAAAGAGGAAGGGAGCCTAAGCACACGGAGCTATAAGGAATGACTGGCCAATGGGGACCTGCTGCCAAGCACAGGGAGCTCTACCCAGTGTTCTGGAATCATCCGCGTGGAAAAGAATCTGAAAGAGAATGGATGTGTGGACATGGATCACTGAGTCACTTTGTTCTACAGCAGGAGTTTTCACAGCCTCGTACATCAACTCTGCTTCAATAAAACTTCTAAAAAATGAAAAAAGCAAAACATAAAAAAAAAAAAGAAGGGAAGGGAAGCTTGGGGTCCTCATTTTCACTTACTCCTGTGTTCCCTTTGTGAGGCTGCCCCTTGACATTCACTTTCCTAGCAGAATATTTTCAGAGTTTTCACACAGAAGGCATCATAGATAAGAGGGCACCGCCTGCATCTTCGGATGGGCGGGGCAGGTGGCAGCCTCTGGGCTGCTGGAGGTGACGTCCTGTCTCCAGGCTGATGCAGAATGTGGCTGCTTTCACACGCAGTCCCAGCAACTGTAATGACTCCTGGGATGGGCGGTTCCCTGCGTGGCACTGGGCTCTGTGCTGGGGGCATTTCTTTCAGCCCCCGTGGCTCAGTGATGTCATCCCCAAGCCACTGGCCAGCAGGTCCCCGCAAAACAAGCTCCAGCCCAGGTTTGGGCTGGGCAGGTGCACATTATTGTCTGTGGAACGATGGTCAGTGGGGACCTGCTGTCCAGCACAGAGACCTCTACCCAATAGTCTGTGACCATCTATGTGGGAAAAGAATCTGAAAGAGAATGGATGCATGTCCATGTGTAACTGAGTCACTTTGTTGTACAGCAGAAACGACCACAACCTTGCCAATCAACTGTATTTCAAGAAAACCTAAAAAAAAAAAAAAAAAATCAACCTATTCTGGCTACAGAGAAGGCCAGCAGAGCAGCCCAAACCATGGCTTCCTCACCCTTGAGAGGGAGATTTAATTCTCCCCTGATGTTTAGGGGGTGAGATAGATGTTGCTAATACAGGGTGGGGTTAGAAGCCTGTCACTGCCAATGGGCTTTGTGCATTGATTCTTGATCCCCAGCAATTCCTAAGAAACAGCCCCGCGATGACTTCATTCTGACCCATCGGCACTGCACTTGCCAGAAGGGCTTTGGTGCCGTTTTGCAGCATTTTTATCCCCACCCTGATCATGCCTTTGTAGTTGGAGCTGGCTCGTCACAGCTGAGTCTTGGAAATAGATGAGATACGGTGGGAAGTTGTGGGGCTGAATTTCTTTTTTAACCCCTTGATCAGAACTCACTGGACTGTGCTGAACTTTCTGGAGCATGTTAGGAAAAGAGATCAAGAAGGTGTTCCCATCATGGCTCAGAGGTTAACAAACCCAACTAGTATCCATAAGGATGCGGGTTCAATCTCTGGCTTCGCTCAGTGGGTTAAGGATCTGTCGTTGCCATGAGCCGTGGTCTAGGTCCTAGACACGGCGCCGATCCCGAGTTGCTGTGGCTGTGGTGTAGGCTGGCAGCTGTAGCCAATTGACCCCTAGCCTGAGAATCTCCATATGCTGCGGGTGCAGCCCTAGAAAGAAAAAAGACCAAAAAAAAAAAAAAAAGAAAAGAAAAAAGAAAAAAGAGAAGAGATGAAGAAGAGTTTTGTTTCGGTCTCGTGTTATTGGCACAAGTGCTCAGCCTCTAAAGAGAACTTACTTTTAAAGGCCAAGACTTGGTTGGCTCCCCAAGTCCTGATTTGTTCTTTTTTTATTTTTTATTTTTTTTTTGAGATCTGTGCCCAAGGCATATGGAAATTCCTAGGCTAGGGGTCAAATTGGCGGTGGAGCCGCCAGCCTACTCCTCAGCCACAGTAATGCCAGATTCAAGCCGCATCTGCGACCTACACCACAGCTCATGGCAACACTGGATCCTTCACTCACTCAGGGAGGCCAGGCATCAAACCCACATCCTCAGGGATACAAGTCGGGTTCATAACCCGCTGAGTCACAATGGAAACTCCCCACATTTCTTCTCTTGTAAATCATCAATCTTGTTGCCTTGTGGTCACACCTTTCACTTGGAGAGTTCAATTGCAAGAACCAAAATGGACATAGGGTCACCAACCACCCTTTTCTGGAACGGTAGGAGAGGATGCCTGGAGCTGAAGGCAGAGTTGAGCCAGGAGACCCTGAGGGGCAGCTTCGATAGTCCGAGAAACAGTGGCTCTGGAATCTGATCCTGGGGAAAGCCACCGGCTGGCTCATCGCCAGCCAAGGAGTCCCAGTTCCAGGGGAAGCAGCTGGCCCTGGATTGGGGGGGGGGTCCCTCCCCCCAACTGCAGTGGGACAGGGGGAGGGGAGCTCCCACGTGGAGCAGGGAGAGGGGACCCTGAAACCAGAGAGAGCTTTCCCAGAAGGGGAGGGCACAGCCCTTGAACCTGCTGGGCTTGGCCAGATACTGTGCTGGACCTGCAGACCCATGCCCAGCACAGAGCCCCTGTCCCCACCCCTGGAGCTGGGCTTCTCCCCTCAAAACATCCTTTGCCACCTTCACTGCAGCATCTCTGGTTTCGTTCATGCATTTCTTATGCCCATTTGCCCATCGCTGCTCTGTAGAAGCACAGGTTGAACCGACAGAAGTTGTGTTCTGTATTTGTGCATCTGCAGAACATGGTAGCAAAGGGTGTTGTTTCCTTTAGAAAGTAGCCCCCTGCCCCTGTGCACCCGTCCCCTCACTGTCCTTTCCTGTTTGTTCCAGGGCCCACTGAACCTCAGCTTCCAGGCAGACCCACTGCAGCAGCCCCTGGAGCTGGCGGTGCAGGAAGTCTCCAGCGTGGCCAGGTCGGCCCAGGAGAAGGTGAGCTGGGTGTGGAAACAAATTTAAACCTGGGGTTGGGGGAATCTCGTCTGTCTTAGAACTATTGAAATGGCAGACACTTTATATCAAAGAAAAAAAACAGCTAGGTGTTCCCACTGTGGCACCGTGGGTTATGAATTCAACTACAGCAGCTCAGGTCTCTGAGGAGGCTCAGGTTCAATCCCTGGTCTGACAGAGTGGGTTAAATCCAGTGTTGCCACAGCTACAGCTCAGATTCAATCCCTGGCCTGGGAACTTACATGTGCTACAGGTGCGGCTGAAAAAAAAAAAAAAAGGAATCTGGTCCATCAACTGATGAATAGATAAGTCGGATGTGGCATGTCCACATTGTGGAGTGTTATTTGGCTTCATAAAGGAATGCAGTTCTGACACATGCACACAAAGGACATTCTAATCACTCCAGAGATTCCAGGGTTTTAGGAGCTGTGTTCCAGGAACAGAGGACAAAGCCACAGGCCAAGCAGGGGCCACAGCCTTTTCCTAAGGGAGCTCCTCCCTGCAGGGAGCCTGGGCCATCTCACAGCTTTTCAGGTGGCAGCTGAAGCACTCCAGGTTCTCCTGCAGACACACGCTCAGCTTGGCTGGGTGGCAGGACCCAGCGATGGCTTGATGGCTTGGTCATATAGCGAGGCATTCTTGCGGGGAGGTGCTCCACGTGGAGAAGGATGTCACCCTTAGACCTGCTCCAGGGGCTGTCTCCACCCTCCCTCCAGTCTCAACACGCCCCAGTGCATTTCTTCCTCCCAGACTGTAATTACGCTCTTATGCAAGGGCAACTGGTGTCTGCCTACATCCTCTTTCCTCACATCCTGGGAGCAGTTTGCTCCAGAATGTTGGACCCAGAAGATGGAAACTTTGTTTCTAGATTCTGAGAGAGGCCTGAGAGCAGTGCTTCTGCCTCAGGGTGCAGCAATAGCCCTTCCCTGGCATGTCTGTGGGCTCAGAAGTTCTGTGGAGATATGAGGGCCCCAAGGGCAGCGTGGCTGTTCTCCCAGTGTGAATCAGGGTTTGGAGGGTTGTGCTGCGAGAGGCACTCCACCGAGAGACCACACATTTTGTGGACAGGATGCCTATGTGGGAAGCTTTCCAGGGAGATCAAGGTCATGCCTGGTGCTGGGGGACGGCAGTGATGTTGGCCTTCCTGGTGTGTGGTCCCCTCCGTGAAAAGTTTTAATTATCCTTGTTTTCAGTGTCATTTGTAAATAAAAAGGAAAAATAAATAAATAGATAGATAAATAAACATAATAATCCACCCAGACTAGAGAAAGGCTTTGAAGCCAGGTTGGGTCTGAGCTCACCTTGGGAATGACTTTCTCTCTCTGAACCCGGGCTTTGTACCTGTGAAGGCTGAATCCCTCCCCAGCAGGGCTGGTGGGGGAGTGAGAGCCCAGCCTGCCCACCTGCAGGGCCCCTGCCACAGATCCTGGTGCCCTCGGCCTATAAGGGCCACGTCTGTTCTCACTCGTGCCCCCAGCCCTCCTCGGCCCAAGGGAGCATCGTGCCCACTGTACAGAGGAGGACACCGAGGGCAAAGGGTTCGAGAACTACTACAAGCAGAGGCCAGAAGCGAACCCGGGTCATCCTCGCATCCGAGCACGAGCTCTGACCACAAACAGGGCTGTTCCTCTCATTCTTCCCGTGTTTATCCTTTTACTTAAGCTCCCCCCGGCCCCCCCACCACAGAGACCGTGCGGCTGGGCGGAGGGAACTGAGAGGCACCAACCCACCCTTGTTTGTGTGAAACCATGGCAACCAATGGATCTGGGCGCGGATGGGAATTTCCCCCAGAAGCTTATTCCGAGTGGTGTGTGGGGAACCCCACAGCCTCACTGGCTGTGAATTGTGTATTGTGAGCACATGGGTTTTTTTTTTTTTTTCTTTTTTGGGACCTCATGTGTGGCATAGGGGAAGTTAGGGCCTGAATCGGAGCTGCAGCTGCAGGCCTACACCACAGCCACAGCAACTTGGGATCCGAGCCAAGGCTCTTGGCAACGCTGGATCCTTAACCCACTGCGTGAAGCTGGGGATCAAACCCGCATCCTCTTGGATGCTAGTCAGGTGCATAACTGCTGAGCCACAGTGGGCACGCCCCACACGGGTTTTTGTTTGTTCCTATCTAAGTGTATCTGTTACATATTTATATACAAAAATACACTCTGAGATCTGAGGTGGTCTCCTTGCTCTTTGGTTTGAAGGGGCAGTGGGATGCAATGTCGCCCCGATTTCTTCCTGTTGTTGCAAATAGGAGTTTGGTTGACTTTTTTTTTTTGTCTTTTTCCAGGGCCACACCTTTGGCATATGGAGGTTTCCAGGCTAGGGGTCGAATCAGAGCTATAGCTGCCTGCCTATACCACAGCCACAGCAATGCTGCATCTGCAACCTACACCACAGCTCATGGCAGACACCTGATCCTTAACCCACTGAGCAAGGCCAGGGATCAAACCTGCACCCTCGTGGTTCCCAGTCAGATTCATTAACCACTGAGCCATGACGGGAACTCCTGGTTGACCTTATTTTAATTCCAGGTACTGCAGCATTAGCCTGGTATTTATGCTAAAACACTCTAGATTGCGAAATTGTTTGAAGGGGGTTGGGTTGGGGCTGGGGGTGTCTTTCCAAGGGCAGGTGTGAGATTCCTCCCTGGAGGCCCTGCCCTTCAAGCACCACCTCCTGGAGGAGGGGGTGGGGATGGGGGCAGGCCACCCTTAAAGGACAGCAAAGGGAATTTGGGGCTGAGTCAGCTCTCAGGCACTCAGCCTGGAGAAGGTCCTGGGCTCCCTGGGGCTTTGTTTGTGTGCTGGGACCCAGGGCAGCGGCAGTAGGTGTAGTTGTGACTGAGTGACCTGGCCCAGACCCGGGCGCTAACAGCGGCCTGGAAAAGACCCAGTTCCCTCCTACGTGTCATCTTAAAAGAAGTGTCTTGTGTAGGCCTTTTAATGCCTGGAGTTCAAGGGAGAGAACAGCGCATGTTTTTTGGTTTTTTGTTTTTTTCTTTTTAGGGCCACACCCACAGCATATGGAGGTTCCCAGGCTAGGGGTCGAATCTGAGCTACAGCTGCTGGCCTACACCATAGCCACAGCAACTTGGGATCTGAGCCATGTCTGCGAACTCATGGCAACGCCGGATCCTTCACCCACTGAGCGAGGCCAGGGATCGAACCCGCAACCTCATGGTTCTTAGTCGGATCCGTTTCCGCTGTGCCATGACGAGAAGCCCATGGATTTTTTTTTTTTTTAATAAATTTTATTGCAGTAGAGTTGACTTAGAAAGTTGTATTGTTTTAGAAGGTACAGCACAGTAAATCATTTATACATAGACATGTATCCGTTCCTTTTCAGATTCTTTTCCGTATGGTTGTTTAGGTAAAAAAGACCTACTGTCCCCACACACCGCAGCTGCTTCTTCCAGAACACACCTTCCCTCAACCCTGGCTAACCACTTCTCAGCAGTAACAGTGATAATAAATTTTAAGTGAACACTTAAAAAAAAAAAAAAAAAAGACGTACTGTATAGCACAGGATTTTTTTTCTTTCTTCTTTTTTTTTTTTTTTTTGTATTTGGCCGTCCCGAGGCATATGGAATTCCCAGGCCAGGGATCAGATCTGAGCCGAATCTGTGACCTACATCGCAGCCACAGCAACACTGGATCCTTAACCCAATAATCGAGGCCAGGGATTGAACCTGCAACCCCATGAATACTATTTGGATTTGTTTGCACTGCACCACAGTGGGAACTCCTATATAACATGGTTTAATGTGGCATTCCTTAGCTCAAAAATCCTGTGCCAGAGATCCCACTGAGGCACACAGGGCTGGCAGCATCTTGGGAGCACTGGGATGCAGGTTTAATTCCGGGTCCGGCACAGTGCATTAAGGATCTGGTGTTACTGCAGCTGCAGCTTAGGTCACAGCTGAGGTCGGATCTGATCCCTGGCCCAGGAACTCTGTATGCCGTGCGGTGGCCAGAAAAGAAAGAATGAATGAAAGAAAAAGAATCCAGACTGTGGCAGCTCGGGTTTCTGCAGAGGTGTGGGTTCCATTTCCATCCCCGGCCTGGCACAGTGGGTTAAAGGATCCAGCATTGCTCCAGCTGTAGGTTGCAGCTGCAGCTCCCGTTCAGTCCCTGACCCAGAAACTTCCATATGCCAAGAGTGTGGCAATTAAAAAAAAAAGAAGGGGGGGAAAAAAAAAGGAAGGTGGAAAGTGCAGTGAGCTTTGAAGAAGTCAGAGGACTGTCTTATCAGCAAAGCGAGAGCAGGACTTTGGGAGAGTACCTGGGCCTGGAATTCTTCCCTGCCCCACTCTGTCTAAACAAAGGAACACAGTTGGAAGATAAGACCCATTCGCATAGGTGTGCAACCGTGTGTAAGTCCAGGAAGCTGGGAGAACAGAAACCCAGGCGGCCGCCCGCTCTCTTCCTTCTGCTCAGGTCACAACAAAAACGTGATGCTCCCCTCAGCTGCCCCCCCCCCCGCCCCCGATCCCTGGGGGAGACCTTCACCTGCCAGCCAGGTGCTCCTGCGCCTCTGGGCCCCTCCCCGTGTGGAGCCCCTTCCCCAGGAAAGGCCTCCTTTGCAGACAGGAAGACTCTGAATAGAGTCTTGTTTCTTGATGTTTGGGGTAGGGTATGTCACCCAGGACTTCTAGACTTGCTTTAGGGGAAAAATCTCTGGAGTAACGCAGGCAGGTTCGTGGCTGGCTGTTTTCAAGGCAGCTCCCTTCCCTGCTCCCAGACCTTGGCTTTGTCGAGGGGCCCACACAGCTTCCATTCTGGGAGAAGAGGCCTCGGTCCCCCCACCGAAACCAGATCTAGTTGCCGTTTACCTTAGAACCTCCAGTATCGATGCCAGACCGCCTCGGAGGGAGGCCCAGGCGGTAAGGATTTCACTGCCATATTGAAACAGCTCTGTGGGGTTGGGGTGCCCTGAGGATGGCATCAACTTGGCGTCTTCAGGAGGGAGGCTTGTAAACAAGCTTGCATTTGAGCTGGGAGCCTGGAAGGTCAAGATCAGGGTGTCAACCTGTTCATCCACGTTTAGGAAGAAGGCCACCCCGGACACCCTGGCACTAGCCGGAAGGGTCTCCCTACCTAACCTTGCATCAGGTGACCCTGTTCTGAAAGGGCACCCTTGGGGACACTGACAGCCCTGCCACAATTTGCCTGGGTTGAGAGAATTTAATCCCAATGGCAGATAACACCTTAATGCACTCAAAGCAGATTAATTATTTTTAAAACCTCCTTTGCATTTTGGCCTCGTCCATTTGGCAAATGGGACCGTCGTACTCTTGGGGGGCCAGAGGCTGGCCCTGGAGAAGGATCTGGCCCTGGTCTGTCCCTCCAGCTGGACACAAGGGGATGGTGGTGGCATTTTGTTTGGTTGAACTGGAACATCAAGGCAGGACCAGATTGTTGTTTGAAGAGTTTTTCCAGCTGGATACTGAAGAGAGGCCAGGGTGTGGTTGGACCATATGACAGGTGGTGTTTAGAGGGTCTGGAAGCAGTAGGACTGGGAGAGACCCTCCAGGGAGGTCTCTATGAAAGGACGTAAAGGAGTTGCAATTGTGGCTTAGCAGGTTAAGAGCCTGACTAGTATCCGTGAGGATGCGAGTTCGATCCCTGGCTTGGCTCAATGGGTTAAAGATCCCGCGTAACCGTGAGCTACAGCATAGGTTGCAGACTCGGCTCGGATCCTGTGTTGCTGTGGCTGTGGTGTAGGTCAGAAGCTATAGCTCCAATTGCACTTGTAGCCTGGGAACCTCCATATGCTGCAGGTGCAGCCCTAAAAAGACCAAAAAAAAAAAAAAAAAAAAAAAGAGAGACTTCCAGCCCTTTTAATGTCCCATTTTTAGTGATTGCATTTATTTTCCTGACTTGATATGATGGTAATTGTGACCTTTGGAGGCTTGCATTCTAGGAGTTTTAAAGTCTTTAAAAACCTTTGACTGTTTATTTGCGTTTAACCAGGTTTTTGGGCTATCTCTGTGCCAAGGAATAGAGCCGTGGGGTAGCCTTTTGCAAGATGCAAGATGGAAACCAAACTCTTCTTCCTCCTCTTCCTCCTCCTCCTCTTCTTCTCTTCTTCTTTCTTCGCTGTGCCCATGGCATGTGCGGAAGTTCCCAGGCCAGGGACTGAACCCGAGCCACACCTGTGGCAACACCAGGTCCGTTAACTGCTAGGCCGCCAGGGAACTCCACCAACTCTTTCTTGAGTCAAGACACTAATGACACTCAGTGTTCTTTGTCACATTCTAATTAGCTACGTATAGATGGTTCCAAAGAAATAGCAGGAGTCCGCCCGTCGCTGTCTGGTTTTTCAGTTTACACCATAAAATGGCCTGAGCTATTGAGACAAAGGATTGAATTTTCTCCATGTCACTTGTGTGTGTAACTCGTCTGGCATCAAAATGCGTTCCTCCAGAAAGGATTGTTTATAGAGCATTTATTTTTAAAATGAATAGACGACATTTCTTATACAAACATTTTTTTTGTTCCAACCTTTGATGGACCCTGGAGATGCAAAAACATGAAGATATGTAACGAATCCACATAAATCTGTCCTCCGACAGCAACCTTGCAAGAACAGATGAAAGTAAGGGTTGTGCAGTTTTTCTGCATATTTGGAAAAGGCAGTGTTTTCTTTTCTTCTTTTTTGGGGGGGAGGTGGGGGTGGCAGGGTACAGTGGCTTGATGTAGGAATCTCAGTTCTCAGACCAAGAATCAAACCTGGGCCACAGTGATGCACATGCCAAATCCTAACCACTAGACCACCAGGGAACTCCCTAAGAGTTTCTTTTTCTTTCTTACTTTCTTTCTTTTCTTTTTTTTTTTTTTTTTTTTTTTTTTTTGTCTTTTTAGGGCTGCACCTGTGGCATATGGAGGTTCCCAGGTTACGGGTCTAATTGGAGCTGTAGCTGCTGGCCTACACCACAGCCACAGCAACGCCAGACCCAAGCCAGGTCTGCGACCCACACCACAGCTCACAGCAATGCCTGATCCTCAACCCACTGAGCGAGGCCAGGGATCGAACCCACAACCTGATGGTTCCTAGTCGGATTCCTTTCTGCTGCACCACAATGGGAACTCCGAGTTTCTTTTTCTAACCCTGTCCCATCAAGGTGTTTTATGGCAGATGCTGCAGACAGGCCCCGTGTTGCCCTAATGCAGTACAGGTCCGGTTTTTGTTGAGGGGCAGATGTGTCTGGAATGGAAAAGTACTGGCGGCGTTGGTGGAGGAGGGAGGGGGGGATAGCCAGCGATCAGAAGCAGGAAGGAGGATGGTTTCAGCCTGAACTTTGTGAAATAACAGTTACCCCGACAAAGGAACTATTTGGAAAATCTTCGACTTGGTATTTTAGATTCTCAATCCACCAGAGAATTAAAGAATTTTTCCTTCCTTTCCCAAGTAACACCATCCCCTAGGGGGCTCACTCTGCCTCACTCCCAGCCTCCTGGTGCCTCCCAGCCACCTGCTGGACCCCCTCTGCCCTCCCTGTCCCCCTCCTCCCAGCCCGGTACACCTGGCACCTGGCGTTGTGGTCCTTTCATACTGGGCTTGCTCGGCGTTCTGCCAGGAGGGCGGCCGACCCCTCATTCTCGAAGGTCTGCCCCTGCAGGGGGACTCGGTGGCAGAGACTCGCTGCTTCTCTGCGCAGTAAGAGCTATCATCGTTGTCCCTGGAAAAGGCTTTGTGATTTATGTCAGGAGTATCGTCTGCTATATTCCTGATGCAATTTGAATCGTAGGTCTTTAAATGAGCTCCTTTTATAATCCTGTTTTGGTTCAGCCTGTATCATGTTGTGACTGTTTTACTATTTCATGTGGCCTTTGAATTATCCCCACATCTTTGGAAACCACACTGGGTTAACAGTTATTTAGATAGAAACAGTTTCGTGTGTTCTGGGTGAGTCTTTTATTTGTTACATGTTAACACCCATAGCTAATGCTCTTGTTGAGCCCTATTTTCAGTGAGAGACGATGGCTGGTGGTTTTCACTCGTGGGAATGTGGAAACATCTGGGGAATGTGAAGTCAGCTGTGTGGAGAAATAGAACCGGGCAGTGTTTAAAGAATCCTTATGTGTGAAAAGATCATGGCTGGATTTGGACAAGACAGAGTTTAGCTCCTGAGAAACCCATCAGGATGAAGAGACTTGAAATATTCTTTCTAGTTTTCGAACTGCTGCCAAACAGAAGAGATATGAATCTGAGTATTTACCCTCGTTTGAAACCCTGAATTCTTGTTCTTGCTGATGTATAGAGCCTGGATTATTTTGTGCAATGAACTGAAGAGTTATAAGACGTGAAAGTTCTCTCCTCGAAAGTTCTCTTGTCATCTGGAGTTCTCACTGTG
This sequence comes from Sus scrofa, assembly GCF_054392235.1. Taxonomy (NCBI): domain Eukaryota; kingdom Metazoa; phylum Chordata; class Mammalia; order Artiodactyla; family Suidae; genus Sus; species Sus scrofa. Next base: position 220,670,111 of record NC_139395.1, on the reverse strand, counting down.
GCTCAGAGGATTAAAAACCTGAGTAGTATCCATGAGGAATGCGGGTTCGATCCCTGGCCTCGCTCCGTGGGTTACGGATGTGGCGTTGCGGTGAGCTGTGATGTAGGTCGCAGATGCAGCTCGGCTCTGTCGCGGTGGCTGTGGTGTAGACTGGCAGCTGTAGCTCTGAATCGAACCTCCATGTGCTGCGGGTGGGGGCCCTAAAAAAAAAAATAAAAATAAAAAAATAAAGTGCTGTTGTTATCTGGTCCCTCCTGCAGGTGGTGTTTTGTCACGTGGTGGGCGATTCCATCCAGTTCCTGGTCAGCGCGGGGCCTGCCTCAGCTGGGGATGCGGGGCGCCCGGTGTACGGCGTGCGGCTGTCCCCGCTTCATCTGCAGGTACCGCTGGGGAGATGGTGCGGGTCTAGGGAAGCAGCTCTCATGAGCCTGTAGTGGGAGTGCGGAGCCACCACAGAGGGGACCCTGTTCTCCTGTATTACTGCTCACTTTGTAAGTTTCAGTGTCACCTTCCATGTCACATTGTCTCTGTCGGAAATGAGAAAGCGTGCGTGTTACAGGGGTATGTATATACAGGCATGCGTGTATACACACACCTCTATGTCTATACATTCGTGTATCTGTGTACATATGAATTCAGAGTTTCCATCTATCAAATACAGGAGATTCAGTATTTTTCAAGGGTGTTGTCCGCTATTAGATTTCGGATAGGTGGCACCTGAGGTGAGGAGAGTGGTTCTGTTTCAGGATCTGATACTAGATGTCAGAAGTCTCCTGCAGCCTGGAAAACACTTAGGGTCTGGAGCTGGCCTTTTTTTCAGCTTTTGAAAAAGTCAACTTTAAAAGACCCTTTGTTGGAGTTCCCTGGTGGCTCCATGGGTTAAGGGTCCGTTCTTTGGCTTTGTTGCTGCTGTGGCATTGGTTTGATCCCTGGCCCAGGAACTTTGGCCTGCCATGAGCATGGCCAAAAAATAAAAATAAAGAGAGAGGGATTCTTTGTTATTCGTATAAATTAAAAGATGAGTGTTACCATTATTTTTGGATAATAGATACTATTAGAATAGTTATAGTGGACAGATATAATATCTAACCTTTATAATTGGTATATTTACATACTTTATATATAATATTAATAATTATATAGAAAACAATTATAAAGAGAGACATATATAATAATTACAGGCTTATGAGTGAAATTTCTAGATGCGTAAATCGTCAGGTAACTCTGCATCTTGCACATAGAGCAGCAGTTCACTGGAGCTGCTGTTGTGGCTCCCTGGGTTAAGAACCCCACATAGTGCCCGTGAGGATGCGGCTTCCACACCTGGCTTCGCTCAGTGGGTTGAGGATCTGGTGTTGCCGCAAGCTGCAGTATAGGTTGCAGATGCGGCTTGGATCGGGTGTTGCAGTGGCTGTGGGATAGGCTGGCAGCTGCAAACTCCAATTCAACCCCTAGCCTGGGAACTTCTATATGCCGCAGGTGTGGCCATAAAAAGAAAAAAAAAAAAAGTTCACTGAACTCTTGTTTAGTTGCTGTGTAAAGACTGAATTTCTGGGGCTTTCGTCGGGGTTGCTGCCACTTCAATGCTGTGTTTGCTCTCCTCTGTCCTTCTGCTTGGCTGCTAATTTGGGGATGAACCCAAGTCATAAGTATTCTCAGTTGCAAGAGAAGATGATATTCTGTATGCTTTTCTTAAAAAGCCATGATTTTAAATAACCAGGGCAAACAGAAATTTCTGGCTGCCTAAATGGCTTTTTCTCAAAACCCTTTCCAAGAGGAGGGAAGCAGAGAGCGTCAGTGGACCTCATGAGCTCATTAGATGTTAAAGCCCTCCTGCTCTTTTCAGTTTTTTGGAGAACATGATTGGAAGATAATTTTATTTATTTTTCTTTTTTTTGCTTTTTAGGGCCGCACCCACGGCATATGGAGGTTCCCAGGCTAGGGGTCGCATTGGAGCTACAGCTGCCAGCTTACACCACAGCCACAGCAACACCAGATCCAAGCCACATCTGCGACCTGCACCACAGCTCATGGCAATGCCAGATCCTTAACCCACTGAGCGAGGCCAGGGATGGAACCTGCAGCCTCATGCTTCCTAGTCAGATTTGATTCCGCTGCGCCACAATGGGAACTCGAGAAAATAATTTTAAAGTCTGGGACATGCATACCCAACATGACCCAGGTTTCGGGATGGGGTGACTCCAGCAAAGACGGCAAACATCCACCAAGAAAATGTAGTTTCTGAGATGTGGCTTGTGTGCATTTGACGCAGCTCAGACACAAGCAGCAGAGTTGTGTCTTTGATCTCTTAACACAGGCTAAAAGCAGCCTGTGGGTACCTCTCAGAGCAGAGGCAGCTGCTAGAGGTCGGTCAATTATTCATGCTCAAGGCAGGAGGCATTGTCTTCCTCTGCTTTTTCTCAGATAAAAGGTGCAGAGAGGCCAGCAGCTGCCCCCCTCACCTCCACCTGGTGGGTGCCACTCGGGGACCGTGGCAGTGAAACTAAAGGGCACTTTCACACGAGTCACCCAAAGCTACAGGGCAAGGGACGGACCTTTTCTCAGATGGGGTTGCCAGCATGAGTGAGCATCCTGCCTATTCAGAAAAGGAACCTGAAGCTGTTATGTCCGTCCCTTCCCTGGGGCTGCGGGGCGGCACGGAGACGGGAGGGGTCCAGATTTGGGCTTTGGAAGGAGCTTCCCGCTGACGAAGCCGGGCTGCTGGCTGCATTTGCTGTGGCTGCTGAAACAAACCGCCGCACGCTTAGCCCAAAACAGCACACACTTCGCAGCTTCTCTTTCTGGAGGGCCAATGTCCCACCCAGGTGAAAAGCCTGGATGCTCTGGGGGAGCATCCGTTTCCTTGCTCACCCATTGTTGAACTCAGCTCCTGAGGACCGTGGGACTGAGGGTCCAATACCCCGCTGGCCATCGGCTGTGGGCGGGTCCGAGCTTCTGGAGGCGGCTTATTCCGGGCTCCTGGCATCCTCCTCCCTCTTCACAGGGAGATGGCATGCCCTTCTGCCTCCCCTCCTTTTCACGGGCTCCCTGCAGCTCCTGGGACAACCCAGGATTGTCTCTCAGCCTCAAGCCCTTACCCTAGTTACACCTGCCAAGTCCCATTTGCTGCGGGAGGCAATGTCGTCACACGAATGTTGGAGCGTGGACGTCTGTTGGGGGGACAGCGTTATGCTGCCACGAGGGATGGGTAGGGTTGGATGGGGCACTGGGAGAGGCCAGAGAGGATAAGACGCTGACCTGCTCGGCACACCACCCAGGGGACTGTGAGCAGGTGGGGCTGGAGGGGGCGCCCGGCTCCCTTCTCTCTGTCCCTCCACATCCTTTACGCCTGGGTGGTCTGCTCAGAAAAGAGCTGCAAAGCAGAGGCGTCGACGTTCCCGAGGCTGCAGGGCTCTGTGGCATCCGGCCTTCCGCCTCCACCCTGAGGGCCCTCTCCAGGTGGGAGGCTGAGGCAGAGGAGGCCGCCAGCCAGGCAGGTGCAGGACAGTGAGGGGGAGGCCGATCGCAGCTCTCCTCTGGGTCTGGGAAGCACACGGTCTGCCAAGCGGGGATCAGCAACGGTCTAGGAAAATAAATGAACACGTAGGTGCACCTGATGGAGAGAGCAGCCCTCCAATAATTTTTTTTTTTTTTTTTTAAACAGCTGGAGCTCCACATGAAGGAGAAGCGAGAGGACATTCAGATCAAGTGGTCCTTCATCAGCGCCCCGGAGATGGCCGTGGGCACCCAGCCCAAAGCCCCGGGGGAGGTCAGTCCCTGCGCCTCTCAGGTTCCTCCTCCCTGTGGTGTGCAAACGTGGGCACGTCGGGAACCCCTGCTCTGGTAACAGAGCCTCTGATTAGTGCATCTCTGATGGGGGAGCCTAGGAAATGGGCGGGGCAGAATGGGGGCGGGGCTTCCACGGCTTTAATCCCAGGCTCTCCCTTGGGCTGCACCTGCTATTGTGGAGCAGCTTTTAAACGTCCTGAACCCTGCCTGCTCCCCGCCCCATACGGGTTTAATTGGACTTTTTTTTTTTTTTTAAGGGCCACACCCGCAGCATATGGAAGTTCCCAGGCTAGGGGTCTATTCGGAGCTACAGCCGCTGGCCTACACCACAGCCACAGCAACGCTGGATCCGAGCCGCATCTGCAACCTACGCCACAGCTCAGGGCAACGCCAGATCCTTAACCCACTGAGCGAGCCCAGGGATCAAACCCGAAACCTCATGGTTCCTAGTCGGATTCATTTCCACTGCGCCACAACGGGAACTCCTAATTGGCCTTTTTTAAAGCGCTCGTGGGCAGCTGAAGCTGAGAACCATCGTGTGATGGAACCTAGGTTTGCTTGGACGGTCAATCACCCATGACCATCAGACCCTCCCCTTCACCCTGAGGGCGCCTCACCTGTGGCTCCAGCTGAGTCCAAAGGCTGGCGCCCAGGGGCCCCAGGTGCAAAGGCACCGCCTCCTTTTGCAAAGCTGTTTCGGATCTGAAGGTGGCTTTGGGTGTTTGAAGAAGTGAATCTGGGAGCGGGAGGAGGTGTGCGAAGTCACCTGGCAGCCGTCACTTTCCGTCGCTAGAAGGATGGTGAGAAGCAGCCGCACCAAAGGCAGAGATTACGGTTACTCCTTTGCAGCGGCTTTTCTGATCGTTCCTTGAAATGTTACCCCACTTCGGACTCTTGCTCAGCTGCAGCGCCATCACCGCAGCGGAAGTGTGTGAATGTGACAATTTGTCATAAAGACTTCAACCGTGCATGCCTTGAGAGAGACGTAGGCAGGTTTTTAAAACAGACTAAGAAGTCTGTAATTCTCTTCACGTGAATACGTGGAAAGTGTTTCTGAATTGGAATACGCTTTTCCTGACCAGCTGGTTCTGTGAAGTAATTGCGTTAAGTGTTTCCCTGGCCGTTGGTTTATCTTCTCCTGCTCTCCCGTGTTTGTAGCACCTTCCCCCACATGGCATTGCTATTTCAGGCCTACAGTAGACACACACAGTGTAAACTGCTCCCCCACCCCGACATCAAACCCACCGAAGTGCAAGGTCGCTTCCCCCGTCTTCATAGCAGAGGGTATCCCATCGAGGGGGCCCTGAGTCTGTCTTCCAAAACTACTCCAATTAAGTGTTTCCCTCTGGGTGGATGTGCTGCCAACTTGATGATCGTTCACGCAAGCAGATCTAAGCATTCGCTTCTGTTAGTGGCATTCCAGGCCTTGTCTGCCATCTTTTTTTTTTTTTTTTTTTGTCTTTTTGCCATTTCTTGGGCCGCTTCCATGGCGTATGGAGGTTCCCAGGCTAGGGATCTAATTGGAGCTATAGCTGCCAGCCCATGCCAGAGCCACAGCAACGCGAGATCCGAGCCGCGTCTGCAACCTACACCACAGCTCACAGCAACGCCAGATCGTTAACCCACTGAGCAAGGCCAGGGATCGAACCCGCAACCTCATGGTTCCTCGTCGGATTCGTTAACCACTGCGCCACGACGGGAACTCCTTGTCTGCCGTCTTTATGGAGTTCCATATTTTTTGAATGTGCAAAATTATTAACATAGCTGACACCTCAAAATTCCATGAAGTATTGTACTCAGAAGCCTCGTCTCCATCCTCTGCCTCCCGCCCCATCCGCCCCCTGCTCTCTGCTCATGTGTTTCTCTAGTTACTGCTTATCCATCCTGGGCTTCTTTTGGTAAAGTGGCTCTTCTTCCCCGTTCTTATCTAATAGGGAGCATTCTTGTCACGCCTTGCTTCCCACGGCGCCCTGGGCATGTCTCTGAGCATCAGGTACCCCTCATACAGGGAGCAATTCGATAAAAGTAAGCCGGCCCCGTGGGGTAACGCACCCTCTTGACCGCAGATGGGAAGAAGGCGTGGGGGCAGGGGCGTCGCTATAAAGGAAGGTCCCCAAGTCAGCTGCTCTGCAGATCTGGGATGGGAGGGACTCTGGCCTCTGAGGACCCCAAAGCCCAGCTTTCCCCTGGGTCCCCTCCTCTGTACAGTGAGGAGAAATTGTGGGGGTTAAAAAAGATACAAATACATAAGCCGGGCGAAGTACATTCTTACAGTGGAATATTATTCAGCTGGAGAAAGAATGGAGGGAGTTCCCATCGTGGCTCAGTGGTAATGAACCTGACTAGTATCCATGAGGACGCAGGTTTGATCCCTGGCCGTGCTCAGTGGGTTAAGGCTCCAGTGCCCCTGTGAGCTGAGGTGTAGGTTGCAGACACAGCTTGGACCTGGCGTGGCTGTGGCTGTGGTGTAGGTCGGCAGTTGCAGCTCCAATTCGCCCCCTAGCCTGGGAACCTCCATATGCTGCTGGTGAGACCCTAAAAGGACCACACCCCCCAAAACTCCCCTCATAATAGAAGAATGGAGTACTAATACCTGCTGGAACAAGACTGAACCTTGAAAATATCATGTCAGTGAAAGAAGCTAGACATAAACGACTATATATCATATGATCCCATATCTACGAAATATCCAGAATATGCAACTCCATGAAGCCGGGAAGCAGACTGGTGGTTGTCAGGGGCTGTGGGGGGCGGGGGAGTGACTGCTAATGAGCGAGGGGCTTCTTTTGGAGGTGATGGAAATATTTTGGAATTAGAGGTGAGGCTGCACAATACCGTATATGTACTAAATGCCGCTGAAATGCATGCCTGAAAGTGATTAAACATATGCGGCTTCACCTCAGTTTAAAAAGGAGGTAATTATGTCACATACCCATTGTCCCCAGAGAAAGGTGACAGCAGAGTGGATGGAAGTGCAGACCCCGGGGCCTCAGCGCCTGGGTTTGGCTCGGCTCTGCCCCTTATCGGCGCGGCCCCACTCCTGTTAACCGTGGCTAATTACTTCCCCCGGGGGGGCCCCGGCCCCCCCCCCCCGTCTGTAAAACGGGGGTGGTCCCATCCAAGGTGCTTGCTTGCGAGGATGGAGCAGCTAATACGTGGAAACGCACAGACTCGAGCCTGGCCCGTCCCCAAAGTGATATTAGCCGTCTTGGTTATTATTAGTTGCAGATTCCTGGCAGAGGATAGATTTTCAGTAAAATTTGGCGTATGTTTGCTGTCACACGGCCTGGCCACCGGTTGTCCTTGGGACACCGCAGACCAAGTTCTGAAATCACGTCCAGCCCCCAAGTTGGAAGATTTTCAATAGATTTTCCATGGCCCTGGTGAAAACAGAATCCCTCTGGCGTCCGTCCCCCTGAGCGGTGGGCGGGAGATGGGCTGGGACCACACAACAGGGACACTTACACCAGAGGTGACGAGGGACACCGAGGACAGAGCCAGAAATGTCATCAGGGCCACCAAGCATCTGGACTTATCGCCCGAAACCGCAGAATGACAGTGTGGACGCACGGCCGGCAGGGTTTGACGTGTTCGGTTCACAAGCATCCACCCAGATCCGGTTTGTGTGTGTGTGTTTTGTTTTGTTCTTGGTTTTGTTTTTGGTCTTGGCGGAGCCCCCAGGCCAGGGATCACATCCGAGCCACAGCAGTGACGACGCCAAATCCTTAATTACTAGGCCACCAGGAAACTCCCAGATCCAGTTTTTGAGTTCAAAAAAAAAAAAAAAAAAAAGTCTTATTTAAATAAGGCTTTTACTTGTGATCTTAAAAAATAGATCCTCCCACTCAAAAAATGTAGTTGAGATGAGATGTGCAGAAAGGCGCACAGATGGTGGAGCATCCGTCGATCGAAGCTGTCACACACTGACCCTTCCTGAGTGCCCGGCATCCAGGCCAACAAGCGAGCAGGGTCAGCTCCCCAGAAAAGCCCCTCTGCCCCTTCCACTGACCCCCTGCAGCCACCACCAAGGGTATCCACGCTGGCAACTGATGACCACAACCCTGCGGCGTCACACAACACCCATTAATCTCAGTTTCTGTTGGTCAGTCCAGGTTCACTGGGTTCCCCGCTCAGGGGCTCCCAGGTTGTCATGGACTGAGCTGTGTCCACTGCAGAGCTCGGACCCACTTCCTGGCTCCTGTGGTTGTGGGCAAAACTCAGCTCCTTGCGGCTGTAGGACTGACGTTCCTTGCTGGCTGTGGGCTGGGCTGCTCTCGGCTCCTCGGAGCCCTGGCACTCAGTGCCCTGCGGCTCCCTCCCGTGTGGAAGCCCCTTCTTCACGGGCAGCGGGAGAGTCCCTTGCTCCAGTCTGCTCCGAGGGAGTCGTATAAACATAACCGTTGACGTCGTATCACCTTTGCCGTATTCCATTGGCTGGAAGCAAGTCACGGGTGCCCCCTGCCCTCCGGGTGAGGGGCTTAGGCAGGACGTGGCTCTTTGAGGGTCATCTTAGAACTCTGCCCACGAGCAGCATCGCTCAGCTCTGCCTGCCTGGGCACTTTAGGTAAAGGAATTGGGCAGTGAGTGTGTGTGTTTTTCGCTGGTTGGTGTCTTTCATGTAACGTGACGTCATGAGATTCATGTGTGTCCCTGTGTGGGCTCATGGCTGGTAGAATCCCACGGTGTGGCTGCACCGTAATTTATGTATCTCCCCAGGTCCTGATAGATACTTAGGCTGTTTCCAGCATGGGGCCATCATGCATAGTGGTGCAGTGAACATTCTAGAACCCGAGAATGCCTTTCTGGATATTCATTACAGTAGCTCTACAGAGCTTGTCGTGTGGCATATGTCATCCTGACTTGTTCTTCCACAGGTTTCTTTCTTTCCAGGCTTTTCCATTTTCTTGACTCCTTCTTAATTTAAAAAAAAAAAAAAAAAAAAGCAAATGTCATGCAAGAAAGGAAAAAAACCCCACATGTCTACACATGTCTGTATGTTTGGGGGAAATAGCTGAAAGGACGTACCCAGAAATATCAGCATATTTCTATGTTGCACATGTCTTTGTGTGTGTGTGTGTGTCTTTTTTCACATCTTATTTTTAGTCATTTTTTAAAATAAGGACCATGAATTACTTCCGCAGTCAGTACAGAGGGTCCTCTGTCCAGATAAGACCCGGTGAGTGTCTCCCCCTGTCTTGGTCTGACCTCCCGGAGCCCCGGCGACAGCAAGTAGGTTTCATCTCAGGGACACAGAGGGGAGCCGTGCATGTGCCCGCCCTCCTGCCCTCCTGCCCGGCTATGAGACGACTTGGCGATGTCCTCCTCTCTCAACAGGACCAGGCGGTTGGGACAGATGCAGTGTCAGAAAGTCTCAAGGATGCTTTGAAGCACCTGGTTAGTTCCGCCTCCCCGTCGGTGGTTCTGAGCACCAAGCCCGCGGATGTGAGGGAAATTCAGGTAAACTGCTTCGCAGGCCGCGGGTGCTTGGCGACCCAGAGGGACCACAGTCTGCCTCCCTTGGACAGTCTGTGCTTTCCCCGCCCTCCGCCCACCTCGTTGAGCCAGACTGCATGATCACTTGCTGGGGGGTAATGACCTGGCCTGGGGCGAAGCTTTGAGTTCAGGGCACAGGGTTCCAAAGCCCCACGGGAACGAAGGAAGAGGAGTCTGGACCCCTCAGCCCGGCCAACCCTGATTCGCCCACAGCCTCTCCTCTTCAGGAACCCACACTTGACTTTCACTGTCCACCCAGAGCCTGCTGCCTGAGCCCTTATCCTTCCGGGATTGAGGTCCAAGGGAACTTGCCCCAAGGCATATACAGCGAGCTCCCTGGACGCGCAGACTTTTACCCGGGCTGGGGGACACCTGGTGACCAGGCCCTGCCTCCAGTAGCACCATCTCTTGGAGGGCTGTCTCCCTTGGGCCGTGCGGCCACATGAAGCTGTCTCTTCTGCATGGACCAGTCCCATGCTGCCTGCCCCTCCCCTTCCCCCCCCCCACCACCTGATTAGCTGCTGCTCCTCTGACCAAGTTCATGTTCAGGACATTTGTCCAGGGCAGCCTCCCTGGGCTTAGTCTCACATCGTTATGGGCGAAACTTCTAAAAGCTTTTGCTTGAGGTGAATTCATTCTCCCAGTTACGAGCCGATCCTGTGTGTGTGTGTGTGTGTGTGTGTGTGTGTGTGGTATCTATCAAGATTTTATTTTATTTTTTATTTTTTATTTTTTGTCTTTTTAGGGCCGCACCCGCAGCATATGGAAGTTCCCAGGCTAGGGGTCCAATCAGAGCTGTAGCTGCCGGCCTACACCACAGCCACAGCAATGCCAGATTCAAGCCGTGTCTGTGACCTATACCACAGTTCACGGCCACATCGGATCCTTAACCCACTGAGTGAGGCCAGGGATTGAACCTGCGTCCTCATGGATACTAAGATTCATTTCTGCTGTGCCATGATGGGAACTCCTATTTTTATTTTTTTAAATTTTTTATTATAATTGACTTACAGTGTTTGGTCAGTTTCTGTTGTACAGCAAAGCGACCCAGTCATTCACATATATCCATTCTTTCTCTCACACTATCCTCCATCCTGTCCCATCACAAGCGATTAGATATGTGGTTCCCTGTGGTATACAGCAGGGTGAGCCCATCTTTTTATGACAACAAATACTTTTATTTTCCTGAAAGTTATTTTTCATGCGTATTTCCCGTATTTTTATGTGGCATGGTGGACTATCCATTGTTGTTATATAGTTCACCACGAAATCAATTTGAAGATAGAACTTTTTTTTTTTTTTTTTTCATTTTACGGCCCTACCCACAGCATGTGGAGGGTCCTGGGTCAGGGATTGAATCAGGGCTGCAGCTGTGGCCTGCACTCTTTAACCCACTGTGCTGGGTCGGGGATCAAACCTGTGCCCTGCAGTGACTAGAGCAGCTGTAGTCAGATTCCTTTTTTTTTGGCTGCCCCGTGGCCTATGGAGTTCCCAAGCCAGAGATCAGAGCTGAGCCACAGTTGTGACCTAAGCTGCAGCTGTAGCAACGCTGGATCCTTAATGCACTGTGCTGGGCCGGGGATGGAACCTGTGTCCCAGCACTCCCAAGATGCTGCCAATCCCATTGCACCACAGCGGGAACTCCTAAAATAATGGAACTTTTAATATGATGTCTTTTTGGCTATGCCAGTGGCATGCAGGAATTCCAGGGCCAAACCTGCACCACAGCAGCAACCCACACCATAGCAGTGACATTGGATCCTTAACCACCAGGCCACCAGGGAACTCCCTAGTATGATTGTTTTTGATGCAGGTTCTGGTCTCTGGTTCTTGTTAGGCATCCCCAGCTGTGAGTGTGCAGAGTCTGGAGACAAAGTGCCTCATTCACTGGACTAATATCAGTGGATCAGGGTGTTTTGTGATGTGCTCTGGGCATTGGGGGTTGTCAGAACGTAAGAAACAGGCCTCCTCCTCCCTTTGCAGCAGCAGGAGCAGCTGAGTAAGCAGACAAGCGGAGTGCGGTGTGTGTGGGTGTTTGTGCAGGATTCCCCAGGGCGGACGGTAGGTGGGGCTCCGCCCGGAGACTGGGGGTCAGGCCTGGCTTCCCAGAGGCGAGAGCAGAGTCTAGGCTGCTCTCCTTCAGTGATTCTGTCCTGGAGGTTTAGCTCAGATCAGAGGTACCCGGCTGTTTTGAATATGACTAAAATTTTAACGTCAAAATGTAAGACACTTCACAAAATAGTACTGTATTTTTAGAATTCATTGATTCTGACAATAAAGGCTCCAAGACCTACCGCAAATTCAATAATACTTTTAAATAGATTTGTGCAATTTATATATCAAAATAGCCTATATATTATATTGGTCAGGGTTTTTGAGAGAAACAGAACTTATAGGGGGTGTGTGTGTGTGTATCTTCTATAATAATAGCCTCCATAATTGCATAAGCTAGTTATATATATATACAATTTTTTTCATACACACATTTGGATATTTCTTGTAAGGAATTGGCTCATGTGGTTATAGATGCTGACAAGTACAGGAGGATGCAGAGGCTAGAGGACTGGGAGAGTTGATGCTTCCATTCAAGTCTAAAAGCAGGAGAAAACAGATCTCCCAGCTCTAAGGCAGTTAGGCTTGAAGAATTCCCTCTGGGGGAGAATCAGCTCTCTGGTCTACGCAGGACTTCAACTGATTAGACGAGGCCCACCACATCAGGGACACAATTTGCTTCAGTCTGTCTGTTGAGCTAAACGTTAATCTCATTAGAAACCTCCTCTCAGACACACCCAGAATTCTGTTTGACCACATACCTGGGTGCCCCATGGTCCAGTCAAGTTGACACATAAAATTAACCATCACACATATACAACTGATAAAACATGGCCTCTCCATCCCAGACAGGGGGGTTGCTCTGTGCCCAGTGCCCTCGGACCTGGTTTTTAAGGGCTTCTGTGATTATTTCTTGGCCTCCCAAGACCTGCAGCTCGCAGCTGGCAACCCCCTGGCTCAGAAGAGCCTTTTCTAGATGGTAACCTAAACAATACGACGGTTGTTTGAGACATTAGCGAGTCCTCCCCCAAAAGCTGAGGTCAAATGGGTGCTTAAGAGCCCCCCGTGGGAGGCTGTCACTGTGCAGAGATCCGTGACGCCTCCGAAAAGCCTTTCCAGGATCTCAAACGTTTGTACCTTGGGAGTCCCGTACTCAGGGCCGTGGGTGGGAGGGGGGAGCTAGCTTGGAGAGGCCGTTATGGAGGTGGGGTCCTCTCTGCTTGGGGCGCTCTCTGGTGGAGATGCGTCGATGCTGATTTGAGGACGTGGTGATGAGGCTGGCCCAGCACCTGCCTCTGCTTCCTCCCCACCTGGATGGAGGAGCTGCCTGGAGGTGGGAGGTTGCCCTCTGCATCCTGGCTGGTGTCCCGCTCGGTGCTAGGGGGTGGTGCATGCCTGCAGCCTGGAGAGGGCGTCCTGCTCTGTCTTCAGCACCTGCTGGGTCAGGCGTGGACCCATCGCCACCCACAGCCAGATTCTCGGGAGCCTTCTCTGGCCGAACGCTCTGTTGCTTCACCTGCTTCCTGTGGGAAGTGGCGGTGGGCGAGCGGTACCCTCTGCCCCCTTGGAAGAGACAGTTGTTAACGGAGCAGGCCGGGGGCGAGGGTGGGGCCAGGCTCCCTCTGCAGGTTCTCGTGAGGGTTCCTCCCGTGTGGCAGGTGCCTGGCGGCCGCTGCCCCTTCCCCCAGGTCACTGCCCTTTGTGTGACTTTCTGCAGCATCCACAGCGCACCCCGTCTACTCAGGAATCCTGCCCTCCCAAACCTCCAAGGGCTCACGAGCTCAAACTCTTGGTCAGGAACATCCGAGCCTCCCTGCTGAGCCGTCCTGGTGCTTCAGGTGGGTGATGCTGCCGCAGGGGCTCCCAGGTGAGGGCAGGGGGCCCAACGAGCTGTGGGCGTGGCGTCGCAGCGGGAGCAGAGGGGAGGGGTGCCTTGGGGGGGGGGTCCTGCTTGGGCCCCCCCCGCCTTCTTTTGTGGCTTCCCATGGCCAGGTCTGTGGCGTGATCTGTGCCTCTCAGCCAAGAGCATCACCGTGGTAGGGATGCGAGCCCGTGAAGCCACGTGCCAGTTTTGCACACGGGAAGCCTAAAGGAAGAAGGAAGCATCTGTTGCTGGCCCTTTTCTTTAGTCTAGAAGCCGCTTTTCTTGGGATTTTTTTTCACCGGTGACCTTGTAAATGCACGCCGAGCACCTCTGACTGACACGCACCCTCTGCTGCCCTGGAAGGGGAGGTGCCACATGTGGGGACCCTGGGGTGCCAGGAGGGGCTGCTCTGGAGGGGAAGCAGAAACGCTGCAGAACAGATGACTTTTTTGGTGATTTTAAATGACAGCCAAGGAGTTCCCGTCGTGGCACAGTGGTTAACGAATCCGACCAGGAACCATGAGGTTGCGGGTTCGGTCCCTGCCCTTGCTCAGTGGGTTAAGGATCCGGTGTTGCCGTGAGCTGTGGTGTAGGTTGCAGACGCGGCTTGGATCCCACGTTGCTGTGGCTCTGGCGTAGGCCGGTGGCTACAGCTCCGATTCGACCCCTAGCCTGGGAACCTCCATATGCCGCGGGAGTGGCCCAAGAAATGGCAAAAGGACTAAATAAATAAATAAATAAATAAATAAAATGACAGCCGAGACCCCACATCCCTGGTAGCTTAGGACCGGACACCTCTTTCCACTGGGGTTCAGCTGTGCAAAGAAGAGCAGTGAGTCCTTTTTTACTGTCTGAGAACTTCAGGGTCGCTTATCCTCATTTGCAGGGAGTTTCTTCTAGTTCCAGAAGCACAGGCAGGCCGCACTTAACAGCCACCCTCCGTGAGGCTGGGAGTGGGTGACTGTTCGGTACAGACACTTGGACGTCACCAAGTGGCCGCGCCGCTTAGCGGCCGGGAGGGACTCCCGGACCCATGTGGCCAGGATCAGGGTGCCCCTTCTTCACCTCTGTCTGCAGCTCCCCCTCTGTGTCCAAGTCTCCCCTTGAGAGTGGTTGTGAAAATGTGTCAGATGATGTGTGTACAACACCAAACACCAACCCCCTGCTACACAGGAAAGGGCCAGTGCACCGCTCATCTTTTTTTTTTTAAACTTTTTAGGGCTGCACCCTCAGCATGTGAGAGTTCCCAGGCTAGGGGGTGACTCGGAGCTGCATCTGCAACATACACCACAGCTCACAGCAATGCCAGATCCTTAACCCACTCAGCGAGGCCAGGGATTGAACTCCCGTCCTTATGGATCAAGTTTGTTAAGGCTGAGCCCCAGCAGGAACTCCCCAGCATTGATTGTTGACTACACAGTATAATCGTTCATGGCTTTATGCTGTGGGGCAAGCATCGCCTCAAGGCAGACACAACCCACCCGTTCATTGAAATGTCCCGTTATCTGGATCAAATACCTCAAAAAGTTTTGACTGAGCCAGTCAGACCTAAAACCACACACTGTAAGCAAGGAAACGGGTTCTCTGAGGTACCCCCAGATTTAGCGGTGGCCTCTACCTTTTGCAAGTGGGGCCCACATCTCTGCTGGAGCGTCACCCCCAGGGAAGGTCCCTCACGGGGTGGGGGAGGGAGCAGGGGCACTTGGGGTCAGCCCAGGCTGTGGATATCCAGTGAGTAGATTCTCTAGCCCCAGGTGAAGTGCTTTGAGGGTTTGTAAATGGCAAATGCAAGGCACACTGGGAGTTCCCATCGTGGCGCAGTGGTTAACAAATCTGACTAGGAACCGTGAGGTTGTGGGTTCGATCCCTGGCCTTGCTCAGGGGATTAAGGATCCAGCGTTGCCATGAGCTGTGGTGGAGGTTGCAGATGCGGCTCAGATCCCACATTGCTGTGGCTGTGGCTGTGGCGTAGGCCGGCGGCTATAGCTCCAATTCGACCCCTAGCCTGGGAACCTCCATATGCCAAAGGTGTGGTCCTAGAAAAGGCAAAAAGGCAAAAAAAAAAAAAAAAGGCCCACTGGACCCTCAGAAGTGGGGGAGCCAAGACCACAGGCAGTTCATCAGCCTTTCTTTCCTGTGCAAAATGTCTCGATGCACCGAGAAAACAAGACTAAAGCCCAAATGGTGCCACTCTGTGTGATTACAGGCAGCATTCGCCCGGTGTGCGTAGTTCAGCTGAACGACCCCGCTCAGAAGTTCTCCAGCGCCGTCTCCAGAACCACCACGGCCCTCACCTGGGATGAAGAATTCGCCTTGTGCGTACAGTTGGTTTCCAGGAGCTCGGGGTTCCACGGCCGCACCCCCCGGACGGCCACATTCTAAAACTATTTTGCAGTGTTGTTCACAGGGAAAGAAGGGAGGGAGGGAAGGAGAGAAAGAAAGAAGGAAGGAAGAGAAGTGTGCTAAGCATCTGCAGTAACTTACATACGCGGATTTCTTTTCAAAGGCATATCCCTTAACCTCGATCCCTCCTCCCCTAAGTCCCCGTGCCCTGCTCTGGCAAGAGAGAGCTGTTGTTGGGCCTCCTGCTTGCTCTAGAAACACCATCTGGAGCAGAACAGAAGGACATTTCTTTCTTTCTTTCTTGTCTTTTTAGGGCTGCCCCCACAGCGTATGGAAGGGCTCAGGCTAGGGGTTGCATTGGAGCTGCAGCTGCTGGCCTACGCCACACCACAACAATGCAGGATTCAAGCTGCATCTGCAGCCTACACCATAGCTCACGGCAACGCTGGATCCTTAACCCACAAAGCAAGGCCAGGGATCAAACCCAAGTCCTCATGGATACTAGTCGGGCTGGTTACTGCTGAGCCCTAGCAGGAACTCCAGTACTGACGATATCTGATTGATACTAAAATCTGATCAAGAGAATGGGAAAAGGCAAGAGTGTAGAGACCACTTATAAATGATGCTGTAGGAATTCTGACTGATGTATTATCACATAGAATCCAGTGGCACATTAAAGCAATACACCGAGACTGACTGAGTTCATGCCAAGAATGCAAGGATGGTTTAATATGAGGAGATCTATTAAAGAAATCCGTGTCACTAGATAAAAGGAGAAAACAAACGTATTATCTCTATATGTGCCCAGAAGATATTCAGTGACATAAATGCCCATTTCTTTTCTTTCTTTCTTTTTTTTTTTTTTTAGGGCTGCACTTGTGACATACGGATGTTCCCAGGCTAGGGGTCAAATCGGAGCTGTAGCTACCGGCCTACACCACATTCACAGCAATGCCAGATCTGAGCTACATCTGTGACCTACACCACAGCTCACGGTAACGCCAGCTTCTTAACCCATTGAGCAAGGCCAGGGATCAAACCTGCATCTTCATGGCTACTAGTTGGGTTCTTAACCTGCTGAGCCATGACAGGAACTCCCCATTTCTAATTTTAAAACTTAATTAGAACAAGATTTATGGTCATTTCTTTAATAAGATTTGTTTTAAAAAATCACTGAAAATGATAAATACTAGAATCATTCCCATTAAAGTCAAGAGAAGGATACCCACTGTTTTGTTCCAGAAGTACTGGTTAAGGCAATTAGATAAGAAAGAGAAATAATACACAAGTACTGGAAAGGAAGAGGCAAAACGAATCGTTACTTAGAGATGATATTATCGCATATCTAGACTGCTTAAGACAATCAATTAAAACTATTAGAAATAATGGATATAGAATAGAAATAATATCTAAAACCAATATAAATAATATTTCAGTAAAGTAGGTGGCTACAAAAATGTAGAAATCAATCCGTTTCTGGTACTTAAGTAATTAGAGGGAGTTCCTGTCGTGGTGCAATGGAAATGAATCTGACTAGGAACGATGAGGTTGCGGGTTCAATCCCTGGCCTTGCTCAGTGGGTTAAGGATCTGGCATTGCTGTGAGCTATGATGTAGGTCTCAGATGTGGCTCGGATCCCACGTTGCTGTGGCTGTGGTATAGGCTGGTGGCAACAGTTCTGACTGGCCCCCTAGCCTGGGAACCTCCATATGCTGCGAGTGTGGCCCTAAAAGGACAAAAGACCAAAAAAAAAAAAAAAAAAGTAATTAGAAAAACCAACAGAATTCCATGTGTAATATGAAGAGCTTTTATAAATTATTAATGAAAACATGAGCAGGCTCTTAGAAAACTGGGCAAAATCGCTGAACTAGAATTACAAAAGTAGGAGCTATAGATAGCTAGAAATGTCTTAAGGGAGGTTCCATCTCAGAAGTAAAGTAATGCAAACGTAAACAAAAGAGCTTGTTTTTCACCTTATAGCTTGTTAAAGTGAGACTTATCAGTGGAAGTACATGTTGGAATGATCATTCCAAAAGTCATCAATATATATGAAGAAAAGCAAACCTCTAATATGCATGTGCTTTTTGACTGGCAACTGCTTTTTTTCCTAAAGAAACAATCACATAATGTGTACATTTGAGGATGTTTATCTCAGCTTGTTTATAAATATGAAATATTGGAAAAAACCCATTATAGAGGGTTGGTTATGAAGGAATTGCCTGAATAAAATCTCATCAGGCCGGGGAGTGGAATACTAGACACCTGTTAAAAAGGATCTTGCTCTGTGGTTATTGACATGGAAAGATGTCCATGATATCTTAAGTAAAAAAACAAGGTTATAAAGGAGGCAGGAGGTATATTATGTTCTAAATTTGTTTTCAAATATATAATTATACCTTATATGGCAATATCTTTCAACACAGTAACTGCTAGCCACATGGAGCTCTTAAAATTTCAATGAAGTGAAATTAAAATTAAACTCCGTTCCTCAGTTCGTACTGGCCACATTTCAAATTGTCAACGGCTCTATGTGGCCAGTGGCCCCCGAATTTGGTAGCAGCTCTCCAGAGCGTTTCCATCGTCATCCAGGAAGTTCCATCACATAATCCTTGGAAACTAATCACCAAATAATCACAGTAACTATTTCTGGGTAGTCAAGTTGCAGATGACTTCGTATTTTGGTTATATGTATCTCCGCCATTTCTTAAATATTGGCAGTGATTTGCATTCCTTTCAATAATCAGAAAACCAACACCATTTCAAAAAAAAAAAAATAGTGAAGTGTTTTTAAGGCTTCATAGCCTTTCTTTCTTTCCACAGTGAATTGAACGCCAAGTCGAGGGAATTGCACCTGCAGATCTCAGAGGATGGGCCGTCCTCAGAAGGTAGGTGTCCAACAGGTGGGCCCTGCCCTCTGGGAGGGTCACCCAGCGGCCCTGACCAGGGCCTCGGGGCGGGGAGGGCAGGAGACCCAGTTGAGGGGTCAGCCTCTCCCCTGAAGCCACCCTGGTCTTCCCAAGGGAATGTTTGGTTGAATGTCCTCTCTGGTCATAGCAAGGCCATACGTTTTGCAAGGTCATACATGTATTCAACTGGTTCCTTTTTTCTTAAAAAAAAATCCAAATTTTTTATTCAACAGTTCTTGGCTTCGAGAAGCAGTTCTCATCTCTCTTAGCCTTCTAGACCTTGTTGTGGATTTTTTGTTTGTTTCTTAGATTTTTTTTTTTTTTTTTTTGGCTTTTTGTCTTTTCTAGGGCCACACCCGCGGCATATGGAGATTCCCAGGCTAGGGGTCTAATCGGAGCTATAGCCGCCAGCCTACACCAGAGCCACAGCAACGTGGGATCTGAGCTGCGTCTGTGACATCTCCAGGATCCTTCTCATCTCACAGAACTGAAACTCCGGCCCCATTAAACAGCCCCCCTGCCCCCCCCCCAACTTCTGCTTTCTGTCTCCATGAATCACACCTGACTTTTCCTTATAAACTAAAGCCACAGCAGCTTGACATGGACCCACACTGTAGATACAAGAAAGCAACGATCAGATGTAAAAGACTCACTAAAGTGCTCACGGACCTGGGTGTGCGTGGGTGTAAATTAATAATTTCGATCTTTATTCGTTTTTTTAGAATCTCTGAGTACATACCAAAGTTGGGAGTGGTGACCCTTGCCTGGCTTATTTAGCTGTGAAACCAAGCTGTCAGGGTATCTCCCGAAGTTACAAAGACACAGGAAGAAGCAATTCAAAGTCCCCGCTATGAGCAGGAATTCTGAGGTGGCCTCCTTGGGTCTGTAACGTGGATGCTCCTGGGATGAGAGCTGACCTTCCAAGAGGCGTGTGATCTGCATGCAGGGCGGGACCGCGCTTTGTCTCATCCGTTCTGGGGGCACCACCCCGAATGTTTGAGTGCCCAGATCCTAAGAACAGGGACCCTGTCTTTCTTGCCCACAGCCAGTTTGCAGCTGACACCGATCTGCCTTTTTAATCTCCCTTCTAGATTCCAGTTTCCATCGCCTGACCCCTGATGTCCTTCAAAGCAGTAGTTTCTAGCCAGTGTAGGTCAGACCTTGCCTCTCATCATCCTCTGTCTGTAGCCTCTGTTGATCTGGAACATTCCACAGCCTCCCTGTGTCTTTTTTGACCTCGTGGTTTCTAAAACGTTCCCAGCAAGAGCAGTGCGAGTCAGGAGCTGGTTCCGGTTGCACCAGATCACTGGCCGTCCCACCTTGTGGTCCCCTTGGAGACACCCAGTGTGTCCCTGCCTGTCCCCTGTCTCTCTAGGTCTGTTGGCGATGACGACTGTGCCCTTGGATTTATTTAAGAAGCAGCCTTCTGGGCCACAAAGCTTTACGCTGACCAGTGGGTCCTCCTGGGGCAGCTCGGCCCTGGGTTCGGTCACGGCAGAGGTAAGAGGTCATTCGCTCTGGGGCCACATTCAGCTCGACCTGCTCGGGACAAAAGAGTGTCTTAACTTAGGTTTGTCAGAGTCCTGTTCTTTTTTTTTTTTTTTTTTTTTTTATTACGCAAATGAATTTATCACATCTGTAGCTGTATAATGATCATAACAATCTAATTTCCCAGGATTTCCATCCCACAGCCCAAGCACATCCCCCCACCCCCAAACTGTCTCCTCCGGAGAGCATAAATTTTTCAATGTCTGTGAATCAGCATCTGTTTTGCAAAGAAGTTCAGTCTGTCCTTTTTTCAGATGCCACATGTCGGCGAAAGCATTTGATGCTGGTGTCTCATTGTACGGCTGACTTCACTTCGCATGATAGTTTCTAGGTCCATCCATGTTGCAAAACATGCTGGTATTTCATTCTTTTTAATGACCGAGTCATATTCCATTGTGTATCTGTACCACCTCTTCTGGATCCACTCCTCTGTCGATGGACATTTAGGTTGTTTCCATGTCTTGGCTCTTGTAAATAGTGCTGCAATGAACACCGGAGTACATGTGTCTTTGTGAGTCATGGTTTTCTCTGGGTAGATGCCCAGGAGTGGGATTGCTGGATCAAATGGTAGCTCTATGTTTAGTTTTCTGAGGAATTTCCATACTGCTTTCCACAATGGTTGCACCAATTTACAATCCCACCAACAGTGTAATAGGGCTCCTTTTTCTCCCACCCTCTCCAGCACTTATTGTTTATAGACTTATGGATGATGGCCATTGTGGCTGGTGTCAGGTGGTACCTCAGAGTGGTTTTGATTTGCATCTCTCTAATAATGAGTGATGTTGAATATCCTTTCATGTGTTTCTCGGCCATCTGTATGTCTTCTTTGGAGAACTGTCTGTTTAGATCTTCTGCCCATTTTTTGATAGGCTTGTTTGTTTTTTTGGTATGGAGCTGCAGAAGGTGTTTATAAATTTGGGAGATTAATCCCTTGTCAGTGGATTCACTGGCAAAGATTTTCTCCCATTCTGTGGGTTGTCTTTTCATGTTGTTTAGGGTTTCCTTTGCTGTGCAGAAACTTTGAAGTTTAATTAGGTCCCATTTGTTTATTTTTGTTTTTGTTGTCAATACTCTAATAGGTGGATCTGAGAAGATGTTGCTGTCATTTACGTTGGAGAGTGTTTGGCCTATGTTTTCCTCTAAGAGTTTGATAGTGTCTGGTCTTGTATCTAGGTCTTTAATCCATTTGGAGTTTATTTTTGTGTATGGTGTTAGGGAGTGTTCTAATTTCATTCTTTTCCATGTGGCTGTCCAGTTTTCCCAGCACCACTTATTGAACAAACTGTCCTTTCTCCATTGTATATTCTTGCCTCCTTTGTCATAGATGAGTTGGCTGTAGGTGCGTGGGTTTAATTCTGGGCTTTCTGTCCTGTTCCACTGATCTACATTTCTGTCTTTGTGCCAGTACCATGCGGTTTTGATGATTGTTGCTTTGTAGTATAGTCTGAAGTCCGGGAGCCTGATTCCTCCAGCTCCGTTTTTCTTTTTCAGGATGTCTTTGGTTATTCTGGGTCTTTTGTGCTTCCAAACAAACTTTAAAATATTTTGTTCAAGTTCTGTGAAAAATGTCCCTGGTAGTTTGATAGGGATTGCATTGAATCTGTAGATTGTCTTAGGTAATGTAATCATTTTGATAATATTAACTCTTCCAATCCATGAGCATGGTATATATCCTTTCATCTATTTGTGTCATCTTTGATTGCTTTCATCAGTGGCTTATAGTTTTCAGAGTACGGGTCTTTTGTCTCTTTAGGTAGGTTTACTCCTAGGTATTTTATTCTTTTGGATGCAATGGTCAATGGGATTGCTTCTCTAATTTCTTTTTTTGCTCTTTCATTGTTAGTGTAGGGAAATGTCATCAATTTCTGTGTATTGATTTTGTATCCTGCGACTTTGCCAAATTTGTGGATGAGATCTAACAGTTTTCTGGTAGAGTCTTTAGGATTCTCTAGGTATAATATCATGTCATCTGCAAATAGGGATAGTTTTACTTCTTCCTTTCCAATTTGGATTCCTTTTATTTCTTTTACTTCTCTGATTGCTGTGGCTAGGACTTCCAGAACTATGTTGAAGAGTAGTGGTGAGAGCAGATATCCTTGTCTTGTTCCTGATCTCAGCGGGAATTCTTTCAGCTTTTCACCATTGAGAATGATGTTCTCTGTGTGTTTGTCGTATATGGCCTTTATCATGTTGAGGTAGGTTCCTGTTATGCCCACTTTCTGAAGGGTTTTTATCAGAAATGGGTGTTGGATTTTGTCAAAGGCTTTTTCCGCCTCTATTGAGAGGATCATATGGTTTTGATTCTTCAGTTTGTTAATGTGGTGTATCACACTGATGGATTTGCGGATGTTGAAGAACCCTTGCATCCCTGGGATAAATCCCACTTGAGCATGATGTATAATCCTTTTAATGTATTGTTGGATGTGGTTTGCTAGTATTTTGTTGAGGATTTTTGCATCGATGTTCATCAGTGAAATTGGCCTGTAATTGTCTTTTTTTGTGGAATCTTTGTCTGGTTTTGGTACCAGGGCGATGGTGGCCTCATAGAATGAGTTTGGGAGTATCCCTTCCTCTGCAATTTTTTGAAATAGTTTCAGAAGGAGAGGTGTTAGCTCTTCTCTAAATGTTTGATAGAATTTGCCTGTGAAGCCATCTGGTCCTGGACTTTTGTTTGTCGGAAGTTTTTTAATCCCAGTTTCCATTTCAGTTCTTGTGATGGGTCCATTCATCCTTTCTATTTCATCTTAGTTTAGTCTTAGAAGATTGTACTTTTCTAAGAATTTGTCCATTTCTTCTAGGTTTTCCATTTTATTGGCATATAGTTGCATATAGTAGTCTCTTATGATCCTTCGTATTTCTGTGATGTCCGTTGTTACTTCTCCTTTTTCATTTCTAATTGTATTGATTTGAGTCCTCTCTCTTTTTTGCTTGAGAAGGCTGGCTAGGGGTTTATCAATTTTGTTGATCTTGTCAAAGAACCAGCTTTTCGTTTCATTGATCTTTTCTATGGGTTTCTTTGTTTCTATTTCATTGATTTCTGCTCTGATCTTTATGATTTCTTTCCTTCTACTAACTTTAGGTCTTGTCTGTTGTTCTCTCTTGAGCTGCTTGAGATGTAAAGTTAGCTTGTTTATCTGAGCTTTTTCTTGTTTCCTGAGGTGGGCTTGTACTGCTATGAAGCTTTCCTCTTAGAACAGCTTTTGCTGCATCCCATAGGTTTTGGAGTGTCATATCTTCATTGTCATTTGCTGCTAGGTATTTTTTAATTTCCTCTTTCATTTCTTCAGTGATCCATTGGTTGTTTAGTAGCATGTTGTTTAGTCTCCAAGTGTTTGTGTTTTTTGCAGTTTTTTTCTTGTTGTTGATTTCCAGTTGTATAGCGTTGTGGTCAGAAAAGATGCTTGATATGATTTCAATTTTCTTAAAGTTACCAAGGTTGGATTTGTAGTCCAGGATGTGATCAATCTTAGAGAATGTTCCATGTGCACTTGAGAAGAATGCATATTCTGTTGCTTTTGGATGAAATGTCTATAAATATCTATTAAGTCCATCTGGTTTAATGCTTCATTTGGGGCCTGTGTTTCCTTATTGATTTTCTGTCTCGTTGATCTGTCCATTGCTGTAAGTCCCCCACTGTTATTGCGTTATTGTCCATTTCTCCTTTAATATGCCTTACATATTGTGGTGAACCTGTGTTGGGTGCATAGATATTTAAAATTGTTGTATCTTCTTCTTGGATTGATCCTTTGATCATTATGTAATGTCCTTCCTTGTCCCTTAAAATATTCTTCATTTTAAAGTCTATTTTGTCTGATATGAGTATTGCTACTCCAGCTTTCTTTTGATCCCCATTTGCATGAAATATTTCCTTCCATCCTCTCACTTTCAATTTGTACGTGTCCCTAGAAGTGAAGTGGGTCTCTTGAAGACAGCATATATATGGGTCTTGTTTTTGTATCCATTCAGCCAGTCTATGTCTTTTGGTTGGGGCATTTAGTCCATTCACATTTAAGGTAATTATTGGTATGTATGTTCTTATTGCCATTTTATTAATTACTTTAGATTTGTTTTTGCTGCTCTGTTTTCTTTCCTTCTTCTTTTGTTCTTTTCTGCCTATAGAAGTTCCTTTATATTTGCTGTAAGGCTGGTTTAGTGTTGCTGAATTCTCTCAGCTTTTGCTTGTCTGTGAAGGTTTTGATTTCTCCTTCAAATCTGAATGAGAGCCTTGCTGGGTAGAGTAATCTCAGTTGTACGTTTTTTCCTTTCATCACGTTAAGTATATCATGCCATTCCCTTGTGGCCTGCAGAGTTTCTGTTGAGAAATCTGCCAATAACCTTATTGGGGTTCCTTTGTATGTTATTTGTTTCTTTTCCCTAGCTGCTTTCAAGATTTTCTCTTTGTCTTTAATTTTGGTCAGTTTGATTAATATGTGTCTCAGAGTGTTCCTCCTTGGGTTTATTTTATATGGTACTCGTTGTGCTTCCTGGATTTGAGTGAGTGATTCCTTCCCCATGTTAGGGAAGTTTTCGGCTATTATCTCTTGGAATATTTTTTCTGTCCCCTTTTCTCTCTCTCTTCTCCATCTGGCACCCCTATAATATGGATGTTGGTGCGTTTCACGTTGTCCCAGAGTTCTCTGAGACGCTCTTCATTTGTTTTCAATCTTTTTTCTCTTTTCTGTTCTGCATCCATAATTTCCACTAATCTGTTCTCCACCTCACTTATTTGTTCTTCTGCCTCCTGTATTCTGCTGTTAGCTGCTTCTAGTGAAGTTTTTACTTCAGTTATTGTATTTTGCATCTCTTCTTGTTTAAGTTTTATATCTTGTATCTCTTTGGTCAGGGTTTCCTGTAAGTTATCCATCTTTGCCTCCAGTTTATTTCCAATGTCTTGCATCATCTTCAGCATCAACAGTCTAAAGTCTTTTTTCCTGGAGGCTAAGAATCTCCTCCTCACTTAGCTGTTTTTCTGGGGTTTTTCCTTTCTCCCTCATCTGAGTTATAGTTCTCTGTCTTTTCATTTTTATAGGTTTTTGGTGTGGTGACCTTTTTACAGATAATAGAGTTGTAGCCTCTCTTACTTCTGATGTCTGCCCCCCTTGTGGCTGAAGTCGGTATGGGGGGGCTTGCTGTAGGCTTCCTGATGGGAGGGGCTGATGCCTGCCCACTGGTAGGTGGAGCTGATTCTACTCCCTCTGGTGGGTGGGGCTTAGTCTCTGGATGGGATTAGAGGTATCTGTGTGCCTGAGGGGTCTTTAGGTAGCCTGTTTACTGAGGGGTGGGGCTGTGATCCCACCTGGATTGTTGTTTGCCCTGGGGCTTCTCAGCAGCTGGCTGGCTGATGGGTGGGGCCAGATTTTCCCAAAATGGCCCCTCCAGAGAAAGGCACTGCTGCTGAATATTCCTGAGAGCTTTGCTTTCAATGTCCTTCCCTCACACCAAGCTACGTTCACCCCTGTTTTCCCAGGATGTCCTCCAAGAACTGCAGTCAGGTTTGACCCAGATTCCCATGGAGACTTTGCTTTGCCCTGGGACCCAGTGCACGTGAAAGTCTGTGTGCGCCTTTTAAGAATGGGGTCTCTGTTTCCCCCAGTCCTGTGGAGCTCCTGCGCACAAGCCCCACTGGCCTTCAATGCCAGATGCTGCGGGGCTCTTTCTCCCTCTGCCAGATCCCCACACGTGAGAGTTTGATGGGTGGCTCAGACAGAACTCTCACTCCTGTAGGTGAGTCTCTGTGAACCAGTTAGTTTCCAGTCTGTGGAGCTTCCCACCCAGGAGGTATGGGGTTGTTTATATCACGAAATCACCCCTCCTACCTCTTGATGTGGCCTCCTCTTTTTCTTCTGGAGTAGGATAGCTTTGTTAAGGTTTCCCGTCCATTTGGGTGAAGAGTGCTCAGTCTTTAATTGTGCATTTTGTAGTTTTTAGAAGAGAAGTTGAGCTCCAGTCCTTCTATTCCACTATCTTAATCCCGTCCTCCCAGGAATCTCCATTTATTTATTTCTAAACCCCTCAGAGTAGTACCTAGTGATTTCTTAGCATATTATTCAACCTCTGATGCAGTTGTAAAGAGAACCATTTCCAAATGAACCACAGCTCTCGTGGATTTACCACTGTTTCTCCTAAAGAACCACATCTGTCTTTTTCCTCACTTGGAAAACTCTTCACTTTCTTCATGTATCCTCTCTGTTCCACCAAACTTCAATAATGGACAATCAGCCGGGACCATTCCACCAAATGCTCCCTGGGACTTGGGGACAAGAGGCCATTAGGGTCAGAGTCATTGACGAGGAGAGTCCTGTTCTTGCTTCCACGTGAAATGAGACACTCGTCCAAGAAGCGCTGGTGTTGCTTAGCGGGCATTTCTAGGCATCAGCGGGACGCTTCCTGACCGTGATCACATTGCAGTGTCTGCCTGGTGTGAGTCCACGATGGCCTTTCCCGGACCAGGAAGGGCAGATGTATTTGGTTTGGTTTTCCAGCTTTTATTCCCATCATGATGTGTTGAGGGGCTGGGTTTGTGGCTGAAACCCAGCCTCTATCCACTGGTGCCGAATAGAAACACCACAGAGACAGAGTTTTGGGCGAAGGAGAAAAAAACAGCTTTAATGCTTTGCCGGGCGAAGGGGGGCTCCCAGCAGGCTCGTGCCCTAAAGACTGTGCCCTCCTGGGGTGAGGTTAGGAGGTGGTTTTAGAGTTTGGGAGTGGAAAATAGGGCCGCAGAGAAGGACCAGGGTAAGGCAAGCTTGCGTTCTTCTTCTAAGCTGGTGTTTAGTGGCCCCGGCACGGGTTCTGGGGGCCCCCCTCTCTGGTTTTCATTTGTTGAGGGTTTTCGTTCTGCAGAAGCAGCTCAAAGATATTGTTAAGTATATTCCATGAAATGAAGCCAGGACTCTGTTCCCAAGGCTGCACTATTTTTGTTGTTGTTGTTGTTGTTGCTATTTTTTTCTTTTTTTTTAATGCCTCACTTGGGGCACATGGAAGTTCCCAGGCTAGGGGTCTAATCGAAGCTACAGCTGCCGGCCTACACTGCAGCTACAGCAACTCGGGATCCGAGCCATGTCTGCGACCTACACCACAGCACACGGCAACGCCAGATCCCCCACCCACCGAGCGAGGCCAGGGTTCGAACCTGCGTCCTCATGGATGATACTCGTCGCATTCGTTTCTGCTGAGCCACAACGGGAACTCCCCACTATTCCTTCTTGACTGTTCCTTGTCTGCGTCCCTCCCTTCCCTGATGAGCAACTGTTTGAACCTGCCCTCTGGGACTTGGGGAAGGTCACGGTGGCTGAAGCTTATTCCCTAAAAACAAGAATTGGGGGGCCCAGAAAGGTCCTGCTCCGTTTCAGATTTGAGCCTAGGTCTCATCGCCTTACCTCAGTTCTGGGGGGTGGGGCGGAATCCTGTTAATTATAAGTTAATTACGATACTAGGTGACAGCTGAAGAAATCAGGGCCCTTGCAAAGGAGGGCAGGGCCTGTGGCGGGGGGTCCATCGGCCGCAGAGCACGTGACCAGGCTTCTCTGCAGTTCTCTTACGTAGAACCCAGCGAGGCCAAGTCCTGGCAAATCCCCCCTCCTGTTCCTGCTGCAAAGATAGAAAAAGACCGCACGGTGATGCCCTGCGGGACCGTGGTCACTACTGTCACTGCTGTGAAAACCAAGCCTCGCTTTGACGCGGGGAGAGCGACCCCGCCCAGCTCTGGTGAGTTTCTGCCCCGTCGAAACTGAAGTCCCGCGTCCCCTGTGCACGTCTTGCCTCTACGCTGCAGAGCCTGTGGCTGCCCGGTGTTATCACGACGAAAACCTCAGGGGACAGGAGGCATGGTGGTTGGCAGCGGTCGTTGGCAGAGCTTTTCCTGTTGTAGATGGCTGTCTTTCTGTTTTGTCAGACATGTGAGAAGCCAAGGCAAGGCTCAGCCCTGGAGTAGATTTTGAGGCAAAAAACTAGACATTAGATGAAATAGCTATAGTTAAATTCGGTGCTCCGTGGTGTTTCCATGGGGACAGCATACCGTCCTCAAAACATGAGACGTGAGTGGTCCGTGTAGTTTCTCATGTTCAAAATCATCCATTCAAAGGCTTGATTTTAGATCCAGCAGAATTCTGTACCTGTCCCCACAGCCGCTGTCTTGGGACGACTTCTGTATAAGTGCGTGATTTTTTTTTTTTTGGCCAGGGCATGCAGTGGTTTGATGTGGGTTCTCAGTTCCCAGACCAGGGATTGAACCTGGGCCTCCACAGTGAAAGCAACAAATCCTAACCACTAGACCACCAGGGAACGCCCTACTATTATTTTTTTAAATTTATACTGTGTTCCTGCCTATACAAAAAGTATTATCTTCCCGGAACAGACCACTTAGCACAGTTGTTGAATGCAAAACAGAGAGTGAACTTCTGGCTTAATTAAAAGGTTTCCAAAATTTTATTTAATCCTGGACTTCCAGCTCTTCTTTTGGGCACACCCCCCACCCCCCAAAAAAAATAAGGCGGTTAAAAATAGGGAGTTCCCACTGTGGTGCAGGGGGTTAAGAACCCTGTTTCAGAGGTGTGGGTTGGCTCCCCAGCTGGCACAGTAGGTTAAAGGATCCAGTGTTGCCATAGCTGCAGTGTAGGTCAGCAGCCGCAGCTTGGATTCAGTCCCTGACCCAGAAACTCCCATATGCCGCAGGGAGTTAAAAATAAAAAATAAAAATAAAAATAAAAAAATAAAAAAATTTAAAAAGTAAAGAAAACCATAAGGTTTGGTGCTTACCTTTTCCAATGGCATGAAGTAGGGTTGAAGGGAGGGGTGATTTTGCCTTTCCGCCAGCCATCGAGTCAGCTTTCGGACGGCCTCCCCCCCTTTTTTTTGTCTTTTTACGGCCACATCTGCAGCATATGGAGGTTCCCAGGCTAGGGGTCTCATCGGAGCCACAGCAACGCCAGATCCGAGCTGCGTCTGTGACCTACACCACGGCTCATGGCAACGCCGGATCCTTAACCCTCGGAGCGAGGCCAGGGATCGAACCTGCAACCTCATGGTTCCTAGTCGGATTCATTTCCGCTGAGCCACGAACTCCTCGGAGGGCCATTGTAATCGGGATTTCTCCTGGGCAGAGTCTCCCCTGAGGACGCCCGTCAAGGTGAAGGTCGTTGAGAAGGACATCTCTGTCCAGGCCATCGCCTGCCACGGCGCCCCCGTCAGCAAGACCTTCTCTTCCTCAGATACAGGTAACGCAGATGCGCGTCCCCGCGGCCTCTCGGCCACTGGGCTGCGCGCGGTACCTCTCAGGAATTTGGGAGGAGTTGTTTTTCATAATAAGTGAGGAACGAGGAGCCCAGGGAAATGGCAGAGGCTGGAAGACCAGGAGCCGTGTGGATGTCCCTGCTCTGAGCCTGAGGGACCCTCCAAAGAAGCCCCACACCCAGCTTACGCCTCACTTTATACAGTGTCCCAACCCGATCTCCCCCTGGTTCAGGGGCCAGTTCCGTGGGTGTCGGAAGACAAGCAGGACCCGGGTGACATAGGCATAAGAGCGACTTTAGTTTTTGTCTCCCGCTGTCCCCTGAAACCTGCGTGATAGGACGTTTGCCCCAGACCACTGGGTGGCAGTTTCCCCTTTTATTGTCCCTTGTGTCAACACCTGTCCCTTGAAATCTAAGCACGATCCAAGTTTGGGGGAGGCCTTTTCTCCCTCGGCTCAGGTGTGACCTGGGGTCTGAGAAGCGGCGGGCAGACACCCTCCCTCAGGCTCATCCCCCGACCCACCCCACCCCGTCCCCCGTCCACCGAGTCCTGTTTCTGATCTTGCCACGGTCAAGGCTGGGATGCAGAGGAGCCCGCAGCAGGCAGGCAGTTCTCATTTGACAGGTGTTATCTCGATGGTCCTGTGTTCTCTGAGCCTGGTGCAAGTTGAACACTGCCTCTTGCCCTGGGGGCACTTCCCTGGTTTTTGGGGGGGTGCTGCAGGCCTCCCCCCAAATGCAACTTCCTCATGGGAGGTCAGGCCCCTTGTCAGCTGCTCCTGGAGGTGCTTCTTCAGCTCTGCTCCTGCCACGTATCACAGGGGCACCATCACCCCGGGCTGGCGTCCTGCTGTGGTTCCCACCTGGTCTGTGGGCTGTGACACCTGTCCCTATTGTGCAGCCAGGACCCTAGAAACTTCCTCGGGCACAGCTGGCACCTGGGCAGGCTCCCTGAAGCCAGACAGAAGTGCCCAGGCTCTGCGTACGGAGCAGGCACCCCCGTCCCTGTGCCGAGGCCTGGTACCTTGTGCACAGCTCTCTCTCCAGGAGCCTCCACTATATCCCAAGGAGCTCTTTGCTGGGTGCGGGTCGGCGTTCAGCTTTTCCCGGGTGTTGCCTGGCTGTGGGGTCGACCATGGCGAGGAGCTGCTTCCGTGAGCCAGCCCTTCCTCGGCCTGAACACCCGAGGTGTTCACCTGCTCCCGGGATGGGAGGGAGTAGCTGTGTGGCCCTTCAAAGTTCATCTCCCCGAAGCTCAGGTTACCTGCCCGAGTCCCTTGTCACCTCAATGGGGGCACAACCTCGGACAGTCAAGGGCATGACCTGGAGTGTGCCCCTCAGTGACCACAGGGGCAGCCACCCCAGACCCCCGGCCGCGAACACCAGCCTAGGGCTGACTGTGGTCCCAGCTGTCACCTGTCCTGCTCAGAAAGTTTCCCCAGACGCCAGCCGGCCCTACTGTCACCCACGGTCTCTGCTTTCCCGCTTCCCAGGCAGCGGGGGGCCCTTGTGACCGGCTGGCCGCCCCCAAAAGCCTGAGCCATTGGCTCTCCGGCTCTTTACGGAAAATACTTGCCAACCCGTGTTTCAGACCAAACCTGTCACCCCGGATGGTCCCAGCAAGGACTCAGATTTGCTAACGTGCCCTCACTGCCCGCCCCCTGCCCCCTCCCGCAGAACTGCTGGTGCTGAACGGCACCGACCTGGTGGCCGAAGTCGCCATCCGCCAGCTCAGCGAGTCCTCGAAGCTGAAGCTCAAGTCCCCGCGGAAGAAGAGTACAATCATCATATCCGGCGTCTCCAAGGTGAGCCCGCCGCCCCTCCCGCCGCAGCCGCCCGCGCTGCGCCCACTCTGGAAGGTTCCGCGCCCAGACGCTAGGGCATCGCGCGCCCGTGAGGGGCGCCTCCTGGTGTGTCGTTTACGCAGCGCATCCTGGTCCCGAAGGAGACTTGAACGTCTGACCCGGGAGGTTTGGTGGTTGAGAGGTTGGTGAATCACTCGGAGGAAACGTATTGAAAGAAAAAGACCAGTGTGTTGTCCGCGACCCTTTGGGACAGAACCGCCCCCCTGTGGCTGCCCCATCGTGGGAACTTTCCCTTCATGACCCGTTTCCAAACCATCTCCGTCTTATGCAGTGAACGTTAGTTAATGCCTTTTGCAAAGCTCGTTTTAAAACATATCCTGCTCCAGGGGTTCCCATTGTGCCTCGGCAGGTTAAGAATCTGACTAGTATCCTTGAGAATGCAGGTTCGATCCCTGGCCTCGTTCAGTGGGTTAAGGATCCAGCGGTTGCCACAAGCTGTGGTGTAGGTCGCAGGTGAGGCTTGGATCTGGTGTGGCTGTGGCTGTGGTGTAGACAGGCAGCTCCAGCTCTGATTCGACTCCTAGCCTGGGAAATGCCATATGCTGCAGGTGTAGCCGTAAAAAGAAAAAGAAAAGAAAAAATTTAATGAAATTGGAACTTCCGTGGGCAATGTGGGAAGGAAAGGGAAACAATATGAATATACGGCTTACAATCTGTTACAGAAACAAGCAGCAACCAAATCCCTGGTCCCAATCCCCCTTCCTTCTTTCTGTTCTGTGACCAGAGCAGACGTCCAGAGCCCATGGCAGGTGCGAGGCCGTCCCTGGGAGATACAGGGCGGGCCAGGCTGCTGGACAGGGCAGCCCCTGGAACAAAGGGCCACATTGCAGCCCCTTCCTCTTCTCTGACTCTTCGGACCCAGCAGGGAGGACGTGAGCAGTGGGGGCAGTTAGGAGCCTTGGCGTCGGGAGGGGATGAGGAGGAAGACGGGTTTTTGGACGGGGATGGCAGGTTGGTACTTTGAAAGCGTAAGAGGGTGGGACAGTCACCCCTCGGCTGCCGGGAGAGGGGCCAGGGCAGGTCCTGGGAGGTGTCAGAGCTGAGTCACCAATGTTGCCATCTTCCCTGGGCCGTGGGTGGCCTTGACCAACCAACCATCCTCTCCCAGGGGCCAGGGGAGCCTCTGGGTTTCCTGCTTGTACTTCCAGTAGCAGCCAGCAGGGGGCGATGGCATCTCAGGAAGTGCCGGGCCCAATGGGTGGGTTTTCTTTAGGACGAATGAGCAGACTCTGACCAACACCTCTGTGCTTTCCCTAAGGTTTGTTTGTTTGTTTAAGAATCACTAGGCTCTTAACATTTAATTATCCAACTGGCTGCAGTGATCATTTTTACTGATGCTCAATTTGTCCCAAGTTGGGTCAGTGAGCACTTCTGCCTTGAGCCAGAAAAGGGTAGTTGTCAGTTGTCACTAAGTAGACTCTCTCGTGCAAGTGCCACACAGATCGGGACCAGCAGCCCAGCCCCCCGGGAGCCCGCCGTGTCCCTGCCGTCACTTTCCTCCCCTCCAGCAAACTACTTTCCGACCGGCAAGCCCATAGGTTAGTTTAGCACCTACATACGCCTTACACGTAAATGTAGCTCTTAGGGTATTAAGTGCACAGTGATTAATTTCTACTTGCAGGAAACACAAAAATGCGATAGAAACGGGTTAAAAGACAAACAGAGGAGTTCCCATTGTGGCTCAGAGGGTTAAGAACCAGACGTCGTCTCTCTGAGGATGCAGGTTCAATCCCTGGTCTCGCTCAGCGGGTTAAGGATCCAGCGTTGCTACAAGTTGGGGCATAGGTCGCAGATGCAGCTTGGATCCCGTGTTGCCGTGGCTGTGGGGTAGGCCTCGGCTGCAGCTCTGACTTGACCCCTAGCCCCGGAACTTCCGTGTGCCACAGATGTGGCCATAGAAAGAAAAGGAAAAAGAGATAGAATCTGGACCTCCAGAGCTCACTTCCTGTGTCACGGTGTGTGTGTCCCCCCCAATAGTCAGAAGGGACCGTGTGTGTCCCCCCAATTCTCAGAAGGGATGCTCTTCCCACAGACCCCTCCGGCTGGGCGGGTTGCACGGGGAGGGCGGAAGTGCCCCCCAGCAGCCTGTGCCCTCGGCCCTCTGCCCTGGGGGCTCTGCATCCGCTGCTGTTCAGCCAC
This sequence comes from Sus scrofa, assembly GCF_054392235.1. Classification (NCBI taxonomy): domain Eukaryota; kingdom Metazoa; phylum Chordata; class Mammalia; order Artiodactyla; family Suidae; genus Sus; species Sus scrofa. Next base: position 220,636,882 of record NC_139395.1, on the reverse strand, counting down.
GTTTCCCTGGCTGCCTCCTTGGAGGGCTGGGGTGCCTTCTGATGCTGACGTCACCAGTCGGGGTGTCTGGACAGCGCTATTCCGGCTTTTTCCCTCCCCTGCTGCTCCGCCCAAACGTCCTTGTCCTCTTCCCTCACCGCGACTTTCTCTCTCGCCCCGGGCAGACCTCACTATCTCAGGACAATGACGCCGCCCTGATGCTGGACTACGCGGCCTCCATGGACAGTGCCCGCCAGGAGGACACCCTGGACCAGCCGAGCGCGGCGGCTGCGGCCTCGGACCCGCCCGTGGAGGAGCAGGAGGAGGAGGGGGCGGCGGCAGTGGCGGCGGCCTCAGCCGGGGCCCCCCCGGCCCTGGAGCCCCAGGAGAGCGAGCTGGACTGCTGGGACTTGGAGAAGGAGCCCCAGGCCGGGGCGTGGGGTGGCCAGGGCCCCCCGGACCTTGATGGGGACGAGCTCTCGGAGAGCTCCCTGAGCGTGTCGGAGCTGGAGCCGGGCGCTGCCAAGAAGCATAAAGGTACCAGCACCTCCCTCCTCCTCCCCGAGCCCCCCCAGTGCCCCCTCCCACCTGTGGCTTTGCTCTCCTGCTGGTTTCCAAGCTAAAACTCAGTTCTGGCGCTCGGCTTCCTTCCCCTTCTCTCCTCCGAAGGCGCCTCCCCCAGCGCCCCCACATCCACAGAAACACCTGCAGGGAGGATTTGAGCCATTTCAGAACTGTGTGCAGGGGTGGGGGGCAGGGGGCAGAAGCCTTCCCAGTGTGAGTGGCCGGGTCACCCCTCGGCACTGGGGGGCAGTTTGTGTTCACGCCCTTCCTCTGTCGGGGATCACGGGCATCGGGCTGGGGACTGCGGGGAGCAGTCTTGCTCCTTTGTTCTTGGTGTGGGGGACCAGTGGTTCCTCCTGGGGGCGATTGGGGCCCCTCTCCGGGGACATTGGCCGTGTCTGGAGGCAGTTTCACAGCTGGGCGTGGGGGTGCTGCTGGCTTTGGGCTGGTAGAGCCCAGGGTGCCGCTCAATACCCCGCCGTGCGCACGATGGCCCATCACAGTGTCACGTGGCCCAGGCGACCTGGGGCCAGGCTGGAGAGCCCACTGGGGAGGGGCTGCATCCAGCCTCACCCCCACCCCCATCATGGCCCACTCCTGCCCAAAGCAGAGGGCCCGGATGAGGGGGGAGGCGAAGGTTAGAAGGGGAGGAGGCGAGGAAGGATGCGTGGGTGTGACTTCCGGACCCTGTGATGGGGGTTGGCGCACTGGTCTATCTGCCCGCTGCCCACCGGGCTTGGGGCTTATCCTGAGGACCCTGGCGGGCAGGGGAAGCTGTGACCTGTGACCCCCGGCCCCAGAGGCAGCTCCCTTGCTTTTGTTGTGGAAGAGATGGCCTGGCTGCTGGTCTGCACCCCCAGCCTGGGCGTGTCTGGGGGCCAGAGCAGCCCAAGGGGCCTCGGCTGCCCCTGGGGGAGGCAGGTGGGCCTGGGCAGGTGGAAACACAGGGGGCGGGTGTGGGGCAGGGGCCTCGCTGCCTCTCCCTCTGCTGCCCTGGTGGACCAGCAGCCTGGCTCCTCTCCTTGCCGAGCCCGCCCTCCCTCCCGCCCCACTCCCATCACTCTGAGAGCCTGGGCCTTGCCACCCGGGTCCCTCTGAGACCACTGTCCTTCACCCCCCGCCTCCATGTGGTTCCTTCCGGGGAGTTCTTGCCCTTGCGTCTCCGCCCTTGCTGTGTTCTGGTCACCTGCTCCTCTCCTGTCACCAGCCAGGTGGGTGACACCCTGAGGCCTGGTGTGTGGGGCTGGGGGGACCCTGAGCCCTCTGCACACCTCTCGCTGTGCTGCCCAGACCCAGGATTGCTTTGGCTTTGGTTTTGGGGTTTATTTTTTGCTTTTTTTTTTTTGCTCTTTTCTTTGCATCTGCAGCATATGGAACCTTCTGGGCTAGGGGTCGAACTGGAGCTATAGCTGCTGACCTAGACCACAGCCACGGCAATGCAGGATCCGAGCTGCGTCTGCAACCTACACCACAGCTCACAGCCACGCCAGATCCTTAACCCATTGAGCGAGGCCAGGGATCAAACCCACATCCTCATGAATAGCAGGCAGATTCGTTTCCTCTGCGCCACAACGGGAACTCCAGACCTGGGATTTCTCAGAGGGACGTATTTGGCAGCATTTTAAACGTTGCTTTTCATTCCAGTGTTTTCTGAGAGATCTGTCCTCAGCATCTCCCTGAGATACGGTCAGACCCTTGCATGGGGACGTGTTATGGATGCAGATAACTTTCATCTTCCACCGCAAATTTTCAAAACTGGGGCTACAGGTGCCAGCTCTGTGACATTTTCTCTCATTTTTAAACTAAAGCCTGTTTTTCGGTTTAAGAACTACCCGTCTCTCTTGTCCTAGCAAAGAGCTGGCACTGGTTTCTGAGGCTGCCTTGCCGCCTCAGAGCCCACCCCAAATGCTGCCGGTGGGAAATGTATGCATGGTGATGATACGGCCGATACAGGAGATGCGGTCCCCAAATTTGGGGTTATTTTTAGCCTAACAGATGATGGGCGTGGTTGCTTGGCAACGGGAACGCCCCGCACACGACTGAATTCTGTGCTCGACGTGGCCGACATGGTCCATTACTGTGCCCTTCACCGCGAGGGAGCACGGAAGTCTTGGGGGAGCCTTTGAAAGCGGTTAAAGGGGGAACCACAGCCCGCCTGGCCCGGCGTCCCGCACCGCGAGGCCGCGTGCGGTGCGATGCCGCTGCTGCTGGCCGCCGCGTGCGGACTGTGCTCTTGCCAATTTTCTTTTCATCTCTCCCTTCTCTCCGTCTCCTGCTCACCCCCTTTTTGCCTTAAGAGGATCGCTATGCCAACCAGCATTAATTGCCTACGCAGTAAGTTATTTTTGTTTCATTTATCTTTTTCATTGCGCACGGCCCCGCTCTGAGCAAAGCACCTACCCTGACCGAGCCGAAGCCCAGCCCCCTCCCTTCCTTTTTCCTCCTGCCCCCGTCTCCTTGGAGCTTCTCAGGACGCTGGCTCTCCCATCTTCCTCCTTCCTGGTGCCCTGGTCCAGGCATTAGAGAACCAGTACCTCAGCCGGCTGGGCGGTGGGGGGTGGGACCCCTGCGTGAGCTCATGTGACACCCTCACCATGAAACACAGACCGACCAGCTCCCCTGGCCGTTCTGGGTCTAAGCAGTCATCCCTTCCCTAAAGGGGCCGTCTCGGTTCCTCGTGAAATCAGAGGCATTGTTCTTTGGGTGGTCAACCCCAGGTTTCAAGGGGGCTTCTGGTCACTGTTTTTCTCCCTATCAGATTTTAAGATGCATTCTTCAAGGAGTTCCTGTCGCGGTGCAGTGGTTAACGAATCTGACTGGGAACGATGAGGCTGTGGGTTCCATCCCCGGCCTTGCCTAGTGGGTTAAGGATCCGGCGTTGCCGTGAGCCGTGGTGTAGGTCACAGACGCGGCTCAGATCCCACGTTGCTGTGGCTCTGGCATAGGGCGGCGGCTACAGCTCGGATTAGACCCCTAGCCTGGGAATCTCCACATGCTGTGGGAGTGGCCAAAGGCAAAAAGACCCAAAAAAAAAAAAAAAAAAAGATGCATTATTCAACCTGTGTCTGTTAGACTCTGTGGAGACAAGCAGAAATAAATGTGGGAATAGTTGCAACATTAAAGATATCGTTTAGGAGCTCCCGTTGTGGCTCAGTGGGTTAAGAACCCTGACATAGTGTCTGTGAGGATGCAGGTTCTATCCCTGGCCTCGCTCAGTGGGCTAAGGATCTGGTGTTGCCACAAGCTGCGGCATAGCTCGCAGATGTGGCTCGGATCCGGCGTTGCTGTGGCTGTGGTGTAGGCCAGCAGGTATGACTTGGATTTAGCCCCTAGCCTGGGAACTTCCATATGCCTTGGATGCAGCCCTAAAAAGACAAAAAAAAAAAAAAAAAAAAAAAAGTATAATAGTTATTTTTAAATCCCACGTATATTTGTTTATACTTCAGCCTTAGGGGTTTTTTTTGTTTTGTTTTTGTTAACTTCTCTGGAACCAAGGAAAGATTTTTTTTTCCTTTTCCCTGTCCCATCTAAGACTGGTTATGTGCCTCAGATTTCACATACCCTGTTTCCAGATTTTATCTCCAGGCACCTTCAAGGTTGTGGGTGAGTCCTGCTTCTTGCCTGGTAGGTGGATGAGACGGCCTGGTGTCGAGGAGGCTGGCTTGTGTAAACAGGTGGCTCGGGCTCCCTTGTCTGCGGGCGGGAGTTTCTCCATCAGCAAAGGTGACAGGGTCAGATGTGACATACCAAACTGTAGTTACTGTCTCGGCCAGGGAAACACAACCAGCAGCTTCTACATGTTCAGGGAACTGGCTTATGTGATTGTGGGGCTGTGTGCCTGAGACCTGCAGGTGGGCCGGCAGGCAGGAGATGCAGCAGGAGCAGGTGCTCCGGGCCTGAGGCAGCATCTCTTCTTTGGGGACCTTCCCTTTTGTTCTCAGGCATCCAGTTGATTGGACGGAGCCCACCCACACTGCCAGGCCTGCCTCCTTTAGCTCAGGCGCTGATGGGCAACCTTAACCACATCCGCCGGGCGTCTTCCCAGCACCTCATTTCGTGTTGGATGCCGTCACCAGGTGCTCCAGACACACTGACACAGGAAACTGAGCCCCAGTGTCCCTTAGTCCTGGTGGCTCGGAGTGGTCCTGCCTCCTGGCAGACGAGGGGTATGCTGCCTTTCTGAGCCAGTGACCCCTCAGCCCCTGCGGCCAGGCTGCCCCGGCATCTGCTGAGCACACCTGTGTGCCTGTGTCATCATGGCATCATTTACCCCAAAGGTCACTTCAGGGTTTTATTTAGCAACGAAGTTGGCATAACCTCTTTCATGCTGGTGATTCTTCTGGTTTGGTGAGATGAACTGTGGGCCCCAGAGATGGGCTTGCGTGGCTGGAATGTCCTGTCCTCCCCACATGGCCAGCGTGGCTCTCGGGAGCTTTACATCATTCTGGAAAGCCTGTCCAGAGAGCAGGGCTCTGCTCTGCAACCCCTCTGGGAGCCATGTCCAGCCCGCCCTCCAGAGGCCTCCCCCTTGGCTGCCCATGGGTGAGCCCTCCAGACATCTGCTGGCCCCTCCTGGCCCAGACGCTGCCCTTAGCAGCATAGACGAGCCAGCTGTGAGAACACGGCTTTGCGCCCTGTTTCTGCATGTCTGCTTCCTCATTTGTAAGCAAGGGATGAGGTCAGTGTCAGAGGGGCACAGAGGCATAACCAGGGCTCCAGCCTGCAGGTGTGCAGACCTCAGGCCTTCCCTCACGCAGAGACCTGTCCTCTGTCCAAAAAGCCGATGTCCCCATAGATGTCGTGACAAGCTGGGTCCAGGTGGAGGAAACGCAGGCTTGGTGAGCAGAGCAAATGCCTCTAGGACGATTTGCAGCAGGGTACCCAAGACAGCATCTGGTTCTGGCATTGACGTTGGGCAGGCAAAGTTCACAACCAGCACGCCCGTCCCACAGGGCGCGGGTGAGGACAGGAAACAAACAGCCCTTTGCAAGCCTGCTGGGTCAGCACACGCACGCTGGTGCGGGGCTGGCCGGAGCCAAGATGCTGCTTAAACATCGCAGCCAGCAGTGCGTGGCGTTTAAACGGTGATGGCAAATGCATCTCCCCTCTACCAGCTGTTCAGGGGATGCAGGCCGATGCTTCATCTTAATGTGGCTAGAATCTAGAGTTTGGGTGATGGACGTGCAATGGCACTTAAACGAGCTAACGTAATTGCTCGCGAGTGTGCGGGTTCCCTTCCTAGAATGCTTGAGCACAGCCACCCCTCACCTGTTCCCGGGTTCTGGCTTCTCTCTCAATCCAGGGCAGAGCCCGACCTCTCAGCAGCCTGGTGCTGTGCCCTGTGGGGCAGGCTGCCTTGTCCCCCGTTCCCCACAGCCCTGAGACATCAGAACATGAAGGGGCCTCAGGAAGCTGTCACCTTCCAGCCTCTGGTCTGGTTGCTGGTGCTGAAGCCGCTGTCCTTAGCGAAGCAATCTCCGCACTCCAGGTGCTGGTGGCGGTTTGACCTGACCTTGGTGGGCTGTTTCCAGCCCCAGCTATGCATTAGAAAGACCTGGGGTTTTTTAAAAACATGCTGAGGGAGTTCCCGTTGTGGCTCAGTGGTAACGAACCCGACTAGTATCCATAAGGATGCGGGTTTGATCCCTGACCCCACCTAGTGGGTTAAGGATCCAGGGTTGCCATGAGCTGCAGTGCAGGTCACAGATGTGGCTCAGGTCCCGTGTTGCTGTGGCGTAGACTCTGATTCGACCCCTAGCCCGGGAACTTCTGTATGCCACAGGTGCGGCCCTAAGGAGAAAAGGAATAACAAATTAAAAGGTGCTGATATCGGGGTATCTCCCCTGAGCCCATCACATCCGATTCCCGGGGCTGGGCCTGGGCGTCTGTAGTTTTAAAGGTGCCGCCTGACTCCAGCGTGTCCTGGGGCTGAGCACGCTGTTCCACTGTCCGCCCTCTGCCCCGATCGTCTGTGGGGCACCCAGGGTCCAAGGATAACTAGGAGGACGGGGCTGGTGCTTCAGCACCCTCATCTTCAGTCAGACCCCCCCCCAGCTCTCTGCCGGGCTGTGTCAGGTTCCTGGGGCCGCCGTGACAAAGCACCGGGGCCAGCACGGTTGAAACAGCAGGGTCTCTCCTGTCTCAGGGCTGGAGGCTGGGAGTCTGAGGTCAAGGCGCAGGCGGGGCTGGTTCCTCCTGAGGCTGGGGGGTGGGGGGTTTGTCCCACGCTGTCCCCAGCTCTGGGGGTTCGTTAACAACCTCGTCACCCCTCAGCTTGTGGAAGCATCCGGCCACCCTCCGCCCTCATCTCCACGGGGCCTCCCTGCGTGTCAGTGTCCAGGTTCCCCGCTGGTATAGGGGCGCCGGTCCTGCTGGGTCATGATTCCGCTGTAACGTAAATCCCACAGTACTGACCATGTCTCTGCATGAGGACCTGTATGAGGGCAGGAGCCCAACACAGCAATTTTGGAGGGACTCGATCCAACTCGTGACACCACCCCTGCTCAGACCTCAGACTCCAGCTCCAGCCCGCAGACTGAGTTTCAGCGCAGGAACACAGATAAAAGGGGCTTTGCAGGTGGATTCCCCCCGGGAGAGCCGCTCTCACAGCTGGGCTTCCCGGCTCTAGTTTCCAGCTGGTCTGGGGGATGGACTGGTCTACTCCCCTCCCCACCCTTCACCAGGGGATGGGGGGAGCGTGGCATCAGAGCCAAGGTCCCCAGCGGACTTTCCTGCCTCTCCATTCCAGTGTGACAATGTGACAGCCCCACACTTCCATGCTATGTGGGGGACTCCAAGCATAAACGAAAGCAGTTTCCTCTAGATCAGAAATTCCTCCTAGGTGCCCCCAACCTGAGGTAACTGGCCAGGCTGGGAAGCTCCAGGGCGCTCTATCTGCTGAGTAATTAACCCAGGGCCTCGGTGTACCCGCCCCACTGGCCGGACCCCAGAGTCTAGCCCTGCTGGTGGTGTGATTCTTGCCACAACACACCCCCACTGGTGGGTTTTTGAGATATGAGGCATTTTACAGGGGTTGACTCAGCTCTGGGAACAGACGTTATGGCCCAGGGCACAGCTCGTCGGGCCCAGTGACAAGAGTAAGGCCACTGGCACTGTTACAGTCGCCCGCTGCCTTGTTCCTCCCCTGCCATCCTCACCGCCCTGCACGCGCCCCCCCAGCTTTAGCTGATTGTAAGGAACATCCTAGGTCGGAGTTCCCATCGTGGCTCAGTGGTTAAGGAACCAGACTAGCATCTACGAGGATGCGGGTTTGATCCCTGGCCTTGCTCAGTGGGTTAAGGATCCAGCGTTGCTGTGAGCTGTGGTGGAGGTCGAAGGTGCGGCTCGGATCTGGCATGGCTGTGGCTCTGGTGGAGGCCGGCAGCTGTAGCTCCAGTTGGACCCCTAGCCTGGGAACCTCCATACGCCGCAGGTGCGGCCCTAAAAGACGAAAAAAAAAAAATGTCGTAATGAGTCGTAGGTAATCAGTAATTGGTTGATTGTGTCCAAAGAGACCGTGAAAAGGAAGTTTTTTGGCAGTTTTAACCGAATTCAACCTGACCCATTCCTTGAGCTCCCGTGTTCTGCTGCTTAAATAAGACATGGACAAGTGTCCTGAACACCAGGTCTTGTGCGTGGCCTCTCAAGGTCACAGGCATGCTGCTTTCCCCCCGGGAGGTGGTGATTTTGCGAAGGTCCACGGGTGGCTGGACCAGATTCCACGAGTGCGCGTGCATTTCAGCTGAGAGAATGACGTGATGCCTTCCAGGTTCCCGTGTGAGTAAACCCCGGGGGAGGGGGGTTTAGCCATGAAAAGAATGAATTGCCAGATGAGCTGCTTCTTGGGACAGTCAGCCCTGTCCTCTCTCCATCATCAACACCTACATGCAGACGAGCGTGGGTTTCTCCCCGCCGGCAGGAAGGGCCCCACACCCCGCTGGGGGGGCCCCCCGCTGGCCTGCGTTACCCTGTCTGTGAAAGGGGAATCAGGTTCGGGGCCTTTCGCCCATCGCCGAATTAGCTTGCATTTGACCCCGAAGGGACCATTGCTGTCGAAGTGATTGCTGCTGCTCCTTTTTTCCAGTTCATGTTCCACCACCTGACGTCATAAGTAGGTCAAAGCAAACAAAATTGAGGTTTTAGGTCAAAAATGACCAAGTAACGGACCTTGCCTGTGGGTTAGCCTTGTGTGCATGTGTGGGATCTGGAGTTATAAAAGTGCTTCCTCCTCCTGGAGTTCCCGCTGTGGCACAGTGCGATCGGCAGCGGTGTCTCTGGAGCCCTGGGATGCAGGTTCAATCCCCGGCCCCGCACAGGGAGTTGAGAATCCAGTGCTGCTGCAGCCGATCTGATCCCTGGCCCAGGAACTCCATAGGCCGGGCGGCAGGCAAAAAAAAATCTTTCTCCCCCAGAAGAAATGTTACTTAACTTTCCCAAGAGAGTGAACACCACGGCTCTCAGAGCCCTTACTTTGGTTGTAGTAGTATGAGCATCCTTCTGAGGGAACACGGCACTGCTCTGCCGTTCACACCCTCCTAACGACGGGGAGTGGGGCGCTCTCACCCTGCCTAACGATGGGGAGTGGGGTGCTCTCAGCCCTCCTAACGACAGGGAGTGGGGCGCTGGCACCCCTCCTAACGACGGGGAGTGGGGCGCTGGCACCCCTCCTAAGGACGGGGAGTAGGTGGGGCTGGGGACCCCGAAAGTCAGGCATCTCAATGCCTGCCCTGGGAATGGCTTCCAAGCCTCGGTCCAGCGCACTGCCCAGCTTCCCCAAGCTTCTCACTGCACCTTGGAAGCGCGAGGGCCAGGCACAGACCCTGCTGCCTTCTCGAGCCACCAGCCAGGGCACTGCAGCTGCAGTACTCAGCCTCTTCCTTGTATGAGAGGCCTCGGAGCCGCCTTCCCCCCCCCCCCACCCCCTGGACTCGCCGTTTCCTCTACAGCCCCTGACCCTGTGCCTTGCTCTTGCAGGAGGGATTTTAAGGAAAGGCGCGAAGCTCTTCTTCCGCCGGCGGCATCAGCAGAAAGACCCCGGCCTGAGCCAGTCTCACAACGACCTCGTGTTCCTGCAGCAGCCTGAGGGGGGGCGGAGGAAGGGGGCGACGCTCGCCCGGATCCTGAACAGGAAACTGCTCTCCAGGCACCGGGGCCAGAGCACCGTGAACGGGGCGCCTGAGGACCCAGGCCCGTAGGCGGCGGCGCCCCCTTCCCTGCAATGCTGCAGACGGGACCCACCAGGAGCACCTGCCAGGATGCCGCCAGAGGGCCAGCCAGCTGTCGGACCGACGGACAGACGGACGGACAGCCGCCCTGTCTAGCTGGATAGTTTCCAACAATTTTCCCTCTTTTAAAGGGAAAAAAAAAAAAAAAATCTGAGCCTCCAGCTGGGAGGTTGTCCCCAGGGAGACCGACAGAGCCCAGTGTGCCACCAGGAGCCACGAGAGCTGAGGGCTCCATGGCGTGGGCTGTGCTCACATCTAAGGGTCCAGGTCAAACAGGTGAAGGATATTTACAGTGTGAACTCCAGAGGCTCACATCGGGGCTGGGGGCCGGCAGGTCCTGCACGCTCCAACAGGTGTCACTTTGCGTCCATGCCTGGACCGCGTCCCAAAGAGTGGTCACTGTGGACGGAATGGACGGGTCAGCTCTCCTCACTGGCCGCTCAGAATAGAAAGTGCAGCCAGCCCTGAGGACTGAGAGGCGGGACAGAAGCAGGGTTTTTGGTAAACAGAGAAATGACAAGATAGGAGTGAAAACACTACGACCAATGTAGGAAGACATTGGCCTTTGATAGTAGCCATATAACTTGAAAAATTATGCAACTGCTGAATATATCCTATGCACATCCTCTGCCCGACACCTTTCCAGGTTTCCTTTGAGCCTCTTTGCAAGTGGGAGATATATCAATTCTTATGTGGTTTTCACATGTGTCTCTATGGCGTCTGAAGCTCTAAGAAGGCCACCAGGCCGTCACCACGTGGGAAGCCTTCCTCCCCGTCGGGCACCCTTGCTGACCAGAGTGGCCCAGGCCGCTCAGATGACATTAGGAGCAATAAGTCACAGCTAGTGCCACACTGTAAACACACATGCATGGTTCGTCTTTGGTGCAAGCTTGGTTTGCCCAATGTTGCTGGTAGGTGGCTCAAACCAAGTGCTGTGCAGAGGGCACAAGAGGACATTGTGTGTGTCTCAGGTGTGAGTCTTCGGGTGGCAGTTTAGCAACAAATGAGCCAAACCTGCATCAGAGGTTCGTTTTACAGGCTCTCCTGAGTTCTGCTGTCCTCTGGCTAGCCCCTCGTAGGCGCCCCCGCTCCTTGAGGTCCTGCAGGAAGACCAGTGGGCCTGGCACGCGTCCCCAAGCGCTTCCAAACCCCTTTCCTCGTCAGTGTGCCCGCCGGGGCTTTTCACATCATCCCCTCCTTCTGCAGGAGTCGCTTTAAGACACATGCCTGTTAAAGAGCCCTTGTCATCGGGGTGAGAGGTTGTGCATTAGAGGCATTTTCCTCCAGTAAGATTGAATGGCCGTTAGGAAAATTTGGCTTCTGTCACGGATGTGAAATTGGATGAGTTCCTTTGTGTAGGTGCTTTTGTTAATCCTTACAAATGTACTTCAGGGGAAACAGAGCCAAGGTGGGGCAAAAACCTTTACTAAAAATCAAAATCATGGAGATTTTTTCATTTCCTTTTTTTTTTTTTTTTTGAGAGATTAGAAAACTACATTAAAAACTTTAAAATGCACACTTAAAAATTCTTGGTGTTCCCACTGTGGGCACAGTGGGTTAAGGATCTGGTGTGGCTGTGGCTGTGGCACAGGTCAGTTCTGGCTTGGATTCAGTCCCTGGCCCTGGGAACTTCATATGCCGCGGGAGCAGGCAAAAAAGAAAAAGAAATAAAAATTCTTAGGTGTCCCACAATTTATCGAGTGACGGTAAAGTGACTTTTCCACCACACTTGCTTTTAAAGCATGTATTCCAATTGCACTCTCTGTAAGCCAGCGTCTGGTGTTACAAAATATAATATGTTCATACCAGGGTAGGCCCCACAGGCTAGTAATCACCACTCGTCTTTGTGGAACCCATGGACCTGTTAACGGTCTGTCTGACTCAAAGGAGTTCTGTTCTCTCTCACGTGGTTGGCAGAACCTATGGCATTCCAGGAGTAATTCTCAGAGGGTATGGTGTGTCAGAATGTCAGGCACTGATCAGAAGCTGTTGGTGCAATTTTTTGTTTGATTTTGAAAATCCACATGCACTCGATTTATTCAAGTGTGAAGGTGTCAGTTTTATTTTTTATTTTTTGCTTTTTAGGGCCGCACCTGTGGCAGATGGAGGTTCCCAGGCTAGGGATTGGAATCAGAGCTACAGCTGCTGGCCTGCACCACAGCCACAGCCACCCAGGATCCAAGCCTCGTCTGTGACCTACACCACAGCTCACGGCAACGCCAGATCCTTAACCCACGGATCGAGGCCAGGGGTCGAACCTGCATCCTCCTGGATACTAGTTGGGCTCTTTACCCCTGAGCCACAGTGGGAACTCCAGGTGTCAGTTTTGGATTCAACTTTCTCGACCTACCAAAAGTCTCAGCCACTCCCATTCCTGATGGGCCCCCTGAGCGTTCTGGTCACTGTTCAGTCCCTTCTTCCTGGGCTCAGCTTTCTCGGCCTCCTCGTGACTTGGAAGCTGTTCAGGGTCCCCGGAAGCGCCAGGTGGGCCGTGCGTGCGTCGCACGGGGATTCACAGGAGGGGAGCGTTTGCTGGGAGACCCCGTTCCTGGCATCTGGCGGATGGAGGCCTCACCCTCTAGGCACACACACAGTCTCCATCAAATGGCTTTTTCTGAAGGGAGAGGACACTAATGCGGCAGCGGATAGGAGGGAACCGAGCCGAGGGCAGGGGCAGGGTAAACCCTGAGGACGTGGGCTCTGTCAATACTGGGAATGTGTCTTTTCCAGGTTTGGTTTTCCCTGGCGTAGGATATGTAGGTTAAAGGAGATGCCCTGGAGGCTAAACACCAAATGCAAACCCACGACCCTGTAACCCCCTCCCTTTCCCGTGTACCTGGTCCACAGGCTGGAGTGGTTTGCGCGCCTTTTGCTTGGGTTGTCCTGATGAAATTTTTGCAGAGCGGTGTTTTTCAAAGCGAGTTTTCGTGAACACTGATGTTGGTGTGTGTCTGTGTGTCTGGAGCCAGCTGCTCACGCGGGTTTTAATGAGCTGGCGACACTTCTGGTTGATTCGTTTAAGGAGGAGCCTGTGCTCTTTGTGGAGAAGGAAACAGACTGACACGTGTGTGTGCGTTTTCACGGAGCGTTAACAGAAGTACGCATCTCATCGTTCCCGCCGAAAACCTGCCGTGAAGAAGGTGGTTTAGACGGAGCACTTTATTTCAGTCCGGTCTCAAGTTCAAGTTCAAAAGGGGGCCCTGGATTCCCATAGATCATAGCAGGCCCATCGCTGTCAACCAGTCACAAGTTGGGCGCCGGTCCAGATTTTTGGCTGGTTTTACTGGCCACATCTGCAGAAGAAAGTTGCAAGTTTTCTTCTTGGGCGGAAAAGGCGAGATTCATTTTTGCTGCTGTCACTCAATTCGAATGTTTTCTGAGTAACGGTCTCACGGCTCTCGGCCTTAAAACCTAAGAACCCAAGTTGGTGGAGGTCGTGGATCAGACCATCTAACTCTGATCAGATGAAAAGCCCGTCTCAGCGCCTGCCTGGACCCTGAGGCCCGGCCCCGCCCCCCTCGCCCCAAACCCGCCAGGGCCTGACGACCAAAGCTAGCAGCTCGGGGACAGCCGTGCTGCTCAACCCTGTGAAGTAGACTCAGGTGACACCTCTGGCTCCTTTTTCTAGCATCTCTACTTTCCGGATGAGGAGACACTCGAAATACAATAAACTGCCCAGTTCACTGAGCTTCCAGCTGGCCAGTGATGGGCCATTTATAATTCAGGCGTGTAGAGTTTTCTCCCTACATGTTATATCAAAGCTACATTTTTTTTTTTAAAGGAGAAAATAAAAGGGGTTGGAGAGGTCTAGCTTGATGACCAAGTGTGATGAGTTTCCATGACAGTGACTGCACCCCTGGGGCCACCACGGGGTCACGGGGGAAGATGTGGCTGGACCACCAAGGCCTTCGAAGGAAATAAACATATGCACACACAACGCTAAGCGCTGAGTTGTTCTTGCTGAGTCCTGTGCTGTCCCCAGTAACCCGGGGCCCTGCTGAGGGTCTCGGAACCATGGTCTTCCTTCATCAGGTGCCCCATTGGGCGCTGGGCACGGCCACGTGGTCACTGGCGGAGGGAAGAGCCGTCACTACATCTCCTTCTGCGGTTTTAAATCTCTCGGCACCTGCTTTGGGCCTGGGACTAAAACCATTTACTGGGACATCCACATGTCCAGTCCCTTTTGGGTGCTCGTGAACGGGAGGTGCTACCCAGGCAGGCTCGGCTGGGCCGGGGCCACCAGCGGCCTTGTGACCTGGGGGGTGAAGCCTCCACCCATTGCGGACTGCCCGAGGGTGGGTGCGCAGTGGGCCTCTGCACGGGGTCAGAGGGGCAGATTCTAGGCGGGGCTGCGGGAGGGCTGGCATCCGAGCTGGCCCTGGGACCCTGGGCGGGAGCGGGGCAGGAGTCTGCAGGGACACACAGGCTGTCCCTGCAGGACCACATCCTCCTGTCTCCTTCCATTTCACCCCCCTGCTCTGCCCAAGCTCTGGGGCACATAGAAAACCAGAACCTGCCCAGCTCCTCCCCTCCCCCACCCCAGCCCCCAGCGGTCCTGACCCTGCCCGTCCTTTCGAGTGTGGTGGGGTCACTCTGGGGCCAAGACTGACCCCAGCCTTGCATTTCAGAGGAAGTGTCACCCTGTGCAAAGCCCCACGTTAGCGTGGCTTGGATTCCGGATTCTTTGCTCTGGACCTGGCAGGTGGTGGCCCCTCCTCTGATTTGGGATTCAAGGGTCCGGGGCCTGGGATCGAACTGCTTCCTGTGAGACCGGCGTCCACTCTGGGCTGGCACTCTGGTTGGCCAGCTCTCCTAAGCCGATCTCCTGCTGGTCCCTGCAGGAGCAGCTGTGTTCTTGCCATCCCGCTGGTCCCTGCAGGAGCAGCTGTGTTCTTGCCATCCCGCCTACACACCAGACAGGTATCCACCAAAGCCACCTCGGTCACTCTGGAACGCACACCCCTGGCCCCCAGCACACACCCCCTCCCTATTCCTACGATGAACCGCGCACAAGCCCTGCCTCATCCATGAAGTGCTCGGTGGCCCAGGATGCCCCAGGGCACTTCCATGGGCAGCCTTCAGGCCCTGTCACTTGACCCCACCTCCCTCTCTCCTAGACTTGCACCCCGCCAAGAACGTAGGTGCCCGAATCACCTGGGTTTGGGATGCTGCCCGCTCAGAGCATGTGGACATCTGATGACAGCTTTGAATAAGCTCACGGGGGATGTCTGCTTATGCCCACCTTACCTGACTCATCGCGGCCCAGGGTCAGGGGACAGCGCCAGAGGCGGAGAGGATGCATGTGTCAAAACCAGCTGCTTTTGACCTTGGCCACTCCCTGCACGCTCAGGGGCTGGTGTACAGAAATGGCAGCCCACTCATCAGAGGGCTGGACACCAGGATGGATGACCTGGCGCAGAGCCTGCCTTCAAAAGAAAGCTGCCAGGCCAGACTTTCTTCCACGGTGAGCCAGAAGCATGGACTTCCACAGCTGTCCACCGCTCTCCCAGCCCTGAGCCAGGATGGCCCATGATGCAAGTTCCAGCCGGGCTGCACCCATGCCAGGCATTCCAAACTCTTGGTTAGAGTGCTGTCACCAATATTCACTTACTTCATTACCATTATTAATATTTTGCTTTTATTTTTATTTTTTGCCTTTTAAGGCTGCACCTGCAGCATATGGGACTTCCTGGGCTAGGGGTTAAATCAGAGCTGCAGTTGCCAGCTTAAACCACAGCCACAGCAACTCAGGATCCCAGCTGCATCTGCGACCTACACCACAGCTCACGGCATCACCAGATCCTTAAGCCACGGGGCAAGGCCAGGGATTGAATCCGCCTCCTCTTGGATACTAGTTGGGTTCTTAACTCACTGAGCCACAACGGGAGCTCCAGCAAAGGCGTTTTATATTTAAGTGGACAGAAAGCCAGAGCCGAGAAAATGTGTCAGCTCTGCATGTGCTGGGAAGTGCACGTGTCAGGCAGACCAGTGTCAAGGCTGCGAGCATCACCCCCGGCCTGGGGCCACAGGGCTAGTGATTACGTCCTGACCTCACAGCCAGTCTCTGTGTAGGAAGGAAAATCCACCGACAGTCGTGGAAGCTCTTCTCTGTTTATTTAGGTCTCCCAACTTATTTTCAAAATTTTCACATCTACAGAATGTCCCACAGACCCTTCACCTGGTGTCGTCCGTTTAGCCACCTCTGCTCTATCTAATGTCTGATTGATCGGTGGCTCAATTATTGTTTGAGGACATCATGCTTCACCCTAAATTCTTCAGAAGACATTTTTCTAAGAACTCAGGCATCTTTGTGTCATATTTCACCCCAATTATCATTATCCCAATTTCAATTAGGAAACTGAACACTGATGCAGCACTATTATCTGGTATCACAGTCCCCAGCTGCTTCCACGACATCCTTGGTAGGTGGGGGTTTTGGGTGTGTTTTCTGCCTGGAGTTCAGGAGGCAGTGAGAATTTGACACTTTTAAGCAAAAAACCCAAAATAAAACCACTTTTTCCTTAAATGTTAGAATTTTGGATATAGGTCTGTCTTAACAGGAGTTATTTCCGGCCCTCATAGATGGAATGAGTATATTGAACAGGCTGAGAAGAGACCTTTGGGAATGCAGTCCCCTCTGGCGCTGACCTGTCCCCCTTTTCTATAAATGACCAGCTTAGTCTGCACAGACCGGAGACCCGCCTCTGAGCGCGAGAACTGCCTGTCATGTTACTAGTGGGGCGGGTGTGCGGGTAGGGGAGCCCAGCAGTGGTCGTGGCCAGTTTGGGGCTCCTGGGAGTTGGCGTGCATTAGGGCAATGACCTAAGTGATGGGGGTGCCAGCGGAGGACCTGAGAATGTGTCCCAGGCTGAGGGAAGCAGTGCCCATCCCAGACCGCATTCCCGGACAGAAGGTGGGGCTTTCACCGCGGGGCGGGGCACAGCAGGGCGGGGGTGAGGGCGCCAGCAAGGTGACCACCTCTGAGCCCCACCAGATCGCACCGGCAGCACCACACACTGGGCAAGCCTCCTGCCCACTGCCTGTGCCCTTCCCTGCGGATGGGTGCTTGGTGCTTATGACCAAGCTCACAGATCAATTCATACATGTGAGTCTGGCTGCAGGAAAGTCCCTGCCGGTGGGACGGCTGAGCCAGAGGTCACGTGCATCTGGACTGTCTATGGATATTGACAAATGGCCAGGATACAGGCGTGCTAATTAATCCTCCCACCTGGAAAGGGGAAACCACTTGTTTCTTTTAAACTTTAAAAAATCTCTGCTGCTAGGAGTTCCCGTTGTGGCTCAGCAGAAACGAATCTGTCTAGTGTTCATGAGGACGTGGGTTCCATCCCTGGCCTCGCTGAGCAGGTTAACCATCCGGCATGGCTGTGGTGGAGGCTGGCTGCTGTAGCTCCAATCCAACCCCTAGCCTGGGAACCTCCATGTGCCATGGGTGCAGCCCTAAAAAGACGAAATAAACAGTAGATAAAAATGATCTCGTGGCAATTTTGCTTTTTCTCTTATTACAGTACAGTGATTAGCGTCTTCTATGTTTAAAAGGCGTCGCACGTTCTCGTCTGTGAACTGTCCGTCGACTGTTCATTTTCTACGGCGTTATTTATCTTTTCTTTTATGGCTGCACCCCCGGCACATGCAAGTTCCAGGGGCCAGGGAGCCACAGTTACAACCTACTCAGCAGGTGTGGCAACACCAGATCCTTTAACCCACTGCACGGGGCTGGGGATGGAACCTCTGCCTCCCCAGAAAATGAGCTGCTGCAGGTGGATTCTTAACCCACAGTGGAAACTCCTTTGCATCTTTTTCTTGTTGGTTCTTAAGAGCTTTACACAAGCAAGAGGAGAAACCCTTTCTAATATCAATTTCAAATCATTTCTCTCCGTTCATTCCCTCTCTTTGACTTTATTATTACATATTTTTCTTTGGGGGCCACCCTGTGGCATATGGAGTTCCCAGGCCAGGGATCCCAGCCACAGCTGCAGCAATGCTAGATCCTTAACCCACCGGGCCCCGTGGGGAATCGAACCTGTGTCCCAGAGCTCCCAAGACACCACAGACCCCTTTGTGCCACAGAGACTTATACCTCTTCGACTTGATTAATGAGGGTTTCTGCCAGGTAGAAATGAATGACAGTACATCTGAGAATCCTGTCCTGGCCTAGATAAATGACCCTCTGGTCCCTCTACTTCTAAGACTTTCTGATCCTCCTGTCCACTGGATGGTGGGGGCGTCAAGAGGCCAAGCTTGGGAGGGAGGCAGAGCCAGGGAGCAGTCTGCCTGTGAACCTTCCACCCAGCAGTGCGGCGGGGTAGTGGTTAAAGGGCGGATTTCAAGGACTCACTTGGCCTGGCCTCTGTCGCCAGAGCGCTGCTGGCCTCCCTCTCCTTCACGCGCCTAGGGGCTGAGCAAGGGTTTCTAAGCATTTACTGAGTGCACAGGAAAATGACCAGGGATTGCAGCAACTCTGGGCTAAATGCAGAACTCATTATGATTGGGCAGCAAATCTTAGGCCCGTTTTAAAGAAAAAATTCGACTTCCTCTCCCACCTAATCCCCCAAAGGCTCGGAGCGGCCATCAGAAGAAAGGGGTGCTTGTGCGAGCTGCCAGCGCGAAGCTGTCGGGGGTCGCGGTACCAGCCTGCGCCACCAGGGAAGGGGCCGCGCGTGGCCGCCAGACGCTCCCTACCGTCCCGGGGAAAGGGCAGCCGGAACCCGCCCCGCTTTTCCCGGCCGATCCGGATCCAGCCACCCGCTCACCCCGCCTGCGCCCTGTCACAGTCCTGTCTACACCACCCTCGCTCCCCCTCGTCCACGCGGTCCTCAATCCCACTGCCCCGTCTACCCCAGAAGCTCCCGTTCCACTGGTCTGTGCCACCTTCTCCGTCCACACGACCCGCGCGCCCTGCCGCTCCCTGGTCCACGCCGCCCGCTCCACCGTTTCCGTTCTGGTCCACACGTCCAGCTTCCGCGCCCAGGCCTCCCGCTCCCCGGCTCTCGCGTCCACGCCGCGCTCTCGCGTCCACGCAGCCCTGCCGCCCGCTCCAGGTGCAAGCCGCCGGCTCCCCCGCTCCCGCGTCCACGCAGCCCGCGCCCCCGGAGGACTACAACTCCCACAATGCCCCGCCGCCGCCCCCCGGCTTCCGGTGCTGCGCAGTTTCCGGAGCGGATCGCAACCCGGAGTCCGGATCCGATCCCGCTCTGCACATTCCAAAGGCAGGTAAAGCCCGGGCCCCGCGCCCGCCGCCCGCCCCCGCGCGCGCCGCCCCGGCCCGGCCCGGCCCGCCGCCCCCGCGCGCCCCCGCCCGGCCCGCCGCCCCCGGCCCCGCCCGGCCCGCCGCCCGCCCCGGTCCAGCCGCCATGCCGCCTGTTCTTTGTTACATTCGCCGGCTGCGGGCACCGTGGGCGATCGGAGTCAAAACCCGGCTGGATTTCCCGGAGCCGCTCCGGGATCGCCCTGCGCGCCGCCAGCCCGCCCGCCGCCGGCCCCGCCGCGGGCCTCGCCGCCCATCGCCCCCCAGCCGGCCTGCTCCGGGCGCGGGGCCGGGGCCGCGCTCGCCCGTGGGCGCGGCGCGGGGGCTCCTCCGCCCCCGGCCCCCGGCCCGCGGTCCCGCCCCCGGGCGCCCTCGTCGCCGACGGTCCCTCGTGATGTCACTGTCCCCGTCCTGGGCCCAGCCCCCGGGGGCGCACGGGGAGGGTCCCTGGACCCTGGCTCCTGCGATTGGAAAAGCAGACCCCTGGATTCGGGCGATGGGGTTGCCAAGGCCCCCACATCATCCCGTTTGCGTAAACCCGGGGGTGGTAGAGGCAAGGTAGCGAAATCCGTGGACCTGTGACCCAACCAACCCCGCCCTTGAGGTGGGAGGCTGTGTTGGGAAGGGGCGCACCGGCCCCGCCCTGGCGCGGACAGGTGGACCAGCTGGCCACGTGGCCTCTGGCCGGGGGACGGGTGTTCGCGTTAAGGGTCAGCTTTGAGAAGACAGGTGAAAACGCGGAGTGGAGAGAGCGCCCTACCTGACAGTTATGACTATTCTGTGTTTATTAAGCTCTCAGTGTTGTTGAGATCTTTTTCACAAATGCACAGAAGTTGGCCCCTCCCCCACCCGGGGTAGATTAAAATGGTAGAAACAAGTGTGCCATCAGAGACACGTGGAGCAGGGTACGCATTTAAAGCTGTCAACCCACAAAACCCACTTTTGCCTAAGCCACTCTCCAAAAATCTGGACTCACCAGATACATTTGGAGAACCCAGCTTGGTTCCTGGAGGTATTTGTAAGGATGAAAAGTACATGAACAACTGGTTTTGCCAGAAATCTTAAAAGGTAACAATGAGACCTTTCCCTGGAGAGTGCAATTATGTAGACACTTTGTTTTTATAAGTCCGCCTCCCCCACCCCACCCCACACACTGTATTTTGTTTCAAACCTGGACATTTTCACATTTTCCACATTTTCACTGCTCCACTCTGCTTTTCTGGGTTTCACTGACATCCCTGCCTTTTATGGTGAATGGTTGAGAAAGAGAACTGTAGTTTGAATTTTGAAAGCGGAGAAACAATAAGATTTACCCTTTATAAAGTTTCGTTCTCCTGTATCTGTGTTTCATATTTTTGCAGAAGAGTGGCGGACAAAGAGTACAATAATATGGTTGATTTTCTAAGCAGATGGAACAGTTCTTTCTTTCCTAGAGACCAATAAATTAATTTCCAAATCAACCCTGCCCGCAACCCCCATTAGCTTTTCCAGGAATGTGAGAAAGGACCCCCTTAGCTTGGGATTTAAATACCTCTCATAGATCGTATTCTTTCGATACCATCGTCTGTGCGGACAGCCAGGAGAAAAACACGCCTCCCATTCTGCAGGTTTAAGGCTCTGGAGGCAGTTGTTTCGTGCACTTGGGATGTGAGAGGCTGAGACGGTGAGCTGTGACTCAAATGCTGTCTCAGCCTCCGTTCGACACTTGGGAAGCGTGCCTGGCGATACCCATCCAGTTCATCTCACGAGGTTCACGAGTGCGCATGTTCATTGGCCGTCCGCTCAGCAGCTGTCACGTGCCAGGCACTGCAGAGCAAGAGGGAAGCCCCTGCCCGTGGACCGAGGGAGGTAGACAGTGCTTAGAATGCAGAGAAGAAGACCGCAGGAGTTCCCGTCGTGGCTCAGTGGTTAACGAGTCCGACTAGGAACCATGAGGTTGTGGGTTCGATCCCTGGCTTTGCTCAGTGGGTTAAGAACCCGGCGTTGCTGTGAGCTGTGGTGTAGGTTGCAGACGCGGCTCGGATCCCACATTGCTCCGGCGGCCACAGCTCCGATTCGACCCTATCCTGGGAACCTCCATATGTTGCGGGTGCGGCCCTAGGAAAGGCAGAAAGGCAGGAAGGATGGCAGGTGGAGAGGCAGGGATGTGGGTGGCAGGGACCAGGAAGTTCGGTGTGAGCGGGGGACATCTGAACAGAGACCAGGGCTGTGAGGCCCTCAGGGGGGATCTGAAGTGTCACAAGCCAACCAGTGCCAAGTGCAAAGGCCCTGAGCTGGCCACAAGCTTCTGTGGTCAAGTTGGGGCAGCACAGGCTACACTGAATTCAGTTTTCCCTGAGCCAGTGGACACCAGTGGGGGCTTTGGGCAGGGGTGGAGTAGGATCTGTGTCTTTTTAGAGATGACCACCGCCGCAGAGGGGGGAGGGTCCAGGCCCAACAAAGGTCTCCCAGAAACAGGGTGGGGGCGGGGGGACATGAGGTGTTAGGATACAGAGTATTTCTAGAGCGAGGAGGGCCTGGCTGCTGGTCCAGGGGAGGACTGTGCAGCTGACAGGTGTGCGGGTTGGGGGGTGGCCCGGGAATCAGGGCTCCGTGGACCAGCGGCGTCTTCAGACACCCCTTGGGATGGGGAGACCCTTGCCCAGGGCCCATGGTCTGGTCCCCACCTTCCGTAAGTGGCCCCATCCCAAGGAAGGGTCTGCCTGAGAGACCTCAGGCAGGTGGTCCTTGCTAAGTGGGGGTGATCAGGAAACTCTCCCCTCCCCAGCAGCTTGTCTGTGGAGCCGGGTTCCTGCCCCCACATGGGTAAAGAAGAAGAATAGGAACAGAGTGGAATCGAATTCCGCAAGAATGTGAATGGATTGGGGAAATGTCCTCTTTTCCTCCTTGAACCCAGCGCTGTGCCAGGCGGCTGCGTTACCCCGTGTGGGCAGCGTTTTCATTTTGACCAGTGGCGTCCCAACTCGTGGAACCAGAACTCAGACCAGGAGTTCCCATCGTGGCGCAGTGGTTAACGAATCTGACTAGGAACCATGAGGTTGCGGGTTCGGTCCCTGCCCTTGCTCAGTGGGTTCACGATCCGGCGTTGCCATGAGCTGTGGTGTAGGTTGCAGACGCGGCTCGGATCCCGCGTTGCTGTGGCTCTGGCGTAGGCCGGTGGCTACAGCTCCGATTCGACCCCTAGCCTGGGAACCTCCATATGCCGTGGGAGCAGCCCAAGAAATAGCAAAAAGACAAAAAAAAAAAAAAAAAAAAAGACCAGGAGAGATTAGCACAACCTCGGGGTCCTAGGAGATCCAGACTGATTTGGTCTAGAGGCATCGTTTCCAGCGCAGATGTAAAGGCGGGTTTAGCAGCCGCAGTGACGGGAATCGGCGTGGGTGGGGGAGGAGCGTGTCCACCTGCTTGGTGATCGCGGTGGGTATCACCCCCGGTCGTGCTGAGGTTCCAACAGACGTGTGTAGAAGAGCCGCATAAAGGTGTGATCTTACGAAGTTAACATTTATAGTACGCTGGAAATTATGTCCCTTTCAGCTGTTTAAAGCAAGGTGAGCAGTTCCCACTGTCAGCTGAAGAGCTGGAAATAGCATTTTATAAAACACTTTTGTGGGATGGTTGGCAGAGGTCGGTCATACCTGGAACCAGGCGTGGGGAGGGGGGTCTCAGGGGCCTGGGTCGACTCCAGCAGGTGATGGCGGGTGCCTGTCGGGTCCAGAGGGAGAGGAGCAGGGAGCCAGCCTGGGTTAGCCCACCTTGGCGGCTTTGGATGGGAGACGGGAGCGCAGAGGGGCCCAGGCAGACCCTGGGGCGGGATGAGAGACCAGGGTTTCTGGAGGGAGGGGCCGTGAGCTGCGGGGTGGGGGGCGGGGTGCTCCAGGGAGCAGCGCTTGGGTCGGGGCCAGTCCCCCCATTCGGGGGAGAAGCCAGCCGAGTTCTTCCCCGGACTCGTGCAGCGAGAGGAAGGTCGGGCATCAGGGAGGCGGCCTTAAAGAAAACGCTCCTGTTTGTTTTAAGGAGTAAGCTCTCCTGTAGGCTGGTGTGAATAATCTCGGGGTGTAACTTTGGCAGAGAGAGATGCGGGACTAGGGAGGTGCAGGTGGGTGGGGCTTCCTCGGAGAAGTGGGTGTGACCTGCCGGTGTGGTGCGTGGTGGGCGTGGCCAAGGGGCTTCCGAGAGGAGGGGCCCTTTGGATGAGGTTTTAAGGTTTAGGTAGGAGTTTGACAGATGGAGGGAGAGCATCTAGAGGAGGAAACAAGGGATCGTGGAGGCTGGGAGGCCAGTCGCGGATGATGTGGGTGAGAGGAGCCCTCGGTCGTCATGGAGGAGCAGCTCAGGGTCACCGCGGGGGCCTAGGGGAGGCCTCGGGTCCTGATAAGATCCAAGGAGGCCCAGCTCTGGTCCCCCTCTGGAGTTTCCCAGCAGGCGTGGGGTCCTGTTTCCACCAAGTGATGTGAAATTGAAGCTTGGGCTTCCCAGAGGTGACACCTTTTGTCACCTGGAGGTGCTGGGTGTTACTGGCTCTGCTGGACTTGTGTTTGACATTCAGCACCATCTGCTTCTCCAGCTCAGGCACGGACGTGCTGCAGGTACGGCCAGATACCCTCAGGAAATGGCCCTTCCGCCACGACGCAGCTGGAGGGGAACCTTACGTCACACCCTGCGAGGGGCCTTCCTGGGGTAACGTGGCGGGACTGTCACTCCCGCTGCCTCTCTGGGAGAAGGGACATGCCTGCTGGGGAGGAATGCCCCAGGCCTGTGGCCTTCGGGGAGCTTAAAAACTATACATGCTAAGTAGTTGTAATAAGTTGGCCTTCTATTGTGACCAGAAGCATAAATGCAGTTTTGATGCCACAGTCGTCAAGAGGTTTACAAAATGCCCATTCTGACCAGGCCACTTCGTTCCGTTCCTTGACCCTGTGGTCTCCGTCCCCCTGTCCCTCTGGGTCCCTTCCTCCCACACAGCTGACTCTTCGGGACTTTGTTCTCTGTGGCTTCTCTTTCTTTCCACTCTGCTCCCACCCTTCTGCTGAGAATGAGTATTTTTCACCACCAGTGCGCCCAGGGTGCTTAGTTTTAAAATATCTAGTCTGTCTCACAAAGCCCAGCATTAAGTAAGAATCAGGTCTCTCTCTCTCTCTCTCTCTCTCACACACACACACACACACACACACACACACACACACACACACACACACCCTTTTTCTGTTAAGCCAAAGGATGACTGCCCATTAGAGCTCGAATCAGCCTGAAAAGGTCTATGCCAGCTCAGTTTTTTTTTTTGCTTTTTAGGGCCACTTCTGTGGCATCTGGAAGTTCCCCAGACTAGAGGTTGAATCAGAGCTACAGCTGCCTGCCTACACCACAGCCACAGCAATACCAGATCCCTAACCCACTGAGCGAGGCCAGGGATAGAACCTGCGTCCTCATGGATACCAGTCGGGTTTGGTTCCACTGTGCCACAGCGGGAACTCCTCACTTTCTGTTTTTAAGACGGCATCTGTGGACCGGGCTCTTTTTGCTCAGAAATCCCTCCTAAAGAACCAGATGTGAACCTCAGGAAAACAGGTGTCACCTTTGATGGAACTAAGAGCTTCCAAAAGAGGAAAGAGAAGAAATTATTAAAGAAATAACACAAGAAAATCTGAGGATGGCAGGAGTGCCTGGTTGGAAGGGCCGGCCCGGGCTTGCATCGAGGCCGTGAGACTTCAGGTCCCTGGAGCTAAAACAGATGAAGGGGGGGGCTGCATACAGAAGTTTTGCCTCCTGGAAAGTCATCATTCCTCCGTGGGAGCCCGCGTCCGGCCTTCTGCAGGGGAACGACTGACTGGGTACCAGGCAGGGCAGCTGGCCGGTGAGCTGGGAGTGGAGACGTTTGCAGATATGGCAAGTCCTCTGGAGAGACGCCCTCCAGGCCCCCCTCCAAGGAAGCTGCAGGGAAGTGAGCCCCCCAGCCAAGGAGTTAACCAAGAACATGGAAGTAGCGGGGCTCAGGAGACAAAAGCTCCATACTCACAAGAACAGACAAATTCTGGTCCCAGTGGAGGGAAGGCCTCCTGTGGCCCCTGTCAGACCTGAAGGGCAGTGGGTCAGGAGGGGCCACTCCTGCAGCGCGGGGGAGCCCCCGGGACACCACCACCTGACCCCCGGAACCTGGGGCGAAAGAGAAGCTGCTGTGCATGCGGGAAGATGTAGCAGGGGTACCCTCCCCAACACTGCTGCCACCAGGAGAATCTGCACACGTGCACACAACCACAACACCTCCACGCAAACAGCAGAAACAACACCCCACAGAATTTGCACACAGACAGCACAAGAGCTGCACAAAACAACACAACAGAATTTACACACAAACAGCACAAGACCTGCACAAAACAACAAAATCTGCACACGAACAAGACCGGCACAAAACAGCACACCACAAAATCTACATGCAAACAGCAAGATCTGAACAAACAACACAACACTAAATCTACACACAAGTAGTATAAAACCTACACAAAGCGGCACACAGCAAAATCTATGTAGGAACAACACAATGAGCTACACAGAACACAACAAAATCTACACACCAACAGCAACACAAGACCTGCAACCACACAACAAATCTACAATGTACATAAAACACGACAAAATATAACACAGCAATAAACAAAATTCACACACAAGCACAAACTAAGGAGATATTAGAAATAACCGATTACCTTTAAAAAAACTTATACTAGAAAATAAATATATCCATCATATAGTTTTTTAGGCAAGCAGTTAATATTCTCAGAGCTTTTTTTTTTTTTTTTTGCTTTTCAGGGCCGCACCTGCAGCACATGGAGCTTCCCAGGCTAGGGGTCAAATCTGAGCTGCAGCCACCGGCCTGCAACACCACATTCTTAACCCACTGAGTGAGGCCAGGGATCGAACCTGCATCCTCATGGATATGAGTTGGATTCATTTCTCCCGCGCCATGATGGGAACTCCCCAGACCCATGATTTTATACTCACTGGTCTATCAGAGGGTGTTGGAAGTGGGGCGGGGAGACGTGTGTGTGGAAGCCAGGGGTCCATGCGCACAATCAGAAATAAAACATAACACCCGAAGTTGGGGGACCCAGGGCCCCCAGGATCCGCACGAGGCAGATGTAGCATAAAACCCAGAAGTCGTGCGCGTGTTTGGCCTGGGAGGGGGTGCAAGACGGGGGCGGGTGGGGGGTGATGTGCTGGGTGGGTGCTTGTGGGATCTGAAGCTGCGTGTGTGCTTTATGGCCAATCTCAGGAAGAAGATAAAAATTCTCTTAGGAAAGAAGAAGGAAGTGGCAGAGAAAGGCCTTGTCCTGAGAGGGGGCTTGAGCTGGCTTGGGGCCAGTTTTGACCTTGAGGGCACGGATGGATGTGAGTAGAGCCTGTGGGCCTGGGGGCCTGTCGTCCCCGTGCAGAGGAGGCGAGACCGAACCTGGGGTTGGCAGAGACCGGTTGGGGCCCCTCCCACCCCTGTCTTCTGTGGCCAGGAGCCTGGTACCCCTGGAGGAGCTGGGGTGCAGGCATGCATCTTTGTGGCTGCGGCAGAGGCCCGCTGTTCTGGCTCCATCCTATTTTAAGCTACGGGGACTGGTTTCACGAGCTAACATCAGCCTGCATGTCCTGGGTGGGGTACCAGTGGGTCGAATGAAGGGGCTCTTGGAAATGAGTTGGCAGGCTGTGAAAGGTTGTGTCACGTCCCTGAGCCCTGGGCTAGGCCGGGCCCTCAGACTGGGGTTCTGCCCAGAGGGTGCGTTTATGGGCAGAAACGGTGACAGCGGGGGCTTTAAAAACGGCAGTGCTGCCAGACGGATAGACAGACGGACGGAGGGAGGGAGAGAGGAAGGCAGACCGAGATGGACAAGGTGGCGCTGGTGGCACAGAGGGTAATGGAGGGTCAGGGACCGTCCAGAAGGGAGAGCTCCTGGGCATGGGAGCAGGGAACAGGGCAACCTGTCTGGAGCAGGGCGTCGTGTCGAGCGGGAAATCAGAGAGAGCGGGAGCTTACAGCTAGCTTACAGAATTGTCACCCCAAGTTCATGAGTTTGCACTGCGTCGGTTAATAAGCAATGCAGCGTGATGGCTGTATTATGCCTTTTCTTTGTAACACTGAAAGCTTGCTTTTGAAAAATACATAGGAGTTCCCACTGTGGCATGGGGGTTAAGGGCCTGGGTTGTCTCTGGGCAGTGTGGCGTTGATCCCTGGCTTGGCCCAGTGGGTCGAGGCTCCAACACAGGTCTTAACTTGGCTTGGGTTTGATCCCTGGCCTGGGAACGTCATATGCCATGGGCTCAGACAAAAAAAGAAAAGGAAAGAAAAGAAAAGAAAAATACATACATAGCGAAATGCAATGCAGGGACCGAGCGTTGTAGGATGGAGACCTTTGAGAGCCACCGTGCTTTGAAGTCCTGATGATGAACTCGAACTTCAGAATCGTGCCTCACAGGTGGGAAGGCGGCTCAGAGCAGACAGTGCAGCGCTTCTGTTGAGCAGGTGAGGAAACCGAGCCCAGGGAGAGGAAACAACTCCCTGGAGGTTCTCTCACTCGCAGCTGGGCCCTGGCACCTGTCCTGTCACCGTAGCGCCCGGCCCTTCCCTCCGTCTGTCACATCCAGAGTCTAGCGCCCGGCCCTTCCCTCCATCTGTCACATCCAGAGTCTGTGCTCAGCCGTGATTCTCTAGCACATCAGCCAGCGTGTGCACATGAGTCCAGGAACGGCGGGGCTGAACATGTCAACAGATTCGTATTGCAGGACTTCTCAGGGCCTTTAAAGTGCCATTGCGTATCAAGACCCCAGAATGGGAATCTGAAATGTTTCACAAATGTACTGGTCACAGATTCCACCCCCGCCCCCCACAGAGCGTCCCTCAGGACTGTTTACAGCACGTGTCTGAAAGTTGCTCTTGTTGGTTAGCTGTTTCACCCTCCAGATTTTTCCCTTCGTGCTTTTACCGTCGCCACAAGGCTGTGTGCCCCATGGGAACAAGTCCTCCTTGCTTAAAAGAAGTTCCCTGAGCCCCTGGGCAGGGCTGGCTACTGAGCATTTGAGATGTGGCAGATTCAAATTAAAATAGCCCGTAAGTATAAAATACACACTGAGCATCTAAGACTCAGTGTGAGAAAATTCATTAATCATTTTTATATTATATAGGAAATGATAATACTCTGGGTGCATTTTGTTGAATAAAATGTCACCAAAATTACATATGTGAATCCCAACAAGCTTTTTTGTGGATATAGGCAAGATTATTCTAAAATTTTATTATCTAGGGCCGCACTTGCGGCATATGGAGGTTCCCAGGCCAGGGGTCGAATCGGAGCTGTAGCTGCCAGCCTACGCCAGAGCCACAGCAATGCCAGATCCGAGCTGCATCTGCGACCTACACCACAGCTCACCGCAATGCCGGATCCTTAACCCACTGAGCAAGGCCAGGAGTTGAACCCTCATCCTCATGGATTCTAGTCTGGTTCTTTTTTTTTTTTTTTTCCTGCTCAGGTTCTTAACCCACTGAGCACAACGGGAACTCCTGTTCTAGAATGTCCGTGGAAAGGCAAGGGAACTAGAATAGCTCAAGGGATTTGAAAAAGCAGAATACAGCGGGAGGACCCACTCTGCGGAATTTTCAGATTCTTCTAAAGCAGAGGTCAGGACTGTACTGGCTCATGTCTGCCGAGTGCGGTCGTGGAGGAGAGACAGCCTCAGAGTCGGGGAGCAGGAGACGAGACCCCGCCGAGACCCCCGAGAACGGGGCTGTGGAGCAAAAGCAGTTCGGCAGCTGATGCACCGGACGCCTGTTGGCGAGAAAATGAACTTGGATCCCAGCCTCACATGGAAACAAAAACTGACTCAAATTAGGAGTTCCCGTTGTGGCTCTGTGGGTTAAGGACCCAGCACTGTCTCTGTGAGGATGTGAGTTTGATCCCTGGCCTCACTCAGCAGGGGAAGGATCCAGCGTTGCCTTGAGCTGAGCTTAGGTTGCAGATGTGACTCAGATCTGGCATTGCTGTGGCTGTGGCGTGGGCCGGCAGCTGCAGCTCCAGTTTGACCCCTAGCCTGGGAACCTCCATATGCTGCAGGTGCAGCTGTAGAAAGAAAAAAAAAATACACTTGAATTGGATAATAGAGTTAAATGTAAAAGATCAAACTGTAAGACTTTTCCAGAAAACAAAAGAGGAACTCTTTGGAACCTAGGGCTTGGCACGGAGGTCTTAGCTATGATACCAAAGCATGATCGATTAAAGGAAGAATCAGTGAGTCAGACTTCATCAAAATTAAAAACCTTTGTTCCGTGAAATGCCCCATGACACAGATGGAAAGGCACGCTGTAGGCGGGTGTTCGAGCCACAGGCCTCGAACTGTAAGGAACTTTGAAAATATAGCTGTGAAAAAAACCTGACAGTCCCATCAGAAAATGGGCGAAAGACGTGAAGAGACTTTTATTTTTTCCTTTTTAGGGCTGCACCTGCAGTGTGTGGAAGTTCCCAGGCTAGGGGAGGAAGCAGAGCTGCAGCTGCTGGCCTCGGCCACAGCCACGGCCGTGCTGGACACTTTAGCCCACTGATTGAGGTCAGGGATTGAACCTGCATCCTCATGGATACTAGTTGGGTTCATAACCTGCCGAGCCACACTGGAAGCTCCCTGAAGAGACGTTTACTGAAGAGAATTTAGAGACGGCAGATGAGCCCACGAAAAGATGTGCAGTGTCACTACCCAGTAGGGAAATGCAAGCGAAAACCACAGCGAGAAGAGCTCCAGTAAGATGGGGACTCCAGACGCTGGCGAGGATGCAGAGAAGCGGGAGCTCTCCGAGGCTGGCAGTGTGGCCGTTTCTTTGAAAACCAAACAACCACTTCACCTGTGACCCAGGAATTACACTCTTGAGCCTGCAGCCCGGAGAAATGGCAGTTGATGTCCAGAGCAGCCTGTGCACAGGTGTTCATGGCAGCTTTATGTGGAAGAGCCCAAAATGGGGACAAAACCGAGTGTCCTTCAGTGAGTGGGTGGTCACACCCACGCCGGGGGATGCTGTTACCCGGCAGTAAGAGGGACGCCCTGCTGATGCCCGCAGTGACACGCGTGGATCCCAAGGGCATTCTGCTGGGTGAAGAAAAGCCACACACGGTGCGGTTCCATTTATGTGGCTTTCTTGCCACGGTCCAGCGGTAGGTTGGAGGACCTACATCCTGTAGGGTTAGAGGTTGCTAGGGGTTTGGGGTGGCGGGGGCAGGGCGTGCCCTAAAGGGGCGCATGAGTGAGAGAACATTCGCGAACCTGGATTGCGGAGGTGGTGACGCGCGCGCGTGCACCTGTGATAAGGAGACAGAACTGCGTGCGCACACGTTGCACCAGGGTCCGCATCTTGGTTCCCAGTGTGTGCGGTGGTTCCCTGAGGGATGTGATACTGAATGTCACTGCGTAAGGTGTCACCCGGGGGAAACCGTGAAGGGGCGGAGGGACGCCCCACCCCCACCCCGTGCTCTTTCGGAAACGGCCTGTGATTCTGTAATTATTTCAGAACTGGACTGAAGAGCTTAAAAAGTAGTATGTGTGTGGCCCGCCTTCCGTTTCTGTCGCGAGAACTGCTTTGAATGGTGACGTGGGGAGACGGCTCTGTCGTAGCCATCAGCAGCAGACTTGGCCCGTTCCCTGTCCCCTCCCTGTGTCGCGTAAGCAGGTGGGGGCGGCCAGGGGGCCCAGCCAGGTTAGCAAACAGGAGGTAACCTTCATTTCTCACCTCCATCAGCAGTCTTCTTGAAAACCCCGTAAACCCTGTCTTCTTTGAGTTATTTTTAGCTTCTTTTAGTTATTTTTAGGTCTTCTAAAATGGTGACATTCTCGGAGTTCCCATCATGGTGCAGCGGAAACGAATCCGACTGGGAACCATGAGGTTGCGGGTTCCATCCCTGGCCTTGCTCAGTGGGTTAAGGATCCGGCGTTGCCATGAGCTGTGGTGTAGGTTGCAGACCCAGCTCAGATCTGGCGTTGCTGTAGCTCTGGCCTGGGAACCTCCATATGCCACAGGTGCGGCCCTACGAAAGGACAAAAGACAAAAAAAAAAAAAAAAAAAATGGTGGCGTTTTCATTTTCCAGTTTCAAAACTGATGGTTCTTTCTAAGCTCTGGTCTCTGCAGATCACATGTAACATAATCCTTTCCTGGGAGTTCCTGCTGTGGTGCTGTGGGTTAAGGATCTGGTGTTGCCGAAGCCGTGGCACAGGTCACAGTGGAGGCTCAGATTCAATCCCTGGCCTGGGAACTTCCATATGCTGCAGGTGCAACCAAAAAATAATAAGGAGAAAATAAGCCTTTACCGCCTCACACCTGCTAGGATGGCTGCTATCAAAAACCTCAGAAAATAGGGGAGTTCCCGTCGTGGCGCAGTGGTTAACGAACCCGACTAGGAACCATGAGGTTGTGGGTTCGGTCCCTGCCCTTGCTCAGTGGGTTCACGATCCGGCGTTGCCGTGAGCTGTGGTGTAGGTCGCAGACGCGGCTTGGATCCCGCATTGCTGTGGCTCTGGCGTAGGCCGGTGGCTACAGCTCCGATTCGACCCCTAGCCTGGGAACCTCCACATGCCATGGGAGTGGCCCAAGAAATGGCAAAAAGACAAAAAAAAAAAAAAAAAACCAAAAAACTCAGAAAATAAAGGCGCTCCCCCTGTGATGCAACAGGACAGGCAGAGTCCCTGCGGCAGCAGGACTCAGGTTCGATCCACAGCCCAGCACAGCGGGTCCAGGACCCAGCATTGCCTCAGCTGCAGAGTCAGTCGCAGTTGCAGCTCAGATCTGATCCCTGGCCAGGGAACTCCATGTGCCATGGGCTGGCCAAAAACGGATGGGGGGGGGGGGGGAGAAAAAAAAATGAACTCAGAGAAAAAAGTAAACACAGAAGTATCATATAATTTAGGCATTTCCCTCTGGGCGCACACCCCAAAGAGTCGAAGGCAGGGACGCAGAGGGGTATTTGCGCCTTGTTTGTAGCAGCATCGGTCACAGCAGTTAAAACGTGGAAGCGAGGTGAACATCGGATAGGACTGTACCTGTGATGGGGTCTTCGCCTTGGACAGGGGGACCTTCTGCCCCAGTGTCACAGCATGGGTCAGCCTGGAGGACATCCCGCCGAGTGAAATAAGCCCATTATGAAAGGACAGAGACACTGTGTGGTCTGCCTGCAGGAGGCACCTCGAGGCATTGGAATCTGAACCGTCATCTTTGTGCTCTGTTCCCGTGTTTGCCGAGGTCCTGCTTCCCCATCCAGGACCTGAACCTGGGGGAACCTGGGGCGAGCTGGTCTGCGCGGGAAAGCAGGGTGGCTTGTCTCTTCTCTCCAGTCGGTGTTTAACTCGCTGCAGGTTGGGGAGTGCCAGGTGTCCTGTAGAGCCACACCGTGTGTGTGTGTTGGGGCAGGGGGTTGTTTTTCGTCATCCCCACCGCATGCGAAAGTTCCAAAGCCAGGGACCAAACCTTCACCTCAGCAGTGACCCAAGCCACAGCAGTGGCAACTCCAGGTCCTTAACCCACTGAGCCACCAGGGAACTCCCACACTGTGTTTTAATAGAAAATTTGTGCAAAATTCAAAACAGCCCTGTGAGGTTTCTGGGCTCCCTGAGCTGAGGTTGGCAGTGGGGTGTCTGCTTGCAACTGAGGTCTGGATGATAAAGGCTGGCAGCTAGAGGAGGGGACCTGGTCCCCAGCTATCTGCCTAAGGGCCAGGCTTGGCTGGCGTGTGGCCTTGGAGCCCTGGGCCTTGATGGGAGCCATGGGTGGGCTTGGAGCTCACATCTATGCTTGAGTGACTTTGTTTTTTATTTGTTTGTTTGGAGTAGAGTTGATTTACACTGCTGCGTTAGCTTCAGGTGTACAGCATAGTGAATCATAAGAATCATAGGAATTCACATAGTATGTATTATATAAATTTATGTCATGTTTATTATCTAAATTTCTATTATATAAATTCTTAAATTTATGATATATGTTCTTATATTTATGATATAAACTTGATATCTATAGATTATACATTTTATGGTTATATATAATCATAAGAATCAGTGAATCCAAAGAATTTATATATTCTTTTTCAGATTCTTTTTTTTTTTTGTCTTTTGTCTTTTTAGGGCCACACCTGCGGCATATGGAGGTTCCCAGGCTAGGGGTCGAATCAGAGCTGCAGCTGCCAGCCTACACCACAGCCACAGCCACGCAGGATCCAAGCCGCATCTGTGACCTACACCACAGCTCACGGCAACGCCGGATCTTTAACCCACTGAGCGAGGCCAGGGATCGAACCTGCATCCTCATGGATGTTGGTCAGGTTCCTTAACCACTGAGCCATGATGGGAACTCCCCCTCGCTTTTAATCTGTAGCGATTTTTTCCACTTTTTACAGTTCTGTTGACTTGTAGTTGATTGACGAGGTTGTGGTCTCTCTGTGGACGGCAGTGACTCGGACATGGACTCGCATCCCTTCTTTTCGGACGCTCTCTCGGTATCAGTTATCGCCAAACACTGAGTAGAGGCCCCTGTGCTTTACGGCAGGTCCCTTGTGCCCAGGTCCGCAGGCAGTAGCGTGCCTGTGCCCAGCCCAGAGCCCCAGTCCACCCTCCCCACCGCCCGCCCCCTGTGGTAACCGTAAGTTTGTTTTCAAAGGCTGTGCATCTGTTTCTGTTTTGTAAATAAGTATGCTTTTTTTAGATTCCACATTAAAGTGTTATCCTATGTTGTTTGTTTTTGACTTACTTCACTTATATGATCATTTCTAGGTCTGTCCGTGTTGCTGCAAATGGCATTATTTCATTTTTATGGCTGAGTCGTATTCCCTCGTGTAGAAGTGCCACCTCTTCTTATCCATTCATCTGTCCTTGGGCATTTAGGTTGCTTCCATGTCTTGGCTGTTGTAGATAGTGCTCCAGGGAACATTGGGGTGCATGTCTTTTTGAATTAGTGGGTTTTTGGTTTTTTTTTCAGATAGGTACCCAGAAGTAGGATTGCTGGGTCATATGGTCGTTCTGTTTTTAGTTTTGGAAGAATCTCCATACTGTTCTCCGTAGTGGTTGTGCCAATGTACATTCCCACTGACAGTGTGGGAGGGTCCCAATTCTCCTCACTCTCCAAAATCTATTGTTTGTAGACTTTATTTTTTTTTCCTTATTTATTTTTTTTGTCTTTTTCGGGCTGCACTTGCAACATATGGTGGTTCCCAGGCTAGGGGTCAAATCAGAGATGCAAGTACCAACCTACACCACAGCCACAGCAATGCCAGATCTGAGCCATGTCTGTGACCTACACCACAGCTCACAGCAGTGCCAGATCCTCAACCCACTGAGCAAGGCCAGGGATCAAACCCGCATCCTAGTTATGGATGCTAGTTGGGTTCATTACCACTGAGCCACAATGGGAACTCCTGTTGTTTGTAGACTTTTTGATGATGGCCATTCTGATCAGTGTGAGGTGATTTGCGTTTCTGTAACAATTAGTGATGTAGAGTATCTTTTCATGTGGGTTTTTTTTTTTTTTTTTCCCGTCTGTTATGTCTTCTTTGGAGAAAAGTCGGTTTCGATCTGCCCGTGTGTTGATTGGGTTGTTTGTTTTTTTGATATTGAGCTGTTCGAGTTGTTTATATATTTTGGAGATTAATCCCGTCTTGGTTGCTTTTCTCCCATTCTGTGGGTTTTCATTTTGTTTAGGGTTTCCTGTGCTGGGCAAAAGCTTTGATGTTTAATTAGGTCCCATTTGTTTATTTTTGTTTTTATTGTCATGACTCTAGGAGGTGCGTCTGAGAAGATGCTGCTGTGGTTTATGCTGGAGAGTATTCGGCCTGTTTTCCTCTAAGAGTTTTATAGTATCTGGTCTTATATCTAGGTCTTTGATCCATTTTGAGTTTATGTTTGTGTATGGTGTTAGAGAGTGTTCTCAGCTCATTCTTCAAAAAAAAAGAAAACGCAATGAATTTAATTATATTTATAATTATACAGCCATCATCCTACCCCAATTTTACATTTGCATCCCTAACCCCAGCCCATCCCCCCTGACCTGTCTCCTTTGGAAACGGTAAGTTTTTCAAAGTCTGTGTGTCAGTTTCTGTCCTACCAAAAAGTTCATTGTATCCTTTTTTTAGATGTCACATATAAATGATAGAATACGACATTTGTGTCTCACTGTCTAACTTCACTTAGCATGGCAATTTCTAGGTCCATCCATGTTGCTGCAAATGCCATTATTTCATTCCTTTTTGTGGCTGAGTAACATGCCATTGTGTATATGTGCCACATCTTCTGGATCCACTCCTCTGTCGATGGGCATTCAGGTTGTTTCCCTGTCTTGTCTATTGTATGTAGTGCTGCAATGAACACTGGAGGAGATATATCTTTTTGAGTCGTGGTTTTCTCTGGATAGATGCCCAGGAGTGGGATTACTGGGTCAAACAGTGAGTCTATTGTTAGTTTTTTGAGGAAGCTCCATGCTGTTTTCCACGGTGGTTGCACCCACTTACATTCCCACCAACAGTGTAAGAGGGTTCCCTTTTCTCACTGTTTCCAGCATTTATTGTTTGTAGACCTTTTGATGATGGCCATTCTGGCTGGTGTAAGGTGGTACTTCATGGTAGTTTTAATTTGCATTTCTCTGATAATTAGTGATGTTGAGCATATTTTCATGTGTTTTTTGGCCATCTGTATATGTTCTTTGGAGAATTGTCTGTTTAAGTCTTCTGCCCATTTTTTGATGGTGGTGTTTGCTTTTTTGGTATTGAGCTGCAGGAGGTGTTTATGTATTTTGGAGACTAATCCCTTCTTGGTTGCTTAGTGTACAAATATTTTCTCCCATTCTGTGGGTTGTCTTCATGTTTTTTAGGGTTTCCTGTGCTGTGCAAAAACTTTTAAGTTTAGTTAGGTCCCATTTGTTTATTTTTGTTTTTATTGTCATGACTCTAGGAGGTGGGTCTGAGAAGATGTTGCTGTGGTTTGTGTTGGAGAGTGTTCAGCCATGTTTTCCTCTAAGAGTTTTATAGTATCTGTCCTTATACTTAGGTCTTTAATCCATTTTGAATTTCTTTTTGTGTGTGATATTAGGAAGTGTTCTAAGTTCATTCTTTTACATGTAGCTGTTCAGTTTTCCCAGTACCACTTATCGAAGAGACTGTCTTTCCTCTTTGGTATATTCTTGCCTCTTTTGTTGTAGATTAGTTGACCCTCGGTGCGTGGCTTTATTTCTGGACTTTCTATACCAGTCTATTGACATATTTCTTTTTTGGTGCCAGTACCATACTGTTTTGATGACTGTAGCTTTGTAGTGTAATCTGAAGTCCAAGAGCCTGACTCCTCCAGCTCCATTTTTCTTTCTCAGGATTGTGTTGGCTATTCGAGGTCTTTTGTGTTTCCATACAAATTTCAAATTTTTTTGTCCACCCAATCCCCTCCTTTACCCCACCAACCACTGCTCTATCCTCACCTCAATAATTTTGATATTTCAAGAACATTGTAGGAGTCTCCCATCGTGGCTCAGCAGTAACGAACCCGACTAGTATGCAGGAAGACATGGGTTCGATCCCTGGCCTCGCTCAGTGGGTTGAGGATCCGGCATTGCTGTGGCTGCAGTGTAGGTCACAGATATGGCTCAGGTCTGGCGTTGCTGTGGCTGTGGTGTAGGCCGGCAGCTGCAGCTCTGATTCGACCCCTAGCCTGGGAACCTCCATCTGCTGTGGATGTGGCCTAAAAAGACACACACACACACACACACACACACACACATCCAGAACGTTGTATAAGTAGGACGATACAGCAGGTCACCTTCTGGGATTGGCTTTTTTCACTCCGCATCGTTCTGGAGCTGCCTCAGAATCTGTTGTGTGTCAGCAGTTCCGTCCTTTCAAGTGCTGGCTAGTATTCCAGGCTGTGGATGGACCACAGGTTGTTTAACCAGTAAGGTTTGAACAGTCACGTGCAGGTGTTTGCAAGGACGTGAGGTGCCATTTCTCCGGGACAACCTCCCGCCAGTGCTAGGTCATGGCCATGTTGGTTCTACCAGAGATGGGCCGTGAGATGTCTGTTCCCACCAGCGCATGCGGGTGACCGGGTCTCCCCATCTTCGCCAGCATCCCGCCAGGGGTGCCGAGAAGTGTGTCACGTGTCTTCCTGGGTTGTGACTTGGGTGGTGTGGTGGCAGATGATGTTGGGCATCTTTTCCTGAGCTTCTTTGCCAGGCAGATGTTTTCTTTGGTGAAATGCCTGTTCATGTCTTTTGCCCATTTTCTGATTGGATGGTTTGCATTTGTACTGCTGGGTTTTGAGCGGTTTTTGCATATTCTAGACATGGATGTGGGGTTTGCAGAAATGTCTCCCAGTCTTGACTTTGCTCATCCTCTTAACAGCATCTTTGTAGAGCAAACATTTTTAATTTTGGCAAAATCCTAATTATCACTTTTCCTTTTATAAACTATATTTGCAGTGACAAGTGTGAAAACTGGCTAGCCTGTGACTGCAAAGATTTTCTATTTTTTTGAAAAAAATTACTGTTTTATATTTTTAAGTCCATGTTCCATTATAAGTTCATCTTTGTTTTTTTTTGTTTGTTTGTTTTTGTTTTTGTTTTTTCCTGTCTTTCTGTCTTTTCTAGGGCCGCACCCATGGCATATGGAGGTTCCCAGGCTAGGAGTCTAATCGGAGCTGTAGCCACTGGCCTATGCCACCCCCAGCAACTCGGGATCCGAGCCGCGTCTGCGACCACACCACAGCTCAAGACAACGCCGGATCCTTAACCCACTGAGCGAGGCCAGGGATCTAACCTGCAACCTCATGGTTCCTAGTCAGATTCGTTAACCACTGTGCCACTATGGGAACTCCTATAAGTTCATCTTTGTGTAAGATGTGCGGTCACAGGGATTTTTGTTTGTTTGCCTCTGGATATCCAGTTTCTCTAGCACTGCTTGTTGAAAAGACTGCCCTTTCCCAATCGAGCTGCTTTTCCCATTTGTCCAAAATCAATGAGCATATCTGTGGGCTCTGCTCTCCCTTCTCATTCGTCTGTGTGTCTGTCCTGCCACCATAATTAAGCTCAAATCACATAGGCTGACACTTCTCACTTCAACCTTCTTATTCAAAATTGGGTTTGGGGTGCAAAAAACAATAGAAAAAAAATCACTGAAACCAAGAGCTGGTTCTTTGAAAAGGTCAACAAAATTGACACACCTCTGGCCAGACTCACCAAGAAGTGAGAGAAAAAACCCAAATAAAATAAGAAATGAAAAAGAATTCTTAACGGATACCGCAGAAATACAAACAACTACAAACAGTTAGATACCAACAAATTTGACAGCCTAGAAGAAATGGACAACTTTCTAGAGACTTACAGCCTGCCAAAACCGAATCAAGAAGAAATAGATTAACTGAACAGGCCGATCATTAGACATGAAATGGAACATGTGGAGTTCCCGTCGTGGCTCAGTGGTTAACGAATCCGACTAGGAACCATGAGGTTGCCGGTTCGATCCCAGGCC
Source organism: Sus scrofa (assembly GCF_054392235.1). Lineage (NCBI taxonomy): Eukaryota > Metazoa > Chordata > Mammalia > Artiodactyla > Suidae > Sus > Sus scrofa. Next base: position 220,598,350 of record NC_139395.1, on the reverse strand, counting down.
TCGCTCCGTGAGTTAAAGATGTGGCGTTGCCGTGAGCTGTGGTGTAGGTTGCAGACACAGCTTGGATCTGGTGTTGCTGTGGCTGTGGTGTAGGCCTGCAGCTTCAGCTCCGATTGGACCCCTAGCCTGGGAACCTCCACATGCCTCGGGGGTGGCCCTAGAAAAGACAAAAAAAAAAAAAAAAAAAAAAGAATATGTAATAAAAACACTCCCTACAAACAAAAGTCCAGGACCAGGTGGCTTCACAGGTGAATTCTACCAAAGAGGATCTTACACGCATCCTCCTTAAACTTTTCCAAAAGGTTGAAGAAGGAGCACTCCCGAAGACAGGCTATGACACCGCCATCACCCTAATTCCAAAACCAGACAAAGAAACTACCAAAAAAGAAAATTATAGGCCAAAATTTGGTTCTGGGGATTTGGGGGTGGGGGTTGTTTTGGGGTTATTTTTGTCTTTTTAGGGCCACATCCACAGCATATGGAAGTTTCCAGGCCAGGGGTCGAATCAGAGCTACAGCTGCCGGCCTCCACCACAGGCACAGCAACACCGGATCCTTATCCCACTGAGCGAGGCCAGGGATCAAACCCACATCCTCATGGACCCCATGCGGGGCTCTTAACCCACTGAGCTACGGCAGGAACTCCTCCTGATTGTTTTTAACAGCTGTTTTCACAGGGGCTGACACATCACCCTCTGTTGTCACAGCGACCATCTGCCCAGCTCACCCCTCGTTCCCCACATCCCCCCAAGTGACATGCAGGTCGTCCTGCTCTGAGGCCTGTTCTGACACGCGTGATCAGTCTGGTCTCCCGACACTGTCACTGGGGTCCCCCAGCGGTCACAGTTGTGGTTCATTTGCTTTTGGTCGTAGCAATCCCGTAAGTTTTAAAAAGATTCAAGGTTAAGCAGTGCTTCTCAGGCCTGAGCTGCACCAGCAGAGCCTGGAGGTTTGTGAAGACACAGGGGCTGCTGCAGCAGGTGCGGGGAGGGGCCGAGAAGGGCCCAGGGGCTGCCGGTGCACCTGTTCGCTGGTCCAGGGACCACACTTTGAGAAGCGCTGGCTGTAAGCTCCCCGCTTTGGTGGTTAAAATGGCCAGATCTCACCCTTTGAGTCTTTCTGTCATTTTCCTACAGCAGCACTGCCAGCCTGCCATCTCTTGCCCTGGGAGCTCTTACCTGCCGTGGAGTCCAGGGGCCGGCTGTCCCTCCTACGCAGGTGTGCTCTGACTGAGCACGTGGGAAGTTGCCACGACAGCACAGGACCTGAGGATGTGCCTGCATGCAGCCTGACCAGCCACCCAGGGTGGCTGGGAGCTGTGTTCTCAGGCTTCCAGAACTGTGTTAGAGCCCGCGTTTCTGGGGCCAGATGCTTCTAATAAAGAAAGTTCTTCTCAGGACGCACGTAAAACTAGCAAGAGTGCCGTGGGACAAAAGGGCTAAAACGTCCCCTAGGCTCCCCGCCCTCGCTCAGTTTCTTCCTGTGGCACCTCGAACACCAGCCTGGGGCGTTCCCACTGTGGCTCAGCAGGCTCATAACCCGATATCGTGTCCCTGAGGATGCGGGTTCGATCCCTGGCCTCGCTCAGTGGGTTAAGGATCCCGAGGTGCTGTGGCCGGGGTGGCTCCTATTCGACCCTTAGCCTGGGAACTTCCATATGCCGCAGGTGCAGCCCTAAAAAGCAAAAAAGGCTGGGATTTCTCTCCCAGCGGGTGCGCTTGGAGGAGCCGCTTCTTTGGGGCCCCTTGGGGGGCCAGGGACCCCTTCTTGAGAAGCCAGACCTGAGGCAGGTGCTGCCCGGGGCCGGGGGAGGGGGCCTTGCCGGGCCTCGCAGACTTGGCCAGGCTTCCCGGAGGATGGCCAGAGCCCCTCCCTTTGTCAGCACCCTGCAAGTCTGCGAGCTTCATAGGGACCCCGATCCTGCCCTGATCCAGCTGCAGTTGGGGGGCTGCCTCTTCAGGACCCACTCTTCTCCTTGGAGAGCTTCCTTGACCGTGAGCCAGTGGTGGCGGGTCCAGTGGGGTCCTGCTGTGGGCAGATGATACTTGGGCTCCTGGAGGCATCTCGGCGTCTCGCTGAAATGGGTTTGCAGGTGTTTCTTCTGCCTCTCTGTGCCTCTTCCTCTTTTGCTCCATGACCAGCCCGCTGCCCCCCTTCCAGACTGGCCCCAACCTCGCCGGTGGAGCCCCCCAACCAGGAGAGCCCAAGTTAGAGGTGCTGAGGCCACGAGAGACATGGTGTAACTTAAAGGGATGCCCCCTCCCAGGAAAAGAAACTACTCTGTGCTGTGTTTGGGGAACCCAGACCCTGCTTACTTACCCTTGGCATTTTGAGGGCAAACTGGAACCCGCATCCCTCTGCCTTGTTTCCTTAACTCTTCCGTGCTGCTACTTCCGACTCTGCTCCTGAAAATTCAGCAAATCTGAATGTTTCTTTGGACTCTGCATGGTCTGCTTGTCACTCTTGCAAAGCTCCTGGGGATGGGAAGTGGGCAGAGGGCGTGTGGGGTCAGCTTTCAGGAAGGGGGCCCGCGTGCAAGGTACCTAGTGACACACAGAGGGGCTTGGACGGGAGTGGGGTGATGTGCTGGGGGCTTCACTGGGGCCGGGGGCGTGGGAGGGAAGAGGGTCTATCATTCAGGATGTGTCTCATCCAGGGCTCCCCCCAAAACTACACGAGGTGGGCATTTTGTTTCCATTTTTTAGGTCGGGACTCTGAGGCCCCAGAATTAACATGTCCGGGTCCCCCCCGACTATGTAGAGGCCTAAGCGCAGCTGCCTGCTGTGAAGGTGAACCTCAGGGTTGGACAGGAAATGGACGGGACTGTCCTGCTGTCCAGCGCAGGGAGCTCTGTCCAGTCTCTCGGGGTAGAACGTGATGGAAGATAGTATGAGGAAGAGAATGCGTGCATCCGACTCACGGGGTCACTTTGCTGTACAGCAGAAACTGACACAGCACTGTAAACCAACCCTAATAAAACATTTTAAAAATAAATAAATACAGTGACGACTTACCGAAGCCTTTAAAAAGGAACGAAAAAGGAAACGGCAGTGACCGGATGGGATCAAGGTTTTGTGGCGAGCAGGAGGGCGCGCCTCTGCGACGTCATGTGTTGCTTTGGTCCCCAAGGGAAACGAGTGCCACCCGGGTGCCACCCACAGATTAGCGGCTGAAGGAAAATAGAGGTCGCGGGAGGCGTGCTTGCCCTGGAGGAATTCATAGTCTGGAGAGAGAAGGAGAGAATGCAAGTGACCTGTGAAAACTGGCCATGGTTAAAAATGGTGCTATGGGAGTTCCCGTCACGGCACCGCAAACACAGATCCGACTAGGAACCATGAGGTTGCGGGTTCGATCCCTGGCCTCGCTCGGCGGGTTAAGATCCGGCATTGCCGTGAGCTGTGGTGTAGGTCACAGACGTGGCTTGGATCTGGCGTTGCTGTGGCTCTGGCGTAGGCCGGCAGCTGTAGCTCCGATGAGACCCCTAGCCTGGGACCCTCCCTATGCCACGGGTAAAAAAAAAAAAAAAAAAAAAAAAAATGGTGCTATGTTTGCTTTCCAAATGGAAATGGACGGCTGGTGTGGAAAGCTAAACGCCTGAGTTAATCTGGAGCCATCCACACCAATGGCTTTTATTACAAAGCAGTGTCGTTTTGGGTGAGAAAACGTTTCAGGGCCCCTGACCCCATCCCGCAGCAAAGGGGACCCTGCTGTGTGTTGCCCCTAAAGCACAGCCAGTCCCCCCCCCCAACAGGCTCCAGGGGGCGTGAGCGGGAGCCGTCTATAAAGACGCCTTTGGCCAACAGCTGACCACTGACCCGCACTCTGTGCCCGCAGGTGGCGGAGATGGCCGAGGACGGGAGCGAGGAGATCATGTTTATCTGTAAGTGGCCCGAGGCTCGGCCTCACCTCGGAAGGCGGAGCCACGCCCGCGGTTTGCCTTTAAAATAGACAAAAGCTGCCGCTTTTAAAATCGTAGAGATTTTACTTAAGAGCTGTGATTGGAGTTCCCTGGTGGCCTAGCAGATTAAGGACCTGGCGTCCCTGCAGTTGCTCAGGTCGCTGCCATGGCGAAGGTTCGATCCGTGGCCCAGGAACTTCCACATACTGTGGGCATAGCCCTACATAAGTAAGTAAAGAAATAGACGTAAAGAAATGGCATTACATAAAAATTAGTACCGGAAACCCATTTATTGTATGAGAGGTGTGTTGCTGGGTATGTTTTTAGAAACATCATCTGGGGAGCTCCCCTTGTGGCTCAGCGGGTTGTGAACCCAACGAGTATCCATGAGGATGGGGGTCCGACCCCTGGCCTCACTCAGTGGGTTGAGGGTCCGGCCCTGCCAGGAGGTGAGGCGTAGGTCGCAGGTGTGGTTCAGATCCCGAGTTGCTGTGGCTGCAGCTCCGGCTCGACCCCTAGCCCGGGAACCTCCATGTGCCGAATGTGTGGCCCTAAAAAGACACAAAACCATAAAAGGATCATCTTTCTCACAACTCCTGGCAAAGGGCACTGTGCTAGGGCAGCGGCAGACTCCAAACAGTCATCCCAGGGTTTAGAAAGAGGTTTCCGGCACCTGAGGTTTACGATACCAGGTTAAGTTGGTGAATTTAGTCATTTGCTGGGAAAGGCCCTGTCCCCTGTCCCCATGGGGGGTGACTGCCTGCTTTGCCATCTGCCACAGAGCTGGGTTCTCTCATGGGGATGCAGGTCCAGGGCCACGCTTTTGTGTCGCAGGGAGCACTCTGGGTCACCCCAATGGCCGGGGAGCCCCGCGGTGCCCTGGGGGCCTCCCCTGCCCGCCCTGATGCTGGGCTGTCTGTTTGCAGGGTGTGAAGACTGCAGCCAGTACCACGACTCCGAATGCCCCGAGCTGGGCCCCGTGGTCATGGTCAAAGACTCCTTTGTGCTCAGCAGGGCGAGGTGAGTGACCGGCTCGAGTTCCTTTTACCGTCCGGCCGGTCAAACGGAGACCGGCGGCCTTGACATCCGCGGAAGGGAGGAAGCAGCACAAGAAGAAGGAGAGCCTTTGGGGAGAAGGCCTGTCCTCGCACGTGTGGCGTCTGGGGTCCCAGCCCCCACCCCCCAGGGGCCTCCCGCCGGGCCGAGCCAGGGCGTGTTGCGGAGGCTTTAGGGTCCGTGTCTTTTATCCAGTTCCTGGTTCAGCCGATGAGCTGAGTTGGTTTATGTGTTGAGTGGCCACGGCCAAGGTTGTGGGTCTGCTTGCTCAGTTCCCCTGTGCTCTGAACCCAGACCTGCCAAACCTGACAAGCGCCCTCCTGGGCACAGGGCGGGGATGGGGGGGCCCTGGGCCGTGAGCAGGTTGCCAGGCAGTGCTGTTGCAGCTTCTGGAGAAGCACCTGCACATTGGTGAGGAGGCTCTGCGGCCCTGCTGTCCCCCGTTTCCCTGGGGGGGCGTGTCCCCCTCGGGCCGCCCGCCCGGGTCACAGGCCTACCTGCCCCGAGGTTGCTGTCTGAACTTGGACGGGACGTGCTGCTCTCCGCACCTCAGGTGCCCCATCTGCAAAGTGGGGAGAATGGCCGTCCCCCTGGAACGCTGTGATCAGGGCACCTGCTCCGGGGCCTGGCACTGGTGGTGCTCAGCTCCTCACTCGTCAGTGCTCTTTCTGGAAGCCTCCTGGCGGTTTTCCCAGGCTCTTTATTTACTCTGTCTCACTGTGAGGTGCCGTCCCTAAGCAGAGTGTGCTCTTCCCCCCAAGTGCAGATCTGATCAGCCTCACAGAACCCGCAGAGGTGGCCCGTTGGCCACAGAAGTCCCCCCATGATGGGTCCCTCCCTCCCCGTCCAGCCTCCTGCCCGCTCGAGGGAGGGGTCTGGGCGCCCCGGGGCTGGACGCGGGTCAGGGTCGCCCTCACCTCTGCTCACGCCCCATCCCAGCCGTCCCCCCCGACACGGGTGTCCGTCCTCGACGTTCTCCGAGTTTACTTCGAAAGGCCACCTCCCCAGTGACACTGGCCCAGTGTCCCTGGCTGGAAACTCTTTTCTGGTCTTGGGAATGCGGCGGCCTTTCTGGTCCTACCCGTGGCACCTCCTCGTGGTCTCTGTGGTCCCCCACCCTCTCTTTGGGTGTGTGTGGGGGAGCAGAGGCTCTGTCTCTTGGGCAGGGATTTTATTTATTTCTTTATTTATTTCTTTATTTTTATTTTTGCTTTTTAGGACCACACCCGTGGCATATGGAGGTTCCCAGGCTAGGGGTCCAATCAGAGCTGTGGCTGCCAGTCTACACCACAGCCACAGCAACACAGGATCCGAGCCGCGTCTGTGACCTACACCACAGCTCACAGCAACGCCGGGTCCTTAACCCACTGAGCGAGGCCAGGGATCGAACCCGTGTCCTCATGGATGCTAGTCGGGTGTTAACCATTGAGCCATGACGGGAGCTCCTTCGGCAGGGATTTTCACCGCATCCTTGAGGAAACACCCCATCGCCTGCTCTGGAGGGTTGGTGAGGGCGACCTTTCCCGCCATCCTAGCCCACGTGCCCTGCTGGGAGAGGCGCCTCGGCCAGGGCACGCGCGGGGCCGAGAGAGTCCCGCTTTGTTCCACTCCTAGGTCGTCCCTTCCCTCCAACCTGGAGATCAGACGCCTGGAAGACGGAGCCGAGGGGGTGTTTGCTGTGACCCAGCTCGTCAAGCGCACGCAGTTCGGCCCATTCGAGTCGAGGAGAGTCGCCAAGTGGGAGAAGGAGTCTGCGTTTCCACTGAAGGTAAAAGCAGGGCTGGCGGGGCCGTGGGATCCGTGTCTCGAGACCTCCCTCCCGGGCAGGTGCAAGGCTGGGCGTGACGCCCACTGAGGTCCAGCGATTCCTAAATGTCTCAACCGCTCCGGGGACGGTGGTGCTGCTGAATTTTGCAGGCAGTCCTCCTTTTGGTTTGTTTTTACATCACAAGAGCACCAGAATTAAGTTAGTATTTTGCAAAACACTAAAGACGAGTTCCCATCATGGTGTAGCGGAAACGAATCAGGCCAGGAACCATGGGGTTGCAGGTTCGATCCCTGGCCTCACTCAGTGGGTTAAGGATCCAACGTTGCCATGAGCTGTGGTGTAGGTCGCAGATACGGCTGGGATCTAGTGTGGCTGAGGCTGTGGTGGAGGCCAGCAGCTGTAGCTCCGATTCAACCCCTAGCCTGGGAACCTCCATATGCCACGGGTTCAGCTCTAAAAAGCAAAAAAAAAAAAACAAACAAACAAAAAAAAAACTAAACAACAAAAAAAAAACCACTAAAGAGAATGTATTTAAAACATATGCCAGCGCAGACCCCACGTGCAGCCTCTAGGCGGGGGCTTTGTGTGGGTTCGCAGGGGTGTGTTGGCAGTTTCCGCCTGTGCAGAGTGTAGGCCGCTTTGCCAGGCTCTCAGAAGGCAGGTGTTTCGCTGCGGCAGTGGTGAGAGGCCAGCGCACAGTGAGGCTGCTCTGCTCCGGGAAGCATGTCACACTGGGAACTGGCAGCTTTTATGTGACCCCGAGAACAAGAAAATGGAAATAAATTGCAGGGAGAGCTTGGGGCGCTTAAAGCAGCCCCGAGGAGGCGCCATGAGCCGGCAGGCTGCGTTCACGGCTCTGTCCCCACGCCCCGCGTGTGCCCGACCGCAGCCAGCCATCAAAACCCCCGTGAAATAAACAGGATCGGGTGCTGGTCAGGCCGCGTTAACCCACAGAGGGAACTGTCCCCGGAGACCGCTCAGCAGAGACCCACGTGTTTCAGGACAGATGACCGTGGCGTTTTGATGGTCCTTGGGAAGCCGAGTTTACCAGGCAGATGTCAGCACAGCAGAGAGCAGGAAAGGTGCTTGAATTGTTCACAAACCGAGCAAGGCAAGAAGGGCTGCTTTATGTGAGCAGTGCTACGGAGAGGCCAGGGGCCGATGCGTGGCAACTGTGGGCACGTGGTTGGCCAGGGCCCCTCTCAAGACGTCCAATGTACCCATTTTGGTGTCTTCTGGTGACTCAGATTCTGGAGGTCCGCGTCTGGTATTGGGTTGTTTCCAGCACAGGCTCCCGGTGGCCACCTGGATGCCGGGGGCAGCTTCAGGCCCATGGAGGAGGGCGAGACCGGCTGGGAGCAGCCCCCCGCGCTGGCTGGCAGCCCCCTCTGCCTCCTCCCCTCGCTCCTGAGGGGGCCTGTAGCTCTTAGCAGTGAGTGCACCAGCAAATAGGGGCAGGAGGCCCCTCTTCCATGTAAACTTCAAAATATTTAGGTTTCTCCCTCTGCGCCCTGCCTGCATTAAACCCCTAAAGCAAGGTGCTGCTTTGCAGACGAGGGCACGGCTTATAAAACTGCAGGAACTTTGCCAGAGTCATTGAATGTACTGGCCACAGAGCTGGGAGGACTCAGGGGTCCTGATGCTGAGCCAGACCGTGTGCAGAAGGCGGCGTCCTGCTACACCTGCGCAGGTGCACCTGGACCAGGAGTAGACCTCAGCTGAAAACTGGTTTGAACTTGAGGATGCGGGTTCTACACCTGGACCAGGAGTAGATCTCAGATGGCCTCGTTCTCACCTGGGCCACGCATGAAACTCAGGTCTCCCCGTGACACCTGACCTCCTGCTGTTTCTTCTGCTTCCCTTTGGCCCAGGACCAGCCTGACCTGTCAAGTGTCTCCCTGGGCCCTCCCATCACTAAACGCCTAGTCAGGGCCCGAACGGAGCCTGGTTTGGCCTGTGATGTGGCATCGCCTAGGTTGTTCAGCAACCACCACCCCCACCCCCACCCCCCCGACCCAACACGCGCACACACGCGCACTGACGCACACACTGCTGGGTAACGGGCCGCCCTCACCCTCAGGTGTTCCAGAAGGACGGGCACCCCGTGTGCTTCGACACCTCCAACGAGGACGACTGCAACTGGATGATGCTGGTGCGGCCGGCGGCGGAGCCCGGCCACCAGAACCTGACGGCCTTCCAGCACGGCAGCGACGTGTACTTCACCACCTCGCGCGACATTCCCCCTGGCACCGAGCTGCGCGTGTGGTACGCGGCCTTCTACGCCAAGAGGATGGACAAGCCCATGCTGAGGCAGGCCTGCCCCGGGCTCCATGGTACGTGGGGCCCCTGCCCGCAGCCCGCCCTCTGTCCCGCCGCCCCCCAGCCACCCATGACCCCTTGGCCGTGGGCAGCAGCCTGGCATTCATGCGGCGAGCCGGCTGGTTCAGGAAGTGCCCAGGGTCGGTCCTGACTCCAGGTAGTGGGTCTGTGGTTCTGCTTGTTGAACATCCCAGGTCGGAGACCCCTGCCCAGGCCTCTGAGGTCAGGTTGTGGCCCCTGGGCTTGGGCAGAGGGCACCACCCAGAGGTGAAGGAGCCTGCCCTGAATCACAGTGCAGAGGAGGGTGGAGTCAGGATTTGAACCGGGACTCTGGCTCCAGCGCTGATTTTGGCACCTTCCAGCAGCCTCCCCCCCCAGAGCTCAGGGTGTGTGTGTATAGCATATACGTGTGTGTGTATGCCTGTGTGTACTCGTGCATACCTGTGTGTATATGCCTGTGTGAATGCATGTGTGTGTGCATATAATGTGTCTGTGCATGTATGTATAGCATGTACATGTGTATGGGTGTGTGTATGCCTGTGTGAATGTGTGTGTATGCATATAAGTGTGTGCACATCTGTGTATGCATGTAAGTGTGTGTATGCATATAAGTGTTTGTGTGTGTGTGTGCATATGCGTGTGTGTGTGGTCAAAGAAAGACCTAGAGGAATCATGCGTGATTCACCCACCCACCCATGTTGGAAAAGCAAATCACAGAGCACGGCCTCCTGACCCAGGGTCGGGGGCATCACCTCTGCGCCTGGCCTTGAGGGGCCACGAGAGATGGCGGGCGGTGGGTGTTGGGGCTGGAGAGGGGCCCTTCACACGGCCCCACCCGGTACCACCCAGAGGCAGACGTATGTGCTTCCTGTTGCACAAAGATTGTGTCCCCGGGGGAGAGGCGGACCCTGACTTTGCTTCTGACCCCAAACAAGGTTCTGATGCGAAAACGACCCCTTTTATTAGGAGCATCACGGGGTACAAACAGCTCTGTAGAGAGAGAGGCTTAAGGTGTTTGGAAGGTTCTGGTCTGTCCCGTGCAGTTGAGGTTTCATGAGCTGCTGCGGGTGGAACACACACGACAGTGTGAGGGAGGGAGGGGCCCATGAGGCGGCCCTAAAGGACCACAAACTGGGGCTTAAACCAAAGAAATACACAGTCTGGAAGCTCAAGTGCAAGATCAGGGTGTCAGCGGGGCTGGTTCCTCCAGAAGCCATGAGGGAGGGTCCTTTCCTGGCCCCTGGCCCAGCTCTATGTTTCTGGCAACTTCTAGGGGTCCTTGGCGTCACCCCGGCCCCGCCTGGGTCTCTCCTTACGGGGCCAGTCCCTGGCTTTAGGACCTCCGAATCCAGTGGGACCTACCTGCATTACACCTGCAGACTCTACCCAAACGCTCCGGGTGGACATGACCTTGGGGGCCCCTCTTCAATCCCTACAGGCTGGGTGGGGGATGGTGGTGGCACGTGGAGCCTCTGGGGGCGCCCCCAGGGCTGGCACTCAGGGCCTGGTGGCAGCAGAGGGCTTGCGGCTTCACAGGGACATTTGCCGAGGAAGACTGGGCTTGATGGCACTTACTCTGATGGTGAAGGGGACAGGAAGGATTTGAAGAGACCCTTGGTGTCTCACCGGAACTGCTCCTCTGGCATTTGCTAAAACCAGGCACCTGGCCCAGCGCCCCGGGGGGCAGCTGCAGTGGCCCCCTGCTGGGTCAGGGGTCATTTCCAAGGAGGCCAGCGCCCCAGGTGCTGGCCAAGGTCACAAGGACCTTCCTGACCTGGTTTTCCCATGTCCCGGGTTCCTTACCCCGTACGCCCACCCCACACCAGGGTTAGGGGGTCAGAGGCTGACCTTGTTAGTTGTGTCCGGGAGGATGGCTCGCCCCTCAGGACTCTCAAGGTCAGAGTCAGTGCTGAGGTCGCCTCCCCTCTTCAGGGTTACGGGGGTGTTGGCTTTCCACCTGCGGGCGAGCTCTTTAAGCTCTCTCTCGGGTTGCGAGAATAGGTTTTAATGAATTAGCCAGTGTCGTCCAGTACAGCCACCTCCCGAGCCGTCCACACCGCCATCACCAGGAACACTCGGGTGTGCGTTTTGAACACCTCACCCAGCTGAAGCCCTCCCTTGGGCGCCCGCCGCTGCCCACTTCTCAGTAACGAGAGCGGGTAACGCAACCTGTGAAGAGAGGCTTGGAAACCCAGGGGAAGCCGGTTTTCGGCATGATCGTGAGAGCCCAGACCCTGCAGGTAGGGGGCTGGCGTCACCTCTCCGCTTCTGAGATGAGGCCGCTCCCCATCCCGCCTCTGGTCTGGAGGCACCTGTGGGAGCACGCGGGGCCTCGGTGACCTTTGGCCTGAGCAGGGTGAAGGGGCCTGTGGGCCAAGAACGGGCCACCCTAAACTACTTATAATACGGCTGAGCGAGCCGCAGAACTGCTAAGACGCATTGATTTAATTCTGGCTCTTTTCTGGGTTTGCGTCAAAGATGCGTCTTTGCAATCAGCCCTGTGCAGGTTAGCAGGGCGGACGTCTGAACACAGAGGAAAGTCGCTTTCCACCGGAGGGAGCAGTGACTAGTTCTTTCCAAAACTGCCGGGTTTTTCCCTGAGCGCACATCCTGTTGGTTTTTCTTTTACGCACCCTGGGCCCCTTGGTGGCTAAAGGAGGAGCCTGGGAGGCCCAGGGGTCTCGGCAGGCAGGCGGGCCTGTGCGGTCGGAGTCAGCTGCCGACGTCCGATGTTCACCACCACTTTAATAGTGAAAAAGAAGACATAGAAATACATTTCATAACACTTGGGGAATTGGGGGGGGGGGGCGCATCTGCAGCATATGGAATTTCCTAGGCCAGGGATTGAATCTGAGCCACAGCTGTGGCAACTCCCGGTCCTCAGCCCGGGCTGGGGATCGAACCTACTCTGCCACAGAGACAACGCCGGATCCTTAACCCACTGCGCCACGGTGCGAATTCCTAGTTAGGGAACTTTTAAATCACAGGTCCCATTGCTTCTTAACTCAAAGACACTTGGCTTTTTTGATTAGTGTTTTCCAGTAGTTTTAAAAAATCAGCACTGTGGGCATGTGGTGACAGACGATAAAACAGCGATTTAGGTGTGCAGTTCAGACTGGTGTAAACCCACCACGATTAAAATGCAGCTGTTCTCATCACCCCAGAAAGTCCCTTTGTGCAGCTCTGCGATCCACCCCCTGGCTTCTAGCATCTACCCCTGTCCCTGTGGTTCTGCGTCTTTTCCCGTCATTTAAAATGCTGTGTTTCTGCATCGTTGGCTCACTGCACGCGCTGGTGTTCCACGTGACTGGTCCCCACTGCGTGTTTTGCTGGCCATCCTGCCGGGAGCCTTTCCCTGTAGTTACCGTCTCTCTGTCCCCAGGCACCCTTTCATTCTACGCAGATGTTTCTCTTGTTGGATGTGTAAGTTACTGGAACCAGGAATTCACTTCTGGTTGTTGGCTAATTTTTTTCTTAAAAATTCTTACCAATTTTTTTTTCCCTTCTCTACAGCCGCGCCTGCAGCATATGGAAGTTCCCAGGCTAGGGGTCCAGGCAGAGCTGCAGCTGCCGGCCTGCAGCACAGCCACAGCAACGCCAGATCCAAGCCACGTCTTCCACCTACACCACAGCTCACAGCAACACCTGATCCTTAACCCACTGAGAGGCCAGGGATGGAACCTGCAACCTCATGGAAACTGTGTTCGGTTCTTAACCTGCTGAGCCGCAATGGGAACTCCAGAAACTCTTATCTTTTCAAGATCATTTCTGGACAATAGAGTCCTGCCCTGGGTGGGAGGGCAGCAGTCATGACTCGTTCTCCTGCGTGGTCCTGTTGACCTAGCGTCCTTGGGGCAGTGGGCTGATGATCAGGTTTCCTGCCTTGGGGGTGGGGGAGCGGGGACCTCACGATGGAGATAACGAGATAACAGCTCATTTGATGGGACATTGCCTTTTTCCCAGGCATCTGCTGCTGGGGCAGCTTCTTCTCTAAAACTCAGAGCTCCTGTGCAGGAGTTTTTCCTTCTCTAGAACCATGTGTGTTGGGGAAGGTGAGCGAGATGCAGGAATTTGGCTCTGACTTCCATCTGTCTGCGTTTCCTTCTGTCGCTCTTCAGCGGATTCCCAGGGAGCAAGTGCAGAGGGGAGCCCAGGCTGGTGGGAGCATGCATCCTGCAGCATCACCCGGGTGGCTCCCGAGCTGCTGGCTCTCCCCTCTCTCTGCTCGCTGTTTCTCCCTTCTGGGAAAATGCACGCCGGCAGCTGTAGCAATGCTCTAGCTCTTTTTCTCCCAGCCTTTGCCGCCTAACTGCTGGTTTTTGATCCAGGAAGAGGTGTGCCTTTTCCCGTACCGAATGCAGGTACAGTCACAGGTGTGGACGGTCTTGCCTTGTGACTCGTCCTGGAGAGTGGCGATGGGTCATGAGGTCCACACAAGCTCCTCGGAGATGGGAGCAGAGGTCCTGGTGGGGACTCCTGGCCCCTTCCAGCCCTGACAGGCTGCCACGTGGGCTTGTTTGTTTGTTTTGCTGTTTAGGGCCAAACCCATGGCATGTGTAAGTTCCCAGGCTAGGGGTCGAATCGGAGCTGCAGCTGCCGGCCTACACCACAGCCACAGCCACGCTGATCCTTAACCCACTGAGCAGAGCCAAGGATCGAACCCTCATCCTCATGGATGCTAGTTGGCTTCATCTCTGTTGAGCCACAGCAGGAACTCCCCAGTGGCCATTTAAACCTAAATTCAAGTTCAATAAAATTGAACGTTCTGTTCAGTTCACCCGTGGCTCCCACCTTGGACAGTGATGGTGGGACATTTCTGTCTTTTTTTTACTATGGTGTGAATGACCTTTATTGTTTGCAGCGGGAGGTGGAAGTTGAGGGAGTGGGATGGCTCTGGCTCCTGGGGCTGCCCTGCTGGACGGCGCTGGGCAGGGGCTGTGGCCGCACCTGCCTGGCTGTTTCGGGTTCCACGCTTTCTTACCGCCTGAGCCAGTGAGAGACGGGGGAATTGGGTGTGGGCTGCATTTTTGCCTGGAAGTCGTCCGAGGGGATGTGTCCGGTCCATGTTTCTCTGCCTGGTGACAGACCTGCTTCAGGCGCTGGTTCCCACTCTTGGTCCCCCCTTTTTTTTTTAATTCAGTGAATTTTATTATATTTAGAGTTGTACGACGATCATCACAACCGGATTTTAGAACATTCCAACCTCCAATCCCCAGCCCATCCCTCCCGGCCCCGACCTGTCCCCTTTGGTAACCATCAGTTTTTCAAAGTCTGAGTCTGTTTCTGTGCTGCAGATGAGTTTATTTGTATCCTTTTTTTTTTTTTTTTTTTTTGATTGCACACATGAGTGATAGCATGGGATGTTTGCCTCTCACTTGTCTAACTTCACTCAGTCTCAGAATTCCTAGGGTCACCCAAGTTGCTGCAAGTGCCATTATTTCCTTTTTTATGGCTGAGTAGTATTCCATTGCTATTCGTCCTGGTTTCCTCATCTGTGAATGGGGGCATTCACAGGTAGGAATGAGTCTGTGTGATTAAAACTCGCAGAACGGTGCTCGGAGTTGCGGGTGCTGTCAGCCTCACCCCTCGGCTGGGCTGGCCGCACGGGGAGGAGCTGCTGGGGCTCACCTTCCCCCTGTGTCTTCTGAAGCCGCAGGCACCCCCGAGAACAGCACCCCAGTGGAGTCGGAGCCCAGCCAGTGGGTGTGCAAGGTGTGTTCGGCCACCTTCCCAGAGCTGCAGCTGCTGAATGGTAAGTCCTGGGGGAGCCCACCCTGACCTGCTGTCACTGCCAGGCCATCCCTTTTGCACGGCGGCAGACCCCACGGCTGTCGGGAGCTCCTGCCTCTGCTCCCAGAGCCTGTCTCCCAGGTCCCTCAATATTCCCCATTGGCTCCCATTTCTGTGCTTCGGCTTGAAGTTTCCCTGCGTGTCTGGCACCGAGGGGTCTTGATTTTATTTCTCTGAGGTGCAGCAGAGTGTCACCTCGGAGGGCCATTCTCTAGTTGTGTAGCCCTTCCGAGTGTTTTCAGCCAGGTGGCCTCATCCTTAGCTTGCTGTGTACGTTACTGAACTGCCAGACCCCGCCCGAGACACGTGGCACGTGATATGGCTGGTGTTAAAACGACCCAGTCGGAGTTCCCATCATGGCACAGCAGAAACGAATCCAACTAGGAACCATGAGGTTGTGGGTTCGATCCCTGCCCTTGATCAGTGGGTTAAGGATCCGGCGTTGCCGTGAGCTGTGGTGTAGGTCACAGATGTGGCTGGGATCCTTCGTTGCTTTGGCTGTGGTGTAGGCAGGCGGCTACAGCTCCCATTGGACCCCTAGCCTAGAAATCTCCATATGCCGAGGGTACAGCCCTAAAAAAGACAAAAACAAAAACAACCTAGCCCCTTGTGGGCCTGTGCTCCACACAGTGGCCCTGAGTGTGGGACAAAGGAAGAAACAGCAGCCGCTTGACCCTGAGTGCCTGTGTGGGCCAGGTGAGGTTGTCAGGTCTTTCCTCGGGAGTCTCTGAGCTTCTTCCATTGAAAATAAAGCACTGTTTTCTTTCCTTTCTTTTTTTTTTTTTTTTTCCCTTTCATCTGTGTTTTTAATGACAACTTCATTCATTGTGGATTGAATATTTCCCAATATTCTTCGGAGCTTACGTTTTTAAGTAATTGCATTAGGTATTCACTGTAGGAAAGTTAGAAAATCTAAATAAATTTTAAGAAGAATATGAAAATTGCCCTTAACGTCGTTGTCTAGAGAGGCCTGCTTTACTGTCTTGATGTGTTCTTCCTGTTTCTCTTGGAAGGAGAAAATATGTCCACAGGCTTTAGTCGTTACAAAACCACGTGTGGTGGACCTGACATGTTTCTGTCGCCTAAGTGACTGTATAAAATGATAATCATGAAGTTCCCATCGTGGCTCTGTGGAAACAAATCTGACAAGGATCCATGAGGGACATAGGTTCGATCCCTGGCCTCGCTCAGTGGGTTAAGGATCCGGCGTTGCCTGAGCTGTGGTATAGGTCACAGATGCGGCTTGGATCCTGCGTGGCTGTGGCTGTTGGTGTAGGCTGGCAGCTGTAGCTCCAATTTGACCCCTAGCCTGGGAACCTCCATATGCCGCGGGTGCAGCCCTAAAATAAAAAATAAATAAAATCAATAAAATGATAATCTTATTTGGTGCAGTGGAAATGCTTTTTTTTTTTTTTTTTTTTTTTTTTTCTTAGTTGCACCCATGGCACATGGAAGTTCCTGGGCCAGGGATCAAACCTGTGCCACAGCAGTCACCTGAACCACTGCAATGACAACACCAGAGACAAGAGAGCTCTGGAAATGCTTTTTTTTTTTTCAAAAGCTAAGGAAATACGTTTGAGTTGCCTATGCAGAGGGCACACGACTAGCAAATAAAATGAACAAACGAGATGGGGGTCAGGAAAGGACACCCTCCCGTGAACGCTCGTGCTTCTCTGTCCTGCAGAGCACCTGTTGGGCCACTTGGAACAAACCAAAAACGTCCCCCCTGCCTCCCAGCAAGAGTCAGCACCTGAGAAGGAAGCGGAAGCACCCCGGGGAGAGCCTCCCGCAGTTCCCAAGAGTGTCAGTGCCGCCAAAGAGCAAAAGAAAAAGCCTCGAAGGGGCAGGAAACCCAAAGCATCAAAACCCGAGCAGCCGCTAGTCATTGTTGAAGGCGAGGAGCCAGCAGGTGAGGCTGGTCCTTGGGGAGGAGCCAGCAGGTGGGGGCTGGTCCTGGGGGAAGAGGCTGCTGGTGGGGGTGATGGGGGGGGGGACGGTCAGCAGGTGAGGCTGGTCCTGGGGGAGGAGCCAGCAGGTGGGGGCTGGTCCTTGGGGAGGAGCCAGCAGGTGGGGGCTGGTCCTGGGGGAAGAGGCTGCTGGTGGGGGTGATGGGGGGGGGACGGTCAGCAGGTGAGGCTGGTCCTGGGGGAGGAGCCAGCAGGTGGGGGCTGGTCCTTGGGGAGGAGCCAGCAGGTGGGGGCTGGTCCTGGGGGAGGAGCCAGCTGGTGAGGCTGGTCCTGGGGGAGGAGCCAGCAGGTGGGGGCTGGTCCTGGGGGAGGAGCCAGCTGGTGGGGGCTGGTCCTTGGGGAGGAGCCAGCAGGTGGGGGCTGGTCCTGGGGGAGGAGCCAGCTGGTGAGGCTGGTCCTGGGGGAAGAGGCTGCTGGTGGGGGGGTGATTCTGCGGGAGGAGTGACAGGCGTGGGGAGGGACCTGGAGCCAGGTTGGCTCCCTGCCAGGCAGGAAGACTCAGCACAGGGAGCCCACGTGGAAGCGGAATCTAGCCCTTCTCCTTTTCTGAGTCAGCCCTTTAGAGCACACCTTACCTGTAGTCCGGCTGGCGCTGCCGTGTGTAGGCTGTGAGCTTTGACAGCTGGGTCAGTTGTCAGGCCAGAGGGCATTTCCACGGCCCCGCTCCTTCCTGCTTGTCTCTGCACGTGGCCTGGTGGTCCCCAACCTGGGCGCTCTTGCTGTGCCTGGCGTCTCAACGTGGGGGGAACCCGTCCACATTGGGGTCCCCGCTGCTCCTCCTCCTTTGCTGCTGTGCAGTGTCCGTCCATCACGTGGACACATCTACTTGCGTGTGGGCATGTAGCTGGTTTCCAGGCCGTGGCGAAGGCCACTCTGACAGTACAGCTGTCTCAGTGAGTATGGAGGGACCTTGGATCCTCCAAGGCCGTGGGGCCTCACGCAGCCTCTGCTGGGAGCGCCCACGGGCCACTCACATAAGGACCAGGCATGATGCTCAGACACTAGCAAGCCCCTCACTGCTCTCCTCACCGACCACTGGGCAATTTGTGTTCTTGCTGTCTGGTTGAGCCCAGGATTTCTTGAGAGTGAGAAGAAATCCTTATTCCTTCTCAGAATTAAAAAGAGAATTCAGAGAGTTCCTGCTGTGACTTAGCAGGTTAAGAACCCAACTAGTATCCATGAGGACGCAGGTGTGATCCCTGGCCTCTCAGTGGGTTAAGGATCAGGTGTTGCCGTGAGCTGTGGTGTAGGTGGAAGACGTGGCTTGGATCTGGCGTTGCTGTGGCTGTGGTGTAGGCTGGCAGCTGTAGCTCTGATTGGACCCCTAGCCCGGAAGCTTTCGTATGCTGTGGGTATAGCCCTGAAAATAAAAAAATTTTAAAAGTAGAATAAAATAAAAAGGGAATTCAGGAGTTCCCTGGTGGTCTAGCAGGTTAAGGATCCAGCACAGTGCTATTGTGGCTCAGGTCATTGCTATGAGGTGGGTTCGATCCCTGCCTGAGAACTTCCATGTGCTGTGTGCAGGTGCCCCCCCCCCCCCCACACACACACCAAAAAGAGAGAGAGAGAGAATTCAGAAGAACGGGCCTCACATGACATTCTTAGTAGACGTGGTTTAACCTCCCCTGGGCAGCCTCCTGCTTCTTTATAAACAAGCAGAGAAGAAGGAGGAGGTGACAAGCCTATCAGGTGATGATTTCACTAATGTTAGTTGCATCAAAAGACTTATCCTAGTAGGGGAAGTGGCTAAATCTTTTTGCTTATCTTCCCATGTTTCATTGGTCCAGAGCTCCAGGCCTGGGTCCCTGTTGCTATGGTTATTTGATAGTTGACTCCTGTGAAAAACTGTTACGTGCTTTTGAACGTACTCGAGATGGTGGCATCATTTATAAAAATGACTCTTTCCTGGAGTTCCCATCGTGGCTCAGTGGTTAGCAAATCCGACTTGGAACCATGGGATTGCGGGTTCGATCCCTGGCCTTGCTCAGTGGGTTAAGGATCTGGCATTGTCGTGAGCTGTGGTGTAGGTTGCAGATGCGGCTTGGATCCTGCGTTGCTGTGGCTCTGGCGTAGGCCGGTGGCTACAGCTCCGATTGGACCCCTAGCCTGGGAACCTCCATATGCCGCAGGAGCAGCCCAAGAAATGGCAAAAAGACCAAAAAAAAAAAGACTATTTCCAAATCTCTGTCAGGACTAGTAAGTTATAAGACCCACTATGTATCGAAACGTTTTGGGTTGAGGTGGTACGAAAAGGAATGGAAATAGTGTTATGACTGTCGTGGTTTTTAAAAAGAATCGCAAATGGTAACTGCAGCTTTGAGTTAAGAATCACATTTTGCTTTTCTAAACTCTGCAGGCAAATGTGTGGGTTCTACACCATTGCTGCTTTTTTTCCTTCTATGTAAATCTTGGGGTCCGTGTCTACAATGCCGGCCTGGCAGCGGCCCTTGGGCTGTCGACTTGGTTCGGTTCTGGCCCTGGCCCTGGTGACCTGGCTTGTCCTTCACGCAGAGCACGTGGCAGAGATCATGACCGAGGTGGAGCCTGTGACCTCGACGACGACGGACGAGCGGATCATGGAGCTGGTCCTGGGGAAGCTGGCCACCACCCCCACCGACGCCAGCTCCGTGCCAAAGTACGTCCGTCCCTCCTGGGCAGGAGGCGCCAGTGGCGGCCGATCCAGCGCGGCAGGAAGGCCGGATGGCAGGACATCCTGGGGCTCAGTGCTTCACTGCGCATCTGCTGGAAACAGTTAACAGTTTGTTTAATTGCAGTAAAATACGCATGGTATAAAACTTAGCATCTTAACCACTTTGAAACGTACCGCTTGGTGGTTTTAAATACATTCACATAGCTGTGCAAAACCTTCCATCCTTACCTAGAACTTTCTCATCTTCCCCAGGCTGAATCTCCATGCGTATTAAACTCTGACTCCCCGTCACCCCCTCCCCAGCCCCTGGCACCCACGTTCCACGTTCTGTCGCTCTGAAGGCCTTCTGTGAGGTCTCTAGGGACTGCACACGCATGGAAGCGCAGGGTGTTTGTCCTTCTGCGACTGGCTTATTTCACTGAGCCGGGCGGCCTCAGGGTTCATCCGCATCGCAGCCCGTGTCAGGATTTTCCTTCTGTATCGAGGCGGGACAGTGTCCCACCTCGTGGAGAGGCCGCACGGTGTTTATCCATCTGTCGGGGGACACTCGCGTCGCTTCTGCTTTTTGGCTAGTGTGAGGACGGCTGTAACAGAACCCTTGGTATTTGAACTTCTATCAGTTTAACACCTTGCTCTCTGTTTTTTGCTGTTTCTTTTGTCTTTTTAGGGCCGCACCTGTGGCTTATGGAGGTTCCAGTGCTAGGGGTCGAATCGGAGCTGCAGCTGCCGGCCTACACCACAGCCACAGCCCCGTGGGATCTGAGCTGTGTCTGCGACCTACACCACAGGTCACAGCAACGCCGGATCCTTAACCCACCGAGCGAGGCCAGGGATTGAACCTGCAACTTCATGGATACTAGTCGGGTTCATTACCACTGAGCCATGATGGGAGCTCCTTCTTTTTTTGAACAAGGAAAATATTTGTATGTTAGTTATTATTCTCAGGTGATTTGGGGGTCTGAAGCTGAATGAGATAGTGGCATTTTTTTTTTTTTTCTGGCCCTTTTTGGAATGCTTCCTACAGTGTCAAAACGTGCCTGGTCTTGTATAATCTGGGAACCTGTGCAAAAGCTTAAAACAGCAGAGTATTGTCAGAAGCTCATACTCTCATGCTCAGAGCATTTCAGTCACTTACTGTCAGAAACACATTTAATAGGGAGAAAAAATTCGAAAAATCAGGTTCAGGGAAAATATAAACCAGGGTAGAGGTAAGACCAAGTCGGAAAACAAAACAAAACAAAACAAAAAAAAACACAAAAAAACAAAAATAGGGACAGATCCGGTTCCCCTGCGGAGGCACAAATTGAGCGCCAAGCTTCCAGGCGGCCAGCGTTAACTCCCAGGGAGATGCGTGGCTGGTGCAGAGAAAGCCAGCTGATGCCGCTGTGTGTCAGGGTGTCTCCCTTCCAGACTCCCTGAAGCCGGGGGACACCCGAGCACTGTCCCCCTCGCCCCCGTCTGCCTGGGAAGCTTTGGAAGCTCTTTCCAAGATAACTGTCACTTTGAGCTTCTTTCTCCAGCGACCCCGTCTCCACCCTGTCTTACCAGCTCGTGCGTCTCACCTGGCAGGTTCCCCCATCACCAGGGCAGCACCATCACCCTCAAGAGGAGCCTCATCCTCTCGGGTCGGCCTGGCATCCGGCGGAAGCTGGTCCGGCAACTGGGGGAGCACCGGCGGGTGTACCAGTGCAGCCTCTGCAGCAAGATCTTCCAGAACAGCAGCAACCTGAGCAGGCACGTGCGCTCACACGGTGAGTCCCACGGCCGCCACGCCTGCTCCAAGGGCCGGGCGGCCCGTCCCGGGGGGCACCACCCACTCCATGGGCACCCGGAGAAGCAAAGTGGCTCCTCACTGGTCGTTCCTTAGGTGACAAGCTCTTTAAATGCGAGGAATGCGCCAAGCTCTTCAGCCGCAAGGAGAGTCTGAAGCAGCACGTGTCTTACAAGCACAGCAGGAACGAGGTGGGTGATGGACCAGACCCCTGACCTGGAAGGAGTCGTGGGAGGCGGAGGGGGAGCCAGAGCAACGAGGGGAGCCCACACCGGGCCAGGTGCTGCCAGGGCTCCGGGAGGAGCCGGCCCGGTGCCGGAGGGCCCCTGCATGCGGGGCTCTCCTTCTAGAGCAGGGGGATGGCGAGACTGAACGACCCTTCACGGTGCGAAGCTGGGCAGGAGGGGAGCAGAGGCGGCCTGGGGACTGTATTCCGGGGGCTGCCGGAGGGTGTCCCAGCTGCACCTGCTCCCTGTCCCCCTCTCACCAGGTCGACGGCGAGTACAGGTACCGGTGTGGCACCTGCGAGAAGACCTTCCGCATCGAGAGCGCGCTGGAGTTCCACAACTGCCGGACAGGTGCGCTCAGGCGCCGGGCGGGGTGGGAGCCGCGCCGGCACTGGGTCTAAGGGAGCCGCTCACCTTTAACCAAGCAGCTGTTGCTTACAGAGACACAGGTAGAAATTTCCAACGTAAAGGGAATTTATTTTACTTCCTATTATTCTTCAAAAGCGGCTACATGTGGCCCGTGTCTAAGCCACTGAGGTTCCATCCTCAGTGAGAAAGGCGAGCGGCCGGTCAGGCTTTGCTCTCAGACGGCGGGAGAACTCGCAGAAGAGGTGGGGTCATGGCCGGAGGGGTGGGTTTCTGTCTCGTTGGCAGGACCTCCGTCAGTGGTCCTCTGCCCGTGTCCGGGGGCCCTGGCTGTGCCCTCGCAGGCCGTCTCCGCTCGACGCCTGCCTCTGCTCCCATCTCTGCTCCTCCGATGGAGCCGCACTTGCTCGCAGGCAGCTGAAGCCTGCGCGCTTGGACCAACCTGGGTGAACACGGGTCTCTGGGCCTGAGCGAAGGTCTCAGGCCCTGTCCTCTGGCTGAGCTGATGACTGGCAAGTGTACGTGACCAGTAAATCCCCATGTCCAGCCAGGGGACACCCATGTAGGAACCCAGCCTCTGAAGGGGGGCCCTGTCCTGTCCCCGTGCCCCGTGGATGAAGGCTCACTGCCCCTGTTCCCACGCGGGGAGAACAGGGATGGGGGGCTCACTGTTGTCTTTGAGGCTCCTCCTCTAGGAATCATCGCACAGCCGGGGAGGGACGCTGGGGGCAGTGGGCTTAGAGACCCACCAGGTCAGCCTTTGATTCCGAACCCCTTTCCTGGTGAGCCCTCTGTCCATCACTGCCCGCTGTCTCCGTGCCGGCGCCCCCTCGCATCTCGGGGAACCCTCAACCCCATTATCTAAGCATCCCTGTCCCTCCCTGCCACTGGCCAGTGGCTGGCACCTGCTCCCGCAGCCTCTGCATGTCCCTTTGTTTGCTTCCTTTGCTTGTTCTGCTCTGAGGGCTCCGTCTGAACCTCCATCCATGGGGCCTTGATCCCACAGAGGAGCTTTTGAGTGGAAGGTGAGTCTGTCTCACCTGGGCTCCAGCTGCCCTGCTGCGTCTGTCACGGTCATGAAGTGGCCTTGGAAGCTTCTAGATGGACCTCCAGTGTACTGCACCACCTGCATGCTGAGCTCTGCCCCCCAGGGATCCCCCAAACCCAGGGAAATTCCCCACCCTTCTCTTTGACGCCCTGTCGGTCAGCTGGGCTTCAGCTGCACCTGTTGACCAGAGGCGGGATGGCGCCCCGTGTGGCCACGCTCGGTTTTGCACAGCAGGGTGGGGGCCCGCGTGGAGGGCGTGCCCTGCCCGGTGGGGGTGTTTGGTGAGCGACTCAAAGTCCAGCCAGAGACAGCGTCCTCTTTTTCCGTCTAATTCTCTGGACATGAATGAACCAGAAGGTAATACAAGAAGTCAGAGTGGTAGTGGTTAAATATCAGCAGAAAAACTCTGTTAAGCCAGTCGTTTCTCTTTGTTACATAGAGATGACAGCAGCTGTGACTTGAAATGCAGTTTTTCTCTGATTTCCAAGGTTAGACGTTTTGGCTGGAAAACGAAGATAAACCTGGGGACTGAGCTCATTTGGGTAATACCTGGCTTGCGTGTCGCTGTACCTTCCGGTATGGGGTTCACGCTCAGAGGGCATGTCTCCCGTGGACGTGAAGTCAGGGGTGCGTGCAGTGTCGAGGAGAAGCTTCGAGAGGAGTGGTCTGATGGGTTTCTCTCAGGCTTTCGCTCAGCAGGCCTGTCCTGGCATGAGGAGTCCTTGGTCTGACTTCATGGCCAGGCCCTCAGGCAAGACAGGTCCCCCAGAAGCCCCCCCAGCCCGTCTCCCGGGGGCCCTGTGCCCCCGCTTGTTGGGCCGCACCCCCTGGCCTGCAGCCTTGAAGGTCCCCAGCCTCGAGACCAGAACGAGAGCTCAGAGACTGTGACAGATGGCAGTGGTTCCCTGGACGGGGGAACCTCACTCCAAGGTCCCGGAGTGACAACCCCCCCATCATGTGCCAGCAGCTCCCCTTTATAGGGGAATTGGTGTCCTGTGGCCTCATCAGTCACCAGGGGAACCAGCAGCTGGGCGCATCCCTCCCAGCCCCTCAGGTTAACGACCATCAGAGGGCAGGGGTCTCCCTTTAATAAACTAGCAGGTGGAGCCTTTCTGGCCTCAGGTCTAAGACATTCACCAGCTGGAGGCGTGGGTCTGGCGTGTGCACGTGGGCAGGGTGGCGGTGAGTCGGGGCCCGTCCAACGGGATGGACAGGGAGCAGGAGGACAGCCATCTCGAGTGGCCTGACCACATGCCACGTGTTTGTTCTCCGTCACTGCATTTTGTTAAAACATGACTGTGGACCGTGAGGGCAGCGGGATCGTGGGTGGGAGAAGGTGGTGTGTGGATGCCACAGCTGGAAGAGCCACCTGTGATCTGGTGGCCAGCCTCAGGATGGCATGGCCCTTCACAAAGCAGGATGGCAGATGGCCTGACTCTGGTGTCTCAGTCCTAAAAATCCTGCTGGGTCGCTCTAGCAGGAAAAACCCTCTATCATGAAGGACCACCAGATTGCCTGTTATAGCAAAAGTAACGAAGCCAGTTGTGCTGTGTGAACCGGGTGGAGTATTACACACCCACTAAAATGGGCATGAAGGTGTTTGCACGCTGAGCATCTGTGCTGCGCACCCAGACACGTGCACAGGGGTCCCGGTAGCCCCAGGCCTCCACGTGGGCTGCACAGCCAGTCACCTGCAAGCAGTTAAACCACCGCTGAGGCCCAGGGACATGGGGCAGAGTCTGGAGACGGTGGGGTTGTAACAGCAGCCTCGGGGGAGGCTGCTGGCCCCTGGCAGAGGGAGGCCAAGGGTGCCCAGGTCACTCCATCTGCATCCCAGAAAGTGACACGGCCCAAATGGCAGCAGCGCCCAGGCTGAGATTCCCGGACGCAGGGTCCAATGTGCCACCAAGAGCAAGAACCTCAGTCAGAATCACCGTAGAAAAGGAAGCTGCCTTCGGGCTCTGGGCCCTGTGCATCGGGCAAACACCTGCTGCCCTGGGGAGCTGGTCGGTGGGCTGTAGCCAAGGGCCCAGAAATGAGGGTGACCCGGTGTGTCCTCAGGCCTTCATTCTGGAGGGGGATGCACAGGACAGGGTTACTGGTGCTGCAGACGGGCCCATGGGCAGTGAGGGCTCCCTTCTGGGGCTGGCTTAGGTGGCGGCCCCCTGGACCGCTGCGTGTCCTAAAGGAGCAAGGTGGGTGTGGCCGGGGTGACGTGGAAGGTGGGGGCACAGGACAAGTCAGGAGAGCGCTTGCAGGGTGGGGCCCCAGGACCGCTTAAACCGGGGGCAGAGGCAGACCCGTGAGGAGGAGCCAGCGCTATGCAGGAGCCCGTGGTCCCCGCTCCTGTGCTCATGGGAGCAGACCCTCAAACCGGCCGATGGCTAAGGGGGCAGGAGAGCCAAGCGGATGCCGTGGGCGCTGGAGGGAGAGAGCGGGTTGGGCACCATCAGAGGCCCGGGTGGGGCGGTTTGTCCGCCTTCGGAGAGGGGACTGGAGGGGAGGCTGGATGCCCGGAGGTGGGTGTTTCTGGAAGCTTCATTGTGGGGTGGGGGTGGGGTGCATGTCTGCTAAAGGGGGGCCTAGAAACAAGAATTGGGGTTCTGAACGTGCTTTGGGGGAGGAGCCTGCGGGAGGGCAAGGGCCAGGTGATGGGTGGGCTTCGGAGGAGCAGGTGGAGGACTGAGCCAGGGGGTGGTGGGGAAGGATGCAGCTCCTCTGAGGCTGGGGGAGGCAGGGGCGGGGGCTGCAGTCAGCTCGGGTCGGGTGTGAGGGCCCAGGACGGCTGTGGCTTGGGCCTGTCGGGCTAGGAATCCTCAGATGCGGCGGGAGATGTGTGCCTGGGGGAGGGGCCGGGTGCGGCCCGTGTGCCGTGGGGGAGGGGCCGGGTGCGGCCCGTGGGGGAGGATGACACACTCGGTGCTGGCGCTGCAGGCCGCTCAGGCCTGGCTTGGCAGGGGCCACGTCAGCTCCGGTGGCGCCGTCTCCCGGCCCCGCCCCTCACGCGTCCTCGGCCTCCACGTGGTGCCTGCGCGGGATGTCATTTACCCGAAGGCAGCCCGCCGTGTGTTTTGCTTGCCTCCTTGACAGATGACAAGACGTTCCAGTGTGAGATGTGTTTCAGATTCTTCTCCACCAACAGCAACCTTTCCAAGCACAAGAAGAAGCACGGGGACAAGAAGTTTGCTTGCGAAGTCTGCAACAAGATGTTCTATCGCAAGGACGTCATGCTGGACCACCAGAGGCGGCACCTGGAAGGTGAGCGCACCTGCGGCCGGGCGGGGTGGGGGGAATGTGCTAGCACCGCCCCGTGGGCACCTTCGGACCGGCCCCGCCCGACGGCATCAGCTCAGGCATCAGGAGGTGCTGACACGCGATCACAGAGCCACGTGTTGGTGGGACCTGAGAAACGTCCCAGTGCCCACAGCAGGGACAGTTAAGGAGAACGGACTCTTCGTGGGACTGTGTTAGGCAGTCACCAAAAACGTGGTTTTCAATGAGTTTAACATTGTGAGAAAATGCTTTTGATGTGACCGGAAGTAGGAAAAAAGCATGAATGAAATCTCACACAGGGATGCTTTCCGCCGTGTGCGTGAGCAGCAGGTTCCGGGGAGATGCTATCGGGGCCCTGAGTGACTTTGCTCGTCCCTCCTACACTGTTTCCCTGGGGGCCCCGATGACACCCACCATGCCTGGGGGCTGCCTGTCCCTGGGGTGGGTTTCCCTGAGGCCAGCACAGGAGAAAGGGGACTTCAGTGGGGTCAGTAACGGGTGGGATGCGGAAAGGAGGCAGAGCAGGAAATGAGGTGTGGGTGCGGTGACCCCGCAGGGCAGCCCCGACGAGAAGGCGGGGCGCCCGGGGAAGGTCTGGGCACAGGTGTGTCCTGAGCTCCTACCCCACCGGGAGGCTCAGTTAAAGAACCTGCTCAGACAGATCCTTTTTGAAAGCAGCATTGTAGATTTGGTAAGCCTAGTTTTTAACCCTAAAAGCTACCGCCCTCTGGCTGACCGGCGTTTCTCTGTAAGTGGCACTCACTGACCAGAGCACTTTTTTTTTTTAGGGCTGCACCTGTGGCATATGGAAGTTTCCAGGCTAGAGGTCAAATCCGAGCTGCAGCTGCCGGCCTACACCACAGCCACAGCAACGTCAGATCTAGCCTCATCTGCGACCTATACCACAGCTCACAGCAACACTGGATCTTTAATCCACTGAGCAAGACCAGGGATTGAACCTGTGTCCTCGTGGATGCTAGTCAGATTCATTAACTGCTGAGCCCTGACGGGAACTTCCCAGAGCACTTTCTTATGAAAGTTAGAAAAAAATCACTTTACCAAGATTTGCAAACGAAGATGTGTCTGTGTGAAATCTGACTACTGCACTCAGCTGTGCTGTCACGTGTGGTCACAGCTTTTAAAACAAGCCTGGAGTCACATCCCGTCCTGGGTCACCTTTGCGCTGTGCCTCTCGACCTGGCCGTTCTTCACGCGGGTTCATAACTCCACCCCGTTCCCTCTGTGAGTGGTGGTGCCCTGAGGGCCTCTCCAGCCCAGCCTGGTGTCCACTTAGTGACCGGGTGGCCTTGGCCATGCTCCTGGGCCTCTGTTTGCTCACCTGTGCGGTGGCGATGGTGCCTGGCCCTCTGGGCTGCTTAAACTGGACCCCCTTGTAAAGCCCCAGGTGGGCCCATATCGCCACCACCCACCATCACACCGGAAGTCAGGTGTCTCCTGGTTGGCAGTCACCTGGGTTGCCTTTTATAGCTTCATCTTGCAACATCTTCGAGCTGACACAGCTCTGACGGTTCTTCTCGGGAATGAGCTGACGCAGTGTGGCCGTGCCGGGGTTTTCCCTCTGTGTAGAAGCGTGGTCCACACCCGCCGCAGACCCGTGTGCTTATGCTGCTGGGAGCTTTTTGAAGAGTGATGTGCTGGTCTCCAGGCCGGCTTGCCAGGCCTTCTTAAGCCCGGCTCTGTGCTCACCTGTGTTACTCAGGAATGTCCCAGAACGACGGGTCAGTGGTGTAGAGAGAGGCCACGAGAAGGGGGCTTTTCTTTCTTTTATTCAGAGATTCCCTAGGACTTCCTGTCATGGCTCAGTGGTTAATGAATCCGACTAGGAGCCATGAGGTTGCAGGTTCGATCCCTGGCCTCACTCAGTGGGTTAAGGATCCGGCGTTGCCGTGAGCTGTGGTGTAGGTCGCAGACGCGGCTCAGATCCCACATTGCTGTGGCTGTGGCACAGGCCAACGGCTACAGCTGCGACTGGACCCCTAGCCTGGGAACCTCCATATGCTGCAGGTGTGGCCCTAAAAAGACAAACAAAAGAAACAAAGATTCCTCATTTCATGCAAACTTCTAAGTCTATTATGAATAGCTATGCCTTAAAACCATAGCGATTTTAGCATCGCCTGACCTTTTACCTTGATCCCTACTTGGCTGATTTAATTTGAAGGATGAATATTAGTGGTTTTGTTTGTTTGTTTGTTTTCCTTTTTAGGGCTGCACATGCAGCATATGGACATTCCCAGGCTAGGGGTGGAATTGAAGCTACGTCTGCTGGCCACAGCCACAGTCACGCAGAACCCAAGCCCACCTGCAGCCTACACCCCAGCTCACGGCAACACGGCATCCTTAACTCACTGAGCAAGGCCAGGGATTGAACCTGCATCCTCCCGGATACTAGTGGGTTAACTCCTGAATATTGTGTCTTTAATACAGCAGCCTCTCCAAACCCCACCTTTGTCTGGGGCCCTTAGATTGAGCACAGACACTTTTCTTAAGGGCGTTCTAACGCCTCTGCATCATGAAACTCGTGACACTGGCCACCCTTGGCGTTCTGAGTTTCAGGTGTGGCCCGGGCTATGGTCACGGATCTCACAGCGTGGCCACCTGCCTTCTCCCCCGGGGCCGGTGTTGGGTGGCGCAGGTGCGTCACAGGTAGCGCTGGCTCCATGGTCCCACTGCAGGCAGCCCTGTGTCCCAGTGGCCACGGCTGGTCCTGTGGGTCCTGACCTTCTCCGGCGGGGTTGCAGGAGTGCGGCGGGTGAAGAGAGAGGACGCGGAGGCCGGCGGGAACCTGCTGCGCTACAGGAAGGAGCCATCCGGGTGCCCGGTGTGCGGCAAGGTAAGGCTGGCTCGGGTCCGGGACCTGGTTTCTTTAGGGGATTCCGAGCTCTACCCACCGCGTGTCGGGGAGGAGTGTTTAGGGTCGAATGGCAACTCGGTGTCCTGAGCCGCGGCAGCCCCTGCCCTCCTGTCATCTCAGCTCTGGCCACCGAGGCAGGTCTCCAGGGAGGGAGCCTGGCTGTGATGTTCCGTCACCGGGTGCCCTTGCTCTGTCTCCCGCACCCTGAGCCGAGGGCCCGTGAGACGCCCCTGGTTTATTTCCCTGGTCAGTGCAGGTCCCCTGCAGCATTTTCCGGTGAGAGACTGACCTGGCCATGGCCTTGTGCTCCGTGCATGGTCTGTGGAGGCCAGGGCCCCAAGTAAGCAGATGTGCCCCCGGGGCGTCTGAGCTGGCTGTCCGAGTTGGCCATCAGAGAGGGCCGAGTCCTCAGCAGACCCTAAACTCCAGAGCACACTGCCCATCCGAGCAGCCCTGGGCTGTGCCCAGCAGTGGGCATTGGTCAGCTGCCATCTGGGCCTCATCGGTTCACCATGGAAGATGCCAGTGGTCTTTGTGGATGAGCTCCTGGCCCCGGCTAGACGTGCGGCTGCTGGTCCCCCAGGCTCAGCTCCCGTGACTCGGCTCACAGAGTCTCTTGGCCATAGTCCACGGGAGCCTCGCTGCCCTGCAGCAGCCGCCAGGTCTGGCTGGTGGAGAAGTGAAGACCATGGGCACGTGGCCAGCTGTCACTCGCCCCGCCTGCCAGCACGTGGCAGCATTGCCAGATCTTTTGACCTTTTCAAGAGAAAGCGGAAATGTGTGTTTTTATGGGAAACTTTCTGATTTTTTTTCAAACCACAAAGCCAATAGCTCCGCAGGGTAGTGTGGTCTGTGGGCCCTGTGTTGGGGCTCTGACTTAGTTTGGGTTTGGGGGCTGGCGAGGCTGGAGGGTCAGGGGAGCTGGTGCAGCAGAATGCCTGAGCCCAGGTGGCCAGACCAGGCTGCCCACGGGCAGGGTGGGTGCAGGCCGTGCCCTGTGTCCCCACGTGTCCTGGTCATGCTGCCCTCTGACCACTGGCTCTGGAGGAGCAGTGGCACTATGTCCCTTCCATGTCCTTGGGACATCACGTGTGTGAAACAAGCCAGGGGTGCAGCTGACATGCTGTGACAGGTTCTCCGAACACTCACACAGGGTCTGGGCAGGCAGTGGAGGAGGCTAAATGTCTCCACAACTGGATCCTTCACTCCTCCGACTGTTCCTTGTCTCCAGCACCCCCCCCCCACCTGGACCAGAGGTGCTGGCGGACCCCTGCCGCCTCTGCCCCTCCCCGGGAGCCCCATCTTCCTGCTGTGCTGACTCAACTTCCCTCCCAGCCTCTCGGGGCTGCCCGCCCCAAGCCACCCGCAGGTCTTGGAAAGAAACGTCCTGTGAAGGCATCAGCCTCTGTTGCTTGCGAGCCATTTGCCTTTCATTCACCCGTCACGCTTCCCCCCTGAGAACACGCGCGGGCAGGCGGGCTCGAAGGAGACCTGCATCCGCTTGCTTGGCCTCTGGGAAGGTCAAGACTCAGATCGGGGGGCCCTGGGAGTGGTCTCTGCCGCCCGCCTTGGCTGCTGAGCTCTGCTGGTGGACCACAGTGCCCCTGGCCCAGCCCCGTGGACAGGTAGTGGGCGAATGACCGCGTCTCCACACGCCTCAGTCTACCCTGGAAACACGGAGAAGCTGGGGGAGGCGACGTGAATTGTGCGTGAAATACGGAGCACCCCCTGAGGGTGGCATCTTTCTTTGATAGCCCCTTTGAGAAGACTGCATTCTTATCTGGGACTTACCGGCTTCTTGGGAGCCTCATCCTAGGGAAGTATTTAAGTGAGCTGAATAAAGTGGAGCCGCATGCCATGTAGAGTGGAGACGAGATAGCAATTCATTATGTATCATAATGTAAGCCTGAACTGAAACGGTTCAACAGTCGCGATTCTAGCACCAACTGACTGACTCTCTGTGTCTCAAACACTGAGGAATTGCTGTCACTTAAGCTCCGGGGGGAGCACTGCCGTTTCCAGCGGGGTTATGGTTTCTCAGTGAGGCCCGACGTGCACGGGGCGGGCTTTTGCAGCCGGCTCTCCCGCCCGCAGGTGTTCTCCTGCAGGAGCAATATGAACAAGCACCTGCTGACCCACGGCGACAAGAAGTACACCTGTGAGATCTGTGGGCGCAAGTTCTTCCGCGTGGACGTGCTCAGGGACCACATCCATGTCCACTTCAAGGTCAGTGGGTGGCGCTGGGAACAGTGCCACGGGGGGGGGGGGCCCTCGTGGCTCTGTAGGTGAGCTCTGTTTGCTATGTCGCCTGACTCCAGTTAAAAATCCCTCCGCGTTGGGGACCTCTCGAGGGGAGGACAGGGGCCAGGGTGGAGTGCCTCCCTCCCTGCCTTTGAGGAACGGGAGGCAGGAGTGGAGGGGGCGACGGGCGGGGAGGATCCTGGATCCTCGCTCTGGGCGGGAGAAGTGCCGATCCCGGGAAAAGAAAGAAACGGGTAGCTGGTGCCGAGGCACCGCCTAGCTCGGGACCGACCTGGCAGTTCCTGGCCCCGGCGTTCAGAGCCACCTGAGCGCAGGCAAGGCCTAGGGGCCCTGACTTAGGGGCGTGGGGTGTCCCGGGCGACCCGAGGGAGCCGTTTGCATCAGGTGCAGATACCCGAGTCGGGTGTCCGCCGCGCGGGTTACAAAGCGGACCGTGACCGCTTTCCAGGACATCGCGCTGATGGACGACCACCAGAGGGCGGAGTTCATCGGCAAGATCGGGATCTCCTCCGAAGAAAACGATGACAACTCCGACGAGAGCGCAGACTCGGAGCCCCACAAGTACAGCTGCAAGAGGTGTCAGGTAACTGGACCGGGGCCTTCGTGTGCCCGGGGCTGCTGCCTGCAGAGGGCGGGCGGGCAGGGGGCGCTTCCCAGGCGACCTGGCAGGCGCCCCAGGTCTCGGTGCTTCTCGGGGATGGCGGATGTCAAGGTGGGCTTCGGCCAGGGCTCCCCTCTCCTCGCCCTTCACCTCCGCCTGCGCCACGCACATCAGGGAGCCTTGCAGAGGGGGTTGCCTGGCGGGGGCGGGGGCGGGGGGGGCTGCTTTAGCGCCCGAGGACCCCACGCTCCGCGTCTCCAGCAGTTTGTCCTGTGCGCCGTGGTCCCTGCGGCTTCACTGCTTCCCTACCAAGCAGGTCCGTGTTCTCCACGGGCATTGGCACCTGTGTGCTCCACCGGGCACCTGGCCGGGCCTTTGGGGGTGGGTGAGAGCCGGGTCAGGTGAGGGGAGAGGAGGAGGAGGGTTCTGGAAGCCGGCCGCGGAGGGCGGGACCTTCCGGGAGCTGGGGGAGGAGCTGGTACCCGCTTCTTACTCTGCGCGCTGGGGGCGTGGGGGGCGTGGGGGGCTGGGAGCTCCGGGGCCACAGGCGCTGGGCGTGACCGTGTGCGGCGTGTCGCAGCTCACCTTTGGCCGCGGGAAGGAGTACCTGAAGCACATCATGGAGACGCACAAGGAGAAGGGCTACGGCTGCAGCATCTGCAACCGGCGCTTCGCCCTCAAGGCCACCTACCACGCGCACATGGTCATCCACCGTGAGAACCTGCCCGACCCCAACGTGCAGAAGTGAGGCCAGGGCGCCAGCGTCCAGCGCGGTGCCGGGGGAGGCCGGGCTTCCTTGCAGAGAGGCAGGTGCTCGCGGGAGCGGCTGGAGCACAGAGCCCTGGGCGGGGTCTGGGCGGCGCAGGCCAGCCCCACCTCTGGCTTCAGCCCGTCATCCCTGCCGCGTGGAAGGATGTCCAGCAATGATCCTGTTCAGAGGCTGGTTAGTCGGCTGGGGCAGCCAGCTGGGCGGCTGGAACAACAGAAACGTCTTATCTTGCTTCCAGAAGCCGCAGGTTCTAGGTCAGGCAGGGCTGGTTCCTTCTGTGGCCACGAGGGACCAACTAACTGTCCCGGGCTTCTCTCCCCTTGGCTTGGAGATGCCGTCCCCTCCCTGTGTCCTCCCGGCCTTCTGTGTGTCTCTGTGTCCCTGTTTATAAGGACACTGGTCATACTGGATTAGGGTCCATCCCAGTGTCATGTTTCCCTTCACCTCTGTAGAGACCCCACCTCCAAGGACGGTCACATATTGAGGTGTTGGGAGTCAGGACTCCAACACGTGAATTTTGAAGGGGACACAGTTCAGCCCATGACGGAGGCTAAAGTCTGTGTCCCTTGTTGCCCCCCAGCACCGTCTTTGCGCCACCTGCTGATAGAGGCACTTAGCCAAGTGTGCGCTGCTGCTGACGGTCCTCCTGAGCCTGCGTCTCCTTTCAGGTACATCCACCCGTGCGAGATCTGCGGGCGGATCTTCAACAGCATCGGGAACTTAGAGCGGCATAAACTCATCCACACAGGTAGCCGTTCCTGCCAGGACATGGGTGCCTGTGCTGACCACGCCCCTCCATGGGCTTCGTGCCCAGCGGTCACGCTCGCCTCCCTGCCCGTGCTTCTCCAGGCCTCCTTGCCACCTCATCCCCAGCAGGACCCCTCCCTGCCCGGTCCCCACCCCCATCCCCTCGAAGGCCGAGGAAAGATGGACCAGCTGCGGGCAGGTCCCGTTTTCCCGGAGTGAAAGTCTGACCCATCTGTCAGGTGTGAAAAGCCACGCCTGCGAGCAGTGCGGGAAGTCCTTTGCCAGGAAGGACATGCTGAAGGAGCACATGCGTGTCCACGACAACATCCGGGAGTACCTGTGCGCCGAGTGCGGGAAAGGTGAGTTGCAGGAGGGCCGGTGGTCAGACGGAGGGGCAGCCAGGCCGACCAGTCCCCTAGAGCTGGGTCATTTACTGAACACCAAGACACGAAGTGTTTCGATGAGGCTGAGAAGAGAAATCAGTCCCAAGGCAGGAAGGCAGGATGAAATCAGGCACAAGGAAAATGCTTTAAAAGTAGGGAAATAGGAGTTCCCTGGTGGCCTAGCGGTTAAGGATTCGGCATTGTCACTGCTGTGGCTCCGGCTCCGTCCCGGGCTAGGGAACGTCAGCATGCCATGGGGGCCCCCAAAAGAAAAAGAAAAAAGAAATAGTGTCACATACAGTTGTTCAAAGTCAGACTAATCTAAGAGTCACCCCACGGCCTGAGCATAGACGCAAAGTCCTCGGCCACTGACTAGAACCAAGCCTGGGGCCCCCTATGTAGAGACGGTGATTTACTGTGAGCAGGGATTGCTGTGCCTGGTATTTGAGTCCGATGAAATTAATTGCATAATAACTGTCAGTAAAATAGCTCATGTTAGTTAAGTGTAAGGAGGGCACATAACCCCAGTATATGGTAGATTTTAATCCATGTCTGTTTAAAAACAAAGCTGTCGGGCAGCCTTGGCGCTGCGGGTCTTTCTCTGGCTGTATCAGCTCAGTGCTCTGTGCCCAGTGCCTCCCTCTTCCACCTCCCAATGCACTGGGGAGAGGAGTCTGGGGGGAGCACACGTGGGGGGGCATCCTCTGTAGTAACCCGCCCCTTTCAGAATTCCCATTATGCCTTCTGTCTCCCCCCTAACCAGTCTTTTGCATCTGTCACATCTGTTTGTGTTTGTGCTGCATGTATCTTCCGCTCCAGTCATTGCTTCATCGGCGGTATATAATCTGCTATAACCTGTCCATTGTGTTGTTTATTCCAGTTATTCTGTCTTTTTAAAAAAATGTCTATAACGTGTACTTACTTTTCAAACCTGCAAGATTCTCTGTAACTGGGTGGGGGGCACTGTCTGGGGTGGGGGGTTGGGGGTGGGCGGAGGGGGCTTCTCAGGTAGGGCAGGCTTAGGGATCAGGCCGCACGTGCAGGGTGGGGGGGCGGTGTTTCTGGGGTAGGGCCCTGTTAGGGGTCGGGACATGGGGAGGGGGGTGTGCACTGTCCAGGGGGGTGAAGAGGGGCTTCCGGGGCGCCCCGTTAGGGGCCCTGCCCGAGTGTCCAGGGTGCGCCAACCCGCGCCCCCTCGCCCTATCCCGCAGGCATGAAGACCAAGCACGCGCTGCGCCACCACATGAAGCTGCACAAGGGCATCAAGGAGTACGAGTGCCGGGAGTGCCACCGCAAGTTCGCGCAGAAGGTCAACATGCTCAAGCACTACAAGCGCCACACGGGTGAGTCCGCGGCCACGGTGCTGGCGCCGCAGCGGGCAGCCGAGCCTGGCGCGGGAACGGCCGGAGGAGCTGCCCCTGCTCCTCGCGGGCTTGAGCTGCCACCCGGCCGCAAGCTTTGTGATCCAGCCCCTGGGAGGTGGGCTCGGCAGCAGGTTTCGCAGAAGCTCCTCCTCCCCGCAAGGGCCCTGCACCCCTGCGCACGCGCAGAACCCAGGCTACCGCCCCCTCTCCTGCGTCTTCCCTTCCGCTCCGCGCTCTCCCTGCCGGAGCTCCCCCGAGCTCGAGAGATGATCAGAGGAGGGCCGGGGCGTGTGTACCCACTGGTCATCAGGGTCATCAGGTCGTTGTCTGGACACATCCCGACGGGAGACCCTGGAGCATCCTAAGTGTCCATCAGGGCAGTGGCTAAATCGTGGCCTGTCCGCTAAGAAGGACAAGCGGTCCATACAAGTGATGAGCTGCATGGGCTGATGTGCGTGGAAGTTCGCAGTCCAGTGGAGGAACAGCCAGCCCCTGAAACAGATACGAGTTCACTTTTTAGGAGAACGTGGAGGAATGTATATGCATATGCCAAAAAGAGAACTCTGATGGGAATCAGAAAGAGAGGGTTATCCATCCCTGAAAGCTCTGGTAGGCGCCTCTAGTGTCCCCTCTAAAATGGACTAGGGTCCTGCCACCACCTGGCCCAGCCGCCCTGTGCGCCCACCTCGCTCACTGTCCCCAGGGCCGTCCAGCCACCCAGGAGTCTGCTTTGGGTTCCCCCGGAGTGCCGGCCCCACGGCGCTGGCTTTCACAGACGTGTGCGGCCCTCCTCTTCCGGCGGAAGCTCGTCCAGTTTTCGCTGCCTTTTTTCTGGAAGGCTCATCCCCCGGGATGGGGGTCACACTCCTCTAAGGTCTCATTACACTCCAGCCGCCGGGGCGGAGTGCCCTCTGTCCCTCTGGCCTCCGAGAGCCATGGTGAGCACCGGCTCCTGCGGACAAGGGGCTCCATAAATTCAGGGCCTTGACCATTGCTTGCCTTGTGTCCATCTGGGGGGAGCCTTTGTTTAAGAGGAAGTCTCAGGGGCACCTCCTTGTCACTCTGGGCTTAGAAACAGTCCACTGGGCCCTGCTTGCTCCCTGGCTGCAGGCGGCAGGGTGGGGGCCCCGACTCCT
This sequence comes from Sus scrofa, assembly GCF_054392235.1. Taxonomy (NCBI): domain Eukaryota; kingdom Metazoa; phylum Chordata; class Mammalia; order Artiodactyla; family Suidae; genus Sus; species Sus scrofa. The sequence continues at coordinate 220,562,084 of NC_139395.1, read as the reverse complement.
CCGAGCCCTCGGATCTGCAATGAAGCAGATACAGACCTTCAGTCGTCAGTGTGGCTCTGCCTTTCCTTGATCATGAGCTGGGCAGAGGGAGCTCATCGGATCGGCTTCTGCCGATTTAGACGCCGCCGCAGTCCCCGGGTGCCGGGCTGAAAGTGTCCTGGCCTCGGAAGGAGCTGCTGGCCCGGGCGCCTGCAGGAGGGGAGCTTTCAAGCCCGTTTGCTGGTCGAGGTTGGGAATGAACGGTTAGGGTCTGTGGCCTCCTGGTAATGGACCTCCCCCCGCCCCCCCGAAGCCCCTACACGTAGAGACGCGTGTCAGGGACAAGACGGCTTCGGGGTGTGGTTGAAACACTCATGAAACGTGAGGCCGAGCCTGCCTTTCCCCGCAGGGATCAAGGATTTCATGTGCGAGCTGTGCGGAAAGACCTTCAGTGAGCGAAACACGATGGAAACGCACAAGCTCATTCACACGGGTGAGTGGGGGGGGCTTTGGGATGGATTCCCCCCCCCCACCCCAAATGTAAACTTTTCCAGACTCTCTGGCGCCCTTCTGCCTTCACAGTGGCTCCTCCTCCCCCGCCCCCAACATTCAGCCCGTCGAAACTTTGAAATGTCCATCCTGGGATTTTTAAACATTGGCGCAGCCACGGGTTCTGGGCTCCGTGATGGGGGAGGCCGCTCATCCTTGGCTGGGCCGTGCTGCTGGTCCCGTGGTGCGACCGTAGCACGGGTGACCTGGCCGGCGACCCTGGCTGCGCGGGTGGAGGGTGCCCCCACTGACCACCCCGCTTCTCTCCCTCCCCGTGTGTGGGAAGTGGGCAAGCAGTGGACGTGCTCCGTGTGTGACAAGAAGTACGTCACCGAGTACATGCTGCAGAAGCACGTGCAGCTCACCCACGACAAGGTCGAGGCGCAGAGCTGCCAGCTGTGCGGGACCAAGGTGTCCACCAGGGCCTCCATGAGCAGACACATGCGACGCAAGCACCCCGAGGTGAGCCTGGGTGGCCGCGCCCTCTCCCTGCCGCCCTCCCCACGCAGGCCCGGCCCCTCGGCCTGGTGGCTTGGGACACTCAGAGACCACCCCCCACGTTGGCTTATGCCCCCCCCCCGTCCCTTACAGACGTGTGATTCCTCCAGGCAGGGCCCGGGTCTCCACTCTCCTCCGAAGCTCCGTGCCTGCGTGTAGAAGGCGCCGAATGAATGCGTAGAGAGCCTCAGATGCATTTTTTGCTGAGGTTGTGAACTATTTTTGCTGGGATTACAGCAAGATGAGAGTATAGCCCTGACCCCTCCCCCATTCCCTTTGGAGACCCCCACGCGGTGTTGGGGGCTGATTAGGAGGCGGCTTTGAGGAACAAAAGGGAAGAATTACACCGAGGCAGGTAGACGCTGGCTCATGTGGAGGCTGGTCCCAAAGAAAGGTCCAGGTGCTAAATAATTCAGCATACTCTAAAAAGAAGTAAATGGAAAAGCAAAACTGGAAGAAAATGCAGGAAAATAGCTCTCGTGTCACTGAAAAAAGGGAGACTTTTTTTTTTTTTTTTTTTTTTTTTGTCTTTTTTGCTATTTCTTGGGCTGCTCCCTCGGCACATGGAGGTTCCCAGGCTAGGGGTCCAATCAGAGCTGTAGCTGCCGGCCTACGCCAGAACTACAGCAACTCGGGATCCGAGCCGCGTCTGCAACCTACACCACAGCTCACGGCAACGCCGGATCCTTAACCCAGGGAGCAAGGGCAGAGATCGAACCCGCAACCTCATGGTTTCTAGTCGGATTCCTTAACCACTGTGCCACGACGGGAACTCAGAAAAGAGGGAGACTTTCTAAGTGCAAAAGCAGCAGAAGAACTTTCAAACAAGATACCTGATTGCATCAGCCGCATAACACTTACAGCTTCTGTAGGTCAAGAGGATAAGCAAAGGGAGGAGCTCCCGTTGTGGCTCAGCGGGTTAGGACGCCGGCTCCGTCCCTGGCCTCACTCAGTGGCTTGGGGAGCTGGCATTGCCACAAACGTTGGTGTGGGTGGCAGATGCGGCTCCAATCCGGTGTTGCCGTGGCTGTGGCGTAGGCCGCAGCTGCAGCTTTGATTCGACCCTGGCCTGAGAACGTCCATGTGCCACAGGTGTGACCATAAAAAGATAAAAAAAGAGAGAATAAGGGAAGGGAAAAAAACTGAAACAGGAAGTTCCTGTGTGGCTTGGTGGGTCAAGGACCCGGCATTGCTGCAGTTGTGGTGCAGGTTTGATCCCTGGCCTGGGAGCTGCACACACACACTGAGTGCAGCCAAAAAAAAAAAAAGAAGAAGAAGAAAGAACTATCTTAAGGTATTACTGCCATTGACAGATAGAAAGTTACCATAAAGGTAACAGGTGGCTGTGGCTGTGGTGTAGGCCGGCAGCAACAGCTCTGATTAGACCCCTAGCCTGGGAACCTCCATCTGCCGCAGGTGTGGCCCTAAAAAGACCCCCCCCCCAAAAAAAGGGGAATAAGTATTCCAGGAGGAGAGCGGAAAGAACCCACTGTGTGTCCAGGGAGAGGCAGTTTTGGAAAGAGGGGCTGCAGATGGTTAAAACAGGAGAAAGCCTTTAGAGGTGACTTCGAAGGTGTCATGCTTCCCCTGCGGAGTTAGGGGGAGTCTTAGATTCAAAATGACTGTGCTCGCGGGACGCCCTCCTAGAGGGCGCTGTGACCCTACTTCTGTAGTGTTTTGCGAATGACTGTTTGACCCCCCAGACAGACAGCCGCAAGGGGGCAGGGCAGGTGCCGCCGCAGGGCGGGGCTGTGGAGGCCTGCGGGGTGGGTGCCCGCTGGTACTGGCAGAGACCTGGGGGCGGGGGGCCGTCCAAGGGCAGCTAACGTGTTAGGATGTTGAGCATAAACCACTTTCCCATGTTCAGGATCTCGCAGAATCGATACCATTTTATGACTTCAAGTATGGTCTTTCTCTTTGCTTTAAAAGAATGTTACATGAAAAAAATTTGAACAGGGAGTTCCCGTTGTGGCTCAGTGGCAACGAACTGGACTAGCATCCATGAGGACGCAGGTTCGATCCCTGGCCTTGCTCAGTGGGTTAAGAATCCAGGGTTGCCGTGAGCTGTGGTGCAGGTCGCAGACGCAGCTCAGATCTGGCGTTGCTGTGGCTCTGGCGTAGGCTGGCAGCTGTAGCTCCGATTTGGCCCCTGGCCTGGGAACCCCCATATGCCACGGGTGCAGCCCTAAAAAGCAAAGAAAAAAAATTGAAATACAAAAAGTGTTTTTCATGTGCGGTTTTCTCTCCTAATGAGAGTAAAGCCAGCAGATGCCCCTTTGGTGGTTCTTCCTTGGCATCAGCCACTGGACTGTGTGACAAGGACACTGATGATGTCACTGTTGATGGAGGTGGTGACAGCGACAGTGGTGACTGATAGTGGTGGAGGTGACTGACAGTGACGGTGGTGACAGTGACAGTGGTGGAGGTAATGGTGACAGTGGTGGAGGCGGTAGTGACTGATGGTGGTGCCAGTGACAGTTGGTGACAGTGGTGACAGTGATGGGTGACAGTGGTGGAGGTAGTGACAGTGACAGTGGAACCTAAGTCCGAAGATACAGTTCCTGTCATCCTTCTTAAGTAAGCCACACCCACAATCTATAGTCTATAATTTTGTGGGGTTTCTTTTTTTTTTTTTTTTGTCTTTTTTTTGTCTTTCTAGGGCCGCATCCACGGCATATGGAGGTTCCCAGGCTAGGGGTCGAATTGAAGCTACAGCCGCCGGCCACAGCAACACAGGATCTGAGCCACGTCTGTGACCTACAGCACAGCTCACGGCAACGCCAGATCGTTAACCCACGGAGCAAGGCCAGGGATCGAATCCGCAACCTCGTGGTTCCTCGTCGGATTCTTTTCCGCTGCGCCACGAGGGGAACTCCCTATAGTTTTGTTTTAGTTTGTCTTGAGCCACGTGGTGGAGGCCCCCCTACAGACAGACGTTCCCAGTTTTCCCCGATCTCGCTGATCCGCTCCCTTAGCTGCTCCCGGGAACCAGCCTCTGCAGGGCACTGTGGTCTCTCTGCGTGTGGGTTCCATGGCCCCGGCTGTGCCGTCATTCACTTAAGTCACAAGTACAGCAGGACGAGGTTCAGGGTCGGGGGAGGGGCCGTGTGGGCACAGAGGGCCATGTGGGCACAGCCTGAGGGTCTGTGTGCGAGGACCGTTCCGTGGCTCATGGGTGGGCAGACGGAGGCAGCGGCCACTTCATCAGAGCTGACAGGTGACAGTACCTGGACAAGTGTCAGGTTAAAAAGAAGCTGGTGTAGGAGCTCCCACTGTGACTCAGCAGGAGCCCGACTAGTATCCGTGAGGATGCAGGTTCTGTCCCTGGCCTCATCCGGCGGTGCTGTAAGCTATGGTGTCGGTCGCAGACGTGCCTCGGGTTGCCTGTAGGCCGGCAGCTGCTGCTCCGACTTGACCCCTGGCCTGGAAACTTCCATATGCCGCAGGTGCATCCCTAAAAAGCCAAGAAAAGTAAGCTGGTGTGAAGCCGCATCCTTGGTCCTTCCTCGTAGGACAGGATTATATCTCAGCCCCTCTGCTCTTGGTTTGAAGTCAGACCCGGTGAGGACGCGCTTTCTGCGAGCACGTTATATGGGGGAGGGGTCTGCACCCTTGGCCAGTGGACAGCGAGGTGACCCACAGGTGTGAGGAGCACAGCAGAACTTGAAGAGGGGACCCGGGAGGAGGGAAGGAGAGGCCCCACCTGGATCCTGGAATTCAGGTGTTCAAGTCCCAGGCAGAGCCCGTGGGGACGTGAGTGCCTTCAGGGTGATGGCCCATCTGCCGCACGTCTGGGTCCCGTCGCCCTCAAAGGCACTCCCGTCCTCCAGGCCCGGGGTCCGGGGCTCAGGGCTCTGTGCTCACTTCTAGGTCCTGGCCGTGAGGATCGACGACCTGGACCACCTCCCAGAGACCACCACCATCGATGCCTCCTCCATCGGCATCGTCCAGGTGAGCGCAGCACCCGGCCTGGGGGGGCGGGGCCTTTTGGGGGCGGGGCCTTTTGGGGGGCGGGGCCTGCCGCTCCCGAATGTCTGACCCGTGGGGCTCACGCGGGGTATCTTCAGCAACCTTTGGGGGACATACCACACCCACTCTTCGCACTGGTTTACCTCTCTGTTTTATTGGTTGGTCGTCACCCCAAGAGCCTTTCCGTTTCTGTAAAAGTTTCTAGAATTTCAGTTTTCTGAATGCTCACCATCTCTTTTGGAGAAGAGATGGTTTATTAGTCAGAGTTCCCCCCGAGAAAATAGCTGAGAGAACACAGAGAGAGAATTAGAGACATTTATTTTAAGGAATGGGCCTGCAGGGCTCTGGAGCTGGCGAGTGAGAATCTGTAGGGCAGGTGGGAGGCTTTAGACCCAGGAGGAGTGGGTATTGCAGCCCAAGTCCACTCCTCCTCCGGGAACTTCAGTCTTTTCTCTCAAGGCCTTCACCTGATTAGACAAGGCCCACCCATGTTACAGACGATGCTTTCCTCAGCATCCACTGCTTTAAACATTCACCGCGCCTGAAAAAGCCCTTCATAGTTGCATCTAGATGACAGCGTTTGATCTCACAGCTGGGCACCCCAGCTCAGCCACGCTGACACTTAAAACTAACCATCGCAGGTGGTTTCCAAAAAATGTAGCATGATGAGGTTGTTATAAGCAGAACAACTTTACATGTATTAAGTGAACTTACTTTTCTAAAGGAATTTTTAACCAATATCTTTATCTAAAATCTTCATATTAAAGAGAAGATGTCATGCTGTCAGTATTTTTTTTATTATTATTGTTTGCTTTTTAGGGCCACGCTAGTGGCACATGGAAGTTCCCAGGCTAAGTGTCGAATCGGAGCTACAGCTGCCGACCTACACCACAGCCGCAGCAACATGGGATCTGAGCTACCTCTGCAACCTACACCACAGCTCATGGCAATGCCAGATCCCCAACCCACTGAGCAAGGCCAGGATCAGACCCACGTCCTCGTGGATACTAGTTGGGTTTGTTTCCACTGTGCCATAATGGGAGCTCCCTCGGTTATTTTTAAATTGTGTCTATACCTCTGTGTTTTGAAATAGCACTTTGGGCGCAGGGCTCAGCTGCTGGGTTGTGCTGAGCACCTGGGCCCCCTCAGCAGCTCCAACACCCATGACCCTGTCCACCCTAACAGGGCAGCCTCTCAGTGGCCCTACCCTGGCAGGCCTCCTGAGGGTCTCTCTGCCACCGGGTGGGACCTCGTCTCCTGGGATGGCACCAGAGGACCAGGAGGAGGGTGGCAGACCAGGGTGGAAAGCCCTGCTGGCCTCCACTGCCTGGTGACCTCTGCAGTGCTGAGCGATCCCAGCTGTGAGTCGGAAGACAGGCTGTCTCAGCTGCTCAGAGCAAGTTGTGTCGGTCCCCTGGCTGGGGTCGCTGTTACCAGTGGGCCCTACTGCTGTCCCCAAGAAAGATGACCATACAGTTCTCGTGGTCAGACTCATTTTGACCCGAGGCTGTGTCCACAGTGCATTTGTTTCAGCCTGGTGACAAGAGCCCTGATGCGAAGGCATTTTCAGCTTCAGGCTGAGCTCGACAGAGTTGAAACTATGGTTCAAAAAATTTGTTTTCAGAGATATTTCTATTTCAACACAAAATGCAGCTTTTTAAAGTATGACTTGTGGGAGTTCCCACTGTGGCTCAGTGGTAATGAACCTGACTAGGATCCATGAGGTTGCGGGTTCGATCCCTGGCCTCACTCAGTGGGTTAAGGATCTGGCATTGTTGTGAGCTGTAGTGTAGGTCACAGATACGGCTCGGATCCCACGTTGCTATGGCTGTGGTGTAGGCCAGCAGTTGCAGCTCCAATTAGACCCCTAGCCTGGGAACCTCCATATTTAGGGCAGGTTTGGCCCTAAAAAGACAACATTTTTTTTAAAAATATGACTTATATCTAATTTTTTCCCTTAAGGAAAAACATAAAAGCAACTGAAACCAACAGGAACTCGCCCCAGTCCTTAGACGTGCAGGATAGAAGACGAGCGGTCGGGGCAGCTCTGCGATGCACTGGCCGCCGCGGGCGCACGACCCACTGACCCCAGTGTCGTCAAACCTTCTTTTCCTGCAGCCTGAACTGAGCCTGGAGCAGGAGGATTTAGCCGAAGGGAAGCACGCGAAAGGCGCCAGGAGAACCCACAAGAGGAAGCAGAAGCCGGAGGAGGAGGCGGGGGCCGCGGGCGCCGAGGACGCCAGCTTCAGCGAGTTCTCGGAGAAGGAGGCCCCGTTCCCGGGCGGCGTGGGGGACGAGACCGACTCCGCCGTGCAGAGCATCCAGCAGGTGGCTGGACCCGGCTGGCTGGGGGCCCGGGCGCAGGGGCTGGGACCCCGGCTGCTCTAGCACTCATCCCATCTCCCCGTTCAGACCCAGGAAGCACAGCACGAGGGTCTAGCATGTTAAGGACGGTCAGCCCCCCGAATGGGAGAAGGGATGCATCTAGTTTGGGGGTGGGGACGAGGGCTGAGTGTGCTGGCTGGTCAGGGAGCCCCCACCCGGCCCTGGGTGCTGGCGCACATGGCCAGCCAGTCCGCTGCCCTTCACGGAGCCTTTGCTGACCTTCCCCGCTGGGGCCGGAGGCCCCGGCGCCCCCCAGCTGTATCTGAGCCCAGCTCTCTTGACCATCAGGGGTCCTGTGTCTCTCTGGCCTTTCCTCCATCTCCAAGGGCAGGAGTGATGCTTTCTTTCTCATTTATTAACTCTTGGGACTGCGCATTTATTCAAGGCCCTTCTTAGGTTTTTTTTTGTTTTTTTTTCTTTTTTTTTTTTAAGGCCACCCTAGCAACATGTGGAGGTTCCCAGGCTAGGGGTCAATCGGAGCTGCAGCTGCTGGCCTACACCACAGCCACAGCAACGCAGGATCTGAGCTGCACCTGCGACCTGCACCACAGCTCACGGCAACGCCAGATCCTTAACCCACTGAGCGAGGCCAGGGCTCGAACCCACAATCTCATGGTTCCTAGTCGGATTCATTTCTGCGTGCCACGACGGGAACGCCCTTCTTAGCCTTAAAGTGCGATTCTCACTTTCCAGCAGCTCTTTATAGAAGCCCAAAAGGCATGAAGGTTGTGCTGTTTTTCTCCTTGTTAGTTACTTTTCTCTATTATTCCAGCCCCCGGAATTGTTTTCTCAGTTCCAACGGATGGGCTGGTGGCCTCCACAATTATAGCTGTGTCTTGCATCTCTTTTTCACCAGAATTCTTTTTCCGGGACGAATCAGCTTGGTTTCATCTTTCCCCGGAGGGGGTTGTACCTCCTTCCTTTGGGCCTGCCCTGGCCCTGCCAGCACCACGACCCAGCCTGCGTCCCAAAGGGCAGCCCCGGAAGCCTCCTCTGTTCTCAGTGCTGCAGAAACTAACTGGGCCGCGTTGCGTGTGACTCTTGCAGGTGGTGGTGACGCTGGGCGACCCCAATGTGACCGCGCCATCCAGCTCGGTGGGCCTCACCAACATCACCGTCACCCCCATCACCACCACGGCGGGGACTCAGTTTACCAATCTGCAGCCGGTGGCCGTCGGGCACCTGACCACCCCGGAGCGCCAGCTGCAGCTGGACAACTCCATCCTGACCGTGACCTTTGACACCGTCAGTGGCTCGGCCATGTTGCACAACCGCCAGAACGACCTCCAGATCCACCCGCAGCCGGAAGCCTCCAACCCGCAGTCGGTGGCCCACTTCATCAACCTGACCACGCTGGTCAACTCCATCACGCCCCTGGGGAGCCAGCTGGGCGAGCAGCACCCGCTCACCTGGCGGGCAGTGCCCCAGACGGACGTCCTTCCGCCCCCGCAGCCGCAGGCGCCCCCGCCCCAGGCCCCGCAGCCCCAGGGCCCGGCCGAGCAGCAGCCGCAGATGTACAGCTACTGAGACGCGTTGCGGGGAGGCTGGGAGAGCGCTCCAGACAGGTGGTTGGTTCGTTTTGCTTTATTGTTGAGGTTTGTTTGCTAGATAGCGAGCAAAAACCACGTGCACTGCAGAGGGTGGGGAGGTCGGCTTAGCTTTTGCCGAGTTACCTCCCGATCCCCCAGCAGCCGTCACGGTCTGTCACTTAGCTCCAGAAGTGACCGCCGGCAGGCCAGCCATCCCCAGGCTTCCCTCCCAGAACCTGGATGGATGGACACAGGGTTGGGGACAGTGAAACGCAGAGAAGCCGCATCCTAAGAATGTGTTGTCGGGGAGGTAGGAGGTTGGCTTGTTTTCTTCCTCTAGCGCGCAGCTCCTGTGGTCCAGCGTAGCACGTGCTGCATGAGAACAGTTTCCTCCTGCTCCCGGACTTTTCTGCAAACAGCAGACACAAGTTCAAGTAGCTTTTTTCCTCTTTGTTTTATTTTGGTTTTTTATTTTTTATTGTAGGGCCACACCCACAGCGTAGAGCTGTTCCCCAGCCAGGGGTTGAATCCGAGCTGCAGCTGCAGCGACGCCGGATCCTTTTAACCCGCTGCACTGGGCGGGGATCGAACCCGCACCTCCACTGAGACCCGAGCTGCTGTAGTTGGATTCTGAGCCCCCTGCACCGCATTTCGAACTCCCTTTTTCCTCTTGGAAATTTGAGTTGCATCAGATTCGCTCTGCCGACCAGCCTGGGCCAAAACCTGGTGGGAAGGTGCCCTGTGTGGCCATGCCCTCCTCCTGCCTTAGGGGTCAGTGTGGCCAGGGGCCCGGGAGGTCACTGACCAGGGCGTCTTCGTAATAGCATTTGTGCATCAATTTTCGGTATGGTTTTTTCTTTTAAAAAGAACTTTATCTCCCGCATATAGTGTGTACTTGAGACTCTGGCGAGGCCACGCCGTCCTTTGCTTTCTTGTCACACACGGAAGTCGTTTGCACTGTAGGACTGTGGGTCCACGTCCAGCTTTACACAGCTGCCCCAGTGCTGGGGACAGTTACGTGCACGGCGCCAGCCTCACGCTGCCCCTTCTGGAGGCTTCTTGCAGCTGTCTCAGGATTCTCTGCCATCCAAATATATTTATTATGGCTGAGGCTCAGCCAGAATCCCCTGCACGGAAGAACAGGGAAGAAATTCATGTCCTCTTTGTGTTTAAACTTTTAATTCCAAAGGTTGATGTGTTTCAAGACCAGTGTTCTATGAACGTGTTGACCGAGCTGGGCTCTTTACAGCGGGAAGTTGAGGCTTTTCTGAACCACGAAGACAGGGCTGTTTCCTGCCAAGCAGTAAAGAAAGCGGACGAGGTTGTGGGCTGGCAGCAGCTGCAGTGTCCCGCGTGAGCGGCCGCCTGCTGGTGCTGATCGATGGCACCTCTGCCCCCTGGGGACACGCGCCTCACACGTGGGCACCTGTTTCAGAGGGGCGGGAGCTCAGGGCCATCGAGGGGGCCATCAGCAGCCGGGCCTCCCGCCGCCCCGCCCGGGGCACAGCAAGAGGCGTGGCGGGACGCGTGATGTGCCCTCTCCTGGCCCTTGAGCGCCGTCCAGAATGAACTGGAACACTTGCCGTGCGCGGTCCTGATGGCTCCTTGTCCCCGATCCCGTGGGATCTGGGAGAGCGCCTTGGTCACGAGCCAGCAGTGGAGAAACGAGGCGACCAGCCGGGCTGCGGACGCTCTGTCCCGCCACACGCGACGTTCTCAGCCCCTGGCTCTGTTCCCAAGAGGAGGGTCGCGAGGAGAGGGCTTGACAGGTGCAGCCACGCAGCACGTGAGGGGGCCTCCGAGTCCGCTGTCCACACGCAGCTCCCCGGCACGCCCAGCTCCCGCCTCTTGGTTGACCTGATGGTGGGGGATTGTTTGCCTTTTAATTTATGATAATTATTTTTATGTTATTTATGTATATAATTAACTGCTTTATACGTAATGGGTTCGTCCAATGAACTTGGGCCGGGGTGATACTTTTCTAAGCATCGTCTCCTTCTCCAGATGGGAGTAGACCAGGTCTCCGTGGGATCCTCAAGAGCTCCAGGGTTCCTAGGGTGTTTTTTTAAAAATCCCTGGGAGGTCCCTTTTGCATTCATAGAATATGAAGGACAGACGACCAAGTGAAAAATCCAGACTTGCTTCAACACCCGCTAGCATTTATCTTCTCTTCCTCTTCCCTGTGAAGTAAAGGCCTTTGAAATCACAGTTTTATTTTTTTAAAAGACGTTGTTTTTGTGCCTAGAGCAAGGATGCATCAGATGTTTTTAAAGGGCCTAACTTAGGTCGTGGGCCCGAGACTACTACCACTGTTTATTTAAATACACAGATGCGTAATAATTCTTCTTGTTGTGATAAATGAGAACTCTAAATAAAAATCAAATTTACTCCTGAGTGATCTGTAGAAATACTTGGCCTTAATAGGGTCACTTTCTGCGGGAAAATTGATTTCTGCCGTCTTCAATCCGTGGCTGTGCGTTTGCATATGAGAAACTGGAGAATAAAGCAAAAAAGTCCTTCTCGGCCAAAAGAGTTATCAACTATATAGGTGGTTCTACATTTACCACTGTTTACTGATGCAAAGGACTTAATTTTTTTAACTAACGGCAGGTGCATGGCTGTAGCCATGGGGGAAACTAAATGGAGCCGCTGTGGCTCCTGAGCTCTGTGAATCCCTCTGGGTTATTCCAAATTAATCAACAGAAGAAACGTGCGTTTGGCCCATGAATCTGTAAAGGTGTGTCTTTCTGTGCCACACGATGGTGTGAGCCTTGCAGAGCTGGCCCCCAGGTTCCCCGCCTGGTGTGGGTGGCGTGTCCCCCTGGTGAAGAGGGGGTCAGGCCCTCAAGTGGGTACCCACCGGGGCCCACAGGAAGCCGCCTTGGAGGGTTCCAGGCCCGGGAGGCCAATGCACGCAGCTCACGCAGTTGCAGTGCCAGGGCTTGTGGCTTCCAGCCCAGGGCGGTGTCCGCGACGCTCCTGTCAGATTTTGGAAAGGCGTCAAGACCGAGAAGTCCTGTGTATTCCATGTCCCATCCGTCTGCGTAACGACAAATAAAACCTGCCGTGATCTGCATTTTGCAGTTGCCGGTCCTCTGCTCAGACCCCCTGTTCCACGCAGTGGACACACGTGTATTTTGAGGACGGTCGCAATTCCTGCTGCAGTCCGGACCCTGTGAAATGTTTGCATTATTTCAAATGACCCAAACAAAATAAATGAGATGTTGAGCTATCAGAACCTTTCACAGCCCTTTTTTTTTTTTTCTTTTCTTTTCTTTTTTAAAGCAATGAAGCAGGTGGATGTAGCATGTCTGGCAGAGCTCAGCTGGGCGGAATGGACACGAAACAGCCATGTAGCCGGGGAGGGGAGAGCTTCACAAGTGAGGCCTTTCGTTGGGCCGGTGGCCTGGAAAGATCCCTAATTTTATTGGTCAGGTATTAAATGATACGTTTGGATTTGTTACGAACAACGATTTTTTTTTCTTTTCTATTTTAGGGCCACTCCTGCGGCATATAGAGGTTCTCAGGCTAGGGGTCTCATCGGAGCTACAGCTGCTGGCCTCCACCACAGCCACAGCAACGCCAGATCCGAGCTGCACCTGCGACCTACACCACAGCTCACGGCCATGCAGGATCCTTAACCCACTGAGCAAGGCCAGGGATCGATCCCGCGTCCTCATGGATGCTAGTTGAGTTCATTAACCGCTAAGCCATGAAGAGAACTCCAGGAGTAGCGATTTTAAAGTTAGGAAACAGCTGGAGTGTTCCAATCCTCTCAGGGTATGAACCCCGGGACCCTTGTCTCAGGCACGTCAGTGTCGTCTCAGAGGCCAGCGGGTGGCAGCAAGTTCTCGACTCGGCAAGATGACATTCCCGTGACATCTGACAGACTGTGAGCCGAGGGCCTTCTGCATCCCTGCACCAGTGTGGGAAACAAATCCGAGGGAGCCAGCCTGGCCAGACATCCTCGGGAGTTCCCGTTAACGCTTAGCAGGTCTATAACCCAACTAACGTCTAGGACGATGCGGTTCGATCCCTGGCCTCGCTCAGTGGGTTAAGGGTCAGGCGTTGCCACAAGCGGCAGCATAGGTTGCAGATGTGGCTCGGGTCTGGTGTGCCTGTGGCTGTGGTGTAGGCTGGTAGCTATGACTTCAATTTTATCCCTAGCCCAGTAATTTCCCTGTGCTTTGGTGCAGCCCTGAAAAAACAAAAACAAAAAAAGCACCCACAATGTTTTAATTTGGTACTCAACATTTTTGGAGTAAAAATTATCATGACAGTAATAAATGAATCCAACAAAAACACCCCCCCCCAAACAACCCCAACCCCAAAACAATAACAAAACAAATGCTGGTGTGTCACCCCCTTGCACGACCATCTGAGCTTGGGCCTCAGCTCCAGAGTGTCTGTCTTCTGAGCTTTAGCCACAAAACAGGGTAGCAAGGTCACAAAGGAAAGAGAGGGAACTGACCCTGGGTTGCAGGAACTGCTCTAGGAATCTGAAGGCCGCGGCAGCTGCTTTTCTGCAGGGATGGCAGGGGCGGGGGTGGCCACAGTCCGGGCGGATGCTGTGCCATTCGTGCGCTGCTGTCCCAGTGAAGGTCCCCTGACGTCTCCAAGGACCACCAAGCTCACAGTCCGACCCTGGGAGTCACGAGCCCTGGCTCCAAACCTGGTGCCCCCCGACTGTCCCCACTCACAGCCGACAGCCCTACTGTCCGTCCCTCACGCAGGCAGGAAAACCAGGGCCATCTCACGTGACAGCCTCAAACGTTGGCATCTGCCCAGGTCTCGCCATCTCCGCGACCGCCCCCCCTCAAGTTTCCAGCTGACAACCCCTCAGGGGCTGCCCTCCTTCCACTTGTCCCCAGCGTCTGCCCTCTACAGCCTGGCTCACACGGCCCCTGTAAAAATGTCCTTCTGTGTGTCACCGAGACCAAGGCCAGCCTCCTCCAGCAGACTCTACGGGTTCTGTGGGCACAGCCCTATCCTTTCTCCGGCCGTGAGGTGCTTCCTGCACCCCCTGCCTGCTCAGCGTCTCCGCACACCCAGGGCCCTGCTGGCTGCCTTTCACTTGGCTCATGCTGCTTGTCCTTCAGATCTCAGCTCCAACACCACTTCCAAAGAGAAGCCTCCAGAATCCTCCAGGAGCACCCCCCCTTCCTGCTTGCATGACCATCTGAGCATCACCAGGTGGCAGCTACAGCCGGTACGCTGTACAGATGTACGTGGTAGAATTCGTTCTTCTGCTCTTTCTGATGGTCTGGAAGCTCCAGAAGCGAGGGGGCTGTGCCGTCCTCCTCAGGTCACCCTTGCCCTGACCACCCCCCGCCCCCGTAGTAAACCTGATCTCAGTTAGAGATTTTTTTCAATTTATTTATTTATTCATTTTGTCTTTTGCCTTTTTAGGGCCGCACCCGTGGCATATGGAGGTTCGCAGGCTAGGGGTCCCATCGGAGCTGTAGCTGCCGGCCTACACCACAGCCACAGCCACACAGATCCGAGCCGCATCTGCGACCTACACCACAGCTCATGGCCACGCCAGATCCTTAACCCACAGAGCGAGGCCAGGGATCGAACCCACAACCTCATGGTTCCTAGTCAGATTCGTTTCCGCTAGGCCACAATGGGAGCTCCTGCAGTTAGAGATTAATTGACAAGCGTTCTTCTTAAGTGATGAAGGAAAAGATACTCCCTTTGGCACCAAAACTTTGAAGCACCAAACACACAAACAAACCCACCAGATTTTATTGTATCCAGGTGGCTTTAGCTTGTGAAACTTGGAATCCTAATTTCCAATGAGTCAATCATAGTGGTAAGGTTATTATTTAAGTCTTCAACTTTGTTATGATTTTTGCCCCTTGTTAGCAAATAGTAAAATACGATTAAATCTTTGGATTCTTCATTCTTAATAATGAATGGCAGGTGACTGTTCAGTAGAAAGTGATTCTTTTTTTTTTTATGCTTTTTTTTTTAACGGCCACACCCACAGCATATGGAGGTTTCCAGGATAGGGGTCAAATCAGAGCTACATCTGCCAGCCTACACCACAGCCACAGCAATGCTGGATCCTTAACCCACTGAGCGAGGCCAGGGATCGAACCTGCAACCTCATGTTCCTAGTCGGATTCATTTCCACTGCGCCACGACGGGAATTCCTGATTCTTTCTTTATAACAAGTGCTTTGATATTAAATGATCACATACTGGAAATGGCAGTTAAAAAAAAAAAAAAAAGACACTCATTTGACACAATCCTATAAGTCTCATGCCTAAAACTGTAGTAAGCTTTGCAGACCCTGAGGTACTCATCAGTGTTCAAACCTAGAACCTGGGAGTTCCCGTCGTGGCTCAGGGGTTAATGAATCCCACTAGGAGCCTATGAGGTTGCGGGTTCAATCCCTGGCCTTTCTCAGTGGGTTAAGGATCTGGCGTGGCCATGAGCTGTGGTGTAGGTCTCAGACACGGCTGGGATCTGGTGTTGCTGTATCTGACGTTGCTGTGGCTGTGGCTTTGACTGGCGGCTACGGCTCCAATTAGACCCCTAGCCTGGGAACCTCCATATGCTGCGGGTGCGGCCCTAGAAAGGCAAAAAGACAAAAACAAACAAACACCTAGAAGCTGGTGGAGTATTAGTGTATCCTATTTGGTTTTCAAAATTCATATTCCCAGAGTTCCCATTGTGGCCCGGTGGGTTGAGGACCAAATGTTGTCCCAGTGAGGATATGGGTTTGATCCCTGGCCTCACTCCGTGGGTTAAGGATCTGGCTTTGACACAAGCCATGCCACAGTTAGCAGGTGTGTCTCAGATCCGGTGTGGCTGTGGCTGTGGCGTAGACCAGCAGCTGCAGCTCTGATTCAACCCCTAGCCCAGAACTTCCGTATGCCGTGGGTGTAGCCATAAAAAGAAAAAACAACAAATCCTATTTCCTGGGCTGCTCAGACATCCCCCTCAACCTTACTTAACTGTCTAGAATCCTCGGTGTAATGGTTGGAGACTTGAACGGAACAACAGGACAATGAAACTGGCTAATAAATGCCATCGTGAAATCAGCGCCCTGCCTGTGTCCTTCGTTTCTGAGCAAACTGAGCGAAGGACCTTTCGCTGTAGGTGGTTATCTTTTGGTAGGTGGACTTTGATTTTCCAGTTCTTTACAAACTGAGAGCTGATCTTTCCGCGTTGTGTACATCATGCGAGCATCATTCCGTGTGTGTGCGTGCAGCCGAGAGGAGCTGTGTTTAAAAGGCGAAAGACTCGTACGATCTGAAGCAACTAGACTATTAGGGGTTGTAATTAAACCCCCCACACATCAGTTTTGGGCAAGAAGCGTAACAGTCTGGCATCCCGACTCTGCTCAAACGGGGCTCCACCGTCACTCAGCGAGTCCCCCCAGGGGCCCCCCCGGACAGCGGTCATCTCATTGTGTCATGACATGGGGTCTCTCCACCAAAGGGTGGACCTCATTGCCAGGGAAATGTCATGAGAAAACTTTTTTTTTTTTTTGTCTTTTTTGTCATTTTAGGGCCGCACCTGCGCCACGTGGAGGTTCCCAGGCTAGGGATCTAATCGGAGCTGTAGCTGCCGGCCTACACCAGAGCCACAGCAATGCAGGATCCGAGCCACGTCTGCAACCTACACCACAGCTCACGGCAACACTGGATCCTTAACCCATGGAGCAAGGCTAGGAATCGAACCCACAACCTTGTGGTTTGTAGTCGGATTTGTTTCCTCTGCGCCACGATGGGAACTCCAGAAAACTTGGTCTTAATGGCTCTGTAAGTCCAAGCATGTAGAGCTGGGCTTCTCTTTTATTTAGAATAGTGTCAGTACTTTTGGAGAAACTGCGAATGTTGAGAAGCTGCTGGGCCCCTGCTCAGGCCAAACAATTCCTTTTGAGAAAAGCTTGGTGAGGTCCCCTCGTGGCTCAGCGGAAATGACCCTGACTAGTATCCATGAGGACAGGGGTCCGATCCCTGGCCTCACTCCGTGGGTTAAGGATCTGGCGTTGCCGTGACCTGTGGTGTAAGTCGCAGATGTGTCTCAGATCTGGCGTTGCTGTGGCTGTGGTGTAGGCTGGCAGCTGCAGCTCTGATTCGACCCCTAGCCTGGGAACCTCCATGCGCCTCAGGTGCAGCCCTAAAAAATAAAAATAAAAATAAAGCAAAGATTAAAAAAAAAAAAAAAGGAAAGCTTGGCCCACACCAAGGTCCTAAGAGCATTGCACTAGGATTTGCCAGAATGTTCCACGAATAGGCAGCATCTGAAGATGGCACCAAATAGTATAGAGATTAAAAAAAAAGCAACCAAAAAAAGACTTTTTCTTTTTCCTTTTTAATGGAAAAGGCAACAACAAACAAGTGATTTTCCTGGCACCTGAGTCTGTGTCCCCCGCGGCCCCCTCGGCCACCCTTCCCACCCGGCCTGTAATTACCTCCCGCCCCACACCTGTCAGCGGCGTCAGAGCCTAAATATTTGAGCGGATTATTCACCAGCCACAGTGAGACTTCTGACTCCGAAGCTCACGGTCCCCTGCAGGCTGCCGTGCAAGTGGCTGTGAGAACTCCTGCTCGGTAAACAGCTCATCGCGGGCCCCAGTGACTCACAGCGCAGGGAGCGTCTCTTCCCTCTACGTGGGACCAACTCAAGGGTTATAGCCCCGAGCTGCCCCCTGGCACCATTCTTTCCAACCCAGAACAGAAACACGGCTGAGCTCCCGCAGACAGGATGGGTTTTCTAGTGAGTAAGGCAAGAGGAAGGGAAATGTTGCATCATAAAGTAACCGTGCCTGTCCCCAGACATCCCTGCGCCGGATAATCGAGGGGTCCCTCTTCTCCTCGTGGCGATAAAGATCAAAAGAGCTGACTGTAACCTCTCGCCTGATCACGTTGCCCTTCTTGAACCCAAGAACCAGCTCCTTAAGCTGCCCTAGGCCGTCAGCCTTTTCTTTTTTTCTTCCTTCTTTTTTTTTAGGGCCGCACCTGTTCCCAGGCTAGGGGTGGAATCAGAGCTGCCGCTGCTGGTCTACACCACAGCCACAGCAACGCCAGATCACAGCGGCGTCTGCGACCTACACCACAGCTCAGGGCCACGCCGGATCCTTAAGGCACTGAGCAGGGCCAGGGATCGAACGCTCATCCTCATGGCTACCAGTCCGGTTCATTACCTCTAAGCCACAATGGGAACTCCTCCTTCAGCCTTTTCTCAGGACATTTTCTCCTCTCGGTCTTTCCCTTGAAACTTCAAGGTTTCCAGGTATTGCTTGTGAACTGGAAAGTCTTTTTCTGTGTTCTGGTTAGGGGTCTTCCTGACGCAAGTCCTGTGCTTGTAGACAGGACTTAGCTCCGAATCACTTCACTTCAATTAAACTTGACTGAAGTACATAGAGTTTCCAGAGTTTGTTCACTGTTCTGTCTTTAGTTATAAAATTCAAAGAACATCCCCAAGATAATAATCTTCTAAAATTCCCCACTTTCCTGGGAGTGGTGAAACAGTGATGAGTCTGAACCACTTTCTTGTGCCTAAAGAAAGAATCTGAACATGTGACCATTACACACAGATAATAGCCTTGGAAAGATCCCGCACGAAGAATATTGCTCAGGAAGTTCCCGTCATGGCTCAGTGGTTAATGAACCTGATTCGTATCCGTGAGGATGCAGGTTTCATCCCTAGGGGTCGCTCAGTGGGTTAAGGCTCTGGCATTGCTGTGAGCTGTGGTGTAGGTCGAAGATGTGGCTCGGATCCCTCGTTGCTGTAGCTGTGGTGTAGGCTGGCAGCTACAGCTCTGATTAGACCCCTAGCCCGGGAAACTCCATATACCTCGGGTGCAGCCCTAAAAAGACAAAAGACAAAAAAAAAAAAAAAAAGAATATTGCTCAAAAACACTGTCCCTACATGCTTCTTAATTTAAAAAAATTATGATAGAGCTAAGCAGAAAATTACCTAGTGCTCCCGTTAGGTTCTATTCGTTCATGTACATAAACAGTACGGGTGTGTGTGTGCAGCCTGAACTTCATTTCTTGTTCTTTTTCTTGCTTTCTTTCTTTTTTGGCTGTCCTGCATCTTATGGAGTTCCCAAGCCAGGGATCAGATCTGAGCCACTGTTGTACCCTACGCTGCACCTGTGACCACACCGGATATTTTAACCATGGCACTGGATGGGGGATCAAACCTGCATCCTAGTGCTGCAGAGAGGCCACTGATCTTGTTGTGCCACCATGGGAACTCCCACTTCTTGTTCTCATACAAAAAGGGTGCATTTCTGTGCTTTTATTTTCTCTCCCGCACGATAGTCCATCTAAACTTTGAACTGAATTTCTTTGATGATCAGTATTTCGGTTTTCCAGGGGAGTCTAACTTTTGAATTTCTCCATCATCCAGAGCATTGTGGTTACATCAAATCTGGCTGTATTTACAAACTCTACCTATTAAACTGGGCTTGTACGTACTGAGGGCTGGGGTGCCCCTAGGCTGCACGCTTTTCCTCCTTCTTTCTCGTTCTTTGAAAGTACTCGCAGGGACCATTGCAGTTCTGTCCCATCACAGTTAGATGGGAAGTGACGCTTTCAGGACCCATAGCTGGAATTATACCACACTGTGTGTGTGTGCTTTGTGGTTTTACGTGGGTGTAAAGAGAGTTCTCCCCTGTAAATGTCGCTTCAGATAATAATCTTTCTTTCACTTTTAGAATGCCTTGCCAATGCCTTTATCACCTGACCCAGTTCAAGGAACACTCTTTATAAGCTACAAGGACATGTCTTTAGGGTGGGGGCCAGGGGAGCCAGCGGGCACCAGCTCAGTGTGTGCTTAGACACACCCTCGGGAAAAAGTTCTGGCTTGTCCTTCTTGTCCAGGAATGTTTGCCCAAAATACAAGTTTTTGATCTCGTGAAACAATAGGTTCCAGACGACAGTGAGTCGGTTGCTATTTTCTGGTAGCAAATGAAATATTCTTGCCAAACTTTTTTTTTTTTTTTTTTTTCCTGTGGTTGGATTCCATTAGGATGTTCGAAGCATAAAGTCTGGAAGGTTTTTGAATCACAGTCACATGCTTTAAATGGGCATTTCCTTTTGCATCCGAAGTTAAGGGTTGCCTGTGTGCATAGGACATACCACTCTTCAGGACAGATGGGCAGACAAATCCTCAATTGATCATTGCCGTTTAGTAGGTCTTCACGAAACTGTTTTAGAGTTGGACTGAATTGGCAACACGGTGACATCGTGTCATGATTGTACCATGAAGCCTCAGGTGGTGAAAATTAATGCTGACATCAAGCGACCTTGGGATCCAGGCAAACGCAAAATTCACAGCCTTGACTTCCTCCTAGCTGCCCATGTGAAAACACACCGAGTGAGTCCCTATAAGTGCTTCTTTCAAGTTAATTATATTCAGAAGTTCTTTGAAGAAAGATTTAGAAAGCACACTGCTTATTGTTAAGAAGCGGGGGAGAACAGGAGGTCAGAAATGGGAGGTATTGAAAGGTTTCAAATTCTTTTTAAAGGAGTTCCTGTTGTGGTACAGCAGAAACGAATCCAACTAGTATCCATGAGGATGTGGGTTTGGTCTCTGGCTTCACTCTGTGGGTTAAGAATTCTGCGTGGCTGTGGCTATGGGGTAGGCTGGCAGCTGTAGCTCCAATTTGACCCCTAGCCTGGGAACTTTCATATGCCGTGGGTGCAGCCCTAAAAAAATAAAATAAAATAAAATAAAATAAAATAAAATAAAATAAAATAAAATAAAATAAAATAAAAAATAAAAAGATGTTTTAAAAGAGAATAGCATATTTTTCTATGATTATTGTTTTGCATTCTTTTAAAATAATAGGTTTTTTTTTTCTTCAGCCATCTGATGCTTTTGCTTTTGGAGTTGATCTAGTCCATAGCTTCATCCGAGCTGAAGAACTTCCGTGCCATCTTTATGTTATGGAAAAACTTTTTCTAGATACAAAGATATGGAAAGACATTTTACTCAAAATCTAAGGTACCTTTAGAGGCATGTGTCTTTATATCTTACCATAAATTTGGGGGACCTGTGAGCAACAAATTTTTGTGTTGATAAATTTGGGGCAGTTTCAGATTATGTAAGGATTTGTGGTGATATTGGGCTCTCCAGGTCCAAGAGCAGGAAAAGAATTTAGCATCTTCTTTTTTGACTCTTGGGAACATTCCTGGTTTTGTTCTCAATGGGGGCAGATTGAGGTCCTCACACACTGCTTGGGTTCCAAATATCTCTATTGAATCAGAATGGACTGGAATGTCCTGGATTTCTCCTTTTATTAACGGGAGGTTTGCACATGAAGCACGATTCAAGAACAGGCAATATATGGCTAGCCTGTCCTGCTCCGTAAGAAAATCTGCCACTGCCCTCTTTCTGCTTTCAAAATTTGAGGTCCTTTTCTTGTAGGAAATGTCAGTTGAAATAAGAATTTTTTTTTTTTTTTTTTTGTCTTTTTCAGGACCACCCCTGCAGCACACGGAGGTTCCCAGGCTAGGGGTCGAATCAGAGCTGTAGCTGCCGGCCTACACCACAGCCACAGCAACACCAGATCCAAGCCTCATTGCAACCTATACCACAGCTCAAGGCAACGTTGAAACTTTAACCCACTGAGCGAGCCCAGGGATCGAACCTGTGTCCTCATGGATACTAGTTGGATTCGTCTGCTCTGAGTCATGACGGGAACTCCATGAATTACATTTTCAAAAACTCTTTTATTAAACCACACATTGCTAATGCGTTTCTGTTTAATTTTAGAGCAGGTATTTATCGGTATTGCAGCAAATGCTTTACCAGTAAGAGGAAAGAGAATTCTAGGCAGCCAGGTGAGGATGTATGTAAGTGAGAGTTCTTCGTGCTTTTTCTACAGGCATATTAGATCATTTAATGGAGATTTTAAGATTTATATACAAAGAGATATACCACTTGATAACTCTGTAGTGATAATTTGATTCATCAGATTCTACCAAAGCTGAGGAAAGAAAACATAAGATGAATCCCTGGAGAGAGCAAAAAAAATTAATCTTAAAAAAAAATCAGTTGAGGGGGTTCTCAATGGGTTAATGATGCGACTTGTTTCTGCGGCGGCTCATTCCCGGGCGGTACAGTAGGTACAGTAGGTTAAAGATCCAGATGAAGCTGTGGCTGGGATTCGACCCCTGGTCTGGGAATCTCCATATACTGTGGGTAGAGCCGAAAAAGAAAAAAAAAAAAAAAAACCAAACAACAATGTGACTCTTTATATTCTGAATTTCCTTCTAATGTGGTTTTTTAATGGTGCATTTTGTTTGTTGCACCTGGTGCATGATTTGATGCTGAGTAATTTCGTGTAGAAAAATGCAAGGACTCCATAACCACAACGATTTCTCCCTCTGCCTGCCTCTGACCAAAGCCATCTGCAGCTTTTTGCAGGTGTAGGGTGCTCCATTCTCCCTGGACATTTGAGTTGCCCCAAGAGCGTCTGCCGGCTGGCAGGACCCCTCCTGTCCAGCCTTCCCCTGTCAATGCCCAGAAGGCAGTTGGAAGCCGGCGCCGCTGGGGTGGGCACGGAGCTCAACCTGCACGCGGTTGAAGAGATCGCGCTGGAAAGGTGGGCCCGCTGGGGCTGCGGATTAAGCTATTTGAATCCACCGTTTTAAAACCGGCCACAGAGCCCTTCAAACAGTTGGGGTTTTTGGGGGAACAGAATGTATATTTATTCAAGACTATGGACATGAAACATCTTTGATACTAAACTACCTTTGAATAAGTAATGCAAATATTGTGGCCCTGACTTTGCAAAGCCTTTTGCTTTGTTTTGCAAATGGAAGAGTTAAAAGCGCGAATTAGATGAAGCGGGTGGTTTTCATGTGTCTCTTGATTTCTTTTTGTTCACTGTGCAAGCTGTTAGGCGCTGTGGTCTGAGTGTCTCATGGCCCTTGAATTATGGTTTCTGTGATAAGAGGGCCGAGTGGGGGGAAGAGAGTTGGACAAGAGGAGCTGAGTTGGTTGTACTCTGGGGACCTGGGCGTGAGCCAGGAAAATAGCCGCCTGGTGGGGATTTGTAATTGATCACGACAGGGGTCTTCTCACCAGCTCAGAGGAAAGAATCGGGGTAGTTTATGTGCAATAGATTCAAAGCATCTCCCAGAAGAGCTTCTAGAAGCCTTTGGCATGAAAGGCAGGGGTCTCTCCTTGAACTCGAAGGCCAGGCTGTGCCAGGCTCTTAGGAAGCTGGCAGCTCCTCCGTGCCGTCTCCTCCTCCGGGCGCCATCCTGTCAATATTTGCGGAGTTAAGGCGCGCCTGGCTCCCGCCCCATGCCCGCACCTCTGCCCCTCCTGCTCGCCATTGGCTGGCACATGGATACGGGCTGGTTGCAGAAAACAATTATTCCCACAGAAAGTGACAGTTATTTAAAAGGGATCCCAGAATGTGGGAAAGTGGGAGGCTTAAAAAAAATTCCTTCATCTATTTTAAATGGGTAGTTACTTTAAATGTTGGTATTAGTTTCCTTAACTGTTAGTTTTAAATGATTATTTAAGACGAGCTTATCAGTACTGGTTCTTAAATGGTATCAAAGTACCGCATTAATAGTGATGTTGACAATAGGGGAAGCCGGGGAGGGGGGGCAGGGGAACAGGGGTTTATGAGAATTCTTACTTTTGTGTCATTTTTCTATGAACCCAAATCTGGTCTAAAAAATGAGGTCTGTTAACATTGCTAAAAGACCTACATATATGTATGTATATATGTATATGTGTATGTACGTGTGTGTGTGTGTGTGTGTGTGTGTGTGTGTGTGTACGTGGCATTGGTAGGAGATCACAGTGGCTCCATTTCCTTGGAGAAGGGTTGATCAGCAGCTTTTAACATGACGCAGACACCTCCCCCCAGAACTGAGCAATTCCTTTCCTAGGTATTGACCCCAAAGAAGTAAAATCCCATTCAGGGGTGTCTCGAGGTGGGCGCCCCCACCGGACTGGGAGATGAGGGGTGAGGAGGTGAGGGTGCCACGCAGCCGCCTTCTCCCCGTTTCATTCTCCTACTAATTTCCACGTTATCTACCGCCACATACTGGTCCGAGAAACGCCCTGGGTTCCTTCCTGACCATCCCCCACCTTCCAAACTCCCGGCCCTCTCTCCCGCCTTTCTGGAATTCCTCTGTGTTGCACAGTCGACCTCTTTTGTTGACTTACTCTACCTTTCCCTTCAATTTCTTATCTCTTTGCCATTTGTTGAAATCCTTGGGAGTTCCCTGGTGGCTCAGTGGGTTAAGGATTGCCCAGGAACTTCCCACGGCATAGGAGCAGCCAAACAAACAAACAAAATCCTTGGCTTTTAAAACTTTTTAGTTTTGATGATGATGTGTTAATTGATGAGTTCTTTCTGATTCTCTAGTCGTTTTTCTTTCCCGTGCCCTCATCTGTGTTGGCATTTGCATTACCTTGTCCCCTGAGTATTAGAAACAGGTTCCTTGTTTTAAGCATCCCCTCCCTACCCCCCCCCGAATTATTTTGGAACTGTTTCTTCTGGGTTCCCCTTTTCTTTGTCTTTTGTCTTTTTAGGGCTACACCTGTGGCACATGGAGGTTCCCAAGCTAGGGGTCTAATCAGACCTGTAGCCACCGGCCTACGCCACAGCCACAGCAACACCAGATCAGAGCCACATCTGCAACCTACATCACAGCTCAAGGCAACACCAGATCCTTAGCCCACTGGGTGAGGCCAGGGATTGAACCTGCAACCTCATGGTTCCTAGTCGGATTCATTTCCACTGTGCCAAGACGGGAACTCCTTTTTTTTCCCTTTGGGTCTAGGGTTCCCCTTTTCTAATTGTTTTCTGTCTTCACGTTGGAGACTTTCCTCAAATCTCTGCCAGTCCTGAAGGTGCTCTGGGTGTGACCACGGCTAATGTCACCAGTCCCTTCCCCAGAGGCCCCGAATGCCAAGCGTAGAATGTAGGGTCTTCATTCTGTGGTGGGCAATGGATGTGGGGGCACATCTGGCTGGCAGTGTCCTAGGGAAGGGGGTGTCTGGTGCAGCTGAGTAGGGAGACTCTGGCTCAGGTTCGAATACACACACACACACACACACACTTGCATGGAGTAAAGAAAATGCTTTAGACCTTAGGAAGGAATGTAGTTCCAGGATGAAATTTTTTTTTCATGTATTCTTCAGTCACATGTTTGATCTTTTCTCTGCTTCCCACTAAACAGGCCTTGAATTTGAGCCACATTCTTTAATTATAAATCCTGACTTTTCTCTCTGCAAATTAAAAATGAGCATAAAATAATGCATCGTTTGTTTGAGCTTTAAATTACAAATGACATGAGCAGTCATAAAGCAGAGGTGTGTTTGAAAATAATTTGAAGATGACATGAATGGAAGTTGCTTTCATCTGCATTCCTGCCAGCTTTACAGCTGTCTTTGACTCCCTAAGCAAGTACACGGGAACGGCGGCTGACCCATCCGCCAGGACAGGCAGGTGTCATTTTAGTCCAGTCATCTTCC
This sequence comes from Sus scrofa, assembly GCF_054392235.1. Taxonomy (NCBI): domain Eukaryota; kingdom Metazoa; phylum Chordata; class Mammalia; order Artiodactyla; family Suidae; genus Sus; species Sus scrofa. Next base: position 220,536,696 of record NC_139395.1, on the reverse strand, counting down.
ATACCTGTGGATCAGAAGTCAGAGCAAGACTTGGTTACTGCAAGCATGAAAACCTTCATTTCTGCAGAATGATTTTCACTGCATCCCTGGAAGCCTATGAAAGCAGCCCAGCCTGAACCAAGAGAGACACTCAGAGCCAACACTCACACTGGCCTTGGCATATAGGTCATGGAGACACGGTCCTGGGGACACATTCGTCTCATCTATTTAATGCACACAATTCCTTTTTATTTTCATTTTTTTTTATTTTTTATTTTTGGCCACACCTGGCCATGTGGAAGTTCCTGGGCAGGGATCAAACCCAGCCACAGTGGCGACACATAGCACTAACAAGGCCAGGTCCTTAGCCCTCTGAGCCACAAGGGAACTCCTAATGCCCACAATTCTGAGAAGTCTGGCTAGAGGGAGAAGGTGAGGCAAGAGAGCCCAGTGACCCGCCCGCTGGGAGGTGGTGAGGCTGGACTGGACACCATGGGCAGCTTGAACGCCACCGTGCTGTCCGCTGCCACTCAGACCGAGAGACCAGGGGCCCGAGCCAAACCACGGCCACTTGTGCCTACAGCAGTGCCTGGCACAAAGCGGCTGCGCCACAAGGACCTGCCAATGGAGCTCTGGACGTCTGGCTGGGAGCAGGGCCGGCTCATCCGTAGGGCTGATTCGCGAACGGCCACGGCTGCAGTTCCTGTGCTCGGCCCACAGGTGGCAGATGCTCACCTTGCGGAGAGGCTCCCTTTTCGGAATTTGGCAAAGCCCCCGGGGTGTGTGGGAGAAGTCGTACCCACGGATTCCTTTCCAAATAGACATCCTGGGAGGGAAGTCTTGGCTGGCGAGGTCTGAAGCGAGCAGCGATAGGAGAGACCCAGCGGCAGAGCAACACGCGTGCGGGACGCAGGCCCTGGGGTGGGCGTGGCTCGGGAGTGGGCGTGGCTGGGGTGGTGGGGGCGGGGCGTGGGATGGGCGTGGAGGCAAGAGGCAGCCTGGTCCCGGCCAGGGGTGGGGGACAGCGGCAGCAGAGCAGCTGACCCACTACACCCCGGAGCAGAACAGGAGGCGAGCTCGGCCTTCAGACCTTGCTTTCCAACCATTTTAATGCAATTTAGTTCCGCTTCAAAAAGAGAGCTCCTGACTTCTCCCCTTCTTGGTCCGAGGACCTGTCTGGACAAGTGCAGCCTACGCGCTGACTCTTCATTCCACTGACCTTGAAGAGTAGTATTAAACCTCATTCTAGTGGCTTAGAAATGGCTTTTTAGAAAGCAAAATATAGGAGTTCCCGTTTCGGCTCAGTGGGTTAAGAACCCGACATAGCGTCCGTGAGGATGTGGATTTGATCCCTGGACTCGCTCAGTGGGTTAAAGGATCTGGCATTGTTGTGGCTGTGGTGCAGGCCGGCAGCCGCAGCTCTGATTCGACCTGCAGCCCAGAAACTTCTGCATGCTGCAGGTGCAGCCTTAAAAAGACTGGAAAAAGAAAAAAAAATCCACAGAATATAAAACACAAAATGGTCTGCAAAAAACGTGAATCTGGAGCTCCCACTGCGGCCCAGCAGAATTGGAGGTATCTCTGCAGCGCCAGGACACAGATGTCATCTCTGATAGGGCACAGTGGGTTAAAGGATCAGAAGTTGCCACATCGGAGGTATAGGTCCCAACTGCAGCTGGGCTCTGACCCCTGGCCTGAGAAATGCATATGCTGCGAGGCGGCCAAAAAAGAAAACAAAAGTGAATCTACCAGTTTTGCCAATAAAAAGACTGACCTGGCTTTAGCAAAGAGGGTGAAAGTGTAAAAGGAAACCTCTAAGTCCCTGTATTAGTCAGGGGTCTCCAGAGACACACAGCCACCAGCACAGAACCAGAGCTTGACAGACAGACAGGGAAAGAGCGACTGATTGAGATTTATTGTAGAGGCTGGATTCACGATTTGGGACCCAACAAGCCCCCAGATCCGCAGGGTGAATTGGCAGCTGGAGAGCCAGGAGAGCTGATGGTTTACTCTAGCCTGAAGAACAGTGGGCTTGAGACCTAGAAGGAGATCCTGTTTCTGTTCGAAGGCCATCAGGCAGGAGGACCTGTCCCTTACGATGTTCCAGGCCTCCAGCGGACTGCATGACACCCACCTGATGCAGGTGGGAGCAACCTGCTTCATTCAGTCTACAGATTCTAATATTCATTTCATCTGTGAACACCTTCACCCAACACTCAGGATGTTTGACCAAAGATCTGAGGCTTTAAGGCGCCCAGCACTTCAGGACCAGCATGCAGAGCGCTATTGCAGGTGTGACTCGACAAGTACCCGCTTAGCACTGCTCCCTGGCACCTGAGCCTCTGTGTGCTGTGTCACCAGGACCTGGACCCATGAATGACTGCACCCGAGGACACCCAGAGAGGACAGATATGGGACCACTCCAGTGGGAGGAAGTATCTCTGAGAAGGGAGGCTGGTGCAAAAAGGACATATTTGCTCGAGAAAAGCTAGAAACTGGGAGTCAGCCTCTCCTCCTTCCATCTCCCCCGCCCCCCCGGGGAGGCTGCGGAAATCCTTGCCAGGAATCTTTCTCCTGGTGCTGGCCTCTCCCAACTCACTTTTTCAGAATTAAAGGGGCAGAATCGCAGCAGTGACCAAGTCATGTTCTTTTAGCAAAGAGTGTCCAGATCACGCAGGGGTGTCTCAAACAGCCATGCAAGTTGCAGCAGGAGCTGCTGTTCAGAAGAGAAAGGCCTCCTTCCAAGGGGGGAGGAGCTGCCAGAGGGGCAGGAGGCTGGGGAGGACAGAGGGGCGGAGAGGGGGGGAGGAGGCGGGAAGTTGGGGGGGCTGGGGGCGAAAAGGGGCTGGGGGAGGAGGACCCCGAATTTTGGCCGGGGAGCCACTGCCCCCCTCCCTGTGGGCCCGTCCAGCAGGAGGCTATTAGAGGCACTGGCTTCCTTCTGGGCGCTGGACACACGCTCATTCGCTGCTTGGCTCAAAGGACCGAAGTAGCCGGTCGCCTAGGACGGCTGTGTCGGGGGCGCGTTGCTCCGAGGACCCTAAGAAGGACAAAGATAGGTTTAAACTCAGGGAGCAGACCCGCATGCCAGAAATAGTAAACAACCCGCACTGTTTACCAGCTGGCACCTGCCACGCGCATGTGTCTCCTTGGAGCCCGACGCCAGCCTGCGGTCCACTTCGGTGACCCGCAAACTCACCCGCGATCTCGGCGCTGGCACCCTGCCCCGGGAGCGTCCTCGCACCTGCCTTGGCTTTGGCCGGCAGGGTTGGCTGGTCCCCGCGGTGGGACGCAGAGGCAGCTCCTGGCCCCTCGCCGGCTGGCAGGGTCGGCGCGCGGTGCTAAATGGAACGTGGAGAAGGGGACATCCCCTCCGGAGCGGGTCACAGCCGGAGGGACCGTTTATTGGGATGCGCTGGCGGAGGGCGCGAGGTGGGAAGAAGCGCCTTCGGAATTCTCAGGGAGAAGGGCCAGCGGCAACCCGGGGGGCTCCCTCCCCGCTGTCCCTCACCTGCTCACCGGTGCTCCCGGTCAGCTGTCCCCGCGTCAGGCCCTGGGGCTCAGCTCACAAAAAAATCTCCGGGCCTGGAGCCCGGGCGGTGTGCTAGGCGCTGCGCCCGCGCGGGGCGCCCACGGTCTGCGCTGCCTGCCTCCCTCGCGTTTCCACCCTCAGGACGGCCACTTCCCAAATGCGAGATGCAAAACTTGCACTGAGATCGGTCCACTTTTACCTAACTACATATTGAAAGTGGAACTCTATGCTTTGATTAAAAGTTTTCATTGCTATAAAAATTATTGACACTGGAGGGGGTTCAATCATTTCACCGAATATGAATGTTTGCAAAATTATAGATAAGGTTTCTCTGTTTACTAAGAAACTTGCTACAGCTATTAAGAGGGAAATTTCAATCTAGTATGCATGTTCTTATTTCATAATCTGATAAGACTTGTATTTTAAAGCTAACATTAAAAGCTTTAAATCTCAATTGTGTATGCTTAATCTGATACGTAAAACGGTTTGATAGCTTTTGAGGTTTTTCTTAAAGCTCGCGAGTGCCAAAACATCTGCAGTTTAAAAATGATGGATCTGGAGGTGGCCTAGTGGCCTAGAGGTTAAGGACCTGGCGTTGTCACTGCTATGGCTCCATTGCTGCTATGGCTCCAGCTTGATCCCTGGCCTGGCAACTTCTGCATACCTTGGGCATGGCCAAAAGATGAAAATAAAAATGATGGATCTTTATACTTTGTGCCTTTTAAAAGATTAAAATCATTTCAACAAAATTATTTGCTGTGTTTAAATCTTTTCACCTAGTCTGTCACTATTACTTGCTATGCATTTGTATTAAATACTTGCACAACAAAATAAGACTATAAATATTTCCTTTAGACTCTTGAGTCACCTATTTTATATTCTACATCTAAAAACTATCTTTGGGCTTTCTTGGATGGCCAAGGTATAACTGCAGAGGTTTATCCTCTCACACTGTAAAATAAACAATGCTAAAATAACCACTAAAATATTGAAACTGTAACTTTGTTGTTGTTGTTGTCTTTTTAGGCCGCACCCACAGCATACTGAGGTTCCCAGGCTAGGGGTCGAATTAGAGCTGCAGCTGCCGGCCTACACTGCTGCCATAGCAACGCCAGATCCGAGCTTCATCTGTGACCTACACCACAGCTCATGGCAACACCAGATCCTTAACCCACTGAGCGAGGCCAGGGATGGAACTTGCGTCCTCATGGGTACCAGTCAGATTCGTTTCCACCGAGCCACAATGGGAACTCTAGGACTGTAACATCTAAACTCAGTGATTTATTTTATTTTATTGAAGTACAGTCGATGTACAATATTATATAAGCTACAGATGTACAAGTTTGAAAGGTTATACTCTATAGTTATCATAAAAATTGGCTGTATTGCCTGTGCTGTACAGTGTATCCTGTGGCTTATTTTATACATAATAGGATATACCTCTTAAACCCCTAGTCCTATATTGCACCTTTCCCCACTGGTAATCACTCATTTGTTCTTTATATCTATGGGTCTGTTTCTAACCATAAGTTACTTTTATACTTGGAAATGTCAATCTTACCGGCCAATGACCAAAAACCATTAACATAAACACTCTCCCATAATCCTAGAGGGTCTAGAACTCAGCTTGTCTTGACAATTCTTGCAAGGGACTTTGTTTTCCTTTTACAGATTAAAAAACCGCCCCTCAGAGTGGGTTGAGTGGCTGGTACGAGGACCCCACTGAAGTCAGAGCAGCAAGCTGGGCCAATCCACCCAGCCTTGGCCAGGATTTGCCCCCTATCTGCTTGCAGCTGTGGGCTGGCTGTCAAAGCCCCTGTGGGCTCTGGTTTCCCAGCCTGAGAGCCCAACGCCGGGCCTGCAGCAGACACTCCATAAATATTTGTCGAGTGAAGCAAGCAGGTGATTAAATAAATGAAATTGGTGTGTTTTATTACCAGACTGGTGTGGACTGTTAGTCACTGATACTGCTTAACTTCCTGTAGGTGAGACGCTAGACTCTACAGGGAGTCGAGAGAGAGGTGCCAGAGGCAGTGCAAATGACTCATTTTCTGCTCAGTTCAATTCTCCCCCACCAAAATAACAACTGTGTTTATACATTTCAAGTTATCTTTATATGTTTTCGATTCTGATTATTTTTGTCAATATTAGCTCAAATGTTAGCTACATTCATGACAAACAAGCTTGAAATAAACACTCCGGGCTCAAGAGATCAAATTTTGATTTCAAGATTATGTGGGAAAGGATATGGCTGTCTGGTCTTCCCAGGAGGTCCTGGAACATGCACTGTCGTGTCCCCAAGTGTGAGCGCTCACCAAAGAGAAGCCCTGGGAGCGAACGGGGGTCAGTTACTGGTTGTAAAACAAGACTATATATGCCCAGTGGAAAGTAAGGTCTATAAAAGCTAAGTCTGAGGACGGGTTCCCGTCATGGCACAGCAGACGCAAATCCAACTAGGAACCACAAGGTTGAGGGTTCCATCCCTGGCCTGGCTCAGTGGGATAAGGATCCGGCATTGCCGTGAGCTGTGGTGTAGGTGGCAGACGCAGCTCGGATCCTGTGTGGCTGTGGCTGTGGCTGTGGTGTAGGCCGGCAGCTGTAGCTCTGATTCGACCCCTAGCCTGGGAACCTCCACATGCCCCAGGTGCACGTGCGCGCGGGCGCACACACACACACACACACACACACACACACACACACACACACAGCTAAGTCTGAGGCTCCAATACACTGGCTAAGACCAACCTGTCCCTTTTGGTGACCACACATAAACACAGTTGATGTCTTTGAAACACCCCCTCTCGCCTCCCCATCCTGTCCTCATTATTCATCTCATTTGGCTGAGAATAAACTGCACAGTCGAACGGTAATGAGTGTTTTTTAGGCGTGGAAGTTCGCAGTTACACTTCTTGACCTCTGACCCAGTTATCTTTCCAAGAACTGGGTGCATTCCGGCTGGGATTTCCTCCCCACCCCGGCCGGTGGAAAACCATCTTTCCTTTTCAAGTGACCTGTCCTTGTAAAGAGAGGCTGTTCTCCAGGAAAGGGTGGGAACCTGCGCTGTCTTTGGAATGCGCTTTAGATTTGATGTTGGGGTAATTTTTCAAAAAAAAAATTACCTTCCAAGTAGAAACGTCCGTGTGAAAAGGTGAAGGGAGTTGGGCTGAATGCAAAAGGCCAAAAGCTCCCACGCTCTGTGATTTCTGTGGCAAACGTGCCGTATTTTGAAATAACACCATTTTAGAAACGGAGAAAACGTTGGTGAGGGAGGAGGGCTTGGAAGTTTGGTTATAAAGGGCCACAGGAGGGGTTCTTGCCCATCTAATGCCCCGTATATTGACTCCAGCGGCAGATTCGCGAATCCACACAGCTGACAACATTGTATAGACCTTATTACTCGCTGACAAGGACAAATAAAATTGGGCAAATCTGAAAAAGAGCGGTGGATTGCATCAAAGTCAATATCTACTTTTTTTCTTTCTTTTGCAGTTTTGCAATGATAGCACTGGGGCAACCCTTGGCAGAGTGCATTATTTTTTGCAACTGCATATAACTCTACAGTGAGCTAAACACACACACACACATGCACATGCCCGCACGCACGCACACTCGCAGGCCACCAGCCGAGCGCGGCGCTCGCTTCTTCCCCCGCTGGGCACCAGGGGGAGAGCGCGCTGTGACCTCACCGGCCGGTGGGTCGTTCCGCCCCAACCCGGGGCCCGGGGGGCGGGGCCAGCGGAGGGCGGGGCGCTCGGCGGACGTGACGTCAGCGGGCGGGGCGCGCACCTGGGCACCTGGGCGGCCGCGGCGGCGCGGGGCGGCGGCTGGACGCGCGCGATGGAGGGCGAGAGCCGGAGCCCGTGGGCCCTGGGGCTGCTGCGCACCTTCGACGCGAGCGAGTTCGCGGGCTGGGAGAAGGTCGGCTCGGGCGGCTTCGGGCAGGTGTACAAGGTGCGCCACGTCCACTGGAAGACCTGGCTCGCCATCAAGTGCTCGCCGAGCCTGCACGTCGACGACAGGTCAGCGGCCCGGGCGGGGACCGCGGCTCTGGAGCGGGCGGCAGGCAGCGGGGCCCGGCCTCGCAGCGGCCGGCGGGGGCCCGGGTGCCGGAATGCCGGGCGTTCTCTTTCTCTCCACCTGAGTCGCCTCCAGAGCAGCCTCGGGAGGGAGACCAGGCGCCGGGCGGGCGAGCCCGTGAGCTCCGGGCGGTGTCCGCGCCGCTTGCCCGGCCGGAGGGACGCCGGGTCTCATTGCTCACACCGCGGCCCCGGGCTGCGGCTCCTGCGGGGGACCTCGGGGGGCCGCGTTGCCGAAGATGCAAATGCCCAGTATTGTTACCTGGCTTCCGGTGAGCCCGGGATTTTCAGGGTCGCGAGCCCACCTCGGGCCTTGGACCCGCGCCCCTCGGAGGTGCGCCCGGCCCGCCCAGGACCCACCCCGGTGCTGCGGTCTGCGCCCTGCTTAGAAAAATTGCCGTGTGGGGATCTGGGCTTTGTGAGTGAGTTAGTCTCCGTTCGACGTACTTAGTAATTTGCTTTGGAGCACAAATTGGTGTAAGATGGTAATTATTTCGGTCGGAAGCCCTGGCTTGGCTTGGCCGGGCTTCCTCGGCGCCCGGGCACTTGGGCGTGGGCGTTACCTGGCGTGGGCCTAGCGGTGGGGTCCTGCGGGCGGCCTGGGGGCCTTTTTCTAAGGTCCGGCGCTTTCTGCCCGCGCGCTCTCGTTTTAGCTGTCTTAATTTCGAGGCCGAGCCTCTGGGGAGGGGGCTTGCACTGACCCGCTTGGTGGCGGTGCCCTCCTGGACCCCGGTTTACCCGTTTAAAGACCTCAGAGCCGGGACCCATCTGCCTGGCCTTCCACAACAGGCCTGCCCAAGTTAGTGAAGACGCCTGGAAAGGCCCAGAGCTGCCCCAGTTAAACTTGGCCGGTGGAGTGTGGTCTGCGCATAATTTGGGGGGTGGGAGGAGGGTCTGGAAAAGGAGCTCTTTTGGGCGGGGGGAGGTTCGTCATTGGCGGTTGCATTTTCATAATTTGCAGGCTTCAATTGGGGGCATTTAAATGGCTTATCCTTTGGTGAAGCTTGCCTTCTACATGGAAGTTACTCGCTGTTTGTGTTCTGTAAGCTCCCTCATGCGGTCAGCCCCCAATAGACAGAGACACGAAAAAGCGGCTCATGTTAAACCCGGAATAGCCTTTGCTGTCTCAGGGTTTCTGATCCCATGCTTTTTGAGTGATGGGGCCTCCAAACTGCAGCTTTTCAGCCCTCGGATGGTGGTGATGCTTATCCGGGGGTGGCCGTGTGTGTCGCTGGACTAGGTTACCGCCTGCAGTTCCCCAAAGAAGGAAACCCCCCGTCCCCCCTCCCCCATACTTGGTGGCTTTGTGTTTTCATCTTGGCCAAGGAGATGATATGGCAGAGCTATTGGTGGCTCTTTGCTCTAAGCCTCAAACCCAGTGTTTCTTGGAAACTTCAGGAGAGCGGCGATAAGTGTCCTATAAATATCACTAACTCAAAGGTGAGATGCTTGTGAAGCTGGGCCTGGGATCCAGAGAACTTCTCAGGCCGGGAGGGGCGCTGTGGTTATTTTGATGAAATCCAAACCACTTTTGAGTGCCCGCCAGTCGTTAGATCCTGAAAGACGAGACTCCAGCTGCCCTGCTGTGCGGGTATTTTTCACTCTTGGGGACATTTATTTGTCTGATCGAGTTTTCTGGCCCAGGTTTCTGTATCGGCGAAGGTTTTCACACCAGCATCTTGTATTGGAAGAGCCTAGTAAACAGGCTGGGCCCAGGCTGACTCATCAGCTTGCATCTTCAGAGTCTGCTATTCCCAGCAACCTTGTTTCTTGCGTGGCCCACTTGGAGATAGGGTTTCTCTGCTTGAGGCAGCCCACTTAGGGTCCTGCATTGCCCATTGAAAAGCGTTTTGTCCTTTAACTGGAAGGCTTTCCTGCCCTGCCTGAGCCAGGCAGGTGGTGGCATGTACTGGGCAGCAAGGTCAGCGTCAGCATCACCCACCAGGAAGAGGTTCACTGCTTGCACTTGGGTGGAGCAGGCTGGACCTCGGCGGGAGTGGCAGTAGCTGATTTTTGTGACTGAGAAGATGGTCGAACCCCTGCTCTTTGCAAAGCGATTGACTCTCTTTGGTCTGAGGTTCTCATTAGGCATGTGTGTCCCTCCCTCTGTGGTGCAGGAGGAGCTGGTTGCATCGCAGGCTTGCAGGGTTGCATCTCGACCTGGAAGTGGTGCCACCCGTGCTGCCAAATGTGGGTTCTTCCGATGAGCTGCCTCCCTCCCCTCCCTTCTCCTTGCACGGTGTTCCCTGGAGTGGGGAATGGGGTTTCCCTGGGGTTCCTGGGTGCAGCCCCAACCCCGTTCCCCTCCTGGCTAACTAAATCTCATCTCACCTGTGTGAAGGCTGGCACCCCTCACCCCCGCCACCAAGGCCTGGTCTTTTCATTCCCAGGGCTTCCTCCACGGGCTACACGGGACCCACCACAGGTACAGATGTGGATCCGGCTCATGTTCATAGGCTGCTTCTCCTTCCGGGCGGGCTGGGGTCTCCTGGCTGCAGTCTTCATGCCCCACCCCTGATCCGCAGCACCCACCTGGGTCCCTGGGAACAGCAGGCTGCCCCAGGCCATGAGAGCTGGTACTTCTGTGTGGGGACAGTTGGGGGCTCCCAGGCCCCAGGCCTGTCTTGAGGTTCCCAGGGGGACACCTTGGTGAGGTTCACAAGTGACGCCCTGTCAATCTGCACCCCCACTCCTCATGGGCACATCTGATGGATTTGGGGATGTGAGGCCGCCCCTGCTGGCCCTCATTAGGGGATGGTGAGGGCCAGGGCGGAGTCTAGTGGGGGGCACCCCCGTTTGGGTGAGAATTCAGCTCCGGAGGCCCTTCTGCCAGCATTTCCCTCCCCCGCCGCCGCCAGCTGGGAGGAAGCCCAGGATAACTGGGCGCCGCTGGCAGCTGCTGCATGATGGGCAGCGGCCCGTCAGGGCGAGCCTGAGCAAACCCCGGGTTTGCAAGTGCAGAGCCGGCAATCGGACAAGCCTGGCTCTTGTCAGTTTTAAAAATAGAAGTGTGGGAACCCCGGCAGGCTCCCTGGGAAGGTAATTGGGCTGGTGCGCAGTGAGCAGGCCTGGCCGAGAGGCCTCTGCCTCTGCCAGCAGGTGATTAAATCCTCTTTCCTGCTGCCTCTTCCCCGAGGGGGCCCAGGTCGCTCCCTCTGAGGGGCTCTTTGTTACTGACCCCCTCCCCCAGCCCAGATCCCTTTCTCTTCCCACACGTTCTGCCCATTTTCGACCCCCTCTGGGGTTCGGGCCTCCAGAAAGCTTCCCCACCCCACCCGCTGGGCTTGGCCTTCCTGCCTGAGCCTGGAGGGGAATCTCACCCCTTCTCCCGAAAGGGTCTCTGAGGAATAACCCATCTGGCGATGCTGTCTCGTCTGTTTCTCCCGCCTCCGCTGCCCTCCCCGAAGCGCGCTTTGGCTAATGGAGAAGAGAAACTGAGCCCATCTAAGCGCTCTTGGGACACTGTCTTAAGTAGTTGAACCACGGCATGGGCCTGCCGGGGCCCAGAGCTTTTCCCGGTCGGACCAAGGCGGGAGGGTGGGGGTGTCCCCCGTTCCTGCTGGGGAGAGAGCTAGCCACCCTCGCCCCAAAGAGAAGTGATGACGGGAGAGAAGAGGACGCCAGCCCCGTTGAATGGTGTCTCATCGCAGTCACCGTTTTTAGGTTGTTCCAATGAAGACGGAGATCCCAGGACGGGGAGGCCCCGACCCCACCGCTGACCCGGTAGAATGGGATTCGATGGGGGCACGACCCTGAGGACCCGGGGGGCCCCCCCGGCCCCCTCCTGCCCCTGGGCTCTGGGACTGGTTTGGAAATCCCTCCGGGTCCTAAAGGAACAATTGTCATCCTGGCAACCGAGCTCCAGTTCTTTTTGTGTTGTTGTCAGCATAAACCAGAAATCCTGCTTGGAGGAAAAGTATATTTTAAGAAGCAGAAGCTTTTTAAAAGCTTACTGAATTGCAGATGCTGCTGTGTGTGTGCACGCGCGTGCGTGGGTGCATATGTGCGTGTGTGTATGTGTGTGTTGGGGGTGCTCCTGGGGGCAGCTGACAAAGGCCTAGAGGATGGGGTCTCCCAAGTGGTTACTTTATGTAAATAGGATGAATGGGACCCCCGGGGGTGTCTGGGGGCCCGGCCACCCTGCCGCCCAGGCCCCTGTGAGGCAGCTCCCTGGGTTCCCTTGAGCCCCCTGCTGGGCAGCCCCGGGCCCCTTTTCTAGCCTCAGAGGTGCAGCCGCGGGCGGGGTCCTCTGCTCCAAGGCCTTTCTGAAGGAGCTGTGGCGGAGAAGGTCGGGACAGCTGGCTGTCCTCCGCGAGATGCCCTGGTTGTGTGGTCTGTGGCACCAAGGCTGTCCTTAGAACATCCAGGCTGTGGCCAGCTTTCTGGAGCTTTCCATTCTCTGGAGCAAACCAGTGGCTGGGCTGCGGGGTGGAGATGAGGGTGTCTCTTCTTTTTCTTTTCTAAACAAAGGCCGAAAGGCCCCGGGCGGGGCAGAGCCTGAGGTGGCTGCCAGCGCAAGTCACCTGGGCTTCACTGGACTTAGCCCTGCGGGCAAGTGGAGGCAGGTGCCACTTGCCGAGCGGCACAACCCTCACTTTGGCCTCAGGGTCATTGACTTTCTCCTGGGGATCAGTCGGGCTGGTGTGAGGGGCTCACTCTCAGAACGCCTGCTGAAAGCAGAGAGTGACCTTGTTAGCAGCCAGCCTGGAAGCTTGCGGCCTGGAGGGAGCCTCGCACTATCCTGGTGGAGCTGGGTCTTCCGCCAGGGCCATGGGCTCCATGCTGTGAACTCACGCTGCTGGGGAGCTGTGCACGCCGCCCGGCCACTTGAAAAGAAAAGAAAGGCAGTGGGAGTGAGGGGGCGAGTCATCCAACCGACTCTTAGAATAGGAAAGAGAAGCCGCGGCGGTGCTGATCCCCGGCCCGGGCGCTTGGGAGCGAGTGTTAGAACCCATCAGTGCCGCTGACACGAAGGGCCTCCAGGAGGCGAGCGAGGAGGTGGCCTCCGTCAACGACTACCTGTATTTTAACCGATGCCTGACCAGGGCCCCCGGCCCTTCCCTCTTTCAGGTGTCCGTCGAGACCGGGCTCCTGGTCACCTGGAGCCCTGCAAGCGCTGTGCCTGAAGGGAGGGGCTGGCCGGCTTGGGGACCCCACAGAATTTCCTCTGAAAGGAGGGAGTCGCCGGGCCCCCGCAGGGGCTCCTGGGGACACCTTGCTTTTCATGACCTGGCTCTTTACCCGGAGTGCTTGGAGGGCAGGTCGTGCTGAGCTCAGTGTTGTTTTCAGGAATGCCCCTGAGTCACTCCTGCTGCCTGTCCCACCCGTTCCCGAGGCCAGCAGGCTGCGTGTGCTCCTTGGCCTGTTGACCTCCTGCTCTTGCTGCCTGCCCCCCACATCCCATCACCGCCAAGCCTCCGTGGTCCCTGGTGGCTCAGCGCGTTAAGGATCTGTGGCCTTGCTCATGCTCTGGCTCCGGTTCAACTCTGGGCCCAGGAACTTCTGCCTGCCACGGGGGCGAGGCCAAAGAAAAATCACCAAGCCTAAATGATTCTCCCTTGAAAATGGGCCACACAGCTTCCACCCTCTCCACTTCTGGTGGCTAGCGATCCCCCTGAGAGCATCGTGGCCGCTCTGCTCCTGGAGCTCCCGTGTAGGAGTGGGATTCTGTGACATGCTCACGAGCCCCTGCTGCCGCCCTCTGTCCCCTCGAGTTAGGCCCCCCCTTTATTAAACTTCTCCCGGTCCCTGTTCTTCCCCTTCAGAGTACCCGGATTTTCAATTCCACTTCTTTTTTTTGGTGTAATTCTGCATCTTCCCCTCAGAAGGTAAATAGCATGGGGGGGGGGTTCTCTCGTGTCATCGGATCTGACACACAGAGGATGCTTGGTGAATACTTGTCCGCGAGTGGACTTTAATTAGATGCAGATTAATGTCGCAGTGAATGCTGGGAGCGCGAGAGTCGGCAGTCGTGGACTGTTGTGGTTTAACGTTGGCTGGAAGTGCGTTGGCTCCTTACCTGCGGTTGTCAGGCTTGGCACTCTTGGCACTGGAGCTGGGCACGTCTCTGCCGTGGGACTCCTGGGCGCTGCAGGAAGTGGGGCAGCACTTCTGGCCTCGGCCCCCTGGGTGCCAGCAGCTGCCCCCAGCTGTGACCACCAACATGTCCAGGGTCCCCCGCAGGCCAGGTCACCCCTAGCTGAGAACCACTGTCTACACCAGGGGTCCCCTCCCTGAGATGCCCGCCTGGGCACATGTTCACCGTGGGCTCCCCTCCCAAGTGCTGGGGCCAGCCCTGCGGGCAGAGGCGTGAGGCCCCGTCCAGCCAAGCCCACCCTAGGCACAGTGGACTGGGAGTGCGGCCCCGCCTTGCAGGTGGGAAGTGTTTCCACAGCCTAAGGGAAGCCTGGGGGCCTGTTGTGCTCTCACAGAGGAGGTGGCTTCAGGAAGAAACTGGCTCTTTATAGTTTCTGATTCTCCAGCAGGCTGGGAAGCAGGTGCAGGTGGGGGGGGTGGGCAGGTGCATCCCAGCCCTCGAAGAGCCCCTGCGGTGGAAGCAGAGGCGGCCTGGGCTAAGGAACTCTGCACCCAACCCCCACTGCTGCCTGTCTCCGTCCCCATCCGGGAGGCTGTGTGGTTCTGGACTGATCCTTAGGCGCTTCCCAGAAGGCCGGAGCCCATTCTTTTCCCACCCAGAGCCCATTCTCCAAGGCCAGGGGATCTGCATTTCGGCCGGCTCCCGGGTGCTCTCTCTGATGGCTGCGTTTGAGAACGGGCCAGGCCCTGTCCTTGTGGGATTCAGCCTCTTTTCCAGAATGCACTCTGAGACTTTGACCCATCACGATGACACTGACCAAGGCCCTGGATTCTGGTCTGTAAAACCATGGGCTGCCCCAGGAAGTGACCTTAGACCAGGGGTTGGCAAACGTTCTGGGGAGGCAGAGAGTGAAGCCTCCAGAGTTTCTTTACAAAACACACCAAGGACCACGTGATCAGGCCGCCCTGTCCTGGCGTGGATCCAAAAGAGGGGGTCTTGAGCACCCGTGTGTACGTGCACACGGCAGCCGTCACGGTAACCAAGAGCGGGCACTGGCCCGGTGTCCACCCGCGGCTGGCTGGACGGGCACGCCGCGGTCTCCTCAGGCAGCGGTCTGCTGGTTTGCTGTAAAGGGAGTGAGGTTTGGTGTGTGTTCCAACGTGGAAGGACCGTGAGAACATGGGATTAAACAAGCCAGTTACCCAAGGACACATATCCTATGATGCCACTTATGTGAGGTTCCTGGAGCAGGCGAATCCACGGGGAGCAGGGTGGGAGGGGCTGAGGGCAGGGTGGGTACAGAGTTCCTGCTGGGGCTGCTGGGGATGAGGACGGGCCCGATGGCTACACGGCACGGGGCGGGTGGGTTATGATGCCTTCGAATCACACCCTTGCAGTGAATGGCTAAAGTGACAACGTTAGCTGAATTTAACTACAGTAAAAAAAAAAGCGGGGGGGGGGGGTTAAAAAGAAGGCGGCTCTTGAGCAGCAGCATCAGACCGCACTTTAGACCAGCGCTCTGTGCATTCCAAGCTCGGGGTGGGTTCGGGAATGCTCGGTCCAGCTGGAGGGATGGGCTTCCCAGAGGAGGGGGCTAGGTCCTGTAGATGGTTGCTTCATTCCAGCTTTTCGCCAAACCTAAGCGTCCCTTCCCGCAGCCCCAGAGCAGGGAGTCAGCCTCCTCTGAGGCCCCAGAGCTCCCATGCGCTCAGGGCCCCTGGGGGGTTCAGGCAGCGCTCGGGAGCTCTGTCCTCCTCACCAGTAATGACCCCACAGCCCGCAGCTGTGTGAATAACCTTGGCACTGAAGCCCTGCAGACATGGCAAGGCCCAGAATGTAATTATATGATGTTGCTGGGAGCTCGGTGTGTGCGTGTGTGTGTGCGTGTGCATGCGCGCGTGCGTGCCCATGTCCACAGGTGCATGTGGACGTGCATTTTAGTCATTTTCTCAGCCACGTGGAGCTGGGGATCTCCTGGCTCCGGCGCCTTGCGTTAGTGGCCAGGGGACCGCTGCACGTTCCTCACGGCTCTGCCCTCTTCCAGGGAGCGCATGGAGCTTCTGGAAGAAGCCAAGAAGATGGAGATGGCCAAGTTCCGCTACGTGCTGCCCGTGTACGGCATCTGCCAGGAGCCGGTGGGCCTGGTCATGGAGTACATGGAGACGGGCTCCCTGGAGAGGCTGCTGGCCTCCGAGCCGCTGCCCTGGGACCTGCGCTTCCGCATCATCCACGAGACGGCGGTGGGCATGAACTTCCTGCACTGCATGGCCCCGCCTCTCCTCCACCTGGACCTCAAGCCCGCCAACATCCTGCTGGACGCCCACTACCACGTCAAGGTAGGGACGCACGGCGCCCGAGCGGGGACCAGGGCCCCGGAGGGCTGGCCGCGCAGGGGTCGGGCTGGGCTGGAACCTTGGAGCCAGCGGGAGGGTGGATGAGGAGGTGGTCCTGCTTGCGGGCAAGAACTGGAAGCAGAGGCCTCTCTCAGCATCAGGACGCCCCGTCTTGCCGCGTGTGGCTGGTATAAACGCCACAGAGTGTGGGGCTGGAAAACGGATGCTGACGAACAGGGGGCCCTCCCCCACATCCCGGTTCAGGGCACCCTGCGGGTTGGTGGGCTCTGGAGTCAGGCCATGGTTCCCCTCCGTGGCTCCGGGGGTTGGGCTGGTGGGAATCTGGGGTGCTCTGAAATGGGGGGTGTCGGGGAGGGAGGGTCTCGGGGCTCCTGCTCTTCTCCTCTGCCCTTTTTTGATGAGTTTATAAAGCAGAAAAGTCTGAGTGATGACATAGCCAAAAGTCAGGTGCCGGCCACTCGGAGTTGGGCATCGTCAGTGCTGTCAGCTTGGCGTTTCTCTCCCCCAGGGGCTGTGGTGTCAGCCTGGTGGGGTGGGGGCTGTCTCTGAGTGTCCCACACGGCGACATGGGTTCTAGGCTGGCCCACCTGATGTGGTCGCCGTGTCCCTCAGGAGGGCGGATCGGTGGCAAGGGCCCTCACGCTGTGGCCTCGGGAGGAGGGGGACCTGAGTTGTTTCTAGCCCTGGGCCTGGGGGCCTCACTCGGCTGCTCCCCGCCTCTGTGGCAGGCACAGTGCTCTGGCTGAGCCAGCTCGTGGCCGGTGGGGGAGTCAGTGTTCCCGTCAGACACTAGTTACAGGGTGTCCTTAAGGAGATGTCGCTCAGGAGTTAGATTTGAGCCAGAGGCTGGAGGTCCCCTCCTGCTAAAGGGACGCAGGGAGCTGAGAAAACAAACAGCCAGTCGATGGTTCCAGTCCGCCCAAGTTCTAGCATCTCCAGAATCCTGTTGCCTTCTGGTTGGGGTGCTGGCCTCACCTGTGCCCCCCCACCCCAACAGTTGTGACTAGGGGTGCAGAGTCCCTGGGCATCAAGTGCAGCGTGAATCCTTCGACCCCCATCTAGAATGAGCGCGGAAACGGGGGGCGAGGACGGCTGCCCTGCGTGGGACGGAGCTACCTGTCTGTGTGGACGGTGGCTCCTGCTAAGCTGGGGCTCAGAGGGAGTAAATCCAGGGCCACTGTCATCCAGCTGTACATCATCGAGCAGAGGTGACAACGAGATTCTGTGGCCCTTGGTCCCCCGCCCCCGCCCCAACCTGCTGCCGTTCGTGAGATGCTCGCAGACATGGCGTGTGACACGCAGTGGGTGGCAGGCAGCCCTTGGCAGTTGGAGTCACCGGGACTCAGCTCAGGGTGGGGGTGTCACTGGGTGGGACAGGTCTTCAGGGAGGACCAGGCTTTTCCGCCGTCAGGAGCTGGGGGCACACACAGCACACAGAAGAGCCTTGAGGTGGATGAAACGGCCCCACAGAAGTCCCGGAAGATGCTGTGGGCTTTAGGCCAGGGGAGGCAGGGTGTGGGAAGGCCTGCACGAACCTTTAAGGATGCCAAGGCGCCCTGTAATAGCCACGCTTTCTGAGGGGCTGCTGATCCCTCCGGGTCCGTGGACAGGTGTGTCCGCAGCCACGCGCCTTTGCACTGTCTTGTTGGCACCAAGGACCATGGTTGGCCCGGCTGGGCTCATATCTCTGCACACTGTCCCTGCGGCCCGCCTGGCAGTCATGTGGGATGTTTGGGGTGTGAGGCTGTCGCTTTGCGGGCTGCTGTGGCTCTTCCTTCCAGGCGTCCCCTGGGGAGCCCAGCCCTCCCCCACTCTGCCCTGGCGGGGCGGGTGGCGGCCTGTTGTTCTGGGGCTTGGTGCCCGGCCGGCGGGAGGCCTGGGCCCTGGGTGTTGGGAGTGGCCAGTGCAGAGTCCTCCTGTCCATGCCGGGATGTGGAGCTTCGTCCGCAGTGGCCCCCGGGCCGGGTGCACAGTAGGGCCCAGCCATGCCCAGGAGGGCAGTGAGTGCTGTCGGCTTTCCCCGTGAGTCGTTTCTGCGGCGGCTTCTGGGGATCCTCAGCCTGGGCACCTTCTTCCACCGCCTGTCAACACCTGACTTGGCAGACCTGGCGCTTCGTGACAGTTTTAGGAAGGGGGTGAGCATTCTTTAGGAACCAAGTGGGCCCTGGGGTGGCTGCGAACAGTCTCCAGGGGCAGGAAGGGAGGTGGTGCTGCGGCTTCGAGGGGCCAGCCCTGCTTTCCGAGAGTCCGGAAAGGTCGGGAATGTGCTCGGCTGTGGCTCCCGTCTTTATTTGAAAAGTTGTTTTACTGAGGGGAGTTCCCTTTGTGGTTCAGCAGTAATGAACCCAACCACGATCCACGAGGATGCAGGTTTGATCCCTGGCCTCACTCAGTGGGTTAAGGGTCCGGTGTTGCCGTGAGCTGTGGTGTAGGTCGCGGTCATGGCTGGGATCTGGTAGGCTGGTAGCTGCAGCTCCGTTTTGACCCTTAGCCTGGGAAGCTCCATTTGCCACAGGTGCGTCCCTAAAAAAAAAAAAAGGGTAAAATTTATTTTAATGAAGTAGAATTGGTTTATAATGCTGGGTTAATTTCTGCCACACGTCGGAGTGATTCGGATACATGCCTACGTATGTATGGATTCTGCTTCAGATCCTTTTCCCTTATGGTTGACCACAGGATAGTGAATCACAGTGGGCCCTGGTGTGCACGCATTCTCATTGTAAGAGCTCACATCTGCTAATCCCAGACTCCCAGCCCATCCCCCACCTCCCTCCCCTTTGGCGACCACAGTCTCTTCTCTCTGTATGACTCCCGCTGCCATGCTCAGCCCTAAACAAGCAGAAAGTGTATTTACATGATGCGTGTCTTTCCTCTTCAGGAACAGCTGCTTGGCTGCGGTTCTAAGTGGGCCACTGATTTCTGGGCAGGTTTTAGTGGGTGGTTATTTGGAGCAATAAAGTTTTCACCTGAAACCCTTTTTTTTTTTTGTCTTTTTAGGGCCACACCTGCAGCATATGAAGGTTCCCAAGCTAGGGGTGGATTTGGAGCTGGAGTCGATGGCCTAAGCCTCAGCCACAGCAACGCCAGATCTGAGCCACATCTGTGGCCAACACCACAGCTCACAGCAACGCCAGACCCTTCAGCCACTGAGCGAGGCCGGGGATCAAACCCGCATCCTCACGGCTCCTAGTCGGGTTTGTTTCCGCTGAGCCACGATGGGAACTTCTTCATCTGGAATCTTGAATGAGGACCGAAGTTGTCACTTTACCCGCCTCCCTTGGTCCCTGGAGACTACATTTTTGTCCATAGATGGGGTGATTTTCACAGCAGCCGTCTGTTTTGCAAAGTGTGTTAAAGACACAACATGAAATGAATACTTGCTGTTAATATGAAGTATACTAAGCATCACTGGTAAAATACTAATTTTCATATCAGTGATAAACCGACTTCAAGTTGGTAATGAAATAACTCTACTTAAAGTCTCAAGCTGTGTTGACGGCCTGCTTCACCCAGACCAGACTGTATTCTGAGGGGGGCCCAGGGCCCTGCTCTCGCTGGTCCAGCCCTGCCTGTGCCCTTTCTCAGTCTCTTGGTCTGGTCCGCTGCGCTAAGTGTGAGGGTTCCTTTGTGATTTACAGGCCGCTCGCTCTTCACAGGGCTCGCCACACTGTCCCACCGCCCAGGAACCCGGGGGCAGTTGGGCAGCCCCTCCCAGGGCAGGACAGGCCAGAACGGGCAGGTGGAGAAATCCTACAGGCCAGGGGTCGGTGGCCGTCAGAGAATTCTCGTCTCGGTTTATGCTTTGGTGCCAGAGCTTCGACATAGAGTTCATGCTGATTTTCTTTGCGCCAAGCATTATCTCGAAGCAGCTGGCTGTATCTGAAAACGACAGAAATGGAAAGAGAAGGCTGCCAATGCCGGGGGAGGGGCACTGGTGCCAAGGTCCCTGCATCCGAGTCCGTCTTCAGTTCTGAGTTAAAGCGTCCTGCCGCTGAGCTGGGTGCGGGAACTTTGCCCGCTCCGCTTCGAGCATTACCACCCTGGACCTGTAGGGTCGGGGTGATGGGTTTGTTCTGGGGAACCAGCGCCTCCTTTTCCAGAGGGGGAAGTTTCTTGAAGGCCAGAGAGCAGACAGCTGCGGGGGGCCCTGAAGTGGCCGGTCTGGCCTCTTGCACGTGGAGCCGCGCCCGTCCTGGCAAGGCCTGGCTGCAGAAAGGGGGAGGCTGGTCCGGTCTTGCAGGCTTTCCTCCCGTCACCCCCTGCAGGGGGGGTCAGAGATGCCCTCCAGGGAGTCCCGTCATCATTGTCCCTGTTCAGTGGTGATGACACCAGACCACTGGCTCACCTGTGGGCAGGGGAGCCCAGGATTAAAGGCCTGACTCAGTGCACTTCTGATCCCTCCAGAGGTGTGTTTGGGGAGGAGCCCAGAGTTAATTAGGAGGCTTAGAAAAATCCACAAGCCTGGAAGAAGATGATAAAGGGGCTGTTTTCCACGTGGATCCTGAGTCCCTTAATGCCGTGAATGTGGCTAATCCCACACACAGAGGGTGGCGAGCTTCGCTGCCTCCGCCTCCCAAGGCTGGATTCGCACCCCGGGGGCGGGGAGCTGGCGCCCCCATGTCTGCCGGCTTTGACTTCCCGGCTGCGGGTTACCCTGAGCCTTCGGGCCACCTTTGCCTGAGGGGGCGGAGATATGTGGGGCACCCCGCCACCCCGGGTTGGGTCCAGGTGCTCCCTGGGGTCCAGCTGCCCCCTTGACCGTGGGCCCGTGGGGGAGGGGACGTGCATCAGACCTCTTATTGGGATGCTGTGTGTTTGGAGGCAGCAGGCGTCTGCTCCCAGAATGTTCCAGGTGGAGGACCAAGCCCCCCCCCGCCCTCCGCCCCAGGCTGGCGGTGTGCGTTTTGCTCACATTAAAGGGCTGCTGAAGGCGTGCTTCCCTTTAAAGAACATGCTGCCGCTTGCCCGCCTCCCCAGCTGCGCGGTGGCATGACTGGTTTGCCCAAACCCTGAAAACCTAGCACGGCTCCCTCCCTTCGTGCGTGTGGCCCAGGCTGTCAGACTAACGCCCCAAGGACAGACGCGGGACTGACATCCTCAGCTCAGAAGGAAGCGAATTCCTTCCTTGAGTGTCATCTTTTCCGCCGGCCATGAAGTGCTTACTGGCGTCAGAGCTGGTTCTTCCCGAGCCGGCCGTGCCTCCCTGCCACCTGGGAGCGCAGGGCTGCTCCTTCCGATCGTGCCCATCTGGCCCGCGAGGGAGGTTGGGATAGGATGAGCCGCCCTGGGAAGGCAGCCGGGGTGTGGGTGGGGGTGTCCCTGCCCTTCAAGCTGCCATCAAGCTTGACGAGCCCGTTCTCACTGCTCTTTCAGATTTCCGACTTCGGGCTGGCCAAGTGCAACGGGCTGTCCCACGCACACGACCTCAGCATGGACGGCCTGTTCGGCACCATCGCCTACCTCCCTCCGGAGCGCATCCGGGAGAAGAGCCGGCTCTTCGACACCAAGCACGACGTGTACAGGTGTGAGACAGGTGTGCGGGCCCCGGGAGCCTCGGGCTCCAGATGCTGCTTTTCCCAGCGGCTCCTGGGGAGAGGTTTGGTCCAAAGGAAGGGGCTTTTAGACCGTGGGTACAGGCTACCCTGGGACTTTCCTGCAGGAGACAGATCTCTGCTGTGAGTGCAGGGGCCGGGGATGGAGAATGTTAATGCTCAGAGCCAGTTAGAGCCAGTTATGCACCCAGAGAGGCCGCCCCCGCGCTGGGAAGGCTTTGCTGTGTTGAGGGAGTGTGGGCTTTATTGTGTGTCTGCTGGAAGAACCTCCTGCTTTAAGTGACCTGTGTGTCTGTCTGCATGTGGATTTGGGCCCCGAAGCCAGTCCCCTCTGGCCCTGAACTTACACTTCCTAATGTCACTTACCTGCAGCCCAGAGGGGCTGGGGCTGTTTGCAAGCTCACGAGGGGTTTCTGTGCTAGAGACCCTGGTGAGTCATTCAGTCCTTTTTCCAAGTTGCAAAGGTCTTCCTCATGCAGAGCGCAGACTCCTGGGAGAAGGGAGGAGGGAGGGCGGGGACGAGCACACCCTTAAGCCCCTCCTTGTGGCTCTTGTACCACACTGGGGGACGGTCACCCGAAGCCCCGCCTTGGTGTCATCGCCACGGCCTGGAGGCCTGGAGGCCTGGCCGACTGGTTTGACCACAGCCACCGTGCACGTGCTTGGCTGCACGTCTGCTGGCGAGTGGCGAGTGGCGCTGTGGGTGCTGGTCACAGCTCAGAGGGCTCGGGGGGGATTAAGAGTCTCTGTTTATTTCAGACTTGAGAGTTTCAACCTAGAACTTGCAGATTTCTGTTCATTTTCAGTAGGGACTTCCTGCATCTCTATAATCCGCCACTATCAGCCCAGTGCAGGCTGGTAGCTCAACCTTCGGACTTCGGGTTTGGTTTGGTTTTAATTTACCAGAGAGCTGGTTCTGAGACGCGAGTCCGCCTTCTGCCCAGGTCATCAGCCTCTTGAAGAAAGCAGTCTTTTCTCTCCAACACTTGTCTCCAGGATTGGCTTTCAAGCGGTGGGCAGCTGAGCCTGAGTTCAGTAACAAAGATATTCATATAATTGTATTAAAATATTTGAAAAAAATTTACCAGGTTGAGCTCTTTTGGGGTGTATCCAGAGCAATCTTATATATAATTTCCAACAATGAAAATGGCTCTGGGGGAGCTCCCGTCGTGGTTCAGCGGTTAGCGAACCTCACTAGCATCCATGAGGACTTGGCTTTGATTCCTGGCCTTGCCTAGTGGGTTGAGGATCCGGCGTTGCTGTGGCTGGGGTGTAGGCTGGCGGCTACAGCTCTAGTTAGGCCCCTAGCCTGGGAACCTCCATATGCTGTGGGTGTGGGCCTAAAAAGACAAAAAGACCAAAAAATAAAATTAAAAAAATTTTAAAAGGCTCTGGGGGAGTTCCCGTGGCGGCTTAGTGGAAAGAAACCCGACTAGTATCTGTGAGGACTCGGGTTCCATCCCTGACCTTGCTCGGTGGGTTAGGGATCTGGTGTCGCTGTGTAGGTTGCGGATGAGGCTCGGGTCCTGAGTGGCTGTGGCAGTGGCTGTGGCTGTGGTGTAGGCTAGCAGCTGTGGCTCTAATTTGACCCCTAGCCTGGGAACTTCTATGTGCTGCAAGGGCGGCCCTAAAAAAAAGAAAAAGAAAGGAAGGAAGGAAGAAGAAAATGGCTCTGGGACGTCCAGCCAGCTGCCTCCCCTTCTTTTCCGTGTAAAGCTCTGGGTGACATCCCGGGGGCAGGTCCCCGAGGCAGGATTTTGATGCCCAGTGTTTGCAAGGAGAGCGTGTGTATGCAGCTGACACGGCTGTTCTCCCCGCAGGCTGCTGGTCCAGGTACAGGGTGGCCTTCGTTTTCTGGGCCCCTCCTGCTGTTTGCTCAGAAAGCTCTCTTGGCGCGGTTTTGTCTGTTGTTTGACATCTGAGCTTTCAATGTGCCTTGTTCCATAAGAAGAGTATTCGCCTGGGAGTTCCTATTAAGGACCCTACATTGTCCCCATGAGGACGTGGGTTCCATCCCTGGCCTTGCTGAGTGGGTTAAGAATCCAGCATTGCTCTAAGCTGCGGTGTAGGTCACAGATGTGACTCGGGTTTGGTGTTGCTGTGGCTGCAGTGTAGGCTGGCAGCTGCAGCTCTGATATATAAAATGAGCTCTGCTTGGACCCCTGGTCCAGGAACTTCCATATGCTGCAGGTGTGGCCGTAAAAGGAGGGGAATAAAAGTGTTTGCCTGTTTAAAAAATTCCTGAAAAGGCTCTCGGTGGCCCCTCCTCTGTAAGACTGTGGTGGTTTTCCTCCAGCTTGTTGCTGTGCATGAGAGCCTCTGGCTTTGGCTGAGGGTCCGACTCCGACACTGATGCCTCGTTTCCTTGCAGCTTCGCCATCGTGCTCTGGGGCGTGCTCACGCAGAAGAAGCCCTTTGCAGGTGAGTAGCCGTGCGGGGCCCGGCCGTCTCTCGGGGAGCAGAGGAGGGCGTGCTTTGTGGGCCTGTCCCTTGAGCAGTGTCTGCGAGTGGAACGGTCCCACGGTGGGGCTGCTCTGTCCTGCCCAGCAGGTCTACACGGAACCCAGGGCCCACATCACGCAGGCTTTTGCATAGGCCCACAGGCGCTCTTGCTGTATAGTCACGCACAGGGAAAGGCCCAGGTTCCCCGGGCGCTCGGGGTCTTGTTGGGTGCCAGCTCACTCTTCGGTGGGTGTATATGATACACTATTTCAAAGTTTCTCCCTTAACTGGTGGTAAGTGCTCTCAGAGTGTACCATCCTCACCACTGTCCATTTCCAGGACCTTCCGTCACCCCAGAAGGAAACACCCTGCTGCCGAGGCAGCCGTTCCAGACCCCCCAGCCCCCAGCCCCCGATGGCCGCTCGTCTCCTTTGTCTCTGTGGGTTTGTCAGTGTTGTTTCCAGCTAGCTCTTTAATTTGTAACTAATTATCTTTTTTTTTTTTTGCTTTTTAGGGCCACACCCATTGCATATGGAGATTCCCAGGCTAGGGGTCGAATCAGAGCTGTAGCCGCTGGCCTACACCACAGCCACTGCAACACCAGATCCGAGCCGTGTCTACGACCTACACCACTGCTCCCAGCAACCCTGGATCCTTAACACACTAAGCGAGGCCAGGGATCGAACCTGCATCCTCATGGATGCTAGTCAGATTCGTTTCTGCTGCGACACGATGGGAACTCCCAAATTTTCTAATTTTTAACAGTAAAGTACATCTAACATACAAATGACCATCCGAGTCCTTTTGAAGTGGGCAGTCCAGTCGTGTGGTGGACATGCCCGTGGTGGGGCAGCTGGTCTGCAGCCTGTGTGGGGGGGTGTTGGCACAGAGGCTGCCCGGGGTCGGGGTCCCCCCACCCCCCCGCCAGGCCGCCGCCCACTGATTTCTGTCCTTGAGGCCCCTGGACCTTGACTCGGTTGATTGGAAAAGTCGTGTCTTTTCCTTAATTGTGTGTAGGAGGACTTGCTTGTCCTCTGAAAGCATTGTCGAGCTACTCACTATTTTCTGGTTTCACCAAAAAGACCTAAAGATGCGGACCAGAGTTAGCATGTGGCCCCAGCTCAGCTGGTGGTGGCGCAGGGTGGCGGCCGTGCGGGGGCCAGGTCTGTACGCTGTGACCCTGTCCCCCTGCCGCCACCGCCTCCTCTGTGGAGGTCCGGGGTCTGGATCGTTTGTCGCAGGGCTGCATGCCGGCCTGACCACAGTCACCATCCGGTGGCAGCCCTGAGGTCCGGCACGTGGTGGGGACGTCGTGGCCCCCGTGCTTTATCCTTGATGGGGGGGTGTCCAGGTGCCCAGGAGGCAGCTTGGGAGCCTCTCGCGTCCGTCTGGCAGCGGGAAGCCCTGTCGGGTTTCGCAGGCTGGGTTATCACGGAAGCGCGGTGGTTATTGCACAAGGTTTAACGGGAAGGCAGAACGGAACGTCAGAGTCGAAGCCTGGCAGCTGCCAGGGACCCGGGGCCCATTTTCCACCCCCGCCGCCTCTCGGGAGACCCCTGCCCAGCCTGCGGGAACCAGGAGCTGGCTGCGCGGTGGGGTTTTAGGCCGCGTGAGAGTAGCCATCCACCGAGGGTTCCCTTGGGCCCTTTGTCCTGGAACCAGGGTGGCAAGGCTGAGGGTCCGTGCTTGCTTCTGGGGGTGGTGGTGGTGGGGGGGGCAGGTGGGCCCCACGTTACAGATGGCAGGGGGAGGGCCCCCGTCCACGCACCCCAGACTAAAAGGGACGGGGAGTCTGGCGTCGATGCCGTGGCTGGCTCCCCGTCTGGCCCACCGGGGTCCCGCCCTGTGGGCTAAAAAATGTGGGGAACACTTTTTCGTCCAGACTTGGGGGCTGGGCAATGTGACGCGTGACCAATAAGGGTCCCTCACTTGGTGGGCAGAGGCGCCTTTGGAGCCTGTCTCGCTCAGGGTTTTTCTGCTTTGAACTTGGCTTTCCTTTGAAGTCGATGCCCAGGGGATCTGCTCTGATACCCGGCAGTGACTTCATTTCGCAGATCACAGGTAGCTCCTAAAACCGGGAAGACAGGACAGATGTGCCCTGCAAGCTTAAGGATGAGCGCGGGGTCTGCGTCTGCAAGAGGGAGGCGTCTGCCGGGCGGGTGCCGCCGGGGCAGCAGGGGGTGCCCGGACGCACGCGCTCCCAGCCGCGCGGAGCTGCCCTGACCCGCGCGCCTTCCCTTCGCAGATGAGAAGAACATCCTGCACGTCATGGTGAAGGTGGTGAAGGGCCACCGCCCCGAGCTGCCGCCCATCTGCAGACCCCGGCCGCGCGCCTGCAGGAGCCTCCTGCGCCTCATGCAGCGGTGCTGGCACGGGGACCCCCGAGAACGGCCCAGCTTCCAAGGTGAGTGTCCCGGGGGCTGCGTGACGGTCGTGCCGTGACAGAGTCCATGGCCAGGACAGGGTCGCGGGCAGGGGAGGTTGGGAGGCTGTGCAGAGACAGGGGCACCAGGGCGAGCCCGGCACCCACAGGGGTGCTCGCCTGTGGCACCTGCCCGGGGCCTCCAGCACCCAGGGCCTGGGTGGGGCGGCTCCAGCTGGCCACCCCGCCTGCAGCTGCCGCCCCGAGAAGTGTCTTCTTGGTGTTTCAGGCTGAGATGCAGAGCGGTGTCTTTTAGGGACAATGTGACCGCTGGCCTGGGGCTCTCTTGGCCTTTCTCTTGGGGTCTTGTCCCCAGGAACAGCTGTGTCCTTTGGTTAGGAAAATGATCCTGATGCAGTTAATTGATCATTTTGTTGGAAACTTACATGGAGGAAACGATGAATGAGGTTGGGGCCCTCTTGCCGGGTGCCAGCAGCCCAGGCCATCGGGGTACGCGCTCTGGGGGCTGGCCAGCGGGGCTCCCCAGGGAAAGGCTTCTTGGGGACACAGGAATGCAGTGGCTCTTACTTGGAGTCTGGTGGGGGCCCCGGTTTGGCCCCGGGGTTGCTGGGAGCTCAGCGGGGAAGCCGCAAAGCTGACCGTCAGGAGCGGCGCCATCCAGGCCCGAGGTCGCCCGTTCAGGCGGAGCGTTTGTGTCCGTCAGTGCCCAGGGGACATGCCCTTCTGTGTTTTCTCCCCCAGAAATCACTTCCGAAACTGAGGACCTGTGCGAGAAGCCTGATGAGGAGGTCAGAGAGCCGGCTCGAGAGCCAGACGTGAGAAGCCCGCCCGAGGGGGAGGCCGAGGCCGAGGCCGAGGTAATGGGCCTTCCCTTGGCCTGGTGTCTGATGCTTTGGCTTTGAGCTCGAGCCTCTCCTTGCAGCAAACGCCCTGCTGGCCTGGACTGCTCGGCCCGGCTCTGAGGCTTGGGCCACCCCCTGTCCCCGTTCCAAGCTGGTCACCCTCGTGCTTGCTGCCCTGGTGAGCCGGCCATGGCGTCCTGGCTCAGGGCCGGAGGCAGGCCCAAGACGTGCTGGCCTGATTGGCTTCCTGCCCGATGGCACCTGTCCCCACCTCCCGTCCGGTTACGCAGGACAGTGCGGGCCTGAGCTTCACAGTGAAGAGCTGAGGGCTGGATGTGCCTTGAACCTTGGAGCCAGAGGCCAGGGCGGGGAGGGGTCTGGGCTCCCAGTGTCTTTTTACACCTTGAGGCTGGGGGTCCGGCCACTTTCTAACTGCTCGTAAATGTTTTACCCTGTGACTGCCACACAGGGTATGTAAGCTGTGATAAGAAGTTCTAAGCACACTAAGGAAATACCTTGATGGGAATAAGGGTTGCAAGTGGAGCCTGATAAACGAACTTTCTAAGGTGTTATCTGGCGTTGGGCCGCTCACGCAGGCCACGGTGGAAGGCGGGGACACAGTCACCGTTTCCCCGGTGTCCGCTGTCTGAGCATGAAGGGCGTGTGCCTGGGGTTGGAGGGCAGAGGGACGGGGGGAGGTGACCTGGCCCCTGATAAGGAAAAGGAAGGCCCCATGAGTGGGCGTGACTCAGGGCCTCAAGCCACCAGGTCAGAGCAGACCAGCCCTTCCTAGGACAAGGGGCTTTGGGGACAGATGGGCAGGAATCTGGAAGAATCGCCAGTCACCCTCAGACTCTGGTCCCTAGGACCTGCCGTTCTTGCAGCACTCCTTCCAAGCCCAATTAGGATGCGCTGGGGTGAGCGCTGGGCTGTCCCCGCCACTGCGCCCCCACCCCCTGTCCACACGCACCCCCACGCTACACGCCAACAGCTCCAAAGAAAGTGGCAGGTTGGGACCCCAGTCCTTTTGTCCCCTTCCTGTATGTCCTGTCAGCTCTGACCTGTTCTGGGTGGACTTGACCAGCCCATAACCCTGGGCCACACCACCAGGCAGCACTGCACTGGGAGCTTTGTCATTGTCGTGTGTGTGTGTGTGTGTGTGTGTGTGTGTGTGTGTGATTTCAATGTCCTCCTGTGGGTGGACCCAGCGCGGGGTCTCTGGACTCCCCAGAGTGGCATTGCGTGCACCTGCCGGGACCTCAGTGCCCTGCCTGGCTCCCAGGGGATCCACACGGCGTTGCCCCCGCCGCCGTCCCACCGGGTCACGGAGGGGGCCTCATCCTCCGCCTCCGTCCTCGTCTCCGCAGGCGCCCGTGCCCGCCCCGCTCAAGCGAGCCTCCGCCCCGACCTTCGACAACGACTACAGCCTCTCCGAGCTGCTGTCCCAGCTGGACTCGGGCGTCTCCCAGCCCCTCCAGGGCCCGGAGGACCTCAGCCGCAGCTCCTCCGAATCCAAGCTCCCGTCCGCCAGCAGCGGCAAGAGGCTCTCAGGCGTGTCCTCTGTCGATTCCGCCTTCTCCTCCAGAGGGTCGCTGTCCTTGTCCTTCGAGCGGGAGCCTTCCACCAGCGGTGAGCGGAAGCCCCCGCCCCTGGGAAGTAACCAGCTCAGCTGTGGGGCTGGTGGCTGGGGGGTGGCAGGGTGTGAGCAGCCGAAGAGGACCGGGCACCCAGTTTCTGGACCTGACAGTAGTTCTGTGTTTTCTCCAGCCCTTCCCCGATGGGGTTTGGGCGTCAGGACAAATCCAGAGATGCAGGCGGGTGACCAGGTGTCCTTTAAGTGTGAGGGGGCGGGCCATGCCCCGCTGCCGTGTGGGGGGACCTTACTGCACCAGCATCGCAGCCTGGGCTGACCTCGGGTTTGTAGGTCGAAGACCCCGCGGTGCATCTCGGGAGCCCCGTGGGTGTGCCAAGCCCTGCACCCCAACCCCTCCCTCCCGATGTCAGCCCTGCACCCCTTGCTCTGACGGTGCAGGGTAGACACCCCGTTCTGTCTTGTTTGTGGGCTCCTCCTGGACCATAGCCATGCACGTTGATGGGTGAGCTGTCCCTGGAGGTCGTGACCCTTTGGTCCTGTTGGAACATGTTGGGTTTTGTTCTCTGAGGGCGCTTCCCTGTCCCCGTCCTGTCTGGGTGCTGATCCCTGGGCATGGGGCTGGTGCTCGACCAGCTCCCTCACTGCCGCCTGCGAGGATAAGGTGCCAGGTTTCCTCCCCGTGAGGTGTTCACGCTCAGGGCTGTGGCGCAGGGGCGCCAGGGGATCGGGGGAGTGGGTGCAGACCCAGGAGGAAGGGGGCTTGCTTTTCCTGGGGTATCAGGGAATCCCTCCTGGAATGAGGGCTTTTCCTAGATGCCCAGGATCCCCCGGGATTTTTAGAGTGGGGTATTTAGGATGAAAGAGGGCATTTGGGGCTGAGGAAGTGCCTTACAAAGACACCGAGGGGGTCCAGGCCGGGCTGCACGGGAGGTAGGCAGCCAGCAATGACGTTGAAAAGAAAGAAGTACCGAACCCCCACCCCACCCCCTGCCCACCCCAAGGAAGATGTAGAACCTTCTCTCCCACTCGGAGGACCATGTGTAACTTCCTCATCTCCTTGGAGGAAGACGGGAACCTTCTCTCGGGGTCTAACGGCCTCCGGGCATCTTCCTGCTTCGGGAGGGCCCCTCACTGGCCCAGTTCAGAAGCTGGTGTCGATACGCCGAATCCCGATGGGGTTGCTTCCGTTCTCGATACAGCCCGGCCCCCCTCCTCCCACGCGGGCTGGACCCCTTGAGAAGGTTTCACAGGAGGGCGTCGTTTCGTGGCACTCGACCCCCGGTGGCGCGGGAGGCTTTGTGTGTTCAAGGAAACCCTCTCATCTTGAGTAACAGTCCTCCTGGCACGGCAGACTCTGTCCTTTGAAGGCTGTGCTAGAAACACTCTTTGTGGTGTTGCCGGGGGCAGGGGGGGGTGTAAGAGCCCATTTGGAGGCTGGTCTGGGAGCAGGTGCATGAGCACGAGGGGGCCGTGGTGCAGGAGCAGCCCGCTCTGCGGTGGGTCGGGGCTCCTGCCTGGTCTGTGCTCCCCGTCCCGCCCACTCCGTCCCTTCCCGTTCATGACCGCGGCGGTCTCTGAGCACCAGCGGGGCCGCACTTCCATCCTTTAATCCAACCACGACCTGCGGGATGGCTAGCGTGGTCTTCGACTTTGCAAATCGACAGGAGAGCATCTGGGGATGCTCACGGACCTGCCCAAGGTCGCCCCTCTAGGTCTCAGATTAAATCAACGTGCACCGCCTGGCACTTACGCTGTTTCGGGTCAAAGGCGGCCTGCAGGCCACGTTAGGACCCTGGGCGGGCGGCCTCGTCTGACCCCGCCTCTGCTCTCCCCGCAGAGCTCGGCACCTCCGACGTCCAGAAGAGGAAGCTCGTGGATGCCATCGTGAACGGGGACACCAGCAGGCTGATGAAGATCCTGCAGCCGCAGGACGTCGACCTGGTCCTGGACGGCGGCGCCAGCCTGCTGCACCTGGCCGTGGAGGCCGGGCAGGAGGACTGCGTCAAGTGGCTGCTGCTCAACAATGCCAACCCCAACCTGACCAACCGGAAGGGCTCCACCCCGCTCCACGTGGCTGTGGAGAAGCGCGTGCGGGGCGTCGTGGAGCTGCTGCTGGCCCGCAAGATCAGCGTCAATGCCACGGACGAGGACCAGTGGACGGCCCTGCACTTCGCCGCCCAGAACGGGGACGAGGGCAGCACGCGGCTGCTGCTGGAGAAGAACGCCTCTGTCCACGAGGCGGACTGCGAGGGCCGCACGCCCATGCACGTGGCCTGCCAGCACGGCCAGGAGGGCGTCGTGCGCATCCTGCTGCGCCGCGGCGTGGACGTGGGCCTGCCGGGGAAGGACGCCTGGGCACCGCTGCACTACGCCGCCTGGCAGGGCCACCTGCCCATTGTCAAGCTGCTGGCCAAGCAGCCCGGCGTGAGCGTCAACGCCCAGACGCTGGACGGGAGGACGCCCCTGCACCTGGCCGCCCAGCGCGGGCACTACCGCGTGGCCCGCGTCCTCATCGACCTGCACTCTGACGTCAACATGTGCAACCTGCTGGCGCAGACGCCCCTGCACGTGGCTGCGGAGACGGGCCACACGAGCACCGCCAGGCTGCTCCTGCACCGCGGCGCCCACCGGGAGGCGGTGACCGCGGAGGGCTGCACCGCCCTGCACCTGGCCTCCCGCAGCGGCCACCTGGCGACCGTCAAGCTGCTGCTGGAGGAGAAGGCCGACCTGCTGGCCCGGGGGCCCCGCAGCCAGACGGCGCTGCACCTGGCCGCGGCTGGCGGCCACTCGGAGGTGGTGGAGGAGCTGGTGTGCGCCGACGTGCTCGACCTGTCGGACGGGCAGGGGCTCAGCGCGCTGCACCTGGCCGCCCAGGGCCGGCACACCAAGACTGTGGAGACGCTGCTCAGACACGGGGCCCACGTCAACCTGCAGAGCCTCAAGTTCCAGGGCGGCCCCGGCCCCGCCGCCACGCTCCTGCGGCGGAGCAAGACCTAGCCTGCTGCCCCGGGAGATGGGGCCCGCGGGGTCCCTGTCCCAGCGCTGTGCTCCGCTCGCCGTGTGTGGCCGTCGAGAGGCAGGTGGCTGCTGACTCTGGATTCGCGCCAGCATCTGCTTGGGCGTCACCCTTGGGACGGCGTCGGTCTGGGTGGGCTCGCCCATCCGCCCGTCGGTGCACCGGTGTCGGAGGGGTGGGGGCTCGGAGGCATCTCGCCGCGCTTCTGGCTCGTGACACGGGCCCCTTGGTGACGAAACCGAGAGCCCACCGTCCTGGGCCGAGCTGCCGGCAACCGCCCGGAGCGCACCGTCTGGGGAGGCAGGTGTGGGAGGAGCTGTGTCTTTTCTCTCCATTTGCAGCGGCAGGCGGAGAGGCCTGTTCCAGAACGTTGTAGCGGAGTGCCTGTTTCATCGCGTGTCGTCTTAGACGGGCGCTGTCGACTGCTGCTTAGACGCAGTCAAACCATTCCCGTTGTTGGGTGGTCCGGTCCCGGAGTGACTGTAATGTGAGTGGTTGGTCTTTAAGCCACAACCCATCATCGGACCTGCTCTCTTCTAGCCGCACGCATTCGTCCGTCGGTCAGTCCTCGTGAGCGGCCACCCACGTGTGCTGACCCGCGGCCTCGTGCATTTCTCACTGTAGAAGACATCGAGCGCTGGCGTCAAATGTCGGCGTCCTGAAGGATGGGCTGACAACCTCAGTTTGGGACTCAGAACAGTGTTCCCTGCTTAGAAGGTCCCACCTTTCTCCTCATTTTCTTTCCAGATCTCGTTTTTGGCAAAGGGGGGTGGTTTGTGCTGAGTGATGCTGTTTTGGGGTCCCCCCGGGGGTTTCTGACCTGCTTTGCAAACAGCTACACTGTGCAGGGGCCTCGGCTTTGGGGGGGTGACCCCCGAGTCGGGTCCAGAAGACAGCCTCATGGTCTCGGACGTAGAAGCCCCGTTCTTTCATTGTCACCTGTGTCGCACATGCCACTGTTGGGGTGGGTTGGCCGCAGGCCCTCCCCTGTGTGCGGACGTGGCCGTCGGCCGGGCGTGTGAGTCAGAGATCGATGCTGATTGATGTACCGTATGTGTTCATATGATTCTGTGGACAGGACCGTTCTTTTCTATGACAGGAAATATCCAGACTGCTTAGAACTGGCTATGTTTTAATAGGCCTCGTGCTTTTAATATGTTACCCTATGGTGATATGCCGAACACGTGGAAGAAAAAGGTTTTCTTTGATATCAATAAAGCTGTTTTCTTCCTCCTCCTTCAAAGCTGGTGAGACTTTTTTTGTAACGGCCCTGCCCACGGCATGTAGAAGTTCCTGGGCTGGGGACTGAATCTGAGCCGCAGCTGTGGCAACGCCGGATCCTCTAACCCACTGTGCCAGGCTGGGGATCGAACCTGCGCCTCTGCAGTGACCCGAGCCACTGCAGTTGGATTCGTAACCCATTGCACCATGGTGGGGACTCCCCATGAGACTTTTGTCTTCATATAAATGAGCTTGAATACTCGGATTTCGCAAATCAGCATTTGAAGCAGTCGCATGTGGAGGGCAGTGCAGTGCCTTTCAGAAGGGCAGTCTGTGTGCCCTGGATTAACCTGTGATTTGGGGGACCTGGGCTTCTGCCTCCGTAGCCTGGATCCTTCCACATGTGTGGCCCAGCGGGAAACTGATCTGGTCTTGGTGGAAGAAGCTCCCAACACCAGCGTTTTTATTTCTTTTTAAGTGTGTATAATTTTTATTTTCATTTGTTTACATTTTGAAATATTTTTAAATTACAGAAAGGTTGTAAGAATAGTATGTGGAACTCTGGTGTACCTTTCGTAGATTCTGCATTTGTTCACATTTGATCTCATTTGCCTGGTCATTCCCTTTCTTTCTGATCTTCCCACTCATCCATCCCCCTAACCCACCCACCCATCAGTTCCCACCTCTCTGTTCACCCATCCCCTACCCATCCTCTAGACATCTCTTCATCCGACCGACCATCCATCCATCCACCCATCCACCCACCTGCCCATTCATCCATTCACCCATCCCTCTGTCCATCCATCCATCCATTCGTCCATCCATCCATCCATCCACCTGCCCATTCATCCATTCACCCATCCATTCACCCATCCACCCACCTGCCCATTCATCCATTCACCCATCCATCTGTCCATCCATCCACCTGCCCATTCATCCATTCACCCGTCCATCTGTCCATCCATCCATCCATTCGTCCATCCCTCTGTCCATCCATTCACCCATCCAGCCATCATCCATGTATCTGCCATCCATCCATTCGTCCAGCTGTCCGTCCATCCGTCCGTCCCCCCACCTTACCGTACCCATTCCCTAGACGTCTCTTCATCCATCCATCCCCCACTTATCATTTATCTGCCTCCTATTCATTAATCACTCCATCCACCTGTCCATCTGTCCATCCATCTGTCCGAGTAGGTTGCAGACTATGCCCTATGACCCCTAAAGAGTTCAGTGTGTATTTTCTAAAAAACAAGGACTCTCTCCTGTGTAGCCACAGTGTATTCGTTAAAATCAGGAAATTAATGTTGATAAAATGCTGTCATCGCTCTACACAATCCTTTTTATGGATTTACTCATTGTCCCCAAAATGTCCTTCATGGAAAAGTCACCCCCAGTCATAGCACCAGGACTCCGTTCTCTTCCCGGCCCGGGACCCTGCTGTGCTTGTGAGTTGAGATGCCTCAGGCTTCGGTCCTCGTTCCTCAGTCTTGTCCTTTATGACTTTTCCTTTAGGGGAAGTGCAGCCAGTCATCCTGTCGGCTGTCCACAGTCTAGGTTAATCTTTGTTCTCTTCTATGTTTAATTTAGGTTAAGCGTTTTTGGCAGAGGTACCACAGATGTGATATTGTGTATGCGGTAGAGCTACCTTTAATTTTTCATTTATATCATGATGGGATTGCAGATTCCTGTTTGATCAGTGGATTCCACTCCATTATTTATTCTGCTGTTCAGCTCATCCCTGATTGGCCTCTTCACACCAAGTATCCCTTTGACACATCCCCAATTGTTCTTTGAGCACTTCTTGAGTTTTAACACATCGAGATGGTCTAGGCTCATCTTGGACTTCCTTCTCCCTAGCCTCAAAAACAGCCCTTTCTTGGAGCTCCCACTGTGGTACAATGGGATTGGTGGCCTCTCTGGAGCACTGGGATACGGGTTCGATCCCTGGCCCGGCACAGTGGGTTAAGGATGTGGCACTGCTGCAGCTGCGGTGTAGGTTGCAGCTGTGGTTCAGATCTGATCCCTAGCCCGGGAACTCCATATGCTGGGGGGTGGCCAAAAAAGAAAAGAAACAGCCATTGCTCCAAGGAAACCAGTTTCCTTTAGTGAAAAGTGATCCTTAAAAACCAAGATCTGGGCATTAGATGTGCTCATTGTCCCTGGAGTGTCATGGCCTCAAGAAGACAGATCTGGGAAAACCATGTATGTGTAACTTACGTGTATTTACACACACATAGCTCTGTGTCTTATTGAGAACCACGGTTTCACGTCGGAGCCTTCAATTAGAGTCCAGCACCCCAGGGCTTATTCTGGTTTATCCTGCATCTGCTTCCTCTGACAATGAGAAGCTTGGTGCCCATCGTCCTCCACACGTGCTATTGGCTCCCTCCCCAGGTGTGTAGCATCTCTGCTGTGCTGGCGGCCCCCTCCGTCTCTGTCCTTCCGCGCAGCCTGAGCCAGCAGCGCCTTTCAGCCTGTGCCCAGCCGTGCGCCCGCGGACCTCCCTGGCCCGTCAAACGAGGGTTCTTTTTAAAATTCTCTTGTGCCAAGAATCAAGACCTCGCGACTTTTACTTCCTAAGCCTCTGCCATTTGGCCGAAGTTTCCTTCCCTCCCAGTGTGTGTGTCCATCACGCCCTCCCTGCCTCGAGGTCGTTTAGCAACATTACATTTTTCCTTCTTTGAATCCCAGAAAATGGAGGCCTTTCCCCCTTTTTTCTCTGATCCCTCTTTCATGCTTTTTCATTTAGGAGCATCTTCTGGTTTGAGGACTGCGTGAGCTTTTAGACTTTCTGCTTTAGCGGGGAAAAATGCCTTTTTATTCCTGGGAGGAATCTGAAGCCTTCAGATGCTCCGCTGTTGCCCTGGGGCTGAAGGTCCCTTGACACCCTCAGCTGGCCCCCATAGGGACGAGCCCTGGAGAACATCAGAGAGGTGGCCGGCCTGTCTTCAGCAGCTTTAATGAGATGGTAGGTTCTGTGAGAGAAGCGGTTCTTAGCAGAGCCAGGTGGGGTCCACGGCAGCGCCCTCCTGCACCAGCGTCCACATCCAGAGTTGACCCCGCTCACCGTAGTCCTTCCTCCAGCCTGGGGCGAGGTTGGAACCAGGGCTGATGCAGCTCCTCATATTCCCCTGCTCTTGCCAGCACATCAAGGGCGGGGACCAACCGGCAAATAGCAGAGGTCTCAACCCCGGCCTCAGAGATGTGGTCCCCTGGGCTCAGCTGCCTGTCCATCTCCGAGAGCAGAGAGGTCGGACACCTGACCCTGGAAGGCGTGTCCATGGCTTCAGGACTCCGTGTCCTACGGATCATAGGACATGGGGCAGATTCCTTCTGGCGGCCATGCAGCTCCTGGTGTCCCCCCGTGACGGCCTCCAGCACCCATGCCTGGGTCCCTGAGGGCTCCCTCGGGAAACAGTTTACCACCTGACTGCTCCCCGCCGCTGATCAGCCTTCTTCCAGGTCGTTGAGGCTGAGCCTTTGCTGGAGAAATTTCACGGTGTCCAGCTCTAGCTGCTTATTTCAGAAGCCTGGGCGTGATTAAGGCCTCCTGTTGACAGTGGGAGAAAGGAAGCGGGGTTTTGCAGAAGCTGGCATTCGGCAGAGTCCTTGCACCTAAGCTTACACCGGGGGTGCCCAGGTTCTCAAAAACTTTGGCTCTGAACCCTGGGCAAGTTTTCCTCCCATCCTCCCCTCCCCTCTGCCCCCTCTCCCCTCCCTCGCACCTCCCCTCCCTCCCTCCATCCTCCTCTCTCACCTCCTCCCTTTCTTTATAATTACCCTGTGTGTCTGTGGTCGGGGACGGTGGCTCCGATGGTGACTGTTGAGTGACGAGAGGCACTGGGTGAGCAGTGTTCCACACGGTGATGCTAGTCACTGCTTTGGGCCCCACTGGCCAAGGAAATGTGCTGCTTCGTGATTCCAGTGTCAGGAATGGCTGGATCCAGGCATTCACAGTGTCACCTTCCCCAGTGTTGGTTTCATGAGTGGGCAGACAAGCTGCTTGCAAAAAAAAAAAAAAAAAAGAAAAGAAAAGAAAAAAGTCCAAGCTTAAATAAGCTCAGCTTGAGGATCCCACTAGAAAGAGAGCTTCTCTCCTGCGATGGCTCCCCTTTCCCCAAACCTCAAATTAAACATCATTCATAGAAACGTAGCCGCGTTTCCCGTCCCCACACTTTCACAGCGCTGGGAGAGAGGACATCCTACAGTCGAAGCTGGCAGCATTCGGAGATGCTTTAGATGATGGTGCATTTTGAAATTCATGGCATCTCAGAATGGACATCACAGGCAGCCCTCTGCCTGGCTGTGCCCTTGCCTGTGGCCAGTTGTGGTAGCCAGGGGAGGAGAAGGTTCTGGTCGACAGGCTGGGTCAGGCGGGGTGCTCTCACACCTGAATGTGGGGCAAGTAGTTTCCTAAAGAAAAGTCAGAACGCTCCTGATGGAACAGGGGGACTAGAGGCTGGAGAGTGACAGCTGCAGGGAGTGCCGCACAGAGGCCCTCAGAACAGCTGGAACACCCGGGACCCAAGTTGTACGAAGAATGTGGGTCTGGGCGTCGTCTCAGGAATCGGACAGAGGCTCCCTGACCCAGGGGACCCTGGGAGAAGGGTGGGAGGGGTCCCAGAAGGACCACCGTCAGCCTGGCTGTTGGAGACATTGCCCACTGGCTTTGAAGCCACAGCAGGTGTGTCCGAAGAATCTTGGGGCTTCTCGATAAGATGCAGCACAGGTGCAGGAAGCCCTGCTCCCAGGCTCCGCGAAGCCCCCAAGGAGGGAGGAGGAAAGGCACCCCCAGTCACTGAGCTGCGCCTGGACGGGGAGGCGCAGAGCCGGACCCCCGCCTCGGAGAGTGGGGACGGGCAGCATTCCTGTGCCAAGCCGGACCTCAGGTTGAGCCCGACTGAAGCGGACGAAGCCATCAGAAAGGCTGTTGGGGACAGTTCTCTTGCTCAGGGAACCACCTCTGCAGGCTGCGGGAGGGACGAGCCTTGCAGAGCCTCCGGGGCACTGCTGTGGCCACGATGGTGAAGGGGTTACCCAACGAAGTGCCCTCCTCCAGCGATGGAAAGGGCTCTCATGTGTGCCTGCGCTGAGGCCGTGTCTCTCCTGAGAGATTCTGTGTTTGCAAGATTCTCAGCTGCAGGGCCGGGCGGTAATGATTTTCATGCTCCCTTCAGGCTCTGCGGGGCCCGGACCGCAGAGTGTGTACTCTGGAATCTGACACCTGAGGGGCACAAGCCCTTCTGTGTGGGTCCTCTCGCTTTTCTTTTGTTTTGTCAACCACCGTGGTTAAAGCAAGGCTGAGATACGCATGTCTGGGGGCTCCTCCCTGGCTGGTAGATGGTTCTATTCCTTTGCGGGGGGAGTTCAAAGGTCTCACTTTTAACAGGTGCCTCACACTGGCCCCGGGGCTCACTTTGGGGCCCAGGATGTTTGACCCCGCGCCCCCCCCTCCACCGTCTGAAGCCGCCGGGCTCAGCAGGCTGGGCTCTTTTGGCCTCTTGTCTTCTGGCCCCTGGAGATGTTCCCTCTCTTCCTGGCGTGAAGCGAGGCGAGTCGTTTAAAAGGCTTCTCACATTTTATGCAACGTTGCTAGCGGGGTAGCAGGAAAGTGTCCCTGTCCAGTCCCCACCGGGGAGGGACACGTCCAGTCATACTGACCCGGTCATGGGGCGGTATGAAGAGTGAATTCTGATTTCACTGCGGCTGGTGTCAAAGCTACCCTGGGTGGCTGCGGGCCTGGGTGGGGTTGTCCGGAAAGAGCCAAATCTCCACCTTCTGCAGGCAGAAATGAACACTTTCACCACACAGAAGAAGCAGACAAGCAGCAAGGGGAGCCGGTGATGGGTGACTACTTAAGAGAGAGCTTCAGGATTTGTACATGGGGAGTTCCCTGGTGGCTCAGTGGGTCAAGGACCTGATGTTGTCACTGCAGTGACGTGGGCTCGATCCCTGGCCTGGGAACGTCCACAAACTATGACTGGGGTCGGGGGGAGACTTGATTGTGGCTGCCCTGCCATGTGGGAGCTGCGTCTGGGGGATGGGCAGCCGGTAGCCTGGGGTCGGCTCTATTCTGTTTCCTTTGAGATTCTCACTTTTACACTGTGTATATTTGTTGTTGTTGTTGTTTTACTTTTTACACTGATTTGATTTTAAAAACACACAAACTAACACAGAAGAGTCTAAAAACCTTGCCTACGCTTGTCGCTTTGCTCATGAGAGGGCCCCGCTGGGCTCGGGCATGAGCAAAAGTTGGGCTGTCACGGCAGAGACCCGCCTCTTGGAGGAATTGCAAATTGCAGGCGCCCACGGGATTTGCTTGCACTTTTTAGGGCAGCTGCTTCAAGTTCCAACGTCCAGTCCACAAGGGCCTTCAGCATCTCCGAAGGGCCAGCGCCAGAGCTGGGCGATGAGAGCCTCCCGGATCTCGCGAGGGAGAATGCAAGACGCCTGCCCGTGACCTTCCGCCGGTGATCCACCGGAGGACTTGCTCTGTTGATTTTTCTTCCATTCACTTAATTTTTCTCATTGTTTAATAGTTTTATTGAAGTAGTTGCCTTACAAGGTTGCAATGATTTCTGCCGTACAACCGAGTGACTCAGTGAAACCTAGACACACGTCCATTCTTTTTCAGATGATCGCAGAATAGTGCGTAGACTTCCCTGTGCTAAACAGCAGGTCCCCACTGGCCAGGCTTTCCATATACAGCAGGGTGCATAGGCCCGTCCCAAACCCCCAGTCCCTCCCCCACCCCCCAAACCCGTCCCCTTTGCTAACCATAAGTTTGTTTTCTATGTCTGAGTCTGTTGCTGTTTTGTATGTTCATCTGTATAAGTGCTATCATAGACTGTCTTTCTCTGCCTGACTTCGTTCACTTAGTACGATAATCTCATTGCTGCAAACGGCGTTATTTCATTCTTTTTTATGGCTGAGTAGTATTCCGTTGCGTGTATGTACCACATCTGCTTTATCCAGTCCTCTGTCGATGGACATTTAGGTTCTTGCCTCCATGTCGTGACTGTTGTGAATAGCGCTGCTAGGAACATTGGGGTACATGTGTCTCTTCAAACTGTAGTTTCCTCCGGGTGCGTGCCCAGGAGTGGGATTGCGGGATCATATGGCAGTTCTGTTTTTAGTTTTTCTTGCTCCATGGATTTAGATCCAATCCAATGACTTTGTAATTAATCCACACAGATTTTCCTTTCCACGCAAACCAACCCTCCGAGGCTCACGGTGGCTTCTTGGGAAGGTGGTACAGCCAGGGAACTTTCCTTCTCCTTTAGCCCCGAGTGGGAATTATCAGCGTTGACTTGGCACTGAGTAACCGGGCGGGGCTTCGCTAATGAGCCTGTTCCTCCTGCTCCCTCCCACCCTCCCTCCACCCAGACTCGGGCTTTGCCTCTGTCCGTGGGAGGCACAAAGCTTGATCTCTCTCTGAAGCCTTAGCCAGATTTCCTCTAGCCACCCTGGCATGTGGACAGACCTGGTTCTTTCACGTGGCCCCGCTGGGCGGTGGCAGGCCATGGGGCCCCACCTGTGACCATACCGCCTGCGGCCTGGCTTGGTGGGTGAGGCCAACCTACTGAGGCAAGTGGACACACCTTCCATCCCCTTCCACGAGCTCTTTCCGTCACGGCATCCTCTGCAGAGTCAGAGCCTGGTGCAGGGCTGGAGGCCTTGGTCCCCGGCCTGGTCCACTGCTCTGTGTGCCCAGGGCGGGCTGTGATGCCTGAAAACCGAGCATCCAAAGTTCCATCAACCATGAAGAACTGTCGGTGGTTTATACCCAAAGAACTGCAAACGGGAGCTCCGGGAAGCCGTGTACCCTAGTACTCAGAGCAGTGTCCTCACACGAGCTAAGGGAGAGAGAGCCGAAATGTCCATCACTGGCTGAGGTTGAGCCGCGTAGCATCTCCACAGTCCCTGCTGTGTGCGTCTACCTCGAGGAAAAAAAGAAAAAATTGGCCCCTCGACAGAAGCCAGCACCACTGGAGGAGGAGCAGGAACCCGTGGCCCTGGGCTCACGTCACTTCGGGTTCCGGCAGCCGGGGAGCCTCTTCTAGTCCCGCTAAGGAGGCGGGCGTGCCGGTGCTCCCCTGTGTCCTGCTGGTTTCTGTCTCGTTTTACGATTTGTCCCGTTGCTTTTAGAGGTGATGACGCTGTGTGGTCGGACACTCATCTCCCATCCCCTCACTTCCTCCGCCATGGACACAGGCCACATCCGCCCAAGCAGCCTGGGCCACTCCTGTCCCCTGATCACAAAGCCTGTCCCTCTCCTCACCCTCTGGAGGACGGTGGTGGGTGGAGGGAGCCACCTGGAAGACGGAGGAAG
The DNA here is from genome assembly GCF_054392235.1 of Sus scrofa. Classification (NCBI taxonomy): domain Eukaryota; kingdom Metazoa; phylum Chordata; class Mammalia; order Artiodactyla; family Suidae; genus Sus; species Sus scrofa. The sequence continues at coordinate 220,495,333 of NC_139395.1, read as the reverse complement.
GGAGGAGGCCCAGAGGTGCCCAGCCTGGGGAGTCAGCCCTCATGTGGCGTCCAGGTGACCGTCCTGGGAGGTCAGTGGGAACCGGAAAGCCCGTGCTGGTGGGGAGGTGAGCTGGGGGTTGTCATGGGCCAGGACCCTGGGAGTCACCTGGATGCTGGCTGGAAACGGGGTTATGGAGGCTTGGAGAACAGCCTGTGTTGCCCTCAGAGTAAACACCAGCCCCTTCTTTTTTTTTTTTTTTTCATTTGGCCACGCCCACGGCATACAGATGTTCCCAGGCCAGGGATCAAACCCGTGCCACAGAGCAGTGACCCGAGCCGCAGCAGTGACAACGCTGAATCCTTAACTGCTAAGCCCCCAGGGAACGCCTCTGGCCCTTTCTTGGAGTCGGCTGGGCAGTGGCTCAGAACACTGTCCCTTCCTGTGGCCCCAGGGTGGGAGTGAGGAGTGAGCAAGCTGGCCTGTCCCCAGCGCTTCCCAACAGGCGGGACGAGCTCTTGGAACCAGGCTTCGTGGGCTAGAGAGATGGGCTTCCGGCAGGGAGGCTGCCCGGGTGTCCCCCCACAGCCTGACCGCTGTCATCTCCATCCCGGCCGGCAGGTTTCCCGCCCCAGGCAAATCTCCACCCCGGGACCCCCTGTGTGATTCGGGTCTTGACTCACAGGACGCGTCTTACTGGGAAGGGGCAGCTCAGGCCGTGAGCCCCCCAAACCACGGCTTCTTTGGGATTAATTTTATATTATTTTATTTTATTTTATTTTATTTATTTATTTATTTATTTATTTATTTATTTTTTTGGTCGTCTTTTGCCATTTCTTGGGCCACTTCCCTCGGCATATGGAGGTTCCCAGGCTAGGGGTCCAATCGGAGCTGTAGCCACCAGCCTACACCACGGCCACAGCAATGCGGGATCCAAGCCACGTCTGCAACCTACACCACAGCGCATGGCAACGCCAGATCCCTAACCCCCTGAGCGAGGCCAGGGATCAAACCTGCAACCTCATGGTTCCTAGTCGGATTCGTTAACCACTGAGCCACAACGGGAAAGTAATTTTAAACGGGCAAAACAAAGACACTGCCAAGAAGTCAGAGGAGGTCCGGGTGCCATGAGGCGCTGTGTGGGTGCAGGGGCCGGGCCGAGTTTCCTGGCGATTGCTGGCAGGGGCTGGTCGGAGATGGAGGGGTGGGGCTGGCACATGCAGAGAGGCCGGGGGGAGCCCCGTGGCCTCTGCCGGGTTATCCGGCCCCTCTAGGAGGCTTCTCCCGACCCTGGCCCCGCCTGGGGAGCTGCGTTTGATGCACCCTGTGTTCTTCAGGTCTGTCTAGAGAAACAGATAAAAGGATGCGGAGATACATAAACGAAGAGATTTACTGCGAGGAAGTGGCTCATGTGGTTGCAGAGGCTCACAGGTCCCAGTCCTGCGGGTGGGCCCGTGTGAAGTTCCTCCACCCAGCCGCTCTCTTCTTCAGGGCAAGACAGCCTTTGGGGCGCTCAAGAACTTCAACTGATTGGACGAGGCCCACCCATGTTATGCAGAGCAATCCAAGTCCACCCATTTAAATGTGACTCTCATCCAAACATACCCTTGCAGTAACATCCAGAATAATGTTTGACCAAATGTCTGGGCCCCGTGGCCCAGCCAAGCTGACGTGGAAAGTTGGTTCTCACACTCCCCTTATCCTCACCAGCCCTGGGTGCCAAGGGCCCCACGGGACCGCCAAGCTCACACGGAGCCCCCTTCTGTTGGGTGAAGGTCATGGTTCCCACCTGGCATCTGGATAAACACACGGACAGAGGGTACTGTCTTCCCAGGGATGCAGGGTGGCCTGTTGATGCTGCTGGGGGCCTGGACCCCTCCCTCTAAAGATGAACCGCCAGGAGGGAAGAGGTTAACACAGATAACCCCACAGTCCCCGAGGAAGCCAAGTCACAGGAGCAGCTCTGCTGATGGGGCACATTTTTCTTCCATTTATCAAAGTCTGTGACGGCCTGTTGGGACCTGCCACAGGGACCTGTCACCTCAACCTACCTGCACACAGCCTCCCCGGGTTGGCCTTGACCTTCCTGGAGGCCTCCCACCCAAGCCAAGGAAAGGGCTCCCTGCCTTCCCACGGCCCCTCGGAGGGAAGCTTCCTGGAGCCAGAGTCGCAGCCTTGCAGCCACCGACTGCCCGGTCTTGTTGATTAAAGCCAGGCCAGCGCCAGCACCACTCCCAAGGATGAGGCAGGGCCTGACTAAATGGGGATGGGAGTGTGGGTACCAGTGCTGGGAGGCAGCTTGCACCCACACATTTGCCCAGAGAGGCAAAGCTATTGCCCACGATATTTTTTTAGTGTCAGTATATCCCAAATATTACATGAAACATACTTACACTAAAAATTTATCCCGAATACAATTTATTATTATTATCATTGTTATTATTTTTTGCTTTTCTAGGGCCGCACTGGTGGCATATGGAAGTTCCCAGGCTAGAGGTCAAATCGGAGCTGAAGCTGCCGGCCTACACCGCAACCACAGCAGCTCTGGATCCAAGGTGCATCTGTGAGCTACACCACACCACAGCTCACGGCAATACCAAATCCTTAATCCACTGAGCGAGACCAGGGTTCAAACCCGCATCCTCGTGGATTCTAGCCAGATTCGTTTCTGCTGCGCCACGACAGAAACTCCCACAGTTTATTAATTTTTCATTAATAACTTTTTTCTTTTTATAGTGGCACTTGCAGCATTTGGAAGTTCCAGACTAGGGGTTGAGTCAAATCATCCAGCCTACACCACAGCCACAGCAATACTGGGTCTGAGCTTCATCTGCAACCTACACCACAGCTCATGGCAACACCGGATCCTTAACCCACAGAGTGAAGCCAGGGAGTGAACCCACATCCTCCTGGAGACTATGTCAGGTTCTTAACTTGCTGAGTCACAGTGGGAACTCCTACAGCTCTCAATTTTCCTAACATTTTATCTGGAATTTTTAGTAAAAATGATTTGTCATTTTTCACATAAACATACACCAAATACGGCATGGGACTTACAAAAATGGATGAATAATGAATATATATAAATTATACTCCTACTTTATCACATGACTTCTTATTCTAAAAAACTGTTATTTAGATGAAGCTCACATTTAACTGGGCTCCCTGGGTTTTATCCGGCAACCCTACTTTTATAATATCTTTCTAGCCATTCTTGATGCTTCGAAAAGTATAAAACTGTTCATTTTTAATTAATTTTTAATTTGTTTTTTGTTTTAGTGACGTGTAGTCGATTTGCAAAGCGTGTTTGTTTCATGTGTACAGCAAAGTGACTCAGTTATAGATATATTTTCAGATTCTTTTCCAGTAGCGGTTTTTACAAGCTCTCAAATAGATTTCCCTGTGTTGTTAATCTCGTTCATATGTGAGAGTGTGTGTCCGCTAATCTCAAATTTCTAATTTATCCTCCTCCTCCCACGAACCTTCCCCCCTTTCCTTTCCTTTTTCTTTTTCCTTTTTAGGGCCCCACCTGCGGTGTATGGACGCTCCCAGGCTAGGGGTCAAATCGGAGCTGCAGCTGCTGGTCTACACCGCAGCCACAACAGCCACTGAGCAAGGCCAGGGACAGAACCCACTTCCTCTGGATACTAGTCGGGTTCTTAACCCGCTGAACCGTAACAGGAAGCCCAGAACTTTGTTTTTAAATACTTTGGGATTTGGATTTCTCCCACGTAAGTCGACTCCCTGGGTTTTCCGGCCACCCACAGATGGCATGATTCTGTCAGCAAAGAGGTTCCATGTCTTGGGATACAAAGACCACCTGCTTTGCCATTTGTAAAACGAGGTTCCCAGGGTTCTTCTGTTCAGCCTGGTAAGTTGCTTGTTTCTTGTCTTTGGCCCCTACGTTGGGACATGGTGGCAAAGCGCCCAGAGTGAAGCCAGCCCCCTGGCAGGTGCGGCCTGGTGGGCTGGGGAGGCTGGGCGAGGTCGCCACCTCTCAAGGGAGCGAGCCGGGGGTTCCCCTTGGGGCTCCGCGTGTTACAAACGCCACTAGGATCCATGAGGACATGGGTCCCACCTGTGGCCTTGCTCTGTGGATTGTGGATCCCGCGTTGCCGTGAGCTGCAGAAGAGGCTGCAGATGTGGCTTGGATCCCGCGTTGCTGTGGCTGTGGTGTCCCCTGGACCTCCATTCTGGCCCTGAGGGTCCGGTGGCCCCTCTGGCACTTCTGTCTCCTCCTCCCCCAGGGGCTTCCTGCCTGGCCTGCTGCCCGGATCCCCTCCTCCTCCACAGGGTCACGGCCACTTTCTCCAGGAAGCCTCCCCGCCCCTGGTCCAGGTGTGACAGGTGCCGCCTGGACGCCGTAGGAGGAGGCACTTCCTCACCGGCAGCACTTTCCTGAGTGTCTGCGCGGCAGGAACCAGGGAGGGTGTCTCCCCAGACGCCCTCCCCAAACCACCAAAGAATCCCAATGACAGGTGGCACCCCGCCCCACCCCCAAGGAGAGAAGAGGTTTTTCTGTCTGGCAGGTGCCAGACAGACAGAGGGAGTGGTGGAGGGCTGGGAGTCGGGGGAGGAAGGGAAGGCCAGAGACCCGATGCCGTTCATGTGAATGTGACCTGATTCCATTCACACGAAATGGCCAGAGAGGCAAGTCCTTAGAAAAGCAAAGTAGATTTTTGGTTGGGGTGGGATTGCAGGGTGTTGGCTAAAGGGCAGAGTGTTTCTTTTCGTGTTGTTGACAGTGGTCTAAAATTGACTGTGGTGGAGTTCCCGTTGTGGCGCAGCGGAAACAAATCTGACGAGTGACCATGGGGATGCAGGTTCGATCCCCGGCCTTGCTCAGTGGGTTAAGGATCCGCTGTTGCCCTGAGCTGTGGTGCAGTTCGCAGACTTGGCTTGAATCTGGCATTGCTGTGGCGTAGGCTGGCAGCTGCAGCTCCGATTGGACCCCTAGCCTGGAAAATTCCATATGCCGCAGGTGCAGCTCTAAAAAGACAAAAAATTAAAGTAAAATAAAATTGACTGTGGTGATGGTTGCACAGCTCTGTGAACACACTAGAAGCCATCCTGAAGCTCCCAGCAGGTTAAGGATCTGCCCTTGTCACTGCTGTGGCTCTGGTTACTGCTGTGGTGAGGGTTTGATCGCTGACCCGGGAACTTCCATATGTTGAAGGCATGGTCAAAAAAAAAAAAAAAATTGCTTGTACACTTGTGCAAGTGAGTGAATGTATGGTGTGCAAATTAGATCTCAGCAGAGCTGTTTACAAAAAGCCCTGCCTCCTGATAACCTGCCCCCCAACCGGTGTTCACTCCCTGCCCCGCCAGGAACGAGGCTGGTTAGTCGAGTCATGGCCTGGGCAGCTGGCTGGGCAGATTCTGTCTGGGACGCGACCCCCCTCAGCTGCCAATTCTACACACAGGCAGCACACAGCCTTGGGCAGAGGGCTGGCCTCCAGCGTCCAGGCCACGGGTGAACAGTTAACTGCTGTTTTCTGAGCTTGCAGCTGACGGAGGCTGTTATCGCGGGGAACTAGCATCATGGGGAACTCTGGCGGCCCTTTACACACTCATCGGGGAGCCCTCAGAGATTCGCGGGCACAGAGGTTGAATGACACTCAAAAGGCAGAGCCAGGACACCGACCCTGGTCACGTTGGAGCAAGGAGGAGGGTGACCTACTTGCTGCTCTGCCCAGAGCTTCAGGCCACAGGCTTGGTCCGGGGAGGGACACCCGGGGACCAGCAGCAGACACAGATTCTACAGGCCTGGCGAGGAGCAGGTGCAGCTCCCGTGCAGTGGCTGCAGGGCGAGGTCTGGTGGCCGCGGCTTGGTGCCGGGCCAGAGCCACCTTCCCAGGCCCCTGTCCTTCTTCTCAAAGATGCAGATTGGGCTGGATCATCTTTTTTTTTTTTCTTCTTTTAAAATTTATTGTGTTTGAAATGCATCATAATGTGCTAACTTTTAGAGAAAAATTTTTATTGGGAGCTCCCATTGTGGCTTAGCTCCCACTGTGGTTAAGAACCCAACCAATATCCATGAGGATGTGGGTTCCCTCCTGGGCCCTGCTCAGTGGGTTAAAGATCCGGCATTGCCCTGAGCTATGGTGTAGGTCAAAATCTCCGCTCAGATCTGGTGTTGCTGTGGCTGTGGTGTAGACTGGTACCTGCAGCTTCAGTTCGACCCCTAGGCTGGGAACTTTGGTATGCTGTGGGCACGGCCATAAAAAGAAAACATCTATTAAAGTATAGTTGATTTATTATTATTATTATTTTTTTATTATTATTTGGTCTTTTCTAGGGCCATGCCCACGGCATATGGAGGTTCCCAGGCTAGGGGTCTAAACGGAGCTGTAGCTGCCGACCTACACAAGAGCCATAGCAATGCGGGTTCTGAGCCGCGTCTGCGACCTACACCACAGCTCACAGCAACGCCAGATCCTTAACCCACTGAGCGAGGCCAGGGATGGAACCTGCAACCTCATGGTTCCTAGTCGGGTTCGTTAACCACTGAGCCATGTCGGGAACTCCAGTGTAGTTGATTTATAAAGTTCCTTCAATTTCTGCTGTACAGCAAAGTGACCCAGTTATATAATATATGCGTGTGTGTGTGTGTGTGTGTGTGTGTGTGTGTGTGTGTGTGTGTGTGTTTAGATTTTTTTTTCTCATACTGTCTTCCACCGTGTTCTATCCCAAGAGACTGGACATAGTTCCCTGTGCTGTACAGCGGGACCTCATTGCATATCCATTTTGAATGGAATAGTTTGCATCTACTGATCCCAAACTCTCCGTCTACCCCCCTCCGTCCCCCCAGTGGGTCATTTCATGACCTTGGTGTCGTACATTGAACATCCCTGGAAGTTATGTCCACGTCCCAATCCTCAGTAGCAATGGATGGGAGCTAGGTGGAAATAGGGTCTTTGCAGGTGTAATTAGTTCAGGGGTGACCCTGGATTTGGGGGGGCCCTAAATGACTGGTGTCCTTAGGAGAACAAGGCAGAGGGGACGAGGCACACAGAAGGGGGGCACAGAGACAGACCCTTGGGGGAAAGCCAGGCGACGATGGAGGCAGAGACCAGGGGGTGCCGCGCCGAGCGGGAGCTGGGACAGACGCCCTCACCGTCTCCAGAGGGAATCAGCCCTGCGACACGCGACCTGGGACCCGCGACCTGGACTTCCAGCCTCCAGGACCGAGGGAGAGAATGGATGTGCTTTGTCCCAGCAGCTCTGGCTAACGTACACCCTACGGTGAGAGGGAGACAGTCCTGCAAACTGCCAGCACGGATCGAAGCCATTGTGGCTCACAGCTCTCATATAATTCATCAGAAAAGCAAGCTGGTAAAGTCCATACGAGCTAAAATGGTCAAATAGCATTTAGACAAAGAACATGGCTTGTCTTGATGGATCGTGTTCGGCTGACACGAAGCCTCCGCAACATCGACGCGGAGACTTTGCAGGCCTGGCCTCCCCACCCCCGCCCGCCCAGCCTCTCCAACCAACAAACCACCCTGGCGGTGCTTGGGAGTCCAGGTTTAACAGGTTAAGTCCACTTGCCCCTTTTCTGTGCAGCCCGAAGCGAGGGGAGTCATGTCCCCCGCCCCCAGGCTGAATTTCACGGACCCTCCGCTGCGGGCTCCGGGGCTCCGAGCCAGTGAGGGCCGTGGGGCCCAGTGGTTGTGGATGGACGGGTGTGTCAGGCCCATCAGCCTCCTGCAGCGAACTGGGGGCTTTCAGGTCCCGAAGATGTGACGGCCTGGTCTTTACTCCTGCGGCCCTGCCAGTGGGGGAGGGGCTCCCTGGTGGGGACGGGCCCTGGTCAGGATGCGAGTGGAGCCCCACTTCCCGGGGGGCGTCTTAGAGGTGGACCTTAGGCAGCCGTGTCCGTGGGCACCTGGGGAAATGGCAGCCTTCGGGCTAGATCTGGTTCCCCGTCTTGGCTTCTGGGTCCTCTGCAGTAGGTCCCGTCTAGGCCTAGACTGGAGCATCATGCTCAGAGGCTGTACTGGGAAAGAAGGTTCTGGAAGTCGAAAGTGGCAGGAGCAAGGTATGGATTGCAGGGAGGGCCTTCCAGGCAGGGTGTGCGCCTGGGGCAGAGGGGGAGTGAGAGGGCAGCTGGGCTCGTTTTCTGTGGCTTAAAAGGACAGGCGTTTATCACGTCACAGTCCTGGAAGTCAGAAGTCTGCTTTGGCGGGAGTTTCCATGGTGGCTCAGTGGGTTAAGAACCTGACATAGTCTGTGAGGATGTGGTTTGATTCCTGGCCTCGCTCAGTGGGTTAAGGAGCCAGCCTTGCCGCAAGCTCTGGTGTAGGTCACAGATACACCTCGGATGGGGCATTGCTGTGGCTGTGGTATAGGCCGGTGGCTGCAGCTCTGATTCAACCCCGAGCCTGGGAACCTCCTCGTGCTCCAGGTGCAGCCGTAGGAAGAAAAAAAAGGAGTCTTCTCTGGGGCTGGCGGGGATAAAATCAGGCACAGCAGGGCAGGTTCCCCCTGTAAACCCCAGCAGAGAGACTCACCTGGCTCTTCAGCTTCTAGAAGCTGCCCGTGCGTCTTGGCCCATGACCCCTTCCACCCTCCTCCCAACCAGCCCGTCCCTCCTGTGTCTGCTTCTCCACCCCTGACTCTCCCCTGTGACTCTCTCTCCACTCTGGTGACCCAGGACAATCACGTGCTGAAAGAGAACCAGGGATTAGGTGAAGCCAAGTTGGGGTTTGATTGTTGGTTCAGAAGCTGTTCCAAGACCTTCTCTTGCTTTGGGAGCAACAAGTGGACTATGTATTCAGTGGGTGCCTCATAAGGGTTTCTGCCCACCTGCCTGCCTACTGTGTGGCTTGGAGGTCAGCAGGCAGGGCAGAGGGTTCTGGAAGTAGAATCTTTACACGTCCAGGCCCGCTGCCCACGTCGGGTCCTGCAGAGGGTGAGGTTGGGGTCAGGCTTCTCCTGCCCCCTTTCTCCCCCCGCCCCCCCTCCCCCTGCAGTCCTCGGGGTGCCGAGCCCAGGCCCACCTCTGCTCCTGATGAGCCCACCCAGGCATCTAAAGGAAAGGCCCCGTGACAACACAGAAAGTGGCCCCAGGCAGGCCCATGTCCTTGCCCCCTAGCGAAAGAATCAGTGACTAGACTATTGCGTGCAAATGATAACCACTAGGCTATCAGAGGGGGACTCGGTGCCACCTGCGCCTTCTCACTGCCCATCCCCAGGACCCAACCTTTGAACCTTCAGCCTGGTCTCCATGGCAACCGGGAATCAGCTCACAAACAGGGGAGCTGAAGAAATGTCAAGGGGCAAAGTTTTCATTTATAGCACCTCGGCATGAGGGTGTCAGGCCAGGTCTCAGCCAAAGGCTGTCCAGAACAACAAAGCCGGCCTCCTGGCCATTGGTTTGCCTGTCAGCAGAATGGCTGGAGTCACAGGCTGCTGTGGTTAGGATGCTTTGGGCCGTAAATAATAGAATCCCTAACTCTTAGAGGCTAAAGCAACACCTCTGACTGTCTCATAAACTTTTGGGGGAGAGCACTGAGTTGGTGAGATTTTCCCAGCTTTCCCCACAGTGGCAAGGTGGCTGCAGGGGCTCCAGTCATCACATCCTCCAAGGACAACCTCCCAGTGCAGGGAGGGGCAGACGGCCAAGGGCTTCTGCTCTCACAGCTCTTTTATCACCTTGTCCAGACACCCTTGGTGATTTCACCTTCCTGATTATTGGCCAGACACTCACGCGGCCACTGTTGGACATTCGAGCACTTTAAAGAAAGGAAATAGGGGAGTTCCCTGGTGGCTCAGCAGGTTAAAGACCCAGCCTTGTCACTGCTGTGGCTCGGGCCACTGCTGTGGCTCAGGTTTGATCCCGGGCCTGGGAACTTCCATATGCCACGGGCACCGCTAAAAAGAAAAAAGGAAGTGGGGGGCAGGGGGCGTCCTGAAGTGTCCAGTCTCTGAGGCAGATTGTGTCCCCTTCCACCCCATGGGCACACTCATGCACACTCACACGCGTGTGCAAACACCCTCACATGTACTCTCACACCTACCCATGCACACATGTTTAATCCACACGCTAAACTAACTAACCCCTCCTCAGCAGGGACACCCCAGCAAGGCCGGAATCAGTCAGGGCTCCCCCCAACCCAGGCCTCAGGGAATGAGTGAGGGGTGGGCTCCGAGGTCCGGCCCCAGGACTTTCCCCTGCACTGTTTGGAAGGAGCTGCCCCCTGGAGTTGGCCAGGACCCAGTGGGAGCTTCGGGGCCCCTGGGGCTCAGGTGCGGGGCTGCTCTGCTCTGTGTTTCCCGCAGTCGGTCCGCGGAGAGGGCGGCTTGACATTCTGTTGCAGCTTTGCAGAGGGAACGGAGCCTTCCCCTTAAACTAACACACAAACCAACAAAACAAACAAACAAAAAAGGGGCGTAATCCACGCACAGTCTCGTGATCTTCGTTTTTCTTTGGGGAAGATGTAAATGCTTAGGGAACATTCTTCCACCGCTGAGGTCAGTGCCCGGGTGAGTCCTGTCCCCACCAGGTGAGTCCTGTCCCCGCCGCACACACGTGCCTTGGCTGGTGCAGCTCAGCCCGCTTCGCCCCTGATCGACCTGAGTCTCCTCGTCTCCTCGTGGGCAGCAGCCTTTGCCTGGGGCATGGGGGCCCCTGGCAGGGCAGCCACCCACACAGTCCTCGCACAGAAGGGCCCAGATGCTCTTTCCCCGTCACGCCCGCATCACAGGAGCTCTTAGGAGAAAAGGCACATGTGAAGGGGCGCAGGCACGTGAGCGTTAACTTGTGAGCTCCTGGGGTCCCTCCAGGCCTTCCCCGTCTGCCTCCTCCCGTCACCCCCGCCCCCCGCTCCCCCTGCTCCCCCACATCAGCCCTGTCCCCTCTTGTGTCCTCCCACTAGATGACCCGGACACCAGCTCCAGCCTGACGTCTGTCCCCAGCCCAGGAGACGGTCCTGCTCTGTCTGTTCCCAGAGAGGGGACGGGCCCCTGTGGGGCAGGGCAGGGAGGGGCAGAGGAGGGGAGAAGGGGGAGAAGGAGGGGGGAGGAAGCGGAGGAGTTTTGTCACCTCCGCTGCTCTGTGTCGTCCGAAGTCTGTCAGCGGCTCTGGGCCTCAGTGTCCTCAGAAAGCTCAGGTGTGAGCCTCCAGGGCGGCCTCCTCTTCCCCAAGCCCCGGAGGCCCTGGGGGAAACGGCTGCTGCGTTTGGCAAGGAGACAGTGGGGGACCTTCCTCTCGGGGCTCCTGGAGCGGGGGGGCAAAATGCCAGGAACCGGCCGGCAGGGACCGGCCCCCAGACTCCGCTCCCTCCTCTACTGCTTCCCACACAGGGCTCGCGAGGAGCCCAGGTCCAGGGACAGCAGGTCCCGCATGCGGGACCCAGGCGCAGCACCGGCGTGTGATGCTGGATGAGCGCAGGGACGGGCTCTTGCGGTTCCCGCAGCGCGGTGGGCGTCCTCACCCCGCTCCAGAGGCTGAGGCTGGGACATCGAACCCCGGCGGGTTGGGACGAGCCGGCCGGTGAGGCCAGGCGCTGTGCTGAGGTCTCGTGCTCCTGGATGCCGGTATCTGGAGGGGGACAGGTGCAGGCGCCCTCTGGGAAGCTGGGGCTTGTGCCCTGACCGCCTCTGCTCCTCCCCGCTCCAGCTAAGGGGGTCCCCACTCCCTGTGGGAGGTCCTGGAGAGTGTCAGCCCCAGTTACCAGGACTCCGTTCTGGCCGTGGGGAGTCCCGGGGGATGGACACGGTCAGGTGCCTGGTTTCCATCTGTCCTGCTTGGCCTTGACCTCGCTCAGGTTGGGAGGGGGCAGGACTCCTGTGAGGTGCCAGTGCAGACAGAACGGGGGCGGGGGAGGGGGGTGGCCGACGCTGGTTCCTTCTCTGCCTGAAGACGGCTCCTAGGACCCAGGCACCGCACAGGCCCTCAGAGCCCAGGCATCAGAGCAGGACCCCAGAGCTGCTGCTGAGACAGCCCCCATCTCTGTGGGCACCCGGACCCTCAGAGACCCCCGAGACTCCCCCCGTGAGGGTTAATTATTCACGCAGCGGGACCCACAGCCTCCAAAGTCCGCTCCTCCCCTCCCCCACGCCTGCAGAGGCTGCCCCTTTGGTCTCAGATCCACAGAGGAGAGAGCAGCTCTTGGAACCTGGAAAAGATTTTCTCTGAAACACATATTGGTTGAAAAATAAATGAGAAAAGACAGAAAGGTATCAACAAGAAAACAAAAGCATTTGGTGTATTTCTGTCCAGGTTTTTTTTACCTGAATATGATTCAGTCGGGGTCCCACTAGGTACCCGACTAGTCTCCATGAGGATGCAGGTTCAATCCCTGGCCTCGCTCAGGGGGTTAAGGAGCCAGCATTGCTGCAAACTGTGGCGTAGTTTCCAGATGTGGCTCAGATCCACTGTGGCTGTGGCTGTGGTGCCGGCGGCAGCTGCAGCTCCGATTCAACCCCTACCCTGGGAACTTCCTTATGCTGTGGGTGTGGCCCAGAAAAGAACAAAAAAGAGAGATTTCTCTAAATGAGTACAGTACACTGTGTTTAACGTGGGGAATTGATCGCATGAGGTTAGAAGTGCCAACAACCCCCCCTGGGGGGGGGAATGTGGGGGGCAGTTTGACAGAACACCCAGTGAAATGTGAATTCTACATAAATAACGAATACTTTTTGGGGGTCAGTGTATCCGAGGCGATATTTGTGTAGCTGACATTCAAGTTCAAGTTGAACTGGGCGTCTGGGGGTTTTCTTTCTTCCCGAAATCAGATAGCCCAGGGATCCCAGAGGCCCCATCCTCGCCCCCACCCAGCGCTGGAGAGAGGGAGGCGTGTCACCAGGGACCAAATGACAGGATCCCACCAGTCCCCACCCCCCAAAAGCTAGAACAGAGGCCTAGTTGGCAGGGCTGGAGCTGAGGCCACGGAGCTCACTTTAGTGTAAATGCTTCTTCCTGCCCCCTCCCTCCAGCTCAGGCCAGGGCCTCCCCTTGTCCAAGCCCCGCCTGCTGACCTGGCGGCCTGGGATGTGCAGCAGGTGGCCTCTGCCCTGAGATGAGAGGCCAGTGGCTCCAGGACTGATGCAGCGTGAACCGGCTCAGCCGTCAGCCCGGGTTCTATGCTCTGCTCCTTCTCTGAGAGTGTAACTTTCAGAAGGTGTGTAATATTCCAGGGCGTGGCGTTCTAGAGTGGGTTTGGCTTTTCTGGAACTGTGTGCCTAGGAACCTCGATTTTCCACCGTGAATGCCAGGGGCAGAGGGCCTGCTCCTGGGGAGTGTGTCAGTGGCTCGGTGGTGGCGCTCCCTCCCGTCTTCCCAATCAGAGGCTGCTCCCAGTTCAAGGTCAAGGCTAGAGGCTGCTCCCCATGCCCGGGTGTCCGGCGGCATCAGACACACAGGGGGCATCATGCTTCCGCCACACTGTGAACATCTTTGCTCTCAGAGAGGGACTTAAGTTTTATCACAGTCACACCCACACATGTCACCGTGTCTGCTGTCCTTCAGCAAATGCTCCTCTGATGGCTGCGGAGGCCGATGTGGCGCTTTGTGAGACCTTCACACTCGGTCCCAGGTTTGAATGGGACCAAAGCACAAGGATGAGGTGGTTCTGAGGATGCGCGGCTCTTCCTCACCCTCCCCACACGCACGCACACGCGCATCCCATGGCCCCGCAAGTGTCCACGCAGAGCGCTCCCTCTGCCTGAGCCCTGGTAGGGCATCCGAAGGGACCAAAAACCAAGTCGGCACTCAGTCTGGTGCGTGGAGGGAACGGCCAGCCACGAGTCTTGCTGCAGGGGTTTTGGGGAGGTGCCTGCCCTCTGAGCCCCAGTGTCCTCGTCACACCCCTGTCCCCTAGGGATGCGGGACGGTCGAGAACATACTGTGGGAGGAGCCCTGGGCACAGAGCAGGTGTGAAATCAATAGGCATTTTTGGCCGCACACACCCAGTGGATATGGGTTTGGGAGAGCCAGGCAGGGAGCCCCCCACTGCCGACTGGGGGGGTCAGCTGGTGACTTGGGCCTTTGCAGGGGGGGTGTTTCTCGCTTGGGTGAGCTGTTCAGGGCCAGGCCACCCCCCTCCCTGCTCTGCCCCCAGCTGCCTTCCACCACCTCCCTGCTGGCTGAGGCCCGGCACCCAGGCCATGGTCTCCGCTGTGATGGGCGGGCCCACCATCTCATGGCCACCTCTGCCCAGACCCCCGGCCACCTCCCCAGACAATTGTGGAGGCATGCTGCTTTGTGGGTCACTTGCCTAGAAAGATGAGTTAAGTCTGCAGGGCCTCACTGACCCTGGGCGACTGGTTTGCCCAAAGCCTCTTGTGTCCTGTCCCCCAACCATCCCAGTTGTGGGGGTGGCCCAGGTCCAGGTGGCCCCCAGCTGCAGCTTCCTGTGCACTTTCTGCCCCCGGCTTCTCCTCAAGGAGCCCAGCCCCTGGAGACACAGGAGGTGGCCCTCAATGGGGAGACGGGGGGATGGCCAGCCTCACCGGACCCCTCGCAGGCCCTGAGGGACCGCGTGCTCCGGGACCCACCTCCTCCATGTCTTTTCTTTTGTCTTTTTATGGCTGCACCTGCGGCATATGGAAGTTCCCAGGCGAGGAATCGAGTCCTACACCACACCACAACCACAGCCTGCTCCGCAGCCACAGCCACGTGGCATCTGAGCCCCACCTGGGACCTCCGCCACCGCTCACGGCAATGCCGCCGCCGGATGCTTAGCCCACTGAGCGAGGCCAGGGATCGAACCCATGTCCTCATGGATGCTAGTCAGGTTTGAAACCCACTGAGCCACAATGGGAAATGCCCCGCCCCTGTGCCTTGAATGGTTCTCTTCCTCTCGTTTCACCGGCTTCCACCCCCGGCTGGGGCTCCCCACGGTCCCTCCTAACTCCAGGCTCCCTGGGGCCTCTCCCAGATCCTGCATGGCGGGACCAGGTGCCGACACCGTTCTGGGCCAGCCTGGCGAGGCTGCTTCCAGAAGGCCACAGGATGCCCGTGAGGAGCCTGGAAGAGGCTGGATCAGCCTCCACCCCGCAGGCCCAGGTTCAGGACCAGATAGTGCTACATTGACTCTCAGATGTCACCGTCTCAAAGGTGACCACATGACCAGCAGAGTGAGACCTCCGCCAACTCAGGGCTGCTCCTGAGCAACGGCCGCTCAGCAAAAACTCAATTCCTGAGCCACATCCGCGTGGGGGACAGATGGGCCCCATCTGGCCTCGCTTGTGTGTGTTTTCCCTGGCACCTGTTTTCAGGTCGGGGTGGAGGCCAATGGCCCAGAAGCCGGAGACCTGGCCAGCAGCCTTGTAGCCTATAAAACACGGGGGGCGCTGCAGAAACAACTGCAGCATCACCGACGGTAAACGGAGTGCTCAGTCCCGGGTCAGGAGCCACCACTTTAACCTTGAACGAACGCTGCCCGCCCGGGGCAGGTCCCCAGCTCTGCACCTGCGGGGCCTCCCCGGGCCTGCACCGGGGGCATCAAACACGCTTCCAGAGTCAATGCCCTGCTGCCCCACCAGGAACTTGACCCAGACTGGCCCCAGGTTAGACCCCACCCACTTTCTAGGCAAATCACAGAAAGGTGTCAGCTCTCCTTCCTGTCACTTGGCTTTGGCACTGGCTTTGCATTTTAATGCCTTTGCTCTGTCTGCTCAGCATGTTTTATTGGTACAAACAGCAAAAATGGAGCAGGTGCGCCTGGAGCGGGCTGGGCACCCCCCGCCCCCAGGTCTTCCCTTACCCCCTCCTCTCCATCTGCTCCTCTAGCAGGAAGTGGCCAGTGCTGTGGGTTTATTTTGTGCTCCCCCCCCCCAAGATATACTGGGGTTCTGATCCTCTGTACCTTAGACGGTGACCTTATCGGGTACAGGGTCTTTATGGGGTGATCAAAGGAACATGGGGCCCTCAGTGTGAGGCTCTGATCCTATATGATTGGCATCCTTATAAAAAGGGGAAATTTAGACGGAGACAGACGTGCAGAGGGACCCGAGATGAAGCCACAGGGAGAAGGTGGCGGTGGGACTGGGGGATGCATCCACAAGCCAGGGGATGCCAAGGACGCTGGAAGATACACACCACAGGACACTGCCCTAAAGCTTCAGAAAGAGCATGGCCCTGCCGAAGCCTTGGTTTTGGCATTTTAGTCTTTAGAATTGAGAAAACAAACTCCCTTTCTTCCTTCTTTCCTTCCTTCCTTCTTCTTTCTTTCTTTCTTTCCTTCTCCCTCCCTCCCTTCTTTTCTTTCTTTTCTTTTTTTTTTTTTTTTGCTTTTTACTGCCACACCTGCAGCATATGCAGGTTCCCAGGCTAGAAGTCGAATCAGATCCGTAGCTTCTAGCCTACACCACAGCTCATAGCAACGCCAGATCTGAGCCTCGGCTGCGACCTACACAGCAGCTCATGGCAACCCCTGATTCTTAGTCCACTAAGTGAGGCCAGGGATCTAACCTGCATCCTCATGGATACTGGTTGGGTTCTTAACCTGTTGAGCCACAGTGGGAACTCCAAGAAAATAAATTTCTTAGCTTCTAGAATTGAGATAATAAATTTCTGCTGCTTAGGCCCTCAGTTTGCGGCACTTTATTAAGGCAGCCCTAGGAAATAATACAGGGGTTAATTCACTAAACATGAGGGAAATAAGCTTTTCAAATACTACCTTTATCGAGGGGTAATATTATACCTGATTATGTGTCTTATATATGAAATAGTTGCCCATCAGTCAGGATTTTGGGAAAACAGTGTATTTTCAAAACCCAAAGGTTTGCTTGCTAAGGAAGAACTTGTCTTGCAAAATAAAGAATCCCTTTGTAGGAGTTCCCATTGTGGCACAGTAGAACGAATCCACCTAGGAACCATGAGGTTGTGGGTTCGATCCCTGGCTTCACTCAGTGGATTAAGGTTCTGGCATTGCTGTGAGCTATGGTGTAGGTTGCAGATGTGGCTCAGATCTGATGTGGCTGTGGCTGTGGTGTAGGCCGGCAGATGAAGCTCCAATTAGACCCCTAAGCTGGGAACCTCCATATGCCGTGGGTATGGCCCTAAAAAGCAATAAATAAATAAACAAACAAATAGAAGAATTCCTTTGTAGATCAAGTTTATAGACTTAGTTTATGTTTATTATCACTGATTTTGCTTTTCTCAGAAGCAAGATATCTATGGATTTCAATGTCATGGCATTTGTTTTTTTATTTGTTTGTTTTATGTTTTTCTCTCTTTGTCTTTTAGGGCTGTACCCATGGCATATGAAAGTTCCCAGGCTGGGGATCTGATTGGAGCTACAGCCACAGCCACAGCAATGCTGGATCCAAGCTGCGTCTGCAACCTACACCACAACTCATGGCAATGCCGGATCCTTAACCTACTGAGCGAGGCCAGGGATCGAACCCGCATCCCCATGGATGCTAGTCGGGTTCGCTAACCACTTAGCCATGATGGGAACCCCTAAATGTCATGGCATTTGAAACAAAGATCAGGTTATTTGCCACCATGGTCTTGCCTGATCTGCCTTTGGAAGGTTCTGGAGCAGAGCTGTGAGTTCCAGAGGTTAACATCCAGTTTCGTTGTTGTTTTTTTTTTAATTGAAGCATAGTTAATTTATCATCTTGTGTTCATTTCAAGTAGGCAGTAAAGTGATGCAGTTACACACACACACACACGTATATATCCTTTTTCAGACGCTTTTCCATTATAGGCTATTACAAGATATTTTAGTAGATTTCTCTGTGCTAGGTAGTTTACCACCCCGTGTTTTTTTGTTTTTTGTTTTTTGTCTTGCTTTTCAGGGCTGCACCTGCAGCATATGGAGGTTCCCAGGCTAGGGGTTGAATCGCAGCTGCAGCTGCCAGCCTGCACCACAGCCACAGCAACACCAGATCCTTTACCCTTTGAGCGAGGCCAGGGATTGAACCACATCCTCATGGATACCAGCCGGATTCGTTACCGCTGAGTCCCAAGGGGAGCTCCAAGACATCATCCAGTCTTGACGGCTTCCCTCTGCCGGCAGCAGGCAGCATCCGGGAGACCACGAGCCACCGTGATCCCCGCTGTCAGCCTGTGCCGATGCCTGGTGTGGAAAATGGGGCGGTATTTATTGATTCTGGCTGCAGGTTGGGACTATTTTTAGAGCTGCACTGGCTGGCAGGAGCCTGGCGGGGGGGGGGGGGCAGCTCCCACATGGGGGGAGGGGAGGGGCAGGGGCGAGGCTTCCCTGGGCAGCCGTCCAGTGAAGCTGGAGAAGGGAGGGCGCCACGCAGGCTGGCACCCTCCTCTGCAGCCTGAGTTCTGCGTGAGCATCCCCTGCACCAGCTGTCACCCCCCAGCCACTCTTGGGAAACCCCTGGAAGGCTGTTGTATTGGGAAGCTGCCCTTCCCAGGGGACGTGGACCTGCCCTCCTGCCCCGTTTCCTGGGTGGGAGAAGACCTGCGTTAGCACATGGAGGTGGGCCTCTAGGGGGCTGCCGTCCGCAAAGACACAGAAGGCTGAGTAGGGCGACTGCTTCCTGGAGTCACCTCCAGAGAAAGCGAGGTCCAGACCTCCTGAGGATCTCGGGCTGGGCATGCCGGGGTCTAAGGTCATCTAGCCTGTGTGTGTCAAGCATGTCACTTGGAAAAACGTTTGGGGATAAAAGCACTGCAGGACTGCTCAGGGCCTTGACTGCTCACCTGCTCGGAGACTCAATAAACAGGGCTGTGGGAGCAAACTTTCCCAGGTGGATTTGACCTTGACTCTCTCTCTCTCTCTTTTTCTTTTCTTTTTAGGGCCACACCTGCAGCATATGGAAGTTCCCAGGCTAGGGGTCAAATCGTAGCTGTAGCTACCAGCCTCCACAAAAACGCCAGATCTGAGCCAAATCTGGGACTTATACCACAGCTCATGGCAACGCCGGATCCTTAAGCCATTGAGCGAGGCCAGGGATCGAACCCACATCCTCATGGATACTAGTCGGGTTCGTAACCTGCTGAGCCACGACGGGAACTCCTGACCTCGACTCATTTTTAAAAGTCCGGTTTATTAGGATACACGTGGCGAAAGTAAAACTCAGTTGTAGGCGTTTTGGCTGATGGACAGAGCATGTCACCATCACTATAATCCAGAGTAGGACTCACTTACACCCCCAAACTGCCCCGCTCCCTGGGGAAGCCAGCGTCCTCCTTCCGCCCCAGCCCCTGGCGACCAGTGACAGGTCCAGTCTCTGCTGAACGAGTTTCCAGAATGTTATCTCAGTGGAATCCTCCAGGATGTGGCTGTCGTGTGCGGCTCTTCCTCAGTGCCGTGCATTCGAACTGCACCGGGTGGTTGCATGTGTGTCTGGAGCTTGGTTCTTGTCGTTGCTGAAAAACAACGATAAGAACCAGAGTTTGTTTATCCACCTACCAGGTTGTCTCCAGTTTGGGGTGATTTGGAATAAAGCTCCCTTAAACATTTGTAAACAACATTTTTGGTTTTGCGTATGTGTTGTGTGTGTGTGTGTGTGTGTGTGTGTGTCTTTTGGGGGCTGCACCCGTGGCATATGAAAGTTCCCAGACTAGGGATTGAATTGGAGCTGCAGCAGCTGCCAGCCTACACCACAGTCACAGCAACTCGGGATCTGGGATGTGTCTGCAACCTACACCACGCCGGATCCTTAACCCACGGAGTGGGGCCAGGGATCAAACCTGCATCCTCATGGTTGTTAGTCGGGTTTGTTACCACTGAGCCATGATGGAAACTCCTGTATACAAGTCAGAGTGTAAATATTAGCTTTTATTTATTGGGTAAACATCTAGGATGAGAATTGCAGAGTCAATTTGTGAATCTATGTTTAACTTCAAAAGAAACGGCCAACCTGTTTTCCAAAGTGGTTATAGCGTGATACATTTTTTTAATTTCTTTTTTATTATTGAAGCAGAGCTGATTTACAATGTCGTGTTAATTTCCCCTGTACAGCATAGTGATTCAGTTACACATGTATGTATTCATTTCCGCATCCTTTTCCATGATGTTTTATCACGGGATATTGACTAGAGTTCCCTGGGCTGTACAGTTAGACTTTTGGTGTTTATCCACCGTTACTCATTCTCGTCAGTGATTTATGGAAGCTTCATTGGCTCTGCAACCTCACTAGCACTTGGTATTGTGAGTTATTTATTATAGTTGTTGTTATTGTTATGACAGCCATTCTGTTGGGTGTGTAGTAGTGTCTCATTGTGGCTTTAATTTGTACTCCTCTAATAATTAATGAGGAGGCATTTTTATGTAGGCTTCTATCCTTCTTGGCTATCAAATCATCTTTTTTGGCGATATCTTCTTTTTTTTTTTTTTTTTGCTGGAATAGTTCATGGGAAATGCTTTTCTGACCCAGCTTCTTCATTTTAAAGATGAAAAGGAAAGTCAGCACCAGAGAGGTTATGTGACTTGCCAGAGGTTGCTCAGCAGCAGCACAGCTGGGACAAGAATTCCCTTCCTGCTCCGCAGCGGCTCTCTTCCTTGCCATGTGCAGAAAAGATAAAGTCCAAAGTGACTGAGCAAGATTCCTCTCTCTCCTCAACTCAAAACTTGCAGTACCTCCATTTATAAGGAAAAAAGTTAGTTTGGTGGTCTTCGATCTTTTCTGGGTGCTCTTTGTGAGTCTTCAGGTTAAATGTGGTAAATTGAGTATATACATTTTTCAGCTCCTTTTAAAAAAATTCTCTAGGAGTTCCTGTTGTGGCTCAGGGGTTAACAAATCTGACTAGGAACAATGAGTTTGCGGGTTCAATCCCTGGCCTCGCTCAGTGGGTTAAGGACCCGGCATTGCCGTGAGATGTGGATGGGTCACGGACACAGCTCAGATCCAGCATTGCTGTGGCTGTGGTATAGGTTGGTGGCTGTAGCTCCTATTTGTCCTCCAGCCTGGGAACCTCCATATGCCCTGGGTGCGGCCCTAAAAAGACAATAAACAAACAAACAAACAAATAAGTAATAAATAAGAAAAAAATTCTCCAAAACCCCAGCACAGCAAAAGAAGTCAACTCACAAGAATGAATGAGAGAGGAGACAACAAAAATATTTATTGGAACAGCAAGGCATGACTTTCCTGATTGGAAGAGAAAACCAGAGTTCCTGTTGGGGTACAGTGGAAGTGAATCTGACTAGCATCCACGAAGACGCAGGTTCGATCCCTGAACTCGCTCAGTGGGTTAAGGATCTGGCATTGCCAGGAGCTGCAGTGTAGGTCACAGATGAGGTTCAGATCTGGCATTGCTGTGGCTGTGGCTATAGCCAGCAGCTACAGTTCTGATTTGACCCCTAGCCTGGGAACCTCCATATGCTGTCAGTGTGGCCCTAAGAAGACAAAAAAAAAAAAAAAAAGAAAAAAAAAAGGAAAAAAAAAAGAAAAAAAAAAGAAAGAAAAGAAAGAATGAACCAAGTTCTCTAACAAAACATGACACAAAACACATCATCTTGAAATTTCAAAACATAGTAAAAAAGTGTCCTAAATATATTTATAGAAGAAAAAAAGTGGGATAAATTTAAAGTATCAGACTCTCTCAATAATAATATTGGCAAGCAGAAAATAATGAAGCAACAGTTTCAATTTTTTTTTTTTTTTGGTCTTTTTAGGGCCATACCCATGGCACATGGCAGTTCCCAGGCTAGGGGTCAAATTGGAGCTGCAGCTGCCGGTCTACACCACAGCCACAGCAACATGGGATCTGAGCTGAGTCTGCAACCTACACCACAGCTCAGGGCAACACCAGATCCTTAACCCACTGAGTGAAGCCAGGGATCCAATCTGTGTCCTCACAGATACTAGTCAGATTTGTTTCTGCTGAGCCAATGGGAACTCCTCAAAATTCTAAAAAAACTTTTACTTGGAATTGTTTATCTATACAAACTGTCAATCACAGGGTATAAAGTATATAAGATCTGTAAGATTTAAAAATTGTCGGAGTTCCCATTGTGGCTCAGCGGAAATGCATCTGACTAGTATCTATGAGGGAGCAGGTTCAATCCCTGGCCTTGCTCAGTGGATTAAGGGTCCTGCATTGCTGTGAGCTGCGGTGTAGTTCACAGATGCAGGTCGGATCTGGTGTTGCTGTGGCTGTGGTGTAGGCTGGCAGCCATAGCTCTGATTCTACCCCTAGCCTGAGAACCTCCATAAGTCGCGGGTGCGGCCCTATAAAGGAAAAAAAAATTCTATCTCACATGCATCCTTTCTCAGGAAGCTCCTGAAGAATGTGCTTCACTTGAGTAAGAAAGTAAACCCACATGTTCCTGTAGCTTAGCAGGTTAAGAACCTGACATAGGGCCTGTGAAGATGTGGGTTTGATCTCTGGCCTCACTCAATGTGTTAAGGATCTGGCATTGCTGTGAGTTGAGGCATAGGCCACAGATGTGGCTCAGATCCAGTGTTGCTGTAGCTATGGCACAGGCGGGCAGCTGCAGCTGCAGCTCCTATTCAACCCCTATTCCAGGAATTTGCATATGCTGCAGGTGTGGCCCTAAAAAGAAAAAAAAAAAAAAGTAAACCCAGAAAGAGAAGGACATGGGACACAGGACAGAAAAATACAAAGGAACTGTAAGGAGGATGGCTGTGCCACAAACCAAGAGGTCAGCCAGTCCCAGTGCAAGTGAGATGACAGAGCTCCAGAAAGGATAGCTCCACTGGAAAAACAAACAACAACAAAACAAAACAAAACAAAACATGAATGATGACCTGATGTGTGTGAGTTTGTTGAGAGGAGTTTTCCAGCTTTGTCAGATACCACTGGGGAAGAATGGTCAGCCGTATATTAAAAAAGTGAAGTATGTGGGGAAAAAATGAGGCAATAGTTAACTCCAGGAAAAACAAAAAGTTGCACAAGAGTAATCTTGGTGCCGTCAGTGGCTCCGTTGTAACGTAGGGAATCATTTTAATGCCAACCCTAAACATTGGTTTGGCTACAGATGGTGATATAAGTACATTGTGAAGCTGGTGGGTAGGATGGAGGAGATCGAGAGTGTGGTGGGGTCATGGTGTAAGTGAGCTAAAATGGAAAAAACAAGAAGTAATATGGTAATCATCTTCCTTACTAATGTGGAGGGAAAAATTAAAAAAAAAAAAAAAAAAAAAAAACCAGCAGTAAAGAGACCTGAAAGTAACTCAGGGGAGGGAGCTGGATGTGGGAAGGGATGTGGTGACAAACACAAGCCTGGCAACATGCTTTGACATTAAAAACAATGTTATAAAAATTAATCAAAAGGGAAGAAATAAAAAACTCTGTGATTTTCCTTTCTGGAGAGAATCTGGACACTCCCTCTGAGCTGGTTTTAGAAACCCACAGCCTGCTGTGTGGACCTCAGGGCAGGCACCCTAGGTTGGTTGAGACTCTGCTTCTTGCTGTGTCCAGTGGCTCCGATGGCCCTGGCCACTGAGCTGGCCGATGTTGGAGCACAGGTGTACGTGACTAAGTCAGAATCATCTCCTGCTTGGGCAGATTCATGGTTTGGTAAAGGTGGATTTATTGCTACACAGCCAACCACCCCCTAACAGACAAGGGGTTCTGACACGTCGGATGGGAACACAGGCTGGGGTGGAGGTGGGACGTGGAAACCCTCTTCTCCTTTCTCTACTGGCTCTGCCTTTCTTTTCTTTTCTTTGGTCTTTTTGCATTTTCTAGGGCCGCACCCTCGCGGCATATGGAGGTTCCCAGGCTAGGGGTCGAATCAGAGCTGTAGCCGCTGGCCTACACCACAGCCACAGCAATGCAGGATCCAAGTAGCATCTGTGACCTACACTGCAGCTCACAGCAACGCCGGATCCTTAACCCACTGAGCAAGGCCAGGGATCGAACCCGCAACCTCGTGGTTCCCAGTCAGATTCGTTAACCACTGCGCCATGACGGGAACTCCTGGCTCTGCCTTTCGAAACCTCAGCTTTCTCATCTGGAAAGTGGGGGTGGTGGTGCCTTCCTCACTTGGTGACTGTGGGAAATAAAGGAAATACTTCCGCCTCGTGCCTGGCATAGACTAGGAGCCCAGTGAGCCGTGACTGTAATTATTTCTTAAATGTGGTTTTCCAAGAAGCAGTGGCTTCCTGGGTGCCCCTGTGTGCGTTCAGGGTCAGTTCATGAGCTGACGGGCACACCTGGGTGATTCACCTCCCACAGGGGCTATTCTGGGGCCAGCAGCTCCTCCCTGGGCTGGGACAACGGTGCTTCCCTGGGACAATGAAGACAAACAGGTTGACAGCGTCACCAGGCTGAGCAGGCCCTCCTGGGAAGGGCCGTGGGAGCCGGCAGGTCGCAGGGCCCGGGCACAGATTTCCGGGACGAGGGCCTTCGGTCGGGTTGACTGAGAGAGCCTAGAACTTGGCACTGTAAGGCCTGGGCAGGGCCGAGGGGGCCCCCAGGTCACACGGTGGGCGGAATCTGCCTGCTGCCCTGGCCCCTGCCCGCTGCTGGGGCACTGCTAGGAGAGAGCCCCTGTGAGCCTTCCTCTCATCACCCCTCCCACAAGCATCTCTGCCCCTGGAGACAAGGTGGGGTGACAGGTGGACGGACAGTCCCTGGGGGGAGGGGGTTAGTGTTTGGTGAATTAATCCTCCAGTAAAATGCACATAATGTAAATGTACCTTTTTCTTTTTTTATAACCATGTTTAAGTGTACAGCTCAGGGGCATTAAGTCTGTTCGCACTGCTGTGTAACCATCTCCACCATTTTTTGATCCTTTTTTATCCATCTCCGGATCGTTTTTTTTTTCCATTTATAATGATTTTTATTTTTTCCATCATAGCTGGTTGACAGTGTTCTGTCAATTTTCTACCGTACAGCAAGGGGACCCGGTCACACATACATGTACACATTCTTTTTTCTCACATGATCCTGCTCCATCATAAGTGACGAGACATAGTTCCCAATGCAAGACCTCATTGCTCATCCAAAGATCCAGCACTTTTTTAACTTTCCAACCCGAAACTCTGCCCCATCAATGCCCACTCCCCCTCTCCCAGCCCCTGCACCTGCCGCTCTGCTTTATGTCTCTACGGCTCTGACTCCTCTAGGGACCTGATGTGGCTCTTACAGTATTTCATGCCTGGCGTCTGCCACTGAGCCTCATGTCCTCGAGGTTTATCCGCGTCGCAGCATGCGACAGAACACCCTTCCTTTTTAAGGCTGAGGGCTATCACATTGTGTGAAGGGGCCACGGTTTGCTGGTCCTTTCTCCCATCCATGGAAACTTCCACCACTGGCTACTGTGAATAATGCTGCTATGAACAAGTGTGTCCAAAGATCTGAGTTCCTGCTGTCAATTCTTTTGAGCACGCGCTCAGAAGCAGAGTTGCTGGGTCATATGGTGATTCTGTTTAATTTCTTGAAGATTCATGCATGTGGCAGGGGTTCAAAAATGCCGTATCAAACGTAAGATACGTTGAGCAGCATGGAAAGAGTGCCTGGATCCTGCCAACCCGGATGGACCGGGGCTGGAATTCTGGCTCTGTAATCACAGCCGCGTTACTTCACTTTCCTGCGCCTCCGTTTCCTCATCTGTCAAATGGGAGTAATACCATCCACCTCATGTCATGCGGGGTTTTGAGAAAGTTTAACTTAAGCAGGAAAGTAGGAAAGGCTAGTGGCTTAGAGCAAGGGTCAGAAAGCCACGCCCTGCTCCTGTTTTTGTGCTGCCTGAGAGCCAAGAAGAGTTTTCACATTTTTTAAGAGTTGTAAAAAACAAAAAACAAAAAACAAAAAAATCCGCTAAGAAGAGATATCAGAGTCCATATGTGGCCTGCAAAGCTTAAAATATTTACTCCCTAGGTCTTTTTAGGAAAAAGCTTGTGATGCTTCGTTTAGCGAATGGGCTCTGAAGTCGGAGTCCCTGGCTCCAAGGTTAAACTGTGTGACCTTGACCCAGTCCTTCTGTCCATCTGTACCTTGGTCTCCTCATCTGTTAAGTGGGGATAACAATGCCTGTGGTTGGTTGTCCGTCTCTGCCAAGTCTCTGCTCAACGCAGCCATGCTTTGCTCCTTCGGTCACATTCTGTAACGTGTATCTCCTGTCCTCTGTGTGGTCTGTCTCCCAGCTGGCACGGACAGGGGTGTTGAGGTGCTTTGCTGGCTAATGGGTCTCTGCACTTGGCAGAGAGCAGGAACTTGGTAGATATTGGCTGAGATGATTCAGACCCCATGGGAAAATGTGAGAAGCAAACGGGGGGATGCTGTCAGCCCTGAGGTGGTACGGGTGGCACAGAGACCCCTGGGCACCTGTGGGGGAGGGTTCTTCCCACCTGACAGGTTCTGGGGGCGTCTGATCCTAGAGCCGTCTCTGCCCTACACAACTGGGTGATAAAACAGTAGGAAAGGCAGTGGGCAAGGCCAGCGTGCTTCCCGGAGGCTGACACACGGGGCGTGGTGCCCGCAGGGCTGCGGGCCAGCCCCACGATCCAAGGCAAACACGGTCAGTTCCCTGGGGACCTGCCCGACTGGTCCCCACACCTTCGTGAGCAAAGGCGGCCAAATGACAGGTCCTGTTGGCTGCAAGTCTCCAGGGACCGGGGGCCACCCTCTGCAGCAGCCGGGCTCTGCCAAGTTGACAGGTGCCTCAACGCCACTCGCTCAGGAGAGCCCCGTGATAACCCACCGCAAGGCGCTGGGCCCGTTTTACAGCTGAAGGCACTGAGGCTGTCAGAGCCTCACGCAAACTCACTGATATTACGTCACACACTGTCACTGCGTCACACAGTTATTGATGCTCCCTGTTATTACGTCACACTGCCAGGACTTGACCCAGGACGCTGTACCAGAGGGTCTCCCACTGTGCAGAGAACGGGGGACTTGAAGATGGACATCGAATCACTGATCATCTAGAGAAGAGGTAGGAAGACACACCACCCCCAAGGCCGGGGGTTGGGGGCGGGGCTGGGGTCTGGGACCTGGGGGCGGGGCCGGCGGCCGGGGGCTGGACTTCCAGCAGGCGCCTGCGCGCTGAGCTGCCGGAGGCTCCTCCCTCTTCTGCAAAGACCTTTCCCTGCGGGTGGAGGGTTTAGCCCGCAAACCCCAAAGGCGGTGAGATCTGTTTAAATCTTCATGGCCTTTCATCCTGGCCACTCGGGCTCACTCAGCCTCGCGCATGTGGTGGCCTGGTTCTTTTCACACATGTGGTGGCCCGTGTTCATTTTTTGTGGTTCTTGCCCAGGCAGGCCGGGCTCCCAGCGCAAAGGCCCGCAGGCTGGGGGGCGGAGGAGGGTGAGGGTGGAGGTGGCCGGGAAGGAGGGGGTGGAGGAGCAGGTATGAGCGGCTCTGTTGACAGATAAGTAAACTGATGTCAGGGAACAGGTGTCTCCCTCAGCAGGAAACGCAGGTCGAGTGACATACCCGAAGTTCAAGAACAATTATTAGCCAGCAATCCGCTAAGACATCCTAACAGGACAGCCCCAGGGTTCCGAGGGCGGCGAAGGAAGGGGTTAGAGAAATGGTCCTTGCCGCGTCCACCAGAGGCAGAAAAAAAGAGTCGAATTGCCTCCCCAGGAATCCAGACTGCCACCCCTTCGGCACCAGATCAGGGAAGAGGCCAGATTGCAGGACCAGGAGCTGGAAGAGGCCCGGGCTTGCCTCCAAGTTCCAAAAGCATTGCTGTCACATTTACACCTCGTCCCATTTAGACTGTGCACCAACTATGGTGTCCTCAGACTTTGCCCTGTTGAGGCAAGTTAGATGGTTCTTTTGATCTTTTTGCAGGTGAGGCATTTTTGTCTTTTCCTTTTTTTTTAATTCGCTTGTTAGGGCTGTACCCGTGGCATATGGAGGTTTCCAGGCTGGGGGTCGAATCCGAGCTGGATCCCCAACCCTCATCAGAGCTTGCGGCAACGTAGGCTCCTTAACCCACTGAGCCGGAGGCCAGGGATTGAAGCTGTGTCCTCCTGGACGCTACGTGGGCTTCTTAACCCGCTGAGCCGCATCAGGAACTCCCAGGTGAGGAATTTTAAAATGTGAGACAGCACGTGAAAAGTCACGTGGCCGGTACGCACAGGGAGAGGGGTTGGGGGGCAGCCCCACCCTCAACTGCATTTCCATTGAGGTTCTCCCTGGAGGGCACACACACTTCTGCAAACTGGTGACTTGGGAAAAGCGGGGAAGGAAGCTCTGTTGTCAAAAAGCTAGAGTTTATGGGGCCTGGGCTATGGGTGGGGCATTGACTCTGTCTGTAAATGAGTTCTCATCTCCCCCAACCACCGTCAGCTGGGAGCTTCCGGGGCTCCATTCAGAGGAGAGGAAGCAGGAGCCGAGGAGAAACTTGCTCATGCAGGCAGTTAGAGGTAGAGAGGGAACCCCAGGTCTGCTCTGTGCGCCTCCAAACGTGCTCGCCATACCGTCTGGATGAGTCCAAATATAGACGACTTCTTTTTCTTTTCTTTTCTTTCTTCTTTTTCGCCTTTTTGTCTTTTTAGGGCTGCATCTGTGACACATAGGGGTTCCCAGGCTAGGGGTCCAATCGGAGCTGTAGCTGCCAGCCTATGCCACAGCCACAACAATGCCAGATCCAAGCCGTGTCTGCGACCTACACCGCAGCTCATGGCGACACTGGATCCTTAACCCACTGAGCGAGGCCAGGGATCGAACCTGCAACCTCATGGTTCCTAATTGGATTTGTTTCCACTGCACCATGACGGGAACGCCATAATATGGACGGTTCCAATTTGCCTTTGGATCCGGTGGGATGACAGTGCCACAGTGGTGGCATGTCTTGAAGGTTTGTCCTTAGCCTGGTGGCTGTTGCAAGTCTCAGAACAGTCACAGTAAGCACTGAATAAACGCTGGCTGCTTTTGTGATCGCTGTTGTTTTTCCTGCTACTTAAAACCAACAAGCTGTTTCAAAACATATCGAATCAGGAGTTCCCTTCATGGCTCAGCGGTTAATGAACCTGACTAGCATTCATGAGGATGCGGGTTTGGTCCCTGGCCTCACTCAGTAGGTTAAGGATCTGGCGTTGCTGTGAGCTGTGGTGTAGGTCGCAGATGTGGCTCAGATCCTGTGTTGTTGTGTCTGTGCTGTAGGCCGGCAGTCGTAGCTCTGATTCGACCCCTAACCTGGGAACCTCCATATGCCACAGGTGGAGGCCCTAAAAAAACCCCAAAAACTAACCATGTCACCTTCTGCTTTTAAATCCACAAAGAATTAGTCTTCAAATGATGTGGCAAAAGCATTAGATCCACTCCTCCCTGATAATTTAAACCAAAAGAGTCTGTTGTGGATGTGAGAGAGAAGATCAAGAATCAAAATGATTCTTTTAAAAATTGGAGAGGAGCTCCCCCTGGGGCGAAATGGGATCAACAGTGTCTTTACAGCACCAGGACACAGGTTCCATCCCCAGCCCAGCACAGCGGGTTAAGGTGCCGGTGTTGCCCCAGCTGCAGTGTAGAAGGCACCTGTGGCTCAGATCTGATCCCTGGCCCCGGGAACTCCATATGCCCCAGGGAGGCCAGAAGAAAAGAAAACTGGAGAGAAAAATATTTAATTGGTCTCAGTCCTGGGAAGGGGTTGTTGGCAACAAAATTAATGGAAGAATCATAATGACGTGAGTGTGTCTGTCTACATAACATAAAAATCCGGCGTAGAAGTAGTGCAAGCAAAATAAATGAGGCAGGTCAAGCTGTCTGCACAAATGCGGACCACAAAGGGTTGAACTCCATAGAGAGAAAAGCTTTTCCTACGTTATTAGGAAAAATATAGACCACTAGCAAAACGATTGAAAAAACATGCAATTTCAACACAAAATATTAAACTCTACGAACTCTTCTGGTAAAAAAGTTTAATGTTTATGGAGCACCCGGGTCCCGGGTACCAAGCTGAGTTATTTGCACATGTGCCTTTATTCAGCACACACAAGGCTCGGGGGCGGGGGGCGGGGGGCGGGGGGGATTCCCTATTTTCTGATGGACACAGGCTCAGAGAGGTTATACAATTTTCCCTAAGCCACCAGAGCCAAAATGAGAGCCCCGATTGGGCTCTGAAGCCCTAACCACTAGCCTATATAAATAAATTTTTAAAATAAGCTACTTCCCCCAAACTTTATATTTCATTAACAGTTATAGACAAGCCGATGAAAACAGTGAGGAATCAGCTGTGAATCCACCATGCATTTCTGGCCAGAGGACACACCTTTCCGGTGGAGCAGGGGTTCCGGCAGACACGCCCACACACTGGAGCTCGAGTGTGAACTGTTTGGAAAGCAATCTTGAGAAATGTAGGAAGAGCCTTAAAAAGTGTTCTTTCTCTTGGACCTAGAGATTCCATTTCTAGAAATCTACCGGAAGGCAGTAGAGATCAAAATTAGTGAACAAGAAGGCTTATGAGAGGATTATTTATAATCCAGACTTTGGAAACACCCCAAATACTCCCACACCAAGGAGCGAAGAAGTGAGGACGGCGCAGCCTAGGGGAATAGGATGCGGTCGTTACAAAGCACATTTTCCAAGACGTGCACCCGTCTTAGCCTCCTTCCGAAATTCGGGTGAAATCTTATAGCAGGCAGACAGTGCTATGAGATTCTGGAAGGAAGATATTTAAACAGGGTTTTGAGGAATGGGGTGGATTTCCCAAGTGAAGGTGGAGGTGAGGACGCTTCAGACAAAATTCAGGTTAAACAAGGACAGGAAGTTTGAGAAACCAGGGTGTTGGCGGTGGGGAGTCTTGGGACGGGCAGGTGGGCGTGGAAGAGTGGCTGAGATCAGACGGTGAAGGCGTTAGAGAACCAATCGGACTGTCAGGCAATAAAAAGATGTCTAAGAATTTTAAAAAGCTCCCTACCTCCCATTATAAGAAGTAATAAATTCTGAAGGTAGATAATTTGGAAAACATAGACAGTAATATACAGGAAGATACAGATGGCTCTGAATTCACTTGCTTGGTCAAAGTGTTTATCACCCATTGAATGCATGTGCTGGTTACATTCTGTTCTAGGCAGTGGTTGGATGGGCAGACACTTTACAAAAGAAATTATTGGAATTTTAAATATAATATCAATAACTTTGCGAGTCTGTCTCCCACTAGCTTGTGGATAACTCGTGATTATGAACCTTGTCACACTGAATCCTGCTAAATCCCGGCGTGTGACTGGACACTTAGAGATCCACTTGGATTCCCAGAGTTGACATAAAGTTTGTTTTAGGAGCCCCCTTACCTAAGAGCAGCAACTTCTGGGAAATGAGGCTGCCATAAACCCCCTCTTTGGGGATGTTTTATGGCCCCGAGGAAAACAGAAAGACTCCTCACGTGACTTTTTATTTTACTTATTTTTTCTTTTTACTGCCATCCCTGCGGTGTATGGAAATTCTTAGGTTAGGGGTCTAATCGGAGCTGCAGCTGCCGGCCTATGCCACAGCCACAGCCATGCCAGATCCGAGCTTCATCTGTGACCTATGCAGCAACTTGTGGCAACGCCAGATCCTTAACCCCCTGGGCAAGGCCAGGGATTGAACCCGCATCCCCACAGACACTATATCAGGGTCTTAACCCACTGAGCCACAATGGGAACTCTGCTCGTAACTGTTTAAACGAATATGATCACAACTTTCATCTGTTCTTCTAAACACTCGCTTGTCTTTCCTAAGGAAACCTACTTATTTCACAAAAAAGGAGCCCACAGAAGCCGTTCATCCCCACTCCCTTTCCCCTGCTAACTTAAGGTCTGCTTTTACCACTTAATGAACGCGCTACTTCATGAGCTGGCTTCTGTATTCATACAGAATATACCTTTTCCTCCTGCTAGTGTCTTTAGTCAGCAGGCTCCAGGAACAGAACAGAACAGGTTGGAGAAAAGTTTTTCCTTCCCTACGCAATGGCCAGACCATACATGACAATAAAAAGACCCACGACCTCTGGGGCCCAGAATGGTCAGGATCTGGTCCATGAGAGTCAGTTTCCCTGATTTTTTCCTCACTTCTAATTTAGGACCAATCAGAGAAAGTCAGATTTGCTCCCTAACCAATCACGTAGGAGGCAAACCTGGCTCCCTGTATCCATGGAGACAGCCTCCATCAGGGGCCCTGGAGGCAGCCCTGGTTCATTCTAAAGCTTTCCCTCCCCCGCCAGCCTGTGAGTCTGGGAGGAACTGAGCCCAGCTCTGAACGAGCATCCTCTGCTTGTCCTCCTCTGGGTGGTCTTCCTTTATCCCCGTTACAGGGTGACAGTGGCTTTACAGGTGTCAGGCTCTGGACAGTAACTGCTCCCTGCCTGGGAACCAGGACACCGATCTCAGGGAGTGGCGATCTGATCGTGCCTGTGACCTCTAGAAGCGCTCTGAAGCAGACCTTTAGGCTGAAAGGGTCACACGCCTGCAGCTTCTGATGAAAGATAGCACCAAAGTCTGAATGCAGGAACAACCTTTTTCCTGGAACCAAATCCAGCCTGGCATCGATGGGGACAGTGAGGACACGTCCCTTTCTACATTTCCCACATGCAAAAGTCAAGGGCCTAGAGCAGAGCAGCGCACAGAGGGCGGAGTCTGCTGGTCTGATGTCACCTCCTCCAGGTCTCAGCTTTCTGAGCGTCCAACCTGGTTTGGGTACAGAGTCTGGAGGGTGTTTGCCAGTGTGTCCGTCAGAAGTCCGTCTCAGGTGCCTGTGGTCCCAGGCAGACCCGTGGCAGGGCTGTCCTGACTCCCGGGAGCATCATTGTGAGCCCAGCGGGGGGCTCTTGTTTCAAGCCTGAGAAGAAATAGGCAGTTCTTCGAGTTCCCTTGTGGCTCAGTGGGTTACAAGCCCTACTAGGATCCATGAGGACGCATTTTCGATGCCTGGCCTCGCTCAGGGGTTAAGGATCTGGCATCTAGGTGGCAGACTCTGCGCAGATCTGGCATTGCTGTGGCTGTGGTATAGACTGGTTGCCGTAGCTCCGATTTGACCCCAGCCTGGGAACTTCCATATGCCACAGATATAGCCATAAAAAAGCAAAAAAGAAAAAAAAATTTAAAAACTAGAAACATGAATAAATAAATAAAATTCATTGAATTATTTTTAAAAAAGGGTCCAGTGGATTGTGAATCCCTGGGTCCCTGTGTCTGCACATCATCTCAAGGGCCAAACCACATACTTGTTCTTGGGACACGGCGGAGCTTTTCTATCCCAAAGGCGGGGCGGGGTTCTCTCCTGTCCTTCCTCCGCTGGAAGCTGATGACAATTCTCTCCTTGACCAAACTCCAGCCACGCTCCTGAGCCCTGTCCCCACTCAGCCTCAGCTGTGGTCCATAAGGACTAGAACAAACATGACCAGCGCTTCCAGCAGCTCAAGGCCACGTCCCCGGATGTCCCTGGCCCCCCGTCAGTGCCTGCTGGGGACAACTTAAGGCAGCCTAAAGACTTGACTGTTGCTGGGGCCGACCCTGGAAGACAGGGCCCGTGTCTCCCAGCAGCCCAGCAGGAGGCAGGAGCACACGGGCTCCATGGACGGGCCGGCCTGCTTTCTGCCGTCTCTCCCTTCCCGACTCCACTGAGCCACCCCCCCCTGCCCCCCCGACAAAGTCAAGGTGAGTTCAGCCCTCTGCCAGTCCCCTTCCCCACAGCAGTAGCCTGTTGCTATGGAAAGGCTGTCCTTCCCACTTTAGCGTCCAGCTCTGTTTGACACACAGGTCAGGCAAGTCCCCGCTCATTGGGGGCTGAGCTCATTGAGGGGGGAGCGTGGCTTTTCATGTCTAATTCCCTGTATCTAAGGCAGAGCCCCTAATAGCGAAAGGCGGAGGAGGGGGGCATCATTCTTCTTTTTTTTTTTTTTTTTTTTTTGGCTTTCTATACTGCTTATTAATTTATTTTATTAAAAAAAAATTTTTTAGGCTTGATTTACGAAAACATGGTTCTAAGTTTCAAGGGGTTTAAAACCCATCCTGAACATTACATTTGAAAACAATTAGTTAACAATTGTAAACAGCACGTGATTTAATGCTGATGTTTCCGCTGGAACCAGAGCGATAAGCAGCACATGCCCCAGGGGTCAGCTCTGTTCTGAGTTCAGTCAGGGTGTCAGCCAGCGGACCTGACTCTGGAGCCCCCGGGCACCTCCTGCAGGTGGCCCAGCCACACCCATGCCACTGCCCTGCATGGACCTTCCAGAAGCTGCCCTGCGGGTGAGGGCGCACCTCGTCAGACAGATGTTAAACAGATGTTTTTGCATGTCACTTTGGGGGTGTCTTGACAGTATGGGTTTGACTTTTGGAAACAGCCCAGATTTGTAGAGGGACAAACTGATAAGTTGGGCCAACAGGTGATCAAGCTAAATTAACAGACTCTGAACTCCCTTCTTTTTTCTTTTGCTTTTTGTCTTTTAGAGCCACACCTGCCCCATATGGAGGTTCCCAGGCTAGCGGTCAAAGCAGAGCTGTAGCTGGCGGCCTACGCCACAGCCACAGCCACACAGGATCTGAGCGGCATCTGCGACCCACACCACAGCTCATGGCAACACTGGATCCTTAACCCATCGAGTGAGGCCAGGGATCGAACCTGTGTCTTCATGGATGCTGCTCAGGTTCGTTTCCACTGAGCCGTCATGGGAACTGCCCTGAAGGTGCGCTTTGCTAACAGAGTGGACTTCTTGTCTGCTCAGGACGCCCTGACTCCTGGTCGTCTGGCTGCCACCGTCATCGAGCACTTACTTGGAACTCTGCGGGGCCTTCAGAGCCTCACGAACACTGCTCCCAGCTTCACAATCACGTCACAAAGCAGCTGGTTTCACCCGGGTTTAAAGGCAAGAAAACTGTAACTGGAAAGGTTGGAGATGGGCCCAAAACAACAGCCAGCAGCGGCCAAGCAGAAGCTTCTGGGGCCTGTCTGACCCCGAGGCCAGCCCACCCTCTGGACGCTGCCTGATTTGGGAGATGTAGGCTGCTGGCTGGGCACCCCAAGGCTGTGGGCTCACTTGGGGAGACTTCCTCCGTCCGTTCTCCTGTCCACCCGTCCACCTGTCCACCTGTCCGCCCTTCCATCTGTCCACCTGTTCTCCTGTCTACCTGTCCACCTGTCCTCCTGTCTACCTGTCCGCCTCTCCTCCCATCCACCTGTCCGCCTGTCCTCCCGTCCACCTGTCCAGCTGTCCTCCGATCCACCTGTCCACTGTTGTCCCGTCCATCTGTCCACCTGTTCTCCCGTCCACCTGTTCCCCCATCCACTCACGTCCTTGATGTGCGCACAGTGGGGCAGGAACCTAAGTGGACTCCCGCGTCCCCACCACAGAGTCTGTGCTTTGTGTCCCGGAAACCACACTCTGGCAGCAGCGCCATCTGACATCTGACCCCCAGCATCCACTTCTGCAGCAGCTCAAGGCCACGCACAAGGCATCGGAGGCAGAGTGAGTCATGTCTTCTGTCAAGGGTGTGTCTGCAGGTTTCTGAGCCCAGGTGCGCACACGTGTCCTTGTGCTTATGTACGCACATCACAGACCTTAAATTATTTCAGCCTTAAACAGTCTCCATAGTTTGAAAACCTGAAGCAAAAGTGTGGTGTGCTTGTTGTTTGGGTTGCGACGCTTGGGTACACGTGGCTGTGTGTGTGCATGTGTCCACGCGTGCCATGTGCATCCATGTGTTGCGTGTTGGTGGGTCTGTGTATGCACATGTGTGTGTGTGTGTTAAATATGCGTCTCCAGGCTGTTTGATGTCTGTCCCCAGCACACTTCCAGAGCCCGTAGGGACAGATGGAATGAGCAGGACCTCGACGGCCAACGTCTGTCCTGCGGGACGTGGTCTGTGCTCAGGAGAGCAGCCTGCCAAGGACAGTTTCTGGTTTTCACTTGTCTCCACTGGACTCAGGGTTTGTGTTTTTTTTTTTTTAAGTCAAAGCCACTGACAAGTGCTGGATGTCTTCTGAGGACAACACAGGGGCAGGAGAGTGACAAGAGGTGTCCTCTCCACCCCAGCCCTGGCCACCAAGAAAAGAAATAAGACTACTGACCTCAGAAAGGTCAAATGACAAGCCCGACACCTGTCAAAGCGGAAGTCAAGCTCCCCCACACTGGACGACTCCCGCCTCCTGGGCCCTGGGTGCTCCTGACCTCAGGTCCCTCCAAGAGGGCAGGCTGGGGTGCCCCCACGTGAGAAGGCAGGAGAAAGGAATGATCCAGAAGAGTGCCCCGGGCAGGGCGCTCTCTGTTGCGGAAACGATGGCTTAGCTGCCTCCTGCTTCTCCCTCCCTGGGCGGGGCTCCACCGCTTCCTTCTGTCTGCGTGTCTGTCTGCAGGCCTATGGGTCACCCTCCACTCTGCTTGATGCTTATTTTTCTCATTCTAAGAAGCAGATTTCCGGTTTGCGCCCCTGTCTCTTGTGGGTGTGTCTGCGCTGGGATCCTCTGTATCTCCTGAGCCAGAGGTTAGACCCATTTTACAGATAAGGAATCAGAGGCTCTGAGAGGTAAACAAACCTGCCTGAGCTTGTCAGGGGAGCTGGAATTCAGGCTCAGGGAGTCGGGCCCAGAGCCCACCTGTCAAGCAACTGGGGTGGGTGGCCCAAGTCAGAGGAGCCTGGAGTTTCTGAGCTGCCCCAAGCGGCAAGTGTAAGGTTACGGTGGAGCCTTCTGGTTACAGGAGCTCAGAGGCCGGGATCCAGACCCACAAGCAGGTTGTTTTCTAAACAAGGGCTGGGGCGCAGGTACCTAAATAGCTGCAGACACAGCCAGGGTGGGAGCCCAGAGACAGACCTGGCTATGCCAGAAGCCGCCTGGCTGGGAAGCTGGTGTCGGCCAGTTTGCAGGGTGGACGCGCAGAAGGGCCTCCCTGGGCAAAGGCTCAGAGGTGTGGGAGGCTCTGCCAGCCGCTGGCTGGGGGTGGGGACAGATGCTGTGGGGTGAGGTGGGGGGGGCGGGCCGCCTGTGAGCCACCCAGTGACCTTGAACAGTGATGAGGGTGGTGATGGGGTCTGACCCAGGTTCCAGAGCGTTCTCCAGCTGCTCTGGTGGGTTCTGGGGAGACAGAGCCGATGAAGGGAGAGAGATGTGCAGGAGAGTTCGGGTCCCAGGCTGCTGCCAGCACAGAGCGGGGGACGCAGCAGGTGCCCCCCCCCCCCCCCCCCCCCCCCCCGTCCCTCCGACCAGACCTGAGCCTGAGAGCAGGGACTCTTGGGAGGGACCTACCCATCTCCAGACCCCCGGGGGCCGGCAGGAAAGGCCCAGGGGTGGGACCCGCAGCCTCCTGACAGCTGCCCCGGGCTCCGCACACGCACACGCCTCTTTCCTTCCTCTCCCCTCCTTTCACCTCAGCATCTGTTCCACACCCAGAGGAGCTGGCTCTTCTGGTTCTGCAAGCCCAGGTGATTGAAGCCCAGGGCCTGGAAGTCTCCATTTGACCTTGAGATCTTACCCGGGGGAGCTGGGCTGGCGGCCCCACAGCCAGGTCCTGGGACAGGGCCAGGGTCCCCCTCACCCCAGCTCAGCAAATGGGAGGGTTTCGCATCTTTCCTGTGTACTTATGGTTCAAATACGCTTACGCGGCGTTTGGCAGGGCAGGGAAGATGTTTCTTCTCTCCGTTTACAGACGAGGAAACCTGGAGCAGAGACTGGCTGAGTAGCTTGACCGTGGCTGTGGCTTAGCAGCGAGTCACTGAGTCTGGGCAGGGCTCAGCAACCCGGCTGCACCAGCCGTCCTGGGATGCGGGTGCTCTGGGGGTGTCTTCAATTACCTGCCGCCTTTGCTGAGCCTTCTTCCTGCACAAACCACGGCCGGAGACACAGCGCCAGAGGCACATGGAGCTGTGACGAAAACCAGAGACGGCACCTGCTTCCTTGGACCTGAGAGCAAGAGCCCAGGCGTGCAAAAACATCTTTGGTCCCTGGGCAGGTCCACAGCATCCTTCGTGGAATGACGGGACCCCTGGAAAAGGGGGGTGGGGCCAGTAAAAGGGGGCTGAGTCCACGGGGGTAGACATGGGCATGTCAAGTTGGGCTCCGACCTAGCTTGCCGGCCATGCCTCCTACTTACGTTTAATTCGGGGACCTAAAAAAAATTATTTAAAGACAAACAGGAGACCCACAATGATAGCTCTGAGGATCAATGTCTTTGCCTCGGCCTTTAGGCTACTGTGTGATTTGGAGAACAAAATAGGACTGTCTGGTGCCCGTGACCCCTGAGCCACAAGCTCCAGGCTGGGGAGCTGCCGTGGGGCCAGAATGCGGAGCCTGTGCAGGGAGGTGGCGGGGGCTTCTCCAACCTCTAGGCTGTCCCCCTCCCCGCATACTCCCAGGGTCACTGAAGACCCTCAGCTACAAAAAGAAACTAAATAGCACACTTGTGCAAAGGGAAGGAATATCCTAAAAACAACCCATCAAACCGCCCTGGAAACCCTCCCATCCATCCTTTCTATAAAGACAGTCAGGGCAGAGTTAGGCTAACCCCAGCCCTAGCCCCCCACACCCCCCAGACCCCTCCGCCTCCCCCCATGGGAAGGAAGGGGGACTCCTGGCTTCTTACGCTCTGCTAGTCTGGCCACCTTGAGTGGGCTGCTCTGGGAGGTGCCCCAGTCCACTTAGGAACCCAAGGACATCTGTGGGACAGGTGCTGAATTCAGTGCCCAATGGCTGGCCTTGGCAGACGGGACGTGAACCCCCCATGTCTCCAAGAGCCCCCCTTTCTGCAATATTCCCCTGTGGGAAGAGGTGCACGGCCTCTGGCCTCTGACACCAGGTACTGGGCACGCTGCATAACCTTCTCTGGGCTCAGCCACTTCATCCACCGGCAGAAGCTGCAGCGCTTAGAGGGGATGACGTCACCTGCTCAGCATTCTATTGGCTGGCATGAGTCACGGGCCCAGCCGGAGTCCAGGTGATGTATAGACTCCACCTGGGGGTGTGGAGGGCGGGGCCTGGATTCAGAGGGGAGCGACTGCGGCTATTTTTGCAAACAGTCCCCTGCACCGGGAGTTCTGCATGGAATCCTCCCAGCCACCACTCTGGTCAGTGGGGAAAACTGAGGCGCAGAGCAGTTGATCCTTGCCCCGGCAGGGAACTGCCTGGGCCGGACATAACCCCGGGTCTGGGGGAGTTCCGGGCGTGGCGCAGTGGAAACGAATCCGACTAGGAACCATGAGGTTGGGGGTTCGATCGCTGGCCTCGATCAGTGGGTTTAGGATCCGGCATTGCCGTGAGCTGGGGTGTAGGTTGCAGACACAGCTTGGATCCTGCGTGGCTGTGGCTGTGGTGTAGGCAGGCAGCTGCAGCTCCGATTGGACCCCTAGCCTGGGAACCTCCATATGCTTCAGGTGTAGCCCTAAAAAGCAAAATAAATAAACAAACATTAAAAATTGTTAAAAAAACAAAACAAAACAAAACATAAAACCTGGGTCTGGGCTCTCGCTCCTTACCCTCCAGGCCTGGGCTGTGTGCCGGGGACCCCGCCACATGTCCTGGGGGCTCCTCCGGCTGCCCCAGGAAGTGGCCTCCACTTCCCTTCCTCGGCGGAGGAGGCCTCCTCACCCCGTGCTTGGGCGTGGATGGCAGACAGGTTGTTCCCTCCGTGGCCCTCATCAGAAGCCGTCAGTGTGTACATTAGGCTCGCAAATAATGCAGGCTGGCCCCTCTCCAGAGAGGAAGCGAACCCCGGCACTTACCGCCAGGGCAGGCCGTGACAAGAAGCCGGGTGAGCCATGTGCAGATGGAGACGCAGTGCCCAAGACGTGCCAGCTCTCCCTGCGCCCTAGGTGGGCTTGGGACCACCAGGAGCTGCAGGTCTGGGCCCCGAGGGTGCTCCGGGCGGCTGTGGGCTAGCCCAGCCCTCCCCCAGCATCCTCCTGCCTTGCCAGCCCCCGCCCTGGAGGATGGAGAGCTAAGGGCTCGCCATGCCAGCCTCCCTTTCAGGCAGAAGAAACTGGATTACATCTCTGCAGCAGCCACCTCGTGACCTTGAGAAAAGAGCCAAGCACGGCCGAGGGGCTGGCCCTGACCAGGTGAACCCCAGAAGCCTCCAGCAGGGACACCTCCAATCTCCTGTCATGGGAGAAA
This sequence comes from Sus scrofa, assembly GCF_054392235.1. Classification (NCBI taxonomy): domain Eukaryota; kingdom Metazoa; phylum Chordata; class Mammalia; order Artiodactyla; family Suidae; genus Sus; species Sus scrofa. Next base: position 220,455,474 of record NC_139395.1, on the reverse strand, counting down.
GACAGCCCCTACTGTCCAAGGCCCTGCAATGGGTCTCTTACTTGCAGCCCAGGGCATCCTAACGGGCAGCGAGAGCCGCTGGCAAGGACCTGACATGGTTTTTCCGTTCTACGGGGGCCAAGCCCTTGGCCGGTGTTCCATGACCTTCTGTTCCCCCGGGCGCCACCGTCATAATTTCCTGCTGGTTGGCTTCTCAGGCTTCTAGAACTAGCCGTCTACAAGCAGGGCTGCCCTCCTCCCACTGATCACCATCAGCTTTGGATTTTCTTTTTTTTTTTTTTTTCTTTTCCCACTGTACAGCAAGGGGGTCAGGTTATCCTTACATGTATACATTCCAATTACAGTTTTTCCCCCCACCCTTTCTTCTGTTGCAACATGAGTTTCTAGACAGAGTTCTCAATGCTACTCAGCAGGATCTCCTTGTAAATCTATTCTAGGTTGTGTCTGAGAAGCCCAAGCTCCCAAAGGATCCCTCCCACGCCCTCCCCCTCCCATCAGGCAGCCACAAGTCTCTTCTCCAAGTCCATGATTTTCTTTTCTGAGGAGATGTTCATTTGTGCTGGATATTAGATTCCAGTTATAAGTGATATCATATGGTATTTGTCTTTGTCTTTCTGGCTCATTTCACTCAGTATGAGATTCTCTAGTTCCATCCATGTTGCTGCAAATGGCATTATGTCATCCTTTTTTATGGCTGAGTAGTATTCCATTGTGTATATATACCACATCTTCCGAATCCAATCATCTGTCGATGGACATTTGGATTGTTTCCATGTCCTGGCTATTGTGAATAGTGCTGCAATGAACATGCGGGTGCATGTGTCTCTTTTAAGTAGAGTTTTGTCCGGATAGATGCCCAAGAGTGGGATTGCAGGGTCGTATGGAAGTTCTATGGATAGATTTCTAAGGTATCTCCAAACTGTTCTCCATAGTGGCTGTACCAGTTTACATTCCTTTGTTTCCTTTTGTCTACACCCACGGCAGGTGGAAGTTCCCAGGCCAGGGATCAAACCTGCACCACAGCTGTAATTGGAGCCACAGCAGTAACAATACCAGATCCTTGACCTGAGGTGCCAGCCAAAGCTTTAAGAAAAACTTCAGCTCTAAGAAAAATGGGAAAAGCAGAGTTCCCATTGTGGCTCAGTGGGTTAAGAACCCGACTAGTGAGTCCGTGAGGATGTGGCTTCAATCCCTGGCCTCACTCAGTGAGTTAAGGATCCAGTGTTGCCGTGAGCTGTGGTGTAGGTCACAGACATGGCTTGGATCCTGCATTGCTGTGGCTGCGGTGTAGGCCGGCAGCTGCAGCTCTGATTTGACCCCTAGCCCGGGAACCTCCATATGTGGCCCTAAAAAGAAAGAAAATGCGGAGTTCCTGATGTGGTGCAGCAGAAACGAATCTGACTAAGAACCATGAGGTTGTGGGTTCAATCCCTGGCCTTGCTCAATGGGCTAAGGATCCGGCGTTGCCGTGAGCTGTGGTGTAGGTCACAGACGTGGCTCCGATCCCTCATGGCTGTGGCTGTGGTGTAGGCCGGCAGCTGCAGCTCTGATTAGACCCCTAGCCTGGGAACCCGCATATGCCGCAGGTGCAGCCCTAAAAAGACAAAAACACCAAAAAAAAAAAAAAAAAAAAAAAGGAAAGAAAAGAAAGAAATTGCAGAAACGCCAGGTCGCAGGTGCAGCACGAGAAGCTCGTTCATGTCACACACGGACGCCCCTCCTGGCAGTTCTAGCTCGCGGTGTTCCGCTGACTTCATGTCCTCGAAGCTTCGAGTATGGTTGTTAGTGCTATGTGCGTTGTTCTCATCCTCCAGCCCACTTCGAAATCTCCTTGCCCCCTCCGCAGAGAGCTGTCCACCTGGCAGCGGTCAATGTCTCCGGGGTGTGCTGGCCCTGCCGGTGCCCTTCCTGTCCCACAGGAGCACCGGGGGCAGGAGGAGGGATGCAGGCTGGGGGCAGGGGCACAGGGGTGCCACCATGCCAACACTGTGTGACTCTGGGTGCATGGCCTGGCCTCACTCACCTGCCTCCTCACCTCTACAGCGAGGGCTTACCTGGCTGGGGTGTTGGGAAGATAACACGGGCATTGTCACGTGCAGAGTATATGGAGCAGAACTGTTAGGTGCTGCTGAACATGAGAAGGGTTTCCTCTTTCGATGTCATAGCTCTGTCTCTGAGCCTCTCCCCCCTCTCCCCCCACTCCCGTTGTCTTTTTAGGGCTGCTCCCACGGCATACAGAGGTTCCCAGGCTAGGGGTCCAATCGGAGCTGCAGCTGCCAGCCTACATCACAGCCACAATCACGTGGGACCCGAGCTGCGTCTGTGACCTACACCACAGCTCATGGCAAGGCTGGATCCTCAACCCACTGAGCGAGGCCAAGGATCGAACCCGCATCCTCACGGATGCTAGTTGGGTTCCTAACCCATTGAGCCACGATGGGAACGCCTCTGTTGCCTCTTGAGACATTCTCAATCCTTTACCTGCGTCATGTTTCTGTGCACAGTTTTTCCTTCTCCAGCAGCAGGCAGTTCCTGGGGGAAGCCCTTGGCTCAGTCAGTGCCTGGAGGAGAGCAGCTCTGTCCTCGTGGCCCATGGCCCCAGCCCCATGCCTTCCTCCTCCTTCTTGCTTCCTTCCTTTCTGCAGACACACTCTCACCCATCATGTCCATCAAATATCTTCCATAATATGGCCGCACATCCAAGGACCTTTGGTCCCAAACTCTTCCATCCAGACTCCCACCCCCACAATGCATTAGAACTGTTTTCATCTTGGCCGCATTGCCTGCGAACCACCAGCCGAAGCAGAAACCAGCTGATGATCCAACAGTTAAAGTCACCTGCCTGCCCAGAATCCACCCACTTTGATCAAAGCCTCCCTGTGGGGTGCGCTTGCTTCCTCCCGGTCCTGAGGCCTCCGGGAATCTGTTTACACCTCTCCGGAGGAGAGGACATGAGAACTGGGACCTGTGCCACCGGATGACGTGCCCACAGAGCCCCTCCTGGAAGCTGATCAGACACAAGCAAACCTCCCTGCAAAGCCGCCGCTTTGAACTTCTTGTTTGGAGATCCACTGTGGTTTCAGAGGGAAGGCACAGGCCCTCCCCGTTAGGGGCGGGGATGGGGGACGGGCAACCCATGAGCCCCTTCTGTGTGGCTGGGACCCCGAGTCCTCACAGGTGGTGCCCAGGCCATCCCTGCCCCCGAGGCAGGATCCTGCCCTGCGCGCTCCCGGGGACCCTGCGAAGCCTCTGCCCGGCCAGCATCCTGGCTTGTGTCCCTCCAGCCTCATCCCCTTTCTCCAATGACGATTGCTCCCCGGGGCAGGTTTCCTGCCCAGAGATGGCGTCGTGAGTTAATTACCGTCAATTATAAAATGGCTTTAAATGGCTTGCCCTCCGTTGGTGAGCCAGTGGGTGAGGGCTGTTTTTAGCAGAAGCTCCGTTGAGAAAGAGTGGGTGATATTTTAATTGGATTTAATAAGTGAGTGGCTCGCCCTCTTCCCAAGAGAGCGCTGTTTTGGGTTCACCTTGATCAGCTGATCAGATCTTGCTGGAAGAATAATGACCACTTACTGAGTCCTGTGCGCAGGATTTCTTTATAAAAATGAATTATTCCACCTTGTCAATCCCTATGTAAGTCGGGGGGTATCTCTATTTTACAGAGGGCCAGGGGGACCTCGGTGGTTTGTCAGCGGAAGATGAGACTTCTCATTCTCCTGCGGGGCGCACCCCGCCCCCACCGTCAGCCCTGGGTTTGGGGAGAGCACCTTCCCCCCTATCGCCCCCAGAGGTGGCCGTGTGCCTCCTGGAGGACGAATCAGGGCCTCAAAGGGACAGCCCAGGAGCCTCGGGCACATGGCTCGCCTGGAGGACACGTGCGTTATTCCTAAAATGAACAACTTGAAATCTTTAATCATGTTATTTTTCCCCCCACCTGGAGGATAAAGACCAAACATCTCCTAACACAGGCCTCCACGACTGGTCTGGATTTTCAGACTTCTCTCGTTGGACTCTGTACTTGGGCCAAGACGCCCAGAAGGAAACTGGATTTCTTCTCTTTAAGCCTTTGTTTGGCCTCAATTACCTTGGGGGCTTTCAACACCCACCTTCATTCTTATCTCAACCCCGTGAAGCCAACAGGCTCAATTTTTAGGCCACCTCCTCCAGGAAGCCTTCTATGATGCTCTGACCCCAGCACAACTCCTTCCTACTTCTCGGTGGTCACATGTGCATGCTTCCTCCCCGCTGAGGGGCTAGACTATTTCTTATTCATCTTGTCACTGCCCTTAGACCTTTGGAGGGAGATTTGAATAAATAAATTTAAATAGATGCTGGTTAGATTGTTTGGCATCTCATAGGCGTAAGAAGGATGATGGGAAAAAAAGGACTTCCCATCGTGGCTCAGTGGTTAACAAACTGGACCCAACTGGTATCCATGAGGATGTGGATTCGATCCCTGGCCTCCCTCAGTGGGTTAAGGATCCGGCGTTGCCGTGAGCTGTGGTATAGGCCCGCAGCTGTAGCTCGGGTTCAACCCCTAGCCTGGAAACTTCCATTTGCTGCAGTTGCAGACCTAAAAAGAAAAAAAAAAAATAAAAGCCCTTTGGTCATTTATGGAGGAGTTGGAAGAAGACATGCAAAGCTGGAGAAAAATGAATTTCCATTACAAAACATCTTGCCCTATAAAGACAAAGGAAAAATACAATGGTATTATTCTTTTCATCTCTAATAAAATGAAAATCGTATTTATGACAAGTTCAAGTCTTTCTAAGAAACAAAGGTGGCATTTTCTCCATTAAAGAGAAAACAAATGCCTTCTTTGCATCGATGGTCTGGATATTAAAAAGCAACTATCAGCTGAGTAATTATTCCTGATGCATGCTCACGTTCCTTAATCTGCTTTTCAGCCTTATGCGAGTGATTGAGTGCCATGCTGGTGGTGTTTTCCAGAAGGATGCATTTCACTTTCACGATTGCCTTCGCTGTTTTAATTCTTCATGAAATTGCCTGGAGGCTTCTTCAAGAAGACGCTTGGTTGGTGCTAAGTTGGAATTTGCTGGTGAGTTCGATGGTGTCTTCTCTCCAAGCCCTGGTGTTATCAGATCAGTGAACAGCCTGTGCAGGTACCACCTGAGCCAGTTCTGCTCAAGGAAGACACCTCAGTGCTTTTGTAATGAAGCGCAGGTCTTTTCACAGGTACTGTGTTTTGGCTTCCATCCAGAGAGTCATTCTTTCATATGCATTTTTTATAAGGCAAAATGTGTCCATTTTTTCTTGTGAGTCTTTTGAATGTGTTATCCAAGTTACATGCTGAAAATCATAAGCTTTCTCAGTTTTATTCCTCTCTGAGATCTATCATTGTAGGTCTATCTATCTGTCTATCTGTCCATCTATCTATCTATCTATCTATCTATCTATCTATCCACCTACCTATCCTCTCCCATTAAAAAATGAGCTCCTGGAGTTCCCGTCGTGGCGCAGTGGTTAACGAATCCGACTAGGAACCATAAGGTTGCGGGTTCGGTCCCTGCCCTTGCTCAGTGGGTTCACGATCCGGCGTTGCCGTGAGCTGTGGTGTAGGTTGCAGACGCGGCTCGGATCCCGAGTTGCTGTGGCTCTGGCGTAGGCCGGTGGCTACAGCTCCGATTCAACCCCTAGCCTGGGAACCTCCATATGCCGCGGGAGCGGCCCAAGAAATAGCAACAATAACAACAACAACAACAACAAAAAAGACAAAAGACAAAAAAAAAAAAAAAAAAAATGAGCTCCTTTGAAAATCTGTCCCATAAATTGAGATGTTCCAAGCAGCCCTTTCAGCATTCCTCTTTTTGGCCAGGCATCAAGCAATTTGTTCAGTTCCTCTCTTTTCATCTGAAGTGATACATTTAAATAGTCTTTCCGTTAAATAGTCTTTCCGTTTTTGATCTTGCTTTCAATAATTGCAATAATTTGCCAAAACTTCAAAAGAAGTTTTGGGGAATCCATTTCTTGACTAGTTTGATTAAAGATGTTGAACCAAATGCAACACAAATCCAGAGGACCCTGTCTCGCACACGCAATTCTAATACTGCTGTACATGGTTTAGGTTGATCTGCAAATGACTTTTTTTTTTTATGGCTGCACTTTGCGGCTTGGAAGTTCCCAGGCTAGGGGTCACATCAGAGCTGCAGCTGCCGGCCTACACCATAGCCACAGCAATGCCAGATCCAAGTCTCATCTGCAACCTACACCACAGCTCACAGCAACGCCAGATCCTTAACCCACTGAGCAAGGCCAGGGATCGAACCTGCGTCCTCATGCAAGCTAGTCGGGTTTGTTTCCTCTGAGCCACAAGAGGAACTCCTGCAAATGACTTTTTCAAAGACGATGCTCTTCTAGGAGTTCCCTTGTGGCACAGTGGGTTAAGGATTAGGCATTGTCATTGCTGTGGCCTGGGTTGCTGCTGTGGCACAGGTTTGATCCCTGACCTGAGAACTTTCTCATGCTGGAGGTGTGACCAAAAAGAAAAAAAAAAAAAAAAAGACTGTGCATTCCTTTCTAAAATTGGATCCGGTATGACTGCCAAAGGGAGAAAGCCCGTGTTTTCCTGATGGTTTATAATCTGTGTTAGCTCTGTCACAGACATTTTGTAGTTCAGTTACTCCAACTCTGTAAATATAAAAAACGTAAGTTCAGATATCTGCAGCTTTCATTTCAATTACAGGTATATTGCGGCTTAAGATTCATATGTGAATTATGGGCACACTACAAAAATTCCAGCTATATTTCTGCTGCATACTTCCTTTTTAAACATAAGTAGCTAATTATGTTGAGGTATAATTGACACACGGAAGTCGAGCTAACGTCTGTCCCCATACCTTGGTACAGATTTCATTTTTCTTGTGATGAGAAATTCTAAGATCTACCCTCTTAGTAACTTCCCAAAATGCAGTACAGTTATCAGCTATGGTCCCTGTGCTGGAGATGACATGCCAGGACTTATTTTGTAACCGGAAGTTTTCACTTTTTGACCCTCTTCACCCATTTCACCCCTCCCCGTACCATCCACCTCTGGCTATGTTTTATGAGCTGTTTTTTGTTTTCTCCCTTCCTTCTTTCCTTCTTTCCTTCCTTCCTTCTTTCCTTCCTTCCTTCCTTCTTCCTTTCCTTTCTTTCTTTTTATACAAGTGAAATCATAAGGTATTTTTCTTTCTCTGTCTGACTCATTTCACTTAGCATAGGGCCCTTAAGTTCCATCCATGTTATCACAAATAGAAAGATCTCATTCTTTATGGCTGGATAATATTCCATTGTCCATTATCCATCTATGTATGTATGTACATATGTATATCCATCCATCTGTCTATCTATCTGTCTATCTATCCATCCATCCATCCATCCATCCATCCATCCTTCCTTCCTTCCATCCATCCATCCATCCATCCTTCCATCCATCCATCCATCCATCCTTCCTTCCTTCCATCCATCCATCCATCCATCCATCCTTCCTTCCTTCCATCCATCCATCCATCCATCCATCCATCCATCCATCCATCCATCCTTCCATCCATCCATCCATCCATCCATCCATCCATCCATCCTTCCATCCATCCATCCATCCATCCATCCATCCTTCCTTCCTTCCTTCCATCCATCCATCCATCCATCCTTCCATCCAGCCATCCATCCATCCATCCATCCATCCATCCATCCATCCTTCCTTCCATCCATCCATCCATCCATCCATCCATCCATCCATCCATCCTTCCTTCCATCCATCCATCCATCCATCCATCCATCCATCCATCCATCCTTCCATCCATCCATCCATCCATCCATCCATCCATCCTTCCTTCCATCCATCCATCCATCCATCCATCCTTCCTTCCATCCATCCATCCATCCATCCATCCATCCATCCATCCATCCATCCTTCCATCCATCCATCCATCCTTCCATCCATCCATCCATTTATCCATCTATCCATCTATCCATCCATCCGTCTATCTATCCATCTATCCATCCATCCATCAATCCATCTATCCATCCATCTATCTATCTACCCCACACGTCCCTTGTCCATTCATCCATCAATGGACATTAAGTTGTCTCCGTATTTTGGTTATTATAAACAATGCTTCAGTGAACATGGAGTGTGCCCATATCTTTCTGAGTTTGTGTTTCTTTGGGTAAACACCCAGAGGTGGAATTGCTTGATCCTACAGTAGTTCTATTTTTAACTTTCTGAGGAACATCCATACTCTTATCTGAAGTGGCTGCACCAATTTACATTCCCACCAACAATACACAGGGCTCCCTTTTCGCCACACCCTCCCGACACTTGCTATTTCTTGTTTTTTAAATAATTGCCAAACTCCATACTTTCTTAATTTAATAATAGCACCATTTTTACCATGATGCTGTGTGACATCAACATTTGTATTTATATTATCTCAGCAAAAATATGATAATGAGGTTATTAATATTGAATATTTCACTGAATTTACATTTACATCCTGCATTTTCAAAAACATTAAGTGACACATCTTCAACAGAAGAAATGTTCAAAGCTTTATTTTATTTAATGATTTGACTAAAATTAACCAATTACTTAAATTAGCTTAATTGGCTTTTCTATTAGAAACATCTGATAACACAAGGATTAAACTGGCATCATTTAATTGTTTGTGAAATTCTGTTCTTGGAGCCAACACAAAAACAGCTATCACTTCATCTTGTAAATGCACAAGAAAACTTGAAAGTGAACAAAGTTAATTGGAATTGCCATTTGATCTAAATGAAGTCATGTCTCACAGAGTGACAACGAGTCTTGGGTTCAATCTTCATCTTTTGCCAGTCTCAAAAGAACTACTAATTTGGAGTTCTGTCGTGGCGCAGCAGAAATGAATCCAACTAGAAACCACAGGGTTGCAGGTTCGATCCCTGGCCTCCTCGCTCAGTGGGTTTAGGATCCAGTATTGCCATGAGCGGGGGGGTAGGTCGCAGACGTGGCTCGGATCTGGCGGATCTGGCATTGCTGTGGCTGTGGTGTAGGCTGGCAGCTGTAGCTCCAATTCGACCCCTAGCCTGGGAACCTCCACATGCGGGGTGTGGCCCTAAAAGGACAAAAGACAAAAAACAAACAAACTGCTAATTTGAAGTAAATGCTGATTTATTTTATCTATTTACTTGTTGATTTTTGGCCGCACCCTGGGCGTGCGTAAGTTCCTGGGTCAGGGATGGAACCCGTGCCACAGCAGTGACCCAAGCTGCTGCAGTGACAACGCTCGATCTTTTTTTTCTTTTTAGAGCTGCTCCTGTAGCATATGGAGGTTCCCGGACTAGGGGGTGAATTGGAGCTGCAGCTGGTGGCCTACACCACAGCCCCAGCAATGTAGGATCTGAGCCTGGTCTGTGACCTACACCACAGCTCACAGCAATGCAGGATCCTTAACCCACTGAGTGAGGCCAGGGATCAAGCCCACATCCTCGTGGATACTAGTGGGTTCATTACTGCTGAGCCACAGTGGACTGGATCCTTAACCCACTGAGTCCCAAGGGAACTCCTGCATGCTGAGATGTTTAGCAAACCTCTGTTCTCTGCTTTCCCCATGGTCGGTGATGCCACTGGACATGGCATTGGTCATTCCCCCCGGAAGACTGTAGCGGCCGTGGTAGGTGAGCTCCCTAGTCAGAGGGCAACCCCCTCACTCTGCCAACCAGAAGAGTGAATTCATTGACCTGAGGTCGCACCTGGCTGGCTGGTACCCGTCTCCTGACCCCACACACACAACACTTGTGCGGGGAGAAGTGCCAGGGGGCGGGGTGATGGCCACGGGCTCACGCTTGGGCGGGGGCCAGGCTGGGCTTGGAGGATGCAACCACGAAGGCCGCATCCTCTCCTTGGAAAGAAAGGAAACACAACAGAAATCAGTGTCCCCATTTTGTAAGTGTCTCAGATGTCACTGCTGCTAGAGAGGATTGTTTTGAAGGCCTGCTGACCCTCTGGCCAGTGTCACCTCTTGTCTCCGTCAGGGAGCCCGTCCAGGCGGAGGCTGGCTCTCATTCCCCCCGGCGGCAAACACCGCGCAGCCGCTGGCAGCCCCCTAGCCGGGCCGGGAGATCAGGTGGGCCCCACGCTAAGGCCCTGGGCGGGCTCGGAATTGGGATCCACCTGCTGCCACAGTGTGGTGTTTTCGGTACCCCAGGCCTGCCCCCAGCATCCTCCTCCACCAAACTTGTGGCCGTCTTCCGAAACCTCTGTGGACCAAACACAGGAGGCAGCCCCTAAACCTGAGCTCCACGCTATGGCTTTAACCCCTTCCTGCCCCGGGCAAGTCTTTTAACCTACCCGTGCCTCCGTCTGCTTAGCACTTATGGCCAATTAACCCCTCCCTGCCTCCCTGCAGACCCCACAGGGATTTGGCGTGAGAACTAAGGGTCGCAGCGCCTGGTGTTTCTGGCAGATCAGTGCTCTACGGATCCAAGCTGTCTTCCCAGTAAAACACGGGCTCCACAGCAGGGGCCTCATTACAAAGTCACCAGATTGTCAAGGACAGAGCCTCCCACGGGCCGAGGGCTGGTCTGCCCCTTGGAAGGGTGTTGGCTGCCACCTGTGCCACCAGCATCTCTCTCACCTGGGGATGGGTGGCCAGCATGATTTTTTCTTTTCTTTTTAGGGCCACACCTGCAGCACATGGAGGTTCCCAGGCTAGGGGTCTCATCGGAGCTGCAGCTGCTGGCCTACACCACAGTCACAGCAACGCAGGATCCGAGCCGCATCTGTGACCTACACCGCAGCTCATGGCAACGCCGGATCCTTAACCCACTGAGCAAGGCCAGGGATCGAACCTCATGGATACCAGTCAGGTTCTTAACCCACTGGGCTGCAATGGGAACTCCTGGCCAGCTTGATTTGAAGGCTGGTTGTGGATTTTGTCTCGGCCCTGTTGCTGCTTTGCTGGGGACCTCATCGTCCCTTTGCTCTTGACCCCAGGCCTGGATGTCCCACGGGGCTGGGCCGGCCGTTCTGTTGCCTCCCCCAGTTTGGGTGGGGGGATGACGAGCAGGACCGCAGGGGGTCCTCCGGGAACAGACGCTGCCCCTTTCTCATGCCCTCCACCTGCACCTCGTCTGTAGAAAAACGTTCACCTCCCAGGCCTTCCCTGAATCCCAAAGAGTAAATTTAATCAGAGAAGTGAGAAAACGCAGAAAGGAAGGAAAACATTCAAGCAAGACAAAATAATACTAGTTTAGCGGTTGCATAAAAGCCAAGACCTTCCGTTCCTCCTCCAGGGCTGGAGATAATGCTCCGAGCGGGTTCAGATGCTGAACCCCCGCCAGGGAGAAGAAGTTCACTGTAAGCCGCCGGCCAGCACGTAGACCCCAGGCCAGTTGGAACCGGAAGGCTGATGACGCTGCTGCTCCCTGTTATCTGACCGCCAGCCAATCAGGGGCAGGTCCCCGTGCTGCTCACACACCCTGCCACCTGCTCCCTCACCTTGTCTTTAAAGACCTTTCCCTGAAAGCCCTGGGGGCGCTCCGGCCTTTGAGCCTCAGCTACCCAGACCCCTGGCTTGGCGCCTGTGATAAAGCCGCGGTCTTCACCCGTGGCCTGAGTCAGTAGATCGGCTTGACCGCCCGAGGGCCTGAGCAGACTCCAGTTTGGCTCTGTAACCAAACCCCACAGCAAAGACCAAAGACGGTCACAGGAGGAGGTGGAGGGATTGTCCCTGAGGCCGGCAGAGCTCCACTCTGCAGCCCCAGGCCACTGACCAGAGGCCCAGCAGGTGCCCCAGCAAGGGGTGGTCCTAGCAGTGCTTTCCGACCAGGCCCCCGGCGCGGCTTCTGTTCATGAAAAGGAAAGATCGCTAGAGAGATGCTAGACCCTCTGGGAACCGCCTGCTCTCATTTTAAGGCCACTGTCTATCATATTCTCATCAGAAAAAAAGGAAAGAAAAGAAAGGAAGACAAGAAAAAACCCACCCACAGCAGATGCCAAACCCCTCCCTGGGGACCTTCTGGGACCACCTGCAGGCCAGCGCCTGCCTCCGTCCCCCCAGCCCCGCAGCCTCCCTCCTTGGTGCTGGTGTGCAGCTCTGACCCCATGAGCAAAGCGGCCCGTCCCGCATCCTCGCTGGGCAAAGGCGAGGCTCTTTCTCAGGCTGCCCCCTGAGGAGGCTCTCACGGGGCTCACTGACCCTTAAAATGCTCCGTGCTTCCCCCAGCACAGACTGGTCAGTGTTCATTTCCTCCAGACTCTTTTTCCTTTGTAGGGCCACACCCCGGCCTGTGGATGTTCCCAGGGCTGGGAGTCGGATCTGAGCTACAGCTGCCGTCCTATCCCTCTGCCACAGCCACAGCCACGTCTCCAGCTTTCTTAGGGACTTTATGCCCAGGGTTTCCCCTCAGCTTCCAGCAGTTTCCTGCTCAGAGACTCTTGGCAAAGGACAGAACAGGAGCTGGTTGGCCCCAGGCCCATCTCCGCAAAAGTAGAAGCAGGTGGGGATGGCACCCTCCGCACAGCCTGGGGGGGCAGGTCCAATGACAGTGTCTGCACAGGATGCCCAGGGCCACGGAGGGCCCGGCGCTCACTGTGTGTCATACAGATAACATTGTCATCACAGGTCAAGTGACAAAGGTTTTATCAGCACCGTGGAGATGACGACTGCGGTGAAGACTCTGACTCCGTTACCTGCTAGACTCGGGGTTGTCCCTTCGACCCTGTGACATCCTGGGGCACCTGGGGCTGCCTTGTGCCCTGCAGGGTGTTGAGCGGAGTCCCTGCCTCCACCCACCAGACGCCAGAGCAGCCGTCCACGGAGGCGTGACAACCAATGTTGTCTCCAGATGCTGCCCCCGCACCCAGGGGGTGGGGTGGGACACAAAATCTCCCCTACCTGAGGACAAGTCAGTGGCTCTGTCTGATGCTTAGGGTCCCCTTTGGCGCAATGGGAAGCGGGATAGCTCTTAGGCGTCCCTCATGGGGATAGGGGAGGGAGGTGCCGTGTGGATTCTGGGTTGGCAGAGGTCCCCGCTGGAGGGCACAGTGCCCAAGAGTAAACACAGCTGGGGGCCCAGCCACCTCTCCTGCTGTCCCCCCACCCCCATTGCAGCCCTGCCCGGCAGATGGCAGCTGTCTCCGGCTGGCTCACCTCTTGTCGGTGCCAAGGAGTCACCTGCCTGATGCTCTGACCATCAGTCAACAAAAGCCAGGTGCACCCACCAGGCACTGGCTGTTCGTGGGGGTTCTCAAAGCGTAAGATGCTCCCCGAGTTTGCGGTCTACCAGGGAGACAGAGAGGGCGCGTGGGTAATGAGAGCTCAGGAGGGAGAGGGTGTGCTTTTGGGCCTCCTTTGCCACCATCCAGCACCCATTGTCTGCCTGGCACACAGTAGGTGCTTGCACACAGTAGGTGTTTAACAAATATCTCGACTCGGTGAGAATGGGTGTCCCGGGGGCAGGGGTCTGCCGGCCTCCTGTCCAGGCCCTCAGCACCCAACACCACAATCCTCCTTCCCCCAGACCTTAACAGGTGTTTGCTCTTGCTGATGGAGTCCTCTCCCCTCGGCCGCAGGCCTAGGAGACTTCCTGGAGGAGGAGGATGTTTGCCCTTGAAGAATGTGTAGTTTTGCTGGGGGCGTGTTATGGGCTGAATCGTGTCGCCCTCTAAGAAATTCTTGTGCGGAAGTCCTAACCCCTAGTTTATCATAAGTGACTGAGTTTTGAGATAGTTTTTTTTTTTCTTTTTTCTTTTTATAGCTGCACCTGTGGCATATAGAAGTCCCCAGGCTAGAGGTCTAATTGGAACTATAGCAGCTGGCCTATGCCACAGCCGCTGGCCTCTGCCACAGCCACAGCCACAGCAACGTGGCATCAGAGCCTCGTCTGCGACCTACACCACAGCTCACGGCAACGCCGGATTCTCAACCCACTGAGCGAGGCTGGGGATCGAACCCGCATCCTCGGGGACACTATGTCAGGTTCTTAACCTGCTGAGCCACAACAGGAACTCCAGGAAATAGTTTTTAAAGAGGTAGTTAAGTTACAATAAGGTCGTTGGCCTGGGCGCTGACCCCACGTGACCGGTGTCCTCAGAGGAAGAGGAGATTGAGACACAGACACCCAGGAGGACATGGGAGGGGACAGTGTCCATGAGCCCAGGAGAGAGGCCTCAGGGGGAAGCAGTCCTGTGACCCCTTGACCTCTGACCCCCAGCCTCCAGAACGTGGGAGAGCAGCTGTCTGTGGTCTCAGCTGCCCGTTCATGGTGCTTTATTACAAGGAGAAGCTGCCTTGTGGAGGGAACTCAGGCCCCTTGTCCAAGGACCTGCCTGGACGTGCAGCAGTCACTGTCAGGAGTGCTCGGGCTGTGCTGGGAGCAACCCTCCTTCGGAAATCTAGGAAGCTGGCTTTTCGTTCACAGATGCTCCAGTGTCTTTGCATTTGAGAAGCACCTGAGAATGAAAAGGTGACAGCACCAGGCCTCATCAGAGCCTCATGAGCCACCGAGCCCTCTGCCCACGTGTGGTTTCTTGGTGCCTTGTGGGGGTGGGGGGCAACTCTCCCAGGAAAGATGGCCTGAGCCCCCCGGGGAGGCTGCATCTTGAGCGTTCCCGTTGTGGCGCAGTGGTTAACAAATCTGACTAGGAAGCATGAGGTTGTGGGTTCGATCCCTGCCCTTGCTCAGTGGGTTAAGGACCCGGTGTTGCCGTGAGCTGTGGTGTAGGTCACAGACGTGGCTCGGATCCTGTGTTGCTGTGGCTGTGGCTGTGGCTGGTGGCTACAGCTCTGATTGGACCCCTAGCCTGGGAACCTCCATTTGCCGTGGGAGTGGCCCAAGAAATGCCAAAAAGACAAAAAAAAAAAAGGAAAGGGCAGCTGGTCCTGCCTCCCACGCTCCAGCCGTGAGGCCGAGGTGCGGCAGGACACCTGTGGCTCCTGTGGGTGGCGCTCCCTGGGAAGGTGTGTGCCCAGCCTGTCCCCCAGATCCTGCCCGAGTGGGGACTCTCACCCCTCTACGGGG
Organism: Sus scrofa; assembly: GCF_054392235.1. Taxonomy (NCBI): domain Eukaryota; kingdom Metazoa; phylum Chordata; class Mammalia; order Artiodactyla; family Suidae; genus Sus; species Sus scrofa. The sequence goes on along the minus strand of NC_139395.1, from coordinate 220,440,471 downwards.
TGGGCTGTGGCCCAGCTGGCTCGAGCCAGCCTTTGCAGCATCTCCCCCTGAACCTGGGGGACGGCCTGATGGCCCAGGTGGAAGCCAGTGTGGGCGAACTCCGCCAGGCCTGGGGGACAAGGCCAGTCCGCTCCTGCTACCGCTCCTGCTGGGCCCCCGGGGTGAGTGCCAGGGGCCACAGCCTGCGCTCGGGGCCCAGGCTCAGCCCCGCAAGGGAGCTTGGCCGCCTGAAATGGGTCAGCCCCGCACCTTCCCCAGGAGGTAAGAGCTGTCGGGCCCTGGCTTCCAGGTCCCAAAAAGACAGGACGGGCCTGAGCCTCCCAACCCAGACCGCTGCCCGGCTTGGGGTGGGGACGGAGCCTGGGGCCCAGCAGACGTGGTGTCGGGATCTCAGAGCCTCCACCCTGGGAGCCCCAGCAGCCACCCCACACCCCTCTACTGGTGCCTTGAAGACCCCATGCTTTCCCTGTGCGGCTGGGGGTTTGCAGGGCTAAGGGGAGGGGGGGGTGCCAAGGGGGTGCTAGAGGCAGCACTGCTCAGGGTCGGCCGGGCTTGAGTGTGCAGTGAAACAGGATGGGCTCTGGGGGTCTTCAAGCCAGCACTGGGTGGGCTGCCAGCCAGCCGTGGGAGGGAGGGGGTATGGGGACGGGCCAGCCCCGCCTCGCCCGAGGTCAGGGGGATTGTCCTCTGAACAAAGCCCGATGTCTTTGAAGACACCCCCTCCCCTGCCATGGAGAATGCCTCCCTCTGAAGCTGGGTGATGACGCCCCAAGACGGAGCTGGCTCCCGGCACCTGTGCCACTGTGGCCTGGGCTGTGGCTGTGAACGCTGGGCACGGCAGCTGGCAGACTTTGCTCCTGCAGGACGCTCCGGCCCACTGGTCCGCTTCGTTCAGCGGGGATCTGACTCCAGGGGCGGGAACCGAATTAGGAATCAAGCGCCCTGGGTCTGAGTCTGATCCTGTCCCCGCAGAGTCACTCTTTCATTCTGGGCCTTGGGTTCCCGCCGGGACCATGGGAAAAGTACCAGACGTCTCAGCAGCCCCAGCCCTGTCTTCCGCTCACACACTAGAATTCTAGCCCTGTCCTACTTTCGTTAGGGCAGCCCTGCACCCTGACACTCCGCTTTGGGGTTCGAGGTCATCGCAGTGCGTCTCAATGTCCCTGACTTCACGAAAGCCTCCCGAACCCGCCTCTCTAGACACTTAGAAAAAAAAATCCAGAGGAGGGAGGTCCCGTGTGGCTCAGCGGGTTAAGGACCTGACATCTCTATGAGGATTCGTGTTTAATCCCTGACCTCCCCCAGTGGGTTAAGGATCCTGTATGGCTGTGGCTGTGGGGTAGGCTGGCAGCTGCAGCTCCAATTCGACCCCTAGCCTGGGAGCTTCCATGTGCCGCGGGTGCAGCTCCAAAAAAATCCAGAGGCAAAAATTTCATCTTGTTTTTATTCACCTCTAAATGGACTTAGCGCTGCCTCGTTTTGAAGGTCAAGGATCACCACCGTGGTGTCCGCAGTGCTGGGACCGTGTCCCCTGCCAAGGTCATAGATTGTCACGCGATGTCACACTTGCCTCTTCTCCCTCCGAGCATTTGTGCTCATCCCCACTTTGACATGAGAGAGGTTCCGAGGTCCCGGGCTGGCCGATAAGCACCTCAGCTCCCAGGCGATACCTGCTTTGACCTTGATGTTCACGTCCCAACAGCTGGCTTTTAACATCACCTGTTTCCTTTCCCACCCGTGTTAACTTAACACACCAACCTGAGAAGTATCCACGGCCTGAAAAGGTCAGGAGCCCCCACTTGAAATCATTGCCGTCCGGGACCTCCGGCCTCCTTGCTGGGGGCCGGCCTCCTCCCTCCAGCTGGCTTGTCTCCCTCCCTCCTCTAGGCTGTCACCTGCTCAATCACGGCTCTTTACAAAACAGTCCCCCCCCCCCCACACCACCCAGAAATCAAAGCCCTCTGTGAGCCACCCACCGTCACCCGCAGCCTGATTGATCTGCTCCTTGTCCCCAGGAAATCATATTTCATGTAGCAGGTGTCCAGGGAGTGCTTAGCAGTCAACGTCAAAACCAGGATGGGCTGGGCTCTGCCTGGGAGCCCAGGAGAGCTTCCCCCACCCGGATCCTTTCTTTGCCCCCCCCTTCTGGAAGGGGAGGCCCTGCCCTGTTTCCCTGGCCCTCAGGTAGTGGGAGGGTGAGGTCATCCTTGGAGCTCCCCAAGGAGAGGAGGAGAGGCCACTAGTGTCACCTGATCAGAGCCTTTCTGTGTGGGGCTGGAAGGAGGCCGCAGGCTCAGCCTCCTGGAGGCCACTCCCCATGGCCCCGAGGGGGAGGGGGAGGGGCAGCTAAGGGCCCCCCCCAACCCTGAGCCCACTCCCAGCTCAGCAGCAAGGGAGGCCCTGGGGGTCCTTTGGGGAGCTGGGCTTCCCATCAACAGTCTACCCTGTTGGCACTGTCACTGCTTTCCAATGTCGGGTGCAGCACAGGTGAGCACAGGTGCCCAGGGGTATCCCACCTGGCAAGGCTTTGGAGCTGCAGAAAGAGGGCAAAGCTGTGGGGTCTGCAGATCTGCACTCCCAACCCGAGACAGTTAGGTCCCTGGCTTTGCTGAGCATTAGTTTCCCCGAACGTAAAGGGGTTGGTTCAAGCCTTCGCGGAGGGTCACAAGTGCAATGAACTCGGGAAGCTCCCAGCCCAGGAGGCCAGCGCAGGCGGCACGGTATGGAGTTCGTTTCCTCCACCTTGATGGAAGGGTGGTGAGGACTGACCAGTGGCCGGGTAGACACACGGGATCCCAGCAGAGGCTGGTCCTGCTGGAGCTGGTGACCCCGCTGGCCGGCGGGGTCCAAGCTGGGTGCTGGGATCTGCTGGGACCGGGACCATCAGCCTTTCCTCTGTGGGAAGAAGCTGCTCCCGGGATCGTGGGTGATGCTTTTGTCAACACCTGACCCCCCGGCCCCACCGCCACGGGAAGCCTTCCTTGACTCACACCCCATGGGGAGTCTGGGCCCTGTTCACGGTCATGGGCAGCCTTGCTGCTGGAACAGGCTGGACACCCAGAGCAGCGCCCTGTAGCCTCCGGGTGCAGGTCAAGCTCCCACGGGCCCTACAGCAGGGGTTCCCCCGACATCCACACGCCCACCCAGAGGGAGTCGCATGGCCTGGCAGCTCCCTGTGTCCCCAAACCAGGACGGGAGGGAACCCGCCCCAGTGCCTGGTGAGGATCTTGGGGGCTCTTCCTCAAAAGATGGGCAACAACTTGGGGCAGAGGGATGCCCCCCCGCCGGCCTCCCCCCCGGCCCCTCCCCCGTAGCAGACTTCCTGTTTCCATTCTCCTTGGGCGAAAGTCACTGAAAGCCTTTGAGGATTTTTAAAGAGCCTTGAAGCCAGAGGCCTCTCAGCCATTGGTTCATGTGTGTCGGTGCAAAGAGGATGTTGAACGGGGGTCACGTGAGGAAGTGGGCTTCAAACTGCGTCTTCCACCCTCCCCATGGGGCCCCCCTGTCACAGGTGCAGGAGGAAATACTCCCCAAAGCCTGGGGTGGGCTCGTCCTCACGCTGGAACCCTCCTTTCCAGCGAGGCTCCGCTTTCCACGCGTGGGAGGGCCGGCGGTCATCGCTCCGCGCGGAGAAGTTCAAGAACACAGAGCCATCTCACAGGTGTTGTTTGGAGACGGGGGACCTGTGGGCTTTGATGAGATGGGGACAGAGAGTGTCGGGGGCAGGTTTGGAAGAGAACATCCAGGCAGCTGCCGTTTCCTTGGGACATCCCGCCTCAGGGAGACTCCCTCCCTCCCGTGTCCTGGGCACTCACCGCCCCCGGGGCACCGTTCACACCCCTTTTGCAATATCCGCTCCCCTAGTCACCTTTTAGGCCGGATCACCTTCCCCATCGACAGATAAGGAGATCGGTCAGGTGACGTCCCTGCCGGAGGCCTTGTAACAGGTGTTGGTGGATTCGAACCCAGGAAGAGATCTGGTCCCATATCAAGCTGTCGAGCTCCCTGTAAGGAGAGACACTTTGGGGGCCTCTGTGTGCTTCCGTTTTTCTTCTTGGAAGCAGGAAGAATTTCAAAGAAGCCACGGTCCTAAACTCAGGTGTCTGTGCCCTGGGGGCTGGGGCGGGACCCCAAAGTCGGGGGTGAGGGCTTGTTAGGAATCAGGTGATTCGGGAGAGAAATAGACTCCCCGCAGCGTCTCTGCATAGTGGGGGCAGCTGTTCTGCAGCAGAGGGTTGGAAAGATGAGGGCGGCCACCTGTCCTCTGCTCGCGCCCTTGACCGGGGGTCCCACCTTGTGTTCCTTTCCCAAGAACATCCCACCCCATGAGACCGGGCAGAGAAACAACCTCCCCCCGCTCACGAGGACACGGTGGTGACATCTGGGAGAGGAGCGCCAGGTGGACGGTGCGGGGAGACGCTGACCCCCAGGCATGCTTCCTCCACCTGCCTCTCCACCGGCCCCCGGGCCAGGGCTGCCTGCCTGCAGGGCTCAGTCCATCCTCCGTAGGAGCCTCGCCCTGGCCTGTCCACTGCATGTGACAAAGTTCCGGCAATTACCACACCTGTCATGTGCTAGTGGGGGAGAGGGGACGGGAGAGGGGGAAACCGAATCCTCCCCCAGGGACCCCAAGGGCGGATCCTGGAAGGCACCGGGAAAACCTCCACGGGCTGTGATGCTCGGTCCCCCAGAGGAAGTCAGACCCAGACTCTGGGACGAGTGTCAAAGCCCATCAGGGAGGCGCCCAGCCGCTGCCTGCACAGCAGCAGCTAAAGGGACAGAGCCGGTCTGGGGCCCGACGTGGAGGAAGGTCTGTGTGGGCAGAAGAGAGGGCAGCACGTGGCAGAGGGATGGGGGAGGGGGAGCCCATTCGGGGAAACAAAGCCCCCTTGACCCCACGTGCACATGGACACATATGTCTACACAGCCGGGGGCGACGCAGCTTGCAGACAGACCTTGGTGGAGAGTGGGGGTGGCAGAGACTAGAGACTTAATTTCGTTACTTTATGTGTTTCTTTTCTTCCTTTCTTTCGTTTTGGCTTTTTAGGGCCACACCTGCGCCATAGGGAAACTCCCAGGCTAGGGGTCAAATGGAAGCTGTAGCTGCTGGCCTACGCCACAGCCACAGCAACTCAGGATCCAAGCCACATCTGTGACCTACACCACAGCTCATAGCAATGCCGGATCATTAACCCACTGAGCCAAAGCCAGGGATCAAACTTGTGTCCTCATGGATACTAGTGGAGTTTGAAACCCACTAAGCCGCAGTGGGAACTCCTTGTTATTTTATGTGTTTCTTGATGGTTTAAAATACTTTTTTCTTTCTTTTTTTTTTTTGGCTTTTAGGGCTGCACCCGCAGCATATGAAGTTTCCCAGGCTAGGGATCCAATAGGAGCTGTAGCCATTGGCCTACACCACAGCCACAGCCATGCAGGATTCGAGCCATGTCTGCGACCTATACCGCAGCTCACGGCGACATCCGATCCTTAACCCACTGAGCCAGGCCAGGGATCGAACCTGTGTCCTTATGGATGCTAGTCAGATTTGTTAACCTCTGAGCCACAGTGGGAATGCCAATGGTTTGAACTTCTGAAAACAAATCTGCGTTCCTTCTGATATTTTGTTTTTAATTGCAAAAAAAGTACAATGAGAGGTCGCAGGTCTCTCTGCTGACAGCCAGGTTTAAAATGACCCACTTCCACCCCAGAGTTTTGGTGTGGCCAGGGGACGCCAACTGGCGGCAGAGGAGGAAGGGGAGGCCAGGGGCGGGGTGTGGCCAAGCTTGATGCCAGCTGTCGTGATCTGGATCTGCCTGGCCCAAGAGTCCTGGCCGTCCAGTCCTTCCTGGCAGGTAAAAGTGAATTCAAGTGTCTGTGGGGGGGCGGGGGGCAGGGTGTCACTTACATTCCAGGCAGATCCAGATCCTGGTGTCCCCGCCTGGCCCCTGTGGGCCTCTGGCTTTTTAACAGCTGGCGGTAAAGAATGGGGCAACTCCACCCACCGTCCGGCACACAGGGACACCTCCCAGCTGTCACCAGCACTGAGTGTCACCACAAGCGGGCCGGGTGCAGGGCAGCTACTCTCCCCCAGATCCTCAGTGGTCCCAGCCACCATGGCTCCCGCATTCCTTCTTTGGAGCCTGGTCCTTGGTGAACAGGAGTTCCAGACGGGACCCCCACTCCCAGCAGCCCTCAGCCTGGCCTTCCTGGCTGACACTGAAGCACCAGCCTCTGGCCTCGAGGAGGGACAGGGCTGGGGGTGACTTACTCATTCCTTGCCACCTGTCCCCTCCCTTTCCCAGACATTTCCAAAGGGCACTCCCTCCAGAAAGCATGTGCCAGGTCCTGCCCAGGCTCTGGGTCGGGGAGCCCACTGTAAAGATGGGCTCCAGGGTAGCACATGGGAGCTGGAAGATTGACAGCCGGTGGGCGGGGCTTCGGCTTGGCCAGCCGGCCAGGTGGGGCTGTGCGGTGGGCGCCACAGCTTCCAAGAGGAAAGCTGACCATCTCGGGTCCCTTAACCAGCAATTTAAAGAAAAGGTGAGAGTCGAAGCCCAATTGGGAGCCTTTACAGGGATTCCCGTCTCTGTGGCAGGCAGAGCTCAAGGACCAGGACAGGGACTTCGCCTGAGGAAGTGACAGGGACGCTGGCCACCGTGGCCAGACGCATGCCTTCGAAAGGGTGGACCCCTTGTAGGGAGAGACCCTACAAAGATTCCTTTTAGAGCGATCTGGACGGGCCAGAACGGTCCTCCAAAGCAAAGGACACACAGACGGCATCCGCCCCTCCTGCCAATCACACGCGGTGCCATGCGCACAGGTCTCTCTGATTTTGGCAGCTGTGAGACTGGTGCCTTGGGTGGTGCTCTGACCCACCAACCCCATAGGGCAGAGGCTGCTGGTTTAGAGAAGGCCCGGAGCAGCGAGGGTGTCACAGCAGGTTTAGGCTGCAGGGCAAACAGTCCTGCATCTTGGGCCACGTGACACAGGAGATCCCCTGGTATAGAGGTGCCTGAGCTAGAGAAAGGGGTCAGGTGAAAGGTGTCAGGTGTCTGACAGGTGCATGGCCGCGCAGACCCCGGAATCCTAGGGCAAGGCGGTTCCAGCTACAGCAGAGAAGGGCCCTTCAGCAGAAAGGCAGCACGGGGCGGGGTGGGGGAAGCCCCCCACCTGAGAGAAATGGGATCTGCCCACGGGGCACAGCCAGATAGTGGAATACCCACCCGTGGGACATTAACCAGCCTTAAAAAGAATGAGGTTCTGACCCGAAGTGCAGCATGTGGGCGAGCCCTGAGGACATGGGCTCCGTGAAAGACGCAGACAGCAAGGGCCAAAGGCGAACTTACCCATTTATAAGGAGCGTCAGAATGGACAAATCTTACGGACAGAGGGGGGTAAGTAGACGGGCGGGTACCTAGCTGATGAAAATGTTCTCAAGCTGGTGGTAGTGATGGCTACGCACCTGTCAATAAGCACCATGGAACTTATCCTCGAAATCAGTAAATTGGGTGGTATGTGAATTATATCTCCATCCTTTTTTTAAAAAAATGTTGTAATAGGAGTCCCCATTGGGGTTCATCAGGTGAAGGACTCGACTAGTACCCACAAGGATGCGGGTTCCATCCCTGGCCTCGCTCAGTGGGTTAAGGGTCCCACGTTGCCATGAGCTGGGGCATAGGTCACAGATGCGGCTCCGATCTGGCGTGGCTGTGTCATAGGCAGGCAGCTGCAGCTCCGATTCGAACCCCTGCCCGGCAACGTCCATGGGCTGCAGATGCGGCCCTAAAAAGAAGAAAAACTGTTGTAATAAAGTGTAACATGATAAAAAAAAAAAAAAAACAAAAACGGAAACCACCACCGCAAACCTCCCCACTAATGTGCTAAGAGGCGCTGATGCCTCGGGCTGTTTCCATCTTTGACCCACTCGCTTCCTGACTCAGTGCAGTCTGGGGACCCCCCGGTGGACGAGGACATGGGCCTAGGAGTCACCCCTGACAGTCCCTGGGCCCACAGAAGGCTCTGACCCCTTGTCACCCTCCCCGCTGACTGCTCTGAGTCAGGCCCTGGCCTCAAAACTAGAAGAGCTGGATTCCAGCCCTGGCCCTGCTGCTGGCTGTGCGATCTTGGGCAAGTTCCTCCACCTCTCTGGTCTGTCCTCGCTTTCCTCACCTGCAAATTACAGTCAGAGCCCTAGGTCTAAGATCCTCTGATGTGAGTTTCAGGCTTCAGTCATTTATGAATGTGGGCTTTGTTTAAGGGTCAGATAGGAAATAATGAGAAAGTCTTAAGAAAATTCCATTTCTTTTGGCTTTTAGAATTACGGCTTTATAAAGGAAAGAAACACCTCTCAGCTCCTGTTTCTCAAATTTGTTTATTTATTTATTTGTCTTTTTTAGGGCTGCACCTGCGGCATATGGAGGTTCCCAGGCTAGGGGTCCAATCGGAGCTGTAGCCGCCAGCCTACTACACCACAGCCACAGCAACGTGGGATCCAAGCCACGTCTGTGACCTACACCACAGCTCTCATAAACCCTGGGTCCTTAACCCACTGAGCAAGGCCAGGGATCGAACCGCATCCTCATGGATGCTAGCTGGGTTCCTTAACCACTGAGCCACGACGGGAACTCCCTGTTTCTCCAATTTAAATGACTAAGAGTGACTTGCAATGACTGCACTGAAGGATTGGGCCACATACGAGAGCAGCAGCCTCAGGAGGAAAGCTTCCCAGACACCCTCAAAGTCCAGCCAGGGACCAGGTGCTGATGGGGCGAGCTGCCTGGACTCCTGGTCCAGGTCCCAGGCTCGGGGAGGGGTCTGCAGGAGGCAGACCCTGCACTGCTTGCTGCCATGGCCTCCACTCCTGGCTGCAAAGCCAGAGCAGGAAGGCTGGGAGAGGAGAAGACAGATCCCAGACGGCGCTAAACTCTCTTGAGATCAACAGGGAAGGACTGTGGTTGCCCTTTGTGGCTTTTCAGAAATACGGCCAAATCAGAAGACCGGAGAGCCATTTTTCCTTTGCTTTTTGCAGAACAGGATGCTGCTCCTGTTGCTTCCTGGAATTCCCAGGAAAGGATGAAGGAATGAAGGGAGACGCCCTCTACGTGCCCCAGACCTGTCCCTTTACCTGCCCGATGGCTCCTCTGTTACCTCCTTCGGCCCCTCCAAGGCTCTTTCCTTATGACACACTTCAGCCTTGCAGAACTGATGATAAAATCAAAGCACAGGGAGCCGGGCGGGAGGGGACAGCTGGCAGGACCAGTGCCAAATAAAAATGCCATGTTCCCTGTTCAGAAAGTATTAAGGATTTCAAGACATCCACAGCAGAGCCTTAAACCAAGTTTGGGGCTCTTCTGAGCTCAGGACCCTGGTGTCTGGGCCCTGGTGGCAGGTGGTAGGAGCTGTGAGTCTTCAGGATGGACGAGGAGTAGCATGTGTGTGCTCTGCCCGTAGCATGGAGATGTGTGTCTGTGCAGCTCAGCAACACGATAAAAGGTGCAGTTTTTCTCCAGACCTCCTGCTCATCCACCTTGGCCTCAGAGAGGGCTCGGGCACGTGAGCAGGTGTGTGACCCATACGCAGCAGGATGCACCAGGGCTGGGGGGTCAAGACAAACCTCCCTGGGGGTTAAAAGTTAAAGGGGGCCAGCGACAGGTGCATGCTTAAAAGCCAATTAAGTCAGAAAGACAAATACCAGCTGCTCTCACTTACATGACACAATACGACACACATAAACTTATCTACGAAATAGACAGAGACTCACAGACATAGAGAACAGACTTGTGGTCGCTAAGGGGGAGGGAGGTGGAGAAGGGATGGATGGGGGGGTTGGGACGAGCAGACACAAGCTACTTTATAGAGAATGGATACACAGCAAGGTCCCACTGTACAGCACGGGGAAGTCTATGATCAACCATCTGGAAAAGAATATATATATATATAAAAAATAACTAACTCGCTTTGCTATATGGCAAAAACTAACACAATGTTGTAAATCAACTATATTTCAATAAAATTGTAAAAATAAAATCACATAGGAACTAGAGTCTAAGCCACACATGCACACCCACAAGATCAACTGAGGCAGATCCCTGGCAGCCTAGTGTTTACGACTCAGCCCTTTCACCGCTGCAGCCCAGGTTCAATCCCAGGTCTGGGAACTCTTGAGATCCCACATCAAGCTGCTGCAAGCAGCGGCCAAAAAAAAAAAAAAAGACAAGGGCGCAACTGATGAGGCTTATATGGTGTTTGTGAGCCTCTGCCGCTTGGTCTCAGTGGGATAAACACATTTTAGAAAAGAGGGTAAAAACGGATTTTTTTTTTCCCAACAGGGCGATACTGGTGTACAGAGGAGCAGGAGGGACGGAGGGGTCCAGCACATTCCTGGGAGTGAAAACCCAGCGCCAGTGACCCTGTGGAAGGAAGCCTCCAACCCACCTCCCTGGACACCGTCAAGCTGCTTTCACGCCTTTGATTTCATCCTCACCGTGCTGCTGGGAGTTATAGGAGGAAGGCGGCAGAGCCCACGTGACTCAGCTGAGATGAACATCTTTCTGAATCCACACGGGACGTGCCTTCATCTCTCAAGTGCTGGATGGAGGCAGCACATTTCCTGCACGTTCTGTAATTATGAGTCTTTTTTTTTTTTTCTTTTTCCTTTTAGGGCCGCACCCGAGGCATATGAAAGTTCCCAGGCAAACGGGTGAATCAGAGCTGCAGCTGGCAGCCTACAGCACAGCCACAGCCACACGGGATCTGACCTACCCCACAGCTCATGGCAACGCCCGATCCTTAACCCACTGAGTGAGGCCAGGGATCGAACCTACATCCTCATGGATACTAGTTGGGTTTGTTACCACTGAGCCTCGATGGGAACCGCCTACAATTAGGAGCCCCTGGTGCTGTGAGGTCCCCCTCCCCAGCTTACCTGAGCAGAGCTCTCCTCTCTGGCTGCACTGCTATCTAATGGATTAAAAAAAAAATTCTTTTTTGTAAGTTTTGTTGAAAAACCATACTTTTATTATATTGAAGTATGGTTGATTGACAAGGTTGCAAGCATTTCTGCTGTACAGCAAAGTGATTCAGTGATGCGCAGACACATGTCCCTTGCCTCTCAGATTCTTTTCCCACCCAGATGACCCCGGAACACTGGCTGGAGTTCCCTGTGCCCTACAGCAGGTCCCCGATGGCCAAGTTTCTAACAGACTTGATCAAGGCGTCCCCACCAGAACCAAGGGACACGCGGGTGTGTCTGGGTTCAAGCCGTTTATTTTTTATTGTTTTTATTTTTATCGACGTATAGTTGATTCACAATATTGTGTTAGTTTCAGGTGTACAGCAAAGTGCTTCAGTTATACGTGTGTATATTCTTTCCCAGATTCTTTTCCCTTATAGGTTGTTATAAAATATTGAGTATAATTCCCTGTGCTGTACAGTAGGACCTTGTTGGTTATTCCAACTGTTATTTTTTGAATGACTTACTGCAAACTCTTTTGCAGTGGTTGTTGTTTAAAATGTAGCTTTTTTTTTTTTTTGTCTTTTTGCCTTTTCTAGGGCCGCTTCCGTGGCATATGGAGGTTCCCAGGCTAGGGGTCGAATCGGAGCTGCAGCTGCCAGCCTACACCAGAGCCACAGCAACGGAGGATCTGAGCCGCGTCTGCAACCTACACCACAGCTCGCGGCAACACTGGATCCTTTACCCACTGAGCGAGGCCAGGGATTAAACCCGAGACCTCATCGTTCCTAGTTGGGTTTGTTTCACTGTGCCATGACGGGAAGTCCTATTTTAACAGTTCTTGAATGAGGGCTTTTCACTTGGGACTTTTGAAAAACTAAGACGTTTTGGAAGAGAAGTGGCTATTTTGGCTGAACTACACCAGATGTGGGATTATGTAATAACAAAGAGTCCCCTGGGTGAGTCATTCTGATACCGCGTGCGGGTTGGCCTTGTGGCCTGATGGCACCTTCCACTTGTGCTGGGGAAACATGATGGTTGGGGGAGGGGCAGAGGTGCCCTGACCCCGGGGGTCTTGCTCTTTGGCACTGGGGTCTTCTTTCGGACTCCCCTGCTTGCTCATGGCACTCAGTTGTTCATCGCCTAAATAAAGAACGTTTAGCTTCTGCCCCACACCCCCCTTGGCACTGCCGTTCCCCACGCATTGGCCCAGAACATGCTACCCTACGTTGGCATCAATTCACCGTGGATTTTCACCCACTGATCTTGTTGACAGTGTGATTCGGGGTCGTAAATATGGAGCCAGACAAAGCTATGAGAACGTGCTGGATCCAGGGGAGGCCACTTGAATCCCCACATGCAGCACGGCCCTGTCAGACCAGAGCATTAGAAAGAAAGCCAGTTAGCTGAATCCGATCCAGCGGTGACGTCTGGTCCTGGCCTCCCCAGGACCTGGCCTCCGTCTTGTGGTCCAAGGTGGCAGCTCCGTCTCCAGCCAGAAGGAAGCAGGAAAGGAACCGAGGCCATGCCCACCTCCCCAAACTGTGTACACGGCCCGTTCATAGCCATGTAGCTGCCATGGCCAGACCTTGGTCCCAGGCAGCGGGGGTAGGGGAATGCGTCTCTATTCTGCCTGACGGGATGTCCAGCCAGAAAGTGGAGGTGACGATGACAGGAAGGGATGAAGAAGAGACAGGACAGCGAGGGAATTGCCCCGGGGGGAGGTACAGGCTCCAATGGGACGGAAGCAGGTGTGAGAAAATACAGGGGCATGTGTGCCAGGCTACCCAGGCACCACGTGCCCTTGTGACCCTAAAACACTCAGCATGGCCACTCGTGTATTAAGGAGAAGTCAGATCTGGAGTCCAGTTGAAAGTCTGCCTTGCGAAGCAACTCGGTTCTCCGGGAGGAGAACTGTTTTCTTATTCCGCCAGAGTTTTGTTTTGTTTTGTCTTCTCCCTCCCCTCCCACGTGGGTGCAGAAGTTCCTGGGGCCAGGGATCAAACCTGCACCACAGCAGTGACAACCCTGGGTCCTTAGTCCATAGGCCACCAGGGAGCTCCTGGCAAGAGTCTTGTAATACTAGAAAAGCCTAGAATTAAATACGGAAGTGATGGAGGAATCAACCACAAATATTGGTCCTGAAGGATTAAGTGTGGAACAAAATTACTAGGCGTGTTTGGTACTTAAAGTGAAATATTAAGAGACTTTGGCACATTATCATAACTGTCAGCTTAGCCTTGTGATTCGGGTTTAAGGCATGTCGTGGGAGGTTGATTTTATACCTGCGATGTAAGTGGAACGTGTAGGAGCATTTTTCTCAAGCGGCACATGATTCGGAGACAGCCAAGAACGCCTGATACTCACCACATTCAAACTTGCTTTGTTCGATTTACTGCAACAAGTTTATTTGCCTGGGGAGCTTTTGCTCCTTGGAGATTTTTGAAGAAAATTTCAAAGATTATTTACAAATTTACAAATGTGGTTTAAAATGTTTAAGAGAGAGTTTCCTGGTGTCGCCGTGGCTTAAGGATCTGGCGTTGTCACGGCTGGGGCTCAGGTTTGATCTCTGGCCAGAGAACTTCTGCAGGTCTCAAGCTTGGCAAAAAAATAAATAAAGTAACATAAAATGTTTAAGGAAATCAGATTTATGAGGTCTGTAAATGAGACTGACTACATTAGAGAGGTTAATAGTTCAAACTGAGCTGTTCAAATGTTCATAGAACTAAGCTCCCTGAAAGTGATACCAAAAATGTCCTGAATTCACCAATCAGATGCTTTGATTTATAGACGGAGCTTCAAAATCTAAAGAAAACTGGATATTCAAATGTGTACTGAGGAGTTTCCTGGTAGCACAGAGGGTTGAGGACCTGGCGTGGTCCCTGCTGTGGCTCAGGTTTGATCCCTGGCCCTGGAAATTCTACAAGCCATGGGTGCGGTCGAAATAAATAAATAAATGAATATGCGAACCAATACTAATCTAATAATCGAAAATAAAATTAATTTGATATTCACTTAAAATAAAAAGCCAATGGTAGTTTTTTTGTTTGTTTGTTTTGTTTTTTGTCACAAAAGCCGCTTTCCAGCTCCTGCTATGATGCAGTGGGTTGATGATCTGGCTTGTCTCTGTGGAGGCGCTGGTTCGATTCCCAGTCCGGCAGCTGTAGCACAGGTCACAGCTCCAACTTGGATGTGACATAGGCTGTGGGTGTGGCCAAGCAGCTGAAAAAGAAAAAAACCAACAAAAAACCCCACAAAAGCTGCTTTCCAGAGCACCCCAAATGCCACGGACAGCTTTCCTGTGCTATTTGTACTCAAACCTTAGCCCACAAGACAGGCCCTCGCAGGACTGGCCCCAGTCACACGCTGTCCCCTGGGCCTGGGCCACAGCCCTGCCATCCAACGAGTCTCCTCTCGCACCCGAGGCAACCCCACGGGCGTTGCAGAGCCGCCCTGTGGTTTTGAGTGGAAATTACGGCTTCCTGATTGAATTCCTTTAAGACTCTTCGTGAGACCACGGACCCCTTTCTTCCCCTGAGTCTGGCTGGTTCAGATGCGTCTGCACATCTGGCTGCTTGGAGAAGCAGCAGGAGCCCCTTTATTCTGTCCCCGGGGTGGGGTGGGGGGCAGACTGGGAGGGGTGGAGGAGACTTTGAGGAGCTCAGAGAAGGGACCTCATCTGTCACAACCTCTTTTGCAACCCCCAAGGAATTCGCTGTTGGAAGGGCCTTTTTAGGGGTGACGATGCTGAGGTTATTAAAACTCAGAGAAATTCACTAAGTGACTAACTTGGGTGTTTTTTCCAGGGCTAATTTCCTCTTACCTTCGATTTTTAGACTTGGGGGACGCTTTCCGTTTGTCTGGGGAAAAAAAGATGCTGGCTTGTCTCCCTGTGACTCACCCAGGAATGCCAGGCAGCCCTCAGACGGGGGCCAGAAGCAGGAATGCCGTGTCCCTCTGCCGCCATCTGAGCATATTCCCAGGATGCCCACAGGAGGCGGATCAAGGGGACTATTGTTCCTCTTGGGGTTTCCAGTAAGACTCGGGCTTTCTGGAAACCTGCGATGAAGCAGAAGCCGTGGGAAGCGCTTGAACCCCCCGCCCCTTTGCCCTTTAGTCCAGCTCTTCCCCCCTCACCCATCCTCGCCCTGCAGCCCCCTTAGATGGTTTTCTTCCTTCTGCATCTTTCCTACCTCTTCTTTTATTTTTTTCTTTTTAGAGCTGCACCTGTGACATATGGAGGTTCCCAGGCGAGGGGGCCAATCAGAGCTTTAGCCACCAGCCTCCATCACAGCCACAGCAACGCGGGATCCGAGATGGGTCTGCGACCTACACCACAGCAACGCCGAGTCCTTAACCCACTGAGCGAGGCCAGGGATCAAACCCGCAACCTCATGAATACTAGTTGGGTTTGTTACCGCTGAACCTCAACGGGAACTCCTGCATCTTCGTTGCTTCTGCTGAAAAGACAGATTCCATGCAAGTCTGACTTGCTCCCATACCCCAATGTCAGTGCCCCCCACAGGGACGGGATCCACAAGAGAAGTCCCCGCCCATGAGCCTGGCTCCGCCCCCGAGGATGTCCAGGACCACGTGCGCGCAAGAGCTGCCGGGGTGCGTGGGAGCGGCCCCCACAGTCCATCTTTAGCTGCTCCTTGGAAGTAATGAAAACAGCCAAGGGAGGTGGATTAAAACAAAAGTTGTTACGTTTTCAAGCAGGGTGTTTGAGGCCCGCCCCCAGCCTAGGCAGGTTCCTGCCGGCAGGTCATTCCTTTCCGGTAGGCATAGCTTTCCTCCTGGAAGCACATCCTGGGAGGGAGGGAGGTGTTTGGAAAGCTGCTCAGCGGACCCAGTACCTGGGCCCTCAGTGCCAGACCCCCGACTCTCCTTCTGACGTGTCTCTAGCAGGCCACGTGACCTCTGCGAGGCTGAGGCTTCTGAAATCTGAGGTCCAGCCTGGATTTCTCTTCTAAGACCAGAGGTGGCAACAGCTGGACGGGCAGCCTGGGTCTCAGCTGCCCCAGCTGGCGCAGTGGAGCTGCCTGCATCTTTTTAATGTTAGTCTTATTTGTTAAAATTTGTTATTAGAGTTGATGTACAGTGTTGTGCCAGTTTCTGCTGTACAGCAAAGTGACTCAGACACACACACACACACACACACGCATGCACGCACGCACACACACATATATTCTTTTCAAAATATTTTTTTCTTTTTTCTTTTTTTTTTTCCTTTTTGGCTGCCCTGTGGCACGTGGAGTTCCCAGGCCAGGGATCAGATCCCAGCCACACTTGTGAGCTACCCTGCGGCTGCGGCAGTGGCGGATCCTTTAACCCACAGTGCTTGGCCGGGGATCAAACCTGCGTCTTGGAGTTCCCGTCGTGGCGCAGTGGTTAACGAATTCGACTAGGAACCAGGAGGTTGCAGGTTCGATCCTTGCCCTTGCTCAGTGGGTTAACGATCTGGCGTTGCCGTGAGCTGTGGTGTAGGTCGCAGACGCGACTCGGATCCCGTGTTGCTGTGGCTCTGGCGAAGGCCGGTGGCTACAGCTCCGATTCCACCTCTAGCCTGGGAACCTCCATATGCCGTGGGAGCGGCCCAAGAAATAGCAAAAAGACAAAAAAAAAAAAAAAAAAAAAAAAAAAAAAGACGAGGGAAAAAATTAATAAATTAATTAAAAAAAAAGAGTGTCCCTCTTATTAAAAAAAAAAAAAAAAAAACAAAAACCGCGTCTTTGGTGCTACAGAGACGCCACAGATTCTGTCTTGCCACAGTGGGAACTCCTATGCTATTTTCCCTCATGGTCTATCCCAGGGGCTTGGACATCATTCCCCGTGCTGAACAGTAGCTCTCTCTCTACCTGTTCTAAATGTCATAGTTTACAGCCACTAACCCCCAAACTCTGGTCCCTCCCAATCCCTCCCCCTCGGCCACCACCAGTCTGCTCTGTGTCTGTGAGTCTCGTTTCTCTCTGGGGTGGAGCCAGCTGTCACTGGCCTCCAGGAGGGCTGTCTAGTGACACGCTGGAGACCACTAGGGCCCCAGTGGGGCAGGTGCATTCTTTTGGACTGTTTTCTATTTGGGGCTTGGGGGACAGATCTGCTAGGTTCCTGTTAACTTGAAGAAAACTGTTAAATGATGCAGGTGATTCTATCTGATGGCAACGCAGTTGAATTTTGTCCTGTAGCGATGCTATCAGTTTTATCACCCTCAGATCACCACCGGCGGGAGAGTTTCACCGTGCTGCGGAGCCTGTGCCATCCGGTGTCATCGCAGCCGGCCTCCTGTCACAGACCAGCCTTTCATGTCCTCTGTACTTTTGGAACTGGCTTTGCCGTCCTGCTGGCTTCCTTGTTGCTGAGATCAAGAGGTCATTCACAGATGCTCATACTTTTGACTGTTAAATAATTCTACTTCCTTGAGGCGTCCTTCTCCCTCTCTCCCTCTCTCTCTCTTTTTGCTTCTAGGGCTGCAACTGAAGCATTTAGAGGTTTCTGGCTAGGGGCTGAATCGGAGCTACAGCCACCGGTCTACACCACAGCCACAGCAATGCAGGATCTGAGCCACGTCTGCGACCTACACCACAGCTCACAGCAATGCCAGATCCTTAACCCACTGAGCGAGGCCAGGGATCGAACCCACATCTTCATGGACAGTATGTCAGGTTCTTAACCACTGAGCCACAGCGGGAACTCCGCTTTGCCCTTTGATAAACGTGATTCTTTCACTAGCGCTCTGCTCCGAGCCCACGGAAGGGAGGGAGTGAAGGGAGGCAGGCTCACCTCGCAGGTTGTTATAGAAAAAACACCTGGCAGTTTGCTCTGCACATCATAGAAAGACCCAAAAAATAAAGCTCCCTGTTCCACAGATTTCTGCCTCCAAGGAGCCAGGCGAGTAGCGTGAGATTGGAGGCGAGGAGGCAGACGGAGAGGAGGAAGGGCTGGAGGAGGGCACGGCACCGAAGATGGACTTCTCCTGACCTGGCCCTGAGCCCTGAGTGGTGAGAGAACCATCTCTCCGCCCTCCGCAAACCCAGGGCTGCTGCGGTGCCACAGCTGACTTGTGGGCCTGGGCTCAGGATGCAGAATGAGGACAGGAAAGTCCACGGACCCGGAGCCAAGGCTGTCCAGGAGCTCCTGATCTCGGCCACCCGGGGCAAGGCTGGGCCCCGGGAGGTCAGGGAGTTTGGGGCAAACACAGAGCGCTCACCGTGAACTGCGCCCTTGACCTCTGACAGCTGGGGCCATGGTTCTCAACCGCCAGGCCACAGACCCCCGGGATATGTTCACTCACAGCCACCTGAGCGCCCTCAGAGCCTCACTGGAGAGGGGCCGGCCCAGGAATGTGCGAGAACAAGCTCCGGGTGGGGGGCTTCTGAAGCCAATGGTCCCTGGGCTGCTCCTTGGGCTCTCAGGAGTGTCCAGAGCAGGTAGAGGAGCCAGGAGCTGCCAGGGCCTTCTGCTGGGTCCCCCTGCTTTGGTTTTTCTCCAGAAACTTCCCTCACTTTGGAGTCTTTCTCCTGGGCCTACACATGGCTGTGGGCACCATCTTCTCTGCAGAGAAAACTCAGGAATCAGAGGTGGGGAGAAGGCCCCTGGGGTGTCACACCCCCCACCCCCGCCACATGCTGTCCTCTGACACCCCTATGCCTGCAGAGGAGCGAGTGGAGTGTGGGTCAGAGTGAAGAGAGGGAAGAAACTCCTGTCGGGGTGAACAGACAGGACAGGACACAGGGGTCCTGGGGAAGCGGGGTGCTGTCTCGCATGCACCCTCCTGGGCCAGGTGAGTCCTGGGCTCTGCAGCTTGACTGGGAATGGGGGGCAGGGGGGGTGGGGGGCAGGTCTGAGTTCATCTGGGTAGCTCAGCACCTAATATGGGCCTGACTGGGTCAGCACTGGGTGTGGGTGCGAGGTTTGAAAGATGGATGGTAGGATTAGGGGTGTGTGTGTGTGTGTGTGTGTGTGTGTGTGTGTGTAAATGGGCACTTGGTTGGGTGGGCGAGTGGGTAAATGGGTGGATGGATGGATGGTTAAGTGAGTGGGTGGATGGATGCATGGATAGAAGGTGATTGGCTGGTTGTGTGGGTGAGTTGATGGATGGGTGAATGGATAGAAAGATGGATGGATTCGTGGTTGGTTAGTTAAATGGGTGGGTAGAAGGCTAGGTGGCTGGCTGGCTGGCTGGCTGACTGTTTGTTTGGGTAGATGGATGGATGGATGTGTGATTGGTTGGTTGAGTGAATGGATGGATGGATGTGTGATTGGTTGGTTGGCTGGCTGGCTGGATCTTTGATGGATGGATGTTTGGTTGGTTGAGTGAATGGATGGATGTTTGGTTGGTTGGGTAGATGGATGGATGGATGTTTGGTTGGTTGGGTGGATGGATGGATGGATGTTTGGTTGGTTGGGTGGATGGATGGATCTTGGATGGATGGATGTGTGATTGGTTGGGTGGGTGGATGTTTGATGGATGGATGAATGGACAACCTTTACTTCTCTAGCTTGATGTTTAGATGGTGCTTCCCAGGGCTTTGCAGGTTCTAGATGTCTGAGGTCCCCTCATTTTGAGGCAGAATGCTTGTTACAGGGAAAGAGTGAGAGTAACTTGAGGGCCAGACAAGGATGAGAAAGGGATGGTGGGGGGTAAAAAGGGGGACACAGCATCGAGGAGGACAGAGAGAAGAGACTGGGAGGGAACCGGAGTCAGGCCACTTTGAAGGTGCACCCCACTGCTGACCCAATTACCTCTAATAACACCTTGTAGCTCCTTGGCGCCTTTCTCCTGGGACCTCAGAGCCTTTTATGGACACCATGGAACCTCACGACCTTCCATTGAGGCACATGCTGTTTTGGCCCTCATTACCATTTAATAGGCAAGGAGACCTGCAGAAGCGGAGGGCCCTGCCAAGGTCATGGGCAGCCACGAGGGATGGAGCTAGGCACACAGGGAAACGTCCCCTTCCTTAGCAGCCGTGTCCCAGGCCAGGTGAGCTGCCCGACCCAGGCTCTCCGAGAGCCCAACACACCTAAGAATGAGTCAGTCACCGGGTCTCACGACGCACCGTGAGGTCACAGATGTTACCAGCCTCGTTTTTCGAGCAGAGGACGCCCTGACTCGGGGAGGCAAGTGACTTCTCCTAAGTCACTCCATGTGTCAAGGCTAGAACCGGGACGGGGGGACTCCTGGACGGGGAGGCCAAGGTTTGTCCTTGGGCAGAAGAGAGAGCCACAGATCTGCCCAGCCCACTGTCTCCTCCTCCCGGGGGTCTGCCACTTGGGGCCTCCAGACCCCTGGCTCCTGGCCTCAGCTTCTTAGCTCATCCCTCCCTCTGCGCTGATGGGCTTCACTCCTCCCCGCTCCCCCTGCAGCCTAGTGCCTAGCCAGGCTCCTTGTCATCACCAGCAGGGCTGAGGGCTCCACGGGTCAGGGTCAGGGTCAGGCGGTGGGCGGGCGGTCAGGAGGTGGCATTCCTCAGGCCTGAGTCAAAGAGATAAAGCAGTTCTCCCTCCCCTCCGTGAAAAAATAAAATAGAATAAAACAACACCTACGCAATCCCCAACCCAGCGGCCAAGAATGTACCTGAAAGGGCATGATTTCTTGGCGCGCTTCCTTCCCAAGTACCCTTTGTACCTTCATTAAAATGAGAAAAATGCAGTGTATTCTTGAGCTCCCGTGGCCTCGGGGCGGTCCTGTGGAGACTGGTAGGGGCAAAGCCGCTAATCACCCTCGCCTGGGGCCTGGAGTCCTCCTGCCACTGGTTCCCAGGTTTTGGGGCAGGGAGGGAGCCGCACGGGGAGGGGTGCTTCTCACCTTGACCGCAGAAATAGGTCTAGGAGCCAGAGGATGAAGGCGTGGTGATGGGGGAGGGGGCGACCCAGTCTTCGGCCCAGGCTTGTGATCCTGCCTGCGCATCAAACCGCCAGTCAGCATCCTGCGCAGACCCAAGGCTCCCTGGACTCTGGTCCTGAACGACTTTGCAGCTTCGGGGGCAAAGCACAATTCTGCACAGAACAGGTGCTCCGTTCTCTTCGGCGAGAGGGAAGAGTGGACGCAGGTTGATGAAGGGATAATGGGCCATGAGGGTGGCTGGCTGGACGGATGATGGATGAATGAATGAGGGGAATGGGTGATGAAGGATGAATGGAGGGTGGATGGATAGAGACATGGGTGGATGATGGATGAATGGATGCCTAGGTGGCTGGATGGATGAAGGGCGCAGAGAGGCATGACCAGGATTCTAAGACACAAGGAGGAGATTCGGGTTCCTGCCCAGATCTCCATTATAGACCGTTTCAGAGCATAATGAAAAGGCCCACGCTTAATTATGGAGGGTGCAGGGAGAAGGACCCCCTGACCCCACAAAAACGGCCCACCCTGGACCCTTGGGCACCCCTCTCCCTTTAGGGGTGGTGGGGCTTAGACAGACAAGGGGCAGGGCAGGGAGCAGAGGGACCGAGGGAGGACGGGGAAGCTGAGAACCGGGGCAGCACGGCCTCCCTGCTCCCCGGCTCCCCCCGTTCCCCCAAATCAGGGCAGCTGGCCCCAGCCAGGCTGGCGAAGAGAGAGTCTAACCTGGGGCCTGGCTCTGCCCGGCCGTCAGGGGCTTCAGTGGCCCAATTACACCCATCCTTTCGCTGGCACTTTCATCTGGCTGGGTCACAGCAGAGGCTGTGATGATCTTTCTGCCTACGAGGGACAGAAAACTGGGGCATTCAGGACGTGCCTTTCAAGCTGTTGCATGACTTTACGAGCTACCAGTGAGGTTGTCAGAGCTGGGGGCAAGGAGCTCTAATTGCCTGCTGCTGCTGGAGGGTGGCCCCCTTCCTGGTCGTGGGGTGCCCGGGGGAGCAGGAGAGGCTGAGAGGTGAAAGGGGAACTGGGTCACCACCGTCCTGCCGGGCTAGGCTCCCAGGCCCCGGTGTCCGCGGCAACCTGCCTGAGCCAGCTCGGTGCATCTTCCGGTCGAGACTGATACCCACACGTGGCTTCATTTCCTCTGGTACCCACCTGGTCTGAAAGTGTACCTCCCTCTGCAGACAGAGGGGACTTTACCTGGAAACGAATGCGCTTAAGCCCCAGGGCCTTCTGCAGTACATCCCCCAAGAATGTGCAGGGCTTCTGGGAGCTATAGAGTGTTGTAGGCAGGGAGCAAGGCCAGAAGACAATCTCCAGAGCCATTTCTGGTAAACTGCCCAAAGAAATTGCAGAAGGACCGCATTCAAATATCCACAGCTTTCATCATTTCTTGTGCTTTGTTCCCATTCTGAATACGAACTCAGGAGTTCGCTGGGGGCCTAGTGATGAAGGATTCGACATTGTCCCTGCTGTGGCTCGGGTTCGATCCCTGGCCCGAGAACATCCGCATGCCATGGGCGTGGCCAAAACGTTTCCTTTTTAAAGAAAGTAAAATGCATATGAATTCACGTTTATACCTCATTTTAGATTTAATTGTGTTGTGTTCTTTTTCTTAAAGAGAGCCCCCAAACCGTATCATCTTCAGAACTGCAACACTGGTGGTGAATCAGGGCGGGCCCTACGACCCGTGGCCGGTGTCGCTGTAAGAAGCTGGAAATCTGGAGGCAGAGACACAGGTGGAGATGGAAGCAGACTGGAGGGACAGGCCTACAAATTGAGGACAGCAGGCCTGCTGGCAGCCGCCTGAAGCCAGGGTGGGGCGGCCGAGGAACCCCCAGAAGGAAGCCAGCCGGCTGACACCTTGGCTCGGGCTTCTGGCCCCTGACTTGTGAGAGAGACAAGTGTGTTCCTTCGAGCCCTTGCGTGCGGGGCTTTGCTACCGCTGCGCCCGGGACCTAACACCTTAGCGGGAGAAGGAAGGATCTAGCAGGATGCCAGAAAACGCCAGCGGGCCGGGAAAACGGATTTAGAGCATCATCCGTTCCCACGGGGCTCTCAGACGGGTTGGTGATGTTGACTCTCGAGCCTGGTGGTTTGGGCTGGCGATCGTGCGAGCGTGTACTTCACCGGGGAGGAGCTGGCTCCGGTCTGCCCCATGCCACCCTTCCTCCAGGCCGGGGCTTCCTCAGGAGCGCGGATGCTGCAAGACTCTGCCTTCTCCCTGGGAGTCAGAGCCGCCCACCCGCCCGCCCGGATGGCGGCTCGCCCTTTCTTAGATGCTTCATAAAGATCTCCAGGGCGCGGGTCCTGCGCAGAACTCGTGAGTCACCCGGGGTTTTAACGATGAGTGAGGGAGAGCCGGTTTCCCAGGGAGATTAAGCGGCAGTCGTGGCTGTGCCTGCCCGGCCAGGCCGCTGCAGGGCTGACTCACGTGGGCCCGGAAACCTCTCGATGCCCACGGCCTGAGAAAGCCAGAACCTGCAGGCCCCATTCCGCCGTCTCCACATGTTTGGGGGCGTTTCCCTATCGTGCTGTTTCTTTTTGTTGTTGTGAATAGTTCAGATTGCATAAATACACCTCTCTTTATGTAATCTGTATTGCAGATAAGTGTGTGTGCATGTATACATGTACGCGCCTAGGTGTATTATATAAAAATAGAGGAATATAGGTATGCATATATATCCAGAGAGGCCCGTATTTTTATTTATATATATGTTTATATCTAGATATATCTCTATTTTTCTTTGGCCACACCCATGGCATGCAGGATTTCCTGGGTCAGGGATCAAACCCTTGCCACAGCAGCAACCCGAGCCACAGTAGTGACAACACTGGATCCTTAGCCTGCCATGCTACCAGGGAACTCCCCTCCGTTTTTATATCTATCAATATATAGATATGGATATATACACACATGTGCACAAATACATCATATTTTAAATTTCTGTATATACATATAGAAATAAAAAATAAAAAATAACTGTGTATATATTAATATATATATTTTAAAATTTATGTATATATATAAATACAGGACCTAGATATATACCCATCCACCTGTACATATATACACACAAATATATGTACATATTTATACCCATGTATACATACTCCTAGGTGTGTGTGTGTATACAGATAGAGAGAGAGAGAGATGTATTTAGACATATATACCTATATATGGGCTACCTCTATTTCTATAGTCTGTACCATATGCTATACTCTATATACGTATTTATCAGTATATATCCCATCTCTCTGTCTCTGTATGTATAGATACACACAATATAGAGAGTATACCATTTATTGCCTATATCATAGATACAGTATAACAAGAAGGACTAAACCAGAGTGTTACAGATTTTTAAGCTCGGAGAACCTTTTTTATGGTGAAATACGGTAGAAATAAGTGCACAAGACAGAAAAGTGGGGCCCCATGAAAGATCACAAGGTAGAGGAACCCCACGTGACCCTCTGCCAGCAACCCCTGGGGGAATCCGTTCCCATGCCGTAGGAGAAACACCTGCTAGAACAGAAAGTCTGCTGTGTAGGGAGGTGTGCTAAGGTGATGCTCATGACTGGAAGGCCATCATGGTCAAGGTCAGGACGTGGAAAGGAGGAAAGGTGTGGGGGCGGGGAGAGCCCTAGGACCTTGTCCCCTCCCCCCCAGAATCTCCCTACACAACGTGATAGGTAGCAGCTCTCTGCTCTCTTCCTGGCTGTGTAGTATTCCGCACAGGCCAGCACCCAGCAGATCCGGCCTATCTCTGACGCCCTGGGTTGTGTGCAGTTTGGGTAGTTCACAGCCACTGTGGGTAGGTGGCTCTGAACGGCGTTATGTGGAGGCCAATGCTGTCCCCCGCCCTCTCTTCCTTCCTCTTCTCTCCCACCTGCCCTCCCACCCACTTTTCCTCCTCCCTTGCTTTCTTCTCCCCCACCCCCCCGCCACCATGCCGGGCACCTGGACAGGGCAGTGCAGTGCCCACTGCGGGGATGCGCCTGGGAGAGCAAGACTGTGCCTGACCATCTGAGTGCCCGCAACAGTGCCCCTTCTCAACACCGCTTCCCTTCACCCCAGTGAAGGTGCACTTCATACCCAATTTCCAGCCCTGGCTATGAAATCCTCCTCCCAGAAGGCATATGCTTGATGCAATTTGTAAGGAGTCGCCTGTGACCTGGGCTCCAAAAGGACACATCCTTGGCTAGGGTATCTCTCGTCTTGAGGGCCCCCTGGACTCCTCTAGACACTGTGATTCCTGCTCACCTTCCCTACCCACCCTTCCAGGAAGCCTCGCTGGGTTACCCTCGCCCTGTGAAGCCTCCTCCTAGTGCTTGCATGGCTCTGAAATTTACATCTCGCCTCTCAGCCCCTCCCTGCTTGCAGGAGAACACTTTCTGGATGGCCTGTTTCTCTCAAAGCTAAATATCCCCGTACCCTTCGGGCTGGGCGGTCCCCATCTCTGGCATCTCTTCCAAAGACAGGCTTCCCAAACTGCTTCAGGATCAATGGACAAAAAGAGTCATTACGTCATTATTGTATAATAATAATATGATAAATAAACCTTGGCATGTGCATTCAAAGAACGATTCAGCAGCTGTTAATAACCTGGGCACAATACCCATGGAATACAGTGAGGCGGCAAAGGCCAGGTCTAGCACAGAACTATGTTCAGAAAAATCTCAGACCCCAGGCATGTAAGGGCTGTTGGCACGGAAACCGCTCAGGAGGCACGCTCAGCCCTGTCAGCACTGCCCTTGGGGAGGTAAGCGGGCAGGTGGGGGAATCTTTCACTGCTTTCTCTCTCTCTCTCTCTTTTTTTTTTTTTGGCCACACCCCTGGCACGCAGAAGTTCCCTGGCCAGAGATCAATCCCAAGCCCCAGCAGCAGCCCAAGCCCCAGCAGTGATGACGCTGGACCCTTAACCACTAGGCCACCAGGGAACTCCTGGTTGTGTTAAAAAGTAATTACCTTTGTAATTAAAAAAATTTTCATGAAGGAGTAAAACAATATGTCACAACTTGTAGAAGGTACAAAACTGAAAGTGAACCCTGATGCAAATGATGGATTTTTCAGGTAATGATCATGCATCAGAATAAATTGCTTCATCGATTGCTGCCTATGCACCTACTGATGAAGATGTTACTGGCAGCGGAATTGACGTGGGGGCAGGGGGCAGGCGCTCCCCGTGTATGTGCACAGCTTTCTCTAGACACCTAACCCTGTTCTAAAGAATAAAGCAGGAAGCTCCCGTCGTGGCTCAGTGGAAACAAACCCAACTAGTATCCATGAGGACGCAGGTTTGATCCCTGGCCTCGATCGGTGGGTCAAGGACCCAGCACTGATGTGCGCTGTGGTGCAGGTTGCATATACGGTTCAGATCCTGCGTTGCTATGGCTGTGGTGTAGGCCAGTGGCTATAGCTCCGATGGGACCTCTAGCCTGGGAATCTCCATATGCTGCGAGTGCGGCCCTAAAAAAAATGTTTTTTAAAGAAGGAGAAATAAAACAGTTAATGGGTACTTGGAGCAGAGCAGGGATTGGCACCTTTTTTCTGTAAAGGGCCTGGCAGACAGTAGTTCCAGGTTTGACGGCTGCACCGTCTCTGTGGCAAACACTCAGATGTGCCGTCGAGGTGCAGAAGCGGCCACGGGCAGCGTGTGAGTGGCTGAGCTGTGTTCCAGCCAACCTTTATTCCCCCAAACAGGCAGAAGGGCCAGAACTATTTGTGGACAGCCTCTGGTGCAGAGGCATGAACAGATTTGGGTGAGTGTCACATCAGATAGAGGACTGGGACGTCGCCCAGTCCCCTACGACAGGCTGGCAAACCCGGGAAAGACTGGGTGCCTTTCCTTTTTCTTTCTTTTTTTTCTTTTTTTTGCTGTGCCCATGGCATGTGGAAGTTCCTGGGCCAGGGACCGAACCCGCGCCACTGTAATGACATGAGCCACAGCCATGACAATGCTGGATCCTTAACCGCTGGGCCACCAGGAAATTCCTTCTTCTTTTTTTTTTTTTTTTGCATGTGGCTTTTTTTTCCTTTCCTTCTTTCTTTCTGTCTTTCTTTTTTCTTCCTTTTTTATGGCCGTACCTGCTGCAAATGGAAGTTCCCAGGCAAAGGGTTGAATCAGAGCTGCAGCTCCCAGCCTACACCACAGCCACAGCGACACTGGAGCTGAGTCACATCTGCAACATTCACTGCAGCTCACAGCAACGCCAGATCCTTCACCCACTGATCGAGGCCGGGGATCGAACCTGCATCCTCACAGACACTATATCGAGTTCTTAACCTACTGAGTCACAATGGAGATTCCTGCCATGTGGTGTTTCACCAGAATCAAAATGGACTTAAAAACTGATTTCGTGTAAGTTCAATCTCATCCTACCTGAACCCAGCAGAGCCAAGGGTCACTAAGAGCTGAGATATGGAGACAGAAGTGCTGATCATGTAGCTAGAGAAGCTCCTTCCAGAACAAACTGCCCGGCTTCCTCCGGCAGAAAGCAGACACCCGTGAGCTTCCTCCTGCACACGCAGCCCGAGGACTTCCAACACCCAGCACCGCCCTGGCTGGGACAGGCTGCTTTCTCGGAGGCTCTTGGAAGTGTTGTCATGGAGGCCAACTAGGAAGGCTTGTCTTTCCACTTCTCAAGGCAGATTAAAAAGAGAAATTATGCAAAATACTTTAGGTTGTGGGGCAAGAAAAGAGAACTTTTTTTTTTTTAGGGCCACCCATGACACATGGAGCTTCCCAAGCTGGGGGTCTCATCGGAGCTGCAGCTGCCGGCTTCCACCGCAGCCACAGCAACACAGGATCCGAGCTGCATCTGCGACCTACACCACAGATCACGGCCACACCAGATCCTTAACCCACAGAGCAAGACCAGAGATCGAACTCACATCCTGGCGGATACTTGTCAGGTTCTTAACCTGCTGAGCCACCACGGGAACTCCGAAAAGAGACACTTTAGGCTCTGCGACCCCCGGCTGGCCCGTTTGCACTAGAGCTTGGTGGTGCAAACACAAGGCCAGCCAGCAGTGGACCGTCCTCTGTGTGGAAGGACCAGGTGAATCAAGGTCCCATCACTGCCCCTCCGTCCCGCCCCGGCCCAGGCTGTGCTGGGGGACCCCTGCCCGGTACACGGGTCAATGCCTCAGTGACCCTACGACTTAGGAAGGAGCACATCCATTTTGCAGAAGAGGAAACTGGGGCTTAGAGACACAGACCAATTTTTTCAAGAAAGCTTAGCTTTAAAACGGCGGAGGGTTGGAGCCGATCCGAAGGCACAGCTGGTCCGCCTGGCCGCCGTGGGAGACCGCATTCACATGACATCATATTAATCAGGGGAAACGTCTGTCTGTGACTTTGTCACACGCAGGCTGAGCAACGCTGGTCCGTGCTATTTCCAGGTAGCGTCCAAAGGGGGAGGCCAGAGTGCCCGAAGGGACGTGAGCCAGGTCTGAGCGCCTGTCTCCTCCCTTGCGAGACGTCCTCAAACCCCGGGGACCTGGGTGAGGCCTGCGTCCACGTGTGCGTTACACCAGCTGTGACATTCATGTGCGTGTCACCACTTCAGGGGCAGGCCTGACTCAGCACCCCTGGGAGACGGCTGCTGGGGCTGGGGATGCCCACGCCCGCTGAGCCACCAGGAAGGCCAGAGGGAGTTTCCACGGCCTGAGTCAGCTCCAGCGTGGAGGGAAGGGCCCTCGGAGAGGCGCCCCAGTGGGCCAGCCACGTGCCGGGAGAGGGTCAGCTCCTTGTCACTTGCCCAGTGAGGGGGAGGGGCGAGATGGCGTTCTACACAGGGACCCACGAGCCGATGGGACCTGGGTTTGAATCCCCCACCACCAATCACTGGCTCCTGGGCCCCGGTAATAAGAATTGCCTTACCCGATGTGCTAAGGCTGAGACTAAGTCTCAGCCAAACACGTTGTAACTGATTTCAGGTCCAGTGGCTCACTGCTCCAGGAAGGGAGGTAGCGATGGAGGGAGGGAGAGAGCGAGAATCGGAGGGAGGAAGGAAAGTGGCCTTTGATCAGCAATCGGCAATCTGGGGAGACGGCGGACTCAGCATCTCCCCAAAACCATCACCAAAGATTCTGCTCGGCCGTGAAAGTTTTTAAAGAGAAGAAGGGACGTGATTCCAGTTATCACCGAGATGGGAGGGGGGGTCAGAGTAGTCCCATCCCCCACCGTGGGCAGGCTGGTCGACTCCTCTGATCTTGCTTTTTATTTATTTTTTGTCTTTGTAGGGCCACACCCGTGGCATATGGAAGTTCCCAGGCTAGGGGTCGAATCGGAGCTACAGATGCCAGCCTACACCACCGCCACAGCAATGCAGGGGATCTGAGCTGCGTCTGCGATCTACGCCACAGCCACAGTGATGCCAGATCCTTAAGCCACTGAACGAGGCCAGGGATCGAACCCGCATCCTCACGGATACTCGTCTGGTTCGTTCGCGCTGAGCCATGATGGGAACCCCCCTCTGATCTTCCTTTAGTCTTGTTCACCCTGTGAGGTGACTGAAGGGGAAGCCGGAGGGCGAGCTGCTCATCCATGCATTGCTTATTCTTCATTTCTGCTCTTTGGGGAGAACAGACAGATCAGGCGAGGCACTGTGTGGTCCAAGGCTTGAAAGGCGAGCTCGGGCGGGAGATGAATAGAGCGCGGAGATGCCAGGCTTAAGGTTAGTGACCATTAGCTTTGCCAGAGTGACAAGACAGGGGCCTCCTGCTGAGAGCTCTCCCCTGCTTATCACCTGGTGCATAATAGAGTCTTAATAAGAGGTAGTTTCCGAAAGATTCCTCTTGTCATCGGAGAGACTTGGGTCACTGCTGTGACATGAGTTTGATTCCTGGCCCGAGAAGGTCCACGGCCAAAAAGGGAAAAAAAGATTCCTCATGAAGCAAAGAGTCTATTGATGAGGGCAACATGTTTTAAAGATTTTTTTTTCTTTCTTTCTTTCTTTTTTTGCTTTTTAGGGAAACGACTGCGACATATGGAGGTTCCCAGGTCAGGGGTTAAATTGGAACTACAGATGCCAGCCTACCCCACAGCCACAACAGTGCCAGATCCAAGCCGCATCTGGTTCCTACAGCACAGCTCACGGCAATGCCAGATCCTTAACACACTGCTCAAGGCCAGGGATCAAACCCGCAACCTCAAGGTTCCTAGTCAGATTCCTTTCCGCTGTGCCACGGTGGGAACTCCTAAAGTCCTCTTTTTGACAATCTGTTCTAAAGAGTCTGCTTCTGCCTACCCTTTGCCTGTGATCCCAAACCACAGAACTCGTCCCAGGAATGGATGGACAGAGGGTCCCTGAGAATAAGGAGACCTGCCTGCCTGCCTCCTGTCCTGCCACCAGGGCAGCATGTCCCCTCTCTGCCTTCTCTAGGGAGCACAAGTGGGAAAGGCCAAGGGGGATGGTCACTGGCACTCTTCGGCCCCGTGCCAGTCATTTTCCATGATGGCACAGATCACAGGCGATCATCTTAGCATCATCACGCGTTCACGAGCTTGTCTTCTGTCTCTCACAGCAAAATATCTACCCCGGGGGGCAGAGACCCATCCTACTTACTCATCCCCTTATCAGCCGCCCCTAGAATAAGGCCTGCCACCTGGCATGCAATATTATAAAATAAATAGTTGGGCATTCCCGTCGTGGCTCAGTGGTTAGTGAATCTGACTAGGAACCATGAGGTTGCAGGTTCGATCCCTGGCCTTGCTCAGTGGGTTAAGGATCCAGCGTTGCCCTGAGCTGTGGTGTAGGTTGCAGATGCAGCTGGGATCTCGCGTTGTTGTGGCTGTGGCGTAGGCCGGCGGCTACAGCTCCGATTGGATCCCTAGCCCAAGAACCTCCATAGGTCTTGGGTGTGGCCCTAGAAAAGAAAAAAAAAAAAAAAAAGTTGGAGTTCCTATTGTGGCTCAGCAGAAGCGAATATGACTAGTATCCATGAGGATGCATGTTCGATCCCTGGCCTTGCTCAGTGGGTTAAGGATCCATTGCCACCGTGAGCTGTGCTGTAGGTCACAGATGTGGCTTGGATCTGGTGTCGCTGTGGCTATGGCGTAGGCTGGCGTCTGGGAACCTAGCCTGGGAACCTCCATAGGCCATGGGTGCGGCCCTAAAAAGACAAAAAAAAATTTTTTTTAATTAAAAAAGTAAAAGTTACTGTGCTATGACGTAGAAAGTTAAGTCTCCCATAATTCCATTCCTTCCCACCCACATTAGCCTTTTAACAAAATTGAGGTATGGACTTATTATATTAGCTTCAGGTGTATCACATGGTAATTCCATATCTTCATAGAATATACTCCACGTTGTTATATTTCCTACGCTGTGCATTACGTCTTTGTGATGGCTTATTTATTTCATACCTAATGGTTTATAGCTCTTAAAACCCCATCATCAACTTTGCCCTCCCCCTTCCCTCTCCCCACTGGGGAGCACTAGTTTATTCTCTGTATCTGTGAGTCTGTTTCTGTTTTGTTATCTTTGTTCAGTTGTTCTATGTTTTAGATTCCACATATCCACAGTGTCCGTATTTTTTTTTGGCCACGACATGCAGCCACTTGATGTGGGATTGAACCTAAGCGTTGGCGAAAGTGCCAAATCCACACAACTAGACCACCAGGGAACTCCCTACGCCACAGCTTCTTTACCCACTCATCCGTTGATGGACACTTGGGTGGTTTCCGTATCTTGGCTATTGTAAATAACGCTGCCTGAACATTGGGGTGTGTGCATCTTTTCGAATTAGAGTTTTTGTTTGCTTGAGATAAAAACCCAGAAGGGAATTGCTGGATCAGATCGTAGTTCTATTTTCAACTTTTTGAGGAACCTGAATACTGGTTTCCACGGTGGCTGCAGCAATTTACATTCCTGCCAACAGTGTAGGAGGGTCCGCCTTTCTCCACATCCTCGTCAGTATTTGTTATTCGTGGCCTGTTTGGTGACAGCAGTCCTGACAGGTGTGAGGTGATACTGTGATTTTGGTTCGTGGTTCCCTGATGACCAGTGATATGGGACATCTTTTCATGTGCCTGAAGGCCATTGTGTCTTCTTGGGGAAAATGTCTATTCAGGTCTTCTGTCCATTTTAAAATCAGGTGATTTGGTTTTGATGTTGAGCTGTACGCGCTGTTATGTATTTGGGTCTTTTCATTGGCAATATTTTCTCCCACTCGTTCTGTAGGTTGTCTTTTCATTTTTGCTGATGATTGCCTTTTCTGTGCAAAAGTTTTATGTTCAATTAGATACCATTATTTATTTTTGTTTTCATTTCCTTTGCTTTAGAAGACAGATCCAAAAAAAACATTGCTGCAATTTATGTCCAAGAATATTCTGCCTCTGTGTTCTTCTAGGAGTTTTAGAGGTTTTGGTCTTATCTTTTAGTCTTTAATTCATTTTTTAGTTTATTTTTGTGCATGGTGTTACATTTTAGTCTTTAATCTGTTTTGTTTTGTTTTGTTTGTCTTTTCTGGGGCTGCACCCTCGGCATATGGAGGTTCCCAGGCTAGGGGTCTAATCGGAGCTACAGCTGCTGGCCTACACCACAGCCACAGCAATGCCAGATCTCAGCCATGTCTGCAGCCTACACCACAGCTCACGGCAACGCCGGATCCTTAACCCACTGAGCAAGGCCAGGGATGGAACTGGCAACCTCATGGTTCCTAGTCAGATTCGTTAACCACTGAGCCACGATGGGAACTCCTTTATTCCATTTTTTAGTTTATTTTTGTGCATGGTGTTAGAGAGTTCTAATTTCATCCTTTTACATGTAGCTGTCTAGTTTTCCCACTGGGTCCTAGAACACCTACTGAAGAGGCCGTTTTCCCCCATTTTATATTGATGCCATCTTTGTTGTAGATTAATGGACCATACATGCCTGACTTTATTTCTGGGCTTTCTATTCCGTTCCATTGAGCTATGTGTTCTTGTGCCAGTTACTGCTTTGATTGCTGTAGCTTTGTAGTATAGTCTGAAGTCAGGGGGCATGATATCTCCAGCTGTTTCGTCTTCTAAGATCCGGAACCTGATAAGGATGCCCACTCTAGCCACGTCTCCTCAGCATAGAATTGGAAGTCCTAGCCATAGCAATCAAACAAGAAAAAGAAACAAAAGACACACAAATCAGAAGGGAAGAAGTACAACTGTTATTGTTCGCAGATGAAATAATATTATATATAGAAAACCCTAAGGACTCCACCAAAGAAAAATTATTAATAACAGTTCAGCAACAAAGCAGGACACAAGATTAATATACAGAAATCTGTCGCATTTTTATACCCTGATAATAAACTATGAGAAAAAAGTAATGACGAAAACAATTCCATTTACAATCCAATCAAAAAGAATAAACTATCTAGGAATAAATTTAACCGAGGAGGTGAATGACTTGAAAACTACAAGACATTGAGGAAAGAAGTTGAAGATGAGAGAAATAAATGAAAAAATAACCCACAGTCATGGACTGGAGGAATTAACATCGTTAAAACGCCCATACGCCCCAAAGCGATCTACAGATTTGATGTGATCTCTATCAAAATACTCACAATATTTTTCACAGAACTAGAACAAATAAGCCTACAATTTGTAAGGCAGCACAAAAGACCCTGAATAGCTAAAGCAGTCTTGGGGGAAAAAAGACCAAATTAACCATTTTAACAATTTGCTATAATTTTTTTTTTTTTGGCATTTTAAAACATGTTAACTTTTTTTTTTTTTTTTTTTTTTTGCCATACCTGTGGCATGTAGCATTTCCCTGGCCAGGGACAGAACCTGTACCACAGCAGCCACCTGAGCTGCTGCAGTGACAATGCTGAATCCTCAACCTGCTGCACCACAAGGGAACTCCTAAAGCATATGTTAATTTTTTTTTTTTTTTTTTGGTCTTTTTAGGGCTGCACCTGAGGCATACGGAGGTTACCAGGCTAGAGGTCGAATCAGAGCTACAGCTGCCAGCCTACACCACAGCCGCAGCAACGCTAGAGCCAAGCTGCATCTGCGACCAATGCCACGGCTCACAGCAATGTGGATCCTTAACCCACTGAGCGAGGCCAGGGATCAAAGCTGCGTCCTCATGGATACTAGTCAGATTCTTTTCTGCTGAGCCATGAAGGGAACTCTGCATATTAATTTTTTAAAGCAGCAGTGAGATCCTCTTATATTTAGAATGTCTGCAACTTGCTAGCAAGGTGTCTTGGAAGTCTTTCCTGGAAGTGTGTACAAATTAACCTTCTTCTTTCGGTGGGTGTACACTGTTCCAGCCAGTAGGTGTGCCACACTGTGCCAATCAAACCTTCGCTGCTGGAAATGTGGGTGGTTCTCAAACTCGGCTCTTCTAAGCAATGTGGTAGCAAATACCCTGCATGCTTAGTTTGGTCTTTGGAGATAAATGATGGACCCCCTTTAGAAGCTGGGTCAGAGAGTGTGAAAGCTAAATTTTGTCAGACTTTGCCAATTGCTCTTCTTAAGGCTGTACCAGTTTACATTCCCTGGGGTATCTCAGGTACGGGAGAGTGACTCTGCTCACATTCTCACCAGCAAATTTTTACTTCACTTCCAAATCTTTATTTACAAGGCTTTTAACACACTGTTTCAGAAATGTGTCGACCTCACAGGGTGGTTATAATTTGGGGCTTCCCTTCTAAATTTTACAAGTGTGTGCGTGTGTGTGTGTGTGTGGCCACATTTACATCACCTGAATGACCATCTTAAATTCTCTGCAGCCATGAGCCCTTGTTCCCTGGCTCACACTGGGTTTATGATACTGGTCAAATGGCCAAACGCATGCGTGAGGCTCTGCAGCGCCCCCAGTGGAGCGAGCGGTGGGCACTTTGACACCCAGCAGAGGAGGGGTGGTGACCACCAAGATCCTGGCATTGCGGTTGTGCCTCTGTCTGGGGCTCGACAAAGGTGGGCATCCTGTCCCGCTTTGTAAAAACGCCCAGCATTCCATTAGCCGCAAGTACGCTAGGGAAAAAAAACACCCAGTGCGGAATTTATTACCACGAGGTGTTTGTTGTTGTTGTTTTTAATGGCTGCATCGGCAGCATATGAAAGTTCCCAGGCTCAGGGCTGAATTGGAGTTGT
The DNA here is from genome assembly GCF_054392235.1 of Sus scrofa. NCBI lineage: Eukaryota > Metazoa > Chordata > Mammalia > Artiodactyla > Suidae > Sus > Sus scrofa. The sequence continues at coordinate 220,405,580 of NC_139395.1, read as the reverse complement.
AGCTGTAGCTGCTGGCCTACATCGCAGCCACAGCAACACCGGATCTGAGTTGCATCTGCGAACCATGCCACAGCTTATGACAACACTGGATCCTTAACCCACTGAGCCACTGAGCGGGGCCAGGGATCGAACCCACATCCTCACAGGCACTATGCTGGGTTCTTACCCTGTTCAGCCACAATGGGATCTTCCTATGAGTTTTTTTTTTTCTTTAATTATATTTTGGGGTGGACTCAGATTTTTAGGATCATCAAAGTGGTGGATTAAAGGTTAAACAGGTTTTTTTTGTTTCAAAAAAGAAATAATTACAACAACCCCGACTCCAGAGAGGGATCGTTATTCTCCAAACCAAAGGAGTCGGGTCTTAACAGAAACGTAAGACACAAACAAATATTTAAACAAAAACTGGAAACCCAACATTTGTTGATTTAGTTTTAACAGAATCCCATCATCCATCACATTAGGCGGCTCTTGTTAAGTGGAAAGATATTGGTATCATGTCTGGTTATAAGTCTCTGTGGGTTTTAGTTACATAAGAGCTATACAAGTAATATATTTATGCATGTTCTAATGTTGCTACGCATATAATGACAGTCACATGGAAATGATTCAACGAAACCTTGGAAGTCCACACAATTTTTCTTTTTCTTTTTTTTTACGGCCGCACCTGTGGTACCTGGAAGTTCCTGGATTCGGGGTTGGATCAGAGCTGCAGCTGCCAGTCGACACTATAGGCACAGCAATGCCAGATCCATATCTCGACCTGCGCTGCAGCTTGCAGCAAGGCTGGATCCTAAACCCACTGAGCGAGGCCAGGGATTGAGCTGCACTCTTACAGATGTTACCTTGGGTTCTTAACCTGCTGCACCACAGCGGGAATGCCACAATTTTTCTTTGAAAGAGGCTCCATATGTACAAGTTCGAGAAACACCCATTGGAGGGAAACCAAGGTTCATTGTAACTGGAAGGCCGGGTCTGTCTTGGAGGGAGAGGTGGGCAGGGGATCTGAGCTGAGGGGAGGTTCCAGCGGCTGGGAGATTCTTGTTCATTGTTTCATTATCCCCCTGGGTCACTTCTTATTGGATGAGACCAGGAGCTGACAAGAGCCATACGGGATTTTACAGGTTCCTGGAGTTGCCCTGTCTGGCCAGAGATCGGCTGTAAAGGGAAACTGAGCCAGGAGCCCAGAGCACAGTGTCAGGGTGGGAAGAGGCTGTCAGAGGGAAGAGATGAGTGACCAGGGGGTCACGCTTGTCCTCAGAGCTGACCCGAGAGCTCACTGGACGCCTGGCCTGCCAGCAGGAAGACAGCTCTGCGCCTTGGTCCAGAGGGCTCAGTCCCCTGGATGCTGCAGCCGTCACAGAGTCTCTGTCCCCGAGGGCTGGGGTGGCAGGGCTGGCCCGGGACACTCCTTGGCCATTCCGCCCTCCTTGGAACCGTGAGTTATTTTTCACCATTATGACTAAGAATACGTGGCGTATTGGCTCAGAATTTTCCAGACCCAGGAAACTCTTCACTCACTGGGCAGCAGAACTTTGGAATCCTAATTGAACACGGATCCTGGTGCTTGCACAGATTTAAGTCTCTTTTGAGGGACTAGTGGCCTTTTTCACAGGCGAGCTGCCCGGTGCCTGGAAGGGGTGGCCCGTGTCTGAATGAGGCCACCTCTGCTCTTCTGCATCCTCCCGAAAGCCCCCGGCTATTTTTTCATCTGGTAACTGGAGCGTTTTGTTCTCTTTTTGATCAGCAACACGATATATGGATTTGGCCTTCTTGGGCTAAATTGACTGATTTCTCGTTCCCGCCCAAAATACGCATGAGTTAGTTATTACCCAGTTGTTAAAAGCCTTACCCTCCATTTTTATTTTCCTAGTTCCTTGTTGATTAAGGTTGAAAAAATCATCGAAAAGCAGCAAAATGATGGTTTTAGCTTTGCCTTCCCCCCAAATAAATTACTTCTTCATTGAGTATAAACCGACTCAGCGCCCTTGGCTTCACCCCAGAGCCAATAAAAGAACATTTCCCTGTTTCTTGCCAAACCAGATGAAAAAAATTCCTGTCTCAAATGAAGGTATAAGTGACTGTCCGTGACATGTTCCTTCTGGAACTGCAAGGATGCAAATGCGTGGCCGTGGGAAACACACGCTGCTGGCGGGAGTGCCCATTGAAGGGAAAGTTGGCAATTTGCAACAAAATTGCAGACAGATGTATATACATCTTTAACCCAATCATCTTACTTCCAGGAAGCTACACTACTTCTCTACCTGCACTCGGGCAGGAGGATGTCACGGCCAAGAGTGTTTGCTGCAGCTTTTAATAATGGTGGAAAAATGGAAGGACTCCAAATACTCAGCCACAAGGGGGAATGCATTCACGGAATCTTTCTGCTGCGGAACAGTAGGTATCTACAAAAAAAGAGTATGATAGGCAGAAAAATGCCCCCCCCCCCCAAATGTCCATGTCCTGGAACCCATGATGCTGTCGCGCTATGTGGCAAAATGAACTTTAAATTTTTTATTTTTTGTCTTTTGTCTTAGGGCTGCACCCGTGGCATATGGAGGCTCCCAGGCTAGGAGTCCGGCCTACACCATAAACACAGCAACACCAGATCCAAGCTGCATCTGCAACCTACACCACAGCTCACGGCAATGCCAGATCCTTCACACACTGAGCAAGGCCGGAGATCGAACCTGCAACCTCATGGTTCCCAGTCGGATTTGTTTCCACTGCACCATGACGGGAACTCCTAAAATTTTAATTTATTTATTTTCTTTTTATAGCTGCACCTGTGGCATATAGAAGTTCCTGGGCTGGGGTCAAATCAGAGCTGCAGCTGTGACCTATGCCAGATCCTTAACCCACTGAGCGAGGCCAGGGATCAAACCTGTGTCCTCGTGGAGACCAACTCCAGCAAAGGGGACTTTGAGGATGGGATCAAGTTAGGGACCTTGAGACGGAGAGATGAGCCCAGATCGTGCAGGTGGATCCTATGCAATCACAGCGTATTTGCTGATGCAGAGGCAGAATCGGGGGAGAAGGAGATATGATGATGAGAGCAGAGGGTCTGAGTGACGCAGTTGCTGGCTTGGAAGAGGGAGGAAGGAGCCATGAGCCAAGGGTTGTGGGCAGCCCCTAGAAGCTGGAAAATGCAGGGACAGGGTTGTCCCATGGAGCTTCCCGAAGGACACAGCCCTGCCAACACATGACTTGTAGCCCAGTGAAGCTCATTTTCAAATTTTGACCTCAAGAATGGTAAAATGATAAAAATCGTTTAAGGCATTAAATTTTTGGTAATTCGTTGCAACAGCAGGAGGAAATGAGTCCTCACCCCCTCAGAGATATTGCAGTTTCCGTTCCTAGACCTCTGCAGCGAGACAAATATTACAACAGAGCAAGTCATCCAATTTCCTTTTTGTTTTCCAAAAAACAAAAAAAATATAAAAATTATGTTCATATTATACTAAAGACTATTAAGTGTTCAATACCAGTTTGTCTAAAAATTTATACATTCTTTAAACATATGGCAGTTCCCGTCGTGGCTCAGTGGTTAACAAACCCAACTAGTATCCCCGAGGAAGTGGGTTCGATCTCTGGCTTCGCTCCGTGGGTTAAGGATCCAGCATTGCTGTGAGCTGTGTGGTAGGTGGCAGACATGGCTCAGATCTGGTGTTGCTGCAGCTGTGGGGTAGGCTGGCAGGTGTAGCTCGGATTGGACCCCTAGCCTGGGAACCTCCATATGCCATGGGTGCAGCCCTAAAAAGACAAAAAAATTGTTTAATTTCAGGGGTTCCCACTGTGGTATAGTGGGTTAAGACTCCAGCCACAGCAGCTCAGGTTCAATCCCTGGCTCTGCGCGGTGGGTTAAAGGATCCAGCATTACCGCAGCTGTGGATGCGGCCCTACAAAAAACAAACCACCTAAAAACAAATCTTCTTTCTCAAAAATGCTAGCCATCATCTAAGCCTTCAGGAGTTGAGATCATTTTGCTGGTGGAGGGTCTTGCTTCAATGTTGGTAGCTGCTGACTGATCAGGGTGGTGGATGCTGAAGGTTGGGGCGGCTGTGGCAATCACTTAAAACAAGACAGCAGTGAGGTTGTCCTCTTCCATCGACTCTTCTTTTCTGGAAGGATCTCTCCGTAGCCTGCAAGGCCATCACAGCATTTGACCCACAGTAGAACTTCTTTCAGCCATGGAGTCAGTCCTCTAAAACCCCGCCGTGGCTGTTATCAATTAAGTTCTGTTCTCTTCTCAATCCTTGGCTGTCATTTCAAAATCATCTCACCGCATCTTCACCAGGAGTAGTTTTTATCTAAAGGAACCACTTTCTTTGCTTATCCATAAGACGCGACTCATGTTGAAGTTTCATATTTAGAACAAAGATAATAATGAAAAAAACTGGAAACACTGTGATAGTTACAGAAATGTGATACAGAGACATGGTGTGAGCAACTGCTGTTAAAAAATGGCACTGGGAGTTCCCGTTGTGGCGCAGTGGTTAACGAATCCGACTGGGAACCATGAGGTTGCGGGTTCGGTCCCTGCCCTTGCTCAGTGGGTTAACGATCCGGCGTTGCCGTGAGCTGTGGTGTAGGTTGCAGACGCGGCTCGGATCCTGCGTTGCTGTGGCTCTGGCGTAGGCCGGTGGCTACAGCTCCGATTCGACCCCTAGCCTGGGAACCTCCATATGCCGCGGGAGCGGCCCAAGAAATAGCAACAACAACAACAACAACAAAAGACAAAAAGACAAAAAAAAAAAAATGGCACTGAGGAGTTCCCGTCATGGCACAGTGGTTAACAAATGCAACTAGGAACCATGAGGTTGCGGGTTTGATCCCTGCCCTTGCTCAGTGGGTTAACGATCCGGCGTTGCCGTGAGCTGTGGTGTAGGTTGCAGACTTGGCTCAGATCCTGTGTTGCTGTGGCTCTGGCGTAGGCTGGCAGCTACAGCTCCGATACGACCCCTAGCCTGGGAACCTCCACATGCTGCGGGAGCCGCCCAAGAAACGGCAAAAAGACAAAAAAAAAAAAAAAAAAAAAAAATGGCACTGATAGACTTTATCAATGTAGGGGTGAAAAATTTGTAAAAAAAAAAAAAAAAAAAAACCTTCAATTTGTTAAAAAATGCTGTATCTATGAAGCTCAATAAAGTCCAATAAAAGAAAATCTGTCTGGGAGTTCCCTGGTGACTCAGCAGGTTAAGGATCTGGTGTTGTCCCTGCAGTGGCTGTGGTTACTGCTGTGGGGTGGGTTCGATCCCTGGCCTGGGAACTTTTGTATGTTGCAGGTGCAGCCAAAAAAAGAGGAGGTATGTCTGTGTACTAAGGGATGATATACTCTTCAGCTAAAAAAAGAAAGGATGAAAGAAAGAAAAGAGAGAAGGAAGAAGGGGAAAAAAGAGGGGGAGAGAGAGACAAAGGCAAGGCCAGGTGAACACATCCGGGATGGGAGCTGGTGGCCACGAAGCTCCCAGATACGGCATCGTTTACTGACTCCGTGATCGGGCAGGTAACTTAACCTCTCTGTGTCTGGGTTTGTCATCCGTAAACCAGTTAATAATTTATTTGTTATCCAGGGCCACTGAGAAGGTTAACTTAGAACTTGGTCTAGCATATAAGCACCATGAAATGTTAGCCAGCATCCTAAGAGTAAGACCTCATGTGTAAAGGGTAGGGAGCAGGCTAAGAATGTCTCTTTTTTCATTTGCTTGTATCTCCCTAAAGAAATGATTGAAGGGTACATAAGAAAACTAGTAAAATGGTTTGGGGCGGGGGGCTGACCCAGGAGAGGCGTGGGAGGGAATTTTCCCTGTATGTGTAACACGTGGTGAGTGTACACGTGATGTGCACATGTGTTTTATAATAGGCACCTGCGTTCGAATGTCTCTAAACCATATGAATGTGTTCCTGTTTAAACACATACACATAAGCACCCACTGATCTTAACATCTTTGCAGTTTCTTAGTAGAAAAAAGCAGCCTCTTGGCCAAGCTTGCAGGTGTTCTGGGAGTGGCAAGAAGCCGCCTGACACCTGGCCTGTTCTCCACTCTGCACCTGGGAAGCATAAGCCGAGTGCAGCTTTGCACCTGCAGAACTAACTCGTTGCAGACACCTGGAATGCTCGTAATAAATTGTCTGTTCCCATTTTGTAACTGTCATCTAATTGTCCTGACTTATAAACTGACTCAGATGCTTTCAGGACAGATGATGGGCATTCTATTTTATTTTATCTTATTTTTATTATTTTATATATATATTTTTTGCTTTTTAGGGCCACACCCATGGCATATGGAGGTTCCCAGGCTAGGGGTCTAATTGGAGCTATACCTGCCGGCCAACGCCAGAGCCACAGCAATGCCAGATCCAAGGCACGTCTGTGACCTACGCCACAGCTCACGGCAACGCCAGATCCTTAACCCACTGAGCAAGGCCAGGGATCGAACCCGAAACCTCATGGTTCCTAGTCGGATTTGTTTCCTCTGCGCCACAGCGGGAACTCCCAGGCATTCCATTTTAAATAACTGTGCAAAACTAACAATTGCATTCATTTCTTAAGATGCTATTAAAAGCCAGATGGTGTGAGATGCTTGGCACTCACTCTCAATAATCGTCCCAGTGACCCTAAATCTGAGATTCTTAGGCCCACTTGGCAGAGGAGGACACTGAGGTCCAGCCAGGCTTAGCGGTCACCTAGAATGGCATAGCTGGTTAGCAGAGCACTGGGGCTCGCCTGGCTGGAGAAGCGGCTGCCCATGGACCCGCCCATGACCCCTCACCTGCCTTGCCCCTGGGGGATGACCACACACCACATTTCCACTACAGCACCCTCCCATGGTACCACGTTCTCGGGGTACGTGGGTTAGGATGCGGGCATCTTTGGGGGGGGTCTTACTCCGCCTACACACAGGGTCCCCTGGGGACAGGAACAAGCCAGACTCCTCTCCACTCGGGGTCTCTGTTCTGTGTGTGCGGGGAGGCGTCTCCATGTCTGCATTGCTCTTATTCTGGGTCTTGGCTCACCTGGGTCTCCGCCCACCTGCCCGGCCCAGGTGGGCTCTCACCTTGTGGTTCCTGGCGCCCTTGTCTTAATCAGTGTCTCTCTTCCTGGACCACAGGCTCTGGAGGCAGCGACCACGCTCAGCTCAGACTTCAACCACCTGGCCCTGATCAGGCCACCGGTCAGCAAGACTGGGGACAACATCAGCCCCCACCCTGGCACAGCACATTCTAACCCTCCCAAGTGTGGTCAGTTACCTGGTTTCAAGTCTGTTAGGCCGTCCTGGCATCATCAGAACAAGAGGTCAGCCCGCTTTCCACTCCACGCACTTCCTACACGCCGTGTGGGACGCCTCTGTCTCCGGGACACTCCACAGACCTGTGATGTGTCTTTTCACGTGTCCTTTTTCTTTTACGACTGATGAGATCAGAACTGAAAAATGATGTATTTAATCAAATAATAAATAAATACGCAAATATTTATGTATTTATCTTTTTACGGCCACACCTGCAGCATATGGAAATTCCCAGGCCAGGGACTGAATCTGAGCTGCAGCTGCAGCAACACCGGATCCTTGGACTCCCCGTCCCAGGCAGGGGATCGAACCTGTACATCTTCAGCGACCTAAGCTGCAGCAGTTGGATTCTTAACCCACTGCACCATGACAAGAACTCCTAAACATTTGTTTTAAATTTACCAATTAGTTTTGCTGTCATAAGATGATACCACTCCTCTGACTTCCTATTGCCTGTGTCCCTTTTGGGATTTTATATAGAATGTCACCATTAAATCATTCCCCTTAATTCTTTCCCATTGCCCAATATTTTCTCACAGGACAAAATGCCTTATTGTCACCTCCCCTAGGAGGAATCTGTTCTATTGGCCTTACTGAGATAAAGGAATTTAACAGCAGTCGCAGAGAAAGGTTCAGTACAGACCAGGTGTGTGCTGGCGGGACGGCTAAGCCTGCTTTCATTTGTGCTCTGGGCATGTTACCTTCCCAAGAAACATCTTTAGATTTACAGGCTTCCTATGAATATCTACTTCCCTTTTCTAGTGTAGCATTATGCATTTCAAAAAAGCACACAGGAGTTCCCGTCATGGCTCAATGGTTAGCAAATCCAGCTAGGAACCAAGAGGTTTTGTGTTCGATCTCCGGCCTCGCTCAGTGGGTTAAGGATCCAGCACTGCCATGAGCTGTGGTATAGGTTGCAGACACGGCTTGGATCTGGCATTCATTGCTGTGGCTCTGGTGTAGGCTGGTGGCTACAGCTCTGATTAGACCCCCAACCTGGGAACCTCCATATGCTGTGATGGCAAACCTAAAAAGGAAAAAAAAGACCAAAAAAAAAGCACACACAGAAAAAGGATAATGCAAAGTTTTATTCTTTTTTTTTCTCGAGGTGGTACAAACTTCTTTTCATAATTCTTTTCATGTTTTTATCCTTATAAAAATATATCTCACATGTGTCAAGTAGCCTACTTATAAAACATCCTGCACTATTTAAATAGAAAAGAGTAATATTTGACTTTCAACAAATATATGCTGAATGACGGAATAATTTTGATGATTTGGCAGACCCTCGTGGTTGGCAAATCAAATTTCCATTCCCTCGACATGGTACCTCATCAGAGAAATGCAGCAACAGTGAGATACCACCGTGCACCTGTTAAGAGGGCCAACCTCTCATATGCCGACATCGCCAAGTGCTGGCGACGACGTGAAGCCACAGGAACTCTCACTCATTGCTGACGGGAGTGCAAAATGGCACAGCCACTTTGGAAGATAGTTTAGAGGTTTCTTTCTTTCTTCCATTTTTTTTTTTTCTTCTTCTTACAGCTGCACTGGAGCCACGCAGAAGTTCCCAGGCTGCAGGTCGAATCAGAGCTGCCCCTGCAGCCTGTGGAGGAGACGTAAAATGCAAATTATTACTAAGGGAAAGAAGCCGGTCTGAAGACTCCATACTGTATGATTCCAACTCTGTGACTAGCTGGGAAAAGCGAAACCAGGCAGACTGTAAAAAAAATCAGTGAGCGGAGGGAAAGATGACAGGACGCAGGACTTTCTGGGCAGGTGAAGTCCTCTGTGTCACAGTGTAATAATGCATCCGTGTCATTACGCCTTTGTCCAAACCCACAGAGTGGAAAACACCGACAATGAACCTTATGTGAAGACGGACTCCGGGTGAGGTTACAACGTTCCAGCGCAGGCGGAGCCCCAGTGAAAAGCGTGCTGGTCTGGTGTGATGCGGGTGATGGGGGCGGGGAGGCAGGTGGGGGGAGGGGCTCCATGGGAAATTTCTGGGCCTTCCTCTCCAAGTTATTGTGAACCTAAAACTGCTCTAAAAAACCAAAGTCAAAAAAGTGCCATTCTCGAGGCCCTTCTGTCTGTCCCACCAGCTATGGAGGCGAGACCGTCTCACCCTTCACGCCTCCATTTCTCACAGGTTTGCTGGGCTGGGCTTGGAGCGTCCAGCCAGCCAGAGCCTCGCACTGACCCTTTCTCACTCCCTGCGCTGAGGTCCGGGTGGGATCGGGACACATTTATAGGAGGAGAGAAGGAATGAATGAATGGCTGGTGGGCACGGGCTGATTTACAATAAGGGACGAGGAGAGGGGGTGAGGGAGCTTGTCCCACATTACCCCCCCCACCCCCGTGAACTCAGGGAAATGCACAAAAGCTTTCAGAAGGGAGCATCAGAAATCAGGGGTCTGGACTCTCGCCCTTGAGATGGGTGTTTCTTTCTTTTCTTTTTCTTTGCTTTTTAGGGCCACACTCGCGGCATATGGCAGTTCCCAGGCTAGGGGTCGAATCAGAGCTACAGCTGCCGGCCTACACCACAGCCACAGCCATGAGGGATCGGAGCCACGTCTGTGACCTACACCACAGCTCACAGCAATGCCAGATCCTTAACCCACTGAGTGAGGCCAGGGATCGAACCTGCAACCTCATGGATGCTGGTCGGGTTCATTTCTGCTGCTCCTTGATGGGAACTCCCTGAGACAGGCATTTCTTCCAGGGTTCCTGGGGCTGCCCCAAGAGCCCTGCCTCCCAGGAGGGAGGGAAGGAGAGGGTGAGGCAGAGGTGAGGCCTTGAGCGGGATGCCTGGGCTTGTTCCCAGGCCCAAGGAGCCGCAGTTTCCCACACTGCGCTCCAGGATCCGCATCAAAGCCCCGTTCAAGTCCCGAGGCTAAAGCTGCTGCTGGTGCACATACATTCCTGTGTGTCTTGGCAGCAGGAGAGGAATCTGGGTGGCTCTGCCTTTCTTAGGAGGAGGATGCGTCCTGAACCCACTGTGTGGACGCCCTCTGCCAGGCCGAGGCCCGCCCCGGCTGGACCCCCACCTGGGGGGGTGGCTGTGGGCCGGTTGTGTGTGTGTGTGGAGGGGGTGCCCATCGCGAAGACAGACCCCCTCTCCCCTACGTGAGCCACCTCTGCCATCCCCGCTTTGCTCACGCTCAGCCACCCTCCGAATCCACAGGGAAGCCCCGACTCAGGCAACAGAGTCCCAAGCATTTAGCAGAGACCAGTCTTGCTAATGAGTAAAAGGAAAACATTTAATTTCGTTGTCTCTTTAATTGTTGTAGCGCTGAAGACTTGGGCCAGAACCTTCTACCCCTCCTCCCCAAAACACAGCATGTGTCTGCCAAGGGGCGAGGGGTGGCCTTCGGAATTTCTACTGCCCGCCCGCAAATCCCCGGGGTCGGGGCGGGGGTGCGTTCAGCACCCTGGGCTTCTGGCACCGCGGGAGCTGATGCAACCGGGGGAGGCCAGGTCACTGCCGCTTAGACCAGGAAGTGTAGACGGTGGAGGCGCACCTGGCGAGACAAGGAGTAGGGCTCCCTCGTCTGGCAGCTGCAGCTCTGAACCCAGGAGTGTGTCCTGCCTGGGCTCAGCCAGGTTCCAGCCAATGGGAATCACCGGGCCCCTCCCCCAGTTTGAGGGGAGGAGCCATCAGTGCAGAGAACCTACAGGGGATCCAGGCAGAGCCCACCCACGTGGGGTCCCCACGGCCCGGTGCGAGTGGGGGGCCTCCCTCTCTGGCCTGTGGACCGCCCTACCGCCTGCCTTACCCCCAGACCCCCGAGCACGTCTTGCACTGGATCCAGATGGGTCGCTGCTGCCTGAGGCTGAGGTACCAGCCAGGGGCCTTGAGCAGTAGCCAGAATAGGGCCTGTGCTTTAGAGGGAGAACTAATGTGTAAACAATAAGTGATAGATGACACGTCGATGCTCACACGTTAATAAATGATGCTCACACGTTAATGAGTCGTGTGGGCTCCTCTTCAAGGGCTAAAGTCCCAAGAGTCATCGCACGTCGGTAGAAGCTGGCCTCTGGGGGGAGTTGCTGAGGCCCCGTGCCTGCTCCCAGGACAGGTGTCTGCTGGGACGCCCCAGAAACGTCTCTGCGGTCTGCCCTTTTGCTTTTATTTACACTTGCGCTGGTATTTTTATCAAGTCGGTGTTGGAGACACCGCCGGCCGCAACAAAAACCCCCAAGCACGGCCTGAACTTTCTTATGAACCGGGTCGGACCACAGATTGGACCACGGATTTAAGAGGGGACCCTGCCGGCTGGTCCTTTCCTTCGAAGCTGGGCCCAGGCTGAGCGGACGCGAGCCACACTGCCCCCTGCTGGCCGGGGAGCGCCGCGTCAGCCCCGCTCGGCTCTGCCATTGCTCTGCCTTTTGCTACCAGGTGAGGTGAGCGCCGGGAGCAAAATCCCCCAGCAGCTTAAGGAAATGTAGAAAAATGTCTTTTCCTCGCAAGAGGAGTTAGAGGGCCCTTCAACACCCCCCCCCCCAGGCTGCTGGGGGGCCCGGGGGCTGCTCGGGCTGTGAGCACAGCGGGCGCAAAAGTCGGCAGCGACCTCTGTTTTCTGCGGTCAAATGAAAACACAACACACCCCCTAAAAGCGGAGTGTGTTTGATACCGGGAGTAGGGGGGGGACACTTTCTGAGGTCACCTGCCCTGGAGGCAATGAGGTCAGGGAGGAGCCAGGGGAACATCACAGGATTCATGCTAAAACCCGACGTTCCCAAGTTAAGGAGTTCTGCGCTCTTCTCTGTGGGGGAAGATGCCGGTGCCTGGCCTCCCTGACGTCGTTCCTTTGAAGTGGACCTTACCCATCTGGGACCCAGAGCCCTGTGCTTTCTCCTCCTGGGGCCCTCAGGGGGCACACCTGGGGTGGCTGCTGTGGCAGGCACCCTGCTTCCCCCTCCTGAGTCCCCTGGGGACTCACGTTATTCCCGCCAACAGGGCATCCACAGGGGCCAGCTGTCAGGTGATGGCTTGATGGCTTCAGCATCTTTTGGTTACTGGTATTTTAACCATAAACACTTGACACTATCAACAGGCATTTGAGACCAGTTACCACGTGCTCAGAGCTGTGCATGGCCAGATGGGGTCCTTCCAGAAGTCACCAAGGGCTCCATGCTCTCCCACCCACCCCTTGGGCCCAGCACGCGGACGTGTTTCTGTGGTTGAGGATGCATGAACTGAGCACACGCTTGGCCCCGGGGTGTCACCCAAGGTTTCGTGGACCGCTAAGGCCATCCTTTGTAAGGTGGAGTGAGTGGACATGAGTGGACAGAGAAGCAAAGCGGGGATTCTGTTTCTCGTCCAGGGTGAAGGCTCCCCACACGGCGGGCTGTCGTAAACAAAGACATTAGTGAGCTGGCTCTCCTCGTGGGGCCCCATCTGGACCCTGTGTCCCAAGTGTGAGCACCTGGGGCCTCTGGGGAGTCATAGCTTAGCCTCCCAGGCCTGGCAAGCTGCAATCCTTCTTCCAGGGCAGCCTGGGAGGGGCTGAGGGGAGGCTACCTCCTACCCCCAAGTCGAGCGGGTAGGACACCTGAGCCCCTGCGGATGCTCTGTTGGCAGGAAGGTACTGCTGACCTTGACTGGGAGCCCAGGAGCTCATGCTGGGCCTTCCGGAAGCCACATCAAAAATAGTTACAACATATTAGCAAAGTTATTTTATCTATTTTATTTAACTCTATCTATCCTAAATATTATCTTTTCAACATGTAAGGATATCAGTTGCTGTTGATGAGATGTTTCACTTTCTTGGCTCAGCACCCTCCGTGGTGGCCTGTATGCGCTTTGCCCTAACTCCCAGGCCGGCCTCCCCCCCAGGTGGCCCTGGATCCACGTCTCTGGGCTGGGCCACGTCCCCCCTTCCTGACCCGGGAACAGCCACTTGGCCAGGGAGGAATTGCGGGCAGAAAAGTCTGCAGAGTTCACAGCCACATCCTTGGCCCCCAATCCGCCTTCTGTGTCCTTGCATTCAGTGTGACTCTGTGCTGACAAAAGAGGGGACTTTCCTCAGTCCAAGAGTTTAACTCAGACCTGCCAAGGGTTCTGGCGTTCCCTTCTCTCACCAGGAAGACAGTAAGTGGAGGCGCAGAGGGGTGTTGAGGCCTGTGGTGTATTGTGGAGGTTCCCAGGCTAGGGGTCTAATCGGAGCTGTAGCTGCCAGCCTACACCACAGCCACAGGAACGTGGGATCCGAGCCTCATCTGCAACCTACACCACAGCTCACGGCAATGCTGCACCCTTAACCCACTGAGCGAGGCCAGGGATCGAACCCACATCCTCATGGATACTAGTTGGGTTTGTTACCACTGCACCCAAACGGGAACTCCTTCTTTGGTATATTTGTAAGTTCAATGAAAGAAAAGATTTGATGGACAGAAACGCTGCCTGGATAAAAATCTCCAAGTTGTCTCTTTCCTCCAGGATGTCTTCCAGATGGTGACAGGCTGGTAGGAATGTCCTAGAACAGGGAGCTTTCGAGCAACCAGAGGTGGCCCCTGGCCCCATGGGACCGGACCCCTTTCCCTGAGCACCTCTTCCTGTCTCCTGGGGGGGCACAGGGTGCACGAGGCTGGCCCAGGTCTCTGGACACCTGCTTCATGATCACAGGGGTTTGTATGGGGGGGGGGGGAGCGTGGGTTTAGATTTGGTCAGAAGGCCCAGGCATCAGGCTCCTCGGCTGCCAGAACAAGTGACCAGAGACTCCGTGACTGAAACAACAAGGCTTTATTCTCACCCCGCTGGAGCCAGCATTCTGAAATCGGGGTGTCAGCAAATCTGATCCAGCGCCTCTCCCAGACGCTGCCGCCTGGGAGGCCCTTGGATTTGTACACGCATCCCTCTCGTCTCGGCCTCTGTCTGCCCATCACCATCTGTCTCCCCGTCGGCCCCTTTGCTTTCTTTTTTCTTATTAGGGCCATACTGGCGGCATCTGGAAGTTCCCAGGCTAGGGGTCGAATAAGAGCTGAAGCTGCCGGCCTATACCACAACCACAGCAACACCAGATCTGAGTCACAGCTGCAAATGACACTGAAGCTTGCCGCAACACCGGATCCTGAACCTGCTAAGCAAAGCCAGGGATCAAACGTGCATCCTTAAGGAGACTAGTCAGGTTCTTAGCTTGCTGAGCCACAGTGGGGACTCCTCCTTTTCTGATGATGGCAGGCATTGGATTCAGGGCCCATAAGGATAATCCAGGATGGACTCATGTCCAGGTCCTTAACCAGTTCCATCAGCCAAGACCCTATTTCCAAATGAGGTCACATTCTGAGGTTCTGGATGGACATGAATTCGGGGGTAGGGGGGACACATTGAACCCACCAAGCCAGTGAATACCTGCATTTGAGAAAAGTGAAAAAGGATACACAGGCTTGGGGGATGTTAACCCAACAAATGCCAGCATGAGGGCATTCCTGGAAGGCTTCCTGGAGGAAGCATCCTGTACCTGTAGGTTTGCAGGCTTTGAGAGGAGGCTAAAGGGAGTGGATGAGCAGAGATGGGCAGGATGACGTCATTTTGGCTGGACAAGGCTTCCCTTGGGAGAGCAGCTGGGGAGGGGTGATGGGGGGGTCTGGGTCAGGCTGCTTAGTGACCACGGTCAGGGCTGTGGGGAGGAGTGGGGAGGCAGGCAACAGCCTGGGGTCAGACGAGGAAGGCCAGCTGGGAGGGGGCTATGGGAATGTGGGGGGCGGGGGAGGCAGATCCAGGGCCTGGGGGGAGAAGCCCCTCCCACTTCTGGCCAGACAGGGCCAGCAGGAGAACCTTGCAGGAACTACAGCAGACAGAGAGGCTTCCTGAGGTGGGGGTGGCGGCCAGGAGTTGGGGTTTAGGTTGTGGGGTTTGGGGAGACTCCTGGACCCTCCAGTGGACATGCCCAGCAGCAATGAAAGAGGATACAAGTTCTGGACTGGAGCCAGGATCCAAGAGGCAGAGCCTCAGTCCAGGGACACCTCCATCAGGCAGGACAGGTCCCCTCCCGGCCTCGGCTTTGGTCTCAGCCTTTCTCCTTGGACGTTATCCTGGGGGCTTGTTGCCAGGGGGCCACGCCTGGCTGACTGGACGATCCCGAGGTGGCTTCCCTCGGCCCGGCCCCCACCCTGCCATGGAGGACACGTCTGCCACCCCCATCTCTCTTCCTCTCTCGTTCTTTTTTATTTTATTTATTTATTTATTTATTTATTTTGTCTTTGTGCCTTTTCTTGAGCCACTCCCACGGCACATGGAGGTTCCTAGGCTAGGGGTCCAATCAGAGCTGTAGCCACTGGCTTACGCCACAGCCACAGCCACGCTAGATACAAGCCGCGTCTGCAACCCACACCACAGCTCATGGCAACTCCGGATCCTTAACCCACTGAGCAAGGACAGGGATCGAACCCGCAATTCCATGGTTCCTAGTCAGATTCATTAACCACTGCGCCACGACGGGAACGCCACTGCCTTGTTCTTTACACTCCGCCCTTTGCCTCACACTCCAGGTCTCCAGCCCGGTCACCATGTGCCCTGTCAAGCTGTCCCATGTCAGGAATTCTCTAAGGTCTGTGAATTTACTTATCTGTTTATTTATTTATTTTCTTTTTAGGGCCACACGGAGGTTCCCAGGCTAGGGGTCCAATTGCAGCTGCAGCTGCCAGTCTACCCCACAGCCACAGCCACGCCGGATCCGAGCTGCCTCTGTGACCTAGACCACAGCTCACAGCAATGCAGGATTCTTAACCCACTGAGCGAGGCCAGGGATCGAACCCACATCCTCATGGATATTAGTTGGGCTCACTTCCACGGAGCCACAACGGAAACTCCAAAAAGTCTGTGAATTTAAAGAGGCAACTGTCCTGTGCCACAGGCCACCCTGGCCATTCTGGGGTCTGCCACCTGCCTGAGGGGCCATGACACCTCCCTGGCCTAAGGAAGCTTGGCACTCTCACTGGGTCACAGGAAAGCACCTGCAGGGCGCCTGGTGGGGGGCAGGGCAGATGGGGGGATTCCTTTGCTGGGGCTGCCGGACTGAAGTTTCACAGCCTGGGAGGCTTGAACAGCAGAAAGTGACCGTCAAGCCTGGAGGCCAGAAGTCCAAGACCAAGCAGTCAGCAAGGCCATGTTCGCTGCAGCGGCCGGGGGCAGGAGGGGGCCTCGTGGGCTCTGTCCAGGATCCCAGTGCCGCTGACCACCCTCGGCCGTGGCTGCATCACCCACTCCCTGCCTCTGTCCCTGTAAGACCTTCTCCCTGTGTGTCTTTGCATCTAGGAACCAGATTCAGGGCCCCCGATTCCAGGCTGACCCCATCTCCGTAACATCTGCAAATAACGTCACTTCCACAGGTACCGGAGGAGGCGGTAGGACTAGGATGTAGCTTTTGGGGGAACAAGGTGAACCCCACAGGGATGGGGAGAAGCCCGCACACACGGGGCAAACACAGCAGCAACTTCACCCCCGAGGGGCACAGGAGCCAAGTGCACAAACAAGCCGGGTTCCCCAGGGAACGGGGAGCAGTGAGAACCCAGCCACCTCTCCAGGCAAAGAGTTGGGAAACCTCAAGAATGCGGAGCCCCAAACTTCCTTAACCTGAGCCAGTGAGAAATCCCGAATCAAAGCATCCAGAGAACAATGCCTCGAGCTAGGGGTGTCCTCCCGTATCTCGTGTCCCGGGTCAGGCTGGAACATGCTTGGGATATCAGCCTCGCTTTTAACCTCTGCCAGCACCGCCCGTGCCCCGGGGTTCCAGCATCTGTGGGCTTCTCCCTGAAGCCACAAGGCCAGAGTTCCAGGCCCAGGTCCTCCTCCCCTGGCCCACGGAACAGGGGTTTCAGTTTGGACCCCGAGTTTCTGCCACGGCTGGACAGCCTGGGCCTGACCATAGCCTGGAGGGCGTACCACGCCGGGGAAGGGAGCAGGACCTTGTGGGCTCGGGTCCCGGCTCGTGGGGGAGGCCACACTACCAGCCGCAGGATTCGCTTCATCCCAGGCTTTGGCCAGGCTCTGCCTCTGCAGCTTTGGGAATGTGAAAAGGTTCTTGAGCCCCATGCTGGCTCCATCACTTCATCTGTAAAATGGGCCAATAGCAACCCCCTGCCCAGGGCCGTGGGGCCAACTGATGCAGTGTGCTTGCCCTGGATGTGGCTCTCCTCTTAAGATGCTACCGCTTTGATTTTTCTTGGCCTCACTTTCCTCATTTGCATATTGGATGAGAGACACCCCCCATCCCTTCCGGGTGCCTGAGCTGCCTGCTTCGGCCCCAGGATGGCCATGAGCGCCCTCTAGGGCCTGTGAAAGGATAAACGGAGGAACAGTGGACATTCGAAGAGTTTATTTGAGCAAAAATGGATTGGAATGGGGCCATGCCAAACTGTGGCGGCGAGGAGCGCTCACAGAGGCAGAGGAGACTTCCAAGGGAGTGGCAGACAGGGCGTTCCTGACAGGCTAGAGCTTCAGGCCCAGGGGACCGTGAGGCCAGGGTTTGAGCTCAGAACCTTGAAGCATTTGCAGGCTTAGACCTTGGTTTCCTGATGGAGCTGCCCGGCCTTGGAGCCACATCTATGCCCCTATCTGAGGGTCCGGGGTGGTCCTGGCTCACGGGCTCCTGTGTCTCCATCAGGGACCGGGCGGGCAGTGTCTGGGAGGACCGGCCTTGGTTTCCTGGGGTTGCTGGAACTAAGGCCCATAACCTGGGGGCTTAGCCCGCAGAAGCCTATTCTCCCTCAGTCAGGCGGCCAGGAGTCTGGAGTCTGGTGTCAGCGGGGCCGTGCTGTCTCTGAAGGCTCCAGGGGAGGACTCTTCCTGCCTCTCCCAGCTGCTGGTGGCTGCCTGCATCCTCGGCTGGAGGCAGCGTCACTCCGGTCTCTGCCTCTGTCTTCACGTGACACCCCCCCCCCCCCCCGGTGCCTCTGGGTCTCTGGGTTCTCATTGGATGAGCTGCCGGGATCCAGTCTGACCTCCTCTGGACTTGGGTACCTCTGCCCAGACCCTTTGCCCAGTCAGGTCACTTTCACATATATCGGGGTATAGGACACTGACATATCTTTTTTGGGGGGTACTCTTCAGGACCTATGATGGAAGGGCTCTGCTCCCATCTCTCTGTCCCCTCCCCTCCTCATGTCATCCCTGCCCACTGACCCCTGCCCCCCAGTGCTCCCCACCCGGAGCTCATCTCTTGCTACTCCCCCACCCCCCTCCTGCCACTCAGCCGGGGGTCACATCCTTGTCTCCCATTGCTCAGCTGGCCTCAACTCCAAAACCTGGGCCTTGGCACGGCCCCCACTTCCTCCCCCCTCTCCCCTTCTGTTTTTCCACCCTCCCTGGGGGAGCCTGGAAGGAAAGGCTGCTAATTTCAAGGACAGGACCTACAGTGGCGTCTTCACACTGGGCTGTCGATGCCACGTCCACTTTGCTGGTTCCTTAAAAGGAGGCTGAGTGGACACTGCACCTGGATCCTCCCTGCAAGGTGGCCCCTCATAGCAGGTGCAAGCTGGCGGTGCCCCATGGGGGTCCCACGACCACCCCATCCCACCTGTCTGTCCAGTTCCTCTAAGTACCCCCTCCACATCCCACCCAAGGGGATGGTCCATCCTCCCAGCGCAACGCCCACCGGCCCCCAGGGCTCCTGGGAGGGAGTTCACCAGGTCCAGTGTCGGGCCCGGGTCCGAGGCTCTGCAGCAGGGCCCCACTGTTCTCCCCCAACACTGCCCTCAATGCAGACCATTGATCTCAGCAGGCTTTGCCGCCTCATCACGACAGAGATTTAATTGACTGTCATTCTTAATATAACGGTCAAGTGTATCCATGCTAATTTTTAAGTCTATTTTTATTTATTTATTTATTTTGTCTTTTTGCCATTTCTTGGGCCGCTCCCGCGGCATATGGAGGTTCCCAGGCTAGGGGTCCAATCAGAGCTGTAGCCGCCAGCCTACACCAGAGCCACAGCAACGTGGGTTCCGAGCTGCGTCTGCGACCTACACCACAGCTCATGGCAACACCGGATTGTTAACCCACTGAGCAAGGGCAGGGATCAAACCCGCAACCTCCATGATTCCTAGTTGGATTTGCTAACCACTGCGCCATGACGGGAACTCCTAAGTCTATTTTTATATTATTTATTTAATTAATTCAAAGCAATCTACAGATTCAATGCAATCCCTATCAAATTACCCATGACATTTTTCACAGAACTAGAACAAACAATCCAAAAATTTATATGGAACCACAAAAGACCCAGAATCGCTAAAGCAATCCTGAGAAACAAAAACCAAGCAGGAGGCATAACTCTCCCAGACTTCAAGAAATATTACAAAGCCACAGTCATCAAAACAGTGTGGTACTGGTATCGAGACAGAGAGACAGTCCAATGGAAAAGAATAGAGAACCTGGAAATAAACCCTGACACCTATGGTCAATGAATCTTTGACAAGGGAGGCAAGAACATAAAATGGGAAAAAGAAAGTCTATTCAGCAAGCATTGCTGGGAAACCTGGACATCTGCATGCAAAGCAATGAAACTAGAACACACGCTCACACCATGCACAAAAATAAACTCAAAATGGCTGAAAGACTTAAATATACGACAGGACACCATCAAACTCCTAGAAGAGAACATAGGCAAAACACTCTCTGACATCAACATCATGAATATTTTCTCAGGTCAGTCTCCCAAAGCAATAGAAATTAGAGCAAAAATAAACCCATGGGACCTCATCAAACTGAAAAGCTTTTGCACAGCAAAGGAAACCAAAAAGAAAACAAAAAGACAACTTACAGAATGGGAGAAAATAGTTTCAAATGATGCAACCGACAAGGGCTTAATCTCTAGAATATATAAGCAACTTATACAACCCAACAGCAAAAAAGCCAATCAATCCATGGAAAAATGGGCAAAACACCTGAATAGACATTTCTCCAAAGAAGATATACAGATGGCCAGCAAACACATGAAAAAATGCTCAACATCGCTGATTATATGAGAAATGCAAATCAAAACAACCATGAGATACCACCTCACACCAGTAAGAATGGCCATCATTAATAAGTCCACAAATAACAAATGTTGGAGGGGTTGTGGAGAAAAGGGAACCCTCCTGCACTGTTGGTGGGAATGTAAACTGGTACAGCCACTATGGAGAACAGTCTGGAGATACCTTAGAAATCTATCCATAGAACTTCCATACGACCCTGCAATCCCACTCTTGGGCATATGTCCAGACAAAACGCTACTTAAAAGAGATACATGCACCCGCATGTTCATTGCAGCACTATTCACAATAGCCAGGACATGGAAACAACCCAAATGTCCATCGACAGATGATTGGATTCGGAAGATGTGGTATATATACACAATGGAATACTACTCAGCCATAAAAAAGAATGACATAATGCCATTTGCAGCAACATGGATGGAACTAGAGAATCTCATACTGAGTGAAATGAGCCAGAAAGACAAAGACAAATACCATATGATATCACTTGTAACTGGAATCTAATATCCAGCACAAATGAACATCTCCTCAGAAGAGAAAATCATGGACTTGGAAAATAGACTTGTGGTTGCCTGATGGGAGGGGGAGGGCGTGGGAGGGATCTGGAGCTTGGGCTTATCAGACACAACTTAGAATAAGATTTACAAGGAGATCCTGCTGAGTAGCATTGAGAACTTTGTCTAGATACTCATGTTGCAACAGAACAAAGGGTGGGGGAAAAAAACGTAATGTATACATGTAAGGATAACTTGATCCCCTTGCTGTACAGTGGGAAAATAAAATTTAAAAAAATTAGGTTAGACTACATAATCTTGTAGTCACCTTCTGAAATAAAAAAAAAATTAAAAAAATAAAAAAGATCCTAAGGCCCCGCGTGATAGTAGGAGGTGGGGCCTTGGGGAGGTGATTGGAACACAGGGGTGGGGCCCTCACAAGTGGGATCAGTGCCCCCATGACAGAGACCCGGGGAGCACTGTGTCCCTTCCCCAGGTGAGTATGCGAGGCCCGGGAGAGGACCCTCACCCATGGGCTGCCCGCTCCAGAACCGGGAGAAAGAAACAGGTGCTATTTAAAAGCTCAGGCTGTGGCATCTTCTCCAGCAGCCGGAGTGGACCGAGAGTAAATATGCACCATTTCAAAGCCTAAGAGAAACTGCAGGTGGGGTCCTGCTTCATCCCAGGCCGCCCCATCGTCTCTGTTGTGACGTTTGCAGGTGCAGCTCTGGGGGCTGTAGAGCCAGGGTGGACCTCCCCGGGGGGCAAGTGGATGGGGGTGGGCGCGGGAAGGGTTGACGCTCTGGCTCCCCCTTCCTGCCTCAAGCAGAACAGCATTTAGCTTTTGGGCTGGAGGCCATTGTGCAATATTTTACATTTTCAATGAATCGTTGGTGCTAGACTATCAGGAGACTGCGCCTGACACACACGCCACTGCGCCCTATGCTGTGAACGCGTGGTGAATTATCCAGTGGTCCCCACGGTGACACATCTTGGCCACCTTTGATTATTTGCCAGCGCAAAGCCCCGTGGGCTTTGTCAGTAGCTCCCTGTGCATCTCACCGTAAAGGCGGCCACCCTTCGTCTCACCCAGGTGCACCAGCTGGACACAGGGTTTGATGTGTGCTGGTGGTTGCGGCCAGAGCGTTTCTTGCACCCAAAGCCAAACAGTTCAAGGACCTGTGACCAGAAGGCTTTTGATGCTGAGCCCCAGCCCCTGAGGTCCTCTTAGGGTCCCCAAAAGAACAAGAAAAGGCGGAGGGCAAGGATGAGGGGAGAGGGAAGCTGGGGAAGGGAAAACAAATGGAGGAGAAGCTGACCTGAGTTTGAGGGCAGAGGCGAAGGTGACAGAGGTGAGCGGAGGGAGGGGGGCGAGGCGGCTCTGGGGGTGACAGGAGCTGGGGGCCTGAAGCAGCTCCCACATGCTGAGCATTGTTTAAGAGTCACAGAACAGGGGGTTCCCGTTGTGGCCCAGTGGTTTAAGGACCTGACACTGTCTTGGTAAGGATGCGGGTTCAATCCCTGGCCTCGCTCAGTGGATTAAGGATCCAGTGTTGCCTTGAGCTGTGGTGTGGGTCTCAGATGAGGCTTGGATCCTGTGTTGCTATGTCTGTGGTGTAGGCTGCCAGCTGCAGCTCTGATTCAACCTCTAGCCTGGGAACTTCCATGTGCTGCAGGTGTGGCCTTAACAAGAAAAAAAGTCACAGAACAGTTCCTGGCTGAGTCGTCACCAGAGCCCTGCCAGTGGATGTGGTCATCTCTATTTTCTGTGCAGGGAAAGGGAGGCACAGAGAGGCTGAGTGCCTTGCCCAAGGTCACACAGCCAGTAGGGACGGAGCTGGGGCTGGAACCCCGGGATTCGTCCTCTGGCCCCCTCCACTTGGCGTGGGGGTGGGGATGTGAGGTTTGGTGGGTCCCTGCCCTCCCTCTCCCCTTCCCTCCAGCTGGTCTGGGACTGCCTTGGGGCAGAGTCCCCCTGGCGAGCGGGTGCGCCGGCACCACGTGCTCAAACGGGACAGCTCAGAGTAGCAATCTCATGGGCTGAGGTTTCATTTTAATTTAATTAATTAATTTGTTATGGCCGCACCTGTGGCATACAGAAGTTCCCTGACGACTTAGGGGTGGAGTCGGTGCTGCAGCTGCCAGCCTACACCACAGCCACAGCAATGCGGGATCCTTAACCCACTGAGCAAGGCCAAGGATCGAACCTGTGTCCTCATGGAAACCAGTCAGGTCCTTAACACAGAGAGCCCCCATGGGAACTCCCATTTTTATTTTAAAGCAAACATGACAATGGCGGCAGTTCACAGCCTTTGGAGATAAAACAGAAGTCTCCGAAGACATTTTGAACTTGGAGGAGATGACTCAGGGCCACGGATGCCCGGGACATACCCTCAGCTTTCCCTGCCTTAGGCGGGTGGGGCCCCTGAGAGGCACTGACCCGAGTTATGGCTCTTTGTCTTAGAGCCGCAGAAACCTGCCCGCGAAGCCAAGGGGCTGCCCCGACCCACCTGGGCGAGAGCTGAGCGGCTGAGCGGGTAAAACCAGGATGTTTGTTTTCCACATTCAGCGACTCTGAGTGGGCTCCTGAGGGCTTGGCAGGCGTCAGACTGGCCAGCAGGGAGATGCCAGGCCCGTGACTGAGTGGCCAGCATGTGACCAAGCCAGGCTCAGCCCCTGGGGAGACCGCACCCCCACTCACTGGGCTGCCCTGTCTGCCACCCGCCTGGATGGGTCCCTGTCCTATTTGACGAAAGGAGAGCAGGACTGTGGGTGAAGCCGGGGAAGGTGGCCTGGCCCTTTCCCAGCCCAGAGCACCCCTTGTCCAGCATGGGTCACCTCCGCGAGGTGGAGCATCTCAGCCAGGACAAGGTTCAAAAGAACTCGTCGCCAGGAAGGGGGCCGAATAGGCCCCCCAGCTCCTCCCTGTTGACACCAGGATCGACTTTAGCTGCAGACATTTGACAGCATCAGGTGCAGGAATAGCGCTCGGAACCCCCCTTTTCCCCCAGAAAGTGGGAGACAAGAGCCACCTGTGAAGGCCGCCCTCCCGCTACCAGGCAGACCGGATGTTCCTACAAACGGAACTCATTAGAATAACAATTTCCCTTCCTCGCCTCTGTGTTTACTTAGTCATTTTTGCACAGTGATCTCTCTCTGTTCAACCCAGTATAAGAAAAATGCATGCAGGAGTTCCCGCTGTGGCTCAGCAGGTTAAGAACCCGACCAGCATCCATGTGGATGCGGGTTCCATCCCTGGCCCCTCCCCGTGAGTTAAGGATCCAGCGTTGCCGTGAGCTGCAGTGTAGGTTGCAAATGTGGCTTGGATCTCAAGCGGCTGTGGCTGTGGTGTAGGCCAGCAGCTACAGCTCTAATTCAGCCCCTAGTCTGGGAACTTCCATATGCCACGGGTGTGGCCTTAGAAGCAAAAAAAACCCCAAAAAACAAACCAAAACCAAAACTAAAAACGCATGTAGGTTTTGCTGCTCCTTGGAGTCTTCAGTCCCTTATAAAGACTCCCTGGCTGGTGAAACTTATCTGAAATAAACATGTCTGCGGTTTCTCTTTAATGCATCTTAGGTCATTGAATTCTTAGGACAGCCAGAGACCTGAGAGGGAGAGCTTGGCCTCCTACAACTGCAGGGCACCGGGCACTGATCGGACAGAGGGACACTGGCTGGGGTGCAGGAATAGGACCCAAGGAACCCCCATGAGCCAGGACATTTAGGGAGGTCCCCACGGGGAGACTCTAGGGGCCTGGGATTCTCCTTAAGGACTGGCTCTGGAGTATTTCAGGATGAGAAGCCCAGTCCTGCTGGCTGTCCAGCTGTCCAGTGTCTCCATCCTCAGCTCTGTTTGTCTGTGAGATTGTCTGCCCCTTGAATAGGCCCTGTCTTCACAGTTCCCTGTGGCCCCATCACCCCTCCCACTGACACCGTGAAGCTGACTGTCCCGGAAGAGTGGGACCAGCTCTCGTGCTTTGCAGGTGGCAGGTATTCATAAACGTGGGCTGTGCTGGAGAAACACATCTCTGTTAGTGGGATATATGCTTTTGCAGCACAGAGTGGGCATGGCTCTGTATGAGTTAGCTGTTGCTGCCTAACAAATAAACCCAGGATGCTGTGGCTCAGAGGACTTTTTTTTTTTTTTTTTTTCTTGCTTTTTAGGGCTGCACCCTTGGCATATGGAAGTTCCCAGGCTAGGGGTCAAATTGGAGCTGCACTGCCGGCCTATGTCACAGACACAGCAATGCCAGAACCCATCTGCATCTGAGACCTACACCACAGTTCATGGCAATGCAGGATCCTTAACCCTGAGTGAGGCCAGGGATGGAACCTGCATCCTCATGGGTATAGTCAGGTACATAACCTGCTAAGCATCAACGGGAACTCCCAGGACAACATTTAGCATCTCCACTTCTGTGGGGCAGGAGTTCAGGCAATGCTGGGCTGACACTCCTTCAGGGCCTCTCCCAAGCTTTCAGTCAAGACGTCTCTTTGGGGCCCTTGATCATCTGAAGTCCTCTGGGGCGGATCTGTCTGCCTGCTCAGTTAGCGCTCGTCCTGTCCCCAGGCTTTGGGGCCTTGGGGACTGGCTCTCAGTCTCAGGGCCTCCAGGTGTCACTGGCTGTTGGCCAGAGGCCGCCCTCACTTCCTGCCACATGGACAAGGGCCTAACACAGCCGCTGCCACATCGGAGTGTGCCAGCTGCGGGTCCAGGGGAGAAAAGGCCCACAGGACAGAGGTCAGTCTAGGAACCTCATCATAGGAGTGACGTCCCAATGCTCCTACTGTTTTCTGTTCGTTAGCGGCAAGTCGCTGGGTCCAGCCCGTACTTAAGGGACATGAAGGGCAAGAGGCAGGGGGTCATGGCTGGGCCCTCGTTGGAGCCTGCCCAGCCCAGCTCCGTCCATCAGGATAAACTGGCCGGAGGTAGCAGCGCTGACACGCGCCACGTGCTGATTTTGTGTCATCCTCTGCTTAGCGCATCACATTAATAACCCCCAGTTTCAGGGTGGGTACCCCGCTGACACCTGACACCGCAGACGCTGGGAGAAGTGAGCGCCTTCCCGCCATCCGTTCCTGAGGGACAAAGCCTGGCGCTGACCCAGGTCATCAGGCTACACAGGCTCAGTCTGACTCTGCTGGCTGTGATCTCGATCTTTCTCACGGTGGAGCAGTTTACGCTGGGCGGGCTTCCTGGAGGAGGTGGCCTCAGGCGCCACGGTGGCCTGATGACTGGGATAAAGAAGGTTCTCATTGGTAAAATGCCGAGTGCCAAGCTTAGGCGGCCCTGACCTGTGGGCGTTTGGTGCACAGGTGTGTCCTTAGGGTACTGATCCTATTGGTACATTCTGGAAACCTGCCAGGGATGACTCTTGGCAGAGTGACCAGCAGCCTGGGTTTGCAGGCGACTGAGCACCAAAGAACAGCCGAGCTGCCGTGACAGTGCGCCAGCAGTCCCCTCGGTCTGGAGCTTTCAGAGGCACCACCGTGACGCCCGCTCTCGCTGGCTCTTTCCCGCACAGGCACGGCGGGTGGCAAATGCGTGACAAACAATTGCACAGGGACGGGGAGAAAGGCCTTGACACCGGCACAGCCCACCTGGCGGCGCCAGACCCTCTGCGGGACCAGAGCTTCCTTGCCGTGGCCTCGGCCTTGTCACTTCCAGGAACCTGCCCTGCGGGGAAGGTGGCACAGCCCCCAGGCCCAGATCACTGTACACTATCTGTTCTTTGTAAGACTATTCAATTTGCTCTCTCCCAGTGGCGGCCTGGTCCTTCCGTTACAAGTTTGGGGGTCTGCCCACTGCAGACAAATGATGTTCACCTTAGAAGTCAGATTTCTTGCTCTATTTTCCTTGCTCTGGGTCAACAGGCAGGAGCGAAGAGGCCGCGCTCAGGGCCAGAAAGCCAGGCCAGTGCCCCTTAAGGCCGCCACGTCCATGGGAATTTTCTCCGGGGCTGTAGTCTTTTTTGGGGCTCCCTGCGCACAGGGCTGGAAGGCCCAGACAGGGAGCCTGCAGCACGTGAGGGAGGATGAGCTTCCCGGGCTGCTGGAAGAAAGCAGCCAACAGGGGCTTTAAACAACAGAGCTGTGTTCTCTCACGCCTCGGGAAGCCCGAAGTCCCCAGACAGTGTCCCTGGGCCGGCGGGGCGGGCCGAGGAGC
Organism: Sus scrofa; assembly: GCF_054392235.1. Taxonomy (NCBI): domain Eukaryota; kingdom Metazoa; phylum Chordata; class Mammalia; order Artiodactyla; family Suidae; genus Sus; species Sus scrofa. The sequence goes on along the minus strand of NC_139395.1, from coordinate 220,378,648 downwards.
CGGCAAGCTCGCTCCCTCCGCAGGCCCCTGGGGGAGAACCTGGTTCTTTCTCTTGCAGCTTCTGGAAGCAGCTGGGAATCCTTGCCTGGTGGCCCCTCCACCCCCGTCTCCATCCTCCTCTGCTGCCTCTGTGTGTGTGTGTGTGTGTGTGTGTGTGTGTGTGTAAACCCCTCTGCCTTCCTCTTCTAAAGCCACTTAGGATGGCAGGTAGGGCCCGTCCGGATAACCCAGGATCACCTCATCTCAAGAGCGTTCCCTTAATCACACCTGCAAAGTCCGTTTTCCTACCATAGAAGGTCCCGTTCACAGGTTCCGGGAAATAGGAAGGATGTGGGTTTTGTTGTTGTTGTTGTTTTGTTTTGTTTTTTTGCTTTTTTAGGGCCACATCCACGGCATATGGAAGTTCCCAGGCTAGGGGTCTAATTGGAGCCATAGCTGCCAGCCTACACCAGAGCCACAGCAATGCCAGATCCAAGCCACATCTGCAACCTACACCACAGTTCACGGCAGCGCCGGATCGTTAACCCACTGAGCAAGGGCAGGGATCGAACCCGCAACCTCATGATTCCTGGTCAGTTTTGTTTCCCGGCACCATGACAGGAACTCCTGGTGTTTTGTTTGTTTGTTTGTTTGTACCTGTGGTATATGGAAATTTCCAGGCCAGGGACTGAATCCAAGCCACTGCAATGACCTACACTGCAGCTGCTGCAATGCTGGATCTTTACACTGTGCTGGCTGGGAGCAAACCCACATCTCCAAAGCCAATCTAGCCGCTGCAGTTAGAGTCTTTCCTTTTTTTTTTTTTTTTTGCATTTTAGAGGCACACCTGCGGCATATGGAAGTTCCCAGGCTAGGGGTCGAATCAGAGCTGAGCTGTATGTAGCTGCCGGCCTACACCACAGCCACAGCAACATGGGATCCAAGCCACGTCTGTGACCTACACCACTGCTCACAGCAACTCCAGATCCTTAACCCACTGAGTGAGGCCAGGGATTGAACCTGCGTCCTCATGACTACTGGTCAGGTTTGTTAACCACTGAGCCACGAAGGGAACTCCTGCATTTAGATTCTTAACCCATAGAAGAAACTTTTTCCATTTTCTTGATCCTTCTGTAATCCTTCATGGATGAGTGTTCTTTTGTTTTGTTTTGTTTTTTGTATTTTTTTTTTTTAGGGCCACACCCATAGAGTATGAAGTTTCCCAGGCTAGGGGTCCAATTGGAGCTGCAGCTGCCGGCCTACACCACAGCCACAGCAAGGCAGAATCTGAGCTGGATCTGCAACGTACACCACAACTCACAGCAACACTGGATCCTTAATCCACTGAGCGAGGCCAGGGATCGAACCCACATCCTCATGGACACTAGTCAGGTTTGTTAGCACTGAGCCACGACGGTAACTCCCAGGATGTGTGTGTCTTTGGGTGGCTATTGTCCAGCCTTTCACAGATGCTGGCCACCGGGCAGAGAGGTGCCCTTGGCCATGCACTGGGGCTCTGGGCACCTGTGACCTCTGCCTCCCACTGCAGGTGGGCATCGTGGGCCCAGGGATGCCCACTCGGGAGCAGGTCTAGATGGCGAAGCAAGGAAATGAGCTGGGGTCCTCAGGTGGCCTTGATGCTCAGGGTTGGGGGGTGCCTCGGGGCTCAGGGTCCTCCCTGCACCTCCTCCCCGCCTCCTGTCATGCCCCAGGGACTCTGGGGACAGAACCAGAGGTACACGCCATGCTGCCGTGGCCCCTGAGTGAGAACAGAGGTTGTCACCCTGACCCAGGGGCTCCGTTGGAGTTTGGATCCCATCAGGAGTGGATTCAGGGCCTTTGCACCACGTGTCTGGATCCTGTTCCCCGGGGCTGTGGTTCTCACATCGCCCATGAATGCAGGTCAGCGGGGGCCTGAGAAGGAGGCAGCCAGGCATGGCCTGCTCCGAGGCTCTGAGGGCTCCCCAGCTGCCAGGCCAGCTCTCCTGGCCGAGGCCACGCTCTCCCGCTACGGCTTCCTCCCCCAGCAAACTGCTCTGTCACTTGACTTCAGGGGACTCTCCCAGGGGTCTCGGGGGCAGGATGCCGGGATCCAGCCACTCTGACCCTGGCCTGCTCCACAGCCTGTCCCGGTGACCCCATGGCAGTGATGTCACTAAAGGCTGTGGGACAGGCACATGGGGCTCAGGGGCCCCCATGCTGTGGTTTAGGAAGAAGGATGCTGAGACAGGACCCCACCCCCACCCCCTGTGGAGCTCCTAGAGGCCATGCCCTGAGGAGTCCCCTCCTGGCCCATGGACTCTGCTCCCCTCTGTCCCCTCTTAGCCCCCAGAGCCTAGAAAGCCAGGGCACAGGCTCCCACACCCTGGGTTAGAGGTGCTACAGTCCCAGGATACTGTCTCCTAGGCTCCTTCTCTTGTCAACTTTGTCAGTATCTGGGGGCTGCTGTCACAAAGGACCAGGAGCTGGGTGACTTAAAACAAGACCTTACTGTCTCCCGGTTCTGGAGGCCAGAATCCAGGTGTCAGCAGGCCCTGCTCCCTCGGAAATCTGTCAGGGAGGGATCCCGCCAAGCCTCTTCCGGATTCGGGGGGCGACTGGCTGTCCTTGAGGTTCCCTGGCTTAGATGACCTTCCGGTCTCTGTCTCCATCTTCACACGGCCTCTCCCTGCGCATCTGTCCAGATTTCTTGCTTCTTCTAAGGACCCTTGATGTAGGGGTGCCCTGGCCCCACGAGACCGCCTCTAAACGTGATGACGCCTGCAAAAATCTCTGCTTCCGAATAAGGGCACGTTCACGGGCACTGGGAGTTAGGACTTCAACATATCTTTTGGGGAACATGCTTCAACCCAGAAGCACCCCCAAGGGTGAGGCCTAAGACAGAACCCCAGTGGCCACCCAGCTAACCATATGGAAAAATCTAGTTCATTCTTTGTTGGTGCGGGGGCTCTGTTCTTGCAGCCACTGCTGTTCATCATGAGCTGTTTGTCATCAGCTCCAAAGAGGTGACATCCTAGACATGCCAGGATTTCCCCCCGGAAGAGGCTGGAGGCCCCAGTGGGGAAAACGAGAAGCCAGACCAGCCCCTCCGGGAACACAGGCATCCCTGTGTGTGCTTGGGGTTTGGGTCATTTGACCAAAGGAGTCAAAATTTACACCCTCCACAGGTGTTAGGACATCACCAAAATGACCAGAAACATCAGCCTGAAATTTGGGGGAAGCAGACATGAAGCGTTGTGGTGTCACCTCAAGTTCAAACCTTGTCAACGGGGCCTTTGCAGGGCTGGGGAGAGGTGCTTCCACCGTCCCTGGAATCGAAGGTTGGATACATTATTTTTTAGGGTTCTCCCCACTCCAACACAGTGGATGATTTTCAACGTCGAGACACTGGAGTTCCCATCCTGGTCCAAGGGAAACAAATCCGACTAGGAACCATGAGGTTGCGGGTTCGATCCCCAGCCTCGCTCATTGGGTTAAGGATCCGGCATTGCCGTGAGCTGGGGTATAGGTCACAGCCAAGGCTCAGATCTGGCGTTGCTGTGGCTGTGACTATGGCCAACGGCTGCAGCTCTGATTTGCCCCCTAGCCTGGGAACCTCCATGTGCCGTGGGTGTGGCCCTAGAAAGATAAACAAAACAAACCAAACAGCCAGGCATTGTGTAAACAGCATCAAGGACCACACACAGGAGGCTGATGGCCGCCACAGCAATTCATTCCTAGCTCTACATCGCACACTAGTTGAGACAAACGCAGGGAACAAAGGTCTACCAACAGTGCGACCACATCTTTATAAAAAGAAGAACCAAACTCTCCCCCCTCGCCCGCCCAAACACCACACCCGCAACATCCAGAAAAAGTGTTTTTGAAAAACCACAGCAAAATCTCAACAGCGTTTCCTGCTCTAGGGCGTAAATGGGGGCAGGTTCTTCCCCTTCCTTTCCGCAGGGACTCTGACTTGCAGGTGGAAGAAATCCTTGCGGCTTGTCCTAAGCGCTGAGCAAGCACCGCTTGCCCTCCCTTGAGTCTGCGCGGAAAAAAAAAGATGCTCAGTGTGAAGCTGAGGATTTACAACTTTTATTTTGTAAATGTATATTATTTGTTTTCCTCCGGGGGCGGGCGGGGGCTGCTGAGGACTAAGTCCCGGAGACAGCCTCTCAGATGGCTCTGGGCTCTGCTCTGAGCAGGTCAGGAAGGGGCTGATGGAGAGGCGATTTTGCAACAAAAACTAGATAGTTGGAAAATCAAAAGATTGCTGTGAAAGAAAAACCAGGCTTCTTAAGTCAATGCATTGAGTGCTTTTCTATGTGTAAGATGCAAGATGCACCTGTCTAGGACCCGTATCCTGCTTTTCTGCATTCCTGCATCCCTCAGGGGGCACCGTGGGGGGTGTTGGGGGCTGGGAGCTGCAGTGTCTCATAACTTAATGGCCACAATATCCTTTGTATAACCGGAATGGCGGGCAGTATTTTTCCTGCGTGAACCAGGAACTGTGTAGAAGTGCCTGATGGCTCCTTTGTGTGAACAAGTGGGTGGCTTTTTTTTTTTTTTTTTTTTCTGCCAATTCATTATAGGAGGATGGCAGCCAAACTAACTTTCCCAAGGGCCTACCTTAAAGTTTCCCCGATACCTGAGTCTCCGGGTAAGCCAAAGTTTATCTAGGATTATTTACCTGGTAATAGCAATGGCTCTTTGAAAAGTCTCGCTAGCACTGTGTCAACAGTAACTCTCAGTTAAAATGTAAATCATTAACGCATTCTTATAGGAAAGACCCGCAAGCCCATTAATGGAATATCATAGTTCCCTGCGGATATTATTTGCATCAAGGCTGTAAAAGTCAAGCAAGGCAGGCCGGCAAAGATTGCATTTGCCTTGCAGCTCTGCAGATTAGAAAGCAAATGGAACGGCTCACATTTCAAAGACTTCTCTTAGCACCTATTGTCCTCTCACCCCAGGCATCCTGCAGGTTCAGGAAGAAAGATTCTTTCTGAGCCTTGAAAAATCTCCTACAGGCCAGACCCCTTCCCAAAGCCTCCCAAAGCCTGGCTGACTTTACAGCACCAGCTTTTTCTTTAAGGCAGGGTGTCGCCTCCCCCGTCCAGCTGCTAATAATCAACCAGAGTTAAGTGTCACAGGAGTGGAACAGAATAGTCCAAGGACGTCAAGCGCCTCTCGGTTGCTAGGCAACCCCTCCTTGGCGATGCACAAAACAGGTTGGAGGAGATACCAGAAAGGAAGCCTTCTTGTTCCAGGTCAGCCCCACTGCCTCCTGGAAGGGGACGAGACCGGAGAGCCTCTCTCGGGGCCACCCGCTCAAGAGGCATCCTTGTCCTCTCTCCTCCGGGGTCCTGGATTCAATGGAAGGGAACTTGAAGCCCCTGGGTGCGGCCGGTGTGTGTTACCCAGTGTAGTCCCTGGAGGAATTCTGCAGTGCCTGCTGTCTCATCCTCTGCCATCCCCTGGTTACCACTGGGCACAGCCTGACTGGGCACTCATAGGCTCCATCTATTTACTGGATTCCAGTTCAGAAATGTCACTCCACCGTCGGGGGCAGGGGTTTCATGATCCCCAGATCAGTGACTGCAGGGTTCAGACTTTGGCAGCGGCCATCAGGCAGGTGGGAGGCTGAAGCTGTCCCCAACAGAGGCTTGGATGGTCACCCTCTCAGAGTCCCCAGAGCAGGAGGCGGGGTGGGAAGATATGATCAGCTTTTACACAGACAGACCCAGACCAGATCTTGGGCTCCACCCAGCTCTGCTGGGTAGGCACCGACTGCAGCCTTGGGCAGTGGTCTTTCTAGGCTATTTCCTTTGCCTTTAAAAAATGGATATTTTCTCCTGGGAATCAGCCCAACAGAAAAGCCTGTACAGAGATATGTGTGAAGGGTGTTTAGGGCCACATTGTCATAGCAACTGTAGCCAAAGAAAGGGCTAGATGAAAATTATTTCCAGAGGAACAGGGTTATTTCAGCATGGCTGTGTCATGAAATACTACTCGGTCATGAAAAAGAACCAGGTAGGTCTATGTGTGTGGACGCAGGAAGAATCCCTGGATGTTTTACCCAGAGATGCAAGTTGATGCAGTATAAGAGACATGCGTGGGGACAGATGCATCTTTTATGCATCGGTAATACATATACTCTGAGCGTTTAGATGAGTTTGAAATATTGAGCCATGAACAGTGGTTAACTACTACCTCGTCTATTCAATTTATTCTGATTGTCTACAAAAATACCTCTAAATTGCTAGTTTGTTCAGACCAGAAGCCAAACAAGACTCTCATAAAGCATTTTGGTGAGGCTTCTCTTAGGTCCCTTCTGACTTACAGCCATTTTTACAGCATGTATTTGTTCAGTTATTTATCCCGGCATGTTTTCTGCAGTCTGGATTAGGTGTCCTTTAAAATATTCCTCCGCCTCCTATATTTTTCTGTAAAATGGGAGAAGATCGGCAGAGGGGCTGAAATGCAGTTTTAACTCCTTTGGTGAGACCACATCCCCGGGCCTTGCAAGATGGGGGTGCTCTAAGTCTGTTAGTCCGTCTACATTTACGAGCTGGAATTCTTCTACAAAGAAGCACCCCCATTTTTTTGGATTTTTAGGGCCACACTCATGGCATATGGAAGTTCCCAGGCTAGGGGTCGAATCAGAGCCACAGCCCCACAGGACCCATCTCTTCTGCCATGTCATCAGCGTTTGGGGGGAGGTCTGACTCCAACTGCCTCGACCTTTTGCTACTTTTTGAGGAGATTTAGGGTACCGGTGACTTCAGGTCACCTGTGGGGAGCTGTCAGCACCTTGTGCCTGGGACCAGGGCCAGAGGACACAGTGGTTTCACTCTGCCCTATGTTTTCAGGTGCCCCTGCATGTCTGGCACATGGAAGGGAACTTTACACGTGTCTGCCTTTGCCCAGTGGAGACCGGTGCTGCTCAGGCAGCTGTGGCAGCCAGGCTGGAGGCAGGAGGCAGGAGCTCAGGTCAGCCTTGGCAGGCCTGTGTGCCTGGGGCTTGGGGGGTGAGGTGAGGGTCTCAGACTCCCTGCCTCTGCTTCCTGGGATGGCAGGACTCTGCTTGGATGAGTGGTGGATTCGGGTGAGTGTTTCTGGTCTTTTCTGGGCAGCCATCCTTTAGGTACCAGGGGGACCCAGGGTCCAGGTCTGTTTCCCACCCCCCCTCAGAGGGAACGGAAGTCCCTCCCCATCCACAGTGTGACTCTCGAGTGGCAGACAGGGGGACACACCCTCCGCCCCTCCACTGCCCAGCAAGGACCCTCCGCCTTCAGCTGAGCCATCAAGAAGGGGGCTCTTGGAGGAGGGTCTGCTGTGCTTTTGATTTGTAAACATCTTCAAGAAGAAAACTGCAAAACTATGTGAAGATAGAATGGAGGGACAAGCTGCGAGGAGAAAGCACGATTTATTCAGCTCAGGTCAGGTGTGGTTTCCTGTTGGGGACAGAGAAGGACCCCAGGACCCAGGGCTTTCCCGAGGGGATGCACCAGTTCAGGGAAGGATCCAGATCATCCTGCCTCATTCCACCCGAATTCGGAGGATTGGTTGATGATGCTTTTCATCTGCCACCTGCAGAACCTGGAGGCCCGCTGGGGACCAGCTCCGGGAGGGGCACAGGTGCGAACCGTCTGTGCTGGGAGCAGCTGGGAGGAGGCTCGTGGTCAAAAGCAGGAAGGGGTGCCCCAGGAGAGGGGTGTGCAGACCAGGCTGGGGCGGGAGTGCTGGCAGAACCCGGAGGACTGGCAGGACGGGGCAACCCACACGACCGGCTTGCAGCTCACGGGCAGAGACACAGAGGATTGGCAGGAGGGGGCCACACACACGGTGGGCTTGCAGCTCACGGGCACATACACAGCCGGCCCGCAGCTCACGGGCACACAGGATGCCTGGCAGGAGCTGGATGTGCAGGAGGATGGCTGGCAGGAGCTGGGCACACAGCAGGCGGTCTGGCAGCCCGAGGAGCAGCTGATGTGGCTCATGGTGGCGTGGGGCTGGGCTGGAGTCTGCAGGAGGGTGGTGATGTCTGCAGGCTTCCTCCCAGGGCATCCTTTATACCCGGGCCGTGGGTGTCCCAGCAATGCAGAAGCACACCTGGTGACCTCCTCATGGCTGTTGCCATCACGCATCCCCAACATCTTATTATCCCAGGATGCACTTTCCTGTGCTGTGCTCCACCATCAATTAGTTTGGCTTTGAGGCCGGTTCCCCCTCTGTCAACAGGATGTTCTGGTTTGGGTTTCTTTGGGGTTCACATTTTTTTTTCTCCAGGCCATTGTTCCGCGTGGATCGACTTGGAGGACTGGATAAAATTTTCACTCCTTTTTATCTCATGCTGTCAATGAAGACTTGGAGGCAATCATGTGTTCTGAGTTTTTATCTTGTGCAGGAAAACATTAAAGCAGGAATCCGCAAACTGCCATCTGTGGGATGAATCTGTCCCACTGCCTGTGTGGAAATCAAGTTCTCTGGGGGCACAGCCAGCCCTATGCATTTCGTTTGTCTCGGGCTGTTTTTCTTCAATAAGGCTGAGTTATTGTGAGAGAGATTGTGTGACTGCAAAACCTGAGATCCTCACGCTGCCCTTGACAGAAACTTTCCCAGCTCCTGACTTATCATAATCTGTACAAGAACTGAGTTGTCCATGCAGCAGATTATACTGTGAGCTGGCAATAGAAACATCCCACTCTCATCAACCTTCCAGGGCAGTGAATAAATGTGTGAATGAAAGATTAGTGCATGAATTAATTCCAGAGGGGCTGAGAACTGAAGGGAAGCAGGTTCAGCAGATAGAAGGAATGGGCCGTGGGTGGGTAGTCTGGGGGCCTCTGTGGGGAGGTGATGCTGAGCCAGCACTGGGGCAGCTGAGTGTTGTGCGTCTGTGTGTGTGTGTGGACACTGATGCAGAAACAGGTGTGTTCCAGGAGCAGCAGGAAATCCCACACCTTAGGGTGCTGGAGGGTGGATGCAGGTGGACAGAGTCAGATCCTGGAGCCTGAGGAACCAGGCAGCACACCCTGGGCTGATGGAAGAAAGAGTCGGTGAACTTGAAGACACATCAGTAGAAAGTGCTCAATCTGCAGAAGAGGAACACTGGGTTTGGAAAAAACGAAGAGGGCCTAGGAGACCCTCAGAAAAGCTAAGATGCGAGTAATTTCAACCTAAGCAGGAGAAGAGAATGACTCTGAACCCTAAGAAATTTTTGAAGAAATAATGGAGAAAATCCCCAAATTTGATTTAAAAAATACAACTTACAGATCCAAGACCCTTAGACCGCCCCCCCCACACCCCCTTTCAGGCCCAGCACCATTAGGCACAATGTAGAGACGCAGATTCCAGTGTGAGAGGGAGCAGCCTCCGTGACCATGTCTCCATTTGCAGCAGTGAGAACCTGCATGTGTAACGGGATGCTTCTGAGTCTTTCCGACTCTACATCTGCACAAATGGGGTGTCACTTGCCCCTCAAATGGTGGCAGGACTGACAATCCATTGCCAGAGTCCACGTAAAATGCTTAGCTCAGCCCTGGCACAAAGCTGAAAGCCCATCATGACTGCAGCAATAACTAGGCCACAGCTCCCAGGGAGGAGCCCAACCCAAGGGAGAAACTTCTGGATCATTGACTTTCCAAATTGAAACGGGGGACACTGATGTGCGGCAAATGTGACTGTGCTCATTGGGGATGGACACAGGGTGTTTCAAGTTGGGGAGGACCTTGGAGCTTCCTGGTGGCCTAGCGGTTAAGGATCTGGTGTTGTCACTGCTGTGGTGCAGGTTTGAGCCCTGGTCCCAGAACTTGTGTATGTGAAACCAAAAAAATAAAAATAAAAATAAAAAAATTGGGGAGGACCTTGAAAATCACCGTGTGGGGCCTCCTTCCCCACCTGACGGCCCCTCCCCATCCAGCCCGGGCTCCGATTCTGGAAATCTCAGGGCCACTGGGTCACTGTGAGCCTCCAGCAGAGAAGGAGCTTCCTGAAGAGAGTCACTTAAACCAGAAACTCCAGGAAGAGGCCCCCAGAGGGGGAGAGGAGGAGAGACAACAGGCAGCCACAAGGAAGTCACCCAGCCAGCCTCGACGCCAGGAGGCCACCTCAGAGAAGGAGCCTCCAGACCAGCCCCATCCTCAGCCCTGACCCAGCCCAGCCCCACGCCACCATGTGCCACACCACCTGGCCCTTGGGCTGCCAGGCGTCCTGCCATGTGCCCAGCCCATGCCAGGCCATTTGCTGCGTGCCTTTGAGCTGCAGGCCTGTCCTGTGTGTACCCGTGAGCTGCAAGCCAGCCATGGGCCTCCCTGTGAGTTGCAGGTCCCTTGCGTGTGGGGCCCCTTCCTGCAAGTCCTCTGGCTGCTGCCAGCCATCCTGTCCTATCCTGGTCTGCAGAACCATCCCCTGTGGTGTCCTTTCTTGCTGCTGAGCCCAGGCCAGCGGGACCCCTCCCTTGTGTGTGGGGTCAGAAGCAGCTGGCTCTCTGAGGTCCCATGAGGTAGACCAGACCTCATCCCCTTCACACCTTCCAGACCTGTCTAGAAGGTGTCACAGCAAGGCTGCTCAGTCCCAGCTAGCCAGGCTGAGGAACTCCCCCCACCCCAACAGTGTCCCTTAACCCCAGCCCAGGGCATCCACAAGGCGCCCACACTGGCTGGCATGGGCCGTTCAGGCTCCGCGGTCCAGCATCAAAGGTCTAATAAATGTCAGTGCGTGATGCTTGTCTGCCCCTAAGCTGCTCCCTCCAGGGGTGGTCCTGCAGGACTCTGGAAAGCTCCTTCCGCAGAGAAGGCCAGGCCACCAGGGGGCCATTCAGGTAGCAGAAACCAGGGGGCTGCCCCAGAAAGGGCCGGCTCAGCCCCTGTGCTGTGAGCACGGGTCCTTCAAGGCCATCGGGCGATGGAGGCGGGGTGCCCGGAGGAGGCGCCGCACCCAGCAGAAGGAAGCCGTTGGCACACCAGGGGGCCAGGGGCAGCTGCTTGGGAAGCAAGGAGTAATCTAAGGGGAGCCGTCAGGGAGTCCATCCCGGGGAAGGCACATGTCCAGACCCTGCTGTCAGGTGACGTCACATGGTCCCGAAGATGGAAGGTGCAGAAAGACTCCAGAGCACCCACTACACCTGGCATTTTGTCACCATCCTTCCATTCCAACCAAACCTCCTCGCCAGCCTGTCCATTAGCATCTGTCTCCAGGCCAGTTAATGTCACATCCTGGCCTCCCTGCTGCCCTCCCAGACACCGCGGGGGCTGCCAGCGCTGTCCACCAGCCAGGGGAGGGCTGCGCAGTTTGAAGGGGGGATGGTCCCCGCCTTGGTCGCAGGGGGACAGGGGTGTCACGGTGACGGGGGCTCGCCTGGGATCTGGAGGGCCTCCACGTATTGAGAATCATCCTTGTGTCACAAATGTGTCTGAAATAAACTCTCCAAAGTAAAGACGCTGTGCTCTCTGCTTCTCTCCCTCTGCATCCGCGCTGCGGCCTGACCCGCGAGGACACCCCAGCGCTGCCCTCACCCTGCCTTCTGTTGGCCTCCCGCGGGGCACACGTGGCCTTGTGCGTGTGGCCATGCAGTCCACGCCAACACCGCTGCCCCATCAGGACCCAGCAGAGGGTCTGGGTGTCCCTGGGCTGGGAGGCGGGCAGGGGCGCACCCGCCCATCCCCCTAAGGGACCAGTTTGGTGTCGCTGTGGGTTGCAGGGTCTGGTTTCCACGTGGGTCAGCATCCTTGGACCTCAGTTTTCTTGGCTTGGGGTGAAGTGGAACCTTTTCCACGTCTTTTTAGTTCTTTGGGTTTTTTGTTTGTTTGTTTTGCTTTGCTTTTTAGGGCTGCATTCATGGCGTATGGCAGTTCCCAGGCTAAGGGTTGAATAGGAGCTCTAGCTGCCGGCCTACGCCACAGCCACAGCAATGCCAGATTTGAGCCGTGTCTGCAACCTACACCACAGCTCACAGCAATGCTGGATCCTTAACCCACTGAGTGAGGCCAGGGATCGAACCCGCAACCTCATGGTTCCTAGGCAGATTCGTTTCCACTGCACCAGGATGGGAATTCCTAGGTCTTTGTGTTAAAGAAAGTCCACCAAGGAGTTCCCGTCGTGGCGCAGTGAAAATGAACCCAACGAGTATCCATGAGGTTGCGGGTTCAATCCCTGGCCTCGCTTCGTGGGTCAAGGTCGCAGAGGTGGCTTGGATCAGGCATTGCCATGGCTGTGGTGTAGGCTGGGGTTTGACCCCTGGCCTGGGCATGTCCATGTGCTGTAGGTGCAGCCCTAAAAGTAAATAAATAAATAAATAAAATAGAGATAAAGATCCTCTTAGGGTTTGGCTCTGTCCCCTCTTCCCCAGGTGGAGCTAAGGGCTTGGGGGTGTTGGTGGGCGGGGGCAGGGCTTATGGGCTCCTGGACCTCCTGGGAGGTGCCTTCTGTTCTTGGTGCCACCTTCCCTGGCCACCCCTGCTCTCCTGCTCCTACAGGCGGCATCATCTGTTCCTGAAGCAGGGGCACAAGCAGGGTGGAGGATGCCAACCTGCTTGGTTTGCCTGCCGTCCACTTGACTCTAGTGCTGGTGGTCCACTGAGACGGCGGGCTCATCCTGCCACTAACCAGAGGGTTTGTTCAGCAGGTGGCTTATTTGCTCTGTGCCTCCTCAGTCAGGCCTGGAAACCTGGAGGAGAGCGAGTGATGTCTGAACCGACCCGTCCCCCACCTCGGGTCCCACAGGAACTTGAACGCAGACCAGCACACAGACACCCCTCCTCTGTGTGGGCACCTCTCTCCAACAGTGCTAGTCCTGGACCCCCAGATCCCAACAGGGGTTCTGCTGGTCCACGAGTCACCTCTCACCTGCACGGGCAGGGGGTGGGTGTGAGCAGGAGGCATGAGGTGCACTCCGGGTCCAAGCCTAATGTACCCACACCTGCCTCCTGCCCACACCTGCCTCCTGTGCCCACACCTGCCTCCTGCCCACACCTGCTTCCTGTGCCCACACCTGCCTCCTGCCCACACCTGCTTCCTGTACCCACACCTGCCTCCTGTACCCACACCTGCCTCCTGCCCACACCTGCCTCCTGTGCGGCCTTGGAGGGCTGTCCACTGCGGGCAGGGTGGACCCTGGGGTAGAAAGGGCCGCGGAGCATGAAGATGGCCCCTGCTTTTAGGTCCTGAGGTCTCTCAGCTGCTTTGCACTTGGATTTGAGAATCTGTCTGTATTGCCCAGCTGCTGCCAGCCCAGATTTGGGGTGACCGAGGGGCTCGGGGGAGGAGGACAAAGTAGACGCAGGTCTGGATTTCCTGAAACAAATATTTTATTGATGAGAGCAGCTGACCTTGGTTACATGGGATACGAGCAACCAACTCTGCCGAGGGGGGTCCCGGGGGCCTTGAAGTCCCCCTCACTGAGGGCTGGGGTGGGGGGTGGAGTGTGTTCACATCCCTTCTAGGCAGCAACTGTGTGTCCACTGATGTGGGGTGGTCCTGGTGCCAGCAGAGGGGCTCCAGGGGCTCCCGAGAGGACACTTGTGCTCAGGATGGGACAGCAGCTTGGAGGGGTAGACGGTCCAGCGGGTCAGAAGCAGGCGGGGCGGGAGCACGCGGGACGGCAGAGCAGAGACACGCAGGAGGCCGGGCGGCGGCAGCTGGGCTGGCAGGAGGAGGCAGGGGCACAGCAGGAGGAAACGGGCACGCAGCAGGCAGGGCGGCACACGGGCCGGCAGAGGAGGGACACGGAGGACGAGGGTCTGCAGCAGGACGAGGGGCAGGGGCTGGGCTGGCAGCACGAGGAGGCCGAGCAGGGGGAGGCCTCGCAGCACGCCGGTGTGCAACACACAGGTGTGCAGCAGACAGGCCTGCAGCAGACGGGCCTGCAGCAGACAGGCCTGCAGCAGACGGGCACACAGCAGGCCTGCTGGCAGGGGGATGAGGTGCAGCAGGACGGCTGGCAGTAGGAAGAGTCTGAGCAGGGGGAGGCCTCACAGCACACGGGCTTGCAGCACACAGGTGTGCAGCAGAGGGACACACAGCAGTCCTGCTGGCAGGGGGAGGAGGTGCAGCAGGACGGCTGGCAGCTAGACTGCTGGCAGCAGGAGGTGGTGCAGGAGCTGGTGCAGCCTGACAGGCAGGGGTTGGACACGCAGCTCGCTGGGGTGCAGATGAGGGTCAGGCAGGATGCTGGGGCGCAGCCGCTGGGGGCGCAGCAGGGGGGCTCACAGCAGCTCTCCGGACAGTCGTCCCACTGCCAGGAGGAGCTGGTGCAGGAGTCACAGGAACCAGGCAGGCAGACCCGGCTGCCGTAGCTCAGGTCACTGGAGCAGACGGACAGGTTGGAGGCGGCCATGGTGGGGGCAGTGGGGCTGGAGGAGCGTGTGAGTGTGTATGAGTGTGAGTGTGTGCGTGTGAGGTGCTGGGGCTGGGGCTTTTATACCGCTCCTGGGTGTGCTTGTTGCCCCAGCAGGACGCTCCCACGCGCTCCCTTCCTTGTTGATGTTTGGAGCTGGTTGCACGAGACACACATTAGGGCTGCTGTGTTTTCTGCAATTAGCTTTTACTCATTAAACTTGTATGTTGCAAGAATGTTTTCCTATCTGTTCTTTGTTTGGCTCCAGAAAATGCATGGAGAACACACGATACAAGTTTCTGCCGAGGGAAGGTCATATCCACGGAGGGGCTGGGTGTACGATCAACTCCCAACCACTAGCCACTGGGACCCGAGAGAGTTGTGGGTAAGAAACTCAGGGTTGTGGAGTCCCCACGGGCCCCAGATGGATCCATCCCTGATGTAATTTCAGTGAGGACCCCAAAGGGATCTTTTTGGTACACAAATCGAAGGTATCAAGCTGCAAGAAATTATTTGCAATATAAAATGTAAAAGTCTTTACAACTAAAACAGGACAAAATACAAAAGAATCAAATGCACAATGCGTTCAAATTTCCAAAAAACATATGAAAAGCTACTTGATCTCATTAATAAAGTTTCTCAAATTAAAACTTAAATGTGCCACCGGTAAGATTGACAAAGATTAGCAACATTAGTAATGCCCAGTGCTGCTTAGCCGGGGACCCTCACTCTTAGAAACCCTTAGCAGGTGTGTGGGTGTGGGTGTGGGTGTGTGTGTGAGAGAGAGACAGGAGGACAGAGAGAAAGAGAGAAATAACACATAATATAAAATTTATCATTTGGGGATAAAAAAGGTGTGGTACATACATAATGGAATACTATTCAGCCATGAAAAAGAATGATGCAATGCCATTTGCAGCACCATGGATGGATCTAGAGATCATCAGAAACAGACCAACGCCATATGATATTGCTCATATGTGGAAACTAAAATATGACACAAATCAATCATTTATGAAATAGAAACAGACTCACAGTCATAGAGAACAGACCTGGAGTTGCCAAGGAGGAGGGCAGATGGGAGTTTGGGTTTAGCAGATGCAAACTGTTACATAGAAGATGGATAAACAACAGGGTCCTACTTATTGCCCAGGGGATTATACTCAAGATTCTGTAATAAACCATAATGGAGAAGAATATTTTTAAAAACTTGCATCACATCATATAAAGGTGAACAGTAAAATGATAAATAATAGAATTTACCATTTTTACCAAAGTGTTCAATTCAGCAGTTCTCGTCATGGCGCAGCAGAAACGAATTCGACTAGGAATGATGAGGTTGCGGGTTCGATCCCTGCCCTCGCTCATTGGGTTAAGGACCCAGCATTACCATGAGCTGTGGTGAAGGTCACAGACGCAGCTGGGATCCCGCGTTGCTGTGGCTGTGGTGTAGGCCAGCAACTACAGCTCCGATTGGACGCCTAGCCTGGGAACCTCCATATGCTGCGTGTGCACCCCACCCCACCCCAAAAAAAGCAAAAAAAAAAAAGGGAATCGCGCAATGTGTGGCCTTTTGTGTCAGACTCTAATGTTTTTGAGGTTCAACCACTTTGTAGCATGGATGAGCGTTTCATCCCTTTTTTATGGCTGAATGATGTTCCACCATGTGACGGAGCCCGTTTTATTTATGCACTCATCATTCGTGGACATTCGGGTCTTTTAGGCTTTTTGCTAATGTGGGTCATGCTCTATGAACATTTTTGTACAAGCTTTTGTTTGAATCCTCTTTTGAGGTCTTTCGGGCATATACCCACAGTGGACCTGACAAGTTACAAGGGAACGCTCATGCGAAGCTCATGAGGACTCACGAGCCCCTTTTCCGTCGCCGCTGCACCATTTTACGTGTCTGCCGCCAAGGTGCCGGGATCTCAATTTCCACGCTCATCCACACTTTCTGTTTGTTTGTTTTAAATCACAGCCACTCTCGTGGCTATGAAGTGGCGTCTTTGATTTGCGTGTCCCTGATGGCCAATGACTTTGGGCTTCCTTTCCTGGGCTTGTGAGCTGTGTTTTGTGTATCTTCTTTGGAGACACGTCCATCAAAGTGCATTGCCCATTTTAACCTGGATTGTTGGTCTTTTAGTTGTTGACTTAGAGGCGTTCTTTCCGTGTTCTGGATACTAGATCCTTATCAGAATCATGATGTGCAAATATTTCCCCTCATTCTTTGCGTTGTCCTTTCACTCTCTTGATAGTGTCCTTTAATACATAGAATTTTTTTTTTTTTCTTTTTTGGCTGCCCCATAGCACATGGAGTTCCCCCACCAGGGACAAGATCTGAGCTGCAGTTTCAGCAGCACCGGATCCTTTAGCCCACTGTGATGGGAGGGATTGAACCTACATCCTGGGGCTGCAGAGACACCACTGATCCCGTTGTGCCACAGTGGGAACTCCAGAATTTAAAAATTTTAATCAACTCCGATTTATCTGCTGACCATGCACTGAATGCTGGGTTAGGCTGCTCCAGCCAAAATGCCACATCTGTCACAGCAGCTGCAGCTGGAACCACCCCTTGTTGAATTTGCAGTTAAGTCCACGGTCACTTTCCGGGATCCTTCTGGCTTTTGCAGGGGCTGCTCTGGTGAAGGGGGATGCTATGAAAACCACTCCTCCATCCTGCAGGTCTTTAAGGCAGCATGGATTTCTGCCGTTGCTCCCAGGCTGCAAGGCTGATTTGGAGTCACTATCTTGCCTCTGGATGGGAGAGGGAGGGAGGGGAGAGCAGCCACAGAGGCTTCCCCTCCACTTTTCTTAATAGGATAATTCCTTCCAAAGCCTAGACGTGAATTGAATGTAGGGGGTGTTTGAAACCCCAAGGACAGCCATTCCCGTTGTACCTCCAGGGCTTGTATGATCCCCAATTATACAAGCATGACCATCAGGCTGGTCTTTGCGCCCAGGGGACCCACTCTGAGCTGAGTGTAGCCAACCACTCACATCTTCCTTCCCGCGTTGACAGGAAGCCGTCTCAGGACTTCAGGTGTCCCCGCCAACTTGACCTCTGTGCTCCACTATCCCTGAAAAGTTGGGGGGGGGTGGTATTCTGCTTCCCTGGTTCACTGTCGCCTAAGTCAGTGCTGGGGTGGAAGGATTGGGCTAATTATTTGTCCACACATGCGTCTTGATCGTAGGATTCTTCCTTCTGGGGCGAAAGCATTTTCATCAAGGAAATTGGCAAACACTGCAAATCATGACCTTTTGGGGAAAGCCCATTTATCAGCACATCACTTAAATACTCTTCAAAATCTCTAAAAACAAAAACACACATACACAACCCCACTCAATCCAAAATAACAAAAATCTAAGCTGGCTGAGGAGGAAGGGGAGGGCAATCGCCCCAACAGACAATCTGACCCCTTGTCCAGTTCCTGGATCCCAGCCGGTCCTGGGAATGGAACACCTCGGTCACCACCAATAAAAAGTTGCCAGTGCTTTAACCAGCTTGCAAAATTCCTGAATACTTAATACTTGACTCTTATAACTGCATACAAGTCAGCACCAGATGGATCCAGCACTATCGCTGGTGCAGTAACCTGATTGGCTGCCCATGACTTTCCCTGTGGGAACCTGTGTTCTGAAAACCACCTCCCACCCCTCCCTGCAAGCCTGGCTTTCACCCCAGTCCCCTTCACCTGCTGTTGTGTTATTCAATTCCCCCTATGGGTAGAGGTTATTAAGTTGTAGTTTATCTTTCCTTTTCTTTCCCTTTCTTTCTTTCTTTCTTTCTTTCTTTCTTCCTTTCTTCTTCCTTTCTTTCTTCCTTTCTTTTTCTTCCTTCCTTTCTTCTTCCTTTCTTTCTTTCTCACTATGTTCCTGGGCCAGGGATTGAACCTGCTCCACAGCAGCTGCCTGAGCCACTGCAGTGACAATGCTGGGTCCTGAACCTGCCAAGCCACAGGGAAACTCCTCTTTCCATTATTTAAAAATTTTTTTTAAATTAAAGTATAAATGATTTACAACGTTCTGTCAATTGTTTTTTAATAGAAACAAAAACCTGTGTGTGTTTATTCCCCTTGCTTACATAAAAAATAGCATATTATACACACTGGTGTGCACCTTGCTTTGTTTCCTTATTGATACGTATAGAGAGCACTCTACAGCAGTATATCTTAACCCCCTTACTCTTCCTTCCTTCCTTCCTTCCTTCCTTCCGTTCTTTCTTTTTTTGGCTGCATCCATCGCATGCGGAAGTTCTCTGGGCCACGTATCGAACCTGAGCCACAGCAGTGACAACACCAGGTCCTTAAACAGTTGAGCCACCAGGAAACTCCCTTCCTCCTTGTTACACCTGCATAAAACTCCAGATATGAATGTGACATAGTTTATTGATGGAAAATTGTTTTTCCTCCTGTCCTTTGCTATTCTGAATCATGCTGCAATGCACAGATACCATGTACTAATTTTGCCAGTGTATCTTTGGGATAAATTCGTAGCATCTTACTATTTATTGTTTATCACTGGCTCAATATGTAAGTTTGGCAGATCCTGGCAAATGCCCCTCTGTATTTGGGGGGTGTTCCATTTTGCACCCCCATAAGTGGCATGTGAGAATGTCTGTGCAGTAGAATGATTAAGCTTTTGACTCTTTTGTCATTCTGATAGCTAGAAAATAGCACTTTCTCTGTGTGTGTTTCTTTCTTTTTTTTTTTTTTTTTTTTTTGGCTTTTTAGGGCTGCACCCATGGCATATGGAAATTCCCAGGCTAGGGAACAGCACAGCCACAGCAAGTAAGAATCCTTAGCCCACTGAGGCCAGGCATCAACCCTGCATTATCATGCATACTAGTCAGGCTTGTTACCGCTGAGCCACAACAGGAACGCCTCTTTTGCAGGTTTGAGAATATGTACTTTTCTCGTAATATGAGCTGAGCATCTTTTTGTAGGTTTAAGCCCCTTTGCATTTCTTTTCCTGTGAATTGCTGTTCATATCTCCAGCCCATTTGAATACTTTTTCTTCCCTGATTTTCGGCAGCTCTTAAATATTAGTGCTGGAGCATATTTTCTGTAGTACGAGTTGTAAATATTTTTTCCCAACTTTTTTTGTCTTATACTTTCCTTATGTATTTTTTTTATCATTCTACTATCTATCTATCATTATATATCTATCTAGCTACCTAACTGCCTACCTACCATCTTTCTATTTTAAAGAACAAAGGAAATAAAAAGATAGTTAAAAACTTCTACAGCTCACTGATGGCTCTTTCTCATTTTATGTACACATGCATGTACGCATGTATGTTTTTTTGTTTTGTTTTGTTTTTTTTGGCTACCCCAGGCATATGGCGTTCCCAGGCCAGGGATCAGATCCCAGCCACAGTTGTGGCAGCTTCAGATCCTTAACCCACTGTGGTGGGTCAGGGATTGAACCTGTGTCTCTGTGCTCCAGGGAAGTCGCTGATCCCATGGCACCACAGTGGGAACTCCTCCTTTCCTTTTTCTTCAAGGGTTTTTTGTTTTGTTTTGTTTTTTACTGTGCAATTACATCCTTTTCTCAGCAATTGCCTGTAGCAGAAATAAGTGGGGAAAAAATTAAGTAATTGCTCATGGAATGGATAAAAATTAAGTAGTTGTTCATTGATTGGATAAACGCATGAAGCGCTTTCTTCAGAGTCAGAGAGCCTGTTTCTAGTGCCCTGAAGGATCACCTTAGACATCTCCGTCGCCTTCCTCTGTACAGGGGGTAAGGATGCCTGTTGTGCCAGCTCCACGGGGCTGGGCTCAGGTGCGCTCTGACCTCACTGTCCAAGCTGGAGCACATCCTGGCTTCCACGTGCCTTGGCTTGGAACAGCCCTCGCCTTTGGGTCTCCTTGGAGGAGCCACTATGCAGCTCGTCCTAGCGAGTCTGCAATGCCCGGGGATGTATGTCCACCCCGGCCCCCAGCCCAGGCTGACAGGTGCTCCTCCAGCGTCCTTTCTCTGAGATGTGCCAGCATGTGTGCCCCGGGAGACCACGCTGGGACCTGGCCTTCTGCTTCCTGATCTGGTTGTCCAAGCCCCTTCCCAGGCTCCCCTGGGAGCTCTTTCTGAACCGGCCTCGCCTCCAGGAAGTGAGGGGTGTGCCAGGACAGTGGGTAATGAGCCCTGTACACAGGTGAGCAGGCACCCTCTCCTCACGTCTGACTGGCTCGCTGGGATGCCCCTGCCCACCCCGCCCCTACCCCCTCCCCACACCTCCGCTCCCAAGATTTTCCATGATGCCACCTCTCGGCCTCCTTCCAGCCAGGGCTTCACGCTTCAGGCTCAAATCCCTTCGCCTTCCTTTCAAATCCTTCCCCGATCCTCTGCGGCAGCTGGCACGTCTCCCCTCTGAATTCCCATGACGTGTGTCACCTGTGCCAAACCACAGCTCATAATTATGGACGGTCTCGGCTTTCAGATTTCTTTCAGGTCCATAAATCCAGTCTCTGTAATACGATGGCGCGCATCAAGTCAAGATAAATAGCTTCTACACGTCATCAACTCAAGGCTGCATTTTCACGTCTCTGAACTGGGGGGTCGTCTTCTAAATGATGGCGGAGCATAGTTTAGTTGGCAGCTGATAGTTTTGCTTAGACGTACATAAAATAATAAGAGCATCTTACTGATACGATCCTGAGAAAACACGGCCTCTGTAGAACGAGCAAGCGTGTGTGTGGTCTTTAGTACTTTGCCCCAAATGGGGCCACGATGAACATCAAATACCTCGTGATATGAATTATCTAAAAAACTCAAGCAAAATGAAGATGCCTAAATTATATCCTTTTGGGGCTCAAAAGCAAAAGAAGAGCCCTGTGCCTCAAAGCCAAATGCATGTCTTTATTTCCAATCGAAAGAACGGTCTCAGCGGAACAAGCGCTGAGCCCCTTATGCAAAGCCCCATGCCTGGAGCCAGACAGCCAAGGTAACAGCCTGGCGCTGAATTCCCAGGGGCGCAGCGGACCTGGCTCAGGGTGGGGGCGTGGGCGTGGCTTCCGTCCTTGGAGGGGTGTGCGCCCAGCCTCTCCTCTCCCTCTCCCTCTCCCTCTCCCGCCCCCAAAGGTCCTAAGAGCAGGAGGTGTGTCGGCTGGAATAACAGAGACAAGAATTCCATTGAGGACAAGTACAAGGAGGGGGGTGATGAGCCCTCCCACGTCGGAATTTGGGAGGCCAGGGTGGGGGCCTCGCGTTTCTCTGGGCAGCCAGCCCGCTAGGAAGCCGGGACCAGCTCTTCCTGAAGGAGGCGGTGGGCGCCTCACCACCTGGCCAGGGACCTGTGTTCCGCGGTGCGGTCATTTCCGGGAATGCAGCCAGGTGGGCGTGGCCTCAGGCCCCAGGTGGGTGTGGCCCGATGCCCGGGTGGGTGTGGCCTGAGGCCCAGGTGGGTGTGGCCCCAGGCCCGGGTGGGTGTGGCCCCAGGCCGAGCGTTTGCAGAGCCAGGGCCATGAGGACAGATGCACTCAAAGCCAAGAAACCAGGGTCAAAGGCTTCATGGGACTGCCCCCTCGCACCCGGAGCCTTCTGGATCCCAAGCAGGGCCTTCGTCCCCATGTGGCTGCTACCTGAATTGACCCAGCAGACATGGGACAAGACTCATTCACCTGGAATGTAAATATTTGGGTTCAGGTGCTGAATTGATACCAACGCCAGGGATACTTGTGTGTTCTCCTAAAGCAGCTCTGTTTATGTGAAAATACCTCCCGCCCCCACCTCCAACAATACAGGATTATCTTACCAGAGTCAGGAAAGTTTTCTTTCTTTTTTTTTTTTTTTTTTTTTTTGGTCTTTTTACAGCCACACTTGAGGCATATGGAGGTTCCCAGGCTAAGGGTCAAATTGGAGCTGCAGCTGCCAGCCTACACCGCAGCCACAGCCATGTGGGATCCAAGCCACATCTCTGACCTACACCACAGCTGATGGCAACGCCGGATCCTGAACCCACTGAGCAAAGCCAGGGATCGAACCTATATCCTCATGGACCCCATGGCAGGTTCTTAACCCACTGAGCCACAACGGGAACTCCAGAAGGGTTTTCCAGGGGAAGTATCTCTCTGCCCTTTCTGCCTCCATCTCCTGGCAACCTTGGCAGCCTCAACCAGGCACAGAGAAAGACAGATCAGGAAGGAACCCTAATTTCTTTTGTAGAAACAAAAGAAAATCAAACAAAAACTGAGGTTCAGAGAAGCACAAGTTTTACTGTCATCATGTGGGGCTCTGGGGACAGGCAGAACCTGGCCACACACAATGAAGTAGGGGACCCTTGTCCGGGTGGCCTGTCACTGGTTGTCTCCTGTGTCTTTAATTGGCAACAGCACACCTGTGACTGGCCGAAATGCCCTCCTGACCTCAGTCCAGGCCCATTCTGATCTCATTACAAGGCCTCGGTATAAACACAAATCCATCCTAGGAGCATTTCTCTGCAAATAACAGACTCGACTAACCCAGGTTTAATACTGCACTTGTCTCACGTTATAAGGAGTCACCCAGAGGGCCCACATTTGGGCGGTGGCCCAGCAGTGCCCCCAGGGACCCTTGTTCTTTCCATCTCTCTGCTCTTGACATTGGCTTTCATTCCCAGACCACCACCTCATGATTCTAAGGTGGCTGCTGCAGCTCCAGGCATTGCTTCTGCGGTTCAGTGGGAGAAGCAAAGGTGGTTCCTGTTTCAGGGAAGTATAAGATTTCTAAGAAGCCCCAAACAATTTCTACTGGTGTCTCATGTGCCAGACGTGTCACGGGCCCACCATTAGCTTCAAGTGCGTCTGAAGAGGCGAGTACTCTTCGCTGGGCCTGGTACTTGCTTAGACATAATTAGGTCCTGTTAGTTAGAACGTGGGAAATGGACCTTGGATTGGCAACGAATGGTGTCTGCCCAGTGGGTAAGTGAGGAAACCCGAGTCTCTGCCCGGGGGTGAGGTCTGTGTTTTAAGAAGCAGTAAATTCACGTGGGGAGGGGCTGGCAGGCACCCGCAGGCCCTGTTCTCTTTGTGGTTTGCCAAGGGTCTTACTGCTAGAATCTCCCACTCTTCTGGGAATGTTAAGACAATTGTAGCCTTAAAGAATTGAGAATGTCCGACCCTGGGGTGTTTGGGCAAAATGAGATTCTGTCCAGACAGACTGAAAAATTGTGGGTGCTGGGAACCAAGAGATACAGGACAGTGTGCATGACATGAAGAGAAGAGATGGGGTGTCTTTGGAGTGGGAGGGGCCTTGATGGAGAAGAGGGTCTCAGGGCGGGTCGCGACCCCCTGGGGCCCCCCACTTGGTATTCACTGTTCCCAATCCGCTTCATGCGGCTTCTCGCTGTTTTCAGGCGGGTGCTCTGGTTTCACCACCATCCGTGGAGAAGCCACACCGCTCCCAGCATCAGAATTCTGGACCCAGCTTCTCTGACCCACTTCTACCCATGACGTGTCAACCAGAGCCCCGGATTGCTGAAAACTTACAACAAAGAAATGGCAAATATTGACACAGCCCTGGTGACTCACGGGCACTGCCCTGGGAGCTCACACAGGCCACAGGGGTATCACAGTTCCCACCCTCCCCCGGCCCCTCACCCTGGACCAAGAGGAAAAGCAAGGCTTTCACTGATCTCAGCAGCCCCCCCCAACCCCCACCCTAGTCCCCAGTCCACACCCCCACGTGTTCCCCAGGCAGGTCCTGCGTGTGGCCAGAGCCCCACGGGAAACTGTTGTCTGTTTCCGCTGGTGGGTGGTCCCTTTTGCAGGCTCTCCTGCCAGATGCTCCCCGAACTCCTGCTCCTGCGGGGACGAGGGCCCTCAGCCACAGAGCCCAGGGCACACCCAGGGCACAACCCGGCAGCTTCTGTGTGGCCGGGAGACGGGGCTTCCTCTGCTTGGCACACAGGAGAGGCACTCACTGCTTGAACATGCCTGGGATACGGGCTCCCTGTCCCAGCATTGTTGGCGGGATGACAGGCCCCGAGCTCAGAATCTGGGGACAGTGGAGGACCCAGGTCGAGCAAACAGAACCTGAAACATGAGCTGGTGACAGGGACAGAACACCCTGGAAGAAGGACCCACGGTTCTTCTGGGTCTGAATCTAACCATCCCGGGCTCAGCTCTGGGCCTCTGTGGGGTGGGGGCTGGGAGGGGGCCCGTTGATGACTTGGCAGCATCTTTGGGTGGTGGCCCAGGATCTCTGCACCCAAATGAGCCTGTCGCCGACTCCTGCTCAGGTGCTCCTGCGGTGAGCACCCCTGGGCCCAGGCGCCCAGCCCCTCCCGCTTCTGACACCTCAAAGCCCACCCCCTGCGCCCCGCCCCCCGCCCCCCGGGGTTGCTGGCTCTGAGCCTCACTGTCCTGCCTCCATGTCCTCATCTCTGGCTTCTGGCCCCTCCCTCCTCTGTGTGGATCCAAACCTGCCCCACTTCCTGGGAAGTACGGGTCCCTTGGGAACGGCCGGGAACACACCTCCGACCTAGAAAGACTTCAGGACCGTGGAGGTGCTGCTCTTGGCTGGGGAATTGGTTGTTATGGGGGTGGAGGGGGACACAGCATCCTTGTGTTCCTCACCGACAGACGGGTGACTCTCTGGGGTGAGCCCGGAGGTCCAGCCACAGCCCCAGTGGCCCTCTGGGGGGCTGTGAGCCCTGGGGTCCAGCCACAGCCCAGCTTCCTGCTACCTGTGCGCCCTTCCTGGGCTCTGCTTTTATCTTCGAAAGCTGTGGGGGTCCGTAAGCCTTTAAACCCTCGGAACAAGATCAATGGGCAGTCAACAGAGGCAGAGCTTTGTGGCCTGCCCGGGGGAAGTCATGGGCGGGTGTCCCACAGCCTCGTCCCTGCCCTGAAAGTACACACGGGGCTGCTGGATCTCAGGCAGCCTGCCCAGTGCAGCTCTGCGTTTGGGTGGTTTGGCTCCTTGTGCTCCTCCTCCAGCAGAGCGCCCTCTCTGGTCACCATCGTAAATGCAGAGAAAGAGAGACAGAGACAGAGACAGAGAGACAGACAGAGAGAGACAGGCAGAGACAGAGACACAGAGACGGGGTGGGGGTGTTCTTCCATGGACCGGGCACCACTCCAGCCTGGCTGGTCGGCCTCTTTCGCAGCTGCTGCCTCTCCTTCTGTCATCCTGCCTAGCTAGCACCCTCCAGCCTCAGGTGGGTGGGGTGGGGTGGGAGGTGCTGTTCCCTGATGATTCCAGATGAGGGACTGGAGGTGCCTAGCGGGGCAGGACGTCAGCTCCCTGACTCCCTAAACTTCGCTATCCGAGATGGATCCGGGCTGTATCCCAAGTGGGCTGGGCGGTGCCGGGCACAGGGACAGCTCCTCCCTCCAACGTCAGAGGCTTGGGCAGCTCCTCTTACAGTGAGACATGGGGTTTGGCTTTGATCTAAAGTCCTCGTGAGCTGTAATGCAATGCCCGCCTCTCGGAAGGGCCTGGGTTAGCACCGGCCACAGGGTGTGGAGGAAGCTGACCGGTCCCCGGGGCAACGTCCAGCCAGAGACTCCCTGACTCATCGTGGGAGGCAGAGTGCGTTTGCACGGTCGGCTCCCTCCCCCCCCACGTCTGGTCTCTCCCAGGGGTGTTGAGTCTGGTTGCACCTGGATGACTCATTGGGAAGGGAGGGGACCAGGGCTTCCATGCAGTGGGGAGCCGGGGGCGCAGTCAGGAGCCCACTGCCCAGATAAAGAAACGGAGGCTGGCCTCCTCCCTGCCTTTCCTCCTGCCTGGGAGGGTCCCTCCTCTCCATCCCTCTCCCACCTGCCGCCCTCTGCCTGGCCCTGAAAGACGACTCCCCGTCACCCCAACTCCTCTTCTTCCAGGCACTAGTCTCTGTTACCCGTGTCTAGGATGTGGAGGTGCTGCTTTTGGTCAGGGTTCCCAAAGCCCAGACGGCCCGTGGGTCTGCCCTGAGGAATCTGGAACCCCCGGCACTCATGGGGACAAACCTAACAACCCCTAAGTTGTTGGGATGGCTCGCAGCTGGTGGTTAGAGTAGGACAAAGCCGCCTAGGACCTGACGCAGGACAGTCAAAAATCCTTGACCTACCCGCCCCCCAAAATCTGATCACCACGTAAGTTGAGTTTCCTGAACGAATCGCCCTGACAGCAGAAATCATGACCCAGCACAGTATCCGGAACTTCAGGCAAAAGGAGCAGGGAGCCGCCGGCTCTCGCAGTCACATCCCCGCAACCCACACCCACTGCTTCTGCTTCCTCTAGAGGGACCAGCCGACCGTGAACAGGCCAACATTGGCCTCTGTTCATCCATCCTGCAAACCATGCATCAGGCCTCGTTCCTGGATGACAGACCGGCAGCGAATGTGGGGCACAAAGTCCCTGCCAGTGTCCAGCCACCATTCCAGGGGGCCTCAGAAGAGCAGATGTGTCTTAGCATCTTTTTTTTTTTTTTTTTTTTTTAAGAAATAAGTGACTCCTTACAGTATGAAATAAAGGAATTGTTAAATTTCTGAGTACTAAGAGTTCCTGTTGTGGCGCAGCGGAAACGAATCCTACTAGGAACCATGAGGGTGTGGGTTCGATCCCTGGCCTCACTCAGTGGGTTAAGGATCCGAAGTTGCCATGAGCTGTGGTGTAGGTCGTAGACACGGCTCGGATCTGGCATTGCTGTGGCTCTGGTGTAGGCCGGCGGCTACAGCTCTGATTGGACCCCTAGCCTGGGAACCTCCATATGCTGCAGGTGCAGCCCTAAAAAGACAAAAATAAATAAATAAATAAATAAATAAAAATTTTGAGTACTACAGTAACATAAGCTATTAAAACATATATACTGATGTACTGTAGACTTTTTTCTAAAGGAAAGGAAACTGCAAACAGTACATTTACCAGTTTCATCAGGAAATTTAGATAACGCATGGGAACGGCAGGGGTCCGTCTGCCCGTCCCCAAGGAGAACCTGTGCTGATGGGATGGCGCTGGTCTCATTTCTTCTCCCTCTTTTCCAGGCAACCTTCGTTCTCTGTGTAGGAGGTGAATGCACGGGGGTGGGCACTCCCGCATTGCCCATGGTTCCTAGGAGACCCCCCTCCCCCCAGGGCTGCTGAGTTCTGCCTGGCCTTTGGGGGTTTCTGTGTCTGCTAAAAAGTCCGAATCTCCAGGCTGGGCCTGAGTCTCTCCGAGGCCCCCGTCTGCTCCTGGGCATCACGGCAGACACTGTGGATCCAGAATGGGGCTCCATGTCCCCCCAAACCTCTTTCTCTTTCTTGTCATTGTAGTGAATGAAGCGCCACCTGCTCCAGGTGGAATCTCCGCGCCGCCCTGGGCTGCTTCCTGTCCCTCCCGCCCACAGCCGGTCACCCCAGCCTCCCTCAACCCCGGCCCAGATCCAAGCTGCCCTCTC
Organism: Sus scrofa; assembly: GCF_054392235.1. Lineage (NCBI taxonomy): Eukaryota > Metazoa > Chordata > Mammalia > Artiodactyla > Suidae > Sus > Sus scrofa. The sequence goes on along the minus strand of NC_139395.1, from coordinate 220,351,013 downwards.
CTCTTCCCAGACCATCCCAGTGAATTTCCCATCACCCCCTTCACCCGGTACACCTGACGCTTCCCGGCCAGTTCCTCCGCGGCGGTGGCTGAGGTCTTACAACATACGGTGCAGCCGGATCCTGGCGTGACATCCAGGGGGGTCGGAATAATGTGCAAACTCCAAAACGGAACCTCCCTGCTCCTTCTGTGAAGTCCGTCTTCGCAAGAGGTGGTCTTCAGAGAAAGCCAGGGAGACGAGGATCAGTAAAAGGCCAAAAGGAAAACGCTGTTTAACCCTTTAGGACCTCGGCGCAACGATGCACCACCCCGCAGCATGCGGAAAGGTTGCTTCAAGCACCTCCTTCTCCTTCTCAGCAGCGGACCCAAAGGCTCCCGCCCGACCCCCTCACCTTCGCCCAGCCTCAACCCTGCTCCGGCTGCGACCAGCCCTGGCCTTTCTCTGAGCCCCTTCACACGCTCCACGCCGCGGATTCCAGAAACCAAGCAATGGGCCATGCCCTTAGCCAGAGTCCTTGGCAAAGGGTCACGTGGACCTTTCTCACCTTCTCCTGAGGGACTGCGAGCTCCAACCACGCCGCCTTCCTGCTTGGTTAGATGCTGCTTTGGTTCAAGCTCCAAAGCCCCATGCCCTCAAAGGGAATCCCAGCTTCCCATCTCTCACAGCCCTCCAACCTCTGGCTTTTAAAATGAAACCTTGTAGGAGTTCCCATTGTGGCTCAGTGGTTAACGAATCCAACTGGGAACCGTGAGGTTGCGGGTTCGATCCCTACCCTTGCTCACTGGTTAACGATCCTGCGTTGCCGTGAGCTGTGGTGTAGGTTGCAGACGCGGCTCAGATCCTGCATTGCTGTGGCTCTGGTGTAGACTGCTGGCTACAGCTCCGATTCAACCCCTAGCCTGGGATCCTCCATATGCCACAGGAGGGGCCCAAGAAATGGCAAAAAGACAAAAAAAAAAAATGAAAGCTTGTAGCACTGGGAACTCTGTCTAGTCAGTTGTGATGGAACTCGAAATGTGAGAAAAAAGAATGTATACATGTATGTGTAACTGGGTCACCATGCTGTACAGTAGAAAAAAATATATATATAAATAAATGATAAAATAAATAAATAAAATGAAACCTTGTTGAAGTGGGGCACCCCTCCTAACTTGATCTGATGGCAGCATCCTAGACTGATACCCCTGAAGTCACAGACAGCTTCCTCCTAAGTGTCAGCTCATGGCTTCAGAGGTGCTGACACAGCTCCACCCCCCCTGGCTTGTGAGCAGGACTTTATGGCCAGGGAGCAGGGGGTGGTGGGGTGGAGAGTCAAGGGGCCAGCCTATAACCTGTGTCTCCATTTTTTGTTTTCTGCTTTCTTTCTTTTTTTTTTTTTTTTTTTTTTTCTTTTTAGGGCTAAACCTTTGGCATACGTAAGTTCCCAGGCTAGGGGTCAAATCAGAGCTCCAGCCACTGGCCTGCACCACAGCCACAGCCATGCCAGATCCAAACCACGTCTGTAAGCCATGTCGCAGCTTATGGCAACATTGGATTCTTTAACCTACTGAGTGAGTCCAGGGATCAAACCCACATCCTCATGGATACTAGTTGGGTTCTTAACCTGTGGAGCCACCATGGGAACTCCCCTGTGCCTCTGTTTGTACTTTGGCTCTGACCCCACGGATTTCAGGCATGTCCCGCTCAGTTAATGCACCGTGGAGCCAGGACTTGCATCCAGGTCTGACCACACAGAGAGATTTTTCTAATTACATATGCTACGCCATGGATTTGGAGGGATGGGTCTTGTTAACTCAAAAATAAAGTACATGTCAAGGAAATATCATTGATTGTGGCACCAGATAAGGAATACTATAACACTGGAGACAGATATGTTAACATGTCTACTTAACATGACTGTATCAGTTAGTTATTTCCTCCTGACAACCCTCCCCCGTTCTTAGTGTCTGAGTTATTTATTCAGCTGTAGATTGCGCTGGTCAAAACTTAGGCTGGGGTCATCTGTACGGTTCTGCTGTCCCCTGAGGGTCCCCTCGTGTGTCTGTGGTAAGCTACAGTCCAGCAAAATGCTGATTCTGCTCCTGGAGGTTGGCTGGCTGTTGGCTGGAGCGCTGGGCCAAGTGCATTCATCACCCAGCTGGCTAGCCTGGGCTCAGCCTCCTGGCGGAGGGGCTGGCTTCCGAAAGGGAAAGTGAAAGGATGTAGGGCCTCTGGGGGCGGAGGCCACATTCGGATAATGTCCAGAGTGGGTCCCTTCACTCACCCAGATGGCGGGGGTGGAGAAATCGACCCCACCGCTTAATGGCCAGTGCCACAAAATCACACGGCAAAAGGTGTGGATGCAAGTGGGCAAAGAGTTGGCGTCATTTCCATCTGCATCCACCCCAAAGCGCGCGTGTTGATCAGGACCTTTACCTGGACTCTAAATTGCAGAGATACAGATACAGAGAATGAACAGGTGGTTGCCAGAGGGGAGGGGGCAGGGGAGGGAAAGAAATAGATGACGATGCTTAAGAGGAACAAAACTCCAGTTACAAAATAAATGAGTCACAGGAATGAAAGGCACAGCGTGGGGAATACAGTCAGTAGCAAAGTCATCTCTTGGTATCGTAGAAGATCGGAACTAGACCCAGTGATCATTTTGAAATGTACAGAAATAGCAAATTACTAGGTTGTGTCACCGGAATTAACATAGGGCTGTAGGTCAATTATACTTCAAACTCAGCCAACAGGGAGTTCCCGTTGTGGCTCAGTGAAAACGAACCCAGCTAGTATCCACGAGGATGCGGGTTTGATCTCTGGCCTCCCTCAGTGGACTAAGGATCCGGTGTTGCCATGAGCTGTGGTGTAGATCAGATTCGGCTTAGATCCAGCATGGCTGTGGTGCAGTCCAGCAGCTATAGCTCCATTTGACCCCTAGCCTGGAAACTTCCATATGCTGTTCCTGTGGCCCTAAAAAAAAACCATAGAAAAAGAGATCTGATTTGTGGTCACTTTGGTGGGGAGTGGAGGGTGGGGAACTGGATGAAAGAAAGAAAGAAGGTACGAACTCCCCGTTACAAGATCACTAAGTGCTAGGGCTGTAAGGCACAGCAAAATAACTATAATTATAATTAATGCTGCTGTACTTTACATGTGGAAGTGGATTTTTTTGACCGTACCCTTGGCATGTGAAAGTTCCCAGGGCAAGGATCAAAACGGTGCCACAGCAGCACCACCACCAGACCCTTACCCCACTGAGCCACCAGGGAACTCAAATGGCAGTTGTTAAAAGAGTAAATCCTTCGAGCTCTCATCACAAGGAAAAAAACTTTTTTTCTATTTCTTTCCTTTTGTGTCCATGTGAGATGATGGATGTTCACTATTTACTGTGATAATCATTTCATGACGATGCGAGTCAAATCATCAAACCTGGACAGAGACGTGTGTCCACTGCATCTCAATAAAACTGGAAGAGAAAAAAAAAAAAAACCTGGCTGGTCTCCTCACTCTGTTCTCTCAAGACATTTTGGTCCTGCCCAGACACCTCAATTGTGTAAGGAATAAACTTTTCCGTACTCTCATTTGGGGGGGGGGTGCATGCGTGTGTGTGTGTGTGTGTGTGTGTGTGTGTGTGTGTGTGTGTGTGTTTGTGTGGTATCATCAGTCGCCATCCACATCAAATTCTGGGCTCAGGTTGCAGGTCCACTGCGTCTTGTCAGTGTGCCTGCACCACGCATGTGGACACCTGTCTGACGCTGGCAGCCCACACCCCTGTCAAAAACTGGACATTCTCAGAGTTCCCCGGCAGCCTAGCTGTTAAGGATCTGGCATTGTCACTGCTGTGGCTCAGGTCACTGCTGTGGCACCGGCTTGATGCCTGGCCCGGGAACTTCTGAGTGCCACACGTAAGGCCAAAAAACCCCCCAAACAGGACATTTTCATTACTGGAGAACGTTTCCATGCGCCTCTTGCCAGGCGGCCTCCGCTCCCCACCCAGGATGTAACCACCGCAGCTTAAGCCCCTTAATGTGTGTTGTGCAATTTCATTTTAGGGCTACACCCACAGCAGAGGGAGGTTCTCAGGGGTCTAACTGGAGCTGTTGCTGCCAGCCTCCGCCCCAGCCACAGCAATACCAGATCCGAGCCGCATCTGCAACCTACACCACAGCTCACAGCAATGCCAGATCCTTAACCTGCTGAGCGAGACCAGGGATCGAACCCGCATCCTCACAGAGACAACGTCGTGTCCTTAACCTGCTGAGCCACAGCGGGAACTCCCATTTTGCCTATTTGAAAACGTCACAGCAATGGAGGTTTACAGGTTGCTTTCTTTGGCATCCGGCTTCTTTCTCTCAGCCAAATGCTTTTGATACTTTCCTGTGGTATCGGTTGTATCAGTTGGGTGTCCCTCTTTGTTGCGGACGGATATCCTGTAGTCCTGATATTTCAGATTTGTCTGTTCATTCTCCTACTGGTAGATCCTTGAACAGTTTCCAATTTTAGGCTATTATGCATAAGCTATGATGAATATTCATGTGTAAATCTTTTGGTGGACATCGCTCCTCCTTTATTTTGAGGAAAAGACTTAGGAGGGGAATGGCTGGATATGTACACATTTAACTGTTTAAGAAACTGCCAGAGTTCCTGTGGTGGCTCAGTGGTAATGAACCTGACTGGTATCCATGAGGACGTGGGTTCAATTCCTGGCCTCGCTCAATGGGTTAAGGATCTGGCGTGGCTGTGGCTGTGGCGTGGGCCGGTAGCTGCCGCTCTGATTGGACCCCTAGCCTGGGAACCTCCCTATGCTGCAGGTGCAGACACCAAAAAAAGAAAAAAAAGAAAAGTCCTCCATAGTGTACAGTTTTATGTCCCCACCTGCACAGTAGAAGAGTTTCAACTGTTCTACCGGCCTTAATGACAGTATTTTTTTTTTTTTTTTAGCAGCTATACCTGCGGCACACAGACATGCCCGGGCTGGGGGTAAATCACAGCTGCATCCCTGATGACTGAGGAGGCTGAGCACTTTTTCATGTGTTTTGGGATCATCTCTCTATCTTCTTGTGTGACGTATTTTTCAAGTCTGGCTCATTTTTATTGGGCCATTTGTCTTCTCAAATACTACCTCCTTTTATTATCGAGTCGTAGCCAGTTTTTATAGGTTCTAGCTACAAGTCCCTGGTCTGTTGGGTGTATCGCAAATGTTCTCGTCCAGTCTGTGTGTTGCCCGGGAATTTTCTCAGTCATTTTTAGTTCCAGTGAGATCTAAAGACCAGTTGTGGAGTTCCCGTCGTGGCACAGTGGTTAACGAATCCAACTGGGAACCATGAGGTTGCCGGTTCGGTCCCTGCCCTTGCTCAGTGGGTTCACGATCCGGCGTTGCCGTGAGCTGTGGTGTAGGTTGCAGACGTGGCTCGGATCCCTCGTTGCTGTGGCTCTGGTGTAGGCCGGTGGCTACAGCTCCGATTAGACCCCTAGCCTGGGAACCTCCACATGCCGCGGGAGCGGCCCAAGAAATAGCAAAAAAAAAAAAAAACCCAAAAAACAAAAAAACAACAGTTGTTTTCTCTTACGTCTAGTGCTTTCTGTGTCCTGCCTAAAAAACAAGATCATCTAGCCAAAGATGCAAGTTTATAGTTTCGGATATCCCATTTAAGTTAATAATCCACTGTGAGTTGATTTTTTTGTTTTGGTATATAAGGGAGGGGTTGAAGTTCATGTTTCTGACATAAATACCCTTCGTTCCAGCTTCGCGTGTGGCTTTCCTCTCCCACTGAAATGTGTCAGCTCCTTTGTCAAAAATCAATGGACCAGGTAAGCACAGGCCTGTTTCTGGACTCTTCTGTCCCATTGACCTACGTGTCTGTCCTTGGGCCGATACCCCCTTCCTGATTATTGCAGCTTTCAAGCTAATCTTGAAATCAAGTAGCCTGGGCCCTCCAGTTTTCTTCTTTGGCTAGGAGTTCTCTTGCGGCCGCAGGGGCTTGGGGGTCTGGCATTGTTACTGCAGCGGCTTGGGTCATTGCTGTGGAGCAGGTTCAACCCCGGGCCCAGGAGTTTCCGCATGCCATGGGCGCAGCCAAAACAGCAACACTGGCAACGACAAACACCCTTTGGCTCTCTAGATTCATTGCATTTCCACGTGAACTTGAGAATGAATATTTGTTTCTCATCATTTTTTCTGGTGATCCAGGAACACTTCAGACCCACTTTAACTTTTTTTTTTTTAACTGAGGTAAAGTCGCTGTACAATGGTGTGTTAATATTTGCTGCACAGCAAAGCGATTCAGTTATACATACGTATACACACGTTCTTTTTAAATATTCTTTTTCATTATGGTTTATCAGAGGATATAGGACACAGTTTCCATGTCACATAGCGGGGCCTTATTGTTTATCCACCGTGTGTGTAATAGCTTACACCTGCTAACCCCAACCTCCCAACACCATCCCCCCCCCCACCCCTGGCAACCCACATCTGTTCTCTATGTCTGTGAGCTGTGAGTCTGTTTCTGCACAAATGCACTTGAAATTCAACTTCGACCTGAAGGTCTTGTGGCCACACACACAGAACGCTTGGGCAGTGGAGGTTATAAATTCACACATCTGTTCCTCTACCCAGGACAAGCCCAGGACAGGAGCCTGCGTGCCCCCCGGCTCCCACCAGCAGGTTATGTCTCATTCACCTGAGGGCAGAGCCTCAGATTTCGGCCAGGTGCCCCCGCCAGGCTCCCCTCCTTGGAAGACCCCCTACTTTATCCGGTGGCTTTTGGCTCTGTGCTGCTCCATGTGTGTTTAAACAGATGGGTAGGACAGACCCCGGGCCCCATTTCCCTCTGCCTCTCCCACTAAGCTTGGATGCCCCAAGACGGTTCCCTGTGTCTTTGACTGAATGGGCTCTGGGACCAGAGCGACCAGCCTCCCCTCTGCTGTCCGGAAGACTGTTAGCCTTGGTTTAGGAGAAGAGAGTGAATGAATGGCAGCCGGGGTCCCCGGGGGAGGTGACCAGTGGAGCGTTTGGCCCTCCTCCCCTCCCCAGAGAGGGGAACTGGAGAGGAGGAGGACCAAGGAGCAGCTGAAGAGGGTCTCCCTGCAGTCGGGGTACCGCCGGGGGGCTCCTGGGCGGGGCTCCGAGCAAGTGTCCCCACCGCCCTTTAGCTCCGCCCACCCCTTTCCACCTGCGCCCCCCCCATGCCCCATTTCCAGGGCCCCTCGGTTCATCCTCTCTTGTCACAGGTGGGGCCCAGGGGTGGCCTCTGCACCTGGGAGGAGAAAGGGACCAGCCCAGGGTCCCGCCTAGAGGAACCCACCCCCTGGACTTTGCCTACCTGCTGGAAACCCGCAGCCCTGGAATTTACTCACTGCGCAGCAGCTGACTGGCTATGTGACCGTGACCTAGAGCCAGTCGTGTTTGCTCACTCGTTCCATAAAATGAAAGCAGCACGCCCATCGACTTTATAGGAACGGTGTGAGGCCAATCTAACATTTTAAAGCCCTGTAAAGTGGCAGGGAACTCTTAAGTGCCCACCCAAACACTGTTACCTGTAACGTCAGTCAGCGCAGGAGGAACCCTGACCCACCCGGTCAGGGCTGGTGAGGCCAGAGGCCCCGCCCACAGCGCCTTCCTCCTTGTTCCTGTCCCTACCTGACCCCCAACTGCCACCCTCCGCCCCCTGCCACCCCCACCTCCCTTCCCCCACTCCGCCACCCAGAGGACCGCGCCCTGCCCACCTGCCCAGGTTCCCTCCTCTTCCCAGGAACCTCCCCGCCCCAGGCTTTGCCTCCTCTCTTCCAGGCTTTTCTGGCTCTCAGCAACACTTACAACTGGCTTATGGGACTTTCGGCCCCAGCGTGTTCTTAACTGTCGTTTGTACCCAAATCCCGACCAACCACTGTACACAGATGAGGCCAACATGCCAATGGAGTCTCTGTTCCTGAAGCCTAGTTCAAGGTGATTTACAGCAAAATCAGGAAGACACAGGCCAGCCACAGGCTGGGCGCAAGGCCTCAAAGGCTGAGAATCTGCGGCTGGGATGGCAGAAGGCCGGCGGGGGTCTGGAGGGAGGAGGCTCGCTGGCGGGAGTCCCCGAGGTCCCCCCCCGACGGTTGCATGGGCCACAGGGGGCAGGACCTGGTGACTCCAGCACCTGCTCTCTGCACCAGGCTGGGCTGCTTCTGAAATAAACGCACAGGCCTGGAGTAGGCTCAGAAGATCCTCCGAGTGGGTCACTCCTGTGGGCTCACTGCCACATCTTGGTCCCAAACAGGGACTGGCGCATTGCTGAGATCCCTTAGCCACCCCGACAAAAGGAGATGGGGCCTGGGGGCAAGGCCACAGGAACCAGAGTGGCCCTGGGAACAGAAGTGCAGTTTCTTCCCCAGGGGAGGACCTGGGAGCAGGGCGGATCTCTTGCAGTCACCAGAGGGACCACTGCTTGCGCACCTCAGCCCACGGGCCAGGGTCGCAGCAGTTTTATTGTCGTCTGTCCCAGAGGAGGGCTGGTGCAGGAGAGAGTTGATCCTAAAGCCAGACTAGGGCCTTCTACACTCCCACTCTTTATGGCTTTCGGGTACCAGATTGCATCTCTAGGGCTTACAAGGGAGGCAGGGCCAATCCAGCAAAGACTGTAAATTAGACAAAGATTGTATTCAGGTCCCTTCCTGGCTCTTTAAATCCCTCAGCCTTAAAAAAAAAAAAAATAAATAAATAAAAATAAAATAAAATAAAATCCCTCAGCCTTTTGGAAGCCAGGTGCTCCCCTAAACCCTTCTCTTTTCTATACAGTTGACAGTCAATGGGCAGGAAGTACTAATTCTCACTCAAGTGTAAAAGACTGATAAGGATTGTATTAAGTCATACCTCATGAGGAATCCCCTTTAACTAATCTCTGAATAGGTTTCCAGGCTATTACTGGCAAAGCTGATAAAATTCATTCACTCATCCATCCATTGAATTTTGCTGGAGAAGCAGATGAGATCCCGCCCCTGTGTGGCAGGACACAGGACGTGCTTTGCCTCTGTGTGGGTCAATGATGTTCCCACAAGGTTTCCCGGGGCTGTGTCCTGATAAAAAAAATTCCCTGTGGAGTTTCCATCGTGACGCAGTGGTTAATGAACGTGACTAGGAACCATGAGGTTGCGGGTTCAGTCCCTGGCCTTGCTCAGTGGGTTAAGGATCCTGCATTGCCGTGAGCTGTGGTGGAGGTCGCAGACACAGCTTGGATCCCGCGTTGCTGTGGCTGTGTTGTAGGCTGGCAGCTACAGCTCCAATTGGACCCCTAGCCTGGGAACCTCCATATGCCGTGGGAGCGGCCCTAGAAAAGGCAAAAGACAAAAAAAAAAAAAAAAAAATCCCTGTGCCCCTCCCTCCAGAGAGCCCCAGATAGATAACTGACTAGAAAACAGGGGACAGTTCCTGGGCTGCCCTTTCCTCCCAAGAATGTTCTGGAAGGGCTGGAAGGGCTCCTTTGCCCTCTGCCCTTTGGATTATAGGTCAGGGTCCAAGGAGCACTGAGGGATATGTGTTGTCTGGGTAACTCAGCCAAAGCCGGACCTAATTTTTTTAAAGCTGAGGAATGTTAGAGTTCTCATTGTGGCTCAGCAATAATGAACCTATCATCCATGAGGACGTGGGTTCGATCCCTGGCCTTGTTCATTGGGTTAAGGATCCGGCATTGCTGTGGCTGTGGTATAGGCTGGCAGCTGCAGCTCGGATTCAATCCCTAGCCTGGGAATTTCCGTATCTCCAGGCTGTGCCCCCCCCCCAAAAAAAAAGTTGGGGCATCTTTAGCTCAGTGGTGAAAAGTCATTGGAATTTGGACTCCACCCCTCACCAGCCTTGGCCCTCAGACAACGCATTTACTATCCCTAAGCCTTGAACTCCTCAGGCCTAAAATGGCATGGTGGGCATAGCGGGGTCTCCCCTGTAGGTTTATTGTGTAAGCTCTCTGGAATAAACTTACAAAGCACCTGGGGCGGTGAGTGCTGAGATCAGTGCACTCAGCCTCGCCTGAGCCATGGGAGGGGGTGTGGGTGCTGAGAAAGCCTGGCCCCTGGGCAGCTGAGCCCAGCTGGGGGGTGGGGGGGGTGTCAGAGCAAGCTTCCCCACGGAAGGGGGCCTTTGAGGCCAGAGCTGACGTTGATTCAGCTCCCTCAACAAGGCAGAGGGGGGAAAAGCATCCCGGTAAAAGGAACAGCATATGCAGGATTCCTGAGGCCAGAGGGATCTTGGGGGCGGGGCAAGGGAGAGGGCACCTCAGGCTGGCAGATGGGAAACGTCTCTGGGGCTTTGGTCCTTATTCTAAACTCCCTTTATCAGGAAGGGGACGTGCTCAGTCATCAGAATGTATTCATGCTCCTCTCCCACATGTCTCCTGCATTCCATCTAAAACTGGTATTTTTCTCGATTCTTCTTCATGGGTTTATATCACGCTGAGACATTACTAAATATCTTATCTATAGAGTTTCGTGAGAGTAAGTGGGTCCCAGACGCTACACAATTTCAAGCACACTGAACTGCGTGTCCTGTGAGAGGAATCCCCAAGGCAAGTGTTGAATTCTGCCGGCTCCTTTCAGCTTTAAAAGAAGCAGAGACAGTTGCATGAAGGACTGAGAAGAGAGACTACCCCAAAAATCTGTTTGCCTATTTTTCTTTTTTTTTTAACACGAATGCCCTGCAGGTCACAAGACCAACATCTGACCAAAGTTATCAGGGGATCTACGCTAGGGAAGAATGGGGGGGAGAGGGAGGGGGGCCGGGGAGGTGAGCAGTAGGCAATGGTGCGCAAACGAAACCTGCTGCTGTGTGTTCAGTGCAATCTGAGGCACCAGGAAATGCAGGTGAGTTGTGCTGGGGCTGCTGGGGGTGACAGACCGTGAGAGGAAGAGGACGTGGGGAAGGAAAGCGGGGGCATCCCGAGGAAGTTCACGCTACACTAAATACCCATCGAGAGCCAGTTGAAGTGACACATCTTAAAAAAAAAAAAAAAAAGAGGAAGAAAGAAAGAAAGAAAAGAAAACCCAACAGATTTAGCGTAAGGAAACCACCAGGCAATTGCGGGGCTGCGCTGGTTTCCAGGGAAGAGTGACTCAGAAACCACATGGGTCACCCGAGGAAACTAGGCATTTTGCTGCCTGCGATGGGGAAACAGAAAAGGGTTGCGGATGGGGCTAGTGCCTTCCAGGCGTTTCCTGGGAGAGGGCGGCCATTCGTGCGGTGTGACACCGAGACCGGAGGGAGGTGCAGGTGACCAGGCTCGCCTGCGGGAAAGCCGAGCACGGGCTTCAACCTGAGCTCTGGTCCGACGGCAAACCCCGTGCCCCTGGCAGCTTCCTGAAAGCAGACCTTGAGCCGCTCCCAGGGTGCCCCGAACGTGTGTTTCGAAAGGTTCGCTTAACCAGAAAGCAGGATCTTCAAGCGGAAAATATGTATCGCGTTTGAAGTCAAAGAGAATAGTTGTATCTGCTTCTTTCTGGAAGGTCCATAAAATGAAACAGAGTGGAAAAAGTAGTAAATTTGGCACTGTCACCTTTTCCTAATCTGTCATTCCGCAGGGGGGGGGGAAGAGGTGTGGGTGGCAAATATTCCCCAGGGATGTACCCCCCACACCACCGGGGAGCCTCTTTGCCTCTGTCAAACCTGCAGCTTCTCACCACCCCCCGCGCCTCATGTCCTGCTGTCTGGCGTCCACCTAGAACTCAGTGGAAATTGCTGGCGAGTGAAAAGTTGGGAAGGACACCTTCCTTCGAGAGCCACGTCCTGTCCACCAGTTAGAATCCTAAGACCCACTCAGGGTCCTTGAAACTGGGGGCTAAATAGCTCCTAGGACCCCCGGTTTGGGAAGCAAGGAGGCCTGGATGTCCGGACCCCAGGCCGACAGAGGCAAAGGGAGATGAGAAGGGGGACGAGAGATGGTAGCTCCTGGTGGCAACATCAAGGCTAAAGCTGTGCCAAGGGGCAAAAGAACTGTCTTTTGTAGCATCTCTCCTGAGATCCCTGCTCAGCCGGTCACGTCCAGCTGGAGGTGCTGTCTGGTCCCCCTCACCCCCAGGCTGTCTCTGGGGTCTCTCTCCGATGTGCCTGAGCGGCTCTCCCAGGGGAGGGAGCAGCTGAGCTTTCTGGTCCCAAGGCTGCCTGAGACAGAGCCTAGGCAGAGGGTGGGCGGATGGGTGGCTGTCCAGAGCCAGCTCGGACAGGATGCCAATGGGCAGAGAATCCAGTGGGGAGAAACGAGGAGCACAGAACCAGAAACTTTCCGGGTGCCCACCCTGGGGGCACGGGGGACCGAGAGACTCAGAGAAGGGAAGGCAGATGCTTCCAGGAGGGCACATGCAGGCAGAGCCGAGGAGCCGAGGGTCCGGGAGGACGAGGACCACACAATGGCCACTGGACTGAAGTGTGAGGTCCCAGGGCCAGCTCACAGAAATTTCCAGAATTCTGGGTGGAGCCAGGCTGCAAGACGTCACAGCAGGAGCTGGTGAGAGGCTGTGAGTGGCAGCTGCTGCTCCAGGGAGTTTGCCCAGGAAGGTAGCAAAGGGACAGAGGGACACAGGGTCTTCCTGAGCCCAGGCTGCTGTGAAAAAGGCCGGAGACTGGGAAGCATATAAAGAGCAGACACTTCTGTCTCACAGGGGTAGAGGCTCAAGTCCAAGAGCAAGGTGCCGGCAGAGTCCACGTCTGATGAGGCCGCGCTCCCTCGCTGTGCCTTCCCACCGAAGAAGAAGGCGCTGGGGCATCTGGGGTCTTCTTTACAAGGACGCTGATCCCCTGCACCAGGGCTCCACCCTCCTGGCCTAATCACCTCCCACCCTGACCTTGGGGGTTAAGATTTAACAGATGACTCTGGGGGACGCAGACATTCAGGCCACAAAGGGGTGAGTGGACATGCGGACAAAGCAGAGTGGACACAGAGGACATAGGGACACAGAGAACAGGGGACAGAGTGGAAGCAGAGGGCACAGGGACACAGAAACCCAGGGAACAGAGTGGACAGAGGACGCAGGGGACACAGGGACCCAGGGGACACAGGGGACTGAGTGGACACAGAGGACTCAGAGAACACAGGGGACAGAGTGGATACAGAAGCATAGGGACACAGAAGGCACAGGGGACAGAGTGGCACAGGGACACAGTGGGCAGTGCCGGCTACTGCAGTCCCATGAGGGCAGTATTTCTTTGGAGAAACAAGCCCAACCCTCTAGGTGTTTAGAGTCGGGGAGGGGCCCCAGCGAGGACAACTGTTCTTGTTCTATCTCCTGTTCTGTTGAGGGATGGTTGGGTTTTTTCGTTTACCTTCTGGTCCTAAGACTAAACTCTGCCAACCTCCGATTTTGACCTTGATGCACACACACGCTGCCCCTGCGAGCCACGCGTCAAGGTACCCGCCCACTGTTGGTCCTGCTGGGGGTTTGCGTGTCTGCGTTCCTTGCCCAAGGGCCCTGGGAACCCTGGGGACAAAGGCTTACGCTGGCCACCACAGGGGGGGCCCCCAGCTCAAGCCCCCAGCACTCCTGTCCATGTGGTTTGGGGGACAGTGGGGTGAGGCTGACACTGTCTTCAGAACTGCCTTCCTCCTTCCTCCAGAGCTACTGTGATCTTGGCCAGAGTCGACCATGAAAGCCCTGGTGTGGATGGTAGGGGTGTGTAAGTGTGTGTGTGTGAGTGTGTGTGTGTGTGTGACAGAGAGAGAGAGAGCACGCGAGAGGAGGAAAGAGCGCTGTAAGCCCCTTACCCTTAGGTAAAAACAGAGGTGTCTGCAACTCCGCCAAATTCTATTTAAGAAAGAAGGAGCTTGTGTGGCTGCTCCTGCCCCAGGGAGTCATTCTGCTGGGGGAGAGGGGGTTGGGGACCCTCCCCACCTCGGTGCAGCCACACCTGGGCTGCGGGCAAACTCTCCAGCTGTGTGGCCTTGCTGGCCCAGGGTCAGCGCACCACAGATGCTCTCCGCTGACGGAGAAGCTCTCAGGATGCGGGAAGCAGGTTCTTCAAGGGCACCGACCACAGGAGAATGGGGACTGTGGAGATGCTTGGAAGAATCTGATGAAGCAAAGGACGAACAGGAGTGGAGCTGGATGGACCAGAGGGGACAGGGGGTGGGGTCTGAGCACAAGGCTGGGTGGCGCCTTGGCACTGGGATCTGGGGAGCTACTTGCCTTTGAAAGCCGTTTCCCTGGGTGTAAAGTAGGGGAATCCAACCAGTCCAGTGCCCCTTGGAGACACATTAATGACCCATGTCCACAGCAGCACGTTGGCTGGGCCCCTGAACAAGGCTGACAGCCGTGGGCCCCTAGCCCTTGGCCCTGGATGAACTTTCATGGTGACAGCTGTCGCCCGTGGCAACTGGGTCTCCAGCATGGAGCATTGAAACACAGAAAGTGCTCCAGGAAGGACCACAGTAAGTGACAGATCCCACTCTCCCAGCAGTTACGCAGCCTGCACTGGATTTTGGGGCGTCGCAGAAGTGACACCTGCCCTGAAGATGGCAGCACCCAGAGGGACACAGCAGACACCCTTGGCCACTGGGGGATGTGCCACACCCACAGAAGGGCTTCGTGTGGCCACACTACCAGCTGTCCTGTAAAATGCACATTCTTGGGCCCTGTCCCAAACCCAGAGAATCTGCATTTTTAACATCACGTGCTAAAGGAATTTCCATGCCTAGTCAAGGGTGGAAACCCTGAGAAGCTGGGCAGCCAAGTGGGATTTATGAAAGTTGGATCCCTCAAAAGCTAGCTGGCTAATTCAGCCCAGAAATGCCCTTGGTGCAAAGAACATCTTAGCTGAAGTCCCCAGGTAACCAACGGCCCCTCTTAGCGGGCCGCCCGGATTCCCACGGTATCATTGTCTGGTCCCTTTGGCATTTCTGTTTGCAATTCCTGTTCCAAGAAGGGTCTCTGAGACAGATTTTAGGTTCCAGAGCACGGATGCTATCTTGCCCTTCCTGGGCTCCTCTATATCAGGGCGAGAAGCTGTAAGCACTGAATACTCCACGAAACGCCCTTGAAAATGAATTCAAATGAGGCACTTGGGCAAAGGTCATTAGGCTTCTGTGGAAGCCCCAGATAATCACCTTATCTTCCAGGGCCACTCAGGGCCTTCTCAAGAGCTCAAGATCAAATTATTTTATAACCACGTATACACAGGGGATTGGCCAGGCTTCCCCAGGAAGCAACCTGTCCAAACAAGGCACAATGAGCTGATTTGTCCAAAGTCCCCCAGGTAAAACACAGCTGAGATAAGAGTTCTGAACCACCACCGTCCAGTGAGCTGACAGTGGGCTCCAGTTGTCAAAAGCAGAAGCAGTCTCGGGAGAAAATATGAGTAAGCAAGTTATTAAATTACCCACAAATTCTCCAGACAGTTCCAAAGTTCAGAAAACATTGTTGTCGTCCATGCACGAATTCTTCGTCTAAGATAATTGTGAAAATGAGCCATATTTGTGCCTTCTAAGGACTCAGCAACCCACTATTCCTAAGAGGCTTCAGAACAGTTCACTGGACTCAATGGTCCTATCTGCCTTCTTTTGGCTTCTCCTGGGGACCTGGGCCCAGAGCATCCCTGATTCAGTGGCTCTCAAACTGGGTCACCCCCAGGGAGATTTGAAAGCTCGGGTCAGAGAGTCCTCACCCCTTATTGATGAAGGCAGAGCCCCAGGGAGTGCACCCCAAACATTATCTGGTTTAAAACATTCCTTGGGCATATTCAACATGCAGCAAAATTGCAACTCACCGCCTCCATAGAATCGCACCGCTGAGTGAATCTTCTCCTCCAAACAAATGTAAATTACTGGACAAACAAATGATAAAAAGTCATGGGGGGTAGAACCGAGCGAAATCCAGACTGTTGCATAGCTGTCTCACCAGAGCCAATGGCATTGTTGTCTGGGATTTTATCTCCCCCCAATCCATCGTTACAATTAACTAATGCAATTTACTGATTTCAGTACCCGTGTTAACGTCTCCTGCGGTTTCCTTCCTCCTGAAGTTATTAGGCAGCACAGTGATTTCAATCCTGGTTGAACACGGGAGTGACCCAAGCAGACTAAAAATAACTAACGCCTCGTTCTGGGGGTGTGGAATTCCACGTCCTGGAATTTAAACATTTTCCCCAGGTACTTTAATGAGATTCCAAGATGGGCTTTTGCAGTTCTTTTGTCAAAAGTCTGCATTAAATGCTTCAGTCTTTTTAAGTCTGAAGTCTTTCATTTCTTATTTTGTTCATTTGGGTCCTTGCTCTTGTCTTCTTAGTGGAGCCTGGCCAGAGGTTTGCTGATTTTCTTTATCCTTTCAAAAAAACTGTTCTCGGTGTTACAGATTTTCTACATCTTTTTAACCTCTATTTCATTTATGTCCTCTCTGATATTTACTATTTCCTTCCCTTATTGACTTTATAACCGCATATACACAGGGTTTGTTCTTCTTTTCCTAATTCTTTTAGGTGGTAGGTTCAGTTGTTTATTTGAGATTTTCCTTGACTTTTTGAGGAAGGCCTATATTGCTATGAATGTCTATATTGCTGCATCCTATAGATTTGTATGGTTGTGTTTTCATTGCCATTTGTCTCAAGGATTTCATTGACCCACCGGTTTTTTAGTTTTTTAGTAGCATGTTGCTGAGTCGCGTCTCATCTCCAATGAGGTGTCAGCTTTTAGTCTAATTATCATTCCTTTGTGTCGATCACATATCTTTTTTTCCCCTCCTATCCATTAGATTTTCTCTTTGTTGTTATCTTTCTGCATTTTTATGGCAATGCATCTGACCTGTGGATTTTATTTTTATGTATCCTACTTGCTCTTCTGTGTTATCTTTCTTTTTAGAAATTCATCTCTTTCTTCGATTTTGGAAAATTACCTTCTAATATAAGTTGGTTTTTTCTTCCACTCTTTCCTATGTTCTCTAGTCCTGGAACTCCTATTAGATGCATGTTAGAGCATCTCATTTTATTTTCCATGTTATTTAAATTTCTTCCATATTTTTCTTTCTTCATCGCTGTCCTGCTGGCATTAATTCTTTGGTACAATCTTCTAGTTCCCTAATTGTTTCTTTAGCTGTGTCCACTTTGGTGTTCACCCTGTGTATTAAGTTGTTTCTGTCTCTCTCTCTCTCTATATATATATATATATATATTTTTTTTTTTTAATATATATATAAATTTTCAGGGTATCCAGTTAATTTCTTTATCCACTTCTTCTTGATTCATGGCTGCTTGAGTTGTATCATGGAATCCTATTTCTGGTCATTTTTATTTTTATCCTTTCCTCTGTCTCTTTGAAGGGTACACACAGCAAGTTCAAGTCCTTTGACAATGGCTCTATTATTTAGATTATCTCAGGAGCATTCTCCCAGTTGTTGCACTTATTGGAAATGTTTTCAAGACATTTCATTTATCCAATGCTTTGAAATGAAATTCTGCTCCCCTGGTGCTTTGTGTGTTTAGCTCTCCTCTTCCTTCTCTCATCCTATTATGGTTGGCAGTCTCATGGTTAACTCACCCATAACTCCACCCACTCCAAGGTCAGACAAACAGCCCTTTTCAAAAGCATTCCAGCTTTTGTTCATGGGGGGGCGGGGGAAGCCATGCCCTGCTCTTTTGTTTCCTAGAATGACGTGACTCCAGGCTCCTCCCCCACATGGGTGCCTCTGGTATCCTTTCCCATTTAGGACATAAAATCCTGGTGGCATTGCCTGTGCCTCGGCCTGGACAGCAATAAACTGGTGGCCTTTGCCCCTTCTCTGAGTTTCCTCATTCAGTTTCAAGCCTACAACATTTAAAAAAAATACATATGCATAAAATACTTTTTGTAAATATATATTAGGAGGCGTTTTGGTGCAAGGGACAGAAAGCTCAGGAGTTCCTGTTGTGGCTCAGTGGAAACCAACCTGACTGGTATCCATGAGGATGTGGGTTCAAGCTCTGGCCTCACGCAGTGGGTTAAGGATCCAGTGTTGCCGTGAGCTGTGGCATAAGTTGCAGATGCAGCTTGGATCCTGCATTGCCATAGCTGTGGCACAGGCCGGCAGCTGCAGCTCCCATTAGACCCCTAGCCTGAGAACTTCCCTATGCCACATCTGTGGCCCTAAAAAAAAGAAAGAAAAAAGAAACAGAAGCTCAATTCAAGGTGACTTTAAAACAAGTAAAGTCACCATGTCATGCAGCTGCACATCTAGCAGTTCTTGGGCTGTTCTATGATGTGCTGGAAGTTTCTGCTTGTCTTTCCAGCTTGTCCCAGCCCTTGTGCCGCCTAGCCCAGCTGGCTGCCTGGAGAGAGTTCCAGTTAGTTTTGGCCAGTGGGGAGCATCAACAGGAGATCCTAGAGAGAAAGGGGAATGAGATGAGTCTTTATTCTCCCTGCAGAGCCCCTCAGACCAGCTGCAGCCTCTGTGGACAAGCCCAATCCCTCTCAAAGGGCCATCTCCACATGGCCTCTCGGCCTCCAGCTTCCGAAATTTTGCTCCCCTCTTTCCGGACTTGGGGTGGAGGGCACGTTTACCAACTTCAAGGGGATACTGCACTTACGTCTTCCGCACCTTTTAAAGCAGTTACTCTATGAAACTCTCCCCGAATTATTCCTACTTCAATGTGCCGTCTACTGGGAACTTTCCCAATATAAAGTCAAGAGATCAAAGTATTTTCGTGTCTCCACTCTGCCATCCATCGTATGACGTTCCACCTAATGGTAGGTACCGCCTCAGACGGCTGCAGGCAGAAATTGTGGATATATGTTAACATCCAATGAGAAAGAAAGAGGCCATCCCTTTTCTAGAAGACACTAGCCAACTTTCCTTGATGTTTCATTGGCCAAAATCAGTCACTTGTCCATTTCCTGAGCCAGTTCCTGTCCAGCAGGGAAATGCCGTGTGTTGACTGGCTTAGACAGGGGTGGGCTGACCAATTGCTATAGAGAAAGTTGGAATTTCTGTGATTGGCTTAGATTTTCTAGCTCTGAGATCCCTCCTCCAATAGCAGGGCTGCTGGTGCATGATGGGACAAGGATGGGATTAGTGACAAGGAGACAACCATTATCTCTGCTATGTTGGGGGAGGACAGAGGAAGACATGGCACATCTGCGGGTGTGTTTCCATGACAACTCCCTTTGCCATGTTGCCTGGAAGTCCACAGATTTTGCAGCTCAGAAGATACTTGTTATTTGAAAGCAATGGCTTCTAAATTCTTCATAAGGCCCCCAATCCAAGATTAAAGCCACAAAGCAAAATGCCCTTGGTCTCCTTACCTGAAATAGCCTGGATATCACAGAGTGTTGCCTTGCAGCTTGGACAGGACCTGGTGTTTCTTGAGGACATCCAACGTGGGATGAGGAGACGGTGGCCAGGATTAGGCTTCACTGAACTTGCGACGTCCATGACTCTGTGTGACCAGGGCAACAGTCTGAGGACCACTGTCAGAGGCCTGGGGGAAGATCATGACTGGCCAAATGCAGACGGAGTGCTCAGCCTCAGGTGCACCCCTCTATCCATGAACGTGGAACTTGACCCTGAAGCAGTGTTTGTTTCCAGACAGATCACTTAAGTAATTTTCTTCTTGAGATGAGAAAGAAGCAGTTACATGAACCATTTCAGATCATTTCATACAAGGGTGAAAGGGTGATTACACATGGGGCACATGAAACATAATAAAGCTTAAGCATAATAAACAAAATTTAAAGCTTACCTACTCTCCCTGGGGAAATTTTGACCTAGAGAACAGAATTATTGAAAAGAAAACAAAAGGTGGCAGGTGTGTGTGTGTGTGTGTGTGTGATCATGTTGGAGCACATACACACATGTGAAGCCAAGTACACGCATACGTATACACATGTGGGTATGCATGTGTGAGGTCACGAGCGTGCAGGTGTGCGTGCTTGTGGGCATGTGTGCACATGTGTGAACATGTGTGTATGTACATGTGTGTGAGTGTGTGCAAGCACACACACCTATACTATCTACCCTGCATAGATCTCCTGGGAACCTAGAAATCAAAAGGAGAATAGAATTTAAAGATCAACTAACTCACAGTCTCTTTTGAGCTCAACCTGAACTTAATCAGAGCAAAAGACCCAGAGGTCTACCGACATCTTCCCATTTTCATTCTGCAGGAGAGAAAACTTGGAGAAAACGACAACAGAGGTCGAGAGAGGGAAATACTCAACTTGCCCTAGAAATGTACATGAAACTCCCATCTATGCCTCTTAGTGGAAAAGCACATCAACTTCTATGTTACTTGCTATTATAAACAACGCTCTATGAAGTTTCTAATAATCCAATAGTTTTAGTATGACCAGTAAATTATTAATTTTCCAATGGTTTACCCTGACCTTGAGAGAACTTTGCCAATAGTGTAATCTAAGTAGACTCACAGGCAGCATTTTATTACTGCTAAACAAGCTTCTTAGATGAGACCTCCATCCACACCTGCTCATCAGGAGGGATTTGGGTAACACATATGAACTCTAAGACCAGGTTTAGTTGTTAGAAAATTCTAGACCAAAATTTCCGTTGATGCATTACTCTTTCAATAACCAAACAACTCAAAACAAGTTAAATTGACCATAAAAACCTAACAAAATAGTAATATATGGGTGTTCCCTTGCAACACAATAGGTTAAGGATCCAGCATTGTCACTGCAGTGGCTCAGTTTGCCTCGAAGGCTCAGCTTCAATCCTTGGCTCCGGAAACGCCCACATGCCGAGAACACAGCCAAAGAAACAAACAAAAACAGTAATTTATAAGCAGAGAGCATGAAGGCAGCAACTGAAAGCTACAGCCAGCTCAAAACAACACTAGCGATGCCAAGAAAGGAAAACCTTCTGTAGCTATAATCACTACACAGATCTCTAAATAAAGCATTTTCCCTAAAAAAAGAAAAAAAAAATTCATCTGATTAGGTTGCCTTCTCTTTAAGTTCTTACAAAGTTTCTCATATTATAAGGCACTCACACTTGCTTTTTAAATTTATGTTTTTATTGTGAAATATAGCACCAATTCTTTTTTTTTTCCCCCTTATAAAAAGCAAGCTCCTTTTCCCTGGAAGCACTGTAGCCTGAAATGACCTCAATCAGGGCTTGGTTGGGATGCTTAGAGTAGCTGCCTGGTTGAATCACTCACAAAAGATAAAGGGGGAAAAAAAGGACATTTAACAGGGATTGAATTATTCTCGAAGGGATGACCTCACACTCAGGGACTGGAAGGTGTTAAAATAAGCCTTTTAAAAACCACATTAAAAGCAATAGGATATCTATGTTATGTAAATTCACCCACAAAAGGGATAAAAAAAAAGAAACAGTGTTCGAAAGTTATGTAAACAGATAGTTACAGTTGGGGATACAGTTTCTAGCGAAGGCACCCAGCTTGAGTTAGCTTGCTGCAGCGCAAAGAAAATCAGACAAAACCAAAAACTATATCATGTACCCTGGAAAAGTATTAATGCAAAAGCGGTGAGGAAACTGGAGGACAAAGGTGGAAGTAAAGGTGTTTGTATGAAACGGCTTCGTTGGCCATGATCGAAAAGTCTACAGACAATAAATACGGGAGAGGGTGCACAGAAAAGGGGACCCAAGGTAAGTTGGTGAAACCACTATGGGGAACAGTATGGAGAGTCCTTTAAAAACTAAAAATAGAACGACCCTATCTATGATCCAGCAGTCCCACTCCTGGGCATATATCCAGAGAAAACCATCATTCAAAAAGATACCCGCACCCTTATGTTCACTGCAGCCCTATTTACAACAGCCAAAACATGGAAGTAACCTAAATGCCCATCAATAGAGGAATGGATAAAGAAGATGTGGTACATCTATACAATGGAATATTACTCAGCCATAAAAAAAGAATGATATAATGCCATTTGCAGCAATATGGATGGACTTAGAAGTTATGACATTAAGTGAAGTCAGACAGAGAAAGACGAATATGAAGTAATATCACTTATATGTGGAATCTAATAAAAATGATACAAAAGAACTTACTGATAAAATGGAAACACAGTCCCAGATTTTGAAATCAAACTTACGGTTATCTAGGGGAACCTGGTGGCGGGGTAAATTAAGAGGATGGGAATAACATATACACACTATTGTATATAAAATAGATCATTAACAAGGACCTACTATATAGCACAGGGAAATTTTCTCAATAATTTGTAATATATATATGGGAAAAAGAATGGATATATGTAGATATATGTGTGTGTGTGTGTATAACTGAGTTACTTTGCTGTAC
The DNA here is from genome assembly GCF_054392235.1 of Sus scrofa. Taxonomy (NCBI): domain Eukaryota; kingdom Metazoa; phylum Chordata; class Mammalia; order Artiodactyla; family Suidae; genus Sus; species Sus scrofa. The sequence goes on along the minus strand of NC_139395.1, from coordinate 220,328,821 downwards.
ACCTGAAACTAATACAACATTGTAAGTCAACTATACTCCAATAAAATTAAAAAACAAAACAAAAGAAATGAGCTACTTGGAATGAGCCAGTTTGAAAGCACAAAACGTTCAGCTCTTTCACAGTCAGGAATTTCACAGGGTTATTTCCCTCCCTGGACTTGCGTGTCCGTCTTACCACCCACCCGATTTCATTCCCGATGTGTTCAATGTTGATAATGTTGAAGTTCACCTGGAGGTTTAGGCGTCCCCTGACCCTTTTGTGTCCCGGTTAATGGCTCAGGGCAAGGAAGCCGCCTTCCTCAAAAGACTTAATTAATTAGACTCCCAGGGGCCCCCTTGCGTACCTGTGCAAGGCTGTGTGCACACCCTCAGCCTTCCCATTCTTGGTCTGATCAGTGATTAGCTCACGGCTCACCCCCACTGATGCACAGGGACCAAACGCTAGGTTCCCAGAGCCAAGCTCTCCTTCCAGGTTCTGGGACTTTGGCCTGAGCCACCAGGTGGCCCCTCCTGAGGAGGAACTGGCCTTTCCAACTTCCACCGGATCCCCTGGTTTCATCCCACTCCCTTCCCTGGGCTGGTCTTTCCAGGCTTGATCAGTCCCCTGTGGAGGAGACACCCCCTCTCCCCTGGCTCCAGAGATGCTTGCGGATCTTTGCTCAGAGGTCTTCCAATGTCAACAGCCCTCCCCAGCTCCCAACAGCCTTGTGAATCAGGTCTCTCCTATTGACCCCATTTAAGTTGCTTTTGCTTTGACAATATGTATTTATGGCTTTCTGGATGTTAACCTGTCATTTTTCCTTGGAAGAAAATGTAATTTCTACATCACCCAAAATGTAGAGAAGGGAGTGAGGACAAAGCCCTTGAATTGGGGTTGTCATCACAAGGCTTAATGCGCAGCCGAGGATGACAGGGTAAGTACATAGCATACATTTGGATGCTACTGTAACTTCTGCGTTGAAGAACTTCATTGGAAATGCATCTATTGAGGAAATGGTCTGGTTTGAGAATGAAACACACACACACAGCCCCGGCTCCGGAAGCAGTACCCTCCCATAGCATGACTTGGCCATGCCAGGCGTCTGCTCCCTGCCAGATGGCTTGATTTTTCAGTACAGGAAATTCCCAAAGGCCCGTCGACCCTTCAGTGGCAAAAGTATCCACTGACAGCCCAGTAGTTTTTCAAGGCCCTCACCTCAAAATCCTCTCCTGGCTATATCCACCTGTCACATGACTCTTGCCCAATTCTAATCAAACCCCTCTCCCCACCCCCAGCCAACCAGACTTTGAATTTTACAAAAATCCCAACCTTGCCTCCCTCTTTGAGATGCTCCCCAGCTCCGTGGAGCTGGGCCCTGCCGGGCTGTGACAAGTGATGAACTCAGCTAGTCCTGGGAATACGGGGGATGGAGGCTCCAGTTTTCTCACCTTGTTTAGGTCTCTGGATGAATGAGAAGCCAGACATCTGCCGGATTTCTGTTCTTTGATGTATACACGGAAGGGATGAAAGACTTGCTGGCCTCAGCAAGAAAGTGGGGACACAGAGGCTGGTCCAGCCACACCACCCACCTTTGGAGCTGGGCCAAGCACTGGGCCAGAATCTCTTGATGTCAGCCAGGCTGCCAGATGCCTTTGCTGTGTGGCCCAGGACATCCCTCTGGGAGCCCCAGGCTCCCCCCATGCCCAGAGGGCCCAGAGCTGGGAGAACTCAAGGGCTGTATTTGGGGTGGGGAGTGGGGGACTTCCAGCAGCACCTGGCACACATGAGGGGGCGCCCTCCGAGTGTTAAATAATTCTCAACTTTAAGTGACCTCTCTGTGACGACTCACTCGGGTCCCTCATCTGCTTGGGGTTAAAGCCATCCTGGAAACCGCATCTTCACCCCGTCCTACTTTTGGCAAATGCCTGGGTGAGATCAGGAGATGCAAGGTGGGCAGCGTTTTTATAAGCAGGAGGTCCATGGGTCCCAGGCTGAGCAACTGTAATCTGCTCCCTGTGGACAGATAACTTCAAGATAAAAGCTGCGCCTGCTGGGATAAAAGATGGAGACTTTCTATTTCTCATCCTTGAGGTCAAGGCGGCCCCCGGAACTACACACTCACAGAAAGGTTCCTGGGGGGTCAGAGAAGGGAGGGGCACCAGACCAGCGTCCACCCGAGAGACCCTGGTGCTAGAATCCATCCTGGCTAAAAACGCGCACGCGCACGCGCACAGGGGAGGGACTGCGACAGACCAAAGCCAGACGAAGCAAGATGATTGGCCAGAGGAAGCCCGGAAGGACTGCCCCAGACAAGTGGTTTAAACCCCCTCCAAAGCAGGTATTGCTCCCTTTCTCCGTCTGTTTATGTCTGTCTCTCTCTCCGAGACCCTCCACCCCCACCCTCAGGGCCTCCCCCACCCCCCGGGCTCTCCCCCCCCCACCCCCCGCCACCCCCAGGACTCTTCTCCCTGAAGAATCACTCGTTTGCCTCACTAGTCCTGGGGACCTACATCGTGTGGTTAGGGCTCAGCTTTCTCACCCCACAGCCGCCTCTGAGCAGAGCAATTTAAGTGAGGAGGCAGATTTGGAGGGTGAAGACCTAGACATTGATGAGTGGCCACCAGTGAGGGTCCCTGGCCCCCGACTCTGCAGCCCGTCTCCCCCAGCCTGTCCGTGCCTGGACTTCTTCCAGCCCCAAGGGACAGCCCGCTCTGAGCTGCTTTTCTTCTTTGAATGCAACAAAGGACATCTTCATTTAAATACCGTTCCTGGAGTTCCCGTCGTGGCGCAGTGGTTAACGAATCCGACTAGGAACCATGAGGTTGCAGGTTCGGTCCCTGCCCTTGCTCAGTGGGTTAACGATCCGGCGTTGCCCTGAGCTGTGGTGTAGGTTGCAGACGCGGCTCCGATCCTGCGTTGCTGTGGCTCTGGCGTAGGCCAGCGGCTACAGCTCCGATTAGACCCCTAGCCTGGGAACCTCCATGTGCTGTGGGAGCGGCCCAAGAAATAGCAAAAAGACAATACACACACACACACACACACCGTTCCTTTCCCCAGAGGAGCCTTCTTCTCTAAAACATTCTAGATTTCTAAACTGAGTTCCCTGGCTGCTGCATCTTCTCGGTGGTGACCCTGGAGAGCTTCTGAAGGGTCCTCTCTCCACTGGTTATAGCTGCTGATGCCAACAGAAAGGTCAGCAGTGACTTAAAGGGGGTACCCGGGGGACGTGTTTCCTGAGGAGCTGTTGGAGCTCATGTGTTGTGTTGGAGGCAGACCCAGAGAGCTGTGGGTTCGAATCCCAGCCTGGCCACTGATAAAGCGTGAAGCAGCTCAAGCTACACATCTTCGAGCTTCTTTCTTCAGTAAAACAGAAACTCTGCTGACCTCATAAGAGCAGGACCTGGGCTGGCGCGGACACTCTGCTGGGTCTCGGTTTGGGACCGGCCGCTGGGAGGGGCAGCAGCTCGGTAACTGTGCTATAGGGGTACGATGCACATTCAGGGCCCCTGGCCCACCCTGGCCAGGCCTGCGGGTACCCCAGATACGGAGACTAGAGTCTCTGCCCAGCCCTGGGCCCCCAAAGGTCTCCAAGCCAACAGCCTTTGGGGCCAGGAGCCAGCACAGACAGAGCTGGTTCTAACTGCAGCTATTCCTTAGAGCTGTGCCTGAACAGATGTCACTGCCACGTCAGTAAACAAAGAATGTTGCAGCCATCAAGCCATCTCAGGACAGCCACCCCGATGGTGAGCCCTGAGGGCACTCAGGCTGGAAACAGGATGCCCACTGTCTAGCAGCCAGCTGCTGCAGACATCCCCTACCTCACCCCACCCACCCCAGCTCCCCTCACCCCCACCCCCATGGTGAGCCCTGAGGGGACACAGGATGAGAAAGCCCAGGCTGCTGGCCCCAGAGGGCTGATAGGCACATCTTAAGAAGGATTTCAGGAATTCCCTTCGCTCAGGAGTTAACACTCCTGACTAGGATCCATGAGGATGCGGGTTCATTCCCTGGCCTCAGTCAGTGGGTTAAGGACCCAGCTTTGCTGTGAGCTGTGGTGTAGGTCACAGATGCAGCTCAGAACCCTCATAGCTGTGGCTGTGGTGCAGGTTGGTCACTACAGCTCCAATTAGACCCCTAGCCTGGGAACTTCCATATGCTGCAAGTAGTGCAGCCCTAAAAAGTAAAAAAAAAAAAAGAATGGTTTCAGTGAGCCCAGGTTCTTGTCCCGTCCCATGCATAAAAAAGGGCTAAATTCCTTGCAGTATCTGAATTTTCTTTGACGGTAATCTTTTGTGTTCCAACTACCTGATTTTTAATTTTTTTTCTTTATGGTGTGCCTGTGGTATATGAGAGTTCTCAGGCTAGGGGTTGAATTGGAGCCGCAGCTGCCGGCCTCCACATCCTCATGGATACTAGTCAGGTTCTTAACCCTCTGAGCCACAGCAGGAACTCCCCATCACCATTCTTAAAGTTCTAAAGCATCGCTGCCCACATTCTGCATCAGACTCTCCCTTCATTCGCAGGCTAGGGCTTGGAAGCCACTTGGGTGTCGTAGCTGGGTTGGCCAGGACCGTGTTGAGGTCTGTGCTCTGGTGAGTCAGGGACCTCAGTGTCTGGCTGGGGCATCCCAACTTGCTTTGCATGTCAAATTTTTTAGTAGGGAAGAGGTTTCTTTGTGTGTGTGTGTGTGTGTGTGTGTATGTTCGTAGTTTTGTTGAAATAGAATTCGCATACCATACAAAGCATCCATTTGAAGTGTACAGTTCAGACTTCCCTGGTGGCTCAGTGGGTTAAGGATCACAGCTGTGGCTGAGGTCACTGCCGTGGTGAAGGTTCAATCCCCTACCTGGGAACTGAGACCCCACATCAAACTACTGCGTGCTACAAAGAAAGAAAAGAAAAAGAAAGGAAAGGAAAGAAAGGATGGAAGAAAGAAAGGGAAAGAGAGAAAGGACAGAAGGAAAAGAAAAGAAATGTAACTCAAAATGCTTAAGGGCTTTTTTTTTTTTTTTTTTTTTTTTTTTTTTTTTAGCACCTGTGGTATATGGAAGTTCCCAGGCTGGGATTGAATCCAAGCCACAGCTGCAAACTATGCCCCAGTTGTGGCGATACCAGATCCTTTAACCCACTGCGCCAGGCTGGGGGTGGAACCCTGGCCTCTGCAGCAACCTGAACCACCACAGTCAGAAACTTACCCCCCTGCACTCCTTAAGGACATTTCATAAATAGTTTTGAAGCATACTACCACTCCGACTAAGCAATAATCAAGTCTCCAGATTTAGAAGTAGAGTAAGATAACTTGAACTTAAAAGCCTAAGGAAAAAACAGGTTTTAAAATTTGTCCCTAATGATAAACCAAATGTTAAGCTTTTTTAAAAGGTGGTTGCAGGTCCTATTTCCCATGCCCAGGAGGTGTCCTCCAGGACACCAGGAAATCCGAACAGGAAAGCCCCAGCCCCCCTCCTCAGTCACAGACTCACACACCTTTTATAAAGTCTATATCCGATCTTTCTGTAAAAGTCCTTTGCCAGGAGAGAACTCTAAACATGAATTCTAAATCTGAACATCAGTTTTGTGCACATCTCCCAGCATTCGGGTTTATTACGGGGCTTTGGTGTCCCAGCCCTTTGAGGCGACCTCGCTGGCTCAGCACCATGAATCTCTGTGGCTCCCTCTTTCTGGCCCCCACTCCCCATCCAGAGCCAGGTCCAACCTGGACACTCGAGGCCCTGTCCTGTCCTCACTGGGGAGTCTCCAGAGGCTCCCTCATGCCTGGTTTATTTTATGGACTTAGTCCAGCCTGTGCCTCAAGCCCTGAGTGCCAGTCTCACCCTTCATCTCTCCAGATCCCCCTGGTCTCAGGCCCTGATGGCCTCAGGGTCAGAGTCCTCGTCATTTAGCCTGTGGCCAAAACGCCAATTCGCTGCTAAGCGTTTTGAACTGTGGCTGCCCTAAGAAAGTTGTTGATCTATTTTATTTTATTTTATTTTATTATTTTTTTTTTGCCTGTTCCTTTTTGTTTTCTCTTCATATACCTCATCTGTTACTGCTGTGTGCTTTGAGACAAAAAGCTCTCAAGGTGCCAGGCGTGGAAATGTTCTATTGGAGAGGTTCTATTTTCCTCTTTATACATATTTCTGCAAGAGTGAAACTATTTGCAAAATTTACCTGCTCGCTAATCATCAGAAGAACATCAAAACACAAATTGGGAAGGAGGGAGGTTGTGGCCCCCACCTAAGGGGACCCTCGGCACTGGCAGCACTGGATGAAAAGATGACCACAGCCCATCATGACCCCCGACCCCACCCACCCCCACCCCACGCACAGGTGCATAGTTCCTCCTGCGTTTCCAGGCCCCCGTCTGGAATAGTGTGATCAGGCTTTTGCCTAATAAACTACCACTGACCAAGCAGCGTAAACAACAGACATTTGTCTTCTCGTCATTCCAGAGGCTGGAAGTCAGAGAGCAAGGTGTGGGCAGGCCTGCTTTCTCCCTTGGCCTCTCTCCTCGGCTTACGGACGGCCGTCTCCTCCCCGTGTCCTCTCGTGTTTGAAGAGGAGCAGAACACGCCTCAAAGTGCACCCCTCGACACCTGGATTGTTTTGGCTGCATCACGAGCCAGGTGGCTCAAGAAGAACCTGTACCTGTTCCTTTAACTGCCTGAAAGAATTTAGAGAGCGGGCCTGGCCCAGAACAAGAGCTATTATCAGAGATAAGTTTTTATCTGAAAGACGTACCCACAGGGCAGCTCAAACATCAAATAACCAGACCTCTGCTCTCCTTATCGTCCTGTGAGTGGCTCCCTCCCTTTCGGAGCCCCGGCCCCCATCCCGACTCTTAGCTCAACAGCGTATCTGTCCCCATGACCTGACTGCCTCTGGGTCTCCTGTTTTTATGGGGGTCCCATATAGACAAAATTAAATTTGTTTATCTCCTGTTTATATGTCATGATAATTATCAGACCAAAGACTTTTAGAAGGGGATTTCCCGTCATGGCTCAGTGGTAACAAACCCGACTGGGATCCATGAGGATTTGGGTTGGATTCCTGGCCCCGCTCAGTGGGTTATGGAACTGGCCTTGCCGTGAGCTACAGTGTAGTTAAAGACATGGCTCAGATCCCCTGTTGCTGTGGCTGTGGTGCAGGCCAGCAGCTGCAACTCCAATTTGACCCCTAGCCTGGGAACTTCTGTATGCCACAGGTGTGCCCCTAAAAAGGAAGAAAAGTAAGAAGACTCTGTCTTCAAATAGAGTCCCATTCAATGGTAGGGTAGGGTGGGGGTGGGGTGTTGGGGCTTCACCCTGTGGATCTGGGGACAGGGCACAACTCGGGGCAGCCCCACCCTGCCTGGTCTTCCTCCTGCCCCTTTCCAGGTTCCCTGCTGCCCTGGGCCTCCACCCAGAGCTCCCTTCTCTGGCTTCCTCCCTCGGGGACCCACCCCAGCCCCAGGCTTTAGATGTCCCTCTCTCCACTCCTGGTGGCAGGTGATCCCCACATGTCCCCTCCAGCCTCGAGGTCTCCCTGACGTCTCCACTTGGGTGTCACACGCGCTTCACAATTTAACTTGTCCAAACCTGGACCAGTCATCTCCCCACAGACTTGGGAGCGGATAAGCCCGCCCTTCCATTGGTCAGGCCAAGAGCCTGGAGGCAGAAGCCCACAGGGCTGGCCCTCCTCGGGGATCAGGAGAGCAAGGCAACGAGCTGGAGCACTTTTCCTCTAAACCAGACACATGAGGCCCGGAGACTTGTGATGGCAGATGCTGCCGGCGGATGGCGGCCTGTGCTGGGGCATCCCTCCTCTCCTGCAGAAGCAGAGGCAGAAGGAGCATCCAGGCAGAGCCCTCCGAGCAGGCCCATGCTGGATCGGGCGCCGGTCCTTTGGTCAAAGTTGGCATCTCACAGCCTGGCAGAGGGTCCAGGCTCGGTTCCAGGGCTTCACTGGAGCATAGAGTGGGGTTTACGTGGATGCTGACGATGTGAGAGCCTTGGGGCCCTGGGAGGTTGGTGCTCACATGATCAGATTATTATGCACATGTGGCACAAGTGAGATGCTGTAACTGCAGTCTTTCTGCTCACGCTCGCCTCCATCCCAGGTCCCTTGGCGAGGATGCGGCTGCCACGGGTGCGTTTGGACGGATGCTCTGGGGTGGCTGAATTTGGGACGCATTCTGGCTGGGATGAATCGTCTTGAAGTTGTCTGCTGTCAGTGGGGGTAATTTGCTGTTAACTGTGAGGTGTGGGAACGGCTTCCAGGAATGTTCCTGCCGCCCACAGGACCAGCTGCGGGCAAGGATGCAGGAGGGCGTCTCCCCAGCGTGTGAACACAGCATGTCCCGCAGTGCCCAGCTCTCGTGGCAAGTGGGCTGGAGCAAAGTTCCACACGTGTGGAGCCAGGAAAAGGCAGAGCATCCCTCCATGTCCCCGGAGAAATGCTGCTTTAAAGTTATTGTCAGAGTTTCCATCGTGGCTCCACAGAAGCGAATCTGACCAGCATCCATGAGGACACAGATTCGATTCCCGGCCTCTCTCACTGGGTTAAGGATCTGGTGTTGCCATGAGCTGTCGTGTAGGTCACAGACTGTGGCGTAGGCCAGCAGCTGTGGCTCCGATTGGACCCCTAGCCTGGGAACCTCCATATGTCACAGGTGCAGCCCTAAAAAGAAGATAAAGTTGTCACCAGAAGTAAGCCAAGCGCGTGCACCTTCTCCCCGCCCACGTAGCTTAGAGTTATGATGGAACTGGATGCCAAGGGGCTTCTGGATCCGTGGGTGGAGCAGTGTAAAGGTTATCTGCATCTTCTCACTGAGCAAAGACGGTGCACATCTTGACAGGAGGGCTTCCAGGATGTGACCCTGCCGGAAGCCGTTTCTGCCATGCTTGGATGAGTCCGCTGCCCTCGGGAAGAAGTTGCTGATTCAGGGCACTGATGACACGCACATCCTCGTGACGGCAGAGCTGCTTAATGTCCTGCAGGAGCGAGTAGGTGAACTGATGGACCAAAGTGCCTTTTCTCTTCCCCAGAAGTGAAACTAGTAGATATTGACCACTTAGGAATTAAAAACAACAAATGTGACAGACACTCCCCCTTCACTATCTTCTGTGACTGGTTAGATGTATAGAATTGCTTGGAAGCATGCGGCAGGCAAGACTGTGCTGTCGGTAGTTCAGAAAAAAGCCCCTAAACTGACTTTCTTCTGTTTTGTTTTGTTTTTTTTTTCAGTACAAATATTCTAAACTTTAAATTTAAAAAGCTGTATAGAATTAATAAAGCCCTTAGGTTATTGTTCTGAATTTGTGTTATTGTGGTACTGTTAGCTTTGATGGTTGGTTTGTTTTGGCTCAGCCCATGGCATGTGGAAGTTCCCAGGCCAGGGATCAAACCCAAGCCACAGCAGCAACCCAAGTCGCTGCAGGGACAACACCAGATCCTTAACCTGCTGCACCGCAAGAGATCTCCGTTCTAAGAAGAGAGCTTGTTAGAATTTGCAACGTATGGCAGTTTCTCGTTTTAAATAGATGCCTGCTTTTGATCTGCCCTTGGATTTGGGATTTTGCATTTTGCCCCTTAAAGAGGATCTTTCCAAATCAGCTAAAGCTCCAGCCCCGACACCATAGGGTCCGGCCCTCGTGGGGTCTCTTGCAACGAGGGGTCCCCCTCCTCCAGCAGTGCCAGGCTCCCAGGTCTTGGGTAAACAGCCTGTTTGGCTTGCCCTTGTTTGGACCTAGAGGAAGAGCTTGAACAAGCAGATGCCAAAGAAAGCCCAGATTCCCTCCTGCCCAGGGGCCAGTCCTGGCTGGTTCCGTGCAAAAGTTTCTTCCTCGCTTCTCTTTTCAAGCCACCTTCAGATCCATGCCACCCTGGGACCGTTGGTGCAGTAGGAAGGGCGGGCACACCCCCAAGTCCCTGATGACAGAGCTGGACGCTGTCACTGGGCTGGCTGGCAGCCACCCCACTGGACACTGGGGGCCGCCTGGAACTTGAACCCAGATTTCCTGGAAACTCCAGTCCTGGCCTGGATGCATCCAGTGAGGGATGTAGTTTGAAATTTCTAGTGACAGCAGAGATGGACTCAAGGAAACATCCGCTCTCTGGGCCCAGAAAAAGCAGCCCAGGAGTCCCAGGGGTTAAGGCCTCTGCGGGTGCTTCTGGTCCAACTGGAAAAACCAGGCAGACTGGGGTTCAGGGTGATGCCAGGGGAAGAGGAGCAGCTAGTGAGAAAGGAGGGAAGCCAGGAACTTAAAGCGCTTGGCAGGGAGCACAGGCCACCCGTCCTGGAGTGAGGTCTGGGCCCCCACACCAGCACCCCGGCTGTGGACACAGCCACCCAGGCCCAGCCGTGGAAGGGTCAGGACTCACTTTAGTCTTTTGCTGCATCCCCATTTCTGCCAGTTTTCCAGCTGAAACTCCCAGCTGCTGTCAACCCAGCTCCCGAAGGGGACAGGTCACATTTCTTCTTCTTTTTTCTTTTTTTTTGCTTTTTTTTTTACAGCCTCACTTGAAGCATCTGGAAGTTCCCAGGCTAGGGGTTGAATTGGAGCTGTAGCTGCCGGCCTACACCACAGCCACAGCAATGCCAGATCTAAGCTGAGTCTGTGACCTACACCACAGCTCATGGCAACACCGGATGCTTAACCCACTGAGCAAGGCCAGGGATCAACCCCAAATCCTCCTGGATACTATTCAGATTCATTACCACTGAGCCACGAGAGGAACTCCATGGACAGGTCACATTTCTGACTCCAGGCCAGCCTGCCCTCTGTGGCCTAGAAGTCAACTTGGAAATGTCAGAACCCAGCTGCCTGCCATGCTGGACTGGCTGGGGACAGGTGCATGGCCTCTAGGGCCCAGGCCTGGGCCTGACTTCGCTGCCACCATCTCCAGGTAAGGTGCCGGCATGACCTAGTGGCTCCCTGACACCTCACCCGCCTTGACCACAGGGTACCCCCCCCCCGCATTTCCCCCCTCCCCCCGCACATGGTGCCCAGCCTGAAGACACAACTATTCTGAAGGACACACAACAGGCCTGGACTCTAGCACCGCCGCCACCCCAGCCCCGCACATCTGAACCAGATGCTCAGGCTCTGGGCCTCATCGGTACAGCTGGGCTAGTGACCCCTAACCCCAGCCTTATTCCCAGAATCTAAGCAGATCCGATCCAGTACAGAGCGCATGGTGGACCCTCCAAACTTAAAAACAATTAAATCCAGGAGTTCCTGTTGTAGTTCAGCCATAAGGAACCCAACTAGTATCCATGAGGATGACGGTTCGATCCCTGGCCCCGCTCAGTGGGTTAAGGATCCAGTGTTGCTGTGAGTGGTGGCATAGGTTGCATATGAGGCTTGGATCCCGTGTTGCTGTGTCTATGGCTGGCATCTGCAGCTCTGATTTGACCCCTCGCCTGGGAATTTCCATACGCCACAGGTTTAGCCCCAAACGAACAAACAAACAAAAAAACACAAATAAATCCATTGTCTTAGTCTATTCGGGCTGTGGTAACAAAAACACCATAGGCTAGGGGGCTCAAGGAGCAAAGCTCTCTCACAGTTCCGGAGGCTGGGGCTGGCGGGACCGTGCTCAAGCTGCCTGCACGTTCAGTGAGAGGTCAGGGCCCGCTTCCTGGCTCCTAGATGGCGATGGCCCACTTTTCACGTGCCCTCACAGGGCCCAAGGGGCAAGGCGCCCCCCACCCGGGGGCCTCTTTCCTGGATCCCCTCCTGAAGCTCCGCCCCCACGACCTAATCAGCCCAGAGGCCCACCTCCTAATGCCACCACGTTGGGAGTTAGGGTTGTGGATGACACATGACCCCTGCCATATTAGCCATTTCCCCTCAACACCTGCCCCTGCCCCAGCTGTGCACCCTGAGCAGACTCAGGATGGAGAAACACCAGCTCCAGGCCTGCACAGCAAGGTGCACAGCAAAGGCATGATCTCCATAAGCCCAGACTCTCGCACCTGCCCTTACCCAGGAGGGCATTACCTTTATTAACCTGCGAGATGTGATTTCCTCTTTTTCTTTCCTTTTTTTTTTTAGGGCCACACCCTCGGCATATGGAAGTTCCCAGGCTAGGGGTCCCATCGGAGCTACAGCTGCCAGCCTACACCACGGCCACAGCAATGCCAGATCTGAGCCACATCTGCGACCTACACCGCAGCTCACGGTAACGCTGGATCCTTAACCCCCTGAGCGAGGCCAGGGATCGAAGCCACAACCCCATGGTTCCTAGTCGGATTCGTTTCCACTGCGCCATGACGGGAACTCATGGTTTTCATTAATTAACAGTAATTTTGATATTCTGACTACCTGGTTTTCTGGTGCAAAACCCCCCATCTCCCCTGGCTCCTCCATGAACTCTTCAGTGTAGACCCTTGGAGCCACTCAACGAGGTTGTCTTCCCGGCGTGAGTCCTCAGAAAGTCCAACAAGTAAAACATAATTCTCAACGTTTAGGTCGCATTTTTGTTGGTTTTGTTGTTGGTTGATTTACAATGTTTCAGGAATATATATGTGTATATATATATATATGGAATATATATGTGTGTATATATATATATGGAATATATATGTTTATATATATGGAATATATATGTATATACGTGTGTGTGGAATATATACATGTGGACTGTATATATATATGGACTATATATTTGGACTATATATATATATAATATATATACATATATTCTTTCCCAGATTCCTTTTCATTGCAGGTTATTACAGGATACTGAGTATGGTTCCCTGTGCTGTAGGTTAACATATTTTACGTACAGTGTGTGTCTGTTCATCACAAACGCCTTATTTATCCCTCTCCACTTTTCCCCGTTGGGAACCATCAGTTTGTTTTCTGTGTCTATGAGTCTATTTCTCGTTGAGGAGTCAGTTCAGAGTTCCCGTCGCAGCTCAGTGGTTAACGAATCTGACTAGGAACCATGAGGTTGCAGGTTCGACCCCCGCCCTCGCTCAGTGGGTTAAGGATCCAGTGTTGCTGTGGCTGTGATGTAGGCTGGCAGTTGCAGCTCCGATTGGAACCCTAGCCTGGGAACCTCCACATGCCGCAGGTGCGGCCCTCAGAAAGACAAAAATAAATTAAAAAAATAAATAAACATTAAAAATTAAAAAGATATACATAGAGCAGTTCACTTGCATTATTTTTTAAGATTCCACATATAAGTGATAACATAAGATATGTGTCTTTATCTGACTTACTCCACTTAATATGATAAATCTCTAGATTCACATGCTTTTTTTTAGTAGATAACTTAAATACATGAATTTTGAGGGAGAAAAAACCAGTCTATGGCACCTATGTGATCATTATTACAAATAATGAAAAACTTTAATCCTAAATATAGATCTGAATATTTATTGTCATAGACTAATATAATTGGTATAACAGATAATTTTTTTCCAAAAATATTGACCATAAACTCTCTTCTACAGTATTTTTCCTGTTGCTTTGGGTGCCCTTGTTTTTTTTTTTTTTTTTCTTGCTATTTCTTTGGGCCGCTTTACTGTTCACAGGATATTTATTTATTTTGTCTTTTTGCTATTTCTTTGGGCCGCTTCCGCGGCATATGGAGGTTCCCAGGCTAGGGGTCCAATCGGAGCTGTAGTCTCTGGCCTACGCCAGAGCCACAGCAACGCGGGATCTGAGCCGCATCTGCAACCTACACCACAGCTCACCGCAAGGCCGGATCGTCAACCCACTGAGCAAGGGCAGGGACCAAACCCGCAACCTCATGGTTCCTAGTCAGATTGGTTAACCACTGCGCCACAATGGGAACTCCCTGGGTGCCCTTGTTTTGTTTTGTTTTTTCTTTGTTGCTGCCCTGTGGCGTATGGAGTTCTGAGCCTCAGTTGCTACCTAAGCCATAGCTGCAGCAACTCGGGATGCTTAACCCACTGCCCCGGGCGGGGAATTGAACCTGCATCCCAGTGCTCCCAAGACACTCCTGATTCTGTTACCCACAGTGGGAACTCCTCGGGTGCCCTTGGTTTGGGATCCATGAGCAAGAGCCAACATGGAAACTCCCCTATCTTCCCAGACTCCTGCTGATAAAGTGGTGCTTTGTTGACACCTTCCTGCAGGCAGTCCCATTCGTCGAGGATTTGTGAAAAATGAGAATGTGTGTGGCTCCACTCTTCCTGCTTTTTGGTTAAATTTCAGGACAAGGGACACCAGCTCACACATAGAGGTCACAGTGCCATTGGGTAACGTGTGCACATCACCAATGCCCGTTTAATGTTTTAGTAAACCAGACGTCCCGTGTGGCTCACAGCATAACTCCTCGGCGTTGCTTCTACAGTGGCTGTGGCTTGACCCCCTAGCTCAGCAACTTCCATATTTTGGAGAATAGACTTGTGGTTGCCGAAGGGGAGGGGGAGGGAGTGGGGGGGAGGGGGAGCTTTGGGTTAATGGATGCAAACTCTTGCTTTGGGAGGGGATTAGCAATGAGCTCCTGCTGTGGAGCCCTGAGAACTATGTCTCGTCACTTAGGATGGAGCAGGATCACGGGAGAAAAAAGAATGTAATACATACATGTATGTGTGACTGGGTCACCATGCTGTACAGTAGAGGAAAAAAATTGTATTGGGGAAATAACAATAAAACATAAAAACAACAGAACAAAAATAAAATAAAATAAAGTTTTAGTAAACCACAGGTAAGAATGCCCAGGTTCTGAGAAGCGGGTGCGGGCCTCTTTCCCCAGGCCTGGCCCTCGGCGTCTGCAGTCCTCAGGCTGGTTCTTCCCACCTGCTGCTACCCTTCGGCTCTCATCACGCTGTCATCACTCTTCTTCTCTAAAGAGAGTTAGACCCTCTTCTTGCCTCCCCATCTTCTGGGGTGAGCTGGCGCCTGGAAAGCACAGCGACCGACCGGCAGGTGCCGTCCTCGTGGGATCATAGTGGGCTGCATCGGCGCAGAATCCAGCACGCGCCACGGGCTCCGTACAGCCTGTGCCCTGGACTCTGCCCACGAAGGCAGGCGCTGTTTGTCCCATATCACGGATGAGACAGTTGCGGCTTAGAGAATTTCAGGAACTTTTCAAGGTGACACACACCGTGCCATGAATTTAGATATCTTTTCCCATTTTCCCCCTCCTTCCGACTGGTGCTGGCCATGGACTTCACTTCTCTGGAGACGGAAGTGGCAGATGAAAAGAAGGGACGAGAAATGGGTCTTTCTGGCTCTTTTAGTCCCACAGCCTAAATCCTTAGGAGAATTATCGAGAGTGGGCCCTACGGGGGGCTGTCAAAGGGACAAAGGAAAGAATCTTCTGGAAGGAGTGGAGGGGGGGTGCAGGCCCTTTTCTAAGAGGAGATGAATTCTTCCCACTTCCTCCCGAACAGATTGCTGGTCACCTTCTCCAGAGGGAGCAGCGCTTCCCCGGCAGCCCCTCCACCTACGGGCTCCACTGGCATCCGTGTTAGATCCCTCGGGCCGCCGTGACTGAACACCACACCCTGGGGGTAGGAGCGGGGCTGAAACAACATATTTAAAAAAAAATTTTTTTTGGAGTCCCTGTCGTGACTCAGCAGAAATGAATCTGTCAGCATCCATGAGGATGTAGGTTCGATCCCTGGCCTTGCTCAGTGGGTTCAGGATCCTGCGTTGCCACGAGCTGTGGTGTAGGTCGAAGACACAGTTCAGATCTAGGGTTGCTGTGGCTGTGGCTTAGGACAGCGGCTGTAGCTCCAATTGGACCCCTAGCCTGGGACTCTCCATCTGCTGTGGGTGCAGCCTTAAAAAGACAAAAAAAAAAAGAATTTTTTTTTTTTTTTTAGGGCTGCACCTGTGGCATATGGAAGTTGCTGGGCTAGGGGTCAGTCAGAGCTGCAGCTGCCGGCCTTCACCACAGCCACAGCAATGGGGCACCCGAACCACATCTTCAACCTGTACCCGCAGCTCAAGGAAATGCCAGATCCTTTAACCCACTGAGCAAGGCCAGGGAGCGAAGCTGCATCCTCATGGACACTATGGGTTCTTAATCTACTGAACCACAACGGAAACGCCAAAGAAAACATTTTTTTTTTTTTTTCCAGAAGCCCAAGGTCAAGGTATGGGCAGTCTTGGTTTCTCCTATAGCCTCTCGCCTTGGCTGGTGGCTGGGCCGTCTTCTTGCTGTGACCTCACGTGGCTGTCCCTCTGTTTACACACGTCCCTGCTGGCTCAGTGTCCAATCTCCTCCTTCTCAGGACCCAGTGTGATCAAGCCCCCTTCAATGCCCCATTTTAACCGAATCACCTCTTTATGGCCCCACTTCAAATGCAAGACACTCTGAGGTCCTAGCAGTTAGGGTTTCACCATTGGAATTGGGGACGGACCCCATTCGGCCCATAACGGTGTCTCAAACGCAATCTGCCTAAGACCACTTCTTCATCATCCCCGAACCTGCCTCCCCATCTCAGAAAGTGGCACCTGCAGTCCCCCCGTTGTCTGGATTAACACCTCGGGGGGCCCTGTGACTCCCACAGCCCATCCGCTAAATCCAATCCCATCGGCATCGCCATCCCAGCTGCCAGGACTCTCTCGGCTCCACCGAGGGCACCTTCTCCGGGGACCCCCCTCATCCGAAGGCTCCCCCGCAGTGCCCTCTGAGCACAGCAGAGAGCGGAGGGCTCCTTCCAGGTGTAAATCAGGCCTGAAGACTTCTCTGCTCCCATTGCCAGAGGCGGGCCACCATTTCCCCTTCCCACCGCCTTTATTTCTCCTCTCTTATCTCGTCTTTCACATTCCAGCTCCTTCCCCCACGTGGCCTGGGGCTGCTCCCCGGGCCCCCGCCCCTGCACAGTAGCACCTGCTTCCCCTCCAGCTTCATTTCTGGGCCTTCCAGACTCCAAATGGGAAGACGTCCCTTCTCCGCCCCTTGCCTTGGCTTCACTTTTCTTGTCCACTCTTACCCCCAGCTGATGCTGCGTATTTATGGTGTATTTGTTTCTGCCTTTTCTGGCAGGACTGAATCTGCCTGGGACTCACCCCCGCCCTCTCAAGCTCCCAGCGTGAGCCTGGCACCCAGCAGCTCAGAAGCAGGGGTGGGGGTGGGGACCACCTGCTGTTTTCCTCATCGCCTCTGCCTGGGGAGGTGAGGGGAAGGAGGGGACATGGGGTAGGCAGAGGGGGAGAGGTTCCGGCTGCTGGGCGGCAGCTTCTGATCTCAGCCTCCAGGGGGTCAGGGACCCAGAACACACGGCTGGGCTGGGCATCCGGCATTGTCCAGACCCCAGACCTTCTGGAAGAGCGTGCATTTCCAAGGCTCTTCCGCGCCAAGGCCGGCCCCGCAGATGCCCACGAACACGAAGGAGCTCAAAGAGCGTTGCACACACCCGGTTCTTCAAGGATGGCGTCGAAACCCACGACGATGCCCACTGGGCACCGAGGGGAAATGAGGGCGGTCACAGAAGGAGGCCTCTGGCTGTAGGCAAGCGGGCCCCTTGATGGTTAGTTGCTGTCTCAGGAAGAATGCCAGTGACCCCGCATCCCTGCATCTCTCCCGGAAAAGCACCAACAGCACTCGCTCCCGGTGTGTTGTCCGAGAGCGGCACTAAGTCATCTTCTACCGAGAGGCAGGCTTGACTGCAGGTGTTTCCCAGCCAAAAATCATGTATAAACCGACTTTTCCCCGACCTCTTCAGAGCAGCATTCGCTGAGCTCCCAGGCTATGGTCCTCAGTAAGTCCCTGAATAAAACAAACCCACCACCCTTACCGGTTGGGTTTTTTCTTTAAGTCAACAACCGGGACCATCCCTGCTCCCTCTGAAAGGCATTGGCCCAGTCAGCCAGAGCTTTCAAATCTTTTTTTTTTTTTTTGGCTTTTTGCCTTTTTCTGGGGCCGCCCCCGCGGCATGGGGAGGTTCCTAGGCTAGGGGTCGAATCGGAGCTGTTGCTGCCGGCCTACACCACAGCCACAGCAACACGGGATCCAAGCCACATCTGCGACCTAGACCGCAGCTCGCCGGTCTGAGCAAGGCCAGGGATCGAACCTGCAACCTCACGGTTCCTAGTCGGATTCGTTAACCACTGAGCCACGACGGGAACTCCCAGAGCTTTCAAAGCTTAAAGAGAAGCTGGAACGCTGGATTTACGTGAAGTCTCCCAATTTAAAAATACTGGTTCTTGGTGTTTCTGTTGTGGCTCAGTGGTTAACAAACCTGACCAGCATCCATGAGGACACAGGTTGATCCCTGGCCTCGCTCGGTGGGTTAAGGACCTGGCGTTGCTGTGAGCTGTGGTGTAGGTCGAAGACGCAGCTTGGATCCAGCGTTGCTGTGGCTGTGGTGTAGGCTGGCAGCTGCAGCTCCGATTGGACCCCAGCTTGGGAACCTCCATGCGGGTGGGTGCGGCCCTAAAAAAAAAAAAAGAGACAAAAAAATTACTGGTTCTTGTAAGCCAACTATACACCAAAAAACTTTGGTTCAAAATAGTTTTAGAATTCCATGTTTCTGCTAAGACATGTCCTATCTGGTTTGGCCGCTACCACCATTCAAGAGCTTTCTTTTGGAGCAATCGAAAGTGGCTTTTGACACATTTTTAAGGTGATGAATGTGTTTCCTTCTGGCCTCTGGCCACGTAGTTAAGGCAAAGAAGAACTGGAACACAAGACTGCGATTTTATTTTGCAAAACTTGTAGCGGAGAGGCCTTCCGTGGGGCTTCTATCTTCCCTCTTGCAAGATGGTGCATCGTCGGGCAGCCTAAACACAAGCTTGTTCAACTTTCACATGAATTAGGATAAATCACCCTTTCCCTAAGACACTCTGGTGTCTGCTGGAAACTGTCATGTTAAAGCTACACCTTCTGGAGCTCCCGTCGTGGCCCGGTGGTAACAAACCCAACTAGCAGCCATGAGGATGCAGGTTCGATCCCTGGCCTCGCTCAGTGGGTTAAGGATCCGGCATTGCTGTGAGCTGTGGTGTAGGTTGCAGACGCGGCTCAGATCTGGTGTTGCTGTGGCTGTGGTGTAGGCCAGCAGCTGCAGCTCCTATCCAACCCCTAGCCTAGGAACTTCCATATGCCGCAGAGGCAGCCATAAAAAGACAATAAAATAAAAATAAAATAAAATAAAATAAAATAAAATAAAATAAAATAAAATAAAATAAAATAAAATAAAATAAAATAAAAAGATACACATCCTCATGACTACAGATGTAAAGGCACCTATTGGAATTGTGCAGCACAGAACACGCACAGCCACACCGGGCACCCTAGGTATGTTTGCCCCTGTCCAGCCCATCCCAGACCTGCCCCAGTTGGAGAGTGGTCTGAATTCTCCACTTCTTGGAAAAGATGAAGCTTGGATTTGCCTAGTTCTTCCTGGTTTGCAAAGTCTGTCCTCCTTCATTGGTCAGTCTCGTCCTCCACACCCAGAAACGTGGTGCTGTGCCTATTTTATGGATAAAGGAACTAGCTGAGCCATTTGCCTATGAGGTTACAGAGTAGCGTGAACGCAAGTCTGGCACTTGCTACCCGCCTCTCCGCAGAGTAAAACATGAGCCAGTGCAGCTGCCAACCCGCAGCTCCCCCTGAGCGGAGCTCAGGGAGACCTGAGCAAAGGCTCTCTGTGCTCTGGGAAAACTGGAAGGACAGGCCTTCAGATAGTCAGATATTTTCAGGAGACGATTTTATGGGCTCAATTCTTGCATCATCTCCTCATCTCTAGAAAAACACTAAAGTCCTTCGTGGTGGTGGCTGCCCCTTGTGACTGGTAGCGACCTTCAGGAGATGAGAACAAACTTGTGTGAGATGTGTGTGTGCTGCAGGCACCTGCCCCCCCTACCTCTACCCCGTGCTGTCGGTCCCCCTTTTCCTCCCTGGGTGGTATTTCAGCCCGGTCTGCAGTTAAGGATAAGAAATGTCACTGTCGTCTGGAATGCAGTCACCTCCCAGGCTGAGAGCCAGTGAGTCCTGCAGGCTGTGGAAACTCCGGATGTTGGCCCTGAGAGTGGAGGTGCATATCAAAGGAATATGATTCCAGGGGGCCCCGGGTTCTTTCGTTCCCGCTTCCTGCCCTTTGTTGCAAAAACTCCTAGGTATCCTGGCTCCTCCCTCCCTGCCTCCGGGGGTTTCTCGGGGCTCCCCGCGATGCTGTCTCCCAGGCTTAAGTCCATATTTTGCCCCAAGTAAAACTTAACTCAAAGCCCACAACTTGCAGGTTGTGGAAGTTCTTAGTCAACGGTACTCAGAGGCAGAGGGAGGGAGTGAGAACCCAGTGCTCTGAGCGCAGGGCTCCCTAGAGGGCTGGGCAGCCCTGCCCTGCGTGGTTCTGGACACCCGCTTCCTCTTCCTTTGGGCAGCGGGGCCCTCGCCCCCTCTCAGCACCCACGGTCCACTGGGAGGCCATTGCCAGTCCCCGCCAAGGCCCTGCCTGGGGTGACTGGGGAGCACTGGGAGCCCCACAGTTGGCAAAAGGGAAAGGAGTCCTTGCTCTCTGCTGCCTTTGCTGCAGGAGAATTTATTGCTTTACAAGCAGGCGTTTTACACCCAGGACTGAAAGACTTGTACAACCCAAACATGACGGCTGCTTAATTTTATTAGCTTTATTTTCTTATTCATTTTCTTATTTTTATTAGCTTTTTATTTTTTCGAGTAATTGATTGCGGTCGATCTACAGAAAAGTGGCCCCAGATTATCAGGTGCAGGCTTCCCCACGGAGACAAAGCCCCCTCAGGAGCCAGGGTGATAAGGCAGCTCACAGGTGTGGAAGGGGGTGGGATGTGCCCTGGACTGGAAGCCTGGGTTAAGGTGGGGCTTTTAAGGGCTGGGGCTGGGAGCAGGTTTTTGGTTTGCTTGTTTTTGCTTTTTGTCCTTTTAGGGCCACACCGTGGCGCTTGTAGGTTCCCAGTCTTGGTGTCTAATCAGAGCTGTAGCTGCCGGCCACAAACACAGCCACAGCAACACCAGATCCAAGCTGCGTCTGCGACCTACACCAGAGCTTATGGCAATGCCGGATCTGTAATCCACTGAGTGAGGCCAGGGATCGAACCCGCAACCTCAAGGTTCCTAGTTGGATTCGTTTCCACTGCACCACAATGGGAACTCCTGAGAGCAGGTTTGATTAGGACTGGGACCGCGCTGCCAGCATGGCTAGACGGGAGCCACTGGGCAAGGGATTTGAGGCAGGGGTTCAAAGAACCTTAGGGCAAGAATGGTTGATATTTTCTTTTTTGTTTCTTTCTGGGGTTTTTTGGCCGCACTGGTGGCATGGGAAATTCCCAGGTCAGGGATCAAACCTGTGCCACAGCAGGGACAATGCCAGATCCTTAAATGCTAGGCCTCCAGGGAAGTCTTAATCTTTAAGTTACTTGGGGGAATTTTCCTTGTGGCTCAGCGGTAATGAACCTGGCTTGCATCCATGAGGATGTGGGTTCGATCCCTGGCCTCACCCATTTTAAGGATCCGGCGTTGCTGTGAGCTGTAGTGAAGTTTGCAGACGCGGCTTGGACCCCGCGTCCTGTCGTATACGCCAGGAGATGCAGCTCCGATTCGATCCCTAGCCTGGGAACCTCCATGTGCTGCAGGTGCAGCCCCAAAAGGAAAAAAAAAAAAGTTATTTGGGTGTATTTTAGCCAGGAAAGAGAAGTCATGTTTATCATTAAGAAAAATTAAAGCACGTTTTATAAGAAATGCTTGTGAGGAAAACCCTCTAAATTGTAGATCTTTAAGAACTTACTATGAAAAGAAAAAAATACGTCTAATTTTTCCTTTTTGCAGACCAAAAAAAATTATCCGGATCTTTGCCATCCCTGAAAAGATTGGTCTCCGTCGGGCGGGGCTGTCGGGAGGGGAAGGTTCAAGGATGACCCCAGGGTTCAGTGGGGCTCATTTCGGCGCAGCGTCCTTTCCGCAAATACGGTAATGAGCACGTCTTACTTTCTCCTGACGGACCCCAAGTCATGTGTGTTCTGCACAGAGTACTACAAATGGTACTGCTCATTTAGAAACAAATTTTAATAAAATGCTAAGAAAAAAATAAGAGGTATAGAATGTAATTTGCGATGCAAACGAAGCTTTTACTTCCGCGGGGCTTCGGACCAGCCAAGCCCCTCTTCCCCACAAGCACCTCCCCTGCCTGCGGCGTACCTGGTGGGGGAGGGGAGGAGGCCGAAACCGGAGGCGCAACGTCATCTCATCTCCCCTTCAAGGAGGCCCCTTCCAGCCCCTTCAAGGAGGCCCCTCCACGGAGGGCAGGTCAAGCTCTTTGAATGGAGCTTCCAGGTCTCTGCGGTCTGACCCAGCCCACTTTCAATTGCTTTCAAGCAGCCGGACATTTTCCAACGCAATCTTGCACACGGCCTGCGCAATGCCCCCAGCCGAGATGGACAAAGCAGAGGGTGCCCACCGCGGAGGCCTCCCCAGCTTGGCCTCTGTGCGCCCCCGCTCCGGGGGACCTGGCCCTCTCCAAGCAGGTGCAGGGGTTACACGTCTCCGTGCCGTCTCCGTGCGGCGGAGCAGGGAGAAGCAGAAGCAGCTCCTGCAGCTCTTTGCGTCCCACGCTGGAACCACTCACTGCCCTTCTGCCCCCACCTCTCCCGCCACCGCCACCGCCACCACCTCGCCAAGGCTGCCGGCCTTCCACCCGGTCTGGTTGGGGACCTCCCAGCCTTTGGACGTCACCGAGGGCCGCGCTGGCCAGCAGGTCTGCCGCACTTGCTCTTCTAAAGCTTGAAGCTTGAAAGGAAAAGACCTGTGACCCTGACCTCCCGGGAAAAGTGGTCCTTTTATGCCTCACCCCTCTGACTTACACCAACTTTCATTCACCTGGGCGCTTTTCAAAAAGCCCAGCCTGTGGGATGGAAATGTAACTCTGGAGGCTGGCCTTGGGGGAAGCTTCTCAACAATACACTGTTTTTATGAGAGCAGTGTTGCATCTGTTAAAAGGTTTTAAGAGGCACGGCAGCCGCACCTGTATATATACAAGGCCGTATTTGCACTTTGCAGTTTTTACTGCCCGTGTCTGAAAAGGCTGGGCTTCAGCCATGTGATGAGAATGTTTAGTCTTGACTGGATGAAAAAAAGTCTTTCACTGACTAAGCGCAGAGACCCCACCATCCCCTGGTTCCTGATGGACGGTGGGTACCGAGAGGCTCTGGTCCCCAGACACAGGGTTTGACAAGAGAGAGAGCTTGACGCTCACCTGGCTGAGCTTGGTGGTTCAGCCATCAAAGGGTTAATTCCAGAGTGGATCCCTTAGAAAGGGATGAATGCACAGAGGTAGGAAGCCAGTGCCCCTTCTATGGTTCTTAGACCCATGGCTGCCCTCTTGAGCGTCTAGAACATTCCACAGTGGTGTGGGTCTGAGTCAGGCCAGGGGTTTTCCTGGAGCTCTCGCAGGTCGTGTTTCGGGAGGAGGTGGTGTGTCCTGGGGACTGTAGTGATAAGTGTTCAGAAGTAATGTTTCTCTAGACCTTTTACACGCTGTTACTTAAGCTCAACTTCCTCTCCGCCACGGCCATTGCGTGAGAGATTCGGTGGCTCCTGCCCTGTGCCAGGTTCCCCGGGGGGCAGCAAGTCCCTTGAGGAGTGTTGCTGGGGGTCAGCGTTTGGGGGTGAAGGAAGCAGAGCTGGTCAACAGAGGTGCTGAGCTGTGGTGCGGTCAGTACAGAGGCTCAGCTGCCACCACCTCCACCCGCCGGGAACAGGGGTTCTTACCCACAGGGCGTGGGTGCAGATGCCCTCCTGGGGGAGGGGCATCATGGGCCTGGGGATCAGATGCCTCGGGGCTGGAGATGGCGTTTGCATGGGACATGGCTGGGGCCACCCTGGACATCATCCAACAGCTGTGTCCCCAAAGGCTCCCCAGTTAGAGTTTCAGGGCTGTCCCTTCATCACTGGGAGAGTCATGGGGCAGTCACCCTGCCAGCTCAGGAATTCATCTCCAGACGAGAAAGAATATCACACAAGACCAAGTTCCAGCATCCTGGGAAAAGCCAGAGCGAGGCGCATCCAGCTGGCCTGGCCAGCACCCTCCGCTCTCTGCACCAGGACACAGCCAGTAAGGGCGAAGGACCAGGCTTGGGTCCAACTGGGAGGAGCTGTCCGACCAGAACTGGTTGATGGAAACCACACAAGCTGGCCAAACCTGAAGACCCGTCTCTGGAGATGCCCCCTCCAGCGCGGAAAAGCAGTAATTCCCCACCCTGGGCTGCAACAGGAGGTCGCCCCTGAGCAGAGAGGGTACCACCATCTCCTCTCAGCACAACTGGGCAGGGAGCCCCAGTTCCTCCTGCTGGACAGGGGTGAGGGACAGCCCGGTGGCCAGCAGAGGCTGCCTCTTCTCTTCCCCTTTCCCAAGTGGCATTTTCTTTCTTTCTTTTTTTCTTTTTTCTTTTCGTTTTTTCTTTTCAGGACCACACCTGTGGCATATGGAAGTTCCCAGTCTAGGGAATGAATCAGAGCTGCAGCAGCTGGTCTACACCACAGCCACAGCAACACCAGATCCAAACCGTGTCTGCAATCTATACCACAGCTCACAGCAACGCCAGATCCTTAACCCACTGAGTGAGGCCAGGGATCGAACCCGCAACCTCATTGATGCTAGTTAGATTCATTAACCACTGAGCCACAATGGGAACTCCAAGCCACGATTGGGCCTTTAACATTTTTTTTTTCATTTTTTATTTTAAGGCCATACCTATGGCATATGGAGGTTCCCGGGCTAGGGGGTCAAATGGGAGCTGCAGCTGCCGGCCTATGCCACAGCCACAGCAACACTAGATCCGAGCCACATCTGTGACCTACACTGCAGCTTGTGCAATGCCAGATCCTTAACCCGCTGAGCGAGGCTGGGGATTGAACCCATATCCTCATGGACACCATGCCAGGCTCTTAACCCACTGAGCCACAGTGGCATTTTTTTATTACCATGGTCTCATTTTCTCTCCATCATTATGAATCCAGAGTGTTGGCAACAAAGTTGGCACTTAGTTCCCAGGGCCAGGCTCCAGGGTGCATGCCAACCTCAGTGAGCACACATCCGCCAGTGCCCATCCTAGCTCCCAGGACCGGGATGTCTCCCAGTACAGGTGAGAGCACTGGTGGGTGGCGGGGCGGGGGCAGGGACCAAGGTCCGATGCATGGAACTCAGGGCCCTGGAGGAGGAGGCAAGAGTGGCTGTTCCTCCTTCTCTGCCAGCGGCTGGTGAGGCTGGTGACGCTCCCCACACCCCCGGCACACCCTTTGCCCTGTACCTGCCTCCCTCTGGGTTCTGGGGCAAAGGGGCCTGGTAGGACTTGGGACCGACTGGGAGCACAGGGCCCCTCCCGAGCCCCTGTCTATTCAGCTGTTCAGGCACACAGGTGTGCCGAAGGCAGGTCAGCCCCCCCACCCCCCACCCCTCCCTCAGATCCTCAGCTAGAAATGGGGAAATCTGTAGCTGCCTCACAATGAGGTCTTACGAACTGCAGCATTGGGTCAGGCACAGTAAACATTTAATGAAAGGCAACTGATGTTTTTACAGGGCCAGGGCCCCAGAACCTGGCTGAGCCTTGGAGCAGAGCCTCACGACTTGCTGCAGCCACAAAAAACAGCAAAGATCTTTTTCCTCCTTTGAAAAACAACAAAACACTTTTTCTGTGTTTGAACAAGTGGGGTCTGAACTCACCCAAAGAACTTGCTGAAAACATGGCTGCTGTGCAGAGATCCCCTGGAGATGTCATTTTTCCAGCAAGGGCGTTTGGATAAGGGGGCCTCATGCCCTTGGCAATGAGAAGCCGGAGGTCAGGAGCTCCCTCTGTGACGACTTCACTTGCTACATTATCTTGGCTCAGAATAAATTCTCTGTGTCCGGCACCCCTGTATTTCAAGGGATTGATCTTTATTTTTCCCCCTCCTGTTTTAGGAATACTCTATTAGTTATTTATTTATTGCTTGCTTTTTCGGGCTGCCCCTGCAGCACATGGAAGTTCCCAGGCTAGGGGTTGAATCAGAGCTGCAGCTGCCAGCCTACATGACAGCCACAGCAACACCAGATCCAAGCTGCATCTGTAACCTCTACCACACTCAGGGCAAAGCTGGATCTTTAACCCACTGAGTGAGGCCAGGGACCGAACCCACATCCTCATGGATACTAGTCGGGTTCATTACCACTGAGCCACAACAGGAATTCCATTTTTAATTTGTTTTAATTATAATTAAGTCATTATAATTTAAAATGAAAAACATTCATTAAAAGTTGTATTTTAATTCTAATTAAATAGAATACGCTTAAAATTTTTTTTATTATAGTCGACTGACAATATCATGTTAGTTTCAGGTGTATAGCAAAGTGAATCCATCGTACATGCATATCTATCCATTCTTTTTCAGATCTTTTCCCCACATAGGCCATCACAGAGTATAGAGTAGATTTCTTAGAGGATTTAATTCTTTTGCCCCCCTTCTGACTCTGGGTACCCATAGGACTCTTGAAGCACAGAATTATCCTCTCGGTCTAAGCAGCATGGGGCCAGAGACAGTTCTCTTACTGACAGGTCATGAACTTGATGCTCCATCATCCCCATCAAGGGGCTTGTGTTCAGGTCCACACGTCTTAAAACCAGTAATGATACATACATCATTTGCAAAACAATGAAATATTCCATGCATACGATAGGATATGTGTAATGTGAAAAGTCCTAAAGAAAACATAAAATGAACACCTGGGTAGTCACTGTCCAGGTTAAAAAACATATCCTCACCAACACCATCATGCATTGTGTCCGCTCCCCTCCAATTTGCATTTCCCCCCCATTGAACCCCGTCCATTCCCGTGGGGGAGTGGGGGGGGCGGTGAAAATCACGATACTGAATTGAGTGTTTAGCCATTTTTTTTCTCTTTCCCACAGTTTTGCCATTTATGGATACACGTCTAAAAATGTTATTAAGTGTCGGATGTTTAAAGCTTTCTGTGAGTGGAATCCTCTGCATCTGGCTTTTTTGCTTCACGTTTTGTAGGTTCCGCCGTGGGGATAGGTATCTGCTGTCATGCATGGTCATGGCCGGGTGCTACCCATCCCGTGAATAACCAGTCCTTATTTCTTTCCTTTCCCATTAGAAGGCGCTGATAGGAGTTCCTGTCCGTATTTGGGTCGTTTCCAGGCGTTTGCAGTAGAAATAGTTTCTCTGCAGATGCTCCTGCAGAAGCTTCTGTGCGCTTGGCAAGAATTCTTCAGGGCATGTACTTGGGAGTGAGATTTCTGCGTGAAAGTTTTAAATATCTTCTCCATTATCGCAGAACACAGAAAAGTTCTCAAAGCGCTCGTACCAACGGACACCCTCCTCGCCCCTCTCCCCTCTCTCCCCTCGCAGGCTCCGTTTTGCCACATGTGGTATCAAGCAGCTTTAAGTTTTGCCAGTCTGGTGTGTGTGTGAGGAGTAAAATACCCATTACATAAAATGTACAGTTTTAAGCGTTTTTAGGTGTACAGTTAGTTCATTGGCATTAGGCGCATTGACACTGTTGGCAACCATCACCAGCATCCATTTCCAGAACTTTCCAGCATCCCCAGTGAAACTCAGCCCCTGCCACCCACCGTCAGCTTTCTGTCTCCATGAGCTTGGCTCCTCTAAGGACCTGCTGTAAGTGGACCCCACAGCATTTGTCTTGGCACGCCTGGCTTCTTTCGCTCGGCATAACGCCTTCAGTCTTCCTCCACGTTAGAGCCCTCCCTTAGTTTTAATTTGTGTTCCACGTTCTATAGCGATGGATACCCATGTGTTTTCCAAGGGGGCGGGTGGGAGGATTTCGCCTTGCAGTTGAGAGCGCTGTCAAACCCGTCTCAGTGTGGCACCTGGGTTCTCATCAGAGGCTTGCAGACCACAAGGGATGAAGAATCACTCTGGTCCAGCTGCCGTTACAGAACACCATAGACCGGGCGCTGAAACAGTCGGCATTTCTTCCTCACGGTTCTGGACGCTGGGAGTCCAAGATCAAGGTGCTGGTCTGTCTGGTTCCTGGAGAAGGCTCTCTTCTTGGCTTGTAGATGGTCACCTTCTCACTGTGTCTCCACATGGCCTTTCCTCAGTGTGTGTGTACAGAGATGCGGACAGAGGGAGAGAAAGAGAGAGATCCTTCTATCAGAGCCATCAATCCTATCAAACTGCAGTCTACCCATGACCTCATTCAACCTAAAAGTCCTCTCTCCATTACAGCCACATTGCGATTAGGCTCCAACCTATGAATGTGGGGTCCCTGATGCAGTCTACAATAGTGTAAAATGTGGGCATGCAAGGACAAGCTGGAGCCCAAAGTTAGGACTCGATGGGGGTGTCCCACAGAAGCTGGGCTGGGGTTCACTCATCACAGAGGTAAACACACATGGCCCGGAGTCGAAGAAGCTGGAGGATCGGAGGAAAGGGCCTGGTCACTGCCTTCTGCGAGGAGGTGAGCCACCAGCCAGGGTGGGAGCAAAAGCTTTGATTCCTGTTTCACTTCTGCTTCCCAAATCTCCCAAGAACGCATGGCCCAACCTAACCAGAAACACACAGGACGGGGACCTCTAGTGAGCCTGTCCCATCGCAAAGCCACCGCTTCTTCTAAACATTCTACTCCCTTATTTTCACATATGGTCTTTAAGCCACCGGAATTGATTTACACGTACGTCGTGATGTAGGATTCCAGCTCCATCTGTCTCCACGTGGATAACAGGTGTTTCCCACGAGACAGCTCCACTGGCCTGTGTGTCCCTTGAGCATTTCAAGCCTCCATGGAGACCTGGTTCCTTCCCATTCATTCTTCTCCCTTTCCCTAAGCCAAGACCCCTGCACAACTTTCTAGAATGAACTTAGAAGACTCAGTGTCCTATATTCCGTCTTCTGAATGGGAAAATTTCTTGGGGAATAAGCTTGCCTTGTCTTCGCTCTACTCCAGGTGTATCTTGGCTCTTCTTGGTCCTTTGTTCTTCCAGGCTCTCTCAGTGCATTTCCAGCTGAGCTCATCCATGAACTCCAAGACACCCCTGTTAGAATTTTGGGTGCAATTGCATTAAATCTGTGATGTCAATTTGAGGAGATAGTTGGTATCTTTGGAACGCTGCATCTTCCACATACGAATTGTATATCCCTCCATTTTTCAGTCTTTAATACGTTTCAATAAAGGCTTATCATTTTCTCCACAAGAATTTTCAAGTATTTTGCTATCTTTTTTTCTTTCTTTCTTTTTTTTTTTTTTTGTCTTTTGTTGTTGTTGTTGTTATTGTTGCTATTTCTTGGGCCACTCCCATGGCATATGGAGGTTCCCAGGCTAGGGGTTGAATCGGAGCTGTAGCCACCGGCCTACGCCAGAGCCACAGCAACACGGGATCCGAGCCGCGTCTGCGACCAAAACCACAGCTCACAGCAACACCAGATCCCCAATCCACTGAGCAAGGCCAGGGATCAAACCCAAAACCTCATGATTCCTAGTCAGATTCGTTAACCACTGCACCACGATGGGAACTCCTGCTATCTTTTTTCAAGGTAACCAATCTTTGTTGTCATTTAAGTGCTATGCCTTTGTAGTTTTTTCCCCCAAACTTTTTATGATGACATTTCAAAGATGCAGAAAATATGAAAGATTAGTACAATAAACACATGTACACCCTCCTCCTAGATCCATTAATTATTAAAAATTTCCCATATGTGGCTTTGTTTTGATGAGCCATTAATTTGCAGACATCATGGCACTTCACCCTTAAATCTTTTTTTTGATTTTAGGGCTGCACCCACAGCATATGGAAGTTCCCAGGCTATGGGTCGAAACTGGAGCCGTAGCTGCCGGCCTACACCACAGCCACAGCAAAGCCAGATCCGAGCCGTGTCTGCAACCGACACCATAGCTCACTGTAATGCCATATCTTTAACCCACTGAGCAAGGCAAGGGATCGAACCTGTAACCTCATGGTTCCTAGCTGGATTTGTTTCTGCTGTGCCACAATGGGAACTCCACCCTTAAATATTTTTACATGCCTCTTCTAAGAATGGCATTCTCCTACAAAATCACTCTACTGTTGTCAAAGTAAATGATACATGTAAAAACTGCATTCCCAACATGGTTTTATATTATCCAGATTTAAATATTATGTAGAAATTCAGAAGCAAGGTGGAGACTTAAATCACTTGGTGCAAGAAAAAAAGAAGAAACAAACAAATAAAAATAAAAATTGTGTTCTCAATGGTTAGCTGGTGGTGCAGAAGAATGCAAATTATTTTTATATACTGCCTCTGTATTTATCAAATATAAATATAGATAGCTGGACTTTCTTAATAATTCTAGTGATTTTCTTTGCTTCTTTGAGGTTTTGTAGATACACGATTGTATCATCTTTAATAATGACTTGTTTCTTCTTTGGTAATTCTTAGATTAATTTCTTTTTTCTCATCTACTATCCTGGCTAAAACATTCAGTACAAAGTTGAGTAGAAGTGGTGCTAGCCATAATCCTTTCACCATTAAGGATAATTTTGGATATTTTATTTATTTATTTGTTTATTTATTTTGCTTTTTAGGGCCACACCCGAGGCATATGGAGGTTCCCAGGCTAATTGGAGCTGCAGCTGCCGGCCTACGCCAGAGCCACAGCAATGCCAGATCTGAGCCACGTCTGCAACCTACACCACAGCTCACGGCAACGCTGGATCCTTAACCCACTGAGCGAGGCCAGGGATTGAGCCCACAACCTCATGGTTCCTAGTCGGATTTGTTTCCACTGTGCCACGACGGGAACTCCAAGGATAATTTTGGATATTTTAAAATGATGTCCTTTATCAGGTAAGAAAGTTTCCTTTCATTTTATCTTTGCAAAGGACTTTTATCATGGATGCATGCTGAGTTTTATTGAATGCTCTTTCTAAGTATGTCGAGATGATTTTACAATGTTTCTGTTTAACATGTTACTGTGTTGAACTAATAGCTTTTCTAATGTTAAATCAGTATTACATTCCTAGGGGAGTTCCTGTTGTGACACAGCAGAAAGGAATCTGACTAGTATCCATGAGGATGTGGGTTTGATCCCTGGCCTTGATCAGTGGATTAAGGATCCGACGTTGCCATGAGCTGTGGTGTAGGTTGCTACACAGCTCGGATCCCGACTTGCTGTGGTTGTGGTGTAGGCAGTCAGCTGTAGCTCCAATTTTTCACCCCCTATGCTGGGAACTTCCATATGCCTCTGGTGTGGGCCCCCCCCACCCACCCAAAAAAAAGCAAAAAAAAAGTTACATTCCTAGGATGGACCCAACATAATCATGATGTTTTTTTATACATTGTTAGATTAAGGTTCCTAATTTGTTTTTAGGATTTTTACATTCATAATCACAAATTAGATTGGTCTGTAATTTTCCTTGAACTGTCTTTACCGGCTTAGGCACAGAAGAGCCGGAGGGTATTTTCTAGATTTCTATTCCTTGGGTAAGTTTGGATATATTTGAAATATATATATTTCAAGTGGTTATGAACCTGACTAGCACCCATGAGGATGCAGGCTCCCTGGCCCTTATTCTATTTGTCTTATTCTTAAACCTCATTGCTCTGAGGCAGAGCAATTAGATGCCAGAATAGAAGGACTGGAGCTCAACTTCTCTCATAAAAACAACGAAATTATAACCAAATGCTGAAATATGTTCGAATGACTAGAATATAATATTTCTTAACTCTTTCTAAGACTGACCTGGAAAACATCTGGCCAGTTGTTTGGTGTAGGTGTCTATACGGGCCCATTAGTAAAGCTTGCTAATTACATTGTTCAAACCTATACTTTTACCGAATTTTTTGTTTGTTTTCCTG
Organism: Sus scrofa; assembly: GCF_054392235.1. Lineage (NCBI taxonomy): Eukaryota > Metazoa > Chordata > Mammalia > Artiodactyla > Suidae > Sus > Sus scrofa. Next base: position 220,297,110 of record NC_139395.1, on the reverse strand, counting down.
ACCTATCTTGGCTAAGAGAGATGACGATGGATTTGAAAAGATGCTGCAGTTTTATAAATTTTTTCTTTATGCATTTTTGGAGACTGTCTTTTTAGGTTCAGGCAAGTTCGCAAGTGTTACATTTTTCAGGTGATTTGTTTGTTTTATCATTATAAAGGGACTCCTTATTTTCAATAAAGCCTTTCATGGAGTTCCCATTGTGACTCAGTCGGTTAAGCCCCCAACGTAGTGTCCGTGATAATGTGGGTTGGATCCCTGGCCTCGCTCAAAGGGTTAAGGATCTGGCATCGCTGCAAGCTGCAGGGTATGTCAAAGGTGCAGCTCAGATCCAGCATTGCTGTGGCTGTGGTGTAAGCTGGCAGCTGTAGCTCTGATCCAACCCCTAGCCCAGGAACTTCCATATGCCACAGGTGCAGCCATACAAATTAAAATAAAATAAAGCTTTTTAATCAAAAGTTTGTTTGGTCTGTTATTAATTTAGCAAACCAGTTTACTTTTACATGTGTCCATTCTACATAAGTCTCATAAATTGCATATTTCTGTCTTTAAAAATTAGACAATCTGATAATCTAGACCTTTCAAAAAATCTAGGTGTTCCCAATATGGTGCAGCAGAAACGAATCTGACTAGTATCCATGAGGATGTGGGTTTGATCCTTGACCTTGCTCAGCCGGTCGGGGCTCTGGGGTTGCCATGAGCTGGGGTGTAGGTCAAAGACGTGGCTCGGATCCCATGTTGCTGTGGCTGTGGTGTAGGCCAGCAGCTGTAGCTCCAACTTGACCCCTAGCCTGGGTACTTCCATACACCATGGGTGCAGCCTTTAAAGAAAAAATTATTCATTTTGACTGGAGAGTTTCTAGCATTTGCATGTGTTATGATTACTGAAGCATTTGTCTATATCTTTACGCCTTTCTTACGCTTTCTATTTGTCTTATTCTTTCTGGGCTCGATTTTACTCCTCTTCTTCCTCTCATTTTTGCTTTATTTTGTTACGTTTCATTGAGTTTTTTTCCTCCTTATCTCATTTTCCTTCTTTGGGTTTGGACAAGGCCAACAGAGACTCTGTTTTTATTCTTTTGCATCTCTTCTTTTAACAAGCATACTCAACAAAGCCTCAGGTTAACCCACAATTTACTCTCCTCCAGAAGCATACAGCTGTTGCAATGTTTGAATTCTGTTCCTCCTGCTTGGAAACATTGGGAAGCATTTTCCAATAGTTGAGTTCTACTTTTCGTTATTGCTGTTAACCGTTTCCTGATGACCATGAGCCGTGGCGTGCTTTTATACTGCCAATATTTATGTAGATGTTTAGAATTATCTATATTTTTCCCATTTTCTTGCCTCACAATTTCCTCCTGCATGGCAGACTCCTTTTTTTTTTTCTTTTTTTTCTTTTTAGGGCTGCACCCACAGCATATGAAAGTTCCTGGGCTAGGGGTTGAATCAGAGCTGCAGCTGCTGGCCTACACCACAGCAAGGCAGGATCTGAGCTGCGTCTGCGACCTACACCACAGCTCACAGCAACGCCAGATCCTTAACCTACTGAGTAGGGCCGGGGATTGAACCTGCATCCTCATGGATGCTAGTCAGGTTTGTAACCACTGAGCCACAGCGCGAACTCCAGGACTCTGTTCTTTTCAAGTTTATTTGTTGTAGTCAACACTGTCTTGGTTTTTCCGTAAAGGATAATTTTCTTCCCCTCCTTTCCTGAAGGATATTTTTACAGCATATAAAATTCTGGGTTGACTGTCACTTTTTCCTGACACTTTAAATATTTTATTCCACCATTTGGTCACTACATCTTTTTTTCTAGGATGCGTTTTAGATTTTATTTTAAGGGCCCTGCAATTTCACCACATTACATTTAATTTTTCTCTACTCAGGATTTGTTGTGATTCAATAACCTGATGATCCATTACTTTTATCAGTTTTGGAAAAGTTTTAATCTTTATTGCCTCTACTGTTTTTCTAACCATTATAACATTTTGGAGCTCCAATTAGATACATTTTAGATCTTCTTACTCTACTCTCTATACCACTTAGCCTTTTCTGTCATACATTTTTATGTTTAAATTTTTTTTATTTTTTGTCTTTTTAAGGCCACACCTGTGGCATTTGAAGGTTTCCAGCCTGGGGTCCAATTGGAGCTGTAGCAATTGGTCTATACCTGAGCCACGGCAACACCAGATCTGAGCTGCATCTGTGACCTACAACACAGCTCAGGGCAACACTGGATCCTTAACCCACTGAGCAAGGCCAGGGATTGAACTTGTGTCCTCATGAGTACTAGTCAGATTCTTTTCTGATGAGCCACATCAAGAACTCTCTGTCATATGTTTTGAAAAGTAATTTTGTCCTTCTATGAGAATTTTGGACACTTTCTTCAGATCTGTATTCCAAGTCACCAATTCTCTCTTCAGCTATTGAAAATTACGCTTTTTGTTTGTTTCTATAAGGTCTCTTTAGTATTTCACCCCTAATTCTACTACTTAATTTTAAACAATCCCTGCTTCTCATTCATTTTTAGAGTCTCTGATTTAAAACAAAAAACAAAAAACACAGTAAACATACTCATTTTGTCACTTGTGTCTAATACAGCAAATATCAATGGTCTGATTCCACTCTTGCTGTGCTTGTTGATTTCTTCATGAAGTTCTGATTTCTTCTAAGTAAATTAAAGCCCATTTTAATTGTGACTGTGTGGGACTTTTTCCTGGGAGGAGTATATTAGTCAGGGTTCTCCAGAGGAAACAGAACCAGTAAGAGATGCATGTTAAGTGTGTGTGTGTGTGTGTGTGTGCATGCGTGTGTGCATGTGTATTTATTATTAGAGGAACAGGCTCACATGATTATGGAGGACAAGTCTCCTGAGATGCTCTTAGAAGCTGGAAAACCAGGAAAGCCAGTAGCATAATTTAGCCCAAAGGTCTAAGAACCAGGAGCACCGATGTTGGAAGGCAGGAGGAGAAGGATCTTCCGGCTCAAGCAGGGAGAGCAAACTGGCTTTTCTCTGCTTTTTGGTCTTATTGAAGCCCTCGAAGAACTGGAAGAGACCCACATGCATTGGCAAGGACAGATCTTTACTCAGTCTGTGGACTCAAACGCCATGTCTTCCGGAAACACTCTCAGAATAAGACCCAGAAATAATATTTTACCAGCTACCTGGGAATCCTTTAGCTTAGTTGAGTGGAAACAAAATTCACCATCACATGTGGCATTGCACTAGAGAGGCCCTGGGTTTGCTTTTGCCGTATGCCTGGAGCATCACCAATCTGGGACCACGCTCACTTAAATTCCTGACTTCATGTTTTTCTGACTACAAAGACAGTGGGAATCGGGTTCAGCACTGAAATGCTCATAAGAGGGCTTGTTGGTAGTTACAAATTCTCAGGAGAGCATTAGTCCACCTCCACGGAGAGGTATGACTAAGATATAGGCCAGTTTCTTGGTCATCACCCATCAATGTGGTCAATACAATGTTTTTGATTATCCCTTTTCCAAGGGTGGGGCTTCTGGGGTGTTAACTTGATGTCATGGTATCCTAGCAACCTCCCACTTTGCTGAGTCCTGTGACTTGATTTGTTACTCACTCCCATCCCCTGCCCACAAAACTCTGCAGGACTAGAGGTGTTAGATGGTTTCAGGATGCCTGCCATGACCTTGACTTTCCTGAAGATGTGTTCCCACTTCTCTTTGAGGATTTTCCAAGTTTTCTTGCAAAATCAGCTGTAATTTTAAAGGGTATTAACATTTACTCTATGGAGAACTTTTTGACTGTTTTGAGTGTGACATTATTTCAGAATATATAGTCTGCCACACTGCTGTGAACAGAACTCCACTGCTTATTTTTAACATATGATAATACTGTTTTGTTTTCATTATATTACAGCTGCTCCTCTTGGTTGATAGTTCTGATTTCTGCTTGTATTTATGGAAGACAGAGTAAAGGGGGTTTAACTTCAGAGCTGGTTGGAGTCAGTGGTTCCATGATGTTACCAAGAATTGGGTTTCTTGGAGTTCCCTAGTGGCTCAGCAGGTTAAGGATCTGGCATTGCCCCTACTGTGGCTTAGGTCGCTGCTGTGGCGTGGGTTTGGTCCTTGGCCCAGGAACTTCTGCATGCCATAGCGGTAGCAAAAAAAAAAAAAAAAAAAATCGTGTTTCTTGTCGTCTCCATGCTGTGGTTTTGGATGGAAGAACTACTTTTATCATGGTACCAGCTCCGGGGTGACGGAGACGGCCACCAACAATTCCCGGGACTACTTGTTCTTCTTCCTCCAAGCATAAGGAAGAGGGTCTCTGGAAATTCCTGCAGAAGAGTTAAAAAAAAAAAAAAAGAGAGAGTTTCCCCACCCCAACTCCAAACCCCAGGAGACCTCTCTTCCAGGTCTCTCTGGCCAAAAATGGGCTGTGTGCTCATCCCTGAAGCAAGAAGTCTGGCAGAGAATGGGATTCGGCTGCAGAGCCCGGCCCGGGGCCACACCCCCACCCCTAGCACTGGAGGGGAGCTGCTCCTGGGAGATGAGGACACCCCAACAAAAGTGCCAGAAAGCTGCCACGAGAAAGGGACCTGACTAATGAGAAAGCAAGCGCAAGAGGATGAGGGTAGGGACACTCATACTGCCTGGGGTGTAGGTGGGGACCCTGGCGTTTGATGGAACAATGGCGCCATTACCAGAGGGCTCTGTACACACCATTCCAAACAGAAATACCTTGTCTATCTACTGGAGACCGTCCCCGAGCGTCTTCCACCTGGCCAACCTGGACACCAGGGAAGGAGGAGAGATGGAAGGACCAGGGCATACCAGAGGCGGCCCCCTGCGGAGGGTGGAAGGGCGGAAACCAAAGGAGAGGGTGGGAAGAATTTACAGGCAGGTTCAGCTCCCAGGACACCTGCTCTGGAAGGAGCGCTGAGCCAACCCAGCCTGGGATCTGGGATGAACAGACTTTCTTCCACGTCCACCTGATTCTAAAGCAATCCACCTTGATTTGCGTATTACAAACAGCGTTGGAAAGAGCCTCTCAAGGACGGGCAGAAAGCCATGCCTTCTAGACGAGGGTTCATCTCACCCTCTTCCCTCCCTGGTCTCTTGCCTTAGGTGGGCGGGAGGACGTGGAGCCGCTCCTGGGGACGTTCCCAGGGAGAGGGAGGGGCTTGAAACCTGAGGGCCGAGAAGGGCCACCCGAGCGGATTGGGGAGGGTCCCCACCCCAAGCGCTGCGTCTTGGGCTCGAGGGCCCGGCCAGCGGGCCCTGGGAGCAGACGCCTGGGTCCTCGCCGTGGGCACAGGGGCCATGCGAGTCCCAGGTGCCAGGGCCCGGCCGGCTGATACGAGACGCGATCAGCGCTCCCCAGAATCCCGCTCCTGAAGCGCCGGCGACCTGCTCGGTCCCGGGGACGTGAGAGGGAGCCTCGCTCCCCCCCCCCCCCCCGGCCCCAAACTGCCCGCCGGGAACGGAAGCGCCCCCGGAGCTCCCTCTGGGTCCCGCCGAGAGCGCGTCCCGGGTTTTCCCGGGGGAAACTCCTCCCCCCGCCTCGCCGCCCCGCCCGGACCCGCCTCGCCCGGGACGGCCGTTCCCGTCCGTCCCCTCCCCCTGCCCGAGGTGACCTGGGACCGCGCTTGGGGGTGTCACCCTGGGCCCTGGGACACCGCCTCCGGGGATTAAAGCCAGAGCCGGGGAGGATCGGAACTCCGAGCTGGGCCGAGGAAGCCGCGAGCTTCGGAGGAGGCGGAGGAGAAGGAAGAGCGAGGGGCGGGGAGCGCGGGACCCGGAGCGCGGCAGGTAAGCGGCGCGCGGGCCGGGTGTTCGGTGCCAGGGCTGGGGCCGGGGGGCCTGGGCTCCGCGGAGGACCTGGTCGCCGGGGAGCGACCTACCCGCTCTCGGCACTAGGCGGGAGTCACGGGAAGTGAGGTCAGGTGCGTGCGAGCGGCTCCAGCTCGACAGGTGCGTCCTCTCGCCGGCGGGGCGCGCGGGGCTGAGCCGGGCGGAGCGACCTCCCCGAGGTCAGGAGGATTCCGCGCGCCTGGGACCCCTTGGCTCGCTGGTCAGAGGCCCCCGACTGCCCCGTTGGCATCGCTCGCTGGGGCAGGTGGCCTTGTGAGTCCTTAGCCAATCGATGGGAGAAACGGGTGCTGGAGACCCCCAGAGTGGGTCCCCTCCACCTGCCCTCTGCGGCCGAGCTGGGAACAGGGGTGCGCCTTGTCCCTTTGGGGAGAGGAAGAAGGAGGGGTGTCCATCTGCTTCTTTGTTTCGGGAAAATCTCTGCAGCCCCGTAGTGTTACCTGAACTCCTGCTTCTTGGTTCCCTCCCCAAGTGGGGAGAAACTGGAAACTCACTAAGATGCCCTGAGCGATAGGGCCCGCGAGGCAGGAACAGGTCCGGCTCAGCAGTCCCCGGAGGGGACTGCACGCAGCCGGAGTCCCATTGCAGTGACCCTGAGGCGACGATCAGAGCAGGGCAGCCTGGGCACCGGGCACCCATACACATCCCTGCTTCACCCCCGGAAGGAGCAGTCCTGGCCACTAGACCCTCAATCCCTGCCAGAGACAAGGCCAGGCACTTGGGTGCTTCGGTTCACCAAATGCCATTAGGCAGGATCCAGGACCATAGCTGAACACACCAGCCTGGCAATGAGCGCCCTGCCTACGGTTTTGTGCGCCCTACAGAAGAGTTGCCTCATGGCTCCAAATTTCGCGCTCCTATGCCTTAGAGGGCCTGGTTGCGGGTGGCTGCCAGCTTTACCTTGTGCCCCCTGTTTTGCGTGCCTGGAGCTGAGGGCCTGCCCCGCCGGAGGGCACAGCGTGGTGATCACGAAGACCTTCGGGGATACACAGGAGGCAGCTGGGACAGGTGGCATCCTAGTGGGTCGCTTGGGAGGGAAAGGACAGCGCCCCAGTTCTGCCTCTTGGGCCGGGGTCACCCCGGGCTCTGCCTCAAGACTCTGAAACCTGCCTCCATTCAAACCCGTGCCCTAGTCCTGGAGCCATAAGCAAGGTCAGGGCACAGGGGGGGACTCGCCGCTGCTCCTGGCACTGCTGGCGCTCACAGCTGAGCCAACCAAAGAATGGAAAATTACAAAGGCTGCTCAGAGGAGTTCCAAGGTGTTTAGAAAACCTGAAGTGAGGGGAGTGTTTTCGACTTAGCCTGGGAGGTCGTGGAAGCTTCTCCAGGAAGTGAGGAAGAAGCCAACCTTCCTTGGAGGAGGGTGGGGGCTGGGGATGTGGGCAGGACTTCCAGGGAGGCGGGGGGCACTCCAGCCAACCTTCCTTGACCCATGAGGTCAGAGAGAGGCTAGCCCCCCCCCCCCAGCAAGCACTCAGCACAGGAGTCAGGGGTTGCGGTGCGGGCCTCGCCTGGAAATAGTTTTAAAAACATCAGCTGGCAACAGCAGGGACCTTTGTTCTTGGTGTGGTCGTTTGTTTGGTCTCCTGCAGTGTCATTCTTCTTGACACCTCCTAGGTCAGTCTTCTTTCAACAAGGTTGCGTAGCTGCCCAGAGCCACCTGAGAGCCAGGAGAACCCTGGGCTGCTCCCCCCGCCGGGCTCAGTCGCCTGTTTTGGCCACACTGATGTGATTGTCACAGCAAAGGGGAACGTCCTATTTTCTTCCAGCCGAGCATCCCTCCAAGCTCTTATACTGTATTTAACTCCGTGGCGAGGGAACTGAGACAGAGAGCGCGGGACCAACTGGCTGCCGTCCCACAGGGAGAACGGGGGTGGGAGGAAGGGGTGGGGGTGAAGGCAGGCCCTCTGGTCCAGGGAGGCTGAGAATGAGGCCTGGAATCCTCCTGGGAAAGGCGCTTGCTCACTCTGCGGCCAGGCTGGTTTCCCCAGAAGCCGGGGGCGCCATGCTGCCCCCTTGCAGAGTGACCCGGCAGGAGAGTGGGTGCTTTGTCGGGACGTGCAGAAAGCTGACCTCCCCAGGCAAGGGGGCCGCGGGAGGCGGGGAGCGTCCTGTAGGCGATGAAGCCTAGACACACAGGGACATTCTATGGGCAGTAATCAGCATCCTGTGAGCCTGCTGACCACTCCTCTGGGCCCTGCCTGCAGTGGGGGCTCCACCAGCAGGTGTGAGTCAGGCCTGCGTGCTGGAGGCTCTTACTCTTTAACACCGAAGTGTGGGGCAGGAGTCCTGGGGGCTTCGTAATTGTTGGAGGTCGTTGCCTGGGTCTCAATTGCCGCATCAGGCTCTGAGAGAATAGGAAATTCTGTTTTTTTCCTAAGCCTTCCAGAAAAGTCCTGTTTGGGGAACCGGGGGTCAAACTAAGCCTTTCAGGCATGGAAGTGGAGAGGAAAGGCGACTGGGTCAGCTGAGGGGCTGGCCGGCTCTGCTTCCCTAAGGAGGGAAGGAAGGCCGACCTGCAGGTGCCTGCAGGTGCGCAGCCCACCGAGTGGGGGAGGGGACTCCAGGCCTCTCTTCCAACCTCTGCGGCTCCCCCAGCACCGAGTCTCTGGGTAGGCCTGCTTCCCATAACTGCCAAGCCTTTGCTGCTCTTCCTGGCCCCTCCTGACTTCCCAGGACACCTGCCAGGGCCCCCTTGCTGCTGGGTCTGCCCCAGGATGAGTGGGGTGGCCTCTGGGGATGGGGTGCAAAGGTGTCACGCTCCTGACGGCTGAGATCTGAATTGGGCCAGCCCTGGTGCTCCCTTCCTAGCTGGGTGTTGGGGAGCCCTGCAGGCCTTCTCAGGGATCCCTGGCTTTTGCAGGCCTCTGAGGTGTGGGCCTGGGTGTGGGGGAGGGGGACTTTGGGGGCCCCTCTGTGCCCTTGACCACCCTGGTCCCGAGGACACATGGAGTTGCAAGGGGCTCCGCTGACCACAGGGGCAGTTCTGGGGACCAATCTAGAGACAGAGCTTGAGGTCAGGAAGGAAGAGGAACTTGGCTTGCCCCAGTCACTGGACAGAGGTCAGAGGAAGAGGAACCAGGAGCATGAAAAATGCCACTTGGGCCACCTTAGAGGCATCCAGGGGAAAGGGAGGACCCTGATTTTCTGGCGGGGGTGAGAGCGGTGCCTTGGGCTGTAAACTGTGTGGGTTTTGAAGAGGGAAGGTGACGCAAAGACGTGCTTTTGGCTTCTGCTAGAGGCGCATCGGGAAGAAGAGGGAAGGGGTCCTGTGGGTGGAGACCCCAGGCATTGCCTTTGCACCAGGTTGAGCCATCAGGCATCTGTAGGGGCAGGGGTGCGGGAGGGGGTCGGGGTGCCGACATGTGCTGAGAAAGCGGGAAATGGGGCGTTCCCGTTGTGGCTCAGCCGTAACAAACCTGACCAGCATCCATGAGGATGCAGGTTCCATCCCTGGCCTCTCTCAGTGGGTTAAGGATCCGGTGTTGCTGGGCTGTGGCTGTGGCTGCGGTGTCGGCCAGCAGGTGCAGCTCCGATTCGACCCCTAGCCCGGGAACTTCTGTATGCTTCAGGTACAACCCTAAAAAGCAAAAAAAGAAAAGAAAGGAAAAGCAAAGAAAAGGAAAGAAGGCAGGAAATGTTTGAAAGTTGCCAGCTGAAGGTCTGGAAGCTCGTGCAAGGGCAGAGTAGACAGAAAAGAACGGAAAAGAAAAGAGAAAAGAAAGGAAAAGATAAGAAAAAAGAAAAGGAGAAAGCAGGAACTGTTTAAAAGGCACCAGCATCATTATACAACTACAGATGTGATGAATTCATTTGAGTAATAAAAAAAAAAATGGAAAAAATAAAAAATAAAAGGCACCAGCTGAAGTCTGGAAGCTCGTGCAGAGTGGACGGAATAATTGTTGAGGCGCTCAGTCAGGTCAGCCTGGGAAGAGGGGCCATGGTCATCCAGCAGCCATTCAGTAGAAAACTATTTTCTTCTTTTTTTTTTTTGTCTTTTGTCTTTTTTTTGTCTTTTTGAGGACCACACTCATGGCATATGGAGGTTCCCAGGCTCGGGGTCGAATCAGAGCTACAGCTATGCCACAGCCACAGCAACACTGGATCCGAGCCTCGTCTTGGACCTACACCACAGCTCACGGCAACGCTGGATCCTTAACCCACTGAGCGAGGCCAGGGGTCGAACCTGCATCCTCATGTTCCTAGTCAGATGAGGTTCCGCTGAGCCATGACGGGAACCCCATTGAGAACTATTTTCTGTGAGCTCTGAACTGGCAGATGAAACTAAGTCCAGGCTTTAGGATTGCTCGTTTGGGTCTGACCCAGTGTCAAGCCCTTTGAGGCCCTTGTTTTTTTTTGGGGGGGGGGCACTCCCAGCAGGGCACACACTTGGCTTGTTTTGGCTTGTTTGAGACTCAATCTGAGCACCAGGCACACAAAACCCATGTTTTTTAGGGATGGGATTGGAGTTTATCCTTCGAGTTTCTCTCTCTCTTTTTTTGGGGGGGGGCACCCTAAGGTATATGGATTTCCTGGGCCAGGGATCAGATCTGAGCCACACTTGTGACCTACACTGAAGCCTCGGCAGCACCAGCTCCTTTAACCCACTGTGCTGGGCTGGGGATGGAACCTGTGTCCTGGCAAAGCCGAGACGCCGCCGATCCCGTTGTGCCACAGCGGGAACTCCCACCCTTGAGTTTCTAATCACAGAGAATAAAAGTCATCCCGCCTGGCCTCGCGGCTCAAGCCCCATTTGGTTCTAGAATGTGCTTGAGAAACGATCTTCAGAATTGGATCAAATGTTTTTTTCCGGTTTGAGGCAGTGTCTCTTCTAAAGCAGCCCAATCCATGTTGAAATTTATTGTGAGAAACTGGTTTCCCGGATTGAGCTAAACCTGCCCTCCTGATATTTCTGACCATTTTGCTCCGGGATTCATCCTGTGGGTTTACACTGAATGAACGGAGTCCCCCCTCCACGCCACAGTCCCTTAATGCTCTGTTATGTTGTCCCAGGGCTCATCAGGTGCCAAGATGCACACACATCTGATCCTGCCCCAAACCGTATTTACTTGTTATGCGCGTTTCACAGACTGACGGGGCAAGCCCTTCAAACTGTGGCCTTCACACAGGGTGGAGGACGGGTTCCTGGAGGGACCCGGCACCTCTCTGGCCCGCCTGTCACATGCAGTTGGCTCGGTGCGCCTGGCTCTGTGAGGTCCCCCAGGACCTCGGTTTGGGGGCTGCTCTTCTCTGCTCTCTCGCTTACGTTTCATCTTACTCACTTGGCCTCTGGGATGCCAGAAATTACCGGAACACTTTCTTTGTGCGCTCCAAAGCTAGATTTTTTTTTAAAAAAGGGATCAGACCCATGGGTTGCCCTAAAAAGTTTGTAATCTTGTTTAGACAATGAGGCATTCGTAGAAAAAGAAACTTGGACGATGCGGGCAGTACCTGTCCTGAGCTGGTGTCTCTCTCTCCGTCTGTCTCTGTCTGTCTCAGTGTCTCTCTTTCTCATTTTGGGGTCAGTTACCGTGGATGCCATTTCTCTTCTTATCTTCCATTTGTTTATGTCGCACTATTACTTAAATCCACCCCTGTTTGTTAACTTTCCTCTGAGAGTTCATTTTTCCCCAGCAAGGCACGGAGCATCTTTCCATGTAATGCCTAAGATGTAATTAGGTGTATGGGGTTTTATGCAGCGGCTGAGGCCCACAGGGATCCATGGATCGTGGCTCACTGGATGGGGAGTGTCCAGCATTGCTTGCTTTGGACTTTGAAGAAGGGTTACCGCATCTGAGGTCCAGGAACCTGGGGCTCCTTCCACCCATCCCACCTCATCCCACCACCTGTCTGCGCCTGGAAGGCACCTGACCAGGCCCAGGGCAGGAGCGTGAAGGGTGTGTTGGGGCAAGTCAGGGGAGCCTTCGTTATGGGGCGGCCCCTGACCCCTAGAAGGGGTGGGGGGTGGCATCTCTGAGTCTGACCTCACTTGCATTGGTTTGTTGGTTTTCAAAATAAGTCTTCAGCAGGTGCACGTGGAGGTCCAGAGGGGAGACTCTTCTTCTTGGGAAATAGCTTCATTACATGGGATGCAGGTAGGAACAGTTTTCACACCTTGGGATGCAGGTAGGATTCCAGGGCTGGATCCCGAAGAGCAGCGGCCAGGCAGGTGACTCGGGGTGTGAGTCAGCCTCTGAAAGGAGAGCTCAGAGAGGCCTGAGATGGCCGTGTCCTGTCCTGTGACCATGGCGGGGCGGGACCTCGCCGGGAACAAAGAGGGGGCGGAGTTTGGGCACGTGTGTGGCTTGGCTCTTTGTCACTTCGAGGAAGAGCCCTTCCTCAAGGCTGGCTTTGTGGAACCAAGGGCCATCCTCCACGTCCTTTAACTGACAGGAAAGAACACTCGAGAAGCCGCATCGTGTCCCGCCAGCTAGGCTGTCTCGCTCCTTTCAGAAGCCAGTGGGAGAGGGTTGCTGTCTTGCCTGGGCCCGGAATTGCCTGTTTGAGATGAACCGCAGCAGGGAATGTGATCTCCTGGTCTCTCCAGTTGTCTCCCATCATCACATACACTCCCCGGGGAGACCTCTCTTTCTTTCTCTTTGGCCACAGAGAGCTGTAGGCAGCATACTCTTGTCTTCTCTCCCAAAGGCCATGGCAGCGGATCTGGGTGCACTTGGCATTCTGGCTCCAGGGTTCTGTGGGTCGTGGGAGTGCTGGTGAGATAGGATCGTGTGGTGGTTACGTCTGGGTCCCGGGCTTTTCCAGGCCAATCCCCGGCCATGCGGCCCCCCGCACCCCTGGCTTCCTGGTCTCTCGCTGTTCGGGGTCCCGAATGAGTAGGAAGCATGGGTTTCGGGCGTTGATGCCTCACTCCTTTCAGACGGCTCGTAAACCGGGAAAGCCGCCAGTGGGATCGAATGTTCATTTCCTGAAACTTCAACCAAACCTCTAACTGGGGAGATGGCCCGAAGCCACAGAGGGCAGAGAAACCAGAGAGACGAGACTGTTCCCTGGGGCAGGAGTCCCCTGAGACTAATCTGAAGAAGGCACAGAGCTTTTCCTGCCGAGACCAGAGGATTTTATGCTGCTGTCAGGTCCGGATCCCTCTCTCTTTACAGAGCAGCGGTAGGAAAGGTTATTAAATTGCGATAATCACACCCACTCAAAGGCTTAAATGTTGTGTGCTTTCAGAACGCCGCTCCCTTGCTGCTGTGTGCTGTCAGTTTTCTTCCCTCGTACCCGGAAAGGGGTTGACTCTGTTGTTTTTTTTTTTTAATCTTAAGAAAAAATCTCAAAGCTATCAGTACAAACTGGTTCTTTTATTTTATCTCTTTACATGAAGGGTAAATACACATTGGGTGTGTTTTTCTTGTGACCTGTTCCACGAGGTTTCCCAAGATTAAGCAGCCATACTTGTGTTTACAGCAAATTCGTGTTTGCGTTTTTTTTTTAAGTGTAATGCATCAAATAATAATTTTGCTTGGTGGTCAGAGAGGCGGCGCCAGGAGGGAGCTGGCTGTGCGGCATTTGGCCCCATTGGGTTTTCAGAGCTGGTGGATTTCGTGTTAGTCTCTTGAGGACACTTTTCTGATACACATCTGCAAATGCTGCCAATCGGGCCCATCCTGCTTCTGGGGGCTGTTCACCATTTATCAGCTTTATGATCACTTAAAAAATTCTTTCGTCTTGGGGTATAGTTGATTGACAATGTATTAGATTCAGGTGCACAGCCCAGTGAATCAGTTTCACGTTTACACACACATACCCATTCTTTTCTCCCTTGTAGGTTATTACAGAACCTTGGGTAGCCATCCCTGTGCTGTACAGTAGGGCCTTGTTCGTATCTATTTTATATATATGACCATTTTATTAACAAAAACGTATGCAGCGCTTCCTGCGTGCCAGGCACTAAGAACCTCACCATTGCCTCGTTTCAGTCCCCCAGCAGCTCTGTAGCGGGTGGTACTGTTACTCCTTTCCCTGCATCCTTCCCTTGCAGACAAGAAAACCAGGGCCTGGAAATGGGAACCGATTTGCCCCTGGTCACAGCTAGAGCGTGACTGAGCTGGGGCTTGCACCCACGGTCGCGTCGCAGAGGTCATGGGCTTAGCAGCTGTGCTGTGCTGCCTGCTGTGTTCGAGCCCCTGCCTCGTGCCAGGCACTGAACAGATGAAAGCTGTTCCGTCCTGATCTGGTCAGGTCGCAGCCCAGATGGGTCCAGATCGAAGCTTTCGTCTGGGGACACCAGCCTTCGCATGGATGCGTGTAAAGGCCGTTTCTCGAAGCATTGTGTGGTTATCTCAAGGCAGCCAGGAGCAGTGGAAAAAGCCCTCGTTTGCTCAGGATGGGGAGAGTCATGTAGAATCAACTTTTCACGTGGCCAGTCTTTCTAGATGTTACGGTTAACTGTGCACACGTGTCAGAAAACAAGGCGACCCAGAGCTTCCGCGTCATTACTTTAGAAACCCCAGCGAGGTGGTGAATTTCTTTCTCTCCTGGATCTGAGGGAGCGAGCGGCATGGCTGGGGGGTAAGCATGTGGTTTAAGGAATTTTTAACTTATGTGTTTGTGAAGATGGGGGCGGTTCCATGTGGCTTATTTGGAAAGTCCGGTGTGGCTGCCTTCGGGTACTAAGCTCTAGGGCACCTGCTCCACCAGGGAGAGGTGGGGTGGGCTGCTGCCCAAGGAGTCTCACCGCACACACACTCCCGCACCCGCCACCGGGCCCGTGAGGTGTCTGCCTGTGTCTGGCGTTAAATCCTCTCCTGAACAAGCCCATGTGATGCCTGCATCTGCTGCTGCACGAGACTCGGCGAGGCCACTTGTCTGGTGACAGCTCAGGACATGGCATTGCCAGGAGCTGACCCCAGGCTTTGCCCTCCTTCCTCGGGGTCCCTGTGCCCGTTTCTCTTTGCGTTTGGTGAAGATGACGTTGGGAAAGTCTGGTCCTCCTGGTGGGTGCTGGGTGGGTGCGGGAAGCCCTGAACTCAAGCTGCAGGCAAGCGGGGCCCAGGCTCCTTTGGGACTAGCGGCTGCAGGAAAAGACGCTGCAGCGAAGGCTAAGGGGCACGGGCAGAGCCGCCCTGGTTCCCGAGAAAAGTGGCCCTCATCCAGAGAGCCTTCTGGTTCTTTCTTGATTCATCTTCTGCCAGCTCACCGGTATGGAAATTTTACAGTCTTGTCATTCTTTCTTTTAGGTCAACTTGAAAGTTCCAAATACTTACCTGTACCTGATGCTGCTGATAAAATCAGGATGGCTTTAAACTCAGTAGGTGGTTAATTATTACCTCCCTGGCCTTTCCTCTGTCCCCTGTGCCTTCTGTTAGTTCCAGCGGTACCTGTTGGTCAGCATTTTAGGAGCCACCATGGGGAACGCATGTGTCCTGTGGGTGCTGCGAAGGTGTTCCTGGGGTTAGGGGTGAGCAGGAGCGGGGCGGAGGGAGCCCCATGACAGGTGCACGGCTGGGAGTCTCGGAGCGGTGGGTGGTGTGGGTGATGGGCTTCTTCCCTGGGCTGCTTCTCTTCCTGCTCCAAGTGGGGGTGGGGCAGGGGACAGGAGCGGGTGCGGTGACAGATAGAGGCAGGATGGTGGTACAAGGGAGTGAGACCTGGGGGGAAGGAGGGCGGGATGGACCACCAGCTGGCAGAGCACAGCGGGGCCTCGCTTCCTGGTAGGCTGGGAAAGGTGGTGACAGAATGGGACACTGGGTCTATCCCTGAACTGCCCCCCCACCCCCACCCCCCGCCTCACACGCAGACAAATGTCTTTATTCCCCCTGGCACCTTACCGATCGTCTTATACCTGGGAATAAGTGCCTTTAGCAAAGAACTGTAGTTCATAACAAAAATTTCCTCTCTCCTCTTTCTGGAAAATAGACCTTGGCACCCCCGCCCCCCACCCCTTTATTGGGTAGTACTTATTTTCACTCAATCTTCTTAAAATTTCAGGGAGTTCCCATGGTGGCTCAGCAGGTTGAGACTCTGACTGGTATCTATGAGGATGTGGGTTCGATCCCAGGCCTCGCGCAGTGGGTTATGGATCTGGCGTTGCCATGAGCTATAGCGTAGGTTGCAGATGAGGCTTGAAGCTGGCGTTGCTGTGGCTGTGGTGTAGGCTGTAGCTCTGAATCGACCCCTGGCCTGGGACCTTCCATAGGCTGCGGGTGCGGCCCTAAAAAAGACAAAAGTAAAAAAAATAAAATAAAATTTCAAGTCTCCGGAACAGGAATTCACAGGGACAAACTGGCGCTCTTGCCCCCAGCTCTCCTGGGGAGGACAGCCTGTTCCTAGATGCTGCAGATACAGGCCAGAGGCCGGCCGTGCCTCTTTTTTTTTTGCCTCTGGTTCCCCATTTAGATTAGAGATTACATGTTGTTTTTTCCTTCTGTGACCGGTCTGGTTTAGAGTGTAATCTTTGGACTTTTGAAAGAGCCGTTGGTTGGTGAGTTATTAAAACTCGCCCTGGGCTCATTGCTTTCTAATCGCGCTGCCCTGGGGGCCCCGCTGAAAATTCGGAGCACCGAATTGCTTCTGCTCAGGATGCTGGTCCTCCCTGGGCTCTCCTCAACCCAGAGCAGCGGAGAAATGACTCAGTGGGAACACATTTGCCCGGAGGATGCACAGATAAGAGGGCAAAGCAGCGCAAGGTCGCAGGCTGCTGGGGCCTGGGGGGAGGGGGGCTGGGGGGGCCGTGGTGTCAGAAGGTGGGCTCCTGAGGGCCAGGCCCCCAGCGGGCAATTCTTAAGTAGGCAGAGGGGGAGGGGAAGGCATTCTAAGACAGAAACCAGCCGAAGGAAGGATGGAGCTGAGAGCGAGATGCTGTGGCAGGGTGCTCCTTCCACCTTTGGGTGTGTGTTAACGCTGTGCCCCAGAAATTCCATTCGCTGGGACAGGCTGCAGAAGGCACACGCTGAGCACTAAGGCCCGTGCTGGACAAAGCTGCTCATGGCAGCACATCTGCCAGCGGCTCCCTCAGTGGCAGATCCTTTAGGTCGATTTTGGGTTTTTTTTGCTTTTTTTAGGGCTGCACCTATGGCATATGGAGGTTCCCAGGCTAAGGGTCAAACCAGAGCTAAGCTGCTGGCCTGCGCCACAGCCACAGCAATGCAGGATCTAAACCGCGTCCTTGACCTACACCACACAGCTCATGGCAATGCCGGATCCTTAACCCATTGAGTGAGGCCTCGGGGATCGAACCTGCATCCTCGTGGATGCTGGTTAGAATCGTTAATCACTGAACCACCAAGGGAACGCCTTGATCTCTTCATCTCTGTCCCTTATGTTCCTGTCTGCAAAATGGGTCTATCGGTCATAGCTGGAGCATCTTAGGGGTGAGGGTCAGGCCTCAGAGAGGGCAGGGGTACAGACCCTCTTGCAGAGGAGTTCACCAATGTCAGGCGTTATTTTTTCTCCTTGTAATTCTGGTACCCTTGTTCCTTACTCCAAGCCCATTCTCAGGGGATGGGGATTGGCTCATTCCCAGACTTCTTTTTCCTTTTTTTTTTTCTTTTTAGGGCCGTACCCACAGCATACGGAGGTTCCCAGGCTAGGGGTCCAATCAGAACTGCAGCTGCCAGCCTACACCACAGCCACAGCAACACGGAATCCGAGCCACGTCTGTGACCTACACCACAGCTCACGGCAACGCCGGATTCTTAACCCCCTGAGTGAGGCCAGGGATCAAACCTGTGTCCTCATGGATACCAGTTGGGTTCATTACTGCTGAGCCACTACGGGAACTCCTCTTTAGTTTGTTTCTAAATCTAAGTATTGGCTATTTTCTCTATTTCAAAAAATGAATAGTAGGAGTTCCTGCTGTGGTGCAAAGCCATCCGCAGTGTCTCTGGAATGCTGGCTGCAGGTTTGATTCCCCAGCCGGCACAGTGGGTGAAGGACCCAGTGTTGCCACTGCTGTGGCCTAGGTCACAGCTGTGGCTGGGATTCCATCCCTGGCCCAGGAACTCCATAGGCTGTAGGGTGACCAAAAAAGAGAAAAAAGAAGAAGAGTAAAGAAACAAACCAAAGAAAAACAATTGCCAGTTAATCGGAAATGCTGGTTAGTATTTCTTCCAGGTGAGTTTTGTATTGGACGTAATTAAGGAGACTCTAAAGGAGCCTACAGCTCGATGCTGTTCCAGTATCTCGCCCGAGGGTGATGGGGCATTTAGTCTTTAGGGTAAGTTGACTTTGTGTCATTCGTCTCTTTCTTTCCTTGTTTAGGGATCGCGGCCAGGTGTCGGGCCTTACTATGAAAACCACGGATACCAACCTGAAAGTGTCTACCCCCCGCAGCCCCCCGGGGCCCACAGGCCCTATGGGGCGTATCCGGCTCAGTACCACCCGCCCTCGGTCCCCCAGTATGCCCCGAGGGTGCAGACGCACGCTTCCACACCCGCCGTCGTCGTCAGCAGGCAGCCCAAACCCCGATCCAGGACGATGTGCTCTTCAAGTAGGACCTTTTTGTGTTTCTCTCTCTAACCCGAGTTCCGGGTCTGCCTTCGCTCTTGAGCTCTGGTGCCGGCTCGCCTCTGTCTGCTGGGGATGTCCTGTTCCTGCCTGCCTCTCCCTCCGCAGCTCTGTGTCCAAGCTGGGGGCCCTGGGGCTCGCCTGCAGCCCAGAGCCTTTGGGGACCACTCGGCTGCCAAGACCCTCATCTTCCATTCATGCTTCTGGACCAGCTTGGCCTGGACCAGCTCCCCGCACCCCCCACCCCCACCCCATGGTGATCTTTCCAGCCAGGTGTCTCTGACGTGCCTCCTGCCTGTGGTTTGGGGCCCGACCATCTTGAACAGATGGTAAGGCACCCTTGCAGGAATAAACGCGCTAACCCTTCTCTGAGCACCACTCACTGGACACCGCACATCCTGCTCAAGTGCTGGATGAGAGTTTTGTGTTCAGTGAGGGAAGTGGGTGGGGGTGTCGCCCACTTGGCTTGCAGATCTTGCAGACAGACCGCAGCCGGCTACGGGGCATCGCCCCATGTTCTGTGCGCATCGCCTTAACCTCTCATCCATCTGTTTCCTTTGCATTTCATTTTGTCTCCTTTCCTGCCAGAACCCTTCCTCTTGCACCCCCTCCCAACTTTTTTTTTTTTGCTTTTTAGGGCCATACCTGCGGCATATGGAGGTTCTCAGGCTAGAGGTCGAATCAGAGCTGCAGCTGCCAGCCTACACCACAGCCACAGCAATGCTCCAGATCCAAGCTGCATCTGCAACCTACACCACAGCCCATGGCAACGCTGGATCCTTAACCCACTGAGCGAGGCCAGGGACTGAACCCGCATCCTCATGGATGCTATTCGGATTCATTTCCACTGAGCCACGACGGGAACTGCCCCCTCCCAACTTTTAGCGCAGGCTAGTTGACCTGGTAGGAGCTGCCCAGGCAGGACTAGTGCAGCAGTGGCCTAGGCTAGCTAGTATTAGTGGGAGCCCAGAGCCAGTATGGTCGCTGGACCAAGGAGCAGCCTCCCTTATGATGTTTGTTTGCTTTTGTCTTTTTCTCAATGACGTGATTACATTTGTAGTTTACAATGATCCTCACAATCCAGTTTTATAGGATTTCCATCCCATACCCCCAGCGATAATGTTTTTAGTTTATGTTGTGAGAGTGAACCTCCACGTGTCACCACCAAGCCGTGGTGGTGAGGACAAGCGAGTTAGACCCGGCCACCTCAGCTCCTCACGTGCACCATCCCCCAGGTCCCCGCCTGTGCCTTCCTCTGGCTCCACAAGCGGCTCTTTCTCTCCCCGCACCCCCCGACCCCACTGCTGCTCTCCCCACTCCTGCGTTTTCTACCCGTCGCCGTCTCCTCCTGAATCACCCCTGCTCCTTCCATGGTTGGTCCCTCTTTTCCTCCCTCAGCTTCCCTCGGATCAAAGAAACACGCATCTCTGAGCCGATGTCTTTCCAGTGGTGGCTGGGGAGGCTGAGCCCAGAGGCTCCCATCAGGCTGCTCCTGATGCCCCAGGGTCGTTTGGCAATGTCTGGATCCAGTTTGGGGTGTGAGAACTGGGGTGGGGGTCCTGCTGGCATCTCCTGGGTAGGTGCCAGGGCTGCTGCTAAACCTCCTCCAGGGCGTAGGGTCACTGCCCTCCACAAACGACCTGCCAAGATGGCAGTGGTGCCCAAGCTTAAAGACCCCAGTCTTTGCCCATCTTGTGCTTAGAGTGAAGCCAGGTTGAGGAGGGTTAAGGAAGTGCGGACAGTGGTACCTGCCTCCCAGAGAAAGAAGACGGGGGTCAGAAAACCCAAGGGTCCTCCAGAGGTCACCACCTTCAAAAGGGGGTCCTCGCATGGGTGACGCGTGCAGGTGGACAAAAGGAAGCCCCTTGCCTGACATGCGTGTTTCCGCTTTTCTGGGGGAAGATGTGGTGACGACAGGCATGTGGACAGGAGTATCTAAATCTCCCATCTGTTTGGTTTTTTTTTTTTAATTATTAATATTTTTTGTCTTTTTGCTTTTTCTAGGGCTGCTCCTGGGGCATATGGAGGTTTCCAGGCTAGGGGTCTAATCGGAGCTGTTGCTGCCAGCCTATGCCAGAGCCACAGCAACGCAGGATCCGAGCCACGTTTGCAACCTACGCCACAGCTCACGGCCACACCGGATCGTTAACCCACTGAGCAAGGGCAGGGACCGAACCCGCAACCTCATGGTTCCTAGTCGGATTCGTTAACCACTGCGCCACGACGGGAACTCCCCACCCTTTACTCTGTAACGGAGAATGTGCACATATGATTGTGCCTGATAAAATCACCCTAGATATTCAAAAATAGCTTAGTGACCTTATTTGGGTATTATTTTTTAAAACATAGCATATAGAAACATATATGTGGCTTGATGTACAGAGAAACATGTACATTTATAAGTGTGATGCTTGATTTTGGGAGTATTTCTTTTTAACTAACGGACGATTCTTTAGAGTCATTTTAGGCTCGAGAACAGTTGAGGAAGGGGTTCCCAGGCACCCTCTCCTGTCATGCCCAAGGCTTCCCGCCCTCCAGCTGGCCACAGTGTTAGGATCCACGACCTCCCATTGAAACATTCTTATTGTTATAAGTTTTATGTTAGGGTTAATTTTTTTTTTTTTTTTTTTGCCACACCTGCAACATACGGAATTTCTCAAGCCAGGGACTGAGTCTGAGCCATGGCTGCGACCTACACCACAGCCATGGGAACGCCAGATCCTTTAACCCACTGTGCTGGACCAGGGATCGAACGCACACCTCCACAGAGACCCAAGCGCCTGTGGTTGGATTCTTAACCTACTGTGTCGCAACAGGAACTCAAAGGATTACATTCTTTTTTTTGTCTTTTTACAGCCACACTTGAGGCATATGGAGGATCCCAGGCTAGGGGTCCAATTGGAGCTATAGCTGCCGGTCTACGCCACAGCCACAGCAATGCAGGATCAGAGCCATATCTGCAACCTACCCCACAGCTCACGGCAACGCTAGATCCTTAACCCACTGAGTGAGGCTAGGGATTGAACCCACGTCCTCATGGATGCTAGTCAGGCTCATGAACCACTGAGCCACGATGGGAACTCCAGGATCACATTCCTTTTTGTTGGATATTCGATAGATTTTGCCTAAGGAATAACAAGGTGGCTGTAACTCAAGTGTCATACAGAGTAATTTCACTGCCCTGGAGACCCTTTATGCTCAGCCTGCCTATCCATCTCATTCTCCCCCAAAACTTGACAGCTTCTGGTCCTACTGTCTCCGTAGTTTTGTCTTTTCCAGAACAAAGAGTTGAAATCACGCAGCGTGTAGCCTTGGCAGTAGTTTGCAAGTTGCTTAAATAGCACACATTCAAGGGAATCTCATGAGAAGCACAAGGGACATTTTTGGACACATTGGATCGATTTGTTTCAGCAAGAGTCCTAGATGTTTCACCTTGAACCACAAGGCAGACACGTCTTAGCGTATGGGTTTTGGGTGATTGAAGTTCAACAATTCTGTGACGCAAATTGTTGACACGGGACGTGGCAGAGCTGCCGCAACAATAGGAACAATGGATAACAACAATGACGGTAAATGATCAATAAGTTATAACTAAACTCACAACAGGTGCAATTGCCAACCAGCACCCAGGCAAGTCTGACCTAACCGGGCACTTCCTGTCCACCAAAGGTGAGAACTGGGGCTCCCCCTGCCCACGCTCCTGGTGAGAGCCAGGCAGACTGGCATCCGTTCAATGGGAGGCTCAGGATACCCCGTGTAACCGCCCTCACTCATCAGGTACATTGTTTGCTCTTGGATAAGATGAAATACAGGCAAGTCGCCCAGAGGAAAGAGCCATCCTTGGCTAAGGTGTCCAATTGGCCATTAGGAACTTCCTCTGAGCTCGCTAGGTGACCCCACCCTGCCTGCTGTCAGATGTAACCACTGTGGGCCCAGTCCTGAGAACGTCGTCGGTGGCAAATGGTGCTCCTCGGATGGTGGCCATGACCTTGCCTGTGAGCCTGTGGGACTGCAGACTCAGGCCTCCCGTCCCCGCGCTGGGGCAGGATCCCTAATTAACGGGCTCTCTAGCTGATTCCCAAGCCTGCCTAAGAACAGACTGTGGGCGTTCCCGCCCTGGCGCAGTGGGTTAGAAATCCGACTGCATCGGCTCAGCTCACTGTGGAGGTGTGGATTCCATCCCCAGCCCGGCTCAGTGGGTTACACTCCGGCGTTGTCACAGCTGTGGCTCAGATTCATCCTGGAAACTTCCATATGACGCACCTGCCATAAAAAGAAGAAGGAAAAGGAGTTCCCGTCGTGGCTCAGCAATTAACAAATCCGACTGGGAACCATGAGTGGGTCCGATCCCTGGCCTCGCTCAGTGGGTTAAGGATCCAGCGTTGCCGTGAGCTGTGGCATGGGTCACAGACACAGCTCAGATCCCACGTGGCTGTGGCTGTGGTGTAAACTGGCAGCTACAGCTCCGATTTGACCCCTAGCCTGGGAACCTCCATATGCCGCGGGAGCGGCCCAAGAAATGGCAAAAAGACCAAAAAAAAAAAAAAAAAAAAAAAAAGAAGAAAGAAGACAGTGGAATTTGCAGCCTGTGGTGACAAAATGAGTGGCGAGTCTTCGAGATCCAAATCAAGTGGGTCAGCTCTGGTCTCTGGCCTCAGAAGCTGAACTCCTTGGCCTGGTTGACTCCTGGAAGAAAGACAGTGCTCAGGTCGGGGCCAGCGCCCCTCCACACACCCCACCTCTGCAGCCTGGGTGTCTCCCGTGTGAACCAGGGAGTCCAAGGCTCTTTCAAGCCCTCTCGCCCCTCCACCTCTCCCCTGCTTCCCAGGGGAAGCCCCAGGAGACCCCGGCCTGGGGCCGCTTCCTGCGCAGGGTCTGCTGGGGCAGCTGTGTCTCCTCTGTGGCATGACTTTGTCTGACACTCTGACCAACAACGGCTCGTTAGTTTTGACTAGAGAGCCCTGGAGGTACTCCTAGCTGCAATGGGAGCCTGAGTTCCTGCCCCCGGACCCAGGGGCAGCGGCGGCGCTGCCCAGGAGAACTCCCCGCAGTGATGGAACGGGCGCCTCTGTACTGTCCAGCGCAGGAGCCACTGGCGAGTTTTGAGCATCTGAATTGACAGAATGATTTAATGCCACTTAAAGATAATTAATGGGCGCGTGTCGACTTAAGAAAATAGGCACAACTTAAAAGTTGAGAGTTAAGTTTCACTGGGGGCAAAATGAGGACCAGAGCCTGGGAGGCGGCATTGCTGAGAGCTCTGAGCTACCGCCCCAGAGAGGCAGGGGAGGTCAGTGTAGACGTGGTTTTGGTGAAGGGGGAGGTCCATGCAGCCAAGCACACACTTTACCGAAGGTTATTGCTCCTCCCCTGAAGGCCACTGCTGGTCACGAGGAGCAGATGCCACCCTGACGGATTTTAGTGCTTTTCTAGATACGAGGAGATGCAAGAACTGGGCTCATAAAATCTGAAAATATCTGAAGACCTGTTCTGCCAGTTTTCTCAGAGCACAGAAGGCCCTGCTCCTGGTCCCCATCCTGAGTTTTCATGGGGGCTGAAGGTTGGCAGCTGCAGCGGCTCATACTTCAATCCCTGTAGAGGCAGCCGGCAGGGCCGGGTGCAGTTCACAGGTGCAAAGAGCCATGTGTGGCTTTCATGAGTCCGCGTGGCTAGCGTGATTCTGTCCCATCCATTCCCTAAACTGCCTTGGGAAAGAAAATTTTTTTCCTGCTGCCCTGAGAGCACTAATGACATGGAGATGATAGTTTTGGGGGCATTACTGTTATTCTGCTTAGGCTCGTAATTCCCAGAACAAGCTACTTTTCCTTTTTCAGCCATTTTTTTCCATTGCTCCTTTATTTGAATATTTTAAGGCTGTACTTTTCTAAGAGCTTAACTTTTGCGTATGTTGCTTCAGATCTCAGCTTCCCGCTTTGGTTCTCCAAAAAGCATCAAAGCCAGTGCCAAGGAAGAAGTACGACCTCCTAGGATGTGTTTCTAAAGAGAAAAGTCACATTTTTAAGTGTATAGGAAATTATGACTCCTTGATAGGATAGAATATAAAAGTATGGATGAAATTCGAGAGTGTAATTTCTCAGAAACTCGGCCACTAAATTGTTTACTCAGGAGTTCCCGTTGTGGTTCAGTGGGTTAAGGACCCAGAGTTGCCTCTGTGAGGACACAGGCTCAATCCCTGACCTTGCTCAGTGGGTTAAGGATCCAGCGTTGCCACAGCTGTGGATCGCAGATGCAGCTCCGAGTCGCCCCCTGGCCTGGGAACTTCCATATGCTAAAAAGCCCTAAAAAGAAAAAGTGTAAAAGTTTAAAATAAATAAATAGTTTACTCACCTGTTTTCCCCCAGAGACCAAGAAAGCGCTGTGCATCACCTTTGCTCTGGGGGCCATCCTGGCAGGAGCAGTGCTGGCCACCGTCCTGCTCTGGAAGTTCAGTAAGTGCGGGAGAGGGTGGGAGGCAGCGTGCTGGGCTGGGGGGCCCCCCCGCAGCCCCTCCGGAAGTCTCCCATCGCCCTCCTTCCGTTTGGTTCCGTGAATAACCTTCCTCCCTTCCAGCCTCGTCCTCGCCTGTAGGTGGTCGATATTACCTGTGTCCTTTGAGTGCTATTGACACACGGTGGGAGCAGTGGGCTGAGTCCACCCTGTCCGTGCTGGGGGCAGTAGGTGGCACCTGGCACTCTGAGCTTACCTGGTCCGTGTATCTCAGTGCACAGTGGTGGCTGCTGCAGGCTGGGGCGTGGCCTCCCCAGGCACCTCCTGCAGCCACAGCCAGGTCACCTCCCATAGCCCAGGGCAGGGGGGCTGATCCCAGGACCCCCCTGGGTGGCCGGGAGGGGGGGCAGTGCTGTCCCTCCCCCGGACCGGAAGTCAGGGGCTCAAGGGGTTCAGCCCCCCTTCCTTCCACATCTGCTGTTGGCAAGGACACATTCCCTTCTGTTAAAATAAAGGGGGGAGGGAGTTCCCGTTGTGGCGCAGCAGGTTAAGGACCCGATGCTGTCTCTGTGAGGATGCAGGTTCGATTCCTGAGGCCTCACTCAGTGGGTTAAGGATCCGGTATTGCTGTGAGCTGAGGTGTAGGTCGCAGATGCGGCTCAGATCCCACGTTGCTGTGGCTGTGGGGTAGGCCAGAAGCTGCAGCTCCGATTCAACCCCTAACCTGGGAACTTCCATATGCCGTGGCTGTGGCCCTGAAAAAGAAAAATTAAAAACCAAAGGGGGGGAATCTTATTCCCTCTTGTTGCGTGGGGCACAGAGGGTGCCTGACGGAGCTCCCGGGTGGCGGGCGCCGAGGGGCTGTCTTGGTTTCCCAGCCTGACGGGCGTCTCCCTCCCGTCCCTCTGCAAGTGGAGAAGAAGAGGTGCTCCACGCCCGAGATGGAGTGCGGCTCTTCTGGGACCTGCATCAGCCCCTCTCACTGGTGCGATGGCATCCTGCACTGTCCCGGCGGCGAGGACGAGAACCAGTGCGGTGAGTGACAGGGCCGAGCCCACACGTCAATCCCTCTGTCACTGAACCCCTACCTGGAGGCCGAGCCTCACCTCTAAGCCAGTCTCCAGATGCGGAGACAGGGTCAGAGGGGCTGAGCCACCGCCCAGCATCACACAGCCTGGCGGGGAGGGAGACCGCAGCCCAGGGCTAGGCCAACCCACGTGGCCCCAGCCCCCCCAGGACATCACCCCTCGGCAGCTAAAAAGAGCTGCGCATTTAAAGTTGGGTGAGTGCTATGTGTTTGGTGAACAAGCTGCCTTTCAAGGAATCTAGGCTATTGTCACAGGGCGGGTACCACTCTTGCTTTTATTATTTTCTATTAATTATTTCAAGGGTGGTAACGTGGCCGTGCCAGGGAAAGCGATGTGTGAATGCCAGGATTGTGCCGATAGCCCCTGATGGCCGTACCCAGAGCTGATGCCCGCTGCATCCTGAGGTTGTTGACTTTGCGGGCGAGGCTAGACAAGGGCAGTGTTCCAGCGGCCACCCTGGGCGAGGGTTCTCCTGCGTGTCCCCACTTTCAGGTCAGGGCACCTGTGTGAGGTGTGGGGCCCTGGCTGTTGAATCTCTCATCTGGGAGACTGGACGGAGTTCAGCCTCCACTGCCCGAGTGGAGCCTCGTCCAGGTCAGCGCCTCAGCCTCTGTGCCTGGAGCACCTGCTGATGCCGCCTGTGCCCGGAGCACCTGCTGATGTCGCCTGGAGAGCGTTTGCCCTTGGACGTGGCTCACTCACCCCATAAACTGTCAGCATAGTGCCTTGTCTTTATTTTGGTGATGATAGATGTGTCAGCATTTATTTAAGAAAAGCAGGGAGTTTTTGAGGTTGAGCAGCCGTGGTTCACATACCGGAAGGAATGACCTCTGTCCTACACGTGCACACGTGTGTGTCAATAAATCTTAGCAAGACGAACTCATTTCTTACCTGCAAGACTCCCTCTCTCTCCTTGTAAGATTGAAGCTAAGGTGCTCAGGTAGATCACAATTCAGGCGGCACCTGAGGGCGTGCAGTGAAAAAGCTCATCCCCACTTCACTTAAACCCACGCCCACTCACGCACCCACGCACAGACACACTCACACACATACACACACCCTCACGCACTGCGGAATAATAGAAGGTACGCATTGGTCTCTGCCCCCAGTTCCCAGCACCGAGCTCCCAAAACCCTGGTTATTCCTAAGTGGCCAGAGCAGCAGGAGCATCCTTAGTTCTAGTACTTGGTCCTTGACCTCAGTTCCTGACACAGGACTCCTGAAATTCTCATCACTTCCTGGGTGATGGGAGTGTCTTTTGTTCTAACGAGGTGATTCTGGGTGGAATCCCGGCTGGGGGCTGCTCACCACAAAGAATAAGCCGTGGTTAGAAGCTTGGACCTGTCAGTCCTACACCTCTGTCTCTTGAGAGGTGAGAGGGGCTGAAAATGGAGTTAATGTTTGATCATGCCTTCATGATGAAGCCTCCGTAAAATCCCAAAGCCCAGGGTTGGGCAGCTTCCAGGTGGGTGAGCCCAGGAAGATCTGGGGAGACTGGCACGCCCAGAGGGCACAGAAGCGCTGCCCTTCCCACATCCCTCGCCCTGGGCATCTCTTCCTCTGGATGTCCACCTGCATCCTTCGTAGTTAACTGGTAAACGGTAGGACACGGTTTTCCTGAGTTCTGTGAGCTGCTCTAGCAAGTGAATCGCCCTGAGCGGGGGGTCACGGGCACCTCTGATTTAACACTGGTCAGTCAGAAGCGCAGGTGACAACCTGGACCTGCGACTGGCCTCTGAAGGGGGGACAGTCTCAGGGGACTGAGCCCTTCACTCTGAGATCTGACAGCTCTCCAGGTAGACAGGGTCAGAGTTCAGCTGTAGGACACCAGCTGGGGTTGTGGAGAATTGCTGTGTGCGGAAAAAACCACCTCTGCCCCACATGGGGTGACAGGCTGTGTGTGTCAGGAGTGTTCAGTGCGAGCCGTAAAAGACACGCACAGGGAACAGGACACCAGAAAGAGGAAAGAAAGGGTGTTTTCCAACACACACACACACACACACACATGCCTGTCCACCAGCCAGTCATTTCTTTTCCTTACGGGGCAACTAATACATGTTATTTCTCTTTGCAGAGAGTTTTTACACAAAAACAATAAATACGTGCTTGCATTTTTTTTTTTTTAGGGTGGCACCTGCGGCACGTGGACATTCCCAGCCCAGGGATTGATTCGGAGCTGCAGCTGCCAGCCACAGCCACAGCCACACAGGATCCAAGCCGAGTCTGTGAGCCACACCACAGCTCACAGCAGCCCTGGATCCTTAGCCCACAGAGTGGGGCCAGGGATCGAACCTGCATTCTCATGGATACCAGTCAGGTTCACTATCACAGAGCCACAGTGGGAACTCCCTGCCCCCGCGTTCTGAATCTGCCCACTTCCCAGTGGTGACTGCCCAGCCGACTCTGCAGGACTTTACATCCTGAAAGTCGTTTCCTGTCGGGACAGGACCCACCCCTTTTCCTCCGCTGCCCTCGCGGTGTTCCTGTGCTTGGAAAAGGGAGCCGTTTCACTTGTACAGAAAACCGGTGGGCAGGACAGGATTCCCACGCACCCCCCCGCCCCGAGTTGCCCCTTTTAACTTCATGCATCAGGTGGTGCCCTGAGAGCCGTGAGTCAATATTGATGCGTTACTATGGATTCAAGTCCTTGAGCGCGTTAAGGTTTGCTCTTGCTGTTGCAGAAAAATGTCTAATGTATTTACATTTGGACAGCGGGTTGGGACAAGGTACAGCACGCACCCACTGCCGTGGCATCCTGCAGAGCAGTTTCACTGCCCTCAACACCCTCCGTGCCCCTTCCCCCCCCACTCCCCCTCGCTGGTAACCACTGATCTTTCTGCTGTCTTCGTGGTTTGGCCTTTCCCCAAATGCCACGGCATGGGAATTGCACAGGCGGTGGCCGTTTCAAATCAGCTTTTTCATCACTTTGGGACATGCGTTTAAGGGGCCTCCGGTCTCTTCATGGTTTGGGAGCACCGTTCTCCGTAGAGCCGAATCATAGTCTGTTGTCTGGATGTGCCACGGTTTGTTTATCCTGTGATATGGAATCGCTCACCGCGGAAGCGCTAGGAAAGGACCCGACCAAGGCTGGTCCTTCGTGGAGGCGTGAGCCCCAGATGTCAGGCTGCCCAGGGAGTGGGGTGGGGGGGCTGCGCGGGGGAGAGCGAGGCCTGGGAGCAGCCGGGTCCTCCTGTTGTACCTAAGCCCCCGTGTCTCCCCCCGGCCACGGAGCCCCGTCTCCACGCTTTCAGGCTCTGCCTACGTAAATGGCACAGGGAGCACGTCATTTGGTGCCCTGCCGTCCTTTCTGCAGTGCCGTTTTCCAGCCCCTTCATGTTAACACAGCTCCCTGGTTAATCCCTCCACGTGCAGGCCTTCGCTCTGGGAATAACACGTGGAGTGTTTCTCCTACACCAGGAAGAGAGTCAGAATTCTGGATCCTGTTACCTCTGCCGGCAGAGAGGGGCTGGGACAGGGAGGGAGCTTCAGCTATGTTTATAATGTCTTACCTCTTTAAACAAAAGGGCATTTTGTTTTGGCAAATGAAGGTGGAGGTGGAGCTTTACATAAAACTCATCGCTGGGCATGGCCAGGGCACAGGTTTGGGCAGAGGGGTCCACCTGCTGTTCTGTGTTTGTCTAAGAAGCAGTTTTCAAAAATAAACAAACCAAAAAACCCCAAACAAAAGAAAAAGCTTTTTTCAAAAATGTTTTATCTGCTTTTTTTTTTTTTTTGTCTTTTTAGGGCTGCACCTGCAGCATATGGAAGTTCCCAGGCTAGGGGTCAAATCAGCGATGTAGCCGCTGGCCTACGCCACAGCCACAGCAATGCCAGATCCGAGCCGTGTCTGTGATGCCAGACCCTCAACCCGCTGAGCAAGGCCAGGGATCGAACCTGTGTTCTCATGGATACTGCTCAGATTTGTTTCCTCGGCGCCACGACGGGAACACCTATCTGATGTTTGAAGAAATGGCTCTAGAGTATGTATATAATTCACACACCGCGAAAGCCGTCCTTGGAAAGGGCAGATCCAGAGCCAGTGGTCTTTTACCTGCCCCCACAGACAGCGTCACCGTCACCGCAGTCACTTGGGGCCCATCTCCTTCGTCTCCTGAGGAGCCAGCTCTCGGCCCAGCCCCTCCTCCCTCTCCCAGGCCCTAAGCAACCACTGGTCTACTTTTGGTCTGTAGATTTCCTCTTCCAGACGTTTCCTAGCAATGGGGTCATTCAGAGTGTGGGCCTTTGTGGCTGGCTTCTTTCACTCAGCAGGATGCCACGCGTGTCCACGGTGCTGTAGCGTGACGTCACGCGTGTCCACGGTGCTGTAGCGTGGACGAGTAATGGTGCGGGTGGGCCGTGTTTTGTGCCTTCACCTGTTGGAGGAGGTCTGGGGGTTCCCACCTTCTGGCTCTTGTGCCGCGTGCTCCCACGAACATTTGTGTGTAATGCTCGTTTCTGTCTGAATACTTATTTTCGGTCCTTTTGGGTGAAGGGCACTTTTTGTGGGAAAGCCTAGATTCTTGGCATCCGTCGTGTGTGTATGTGAGTGTGGGCGGGCGGAGGGAGCCTGGCCGTGTCCAGGAGGGTGGGGCTCACGGGGCAGACAGGACTGACAGTGGCCTGGAACTCACCAGAATCTCCCTCCCTGCAGTTCGCCTGTACGGACCCAACTTCATTCTTCAGGTGTACTCGGCTCAGAGGAAGTCCTGGTACCCAGTGTGCCAGGACGACTGGACTGAGAACTACGGGAGGGCGGCGTGCCAGGACATGGGCTACCGGTGAGTCGGGGCCCGCGGCCCCGTGACAATGGTGGCAGATAGAAATGTAAGCTCAGGGCTTCTTTCCTGGTCCCTGGAAGGGCCGGCACAGGGACACGAGTCCCTCCCCCAAAGCTGCTGCAGGAAACCAGCAAGGAAACAGGGGCACCCCCAACCCCCTCCCTGGTACCCTCCTCTCCAGCCCTCCTCCTGGCCCTCCCTCTGCTCCTGGTTGCCCAGGGCTGTCCAGGGCTGTGGTCACCAGGGTCCGGGGTGCCGGCCCAGGTCCTGAAGAGCCTCCAGGGCAAGGTGGAGGCCCCGACTCCGCCCACGTCCTTGCTGGGGGCTGGGGGCCTGTGGTGGGGGCTGGGGGGGTCAGAGAGGAGGGGTCTGCCTGCACTTGACGGCAAGCTCGCAGGAGGCCCTGAGGTTTCCAACAGGAGAGATCATCAGATCCCGCCGGAGGAGAATTCACGCCTCCTGCAGCCACCAGAGCAGGTGCGCGGGGGGCGCCCTCGCCCCGGGATCCCAGCCGGGGGCTCCCAGGGGAGGACCTGTGATTTCAGTGCCACCGTCTCTTCCTTGGGGCGTCCCGTGTGACCTCTGCGCAGTCCTAGCGTGTTCTCTGTGTGCCAGTCTTCAAAGAGAACTGCCGCTTGATAAGAAATACCTCAAAATGCCGTGTCCCCAGTTGTGGTATATTTAACAATAAGTGACAGTGAGGCCCCTGTCACATTTCAAGATCTGTATTTTATAACTGGGAGCACTTTAATATCTGTAATTCGGTTAAATTACATCTCACACAACCTTTTACTCTTACTCCTTTGTCCTAATCCAGTTTATTTTATTTTTTTATTTTTATTTTTTTGTCATTTCTCGGGCCGCTCCTGCAGCATATGGAGGCTCCCAGGCTAGGGGTCGAATCGAAGCTGTAGCTGCCAGACTATGCCAGAGCCACAGCAACGCGGGATCCGATCCGCGTCTGCGACCTATACCACTGCTCACGGCAACAACACTGGATCCTTAACCCACTGAGCGAGGCCAGGGATCGAACCTGCAACCTCATGGTTCCTAGTCGGATTCGTTAACCACTGCACCACAACGGGAACTCCCTCATCCAGTTTAGATTAGAAACCTGGCTGGTGGTGGAGTTCCCACTGTGGCTCAATGGGTTAAGAACCTGACTTCATTCCTGTGAGGATGTGGGTTCAATCCCTTGCCCCGCTCAGTGGGTTAGGGATCCGGTGTTGCCGCAAGCTGTAGCTTAGGTGGCAGATGTGGCTCGGATCTGGCGTTGCTGGGGCTGGGGCGGAGGCTGGCAGCTGCAACTCCAATTCAACCCCTAGCCTGGGAACTTCCACGTGCCTTGGGTGTGGCCCTCAAAAGAAAAACACACACACACACACACACACACACACACACACACACACGGCTGATGGAGGACTTTTCCCTGAGACCTCAAGGTTGCTGGATACAAAGTTGGTTATCACACAGTGTGTGATATCACTTGATTCGCTCTTACGTTTTTGTTTTCCAAGCACTAAAGTATTCCTCTCAACCCAAACGTCAAACAGAGAATATCACGATGCAGCTGTAGCGTGGGAACTATGACTGCTCACAACAAAACCATTATTTTAAATGAGATTTTCTGTCTCTTTTTAGGAATAGCTTTTTTTCTAGCCAAGGAATCGCCGATGACAGCGGGGCCACGAGCTTTATGAAGCTGAACAAAAGTGCCAACAATATGGATCTCTATAAAAAGCTGTACCACAGGTACTTAATTGGGGGATTTCTTTTCTTTTTGGCCACGGGGCATGCAAACTCGCACCAGGGATCGAACCCACACCACTGCAGCAACCCCGGCCATACAGTGACAATGCTGGATCCTTAATCCACTGCACCGCCAGGGAACTCCTCATTTGGGGAGTTCTTTTTTCCTTTTCAGAAGTTTTATGCTGAGAGTGGGTAGGAATCCGTGTCCAGGGTTTGTCCTCTCTGCTGCAGTTGTGGGTTTGGCTGAGTTTCTCACAGGGAGTGGATTGGACCCAAGTGGGACCCGTTGCTCTGAGCAGCTCTGGGGTCATTCTTGGGAAGTGGCTAAGGCGTATTGGCTGTTTAGATTGTGCCCTCTGCCCTCCATGCTATTGGGTGACATCGAAAAATTAAGATTCTTCTTTCCTGATTATCTTCCCTCTCCAGATATCAGAGATGAACTTTACTGAGTTGTCGGGGGGGTGTGTCTCGGAATCAAAAAATATGTCTCAGGGCCCCAAATGGAGTGACCTACCCATGCTGCTTTGCCCAGGACTCTGCGGGTTTCATGCTGGGAATCCTGCTTCCCAGGAGTCCCCTTAGCCCCAGGCAGCAGGGGCAGTTGGTCCCCCAGCCCCCCCAGCCCCCAGCCCTATGTCAGGATGCTGTGTTGGGGGAACCTGGAGCCTTGCCTGTACCTGGGGACAGCTTGTAGTGCTGGGCGTGTCATCACGTGACTGATGGGTGGAAAGGGAGCCAGGCTGGCCCCATGGTTGATGGTCTGTCTGGCTAGGAGTGTGGGGGAAAGGGCTGGGCTTAAGCCACTCATTTTGTGTTGCCTTCGTTTAAAATGTTTGCGGTCTTCCTGGCACCATGACTATCCTCCGAATGTTCTTTAATATAAAAGATACACAGCACCCTTTGTGTTGAAGCCTCCCTTGCTTCCAGGTGGCCAACCAGGTCGT
This sequence comes from Sus scrofa, assembly GCF_054392235.1. Classification (NCBI taxonomy): domain Eukaryota; kingdom Metazoa; phylum Chordata; class Mammalia; order Artiodactyla; family Suidae; genus Sus; species Sus scrofa. The sequence goes on along the minus strand of NC_139395.1, from coordinate 220,263,795 downwards.
CACCTCCCAGCAGGCCAGGTGCCAGGTGCTGCATCTGGGGGGACAGGTCATATTCCCCGCCTTCCCTGTGTGTGGGAGGCTGGAAGCAGGTTTGCATTCCTGGTGGCCCAGGCTGAGGTGTCGAGGGGCTGCCTAGTGCCCTGCCATCCCCAGGAACGTGCCAGGGTGAGCCCAGAAGGAAGGGTGTGCCCGGCCAGGTGCACCCATCAAAACAGGGGGCTGTGGTTTGCCCGCCCCAGAAGCTAAACACAGCTGTCTGGGCTCTTTGTAAATGCTGAGTGTCTCCTTGTCTCTCTGGGTTACATGGCATCAGGGCATGGGGTTGGGGGGAGGCTGCCACCCCTCAGAGCCGTGGGAACCCACACAAGGCGCTGCAGGTTCAGAGGAAGGGAGAGAAAGTCCCCCTGTCTCAAGGCGTCCCCTATGTGTGCCAGGGGGTAGGAGTGCTTCTTTCCTCTTTGTTTTCAGAAGTTGCTCTTTGGGGAGTTCCCTTCATGGCTCATCAGTTAGTGAACCCAACTTGGATCCATGAGGTTAGGGGTTTGATCCCTGGCCTCGCTCAGTGGTTAAAGATCCAGTGTTGCCGTGAGCTGTCGTGTAGGTCGCAGACGCAGCTCAGATCCTCCGTTGCTGTGGCTGTGGTGTAGGCTGGTGGCTGTAGCTCTGATTCAACCCCTAGCTGGGAACCTCCATATGCCGTGGGTATGGCCCTAAAAAGCAAGAAAAAAAGAAAAAGAAAGAAAAGAAAAAGAGAAGAAGTTGCTCTTTGAGGGAGTTCCCGTTGTGACCACAGGTAACACATCTGACTAGTATCCATGAGGACGCTTGTTCGATTCCTGGCATCCCTGGCCTCAATCAGTGGGTTAAGGATCCGGCGTTGCCATGAGCTGTGGTGTGGGTCACAGACAAGGCTCAGATCTGGCGTTGCTGTGGCTGTGATATAGACTAGCAGCTGCAGCTCTGATTCGACCCCAAGCCTGGGACCCTCCATACGCGACAGGTGCGGCCCTAATAAACAAACAAAAAAAGTTGCTCTTTGATTACTGAGCCTCGGACTCCCGCGGGGTTTGTCAGTGGCGAGGGGCTCCCTCGTGCCTCCGTGCTGGTGGCCACACAGCATCCATCCATGCAGACGAGAATGACCTTATCATCCTTAGACGCTGCCTCATGGAAACGTGTCTTCTCTTGGCATCTGGCGCCCCTCAACCAGAGGCCACCAGGATCCCTTGTCCTGGAACCACGGCCGTCACCATGGGACGGTGTTAGAAGGGACTTATTACGGGACTTGTGGGCTTCTGTTGCATCGCTTTGGGGAAGGTTCCAGGAATCAGGGCTTTGCCCTAGATTGGACCCATCTGGAAGCGAGGATGATTCTGTAGTTGGCACGTTGACTTTTGTTTGTTTTTTAGAAGGTGGGTCACTTGAAGCCAGGCTATATACAGCTGGGATTGGCAAAGAATTGTGTCAGCCAGCAGAGGGGGCTGTTGGGCACTGCCTGGTTTGGACCAGGTCCGCCGTCTGTGTTCAGAGGGGCTGGCACCGTGAGCTTGCCTGTGTTCTGCTTCATCACGTAGCCATGATGTTGCTGCTCCGTGAGCTGTTTCTGTTGGACAGAACACACGGCCAGCCAGCCGCAAGCTTCTGGGTGTCAGGGCTGCTTCTCTTCTCAGCGTATTAGGGGAAAATTCACTCTGCAACAGAATGCATTGGTTATTTCTCTTTCATCTGTAACCTGGAATGTCTACCTCCCCAAAGACTCACTTCTCTTCTGCTCCCAGGCAGAGGAATAATTGTATAGTTTCCTGTGCAATATATGTAGAGCAGTGATGGGAAGCAAGCAGTTTACAGATATCTTACTTACAAAATTAAAGGGTGATTTTAAATTCCAGGAAAAAACATCAGAGCCAAGATGATATGTACCGACCTTCACAATCGCTCTGGTACTATTCTTAGCCCATTCTACAGATGGGGAGTTTGAGGCACAGAGAGGTGAAGTAGCTTGCCTAAGGTCACACCGCTTGATTTGAACCCTGCACTTTGACTGAGTGTCTGCTCTTTACTGCTGTCCCCCACGTATATAGATTTACTTTCCTTTTATTTTTCTTTCTTTATTTATTGCTTTTTAAGGGCCACACCCATGGCATATAGAGGTTCCCAGGCTAGGGGTCTAATCGGAGCTACAGCTGCCGGCCACAGCCGCAGCCACAGCCATGCCAGATCCAAGCCGAGTCTACACCCAACACCACAGCTCACGGCAACACTGGATCCTTAACCCACTGAGCCAGGCCAAGGATGGTACCCACACCCTCGTGGAGATTATGTCAGGTTCTTAACCTGCTGAGCCACCCCGGAACTCCCAACTGCAGACCCTTCTGTGTCTGGGGAGGCAGGGAGTGAGACCAGAAAATATGCATTCCCAGGTATCTTTGAGAATCCATTTATTGTAGTGACTAGAATTTCTCCTCTTCTTCCGTAGTGACGTCTGTACTTCGAATACGGTGGTTTCTTTACGCTGTATAGGTAAGTGACTCTTGGTTTTCCTTCTAAGTAGGAAACATGGGGTATTTATAGGAACACATCCCTGTCTGTCTCTGGGGGCCATGGAGAGAGAAGGAGGGGTACAGGTGGGCCCGTGCCCAGCGCTCTGCCCAAGTGGCTCCTTTGCTGAGCCCTGATGCACTCGAGACGCCTATAGCCCAGGTTCTAGAAGCAGCTGTCCCACGAGGATGGGCAAGCTCAGGAAATTGACAGGGCTGCTCCGTGGCGTCCGAGGTGGAGCCGGAGGCCCGTGGGGGTCTCCCTGCCTGTATTTGGATGACTTAGAGTTTTGAATCTTGTATCAGTATGGGGGACACTGGGATCCTTTTTCTGGGACAGTCCCGTCCTGCTCCCGTACAGATCTAGGGCCTGAAGTTCGGCTTTTCAGTTCGAGTGGGTGAAGCTAGCAGGCAACCCAAGTAGACTCATGCCCAGTGGTCCCAACAGTAACTTCCTACCCAGGCTGGTTCAGGCTTCCTTGGGTACCAAGAAGGCATGGTGCCCACCCCGCCTCCTGCCCACACCATCCGCCTCCTGCTAGCCTGAGAGCAGCATAGACAAGGAAAGTGTCCCTGGCTTTGTTCAGGAATCCTGGGGCCTCTGAGCGTTCAAGGAGAACCCGGGCCTTTGCCATCCAGCCCCCACGCCCCCACCCCTGGGAATTCAGGAGATGCTGATGGAATCACACAAGTGCCAAGTAGCAGGTGGCATTCAGTGCCCGCAGAAGTGGTGCTTGGAGGGGAGGGGAGGGTGGTACTGGAGGAGTGTCCTCCCCCTGTCCCCAACCCAAAGAGACCAGGACACATTTCCTCAAAGTCAGACCTGAAACAAACAGGAACGAGAGGTGGCAGTAGTCCCCCTCTGGCCAGGCAGGACTCTGGGGGATGGGAGCCATCTGTGTTTGGTGGCACCACGGTGGCCGGGCAGCCCTGCTTCCGTTCACTGGCTGCGCTGGGCTTGTCGCCTTTAGAGTGCGGAGTCTCCGGGAAGATGAGCAACCGCCAGAGCCGGATCGTGGGCGGGTCCAGCGCAGCGCTGGGCGACTGGCCCTGGCAGGTCAGCCTGCACGTCCAGGGCATCCACATCTGCGGAGGCTCCATCATCACCCCCGACTGGATTGTGACGGCCGCCCACTGCGTGGAGGAGTAAGTCCCGAGGGGCGGGGCCCGCTGGCGGGGGGCGGGGCCCGCGGGGGGCGGGGGCGGGGCCTGGGCTCATGGTGGCTCTCTGCCAAGTGACCTTGAGCGAAGCCTTTGCGTTGTTCACGCTCCAGCTTCCTTGTGGACAAGTGGGGACTCTAAGGCGCTTGCGTCGTGGCGTTGCTGGGAGGGTCAGTTGACTTATGAAGCCAGTGGCCAAGCCCGTCCCTTCAGCGCAGGGATGCGGGGTTGGGCTGCGTGATCCTGCGATCAGAACTCCTTCTGGCCCGAGGCTTACTCAGCTCCATCCTACCCTTCCCGGCCCCTGCCCTCTCCGGAGGCCTGGTCTCCCCTGGGTGCACTCAGAGACGCTCAAACCTGATGCTGCCCTGCTGGAAGGTTCTCTGTGCTCCATGAAACAGCCTGGGCCACAGGGTTGTCTGTACAGATGGCGGGGGAGACGCAAGGGTAGCCATCATTTACAGCGTTAGCGTTTGTAAAAAATACTGCCCCCCTCTCCTTTTTTCTTAAACATGAAGTTTTTGGGTCCCATGCTTATTTTGCAGAAAACCTCACTCATCAAAGCTATTTTTCTTGTTTAGAGTAGGGTGGGCCTGGCGTGGCTCCTGGCCCAGCTGTTCTCGGGCTGAGTGGCCTCAGACAGTTCACTCTAGGTGGCTGACGTTACCACCTGCACCTGGAGGACAGGTGTGCCGCTCCTCCCAAGGCTGCTGTGATGGATGAGGAAGAGGTGTTTATTAGCCAAGAGTGTCCCCTGCCTTCCATCCACCAGATTCCAAGGGCTCTGGTATTTTGGATTCTCTTAGACAGGAGACATCTAGAAAAAGGTTATGCCCGGGTGGCTTTTAGACTCAGAGTCTGTTCATCACTATGCATTTATTAAGCACCTACTGTGTGCCAGGAAATGCTCTAGCATATAAAGCTAAGCTCCAGGCCTGCCAGAAATGGGGTTTCAAACCTCAGGGAGGCCTTTAGGCTCAAGAGTAAGTGTTCTAGGAATTGCGAGGGTTTGTGGTCTGGGGCCAACACACAGGGGGAGCAGGATCCATTGATGAGGTTCGGGTGGGGGGTGGGCAGAGGAAGCTGCGAGAGGTCGGGGGAGAGAAGACTCCAAGGCCACCTGGCCGGGGGCTTTTGGCAAGTCGTGTCACCTCGGGGACCCGTGGCTCTGGCTGATGACTTTCAAAGACCCGTGACGGAGGGCTTCTGGTCTGTGGTTCCGAGATGCTGAGTGGTGCTGGTTTCTGTCTTCCAGACCTCTGAACAATCCCAAGATCTGGACGGCCTTTGCAGGAATTTTGAGACAATCGTTCATGTTTTACGGCAGCGGATACCGAGTGGCCAAAGTGATTTCCCACCCGAACTATGACCCCAAGACCAAAAACAACGACATTGCTCTGATGAAGCTGCAGACGCCAATGACCTTCAACGGTATGCACCTGTGTCCCTGAGGCCCAGGGTGTGCGAGCCGCTTGGACCACATCTTAAGGAGAGGTTGATGGGAACGAAAACGTGCTGGGACGCCTGGAAAGAGGGAACATGCACTGAGTTACAGCATGACGAGCTGGGGGAGGGGGTGGCTGATCAAAGAGGACTCAGCGGAGGCTGAGTCACTCCCGAAACCCTGGGGCCACTGAGGGACACGGTCACCACCGTGGTTTTCCTTCACCCCCCAGAGTGACAACTTAGCACACATAACCTGCTAGGAAAGTCATTGCAGAATCAGCGTCTGGTCGGTGAGGCCTGACTGGGGGCTGGCTGCACCTGTTGCGAGTTTAATTCTAACATGCTGCTCATTTACCTTCATGCTTATCAATTGATTCTGCTGCTGATGCTGCCCTGCCGTGTCAACTATTCGCATCTCTGGACCGTTGGCCTTTAAGCCTCCAAACCCCAAACTTCCAGAGGGAGTTTGCTAGAAGGAGGGGCCTGGCAGGTTTCAGGAAGAGGGGCGCTAGGATAGGTTGGAATCTGGGCACCTCCTGGGGCAGGAGGATGGTGGTCCCAGGCCCAGCGCTTGCCCAGGGGAAGGGCCCGAGGGAGACGGTCCCTGCGGCCTCGGGTGGACCAGACCCGCTCACCATGCTTTCCCTTCTTGAAACAGACAAAGTGAAGCCGGTGTGTCTGCCCAACCCAGGCATGATGCTGGAGCCGACACAGTCCTGCTGGATTTCCGGGTGGGGGGCCACCTACGAGAAAGGTGAGGCTCCCGGCACCCAGATGTGCAGGTCCCACGAAGCCGAGCAGGGGCTCGGGAGTGAGAGGTCTAGGTTGTCATCCTAGTTCTACAGCTAAATGGTCGGATACCTTTGGGCAATTCGCCTAATCTGTTTGCCTCAGTTTCTCCATGTGCTAGATGGGAAAATCCCACCTGCCCTACCTAACCCGGTGCTCTTACTAAGATCAAATGGAACAATGTGTGACACTGCTTCTTTTGGGGGGGGCACTTTTTTGGGGGGGGCTTCACCCGCAGCATATGGAGGTTCCCAGGCTAGGGGTCTAATCGGAGCTGTAGCCACGTCTACGACCTACACCACAGCTCACAGTAATGCCAGATCCTTAACCCACTGAGCGAGGCCAGGGATCAAACACACAACCTCATGGTTCCTAGTTGGGTTTGTTAACCACTGCACCATGACGGGAACTCCAGAAACTGCTTTTTGGAGTGTGAAGGCCACAGAAACGTGAGAGGCACACGGCCCCCTGTGTTTGCACACCGCGTGGTAATGGGCCGAACAGGAAGTCGGGCTGCCTTTGATGGCTGAGCAATAATGGACTTGGTGAGGATGGGCTTGAGTGACCAGCAGTGGCCGACGGCAGGCTGCCAATGCCTTTGTCCTTCTGCCTTGACCCCACAGAGATGGAGCACTAGGCTGTTCTGTCGCAGGCTGGTCCCGCTTCCTTCAGTTCTAATTTGCTTTCATCTCCAGTAACGTTTTTCTTTTTTTTTTTTTTGTTTTCCCACTGTACAGCAAGGGGGTCAGGTTATCCTTAGATGTATACATTGCAGTTACAGTTTTTTCCCCCACCCTTTCTTCTGTTGCGACATGAGTATCTAGACATAGTTCTCAATGCTATTCAGCAGGATCTCCTTGTAAATCTATTCTAGGTTGTGTCTGATAAGCCCAAGCTCCCGATCCCTTCCAGTAACGTTTTTCAAATGAAGGGATCCTGGCTGTTTCATTTTCATGGAGCGTGGGCAGTGCTTAGCAGTACATTTTATATATTTGTTACATCCTTCCAAAAGGGTCTGGGGCACGTACACAAAGAATCCTTTAAAGCAAGGAGAATGGCACAAGGGTGGGCTGACTTGGAGGGAATGGCGGTGGTGCTGGGTATCCTGGCATGGGCTCCTGAGGTTGAGTCTTTCAGTTCTCGGCAAGGTTTCCCTGTTGCCAAGATGAAGGGGAAAATCAGCCCCAATGTGAGCATCCACTTCAGGCTGGAAATGCAGCAGTGGACAAAAGAGGACAAAAATCTGCCCGCAGGACGTCTGGGGGCAGGGGTGTGTTCAGACAGGAAACAGAACACTGAACCAGGTGCTTTCAAACAGTGGAGGGGTGGTCAGGGAAGGCTCCTCGGAAGAGGTGACACTTGAGCTGAGATCTGCATGAAAGAGGGTCTTAGGAACAGGGTCTTAGGAACTTAGGCCCAGGGCAGCTGGGGCATGATGAGCTGGGGCAAGGGGACAGGCTGGGACCAGGTTGAGTAGGACCTCGTACATAGGCTATGATGAGGACGCTGGCTTCTAATCCGAGTGAGACAGGAGCCATCAGGAAGTTTTAAGCAGGGCAGTGACAAGATCCCACAGCTGCGTAGGGACTCAGGAAAAGGGTGGGGGCGAGGGCAGACAGTGTCTGCCTGTGCAGCGGGGCCTGTGCCGTGTCCTCCGAGGCCGGAAGGTGGCTCAGACCAGAGAGGTGGGTGCAGAGGCCCATTTGGGACAGAGCCACCTGATCTGCTGATGGGTGGAGTGTCCCCAGGGAGAGGGTGAGGGGTCATGGGAGGAAGGCTTCTAACTGATGATCTGAGCCCCACCTCCAGTGGTGATGCCCTTTCCTGAGTCCGGGGGGACTGGGTGGTGTGGCTTTGGGGAGGAGCACGTTTCAGGAGAGAATCTGGTTTAGCATGTTAAGCCCGCGGAGTCTAGAAGACACCCAAGTAGCAAGTGGAACCTGGGGTTAAGACAGCAAGTCCCAGCGAGTGTCTGGAAAGCTTCTACGGGCAGGGAGCCGAGGGTGTGGTGGTCAGGATGGTGTGGGGTCTAAGAAGGGCTGTTTGTAAGAGGTGATAACAGGGGGATGGGGGGGCGGGCTCCGCGTGGTCCAGGGAAGAGGGAGTGATGAAGGAGGAAACTTAATCTTAGGGAACCAAGTGGCTGGGCGCCTAGAGAGAGGGCGATGCTAAGTCATAGATGTAAGTCTACAGCCGGAGGAAGGGCAGCCTTCGCCCCCAAGCGCAGTCTACAGCAGCGCGCAGTACAGGCTCCAGCAGCTGGAAGACCTCTCGGTTACCCAGGAAACAGTTACCCAGGAAACGGTTACCCAGGAAACGGCGTGGGAGTGGGGGCAGGAGAGGGGCGGGGCCGACTGTGCACGTGGCCAGGAGGGGCGTGGCCGCCTTGCAAGGGCCCCGGAGCGGCTCCAGGCTTGCTGTGAGAGCCCATGCCCTCCTCTGCCGCAGGGAAAACCTCGGAGGTGCTGAACGCCGCTATGGTGCGCCTCATCGAGCCCTGGAGCTGCAACAGCAAGCAAGTGTACAACAACCTGATCACGCCCGCCATGATCTGCGCAGGGTACCTGCAGGGATCCGTCGACTCCTGCCAGGTAGCGGCCAGCTTGTGTTCGGCCTTGGGGCCTTGGGAGCCCTGGAGGAGAGCCCCTCCCCCGCCTGGGACCCATGGGACGTTAGGGCCATCGGAGGGGCGGCAGCGCCTTGTACCTCCCACTCCGCCCACCGCTGCATCCCCCGAAAGGGTTTGTTTGGTCAAAGCGTCATTGTAGCAGAAATAAGTGTTTTGATTATTTTTAAAATGTAGACAATCATTTATTTGGTAACTTAGCTGATGCAGACCAGAACTCGTTGCCAGTAGAGTCTGTTGAGGGGATGATATTACTGTCACCTTCTTGGAGATGAGAAGCAGGAAGACACCCCCCCCCCCAGCCCTGTCACCCAACCTCCCTGCTCTTGGAGGGCACATGGCTTGGGGTTTGGTTTCTGTTCTCTAACTTCTTTGTCCCCCAGGGTGACAGCGGAGGTCCTCTGGTCACTCTGAAGAGCAGCATCTGGTGGCTGATTGGGGACACCAGCTGGGGGTCCGGCTGTGCCAAGGCTTACCGACCGGGAGTGTACGCGAACGTGACATTATTTACAGACTGGATTTATCGACAAATGAGGGTAACTCTCCCGTCCTCTTCTTGGGGGTCTCTGATTCTCTGTGTCAAAGCCCAGACACCTGGAGGTATGGTCCCATGGCATGTGGCGTCCCCTCCCCCACCGCTGGTATTTGGATGAAAACTCTGGGGCTCAGCTCTGCAGGGTCCCGGACTAACTGTAATGGGCTTCCTTGTGTGCTGCGGACCAGGCTTCGTTCTGGCTCAGCTGGCTGTGATCACCCACCCACACGGCAACAAACCAAACTTCTGATGATGGGCAAGGAGCAGAGGGAGGCAGGTCAGCCAGCGGTGACTCTGCCCTGTCCTGTTCTGGGCAATCGGATGCCCCTTGGGTGGGGGAGCAACTGAGGTTCTCAGGTACAAGGAGAGGTGGTGACGAGGGGAGAGGTCCCCGGGGTTCCTGCTATCCTGCCATCCCCCCGACTCTTGCCCTGGTCCAAGATGCTCAGGTGCCCTGTCCTTGGGCTCTGCTTGAATCCTGGGTGAGGATCAGAGGTCTGTCCATCACAGGGGCCTTGGAACAGGCAGCACCCACAGATTTCGGCTCCTTCTAGGGCTAGGTTCGCGGTGGAAGAAAAAGCTCTATTTTGTTCCCTCCCAAGTCACCAAAGGTGCCCAGATGCCAGGAGATGGGGCCAAACCAGAGGGCATTGCCCAATAAGACCAGGCCTGCACCTTCCCCGAGTGAAATCGTAGGACCTGCCATCTTCAAGTGACCCTGGGGCCTGGCCAGTCCCCACCCCACAAAGGGCCCAGTGCTGGAAATAAACAACCCCACTGTCTCGAGGGGGCTGAGTGGTGGAAGGAATCTGGGAGGGGGCAGGCAGGGCTGGGGGGTGCAGGCAGCCGGGAACCTAGAGGGAGATTAGCCAGGCCGTGGGGTGACCGTCCCTCCAGGATGAGAGCGCAAACCACACAGTGTGTGCAGGTGCTTCTGGTGGCTCAGCACGGCCAGGCTGGGTGGCGGCAGAGAAATCGGGGTAGAAAGTGGGATCATTAAACACTGATGTCCTGGACTTCCCGTCGTGGCTCAGTGGTTAACGAATCCGACTAGGAACCATGAGGTGGTGGGTTCGATCCCTGGCCTTGCTCAGCAGGTTAAGGATCCAGCGTGGCTGTGAGCTGTGGGGTAGGTCACAGATGCTGCTTGGATCCCATGTTGCTGTGGCTGTGGCGTAGGCCGGTGGCTACAGCTCTGATTTGACCCTTAGCCCCTAGCCTGGGAACCTCCATATGCCATGGGAGTGGCCCTAAAAAGAAAAAAAAAAAAAAAAAAACCAGCAAAAAACAAAAACGAGTGATGTCCTGCAGTGGCTGAGGTCACGCGTGGTTGCCCAGAGAGGCCTGTGTCCAGCTGTGCTGCATGGTTGCATCTCCCTCAGGGCCTTTGCATGTGCTGTTCTCCCCCCACTGCCAGCCTCACCCCTTGACTTTCGTGCCGCAGAAACAAATACCCCTCTGTCCTATGACGCTTGCTCGTTGGGTGTACAGGGGCCTCATGTCAATCTAGAGGCAAATACCTTTTCCCCTTTGCTGGTTTTAAGAAAGTAACATCGTCTCTCTCTCTCTTTTGAACAGGCAAACAGCTAATCCCTCGAGCCTTGGCCCTTCGCACCACTCCGCGAGAAAACGAAGGCACTGATTTGTCATCCCCGTGCGTAACCTATTTTCAGGAATGATCCCCAGGTCCTCTGGTGTTTATGAAATAGTGAACCCGTCTGATTTGGCGCTCTCCAGGGTCCTGTGCTGGCTGCGCGTTCCTTCCCGGCCCCTCATCTGAATAGTGAGGCTGGCCGGCGGTGGCCACCCAAGGCCAGTGCAGAGCAGGGGGTGGGGTCTGGCCCACTGGGGTCACCCTTTGGAACCCCTTCCCGGGGGGCCACTCTTGCACGCCCTGGGGGCTGGTGACTTCTCAGCTGCTGGACGGCTGGAGATGGAAGAGAGAAAGCCAGGCAGACACTGCGGGGGCCACCCTCGCGCCCCCCGGGACCTCTCTTCCCCCGAGAGAGTTTAATCATTCTTTTTAAGTGCCTTCTTCGCAGCCCCGGCTGGTGCCTGGAAATAAAGGGACCAGCTCTTGCCGGCTTATGACTCCATAGCCACTTGCAAGGGGCGCGGAAACCTGGTGAGGGTGTAGACGGCGCCCTCAGAGCAGGTGCCCCCCCCCGCCCCCATCCTGAGCACTGCTGGGACTGGGGGCCCTGTGTGTTGGGTGGGGCTCCACCCCCGGAGACCAGCCTTACACCCCGCCTCCTCCCAGTCCCTCTCCCCAGCCTCCCGGGAGACTGTGGGACACCCCCCCCAACACTGTGGTCCTGGGGGGCTGGTGCTGCTGACCCTTTTAAGACCTGTTAATCACGTGGAAATTGAGGTCCCCCGGGGAAATCAGGGATGCTGATTAAACGACACTGTTTCCTACTGTAAAATTTCTACACGTTGCTACCTCAGTGCTCACGGAATCTGGGCCGTGCCCCCTAAGGCGTTCCTCCCCTTGGTTCTTTGAAACCACTGTGGTCCTTTGCCACGTGTGAGCAGTGGCCGGCGTGAGCTGCTTTTACAAAGCGACTGGCTCCTCATTCAATGTTCTCTACGGGACGCACTGAAGCACGGCACTGTGGCAAAGAAGATGGGGGCCTCGGGGCTCCCTGTGGCCCCTTCTGGCCCCTGAGGTTCCCCAGAGGGAAGGTTGGGCCTGAATTGCGGAGTGTGACGTGTCAACGCAGAGATCCTCGCAGACACACTGAGAACGAAGCGAGCAGTTCTGCGCTGGGACCTAAGCTTGGATGGAGGCCGTACGATCCCCTGGCAGGATGCATCCGTGCCACGCACGTCTTGGGCCACAGCATCCCCAGGGAGGGGCCGTGCAGACAGACGTGTCTGCTCCCAGAGCCAGATTTTAAAAAAAGCGTTGTCGCGGGGTGAAGGCATCCCTTCTTTAGGGCTCCTTTTAATTTATGTGACGTCTGTTCTGGTCTCTGTTTTGTATCTTTTTTTAACTGTAAAATTCAGTTGTGAAAAATTGTGCAAATAAATTATACATTTTTTTTTTCCAAACGTGCACTGAGTCTTTGGTGGTTTGCGTGGCGAGCAGACCCAGTCTGCATTTCCTTGCTGGGCCGTGACGCTGGGGCCACTGCAGCATGGGGGCGGGGCGGGGGGTGTGTGCAGCGGTCCGCTCCCGCAGCCTGTCCTGTTGGAGGTGACCCGAGGAGAGCTTCTGAAGGGGCAAGGCCTCTGACTCCCACGTCTCCAGATTCAGACCCTGAGACCCGGCTCTATTCTAGAACTCTGCCCGGCGTTCCACGGGCCCCCAGAGCCAGCCCCCGCAGAGCCAGCCTCCCCAGCGCCAGCCCCCCCAGCTTGGTCTAGCATCTCATCCTCTAAACAGCCCTCCTCGTGTCCCTGTGAGCTCACGGTGGCAGAGCTGCTCTTCAACCAGCACATGTCCTGGCACCCTGGAGTGTGACCGCGGGTGGGAGGGAGGTGGGGTGAGTGTCTTCCTGCCCCAACAAACATCCATGCTTGGTCTTCAAATTTCCCAAATTCAGGAGGTCCTATCACATAACAGGTGATTGTCTTCATTAGGTCAGGCTGAGTTTAAATTGTGGGGATGGAGCTCCCATCATGGCCCAGCGGAAACGAATCCGACTAGGAACCATGAGGTTGCGGGTTCGATCCCTGGCCTCGCTCAGTGGGTTAAGGATCCAGTGTTGTTGCTGTGAGCTGTGGTGTAGGTCGCAGACGCGGCTTGGATCCCATGTTGCTGAGGCTGTGATGTAGGCTTGCTGTTACAGCTCCGATTAGACCCCTAGCTTGGGAACCTCCATATGCCATGGGTGCCGCCCTAAAAAGACATAAATAAATAAATAAATTATGGGAAAAGTGGCTATCAAGTAAAGAGAAGTTCCTGCTCTGGCACAGTGGGTTTAAAAATAGTAGTAAAGCACACATTTTGTTAGACAATATTCCTTTTTTTCCCCCTATTTTTTTACATTTGCATTCTTAAAAAAAAAAAACAAACCTGAATATAGCAGTTCACGCTGGGGCACAGTGGATTAAGAATCTGATTGCAGCGGCTCTGCTGCTGCGGAGGCACAGGTTCCATCCCCAGCCAAGCACAGCAGGTTTAAGATCTGGTGCATGTCACAACTTCGGCATGGGTTTGACCCCTGGTCTGGGAACTTCTACCTGCCTCAGGTGTGGCCATAAGAAAAAATTGAGTATAGTTAGTTGACAATGTTATGTTAGTTTCAAGTCCAAAGCAAAGTGATTCAGTTATCCATATATACATTCTTTTCAGATTATTTTCCATTATAGTTTATTACAAGGTATTGAGTATAGTTCCCTGTGCTATAGAGTAGGTCCTTGTTGTTTCTCTATTTTATACGTAGTAATAGATATATATTAATCTCAGGCTCCTAATTGATTCCTCTCCCTTCCCCATTGGTAACCATAAACTTGTTTTCTATAGCTGTGAGTCTATTTCTGTTGTGTAAATAAGTTCATTTGTATCATTTTTTTAGATTCCACAAATAAGTGACATCATAGATATTTGTCTTTCTCTGTCTGACTTATTTCACTTAGTATGATCATCTCCAGATCCATCCATGTTGCGGCAAATGGCATTATTTTATTTTTTATGGCTGCGTAGTATTCCATTGTGTGTATGTACCACATCTTCATCCATTCCTCTGTCAATGGACACTTGGGTTGCTTCCATGTCTAGGCTATTATAAACAGTATTGCTATAAACATTGGGGCACATGTACCTTTTCAGATTAGAATTTTCTCCAGATAGATGCCCAGGAGTGGGGTTGCTGTTGATAGTTCTATATGGTTCTATATGTGCTGTTGATCATTCTATACGGAGTTCGTTTAAGGGCCCTCCATACTGTTCTCCATTGTGCTTGTACCAATTTACCTTCCCACCAAAGGTGTAGGTGGGTGTCTTTGACAACACTCTTAATATTCTTAAATACAGTTGATGTTTATTTTTTGTAGTAATTATGTGGTATAGAGTCATCATGAACACTGAATTAGTGACTACAGAATCATTGCTCCTAGGGGACAAACAGGGTCAGGTGCCTGCTAGCCTTCGGTCTTTGTCAACTGATCCGCCTTGTTCGGTGTGTTTGTTTAAAGACACCTGATTGGGCTGCATTGCTGATTCACTAACACTGAACTCACGGCCAGCAGCCCCATCCTCACTCCTGAAGGACCCTCATCCAGCAAACATGTTTTTCCTCAGAGCACGTCCCCGCCTTCCCGCATGTAGGATTCCAGACAGCTCTTTCTCACTGTGCTTGGGGCCAATTCTGCAGCAGAATCCCCAGCCAAAAGCACAAAAATGCGAAATCATGGCACTAAGTAGACCGAAAACGACACTTGTTTATAGGCTGAGCTGAAACAAGGAGGCAGAGTCATTCTGTTCAACACCAGCTAGCAACTCACATTTTTTGCCTCTCTTGCTCTGGTCCCCAAAGCGCTGCTCGTGTTGACGTGGGGGTGACAAGTACATTTCAGTGAGTAAATGAGTCCACTGCTGAGGGATCTGCGCATAAGGAAGATGGCCTGTACACCTGACACTGTCCACGTGGGCCAGGCAGCTGACATTGTTTTCAGTTATATTTTTCATTTTGTTATTTGTTTGTTTTGCGTTTTAGGGCTGCACCTGCGGCATAGGGAGGTTCCCAGACCAGGGGTGGATTCGGAACTGCAGCTGCCGGCCTATCCCACAGCCACAGCAATGCAGATCCGAGCCACGTCTGTGACTACACCACAGTTCACAGCAATGGCGGGTCCTTAACCCACTGAGCGAGGCCAGGGGTCAAACCTGCATCTTCATGGATACTAGTTGGATTTGTTTCTGAGGAGCCACAACGGGAACTCCCTATTTTCCATTTTGGAATCCCCTCTTGAATGGTTGTACTTTTTTTTTTTTTTTTTTTTGTCTTTTTGCCATTTCTTGGGCCGCCCCCGCGGCACATGGAGGTTCCCAGGCTAGGGGTCCAATCGGAGCTGTAGCCACCGGCCTACACCAGAGCCACAGCAATGTGGGATCCGAGCCGCGTCTGTAACCTACACCACAGCTCATGGCAATGCTGGATCTTTTAACCACTGAGCAAGGCCAGGGATCGAACCCGCAACCTCATGGTTCCTAGTCAGATTCGTTAACCACTGCGCCACGACGGGAACTCCTGGTTGTACTTTTGGATGAGGCTGGTTTCACTGAAAAGTTCCAGCCAGAATGCTGAGACTAGGGAAATATTGATATTTTCGTATTTAATCTTTATAAAAGACCTAAGTTGCTTGATATAAATTCACCCAAAATACGAATTCGAGTATTACTAAAAGTATGAACTGTGTGGATCATTTTGCTGCTTCTTGCAGTTTCCAAAGTAGAAACTAAATTAACCTTGATTTGCTTCTTACTGAACTGTTGTGGGTGGGGCATCCCTGCTTTCAACTCAGGTCCTTGGTCGCTTCCTAGCTCTTTCTTCTGCCTCTCCTGTGGTTTCCCTGACCTGGCTCTGATTTCAGAGCCCCTTTCCCTTCTGACCAAAGCTTCACCCTGGAACCTGGCTTTGTAAAGAGCTGCACACACCCCCAATTAGTGTCAAACCCATGGCCAGAGCACAGAAAGGGAGATGGGTGATGTGGCCTAGGCCAGTGTGCCTGGTGTTTTAAGCAAAGGGCTGCAGAGTTCCCGTCATGGCTCAGTGGTTAGCGAATCTGACTAGGAACCATGAGGTTGCGGGTTCGATCCCTGGCCTTGCTCAGTGGTTAAAAGATCCGGCATTGCCGTGAGCTGTGGTGTAGGTCGCAGATGCGGCTCGGATCCCGCATTGCTGTGGCTCTGGCATAGGCCGGCGGCTACAGCTCCGATTGGACCCCTAGCCTGGGAACCTCCATATGCCGCGGGAGCAGCCCAAGAAATGGCAAAAAAAAAAAAAAAAAAAAAAAAAGAAAAAGAAAAAAAAGAAAGAAAAGAAAAGGGCTGCAATCTATGCTCCTTCCCAGGTAACAGTAAAAATTCACCACTGTACCAGCTACCTCATTGTAAATGAATTAACTCCATAAATATTGGTGTTTGAGCCATCGCTTAGCTGTGATAAAAGAACCTGGCCTCATCACCCCCTGAAAATCCACGGATCCATTTGGATCCACCAAACCATGAAAGCCAAGGTCGGTGCCCCCTTTTAATTGCTTTCATGGTTGCCTGGTGGATACTTTGCCTCTCAGTCTGGATCCCTTTCCTCCCAAACCACAACTGATTGTGGGAAATTTTCTGGGTTGGCTGGATGCTTTTGTCTTTGCTTTTTGCTCAAGAAGGAGAGGCATAAAGGTAGGTCCTCCAAAGCATCTTAGAAGACAGTCATACATCCACAAAGTCACGCGGACAAACCCTCGGCATCTCCCAAGCCCTCCTTCTCCCACAGCATTTATCGAGCACCTGCAGATGCCAGACTCGGCGTTTCAGAAAACCAAGGCTTTCAACGTTGGTCAATTTAATGCCATCTGGCCCCTCTCCTTGCTCTGTTCTAAACCCAGCCCCATCCTCTGGGGTCAACTGAACCCCAGGCTTGCCTGGAGTGAGAATCCACGAGCGGGCATCATTGCTATTCTAGTCTATTCTGCACCGGCTGATGGAGGGTCAAGCCATTGCTGTGTGCAGGCAGCAGAATCTGGAGATGCGGGTTCTGACCCTGGTGCTGCCCCCTCCAGGGTGGGGTTGGAGGATGGGGACCGGGATAGTTCAACCAACCACTTACCTGAGCCCTGCTGCCTTCTGAGTGGAGGACTCACACAGAGCCGGCTCCAGGGCTGCCTCTCCCTGAGTCCTGGACAGGTGGGAGGAAGGACAGGGTGCTTCTCCCCTGTCGATGCTGGTCGGGACAGGCCTGGGGGAAGCCCAGACACCTGCCCTTTCTGGACAAAGGGACAGTGATCGTGAGTGCCTATGTCAGTCCCCAGCAGGCTGGCTCCCTGGGGAAATTCCTATTCTCTGGAGCACATAGTACCAGCTTTCTTCCTCCATCCTCTCTAGGAATCTCCAGGAAACTGTAACAACAGCAAAGAAGAACCTCAGCAACATTGACACCTGTTTCTGGTCCCAGTAGGTTCTACTGTTGGCAGCAGGGACACCGGGTACCAGAGCAGTTACTCAGATCAGCCACGAGGGGGCACTAGCTCCAGCGTCCGCAGCATCCCCTCTGGTACAATCCCCAAGACACCGAGGATCATGCAGTTCTGAATGTCAGAAGGGACCTGGCATGGGGAGTGGGGAGGGGGCTGGCTGGGAGGGGACAGTGTGGTTAGCACACCTTCCCTGAGACGCAGTTGTCCAGCTTGGCCTGGGAGTGGACAGCTCTTGAGGCAGCCTCTTCCTTTCTGGCTGGGGGTCTGTGTGTTCGGAGCCCTGCCTAGACCAAGGAGGACAGTCAGGACCGGGCTGTGCTCCTCCTGGACAACTCACAGTTAATATTCTGCCTCCTCTGCCTCCCAGATCACCCCAGAGCTGAGCACCTGCCTGTGAAATCCCGCTGGGCCGGTGGCGACCTCTCCAGGTTTTCACCTTTCAGCCACATGCCAGGTGTCCAGACAGTGAGCCGACAGGACACTTGGGCAGCACACGTTAGAAATAAAGAATGTTGACTGCTTCACATTCTGTCCCACTGCTTTCTCTTTCTGTCCTCATTTCCCTTCACATTCTGTCCCATTGCTTTCTCTTTCTGTCCTCATTTCCCTTCGGCCTCTTGTAAATAACCAACCACGGTCCTCAGACCTGACCCAGCACAGAGGGCGTTAGTGGCCGCCGACTGCCCCACGGGGTCCCACCTGCTGTATTTTCAGACCTCTCCCCTCGAATAAAGGTGTCAGAGAAACGGCTGGTAGAACCAAGTTTATTACAAATAAAAGAAATAGGCTTCTATGTGCATCCATCCACACAGGTGGCTGTAATGCCCCTAAGACATTGGGCGTGAAAGGCTTGTACAGAAACCAGAATGACCCTTCTATGATGCTATGCGGGGACCAGTATCCTATACAGGGATGGAGAGAAGGATGGAGAGAGGGATGGAGAGAGGCGCGGGAGGCGGAAGCGTTGGCGGGGCTCATTCAAGTAAATGGCCTGATGCTTGCAGCCAGCGTGCTTATCACAGCTTCTTGCTAAGTCCTCAGCCACTAACAGCAGGGACGGTGGCTTTAGAGTCTACTAACCACAGGAGGATGTGCGAAACAGGAGCTCATGATGCTAGTCTGTTAGGGAAGGAGGTTGGTCCTCGTTGCCTGGAGACGTGCCCTGGAGACCCCGGGCCGCCTGGAGAGCCCGGTTCAGCCTGGGAACTTGGCGAGCCGGCGCCGAGCCTGGGTCAGCCGCATCAGCCGCTCCTTCAGGAACTTCCTCTTGTCGCTGGTGTCACTGCGCTCCCTCAGGAGCCAGTCGTATTGGTCCTTGTTCTGCAGCAGCTGCAGCATGCTCTTCTGCAGCTGCTGCCCAAAGGTCCGGAGGATGAAGAACTGGATGATCAGAGGGATGTGGCTGGAGATGCGCTTGCCGACCTCCTGGGAGGGAAGGAAGGAAGGCAGGTTCACAGGAGGGTGAGACCCCGACCTCACCGCAGAGCCCCAGGGCCCACCTGGACTGGTGCCGGCCACTGATCGAACCCGCCTCCTCACGGATACTAGTCAGATTCCTTTCCGCTGCTCCCTGAAATGGTTGCTTCTTTTTTTTTTTTTTTTTTTTTTGGTCTTTTTGCCTTTTCTAGGGCCGCTCCCATGGCATATGGAGGTTCCCAGGCTAGGGGTCGAATCAGAGCTGTAGCCACAGGCCTACACCACAGCCAGAGCAACGTGAGATCTGAACCGCGTCTGCGACCTACACCACAGCTCATGACAACGCCAGATCCTTAACCCACTGGGCAAGGCCAGGGACCAAACCCGCAACCTCATGGTTCCTAGTCAGATTCGTTAACCACTGCACCACGACGGGAACTCTCTGAAATGGTTACTTCTGATGGAAGAGGCTTCCACCAGAAACCTCTTAACGTTTTGTCTTCACTTAGCTAAGTTGATGTTTTTAGGTAAATGGATAGACTGAGTACAAAACCTACATTTTTCAAATTATATACAACTAACTCTGTTCCAAAGATTTTACAATTTTTTTTTAATAAGTCTAAAATTGGAAGTTCCCGTCATGGCGCAGCAGGAATGAATCTGACTAGGATCATGAGGCTGCAGGTTCAATCCCTGGCCTCATTTCAGCGGGTTAAGGATCTGACGTGGCCATGAGCTGTAGCGTAGGTCACAGATGCAGCTTGGATCTGGCGTTGCTATGGCTCTGGTGTAGGCCGGCAGCTGTGGCTTCAATTGGAGCCCTAGCCTGGGAACCTCCATATGCTGGGGGTGCAGCCCTAAAAAGAAAAAAAAATAAGTCTAAAATTATTTAGCAGAAAAGCCCATAACATTATTTAGCAGAAAAGCCCATGGGCTATCAAAAGCCACGGAAAGGAGCCCTCTGAGCTCTGTGTGTGTTCAAAGTTGGTTTCAACCCTTTCTTCCCCCACTTCGTGTAACTGAGCAGGGCCCTTCCTGGGAAAAATCCCTTCCCCCCCTGCCATGTCCTCCGCTTGCCTCTTGTCTATAAAAAGAAAAAACGTTAGCCAAAGAGTATGTGTAAGCAGAGAAATGAAAAAAGTGCACAAACAAAGAAAAAGAGTCAAAGCAAAAGAAAGCAACAACAGCTTTGCCGTTCAACAAAATCAAGGACTTTTAGCTCTTCCTCAAGGGAATAAACTTCACAAGCGTGTACAGTCTCCACAAAGGGACCTTGCAAACCCTTCTGAGGCCCCCAAAAAGAGATCTGAAGAGAGGAAAAGCCCCTGATGTTTTTGAATAGGAAATTTCAAGTCACAAAGATGTCAACGCTGCTGCTTCTTCTTCTTCTTCTTCTTTTTTTTTTTTTTTTTGTCTTTTGTGTTTTTAGGCCCCAGCATACAGAGGTTCCCAGGCTATGGGCTGAATAGGAGCTACAGCTGCCAGCCTATACCACAGCCACAGCAAGGCAGGAGCCAAGCCTACACCACAGCTCACAGCAACACTGGATCCTTAACCTATTAAGCAAGGCCAGGGATCAAACCCGCATCCTCACGGATACGAGTCGGGTTCGTTAAGCACTGAGCCACGAGGGGAGCTCCAGAGGTCACCTCTTCTGATGCAGGCGTATAAATGGAAGGTCACCCCAATAAAGATAAGGACCTGAATAAGCTAATTTAAAAAGTCATATTGAAGCTGGAACAGATAAGAATAGGCACAAATTTCTGCCCATACGTGGGAGCTCAGGTAAATCTACACCCCCGCTCATAGCAGCCTTATTCCGAGGAGCCAAAAGGCGGGAATAAGCCACGTGTCCATGGATCACCAAACGGATGAACAAAATTCCATATATACGCGCCATGGAATAGGGTCTACATTCAGAAAGGAAGGCGCTTCTGCCTCATGCCCCGTGTGGCATCTCACGGGACCCCAAGGGATGAACCTTGAGGACGTCACACGACGTAGAATAAGCCAGACACAAAAGGACAAAGATGGTGAGTCTACTTACACGAGCTACTGAGAACAGGGACATTTAGAGATGCAGAGTGGAATGGAGGGGGCCAGGGGCTGGGCAGTGAGTGGACCTTGGGCACGTGTATGCATTACCTACTCTGACGAGTTCTGCCAGGGAGCTAAGCAGGGTGGTGACACTATGCACGCCCCAGTGTCTGAAGGACACAGAGTGCGTCCTCGGCTTAGAGCCTTGTTGTTCAAGTGTGTCCCTGTTCAGCAGCGTGGGCATCCCCTGAGAGCCCATCAGAAAGGCAGAATCATGCCCTCCTCACACCTGCAACCCACACGTGCGTTTCCACAGGATCCCAGAGATGTGTGTGCATGGCTGAGGATGGGAAATTGCCCAAAGTGATGGAGAGAGACAACTGGTAAACCAGGAGATTGCTATTGGCTTTCCTGTCCAGGCTTTTCCATATCCCAACAGCTCTGAGGTGTGGGTCCTTTTCCCAGGACAAATTAGGGGGCCCTTCACATTCCTGGAAATGTAGGGTAGCAATGGGAGCTTATGTCTCTGAGAGCATCTTCTCTGGGGCCAGCAGCCACTGCATTCCAAAGCTGCATGGAGGGGTTTCCTCACATTCCTCTCGCTGAAGACTCGCAAGCACCCGAAGAGGAGGTACCACTTTACAGAGAAGAAAGGTGAGGCTCAGAGAGGTTAGGCAACTTGGCCAGGGCCACACAGCAGGGAAAACCAGATGCAAGCGGCTTGAAGCCACAACCCTTCTCTTCTATCCCTTCGAGTTGCTTCTGTAGAGGCTTACCGGGGGCTGAAAGATGGAGCAGGGGGTCACCTTACAGCCGCAACACGACCAAAGAGAAAGGCACTCACAGAGGAGAGAGGGGACAAGGGCCATCGCTCTGAGACTCGCAGACTCACCTGATGGTAGGCAATCAGGTGCTGAAAGATCTCGGCTATGGAGGGGTCTGAGGAGGGGGCCGGCGACGACAGAAAGTACTGGTTTGATTTTCTGTTCTTTTCTTCTTCCACCTCCTTCTCTCTGACCTTCTGCAGCGCGCCCCGATAGACCTGGTCCTGGCAGTACACGATCTGCTCCATTTGGAAGTGGAGCCGGATCGACGTCTCAGCTTCTTTTTCTTGTTCTAATTTAATGTCTTCAATTTTGGACTACAGGGAAAGAGAAATGCCACAAGATGGCCCTTGGGAAACGAGTCACTGCGTCACAGGAAAACAGTGGCCAGGGAGCAAATCTGAGCCGCAGCTGTGACCTACGCCACATCTGCAGCCATGTGGAGCCTTAATCTGCGGCGCCACAGTGGCAACTCCCGCATTAAAAAAAATAATAATAATAACATACAGTGAATTTTACCTTGGCAGTTCTGTGGAGGTTGAAAAATTCATTAAAATTTGTTTCTGAAACATCTGTGAAGGCGAGCCGGACTAAATCTGGTGAAAGGAAAAAAAAAAAAAAAAAAAAAGTCCCGTATTGCTGTAGGGATCATCACAGACTGAAAAAAAAATAAGAGGATAAAACAGCAAGAACTAGGTCCCTCCCTCCTCGCCTCTCTTCTCACCAAAGGAGGAAGGAAAGTGTGTTTTTAGCTCAAAAACTCCCTGGAGTAATTTTAAAACCAAAATTTCCCTTGGCGTATTTATTTGACTTTAAAATTTCCATCCACAGAGTTCCCATCGTGGTTCAGTGGTTAACAAACCCGACTCGCAACCATGAGGTTGCAGGTTCGGTCCCTGGCCTCGCTCAGTGGGTTAAGGATCCGGCGTAGCTGTGAGCTGTGGTGTAGGTCACAGATGCGGCTTGGATCCCGAGTTGCTGTGGTTGTGGTGTAGGCCAGTGGCTACAGCGCCGATTAGACCCCTAGCCTGGGAACCTCCATATGCCTCGGGTGTGGCCCTAAAAAGACAAAAAGACCAAAAAAAAAAAAAAATTCCGTCCTAAGTATAAATAGATGCAACGAATATAGTTTTGGCTAAGTTATAACAGCATTTCCTAGTAAAACACTCACGTCAATCTTGTAAATGCATCAATGGAATCAAACAGCCATATTATTCATTTGAATAGAGGGGGGCACGCTCTTACTTCACTTGGAAAATTTACATTATTTCTTTTTATTTTATTTATTTATTTATTTATTTATTTTTTGTCTTTTTGCTATTTCTTTAGGCCACTCCCACGGCATATGGAGGTTCCCAGGCTAGGGGTCGAATTGGAGCTGTAGCCGCCGGCTTACACCAGAGCCACAGCAACACGGGATCCAAGCCACGTCTGCAACCTACACCACAGCTCACGGTAACGTTGGATCCTTAACCCACTGAGCAAGGGCAGGGATCGAACCCGCAACCTCATGGTTCCTAGTCGGATTCATTAACCACTCCGCCATGACGGGAACTCCTTCTTTTTTTTTTTTTTTTTTTTTTGTCTTTTTTGTCTTTTTGTCTGTTGTTGTTGTTGTTGCTGTTGTTGCTATTTCTTGGGCCGCTCCCGCGGCATATGGAGGTTTCCAGGCTAGGGGTTGAATCGGAGCTGTAACCACCGGCCTACGCCAGAGCCACAGCAACTCGGGATCCGAGCCGCGTCTGCGACCTACACCACAGCTCACGGCAACGTCGGATCGTTAACCCACTGAGCAAGGGCAGGGACCGAACCCGCGACCTCATGGTTCCTAGTCGGATTCGTTAACCACTGCGCCACGACGGGAACTCCGGAACTCCTTCTTTTTATTTTTGAAACTCATATTCCATTTGCCATCCTCACAGAATGCTACCTTAGTACGAGGTGTAGTATCTTTATGCTTGGACATCTTTCGACTCCACAGCACATCTTTCTAAAACAGAAATAAGCACATGTGCGTGTGTGCCTTTGTTTTCTGTGACTAGAAGCCTTGATATACTACAAGTTTTCGTCTGAATAAAGAATGCACGATTGATCAACGAAACACAATTACAGATTTGGGCTTATACTTATTAAGCCTAAAGGTAACATTGTATTAGAAATACCACTTTTTTTTTTTTTTTTTTTTTTTTTTTTTTTTTTTTAGGGCTGCACCTGCGGCACATGGAGGTTCCCAGGCTAGGGGTCTAATAGGAGCTACAGCTGCCAGCCTATGCCAGAGCCACGGCAACGCAGGATCCGAGCTGCATCTGGGACCCACACCATGGCTCACGGCAACGCCGGATTCCCGACCCACTGAGCAAGACCAGGGACCGAACCTACATCCTCATGGATGCTAATCGGATTTGTTTCTGCTGCGCCACGAAGGGAACTCCCTAGAAATACATCTGTTATTAAGCCGTAACGAGCCTGCCCACCCAGTGAGTTCATAGGTCCACAATGACTATCACTTATGGCTAAAACGAGACAGGTGACGTCTGAGACAGGGTGACGAAGAGAAAAGATTCAATGGTATCTCAGAAACCAAGGAGCAGAGCATTTGAAGGAGGAGGGAGTGGCCCGCCTGTGAAAGCTCATTTTTATTTCTCCTGGGTGGTGTGGATACAGTTTCCTCCTGGCAGGTGACCACAGAGAGACCACCTTCGGTTCACACAGCGGGTACATATGCAAAACACTCCCACATGGCACTGGGTTCAGGCAACCTTTCTTCTCAGAGGTTTCAAGTGAACAGAGGACTCTGAGACTGTGACAGAATCAGAAACATGCATTTGGTCTTTGAGCCCGGCTCCTGACACAGGGCTCCTAAACCCCTTCGAACGTCCCAGGCGACAGGACCAACACTCCTCCTTTTATCCTTTTATGGCTGCACCTGCAGCACATGGAAGTTCCTGTGCTGGGGTGGGATCAGAGCTGCAGCCACAGCAACACCGCTTCCAAGCCACACTGCAGTTTGCGGCAACCCTGGATCCTTAACCCACAGAGCGAGGCCAGGGACTGAACCTGCGTCCTCAGAAAGACAACAATGGGTTCCTCTCTCTCTCTCTCTCTTTTTTTTTCTTCTTTCTGTTTTTTTTTTTTTAGTGCTGCACTGGCAGCATTTGTAGATTCCCAGGCTAAGGGTGGAATCAGAGCTACAGCTGCCAGCCTATGCCACAGCCACAGCTACAGCCACACAAGATCCAAGCCGTGTCTGTGACCTACACCACAGTTCACAGCAACGCCGGATCCCTGACCCCCTGAGCGAGCCCAGGGATCAAACCCATGTCCTCATGGATACTAGTCAGGTCCATCACTGCTGAGCCACGATGGGAAGTCCATACATCTTTTATAACAAACCGGTAAAGGCAAGCAGAGTGAGTTTCTGAGTTCTGTGAGCTGTCCTAGCAAATTATGAACTCGAGGAGAGGGGACAGCCTCGGGAACGCTGATTTACAGCTGGGGGATTTGACGTACAGGCGGCTGGGGCTTGCAGCTGCCATCTGCTGTGGTCTGGTGGGCTGAGCCCATAAAGCTGTGGGGTCCATGCGAACTCTGGGCAGTGAGTGTCCGAACTGGAAAGACCCCCAGTTCATGTCTAAAGAAGAAGAGAACTGGTTGGGCAGGTGGTGTTGGGAAAAGCCCCCCAGGAGGAGGTACTGACTTAGGTTCAACCCTCTCCCTATCCTGGAAACAAAATGCGTAAACACACAAACTCACCAGTCACTGTGTGCAGCATGTCCACGGCTGGCTCTTCCAGGACACTGACCTGCTTCTTAATGATGGTTTCAAATGTCTTATAATTCACAAATCCTGGCAACTCTCTCCCCCTGTACTGATTTTCGAAGAGCTGGATTTGTTTACATATGGCGTCATAACCTACAGAAGGGAAGCATAGCTCTGCATTATTCTACGAAAATAATCTCGCAAGGTTTTCTAAACACGGCACCGTTCTGCACGTTCTGAAAAGTACAGAGGGGCAGAAAGAAAATCACATGTGAGCGTCACATGGAAAAAGATTCAGGAATTGCCATCAAGAGACGGATCTCGAGACAACCATCCTTCGTCGTCTCAGGACGGCAGGTATGGCGCCAGGTCCTAGAGTCAGAAAACAGGAATGCAGAAGGCATAAGGCAAGGTCTTGGAAAGGTACTTGAATGGGAGACTTTGTTCATCAAATTTGATTTTTACCAAGAGAACAAAAGAAAATGCATCACAGAGCCCTGGGACCTGCCAGGCTTACCATGCCAACTTGGACCCACCATTTTTGAAATTCTTTTCAACCACAGCACTCCATTTGCAGAACTCATTTCGCATCTTGGTAAACAGCCGACACTCGTACTCCACCACCAGTTCCTCTCCTTGTATCAAAGCAGTGATATCACTATTAAATGCATCGATTTTCTGTCAAAAGGAAACACATTCGTATAAGCGGAAATATTGCAAATATAAGAGGTGATTTGGAGAGGGTGCAGACAGGGCTGGCGAGCCTTCTCTGCTGCCTAATGGGCAGGGTGCGGGTGGGGAGCAGGTGCGCGTCCGGAGGGAGAGCAGGGGCTTTGGCAGCAGGCGATCCCACCCTCCCTACTGCCTTCTGGCCTCAGGTGAGCGCACTTGATGAAGAGCCAGTGGCGTGAATGGGACGGTCCCCCACTCCCTGTCTACCCAGCCCCCAACCCGGCCGCCTTGTGGGGCTAAGTGGGCAGCATGAGTCTGGATCAGCCTGAGGGGAATGAAGCGAGACACGTGCAAAGCACATGGCCCCTCTCTGGACAATGGTGGATGCTTCTCCACCTTGGCGCCCCTGGCAGCACTCACATCTATCAGAAAAAACATCTTCCCGCTTTCATCCTCTGGAATATCGGAGCCATACTTCTGTAACTCCTCTGTTATTTTCTGGTGACTCTCTTTTATTTGGTTTTCTAACAGGGGCAGAGTTTTCTGAGGAAAAGAGAAGATGATAGACATAAATATGGTTAAGAAATGAGCAGGGGCTCCTGGCTTCTCCCTGCACAGTGCAGCTGCCCAGAACGTTCCACCTCCTGGCTTCCACTAGAAGGAAGATATGGGGGTTGGGGGGAGGGCATGTGAGCGGGCACTGGCTCCCATCCAGGCCTTCCCACTGTCCTGCTCCCCTGGACACAGCCTCGGAGCCACTCGGGCCACATTCTGAGGTGTCCCCGTTGCCTGCCTCCTGGGCCCCGTGGGGGCCGTGAGACGATGCTTCCCTGTGAGATGGTGACATAAACTCTCTGCAGGGAGCTTGGAAAGGGTCGCTGTCCTGTGCCTTCTGAAAAGGTGGCAGTTGGGGCAATTTGACCTTCGACAACTTTTAGGCTATTGTTCACAGATGAAAAGTTCTCAGGGTTTTCTCTCTCCTACGATGGCGGACTCCACATGCTGGCTCACCCTCCCACCAGCAGCAACCAAAACGGAGGCTCATATGTCACAAGTGGACTTTTAAACGAGCTTGCAGGAACAGAGCAGGTGCTCAAAGGCCAAGGCTGGGTGACAGTGGGTACCCCAGGGACATGGCGGGACAAGCAGCCGAGACACGGATTCAGCCCAAGGCTAGCAGGAAAGAAAACTTGAACCCACGTTTCAGAATCTGCCTTGGTGCCTGGGCAAAGGATAAATCCCCAGTGGGCTGGCTCAGGGCGGGGAATCTTGCATAAAGCTGGGACCCCAGAAAGCAAGGCCCCCACTGCGGTGGTCAGCAGGGAACACCCCTGTCGTTCACCCCGACTCCCGGACCCCCTGCTGGTGCTGAGAGGAGGGAAAAACAAAATCTCCATGGAGACTCCGCAAGGACAAGCCAGCCCTCCGACAGGTGTGCTGTCCAAATTCACACTCCTCGATGCTCAAGCTGAGACTCTAAAGTGGTTCAGGCTGGAGGCCCAGGGGTCCGGCTGAAGCCAAGGCCGCCTCTCCCTGGAGAAACCCATTTTGAACCGAGGCTTCTCCTAAGTACCCTCAGATCAAGCTCCAAGAAAGGGGGGCCGATGGTCACAATTCCAGCTCATCATTGTGGGTGATGGCCTACAGAACCCAATGCGAGGAAGCTTCTGATCATTGAGCGCAAACTACGACAGAGATTTAGGCTCAGAAATCTCTTGAAAGGGCTGAACATGTGAAATAGCAAGAGACACTGTCCAGGCAGATTTGGACAAGAACCGCAGAGAATCTAAGAAGTGAAATATACGATGCTTACAATGAATGAGACAGGATGACAGTGATGGGAAAAGAATTGGTACAGGGCTCCTTGTGTTTAATCAGGCCAAGTGGATCTAGCTTATTCGCATTCCACTCAACGTGTGGTCCTCTAGCCTATCAGGCAACACCCACACCGCCTGGACTCCCTGAATCTGAGCTCGCATCTTAACAGAACCCCCAGGAGGTCTGTGGGTGCTGATGTTTGTTAGCTGACACAATTTGGGTTTGTGTTCGGGATTCGAGTCAGAGAATAGCTCTGCACGTGCTTACACAGATGTGCATGATGAGTTCAGAGGTCAGTCTTTCTGCCAGGCAGGGGATCGTGGCCCGCCCTTCCTCCAGAAGATCCCTGCAAGAGAAGACAACAGACATGTCCATCTCAGTCTAGCTGGAAAATGCCAGCTGGCTCTCTGCAGCTCGGGAAAGCGGAGGCAAACGCAGTTACCGCCTAATGGATGGAAGGTCCCGCAATTGGTACCCAATACTTTGTTCAGGATGGGATCGCACAGAATTGTGACAATTTTAGTAACGCTGCATATTTCAAAAGCGGTATAGAACGATCCCTGCCAGCGAATACATTACATGTGCCTCCTGACATCCGACCATGGCATCGGTCTTTAAAAAAAGATACACACAGTCACTTACAGATACAGATTCACGACACGCACACCCATCTGTACACATGAGGCTTCATGAAAATATCCTGATGCGTAGCCACACAGGTGTACAGATCAGCACTGAACCGGGGGACGCAGCTTCCCCAGGACGAAAATTTAAACTGCAGGCTGCGGGCAGGAAGGAAGCCGGGCCCTCCTTCCACTCTTTCCAAATGTGTGTTCCCAGGGCAAGTTACTACAGGGCTTTCTATATTTTAAAAGACTCTTTAGGATCAAGGGCAGCCAGGAAGCATGAGTTTACACGCTGATTGGCGAGAGTACATTTATTCCTAAGTTCAATTTCCCTACCTGCTGATTAAAAATTGTGGTAAAACACACATAACATGAAATTCACCATTTTAGCCACTTGTAAGCACATGTTCAGGGGTGTGAAGTACAGCTACCCTGTTGTGCAATCATCACCACCGTCCACATCCAGGAACTGTCTTACCTTCCCCAGATGAAACTCCGTCCCCTTTAAATGACATCTCCCCCTCCCCCTCCCCCAGCCTGGCTCTAGGGATGCGATACCTCTAGGGACCTCATATGAGTGGACACATACAGTGGTTTCCCTTCTGTGACTGGCTGATTTCACTGAGCATCATGCCCCTAAAATTTGTCCATGCGAGGAGTTCCCCCTGGGGCGCAACAGGATGGGGGTGCCTCTGCAGCAGCAGGACGCGGGTTCCATCCCTGGCCTGGCACAGTGGGTTTACACCCTGTTTTGGCTGCTGTGAATAATGCTGCGATGAACACAGGTATACAGGCGTCTCTTCTCAGTTATGTCTCCGCAAGCTTCTGGGAAAAACTGAATATGATCAAAGCACACGGGCTCCACCTATACACACATGTGTGCCCACAAGGGGTCGTGGTGAAGGTGTCACTTGTATCTCCACATCTTATGAGCACCTTTCTACTGGCCTCTTATTGGCCCGGCAGGCTAATGGTGGCCAACGCTGCGACCTCTTACTCTGGTTGGGATATAGGACACGATTTTCAACATTTAGATTCCAAATCTTCATACTTAATAACCAAATGAGCTGAGCATCCTTTTGCCGTCACGCCTGTACACATCTCTGATTAGCTTCCTGGCTGGAATTCCTGGAGCTGGAACTCAACCTTGGAGGCTACACCTGTGCAGACTGGTTGGCATGTGACCACAGCACCCACGCCGAGCAGCGGAGGGAAGGCCCCCCACCTTCCCACCAACTCTGCATCTTCTCATTAGTTCAAATATAAGCAACTTAGCAGTCTTCCTTTCTTAAAAAAAAAAAAAAATCACTTTTGGTCTTAGGGTTAGAAAGGCCTGTATACTAGGATTATAAACTATCTATATTTTCTTCAGGAATGCTTGTGGGCTTCTTTCCTGTACTTAATTTTAACTTGTAACTGATATTTATTTTGGGATACCATGTTAAATAAGAAAAAATTTAATTTTTTTCCTAAATATTAACAATTACCTCATTGCCACTGATTGCTAATCAAACAGATCTAGCCCAGGGATTTGAAATGCTACATTTACCATATACCAAATAGAAGAGGAGTTCCCGTCGTGGCTCAGTAGTTAACGAATCTGACTAGAAACAATGAGGTTGCAGGTTCGATCCCCGGCCTTGCTCAGTGGGTTAAGGATCCAGCGTTGCTGTGAGCTGTGGTGTAGATCACAGACACGGCTTGGATCCCAAGTTGCTGTGGCTCTGGTGCAGGCTGGCGGCCACAGCTCTGATTAGACCCCTAGCCTGGGAACCTCCATATGCCACAGGAACAGCCCTAGAAAAGGCAAAAAGACCAAAAAAAAAAAAAAAAAAAAAAAAAAAGAACCTGGGTTTTCTACCTTTTTTCTATCCTGTTTCACTTATATTTGTATTCTGGTTCCAGAACCATACTACTAAAATTATTGTAAAGAGTCTCTTCCTTATTTTGATTTTTTTTTTGGCAATACTTTGTGAGTTCCTCTTTTATCCTTCCAGGTAAATTTCACGGTCATTGTCAAGGAGCAAACACACGTGCATCCTCTCAATATCTAAACCTGACAGTGTCCGTTTCCCGCCGTGAGGACCGAGGCCCTTGATTCTGGTTCACCCTCGGAACCACCCCCACCTGCATACCTGAAATGTTCGTGGTTTTCAAAGAAGGCCTGCTCCTTCTGCAGGGCCTTGGCCAGGCTCAGCTGGTCCTGGATGTCCTGCTGGCCCCTGCACTTGACAATCATGTAGCCCTTCTTCAGGTGGAAGACCAGGTTTCTCGCCACGTCCACTATCTTGTCCTCAGTGCCTTTGTCCACCAGATCCGGCTTCGTCAAGATCCCTGCCAGCCAGAGACCCTGGATTAGAGAACGTGCAGAGCCTCCCAGAGTGAGACGGCCGGACAGCTCCCGGCCCTGGGGAGCGGGGCCCCTGGCCACCGGCTTCCACCCACATGGGCTTGCAGAGCGAAGGCTCCAGGCTCAGCCCCTGTGCATTAGGAGAACCGGAGCCCAGGGCTGCTGAAGGCGGCGGGCTATGGGGTTCTCTCCCAAGCTCACTTGGCCCAGATCTCAGCCCAAAGAGACAGCAGCACATAATGGCCTTTTTGTTTTCCTTCTGTCCAGCAGAAGAATTGCTCCCTAGGGCAGTGGGTCTAAAACTTCTCAAAGTCTAAGAATCCAGAGTCTCAGGCCCCGCCCCGATTCTGGGTATCTAGTGAGTTCGAGGGACTTGCATTTCTTTTCTTTCTTTGTCTTTTTAGGGCTGCACCTGTGGCATATGGAGGTTGCCAGGTTAGGGACTGAATCGGAGTTGTAGCTGCCAGCCTCCACCACAGCCACAGCAGTGTGGGATCTGAGCCATGTCTGCAACCTACACCATAGTTCATAGCAATGCCAGATCCTTAACCCACTGAGTGAGGCCAGGGATCGAACTTGCGTCTTCATATATACCCAGTCGAGTTTGCTAACCACTAAGCCACGACGGATCTCCTAGGGCCTTGCATTTCTAAAAATTCCCCAAGAGTTCCTGCTATGGTGCAACGGGGTTGGCAGCATCTCTGCTGCACCTAGACACAGGTTCCATCTCCAGCCCGGCACAGTGGGTTAAAGGATCCAGTGTTACTGCAGCTGTGGTGGTAGCTCAGATCTGATCCATGGTCAGGAAAGTCCACATGCCTCGGGG
Organism: Sus scrofa; assembly: GCF_054392235.1. Classification (NCBI taxonomy): domain Eukaryota; kingdom Metazoa; phylum Chordata; class Mammalia; order Artiodactyla; family Suidae; genus Sus; species Sus scrofa. The sequence goes on along the minus strand of NC_139395.1, from coordinate 220,232,234 downwards.
CAGCCAAAAAGAGGAAAAAAAAATTTTTTTTAATTTTAAATTCTCCAATTATTTCTGGTGCAGGTGGGACCTGGCTCACACTGGGAGAAACGCAGTTCCGGCCAGGACAAGCTACATCATTTGCGGGGCCCACTGCAAAATGAAGATGCAGAGCCCCTCGCTTGAATGTTGGATATTGCCAGGATGACAGAACCTGAGCGTTCCAGCAAGTGGACCCCTCTGGGTGTGGGGCCTTGTGGGACTGCCCAGGCTGAATGCGAGTGAAGCCAGCCCAGGACCAACCCTGAGGTTTACAGCAGCCACTGGGAACTGCTGCTGCTCTGGTCGACAGGGTCTCATCCCAGGCACAGCAGGCAGCAGGACAAGCGCAGAATCCAAGCCATCAGCTAAGGATGGTGGAGCAGACGGTGGAAGGGACTGGAAGCTGACAGCATCACTGGACACTGGTAGAGTGGGGAGCAGCCTCGGCCCAGACTTCTCGTCTTGTGTAAAATGAAACCGTGTCTCCCAAGGCAACAGAAATTAAAGCAAAAAGAAACCAATGGGACCTAATCAAACTGACAAGCTTTTGCACAGCAAAGGAAACCATAAGAAAAAAAAAAAAAAGACAACCTACAGAGTGGGAGAAAATAGTTTCAAATGATTCAGCTGACAAGAGCTGAACTCTAAAATATGCAAACAACTTATACAACTCAACAGCAAAAAAGCCAACAACCCAATGGAAAAATGGGCAAAAGACCTGAGTAGGCATTTCTCCAAAGATATACAGATGGCCACGGCACATGAAAAAATGCTCAACATCCCTGATTATGAGAGAAATGCAAATCAAAACTACCATGAGATACCACCTCACACCAGTCAGAATGGCCATCATTAACAAGTCCACAAATAACAAATGCTGGCCAGGGTGTGGAGAAAAGGGAATCTTCCCGCACTGTTGGTGGGAATGTAAGCTGGTACAGCCACTATGGAGAACAGTATGGAGGTACCTTAGAAAACTATTCATAGAACTACCATATGACCCAGCAATCCCACTCTTGGGCATGTATCCAGACAAAACTTTCCTTAGAAAAGACACATGTGCCCACATGTCATCGCAGCACTATTCACGATAGCCAAGATATGGAAACAACAACCCAAATGCATTGACAGATGATTGGATTAGGAAGATGTGGTATATATACACAATGGAATACTACTCAGCCATAAAAAAGAACGAAATAATGCCATTTGCAGCAGCATGGATGGAACTAGAGACTCTCATCCTGAGTGAAGTAAGTCAGAAAGAGAAAGACCAATACCATATGATATCACTTATACCTGGGATCTAACATACAGCACACATGAACCTTTCCACAGAAAAGAAACTCATGGACTTGGAGAACAGACTTGTGGTTGCCAAGGGGGAGGGAGGGGGATGGACTGGGAATCTGGGGTTAATAGATGCAAACTATTGCCTTTGGAATAGATAAGCGATGGGATCCTGTCGCACAGCACTGGGAACTATATCTAGTCACTTATGGTGGAGCATGACAGAGGATAATGTGAGAAAAAGGATGTATATATGTATGTGTGACTGGGTCACTTTGCTGTACAGCAGAAAATTGACAGAATACTGTAAACCAGCTATAATGGAAAAAATAAAAATCATTAAAAAAAATAAATCACCATTTGCCTCAGCCACTGTTTGTTCGCAGGTCCTCTGCTATGTACAGTCAAATGCATTTTTTTAAACATAAAATTCACCATTTGGACCATTTTTAGGTGCACAGTTCAGGGGCACGAGGCACTTTCACACTGTTGTGCAACCTTGATCCCTAGCCACCTCCGAAAGCATCCCCGGCTGAGACTCTGTCCCCATTGAACAGTGACTCCTCTTTCCCTCCCTCCATCTGACTTTCTGTCTCTATGAACTTGTCCACTCGAGATCCTCCTCTGAGTGGGATCATCCGGCATCTGCGCTTTTATACCAGCTTATTTCATTGAGTCTATCTTCGAGGTTCATCCACGCTGTAGCATGTGTCAGAACGTCTTTCCTTTTTAAGGTTGAATTCTTTTCCATGGTGCAGCTACATCAACTTTTGTGTACCATTCATCTGTCTGAGACATTTGGGTTGTTCCACTTTCAATGCATTATTAATCAATATTGCTTTCTGACTCCCACCCCCCCAAAACTACCATGCCTCTTAGAAGCAGGTAGACAAGGATGATGAGCCACCTTGCGGCCAATGAGAGTCAAATGGTGGCCCATTTCATCTTGCCCTATTGAGTTTTTCAATGGTTTCCATCTGCCGGGTGCAGACCCCCACTCTGCGTGTGTGCCAAGAAACACCCTCGGCATTCCTGGGGTGCTTTTCCACGCTCAGGCTGCCCACCAGTTTTTTAGATTCCTCCCTCTTCTCACCGATGGTCCTGTCTCCTTCGGGGTCCACCTCCTGGGCCATGCGCAGCGCCTCCGTGGTGGCAATGTCCACGTTGCAGGGGACCACCACCAAGTTGATGGTCTCCTGCTTACAGATGTACTTCTTGATCAGAGACTTGATCTGTTAGAAGAAAAGAGGGCATGAGAACTGAGACGGGTCCTGACCTTGTACTGGCTTCAGACCCTCCAAGTCCCAGAGGAGTCTCTCCAAAGAAGCAGCAACGGAGAAATGAGCTCGCAATACAAGCCTGGCAGCACTTTCGGAGCCGGAGAAACTAACTCTGGGATCAGGGAAAACCATGAGATTTCTTTTTGTAATTATTATTTTTTAATAGTTATCTCCCCGATACAATATTTTCTTCTACTGTACAGCATGGTGACCCAGTTACACATGCATGTACACATTCTATTTTCGCATATAATCATGCTCCATCGTAAGTGACTGCACACAGTTCCCAGGACTGCACAGCAGGATCTCATTGCTCATCCATTCCAAAGGCAATAGTTTGCATCTATTAACCCCAAGCTCCCCAACCACCCCACTCCCTCCCCCTTCCCCTTGGCAACCACAGGTCTATTCTGCAAGTCCATGATTTTCTTTTCTGTGGAAAGGTTCCTTTGTGCCATATATTAGATTCCAGACAGAAGTGATATCACTCTCTCCTAAGACCTCAAATCTGATGGTCACAACGAAAAACAAGACGTTGAAATAATTGCTTGTATATTCCCGCAATCACAATAATAATTACACGTATATTCCCATATGGTGAGATTCACTGATTCAGAAATATCACTATACTTGCTTCTAATGCTCTCTCTTCCCCCATAAAACCTCTCCCCTGATACATACCACCTTAGATATGGCACAAAATGAGTCACTACCTAAAACACAAATAAAAGGCATTGCCAACTTCTTCGATTTGCCTCTGTCCACATTGGTGGAGCCAATTTCAACCTCTGTGTTCTCCAAATCCCCACTCACACCTCCTAGCACCCATTCTTCAGACACAGTCCTGAACTCACAGTCCTGCTGTAACGCAGCCCCGCCCCCGCAAGGCCCCCGCCAGGATGGAGCCCGAGGTCTCACCTGGTATTCGATGTCGTATGGCTGATTGCCTACAGCTACCCTGGTGATGCCAGGAAGGTCTATGAGGGTCAGATCTGGGACGTGAGGGGAGCTGACCTCCAGACTGATTAGCTCATGACTGATTCCCACGCCTTCCCCAGCGATGGCAATCTGGGCTAGAGCAGAGGAAACAAGACAGTGGAACAGAGCTTAGGATGGGGCAGCTCATGACTGAGAATCCTCTGGAAGCAACGCCCACCCACTGCGATTCCTGGATAAGGCATATGTGGGGCAGACTCCCCTTTCTGGAGCAAAAAGGGACCTCAGAGGACAGCTCTGTATTCTCACTGCCAGTGGCCAGAACTTTCAGAGAGACCTAGTGAAACCATGTGTAAAAGTGACACCCATCTGAACCAGTCCTAAACCAGGCACCGCCGGTAAGTTCCTCCTGGTGTCACACCGAAATCCCTCCCATTGATGAGGAGCTTAACAAGGAAGTAAAACGAAAACAAATTCATGGTGACTCCTGGAGCATGACCAGGAAAACTGTACGGCTTGTTTTAGGCAAGATGAGCATTAGCGGTCAGTATGCCATTGAGGGATTTCGTTTTGCTCCATCCTCCTTAATAATGAAAATTTCAAGATATGAATTTATTTCAGCCCATTGTTAGCTAACACCGCTTCACCACTTGCTTTCAACACCCGGACTAGCTTTTTGGTATGTTTTCCATCAGTTAAGAACGTAGGAAGAGGGAGTTCCCACTGTGGCTGATTGGGTTAAGAATCTGGGAGTTCCCGTCGTGGCGCACTGGTTAGCGAATCCAACTAGGAGCCATGAGGTTGTGGGTTCGGTCCCTGCCCTTGCTCAGTAGGTTAACGATCCGGCGTTGCCATGAGCTGTGGTGTAAGTTGCAGACGCGGCTCGGATCCCCCGTGGCTGTGGCTCTGGCATAGGCTGGCAGCTACAGCTCCGATTCCACCCCTAGCCTGGGAACCTCCATATGCCGCGGGAGCGGGCAAAGAAATAGCGAAAAGACAAATAAATAAACAAATAAATAAAATTAGCTTCAAAAAAAAAAAAAAAAAAAGAATCTGACTAGTATCCATGAGGATGCGGGTTCCATCCCTGGCCTTGCTCAGTGGGTTAAGGATCTGTGTTGCCACAGCTGCAGCATAGGTCGCAGATGCAGCTCAGATCTGGCATTGCTGTGGCTGTGGTGTAGGCTGGCAGCTGTGGCTCTGATTCAACCCCTAGTCTGGGAACTTCCATATGCCACGGGTGTAGCCCTAAAAAGACAAAAACATTCACGTTATGCTCCAATACTTACTTACACGCTAAGAAGTAAATTACTGGGGTCAGATTCTGTCCAAAGCACTGGGCTTAGTGTGGGAGAAAGAAGAGAAAACAGGAGTTCCCTGGTGGCTCATGGGGTTAAGGACCTGGCCTGGTCACTGCTGTGGCTCAGGTTCCATCCCGGGCCTGGAAACTTCCACATGCTGGGAGCGTGGCCAAAAAAAGAAGAAGAAGAAGAAGAAGAGACAGTACGGGGAGCTGCGGACCTGAGGCAGACAAGGGAAGGAGGGAGAGAGGGTGTGAAGTGACCAGGACAGGGCCACAAAGGGGAGAGTGGGAATAGAGACGGGCGGGCCCCACGCACTTCGCCTGGTTGACCAGATGTCCGAAGAGGTGATAACGCATGAACGTGGGACATTTACCTGCGCTGACTTCCTTTTCCACCTGCGAAGCATCTGAAAGCTCAATCTCGCTGTCCCGGTAACTGACTTTGCCCTTCCATTCGTCTTCTTCGTTCACGAGTTTTTTCAATTTCAGCACAAGAGGGCATCTTGTCACAATTCCTAGGAGGGCACATCCCATCAGGTCCAGACTCTGCTCTTACCAGTTCTAATGGTGGCCTGAGACCAGTGGCTCTCCCAAGTTCACCCATCGTCTGGGGTGACTGCGAAGGCTGTGAACTTTCTGGTCCCACCCGCTGACACCCTGACACATCCTGTGGGGGGGGGGCAGGAACTAGAGGATGGGCGCTTCAGCTGGTGTTTGGCTTAAAAGCCACGACGCGGGACCTCCCACTCCACCCCAGTGTTCTCCATCAGCTCAGCTCATGCAGCAGGAAAGCCGCGACTTCTGCAGACCTCCTGACACCCAGCCCGCCCCCATCAGGAAGGCATCCTGTCCCCACCAACCGCACCGCCCTCCCCGTCCTGTCAGCTCCTTCCAAATCCCACCCATCGTCACAATCGATCTGTATTTCAAGATCCATCTCAGCTCTGTCTCCTTCCCTCGAGCCCTCACTGACCCTTGGCCTTGGGGCTCAAACAGCACCACTAACCAGAGCACCCGTCTCTACCTCCCAGAGGGAGGGTCACCGCCTGAGAAGAGGCTTGGGAAAGACAACGTGGGCACAGGGCTCAGGGCTGGGGGCCCACGTGCCTTTACACGAACCTTCCACAAGCACAGGTTGTGCACAACCGGCACCAAATGTGCGATGAGCGGGTGTTACGAACTGAGCTGTGTTTCTTGCACTTCAGCTCCGACTCCGCTGTTGAAGCCCTCTTGCCCCCTGTGTCTGCGCCTGGAGACAAGGCCTCTCTTTAACAGGTGAGTCGAGTTCCCATCGTGGCTCTGTGGTTAGCGAACCTGACTAGCATCCATGAGGACTCGGGTTCCATCCCTGGCCTCGCTCAGTGGGTTAAGGATCCAGTGTTGCCGTGAGCTGTGGTGTAGGTCATAGACATAGCTTGGATCCCACGTTGCTGTGGCTCTGGTGTAGGCTGGCAGCTACAGCTGCAATTAGACCCCTAGCCTGGGAACCTCCATATGCCATGAATGCAGCCCTAAAAAGACAAAAAAAAAAAAAAAAAAAAAGACAAGTAAAATAAAATAAAATAAACAGGTGATTGGCATTAAATGACGTCATAAGAGCAGGACCCTAATGTGCCAGGCATCCTTCTCAAAGGAGGAAGAGGAATTCCTGATGTGGCACAGCAGAAACGGTCCAACTAGTAACCACGAGGTTGCCAGTTCGATCCCTGGCCTCGCTCAGTGGGTTAGGAATCCAGTGTGCCCATGAGCTGTGGTGTAGGTCGCAGACGCGGCTCGGATCTGGTATTGCTGTGGCTGTGGTGTAGGCCGGCAGCCGTAGCTCCCATTATACCCCCAGCCTGGGAACCTCCATATGCTGCAGGTGTGGCCCTAAAAAGACAATAAATGAATAAATAGAGGAAGCCACCCCAGACATGGGTGCTCACAGAGCAAAGGCCGTGTGAGGACACAGGGAGACGCTGGCCATCAGAAGCCCGGGAGAGGGGCCTCGGGAGAAACCAGGCCGACGGACCCCTTGATCTCAGGCTTCCAGGCTCCAGAAGCGGCAGAAGTACGTTTCTGCTGTTGAAGCCCCGAGTCTGAGGGCCTCTGCAAGGGCCGCCTGAGCTGACCACCACACGGGCGAGTGCTCACCGCTGCCTCTGGGGAGAGCGACCCCTGACAGGGCCTCCAGCACGGAGCTCTTGCCCGAACTCTGGTCCCCGATGACGGCGATGGCGGGCAGGGCCAGGTCCTGCTCCACGCCCAGGGCCCGCAGTGAGTCGATGAGGTCGATGCAGGGCCGCACTTTCTCCTCGTACTGGCTGTACAGGTTGTTCTCAGGCCCCTGGGGGAGGCAGAATGGGAGACTTGTCATGGCCTGCAGGTCACGTTCCATCAGAGACGGACGACTTCTAGGAGTTCCCACTGTGGCACAGCGGTAATGAACCCGACTAGTCTCCATGAGGCTGCAGGCTCCATCCCTGGCCTCGCTCAGTGGGTTAAGGATCCAGCGTTGCTGAGAGCTATGGTGTAGGTCACAGATTTATCTTGGATCCTGCGTTGCTGAGACTGTGGTAAAGGCCGGCTAGCTGTAGCTCTGATTCGACCCCTAGCCTGGAACTTCCAAGGTGCAGCCCTAAAAAGACACACACACACACACACAAAAAGATGGATAACTTCCATCAGCTGTCCAATGCTTGTACTGGGGCTTAGAGTTCCCCAAAAAGAGTGGCAGCAAAGTGGAAATACATATCTGAAGAAATGAGGGTTAAAATATTCCCAAACTGGGTGAAAACAATTGGCCTGACGATCCAAAAAGCTCGATGAACCCCAAGCATAAGAAACATAAACTAAAAAAAAAGGAGTTCCCTTCGTGGTTCAGTGGTTAACGAATCCAACTAGGAACCATGAGGTTGTGGGTTCGATTCCTGGCCTTGCTCCGTGGATTGAGGATCCAGCATTGCCGTGAGCTGTGGTGTAGGTACAGGTGTGGCTTGGATCCTGTGTTGCTGTGGCTATGGTGCAGGCCAGCAGCTGTAGCTCCGATTCCACTCCTAGCTTGGGAACCTCCATATGCCGTGGGTGTGGCCCTAAAAAGGACAACAAAACAGAAAACGAACAAACCAAAAAAAAACCAAATAGGCAACCCTCAAGTGGACACAGCTCATGTCCGCATGAATAGTAGTTTGCAGGCATCAACTTACTGTTTTGTGACTTTTCTCCACCAATTCATCATTCCCATTTAGTAACAGGTGATTGGATGCAGAAACTGAATCAGGTTCTTTACTTTCACAGTTGGAATAAACCATCTTCTTCCTTGATCAGTTCAGCTTAAAATCAAGCAGATCAGGATTCACACAAGTCAGAAGTAGGTACATTCTGGAGTTCCCGTCGTGGCGCAGTGGTTAACGAATCTGACTAGGAACCATGAGGTTGCGGGTTCGATCCCTGCCCTTGCTCAGTGGGTTAACGATCCGGCGTTGCCGTGAGCTGTGGTGTAGGTTGCAGACACGGCTCAGATCCCGCGTGGCTGTGGCTCTGGCGTAGGCTGGTGGCTACAGCTCCAATTCGACCCCTAGCCTGGGAACCTCCATATGCCGTGGGAGTGGCTCAAGAAAAGGGAAAAAGACAAAAAGAAAAAAAGTAGGTGCGTTCAAACCAAAACGGAACCAAACCCACAGTGACATACCCGGGGACACAGTGCGAGCCCAGAAAGACATGACAGGAGAACAGCAAGGAATCAAATGCTCCATCCCCGCTCAGAGCTCTTCAAGGATGTGCTTCTGGACCCCAAAGATTTTTGTCGAACATCCAAAAAAATTTTGCACCAGAAATTTAAATAGTGGCAAAGGATGAAATTTCTGATGCATGTGAAAATTTACATTTAAAATTAAAATTAGTATAAGACTTTCCAATGTGTTGAGGGATTCTAAATATTATAATTTAACACCCAAACCTGTATTTTTAAATAAATATGAACTTCAAGTCGTTTACTCTGTTCCTTTGGATCCTCAACTTTAGATTTTCATTTCATTTCCCCATGAAAGCATATCTTAAGGTTGTTCATTTTATTTTTGCAAGCACTTAATTGCCTGCTTTATCTCACCTGTCTGCATCCAAAAAAATACATATGTGTATACTTGAAATTCTTTAAAAATTTTTCCTGGGACCACATGTCTCTAAATACTACATTTGAATAATCTTGGATAAAAATAAATGAAAATATTTCTCCTATGGCTTGAAAGACACTTAATAAAAAAGATAAAGCCCTTACTTACCTGAAATGTACCTTCCTTTTCTTTGACGCTGTGACGTTGACCCGTCAGCAGAAATGCAGGGCTGTTCTCCCACACTTACTTGAAATCAGACAAAATATATATATTAGACCAAAGCCCAGGTGAATAATGAAAGCACACATCCAGGTACATTCTCGTTGCTGAAAATGGTACAAAAGCAGCGTGGTTGTGCTTTGAAGGAGATTTATATTTCCCTGAGTCCTTTTCGTAAACCTGACCTATTTAAATTTCTAAGACAGATAGATAAGGCACAGAGACTTGCTGTCAACGTACTGCCTGAATCGACTTTTTTTTCCCTGACGCTCTCCTTGTTTAATCGTAAGGACTCTCCCCCAGACCCACGCAATTTTGGGTCCATATTGATGCATTTGAAAGGGCAAGTTTGCTAGAGAAAGAGAGATGCATTTCATTCACGTTGTAGGAGAAAGGTGATTTTGAAAGGCAATCCATTTAATTTTATTTAATTTTTTTTTTAGGGCTCCACCTCTGGCATATGAAAGTTCCCAGGCTAGGGGTTGACTCAGAGCTGCAGCTGCCAGCCCATGCCACAGCCACAGCCACGCCAGATCCTAGCTACAGCCTTGATCTTTGTCATAGCTTGCAGCAACAAAGGATCCTTAACCCACTGAGCGAGGCCAGGGATCGAGCCTGCATCCTCATGGATGCTAGTCAGATTTGTTTCTGCTGTGTCCCAACAGGAACCCCCAAAGGCTATCCATTTTAAAGAGTATGTAGGGAATTTGGCAATCTGGAAATTTATTCCCTAACCGTCCCCCCACCCTACCCCATGCCTTTGAAAAGACTTTGAGTCCCTGGGGGTCCAGGGCTGGAACTGCAGCCCCATATTAAAGACCACAACCTCAGTGGACCTCAGTGCACCCAGCCAGGTGGCGTGACTGGTCCCCAGGGCTGGCATCCCCAAGACCACGATTTTCGTGAATACATTCCCTTCCTGTTTGTTTCATAAAATGACATTCCTTGAAAGCAAAATCTTGTGAGTTTTGTCCATACACCTTAAATATTTGTACCCCTCCTGGATCATTTCTGAAATTCTGTTCGGATTTCAGGGGCGAGGCCATCTCAGTAATAAAAACCAGTGCTTCCCTTGGGCATTACTTATTCAGCATCCTGCTGCACCTGTCAAACTGAGCTGCATACATTCACCAATTCTGGCCATTGCCAGAGGCAAGTCAGGTAACCCTTAGCCCTCAGCCCCAAACTGCCCACGAAATTCTAACCCACACCCTGTGTCTTCAGACAAGACTGCAGGGAGCTTTGAGGCAGGAGCTGCACCTGAAATCTCTCCTTTGCAGCTCCCCACTTCCTGCGTCCTGCACACACCCGCTGCTCACTGGGGGGCTTGCTGTGCCAGGCTCTTCCCTCGCTCCTAAGGTTGGGGGAGGAATGGGGAGCTGCCCGGGAGCTGAGGGCTCCTTGCATTCTGTCTGTCCGCTCGGGTTCCCACTGTCCTTGGGAGTGGCTGGCTGTCGCTGGTGAATCCCTGGGAGGGTAGGGAGGGCATCAAAGTGTCGCCCAGAGGGTTTCTATCCCGTAAGGGTTTCCTTAGCCCAGTCCACCGGGAGGAGCAGAGCTGGCAGGGGAGGGGAGTGGGGGGAGGTCAGCATCCCTCCTCCCCAGCCTTAATAAGGAGCGCCTACCAAGCAAGTTCTAGAAAATCCTGGGATTCAGGGTCTGCAACTTGCCCCACAAAATTCAGTCTGGTGAATCCTCTCAAGACTTAGATTTCGTTTTTCTGATGAAACTGTTTGGGCTTCCCCAAACTCACTGACATTTCAAACTGTTTATGGTGGGATTAGGGAATAACAGATCGGACTCTGTATTAGATTTGTTTCTTTTACTTTAACCTTTGCATCCTCTTGCTTTTGCTACAAGTTAACCGTTAAAGGATGCTGCCTATAGCTTAAAATAAACATAATGGCCCATCCCTGAGAAGCTTGCCCCTCCCCCAGCCTGAATGTAAATCTAAATTATCTTTGTTCAGCTCACAGGACGCATCCGGACCCAGCCCACCTGTGAACGGCCAAGGAAAGGAGAAATTAACACATGCCCTTGCCCAGTGTCTGGCCAAAACCAGGAGATATTTGCAATGGCCTTTCTGCTTTACCTCCTCCTTTCTTTGTTCTATAAAAGAAACCAACATCCTGATGCTGGGAAGATGCTTCTCTTGGACATTAGTCCATCACCTTCTCTGACATCCGGCTTTCAGAATCAAGTCATTCCTGGCCCCAACCCCTCGCCTCCGGACTGATTGGCCTGTGGTGGGGCCAGCAGAAGGAGCTTAGGCTCGGTAGCATGATTAAAAGGGAGAGTATCTTATTCTTGAGACCTAACGCTATCACATCACGCTGAGCTGTGCGTCTGGAGGTGGAGAGAAGGGAAATGAGAAAGAAATTGGAAGACTGGTCCAAAGGACCTCCGGAAGGGCGGGGGTAAAGGGGGTGGGGCGTCCTGGCCAGCAGCTCTCCCGAAGCAGAAAGAAGTCGTGGACATTTGGAGAGCCGTCTGGGGACATGACAGCTGGGGGTGGGGGGGTTAGGATCACTTGTTCCTACCTCCAGCAGAAAGTTGGTTTAAAATCTGAATAATTCTGAGAATCCCACTTGCGCAGCTCAGCTGGCACTCACGGTGGGGGTGGCGGTCTCGGAAGCCCCCAGGACTGTCCTACCTTCCTCTATACCGAAAACTAAGCGTGCCCACCCGACCCGGTCGCATCCCGCCGCTGCACAAGCTCCGGGGGAAGGGAGACTCTGGGTACCTGCGCATCCCCTGGGTTAAGGGCCCTCCGCGCAGGGCGTTTCTGCGCATGCCTCTTCTTTCCAGGCAGGGCTGCTAGGGTTTCCAAAAACTCCTAGCGGAGAACCTCCGCTCTCACCTCCGCTTTCACCTCCCTCTGCTCAGGTTTGGTGAAGACCCCTGGTCCACGTGCTTTCAGGGAATCCCCGGGCCGCGGACCTGTCTGGTTTGCCCTCATTAGCAGGCAACATAATAAACCCGCATATCAAGCGATGGTCGGCTTTTGGAGGGGGCTGGAAGGCCACGCAGCAGCGGCTGTGAAACTTTCTCAGGGCGCCCCCCTGAACCAGCTCCCTCGGAGACCTTCTGCCCGCATCCCCTGCACCTGTGCACCCCCTCAGGCAGAAAAGCCGCCAGCTGCAGGGGGCGGGGAGGGAGGCTGTTTTTGATGCGTCACCCAGGATCCTCAGCAGCCTGTCGGTGGGAAAGTAGCATCGGGTGCTCTGAGCCCGGCCAGCACGGCCACTGCTCTTATTACTCTCACTGCCGTCGCCATCATCCTGTCATCATCGCTATTAATGAGGATCATTTTTGCTATTGATCCTACGATGCCCGCGCCCGACTGCCTAGCCCGTCGCCCAAATGCCTTCTCCGAGGCCCCTGGCCGGCCGGTGGGCCCCCAGACCCAGGCGCGCCACACTTACCCGTCCCCGGTGCGGTGACCAGCGCCGGGGTCTGGCTGCTCCTCCGCTTTTCTGCCGCGCGAGCCCCGCCCCCTGCCCTGAGCCCGCCCCCAGCCGCGGGGAAACGAAACTCCCCGGAACTGCCCGGGAAGGAGGGCTGCGCGTTAGAAACGAAACCTAGAGGCGTCTGGCGCGAGCGAGTGGGGGTCGGGGGGAGCTTCCTGCACCCACAGCATCCTTGGGAGCTCGCGGGAAATGCAGATTCTTGGGTCCGCCCAGACCTGCTGCTCGGGCACAGGGCCCAGCTACCTGAGTGGTGTCGGGCCCTTCTGAAGGTTCTGGCACTGTGAGAACCGCGGCTCTAACAAGCCCCAGGTCATCCAAAAGCTGAAGGTAGCTTTGAACCCTTAGCCGATCCCTTCACCCCTGGTCTTCTGAATAGATGCAAGCGCCATTTGGGTGTCTTAAAACCCTGCTGTCCTTTGGAATGGATCAGCAGTGAGATCCTGCTGTGTAGCCCTGGGAACTGTGTCTAGTCGCTTATGATGGAGCATGAGAATCTGTACATGCATGTGTAACTGGGTCACCATGCTGTCCAGTAGAAAAAAAAAATTGTATTGGGGAAATAACAATTAAAAAAACAAAACAAACAAACAAAACCTGCTGTAGGAGTTCCTGCTGCTATTCAGCTCAGCGGGTTATGAACCCGGACTGGTATTCATGGAGATGCGGGTTAGATCCCTGGGCTCGGCTCTATGGGTTAAGGATCCCATATTTCCACAAGCTGCAGCTTCGGTCGCGGATGGATGTGGCTGGGATTCTGTGTTGCGGCAGCTGCAGCGCAGGCTGGCAGCTGCAGCTCTGATTCCACCCCTAGCCTGGGAACTTCCATATGCCCCAGGTGCTGCTCTAAAAAAACCAAAACTAAAACCAAAACAAACCCAAAACCAATCTGCCGCAGGTTCACTGAGAACATTCCAGCACCAGTAGCGATTCTCAAACTCATGGCACCCTCCCTGAAATTTAGCTCTCTGATGTCGTCAAGATGGAAATGGGGGCGCTGAGGTTGGGTAGACCCCAGAGTGGCCCTCCCTGTGAAGGCTCTGTGGGTGGGGGGTGACATTATTTTTTGGAAGGGGCTGGCACGGCACCTCCATTCTCTTAGCTAACAAGCCCTGACAACAAGCCTCCTCCCCCTAAAGAATCCTGGGATTCGGAAGGATCTCGGCTGCCCCACAGACACCTAGAAGCTGCTCTGGTTCTAAGTGCTGGGGTCAAAATCACTGCATAACTTATGAGTGGAGAATTTGTCCAGGACGTACCCTGAAAGACAGCTTCTCAGATAGCTCAGGGATGAGGGCTGCTCCAAAGAGGTCTAGGAGCAGCTGGGATTTACAAGGATTTTTGCAACAAAAATCAGGTAGTTGGAACGTCAAAAGATTACTGTGAATTAAAGAAAACCAGCCAACTCAAGTTGATGCATTTTGTGCTTTTTTTAAATTTAAATTTTTTATTTTTTGTCTTTTTTATTTAAGGCCACACCCGCAGCATATGGAGGTTCCCAGGCTAGGGGTCCAATTAGAGCTGTAGCTGCTGGCCTACACCACAGCCACAGCAACACCAGATGTGAGCCTTGTCTGCGACCTACACCACAGCTCACGGCAAAGCCGGATCCTTAACCCACTGAGGAAGACCAGGGATCAAACCTGCACCCTCATGGATGCTAGTCAGATTCGTTGCTGCTGAGCCATGGTGGGAACTCCCATTGCGTGCCTTTCTATGTATGGGAAGACACAAGAGCTGGGCTTATTGGAATCAATCCTTTGATTGCACTTTAACTACCTAGGGCTGGTATCTTTCTTTTCTCCATCCCGACTCCCTTCAGTGTGCAAGCCTGCAATGGCTGAGGGCTTGATGGCCGCAACATCTTACGTTTACTGATCTGGCAGGAGTCTACATGGGGAAAGTGGGATGGAACCCAATTCAATATGGTGGCACCCAAAAGAGGGGGAGGAAGCCCCACAGAGCAACTCCCTGGCCTGAAGGCTGCCATGCTCCACAGGTCTCTGAGCAAATCCCACCAGGTTGGAGGGCAGGGAGAACACACACTACCCCAGTTATCAGAACCCTGCCTGGCCGCTCACTGGTCTGGGCCTAGGCTACTTCCTCCTTACAAAAAGAGCAAAGACTCTGAGGGCTGATCTTACTTCCTCAACCCCCAGGAGGCTCTCCCTGGCACACCTGGAATGAATTCAGAAAGAGCCACTGGCAAAAGTCAAAACTGGCCTGGGCCAAAGCCAGCACCAGGGCCACGACTAGGGGCACGGGACAGAGGCGCCTGCTGGGCCCGATATAAGCAGCCTCTCACTCTCAGTGGGTGCAAGTGCTGTCTTAGCTTAGGTGCCCAGCTGCCTCACACTCCTCCCCCTCTTGCCCCCTAGCCCGGGATTTCGGTATCTGCTGTTTCCAAAAGGCACATTAGATGTCAGTTCCCTGAGGAGCCCAGGGGCTTGTTTGGGGTATCATTTAATAATAATACAATTGGAGCTCCTGTGGTGGCTCAGTGGTTAATGAATCTGACTAGCATCCATGAGGATGTAGGTTTGATCCCTGGCCTCACTCAGTGGGTTAAGGATCCGGCATTGCTGTGAGCTGTGGTGTAGGTCTCAGGTGCAGCTTGGATCCCGTGTTGCTGTTGCTGTGGCTGTGGTGCAGCTCCGATTCAACTCCTAGCCTGGAAACCTCCATATGCCTCAGGTGCAGCCCTAAAAAGTAATAATAATAATAATAACAATAATACAATAATAGCTCAAATGCGCTCGGCATTAGTAGGTGCTGGGTGCCAGCATAACTCAGCTTCACAACCACCCTTCCATTTTTCATATGAAGAGACTGAGGCCCAGGAGTGAGGTTACTGCTGGGGCCCAGGACTAGGAAACGGAAGAGCTAAGACCCCAGTCTAGGTTTTTATTCCCAAGTCCACTGTCTGTAGCATCTTCGCCCCCTGCTGAAATTGCCAGGATGCAGCTCCTGCTCTCAGGAAGCTCACAGTCTCCCACCTGAATGGTTGACCATATTCTGCCTCTACATTGATGACTCTGGATTTTACAAAGGAAGGTTCAGACTCTCAGCCCTTGAGAACTGTGCTCCAGACTCAGCACCCGACTCACCATCCCTGAAGGTGGCTCAGCTTCTGCTGGCTTATCTCCATTCCCCTGGGCTTCTGGAGACATTCTCCTCCCCTGCCCAGTCCCAACTGCCTGACCCCTGTCTCAGTGGCTGCCCTGGGGTGCTCCTTCTCAGCCTGGGTCACACCTCTTCCAGCTCCCCCTGCCACCCCACAACTGGCTCAGCTCAGGCAAAGAGGCTTTGCATCTCGGAGGGATGTTCTGAAGACTGAGGGATGTGCCACCTCCCCAGTGGGGCTGTCACCTTGACAAAGGCCTTATCAAGGTTGTATCTCTCCCAGGCCTACCATCTACTGACAGCAGGTGCTCAGTAATCATAGGCTGACTTTAGGGGGACTGAGCCCAGCCTCAACCCCTGGAGATTCCACCGTGGCACTGCCTGGTCCCACCTCTTCCTGTTGTTCCCTAACTCCACTGAAACGTGTCTGCCAAAAGCATGGCATCCAAGGGAAGCATATTACACTCACACTGACTCTCAGCCCTGTTCCCTGTGCAGCTGTGGGCACCCAGTCCTCTGCGGGTCTCTTGGGTCCTTGTCCAGCCCTCTCATCACCTGCCTGGTCTGGCCTTGCAGCGAAGAGGTGAAACCAGGCCCGGCAAGCTTCCAGGCATCACTTCCTACCTGCAAACCCGTGCATTTCCTCAAACAGCTGTGGGACGTGAACGGCACCGGGTTTAAATGCTGCGGGGTGACCCGCTGCAGGGGTGGGAGGGGTGGGGGTATGCCAAACTGCTCAGCGTGGTGTGCCAGGCCTGCCTGTGCCCAGTCTCACCTCCCTCTACGCCCACTGCTTGAATGTAATATGCCTCCTCACGACAGGAGAATTTCCAGCTCAGGGCGCTCCTCCTGCACCTGCGCGCTGGGCTTCTTCCCTGGAAGCGGCCTGTCTCAGTCTTTCTCCAGGCCTAGGGGACTTCCTGTCTGAGATTCCCCATGCCCCAGCCGCCCCCCTTCTCCAGGACCATGGCCTCATGACACTGCCTAGGCTTTTTTGAACATCCAGGCTGTCACCAAGTCGTCAACAGGGTGGAATCAGGTTGGTGATGTTTGCTGTCGTACTGGGGATCCCGCACAGTTCCTGGCACACAATAGTTCAATAAATGTTTCCAGAATGAATGAATGAATGTATGTATGGTGCGTCGGGGGACTGGTGGGTCCTGCAGACGTGGCCCTCGTGCGAGCTCCAGAGAGTGACTCCTTTATCGTCTCTTCCCCGATCTAGCGTTTCCCAGTCAATTCAGTTTCGGTTTCCGTTTCTTTTCTCCTTCTCGATTCAGAAAACCTGAAGCTGGAGCCACGACTCTAGAATCCAGGGGCGGGAGAGGAAGGCGAGGGCGGAGCGCGTCGGAGCGACACGCAGTAATTGGGGGCGGAGTCCGGGTGGAGGGGTGGAGCCTAGGAGAGGGGCGTGTCGGGGGCGGGGTTATACCTCGGCCCCGCCCCGTCCCCCTCCCAGCCCTGCAGCCCGTGCGCCGCGCAGCCTGGCCCGGCTGCTCCTCCCGTTCAATAGCGCGTCGCGCTCGGCGGCGGTTCTTCCGGAGCTGGCGGGCGCGCGAGGCTTCGGGTCTTCTCCGCCCTCCCCGAGGTAATGCGCCCGGGTCCGAGGTGGCACTGGCCGAAGGGAAGAGCAGTGCGATCCTGCCCAGCGCCCTCTCTGTCCCGCCCGAAGGGTGAATCCTGGGTCCGATATCACTCCGCGTTTTGTTTTCTCTTTGCGTGTGACGCCCATCCGCGCTCCTCAAAGGCAGATCCCCGGACCGGCAGTATAGGCTTCACCTGGGAGCCTGTTAGAAAAGCGGGGTCCAGTCACTTTGGCGGAGCTGGGTTGGTAGCCCTGGGTGCTGGCTTGGTGTACACGTGGCTCAGTGCACAGTCCTCAGGGAAGGTCAGTGGCCGTTCCCAAACCGTGTTTCCGGGATAAGGGCCAGCTGCCCCTCTGTGAGCGGCACTTGGTGAAAGTTTACTTTTCAGAGAGTGGGATGCGGCACAGTAGCACCTGTTACCTGCCTCTCCCAGAGGGTGATGGGAATTGGCCCAGGCTGTTCTTTCCGCCAAGTCTTCAAAATTCTTCAAATTCCAACCTAGGATGCTTCAGCTGCTCCATGTTTCATAGACTAGGAAGTGGAGGAATGCCCACTGCATGAAAACCAGCATGTGTTGGTGGACGAGCATGTCACACACTGGGCCGGTTTCTCTACACGCATGGTCCCTAATATCACAGAAATAAATCAGGACATGCAGCTCAGGGAGATGGACTCCTTTGCCCCAAGTCACACATTTAGAGAGAAATGAAAACTGAGCTCCTTCTGCCCTTCCAGAAGCCATCCTGGGCCTGCCAGCCAGCTTTCAGTTGCTCCAGAGACGTGAATCCTCCCCCATGGGAGCCTTTGGCTGAAGGTTCAGCTTGCCTGGCCCCCGGCTGGACGGCAGCTTCGTGGGAAAACCCTGGGTCAGCGGCAAAGGAACTGAGTGAGCTCCTGAGCCGAAGAAACAGATGGAAAATTTCGGGGAGTTCCCATGGTGGCTCAGTGGGAACAAACCCGATTCGTATCCGATTCGTATCCATGAGGATGCAGGTTCAACCCCTGGCCTTGCTCAGTGGGTTAAGGATCCGGCTTTGCCGTGAGCTGCAGGGTGGGTCACAGATGCCGCTTCGATCCTGCATTGCTGTGGCTGTGGCAGAGGCTGGCAGCTACAGCTCTGATTCGACCCCTAGCCTGGGAACTTCCATGTGCCACACATGTGGCCCTAAAAAGAAAAAAAAAGAAATTTGTGGGTTAAAATTTGGAGCAATTAGTTACACAAGGAGTAACCCCAGTACTGACACTGTGCATGACAAAAGGGCCATTGAGGGGCCTCACACGGGGTAGACACAAGATGGAAAATCCAAATGTGTTTATCCCACCTTGGGAGAGCATCCACGGACAGTCTTCCTTCTTAACCCCTGCACCGCTGATTGAAAAGACCATCCCTCCCTGCCCCCACCCCAGGAAAGCCCTTTCCACCCCAGTGAGGAATCTCTGGATCGCCTCAACACGGAGGGCGGGGGTGGGGGGGAGGGATCCTATTCAAGCGCAGGCAGACCCCCAGACTTGGATCAACACAGATCTCACCTTCGGGAGCAAGTCTGCAGCACCCAGGGTCGGAGGAGGAAGGAGCGTCCCACAGGGTAGGGTGAACTGTCAAAGACTTAAGATGCACACGGACAGGGGTCAGACACAATGACAACAGAACTCTGAGCCAGGGGGCCAGCCCGCTGTCTCCAGGAGCCGGTTCAGGAAACCAGTCTGCCAGGCAGACCTGTAGGAAGTCAGGTGGCTGTTGACTGGGACAGAGGAAAGGGACAGCATAGGTGATTAAATAGTCGATCCCGCCAGGGGATTGTAAGCAGAGAAAAAAGTCTGGGAGACCCCTGTGAGTTAATGAGCACACCAGAAAGCAGGCAGGCCTAACAACAAACCAAGCAAGCTCACTGAGCAACAAAACCACCCCACAGCAGCATGAAATAGGCTCTAAAATAGTAGTGAAAGGAGACCCACGTCCTGCCCGGTGAGGTTAGTAAGTTAAGAGTTCCCAGGACAGGCTTCTCTGCACAGACCAAAAACGCAAGTATAGGGGAGGTGACATTATGCTGAAACCAATGCTCTCCTCTACTTTAATATGTTACTGGCTTTTTGCTCATTTCCCCTGCTCCGTGACCGTCCCAGGTGGACCATGTAGGGCCAAGAAAACTCCGCTGCTCGTGGAGGAGGAGCTGATGACGCAGTTTAACGTCTAGTCAAGAACAAGGGAGAAAATGGTCTCTTCTCCCCGCTTTTCCTTTGATGATAAAACCGTAGCCCACTAGGTTCTGGGCATGGCCCTCCTTTGCTCTTCAGCTTGTATTTCTCCGTTGCATCCCATGCTAACGAACGCCTGCCTTACCTGTCCCTCTGCCTCTCGCTGAGTCCTTTCTGAGCCGAGACAGGGGAACATACACTCGACTGAGTCCCAAATCGCATTCTGCCCGGTTCGATTTCTACCAGCAATTCAGGAAGTCAACCAACTCCTCTAACGGTTAGCCTCAAGGGACCGGGACTTTGTCACCAGATCAGGTCTGTTTGCCGCCAGGCAAGTGTTTACTCACGAGGCAGCCAAGCGTGGAGAAGGGGGACAAGCCCCTGAAGGCAAGGGGGCTGAGGCATTTAAGGGAGAAGCAGGGTGGTCTTAGCCGCGGGGAAAGGTGACTGGAGCTGGGGGAGGGGGTGGAAGTTGGTGTTTGGCACAGGAGCATCTGGGATGCAGGTTTCTGCAGGTTCACAGAGGAGGCGCTTTGCATGACGGGAGGGGGCAGTTTCCAGCCCTCTGACATCCAAAGTCCACTCATGGGACAAACCCAGCGTTAGGGTCAGTGGTCCCAACGAGCCTTAGGTGGCAACTGTACGAGACTCGACTCCAAGGTCCTGTAAAAAACTGGGCGAGGCGAAGATGGGAATGCGAGCAATTAAAGAGAAAAAACAAAACAACCCAAACTAGAGGGAGTTTGGTCCTTGAAGGCAATTTACAAGCTGGGAGGTTTTCACAAGCTGTTCCCTTAATTTGTTAGTCTGCAAGACAAGTGCACGAATGCCTGTTAACAGCTTCTGTCGACTCTAGAGGGCGCAGTTTCAATTTGGTTAATAACTGGCAGAATCCCTAATTTTCTTGTCCCTACTTTTAATTTAGGACCATCAAGAAAAAAAAGGCTGCCGTTATTCCAGTTCCACAAGGATCAAGCCACTGGCCACCACAGTTGCCCACCCATGGTGCCCCTGAAGGAAACTGAGGCTGGAGAAAAACAGAAAGCATCGTGTGTGTCAGACGGACTGGCCCCTAGATAGTTAAGCTACATCCCTAAGGAAAAAATGTCAATGACCCCAGGTTCTTGCATCTCCCCATATATACAAAAGCACTGAAATCAGTATGTCGAGAGGTCTGGTTTTTGCGATGAGCAGTCATCTTTTTATGCTTGAGCCCAGGTTTTTCCTAGCAAAAAACAAAACAAAACAAAACAAAAAAATCCAAACCAAAAAACAGTTCCTATATATTCTGGCTCCTCCCTAACCTCTCCAGAGCAGTTTCTTAGAGCAATGGAAGCCTTCCCTCTGTTCCACTATAAAGCTTGCCCACTCCTCTGCCTGCCTTTGAGTCTCGGCCAAAACGTGGCAGTGACGGACCCCCTCACGACAGCCAGTTATGACTAAGCTAACTTTGCTTGTTCTCATGTGGGTTTCCATAATTGTTGTCAACAAAACCTCAGATCCACCATAACATGGAGTGAGTGCGTGTGTGTAGCCTGGGATAAGAACAGGGAGTATGTCTGTTTCTTGACTCCCGTGCTGTGTTCAGAGTCTTCCCATGGATGTATTGATGGACGGCTCATACCCAAATCCCACTTCCTCCTCCTCTTGGCTGCTCAGCTGGACCATATTTCCCAAGCCTGCCTTGCAGTGAGATGTGGCTGCAGAGTGGGAAGAAGTGATGCACACGGCTCCAGGGCCCGGCTCCTGGACACCTTCCTTGCAATTCTCAGCTCTCTCTCTTGTCTCACCTGCTGGACAGACAGCGAGGGTCCGGTGGAGGACTGAGGACCCCTGTAATGGTGGAGCCACTGGATAGAGGAGGCTGGAACGCTAAGTGACAGTGTGGCTCAGAGTCCTGCCACCCTGCCTTGGATCACCTCGTTGTGAGTGGAGAACACTCGTGCATGGGTTAAGCTCTGAAGATTCATGCTCTGACCTGCTGGGAAGCTGGTGTAGTGGCTTTGTTACTGAGCTCAGGTTCAGCTGCTCATTGTTCAAAAGTCAGTATGTGGGAGGCAAATGTTGGCAGCAAGGAAAGCTGCCTTAATCAGAAAGCCAGCACTCTGGGGACAAGGTGGACTCAGGTCCCCAAAGACTAACTGCGAAGATTCTGCTCAGCTATGACAGTTTTTAAAGAGAAAAAGGAGAAGAAATCGCAGTCAGTCGTTGAGGCAGAAGGCTGGGTTCTGCGTCCTCTTCCGTGGCGTGCAGGCTGGCTGACTCCCCGTCATCTCTCTTCCTGTGTCATCCTGCCTGTGGGGTCTGCCCGCGGGATCACTAAGGGGGCTGCAGGGGATAGAGGGCTCGCCATGCTTTATCACTTCTTCTTTTAATCCAGAGAAGGATCAACAGGTTAGGCAGGGCATTGTGTCTATTCAGTAGAGCCTAAGTTGAGAGTTAGGCTAAATGCCACCTAGTGATCTCGTTTTTGTAACTCAGGGGAACAGAAATTGGCAAGTAAGACAGGGACGAAAGAGCGACTTACAGCCGCACTTGTCAGACATCACCCCATTTCTACGGGATTAGGGCGAAGGTCTGTCTTCCTCCGTAACTTCTCCATGCTGACCCCCGGCGCCGTGTTCTCAGAGTGGAAGATGTTAGCGTGGGTTCTGGCATCTCTTTGCAGATGATCTTAGTTGCTGGCGTATATGGGCAGAACAAGCTGTCATTATTTGGATGCCCACAGAGATAGAGATTATCACGAGCAAAAGGGTGAACCCATTCTCTTGAGGCCAGTTCTTGGCATGGTGCTGGCCATAGACTCAGCGCAGCTCAAAACGGACCAGCTTATGTCATGGCGCTAGTCTGGTCCTCGGGCAGGTAGCTCTCCCCCTCTGGTGGCAGTTACAGTGTCTGAGAAACAGCTCAGGAGTGTGCATCGCACACCGAGTCCCTGGCTCTACTGTCCTAATCACTGACTGCTCGAGACCGCTCTTTGGTGAGTCTTCAGTTTTTCTACAAACAAGAGGCAGGGGACATAGAGGGGTCTTTGTCCTTGTGGGCGGGGTGGGCACAGGGTTCTGCTCAGTTCCAGCTGGAGTTATGTCTCCCCAGAAGATAGGTCCACATCCTACCCCCTGGAGCCTGTGAATCTTACCTTATTTGGAAATAAATTCTTTGTCCATAATTAAGCAAAGAATCCAGAGATGAGATCATCCTGGATTTAGGGTGAGATCTCAACTCAGTGACTGGCGTCTTCAAAAGAGAAAGGATAGGAGTTCCTGTCGTGGCACAGTGGAAACGAATCTGACTAGGAACCATGAGGTTGCGGGTTCAATCCCTGGCCTTGCTTAGTGGGTTAAGGATCTGGCATTGCCATAAGCTGTAGTGTAGGTCGAAGATGAGGCTCAGATCCTGCGTTACTGTGGCTGTGGTGTAGGCCAGCAGCTGTGGCTCTGATTGGACCCGTAGCCTGGGAACCTCCATATGCTGCAGGTGTGGCCCTAAAAAGACAAAAGACCAAAAAAAAAAAAAAAGATAAAGGATAGAAGATGATATAAAGACGATATAAAGAGACACAGAGGAAGACAGCCAAAACAAATCCAGCTAGGAACCATGAGGTTGCAGGTTCGATCCCTGGCCTCGCTCCGTGGATTAAGGATCTGGCATTGCCATGAGCTGTGGTGTAGGTCGCAGACGTGGCTCAGATCTGGCGTTGCTGTGGTTGTGATGTAGGCCAGCAGCTGTAGCTCTGATTCGACCTCTAGCCTGGAAACCTCCATATGCTGCAGATGTGACCCTAAAAAGCAAAGAAGGGGGTGGGGGGGCGGACAGAGGCTGGAGGGATGCACCACAAGCTAAGGAAAGCTGAGGGTAGCTGGAGCCACTGGAAGCTGGGAGAGAGGCTGGGGCAGATTTTCCCGCAGAGCCTCCAGGAGGAACCCACTCTGCTGACACCTGGACTTCAGATTTCTGGCCTCCAGAACCGTGAGAGGACAAACTACCGTTGTTCTGTGCCATCCAGTTGGTGGTGCTTTGTGATGGAAGCACACACCTGGCCCCAAGCATCTTCCCTGAACACCCGGCACCTGGGTTTGGGGTCAGTCCGGAGGTGTAAATGAGCTTTGGTTGAGGCTGTGTGTATGTGTACAGGTGAGTGGAGCACAGTAAGGGGACGCTTTGAGTGTACAACTCACGGACCCAAGAGTAAACATCAGGCTTTGTTTTTCTCAGACTTTATTGTCCACAACAGCATTTATAATATGAAGAGATTTGATTCTTCTCTTCAGCCCTGCTACTAACTATGTGTACGAGTGACCCGATTCATAAAACGAGGGGAAACGCCAAGAAGGAAAAAAAAGTATGACACCTACACTGAGACCAATGTTTTGTCATTTAATTGTCTTCTCATAATTGTTAGTTTCGATATTTACCAAAGTTCCCTAAAACCAGAGTCACTTTGCAGGACAAGGATTCCCCACTTTTACCACTTGTATTCAATACAGTTTTGGAAGTCCTAGCCAGAGCAATTGGGCAAGATAAAGAAAGAAAAGGCATCCGAGTCAGAAAGGAAGAAGTAAATTCATCCCTGTTCACAGATGATATGACCTTATATGTAGAAATGGTAAATATGCCACAAAAATTCTTACAACTACTAAATGAATTCACCAAAGTAGCAGGATATAAAACCAATACACAAAAATGAGTTGCATATACGGAAACTAACAGTGACCAATCTGAAAAGGAAATTAAGAAAATAATTCCATTTATAATAACATCAAAAAGAATAAAATACTTGCTAATTAACTAGGGAACTGAAAGTCTCAAACACTGAAAACTACAAAACATGGATTGCCAGAAGAAATTAAAGAGACACAGATAAATGGAAAGACATCCTATGTTCATGGATTGAAAGACCCAATATTGTTAAGGTGCAAACAGCACCCAACGTGACCTAAAAGGAGTCAGTGCAGTTTCTATCAAAATCCCAATGACATTTTACCCATCCTAAAATCCATATAAAAAATTCACATGGGATTTCAAGGAACCCCAAATAACCAATGAAACAACCATAAAGAAAGATACTCAGCCATAAAAAACCATGAAATAATGCCATTTGCAGCAACATAGATGAAACTAGAGAGTCTCATACTAAGTGTAGTGAGTCAGAAAGAGAACGACCAATACCATATGATATCTCTTATACGTGGAATCTAAAATATGGCACAAATGAACAGAAGCAGACTCATAGAGAACAGACTTGTGGTTGCCAAAAGGGAGGGGGAAGGAGTGGGCTGGACAGGGAGTTGGGGGTTAGTAGATGCAAACTATTGCATTTAGAATAAATAAGCAATGAGGTCCTGCTGTCCAGCACAGGGAACTATATGCGACTTCTTGGGATAGAACATGATGGAAGATGATAACATACGAAAAAGAACGTGTGTGTGTGTGTGTGTGTGTGTGTGTGTGTGTGTGTGTGTGTGTGGGACTGGGGCACTTTGCTGTACAACAGAAATTGGCACGACATTTAATAAAGATAAAATTTAAAAAGAAAAAGAAAAATAGAACAAAGCTAGAGTATTCACCCTTCCTGATTTCAAGGCTTACTATAATCCTACAATGATCAAAAGAGTGTGGTAAGAACGTGAACACGGTCATACAGGCAAGGAACAGAACAGAGCCCAGAAACAAGTCATGCACATGTGGCCGAAAGATTTTTGACAAGGGTGCCAAGATCAACAGGAAAGAGCAGTCTTTTCAACGAACGGTGCTGGGGAAACTGGATATCCAGATGCAAAAGAGTGAAGGTGGATGCTTCCCTAACACCAGGTACAAAAACTGACTCAGAACGTATTAAAGAACTCAACCTAAGAACTGGCTGCAGGAGCTTTAGAAGTCAGGGTTGCTCTGCGGACCGAGAAGTAAAGAAAAAAAGAGGCACTGGAGGGAGGGAGGATTTGCTGGCATTTTTGAACACCTGCTTTGGGACACATAGTGGGTAAAAATGGTTTCTCTTAGCCCTCTGAAAGTTCCTGTGAGCTCATTAGAGCTTAGCGTGAAGAAGAAATTAAAATTAGCCATAATCCTCCGATGGAGAGATGACCACTTGTGTTAAGCTCTTGTTTTAAAAAAGTAAGTTTTTCCTTATTCAGTTTCTCTCGAAGACTTAACAGAGCCGTGGGAGCTCACTGCAATGGGAAACAACAGAGATTAAAACCAGTACCACTCAGCCGCCTTCCTCCTGGGGACCGGGAGATACCATCACAGCAAAGCCCGGGAAGAAGGTGGCATGACCGAATTTATCTGAGTGACCAGCTAAGGGGTGCCATCCCCAGCGACCAAGGTCTGGATTGAAGCCAGAGCTTCAGGTCATGGCCCCCATTCATTTGTTCAATGAGATACGTATTACGTGGCTCCCACGTGCTGGGCACGCTGCAGGATTCCGGAAATACAAAAGAACAGGATACTGACCTTACCCCTCTGAGGTCTCAGGGTCTAAGGGGGAGAGGTGATCCCTTAACAACGAATGGTAGCAGTCGTTAAGAATACTGTAACTGGGGTTAGGGGACACAAGGGCTGGACAGCCCCCTCTTCCTGGAGGGGGAGGAAGATTCCCGGCCAAGCTGACAGCACTGCGCACACGTGAGTTTCAGACAGAAGCTCTGGTGCTGAGGGTACAGTACAGCAAAGACAGAGACAGGCAAGGACAGAAGAGTCCGGCCCCAGACCAGAAGCCACCTGCTATACCACCTCCCTTCCAAGGACAGACAGAAGCAAAAATCCAGAAGTACTGGGGTTCTTTGGGGAGTTTACCCCTGTAATGACTGAGCGAATTTGCTGAGAGTGTGCCGTGCTTCAGCCAGCCGGTGAATTTTCTCCTTCAGGAAATGCCTCTTGGCAGAAGTGTGGCTCTCTTCTTGAAGCAGCCAAGAATACTGTTCTCTTCCCTGCAGCATCTGCATCATGGCTTTCTGCAAGTGATCTCTGCTTTCTTGGAGCACACAGTATTGAATTATGAATGGGATCTGGTTGGCCAGACGTTGGGAGGTCCCCTGGAAGGGGGGGTAAGAAAAGTCAGCTGGAGAGGCCTTGGCCAAGCCCGTGGTTGCAGACGCAGTCTCAGATGCGTGGACAGCCACGTTGCTCGGTCCTGGGGTCCCGTCCCCCTCCACTCCAGTGGTCAGTACCAAACCAAGGGAAGGGGCTATTGGGCTCACCCAGTTCTCACCACCCGGGTATTCCCTCTGGCACGAAGAAGCCCGCTGTAGACTGGCAAACCCATACCACGTTCTGGACATCCCCGCCTGCCAGGAGCTCCTCCCCACCTCCACTCCACCTCCCTGGAGAGACCTCGTGGCCCTGGGAACCCAAGCCCTTTCTGGGAGCAGACGGGGACCCGCTTCAGTGCTCGCCTTGTCCCCTCCTCACCAGCATCTCGTTTGCCTGGCAGCTGGACCTCACGTCTGAGTAACTCTCCGTTCTATTCTGATCAAGAAGGGCTTCTTGAGTTCCCACTGTCGTGCAGTGGGTTAAAGATCCTGCATCCCTGCAGCTGTGGCATAGGTCGCAGCTGTGGCTTGGACCAAATCCCAGGCTCGGGATCTTCCATATGCCACGGGTGGCCCCCCAAAAACAAAACCACTTGGGCTTCTGCGCAGTTGAGAAGCTACCTTCCTTTCTGTACACCCTAATACTTTTGCACGGATGGAGGTTAGAAATCTCCAAGTCGACAGGGACACAAGATCTAGGGAAAGGCATTTCGCCCGCGCTTTGCAGAGCAGCCAGTTGGAGACAGTTCAAAGCGGAGTATCTTCTGAACACGAAGGAAAGCTGTGTTAGAAGCGGTAACATCAGTGCTTGTTGTGTTTTGCTATATTCTGATAACGGTAATTTTGCGATCTGTGCCTAGCATAAACTGTAAAGAACGTTCGATTCGTTCTGAGGATGTGCTCTCTGCCACAGGAAAAACCTTGAAAAGCGCCTCGATAGGGTGACGGTCAAACTATAAGGAGATAACACCTGAGTGGTTTTTCGCAGCCGAAAGCGCTTGGTCCCAGCAGTGGGCCTTCTCTTCTCGGCTCGGCTGAGCCGCTGGCAGCCAGGAGACCGCAGCAGCCCTCGCGGGGCAGGGAGCATCGCGCGCGACCCCGGACCCCGGTACACTCACCATGAAGTACGCGTTCACGTGCACCCCGATCTCGGTGATGGAGGAAACAGGAGACGGTCCGTTTACGAAAGGCAGCCTCAGCTGCAGGCTCTGCGGATGTTCCGCCACCGGGTTGAAGAGCTCCTCCCGGACCGCTTTGAGATCCACCCTGTAGATGTCATCTTGACAAAAAACCAGCTGCTCCATCCTGAACTGAAGTCGGATCAAACCTTCTGCTCTTTCTGCTGCACGTGCTGCTATGCTGTCCACTTTGTTCTGGTTGGATGAGAAGGAGATTATGTCTCTTTTATGCTCCCCCCCGGCCCCTGCTGTTGTGTAAACAGCTTAGGAAGTACCATTATGTTGAACACGGAACTAAAACTAATCGGAGGTCAAAAAAGGCCTGAGACTTTTTTTGTTCGTTTCTTTTTAGGGCCGCACCTGAGACATATGGAGGTTCCCAGGCTAGGGGTCGCATAGGAGCTGCAGCTGCCAGCCTACACCACCGCCACAGCCACGCCAGATCCAAGCCGTGTCTGTGACCAGGCTGGGGCGACGCTGGATCCTTAATCCCCTGAGTGAGGCCAGGGATCGAACCCCTAGTCTGCATCCTGACCTCATGGATGCGAACTAGGTCAGGTTCTTAACCCACTGAGCCATCGTGGGAACTCCAGGCCTGAGACCTTTCAGAAGGTCCCTTTGCCCTCAGCCACTGTCCTCCTCAGCCGGACCTTGTGCTCTGCCCCCGTGTGCGCCAGGCCCCCCTCGTCTCCCGCCTGTCCTCTCTCTACCCTGACCTCTGACCTCTGTGTCCTCCCACGCCCCCATCTCAGCATCTCCTTAAGGCATCGTGGCCTTTTTACACCCATTCTTGTCTCTGTGGGGGACTCGACTCCACGCTCTGGAGAACGACCCCAGCACTGATGACTCGGTGGGGAAACAGCTCCAAGTCTGTGTTTCCCAGAAGCCCTGCAACTCCCACATCACCCTCTCGTCAAAGGCGTCGGGAAAGGAAGGGACGACAGAGTGGAGAAAACTCACGTCTTGGCTTCTGAGTTTCAAAGAGACGTTGGTACAACAAAGGTGGAGGCAAGAGCGAAAGACCTGACCTCCATAAGGGCATAACTTCTTTTTTGGAGTGTGCGTTGCCCAAAAAAACCCCTCATGTGTGCAGGTTTGAGACTGCTTCATGGATATATTTGTGTGTGTGTGTGTCTTTTGGCTTTTTAGGGCCGCACCCACGGCATAAGGAGGTTCCCAGGCTAGGGGTCGAACTGGAGCTGCAGCTGCCGGCCGGCACCACAGCCACAGCCACGCAGATCTGAGCCACACCTGTGACCTGGGCCGTGGCTCATGGCAACGGTGGATCCTTAACCCACGGACTGAACCTGCATCCCCATGGACACTGTGTTGGGGTCTTAACCCACTGAGCCACCACGGGAACTCCACGTGCTTTGCTTCATTTCTCCCAGGAAGTACAGACTCTCCTGAGTGGAAGCAAAATGAAAGATGCTCCTGGCATCACCAGCGCAGCCACAGTGACCCCTCCCTGGTGGTTCCAAATGAGTGCAGAGGGCCAGCTTCTCATCGAAGGCTGGACTATCGGCCAGCAGAGAGCAGGTGACGAGCAAGGAAGCTGGGCGCTTACCTGGGTTGTCTGATTCAGGTTGGAAAATTCACCAAAATTTTTTTGGGCTGTGTCAGAGAAAGTCTGCCGGACAATTTCTGCTCAAAGAAAGAACAAAAACATCAGTAAAATGCAGGCAGCAAGGAAATGGGTGAAAGACACAGGGAGGATAAATCAGAGTATGCTGGCGTTCCCGTTGTGGCTCAGTGGTTAACGAACCCGACTAGCATCCGTGAGGATGCAGGTTCGATCCCTGACCTTGCTCAGTGGGTTAGGGACCCGGTGTTGTCATGAGCCGAGGTGTAGGTCGCAGGTGCAGCTTGGATCCTGCATTGCTATGGCTGTGGTGTAGGCCAGCGGCTACAGCTCCGATTGGACCCCTAGCCTGGGAACCTCCATGTGCCACAGGTGCAGTTCTAAAAAGACCAAAAAAAAAAAAAAAATTCAGGGTACGTTGATCCCGTCCTCTGGTTGAACTCCCCAGATCTCCAGACTCAGAGAGAAGGAGAGGATGGCACACAATGCCAGGGAAATGCAGTACCCACTGTCACCACCACCCCAAGCAGGTCCCATCAATTTCCTGCCCTTCCCTGGCTGTGTTCCCAGCAGGCTTCTCATTTTCCTCGTACAGCGGCCTCGAGGCTCGGCTACGACAAGACGAAGCTCTTACATATCCTGCTCCTGCCCCCAAAGGGCCGGCTGGCCTCTGCTGCCTGTGTGGGCTACGTCCATCCCAATCTCTGCCTACGGCCGGGCCTGGCATGACCACGGGGAAGGCAGGCGGCACAGGTCCTCACCAACGACCGTCTGCAGCATCCCGAGTGCCGGGTCGACCAGTTCTTCCAGGTACTGCCTCACGATGGACTCGAACGTCTTGTAGCTGACAAACCCCATCAGTTCTTTGCCGCGGTACTGCCTGTCGTATTTTGAGACTTCTTCGTGGATGATGTTTTTAACTGCAAGGTGAAACAAGTCACCAAGGTCACTTCGAACCATGTCACAGGCCTTTTAAAGCTGGTCTTTTAACTCTTTTCAAGTTCCCACGGTAGTGCTGTGGGTTTATAATCCAGCTTATCTCTGCGGTGGCGCTGGTCACGCTGCAGCGGTGGCACAGGTCGCAGCCCTGGCTCGGATGTGATCCCTGGCCCAGGAGCGTCCATGTGCTGCGGATGCAGCCAAGAAAGAGCCAAAAAAAAAGGCACTTAAAAAACAATTCTTACCCACTGAACGGGATGACAGTGTTTTTTTTTTTTTTAAAGAATGAACAAAATATTCATGGTCCTGTAATGCCAGTTTGAGAAATACTGTCTCTTAAGAGGGAAAAATCGTATTCTGGTCAAACGTGTTTCAATGGAGAGTCATTATCCTGAGAGAGAAATGGAAGAAAAAGTTGGGGAGACTGGTGGAAAAAGATCTGACTTGTTAAAGGAAAATAGGAATTCAGACATTCTTGTGGCACTTCCAGCTCTCCCAAGAATACATCCAGACTCCAGATGGAGAAATCTTATCAGGGAAGGAATAGGGCTGTTTGTTTATTTGTTTTTTGTTTTTTTTTTTTTTTTGGCCGCGTCCACAGCATGCGGAAGTTCTGAGGTCAGGGATCAAACCTGTGCCACAGCAGCTACCCAAGCCCCAGCAGTAACCATGCTGGGTCCTTAACTTGCTGAGCCACCAGGGAACTCCTTTTTTCTTTCTCTCTTTTTTTTTTTTTGGGAATAGTGCTGTTTTTATCAAGTGCCAGAACAAAGACTCATTCACACACACGCGCGCACACACACACACACACACACTACTGGTATTTGGGCCAGAGCAGAATGGAAGCTGAGGGGTTCCTGTCGTGGCTCAGCAGAAATGAACCTGACTAGGATCCACGAGGATGTGGGTTCAATCCCTGGCCTTGCTCAGTGGGTTAAGGATCCAGTGTTGCCGTGAGCTGTGCTATAGGTCGAAGATGCTGCTCGGACCCTGTGTTGCTGCGGCTGTGGTGTAGACCAGCGGCCATAGCTCCCGTTCAACCCCTAGCCTAGGAACCTCCATGTGCTGAGGGCGTGGCCCTAAAACAAAAAGAATGGAAGCTGCAACTCTGCCAGGTCTTGAGCTCTCTGGTCTTGGATTAGGGGTGAAGAGATGGGATAGGTGGCACTGCC
The DNA here is from genome assembly GCF_054392235.1 of Sus scrofa. NCBI lineage: Eukaryota > Metazoa > Chordata > Mammalia > Artiodactyla > Suidae > Sus > Sus scrofa. Next base: position 220,200,820 of record NC_139395.1, on the reverse strand, counting down.
TGGCCTTGAAACAAAGCAGCAGAAAGCAAGAGTGTGGCACGGTCTTCTGTGGGACTGACTCAGGCAGGGCCCCACACGGTGGCTGGGAAGCAGCTAGAGATGCCAAGGGCTCCCTGGCGTAGGCACCGTCAGTCAGCTCTTTGCTCACCTTCCATGTGCCGGGAGCAGCTTCTGGTCTTGGTAAATACGACGCTGCTTTTAGGCGGAGCCGGGTCCCAGGACTTACCTTTTTTGGAATTGCAATCAAGTGTGACTATCCAGCTTTTAAACTCCTCTCTGATTTTGTTATATAAGCGGGCCTCTTTCTCCTTTACAATTTCTTCTCCTTCTGCCAAGTTTTCAATGTCCTGATTAAACACCTTTATTTTCTGAAACAGAAATAAAGTCATCAGTGTGTGCTGTAGTTGTATTAAAAAGCCGGGCCCAGGACAGCGGCGTGTGGTGTGGGGGCGGGAGGGGCCTCGAGGAAGTCAGAGCATCCACCCACCACCCCGTCCCCGGGGTGAGACCCACGGAGGGCAGGGCAGGGCTCCCGCACCCCACAGACAGGTGGGGGAGCATGAAGGGCCACCTCGGGGGGAGCGGGGCCACCAGGAAGGATCGGATTGTCTCAAGAGATCTGGTGACAGGGAAGCCACTTTCTGTGCTTTTGAGGGCCACGCGGGGTCCCCAGGAATCCTGACCTCAATCAGAAAGAACATTTTATCAGCGTCGTTGCTGGGGACGCTGGCTCCACACAGGCGCAGCTCCTCTGTCGCACTCTGGTGGATCTCCTTTATCTGACTGAACAACAACGGCAGCGATTTCTGAACAAAACAGGAGGAAACAAAACGTGGCAGCTTGATGAGATGAGCTGGCAGGTCTGGTAGGTGTGCACAGAAGCCCACCTGAACACACTCAAGCGGATCCAGAATTTCTATTAGCGGGCGAAGCTTGTTAAGACGTTAACACGTGTTCCAAGCTCAAGGAGGGCTTTGCATGCAATGGCTGGGCACTTCAGCGTGAACCATCATCTGGCGTCGAATGTTCCAGTTCTGCTACGTGATCAGAGTGGGGAGGAAGCGGCTGGTGGCCAGTTTGGGGGGGTTTGGTTGTTGGGGTTGTTTTGTTTGACTCGGTGCTTTGCCCGAGAAAAGAACAGGCACACATGCCTGTAGGGGAAGATTACTGAAAGGTCCCGGCGGTGGTCTTTGGGTGTTACGAGCTGACAAACGGTGCTTCGGGAAAGGATGTGTCAGCAAATCGCTATCAGGCTGGGCACAGTCCTAAGCAGTCAAGGCTGCTGATGGCAACAGCGAAGCAGAGGAGAAGGAAAGATGGAGAAGGGCAGCAAGGAGGGTTGTCTTTGGGCCGAGCATCCTTCCAAGCCCTCCCCATCTCAGCGAAGCCCCCCCCGGAGGGCGGGCCGTACAAAGCCCACGTCTCAGAGGGGCAAGCTGCTCGATAGCATGGCTGGGCTGGTCAGGGGCAGAGCTCCACTGACACCCCGCTCGCCAGCTCCGCAGCCCAAGCAGGTGAACTCTGCAGGTAAGGATGCCTGAGTGAAGCAGCCCGGCAGGATGGGCTCTTTGGGATTTAGAGGCAGTTTGTGGATTAGCATCTTAAGACATAGATAAGGTCTCTGTCTTTTTTTTTTTTTTTTTTTTTTGGACAATTTGTATCTGGAGGCAGAACTGTATTCCTTTTCCCTCTAAGTGTGTTGACTCAGGATTGGTCAAACACACTTAAAATAGTATTATACACATGGTTCATTTTCTTTCTAGATCTCATGTCATTAATATTTATACATTGTGAAAATTAAAATAGCCTAGGACTGGGAAAGCAGTTGGATGCTTTCACTGTTGCGGCCCGAGTTTAATCCCTGGTCTGGTGACTGAAATCCCACATCGAGCCGCTGCATGCCACAGCCAAATAAATAAAGGAATAAATACATGAAATAGCACAAGACTGAAATGCAAATTTTCACGTGAAATATTTAATCGTTGGGCACTGTGTTAGGACAAAATGATCAAACTGCAACGTCTTTTTGCAGAAAAGATGTTTTTCTCGATTGGACAGGGAATACATAGCTTTTTGTCTTTGAGAATCATCTATGGCAAACCTGGGGGTTCCAGCGGAATCAGTGTTCCTCAAAGTTGTGTCCCCTCAGTCACCTGGGAAGTGAGAAGAATGAATTCCTGGGCCCACCCAGGACCTATGGGCTCAGACACCCAGCCTGGGGCCCAGGAAGCAGAGTTTAAACATACGTTTCAGGAAATTTTGGTGGGCTCGTCATTTGAGAACCACGGGCCCCCCAAACAATTATCTCTTGATTCTGCGTCTTCAGGTTCAAAAGAATTCGCTGCTTTTATGTGACACGCAATTTAGCATCGCCCAGAATCCGGCCTCTGGGATCATCTCTGCTCTTAGGTTTAATCCTCCAACTTTCCAGGTTGTTCTATTTCAGGTGCAAAGGTTCAGGCAAGTGTGACACATTTTACTTCTCACGAAGCACGAAGACGCAGTGAGTCTATCTCCTGTGACATCATGAGAACTCTGCCTATGGTTGTCCATTTTTGAGCATCTGTGGAAACTGAACATGTTTCCTACAAGGTTGAAGCTGGGGCAATGCTTTCTTTATATGCTGATTTTTTTTTTTTTTTTTTGCCTTGCTGCAGCATGTCGAGTTCCTGGGCCAGGAATGGAACCCATGTCACAGCTGTGACCTGAGCCGCTGCAAGGACAATGCCTGATCCTTGACCCGCTGTGCCACAGGAGAACCCCTACACTGTGCATTTTTAACCTAGTACAAATTTTGCCAACTCAGTGTTCATTCCTTTTCACACTGCGAACCAGGCACCAGAGTTTTCTTCTTTTCCTTTTTGCATCCTTCAAAGTGACAGATTCAGCTCTGTTTCAGCATTATGCAGTTGTTGCTCCCCCAGTTCAGAAGCTCTCTCGTGAGCCTCTGACCAGCACTGATGAGGTTTCCAGAATGTGCTTGTTTCTCTGTTGCTTTGGACAGTTCAGTGGGGAATCTTAGACAACCCATGACCAAGAAAGTGACTTGGGGAATTCCCATAGTGGCTCAGCAGGTTAAGAACCAGACATAGGGTCCATGAGGATGTGGATTCGATTCCCGGCCTCACTCAGTGGGTTAAGGATCTGGTGTGGCCACAAGCAGCGGTGTAGGTCAAAGATGTGGCTCAGATCCCATGTTGCTGTGGCTGTGGTATAGACCAGCAGCTACAGCTCTGACTTGAACCCTAGGCTGGGAGCTTCCACATTCTGCAGATATGGCAGTAAAAAGAAGACGAAGAAAAAAAAGAAAGTGACTTGGACAGTCATTTTTACATCCCTTGTACCTCAACCCACCAACTCACACTGATATGCCCGATGAGCTCGACGGTGAGTCGTTCTGCCAGACGAGGCACTGTGGCCTTTCCTTCCTCCAGCAGGATTCTGAAACGAGACAGAGCACACGAGAACTTAGGAAGGCCCCACAGGATCATGTTCCAAAAACTGGGCCTTGTAAGCAGGTAGGTGAGCTCAGCTCCTTGGAGCAACACGGGACTTCAGAAAAGCCAGGGAGGGCATGAGAAGGACAGTTGATAATGATGGAGCAAGCCCAGACCTAAGCAGGAATGGTGCTGGGAAGGTTACATTGATTTTCTCTTCTTATCATTGCAATAAACTCATGAGGCAAGTCATCTTTTCAGGGAACGCAAACCAAAGATAACTTCGTAGAGGTGACGTGACTTTCCCAAACTACTGTCTTATTTCTTCTATCCAATGTTGGTCCCTGAATAGCTAAGTCAGTCTTGATAAAGAAGAACAAAGCTGGAGGGAGGCATCGTATTTCCTGACATCAAATATATTACAAAACTACCATGATTAAAGCAGTATGGTCCTAGCATAAAGACAGACATATAGACCTATGGGACAGAATAGCAAGCCCAGAGATAAATCCATGCATATACAGAGAACTGATTTTTGGCAAAAGCGCCCTGAATGCACAAAGAAAAAGGATAATCTCTTCAAAAAACAGTGTTGGGAACATTGGATATCCACAATGCAAGAATGAAGTTGGACCCTAATCTTACACTAGACACAAAAGTCAACTGAAAATTGAAGGCTTAAGTGTAAGACCTGAAAACTCCTAGACGAAAACATGGGGGAACAGCTTCATCATATTGATCTTGGAAACGACTTCATGGTCTGACACCAAAAGCACAGTCAACAAAAGCAAAAAGAGACAAGTAGGATGAGATCCAACCAAAAGAACCATCCACAGAGGAGAAGACAGGCGACCAAATGGCGGGAGATACCTGCAAACCATGTATCCGATAAGGGGTTAAGTTATGAAATATATACGAAACTCTACGATTCAAGAGCAAGTAAACTCTCATACCCCAGTTTAAAAATGGGCTAAAGACTTGAATAGAGATTTCTTTAAAGAAGACATATAGTCGGCCAATAGGTACATGAAAAGATGCTCAACATCACTAATCATCAGGGAACCACGAATCAAACCACAATGGAATACCACTTCACATGGGTTAGGTGACATGCGTTGGCAAGGACATGAAGAAACTGGAATGCGCTACGATTCCCTGACGGGAATTCAAAATGGCAGGGCCATTACGCAAAGCACCACGAAAAATTACAAGCACGTCAGAAAATTAAAAACGGGGCCTTCCCGCTGTGGCACAAAGGGATCGACAGCATCTTTGCAGTGCTCGCAGGGAGGCGGGTTCGATCCCTGGCCCAGTACAGTGGGTTAAGGATCCAGCCTTGCTATGGCTGCGGCATAGGTCACAACTGCGGCTCAGATCTGATCCCTGGCCTGGAACTCCATATGCCAAAGGCGGTCAAAAAAAAAAAAAAAAAAAAAAAAAAGATTAAAAGTGGGCTACCATATGATCCAAGAATTTATTTCTGGGTATCTAATCAAAAGAATCGAAATTAAGATCTCAGAGACACTAGCACTCCCACGTCCACAGGTGTGGAGACCAGTTAGATGTCCATGGAAAGATATATAGATTAACACATGTGGTGGATACATGCAAGAGACCATCATCCAGCCTAGAAAAAGAAGGACATTTGGCGACATGTGACAGCATGAAAGAACATCAAGCACGTTACGTTAGAGAAACAAGCCACTCCCAGAAGGACAAATGATCCATTGACATGAGCTCTCTAAAATGGTCAAGCCTGGGAGTTCATTGTGGCTCAGCAGTTAAGAACAAGACATACTGTCCATGAAGACGTGGGTTCAATCCCTGCCCTTGCTCAGTGGTTTAATGATCCGGCGTTGCCGTGAGCTGTAGTGCAGGTTGCAGACGCGGCTCAGATCCCGTGTTCCTGTGGCTGTGGTGTGGGCTGGCAGCTGCAGCTCCGATTGCACCCCTAGCCTGGGAACTTCCATATGCCGCAGGTGCAGTCCTAAAGAGACAAAAGACAAAAAAAATTTAGAAATGTAAAAAATAAATAAAAAGGTCAACTCATGCAATCAGGGAGTGGACTGGTGGTTGCCAGGTATGGGGGGGGGGCAGGAAATGAGGAGCTGCTAATCAAAGGGCATGAAATTTCCCTTATGCAAGATGAGTAGGTCCTTGAACTCCGCTGAGCAATACCGAGCCTGTCGTGAACAAAAGAGCAGTGTGTACACCGATGTTTGTCGGGAGGGTGGACCTCACATTAAAAGTTCTCGCCCCAATCAAATCAAGTCTCAAGCAGGTTTACCTGGGGCTTACTAAGCGTCCACACCATTCTAAGCCCTTGATAAATATTTAATCATTGAAGGGCCAATCTTTGAGAGAAAGACGAAGGCACAGAGAGGTTAAGTCACTTTCCCAGGGTCGCTCACCAGGCAGTCTAGCTGCTGGGTTGTGTGTTTGCCCTTAACAGGAATTCAGGAAGGATCCCGTAGGGTCACTTTGCCAGTACGACTCCACGTCCCTCTCCAGCAGGTGCCGAGTTCGAGCATGTGGGCGCACAAGGATTTCAACTCAGCCATTCAACACGCTTGTTCATCCAAGACTTAACGTTCCCAGAGACCCTGAGAAGCAGTTTGCAAAGTGTGGCCCCTGGACCAGCAAATATCAACCCTAAACAGGAACTTGTTAGAAACCCAAATTCCTGGGTCCCACCCCAGATCTCAGAAACTCTGGGACAGAGCACCACCAGCTGGATTTTAACAAATGCTCCTGGAGAGTCTGCTGCTTGTTCAGGGTTGAGAACCAGCGGTGTGACTGTTAGAGAATCTTCTCTCTGTTGGGTGAGCCCAGTTTTCTCTCCCTGTGATTCCCCAACACTATGGAACATGATCTGTTTCTCCCATTCAGGGCAGAAGCAGAGAGAAAGAAGGAACCAGGGTTTTATTTATGGAGGGCTGGCTAGAAGCCTTGCATGTGTCTTTGCCATTTAACCCAAAACACAATCCTCTGAGGTAGTAGCAGGGCTCCTGGACCAGATGAGAGAGCGAAAGCTCATAGAACTGGAGGCACCTCCCCAGGGCACAGGGCAAGAAGCAAACCTGGTCTTCCCAAATTCATGATTTTCTCAGGTGTTCTTACCAAGTCTCTCTTTAAAGCAGGAGTGACCTCTGTAAGTTGTTACCTGTTCCCTCAAGGTTCAGGAATAGCAAGTTCTTGAATGACAGGAAAGGAAAATGTACCCCATTCAATGGGAAAAACCCCAACATCCTGCAAACTGCAGAGTCGCTACAGGGTAATTTACATTGAATAAAACCATTTGGTTTGCAGGCTCCAAAGAGTTCCATGAAGAGGGTTTGAAAGTGAACCATTTATGGTGGTTGGATAGGTTTATGAAAGTTAGGGATCTGAGTCTAGTTCTGTTTGCATTTACCAGTTGTTTGCCTTTCTTCTTCTTTGCTACCAAAATGGGAAGACTCTCCAGATTTTGTGCAACTCAAATGAGAACGCGAGTGAAAACATTTTGGGAAACCAAAATGGGTTGTGCCGTATGGACCCGCGACTTTGGGTTTCTAAGAAGTTCCCATTCGAGGTTGATACTGCTGGTCCCGGGGCCACGCTTTGCAAACCACTGCTCAAGGTCTCTGGGGAAGTTAAGCTACGGTAAACTTTTAATCAGCATCATCATCAGGGTTCAAGAAAACACGATTTGTTCGAATGCTGGAGAGAGTGTGGAGAAAAGAGAACCTTCCGACAGGGTTGGCAGGAATGTAAATTGATGCAGCCACTATAGAGAACGGCGTGGAGGTTCATCAAAAAAGTAAAAACAGAATTGCCATTTGGTCCTGCAATCCCACTTCTGGGCATATATCCAGATAAAATTATCATTCAAAAAGATACACGCACCCCATGTTCATAGCAGCACTGTTCGCAATAGCCAAGACCTGGAAGCAACCTAAAAGTCCATGGATGGAGGACTGGATAAAGAAGATGTGGTACATGTACACAATGGAATATTACTCAGCCGTAAAAAAGAATGAAATGATGCCATTTGCAGCAACATGGATGGACCCAGAGAGTCTCGAACTAAGAGAAATAAGTCAGACAGAGACCGATACCATGTGATATGCTTCTATGCGGAGTCTAAAATATGGTACGAAAGAACGCATCTACAAAACAGAAACAGACTCACATAGAGAACAGACGTGTGCTTGCCAAGGGGACGGGGGCGGGGGTGGAAGAGGGATGGACGGTGGGGGGTTGGAACTAGCAGAGGCGACCTATTATATACAGGATGGATAAACAACAGGGTCCCACTGTAGAGCACGGGGAACTCTACTCAGTATCCTGTGATAAGTCACAGTGGAGAAGAACACAAAAAAGAATGTGTACCCACATGAAGGGTAGGTGATGCTCTGCTGCATCGTTTTCCTATTTAATTTGGTACTGATCTTGGCCCATTCTGGGAGGCAGGGCTGGCTTCCACGGAGTCCAAGGTTGTCCTCAAGCATCTTACCTGAAGTGCGGATGCGAGTGAAAGAATGCGATTTCCCTCTTGGTTGCCTCGGCCAGGCTCAGCTTGTTCAAGATCTCCTGCTGGCCACGGCACTTCACTATCATGTAGCCCTTCTTGAGATGGTATGTGAGGTTCTGCATCACATTCAGGACAACTTTCTCGGCGCCCGTGTCCACCAGATCTGGTTTGGTCAGGATCCCTGGGAGGGGATTCGAGAAGGACAATGGAAAGGGCGGTTCTTTCCCCAAAGATCTCTGAGTGCTGCTGGGCTGTGGGATCTCCTTTGGCTGGGACCCACAATGCCTTCAGCAGAGTTGATGGCCCCGGGCCTGAGAATCCCTTTAAGTCCCTCCAGCATCACTCCCCTTACTCGCATTCTTATTGGCTCACCCACTCATTCAGCTTATGAACTGCCTTGTGTAATGTATTTAACAAATGTTTCCTGGGTACCTGCTGGGTGCCAGACACTAAGGCAACAAGCATCATCAGAGCCACACTGCCCCATCACTGTGTTTCCAGAAAAAGGTGTCCTCTGCTGGAAGGAGGGTCCGTGCCCTCTCTCTAGTGTCCCCGTCAGGGACTCCCTCTGCCCCTTCTGTGGGTACCTCCCCCAACTCGCTCCTTCGTGCCTTCCTCTCACTCTCCTCCTCACTCCTTTCTGCTCACGCTGGATTGAAAGCTTGGCATTCCGAGGGGTTGTGGTCTTTGAGTGTTTAATTTTGCCACAGCATTTTTTTTTGTTTGATTGTTTATGTTGGAAAACGGAATGTCACCTACTGTTTTTTTCTTTTTAATGTGTGGTAAAGTCTGGCCGTCTGGTCTACCAGCTGCTCGCGCGCGGCCCCCCCCCTTTGTTTTTGTCTTTTTAGGGCCACGTCTGAGGCTTATGGAGGTTCCCAGGCAAGGGGTCACAGCAGAGCTACACCTGCCAACCTAGATCACAACCACAGCAACACCAGATCCAAGCCACATCTGTGACTTACACCACAGCTCACGGCAACACCAGATCCCTAACCCACGGAGTGAGGCCAGGGATCAAACCTGCATCCTCACGGTCAGTAGTCAGGTTCCTTACTGCTGTACCACAATGGGAACTCCCAGGGTCTGCCATTTTCTGAGCCTTTCCTGGCACATATGTAGTTGATTTTCTCTGTTTTAAACTTCCTCTTACCAAGGGTGTTATTTAAGATCACATCTTAGAGTCACTAAAAGGTTTAGGGGAGGACAGGCCTTCATGCGACTAACGGAGCCAAGACATCTCTGAATCTACTTTGCTAACATAGAGGACCTTCTACTGGGAAGACAGGAAGCCGCCAAGAAGCCCCTTCCCTGGAAGCAGCGGTCCTTCAGGAAAGCCTGGATCATTGTACTTGATCCCGAGAAAAAGCAGCAGGAAGATAACAGTGGAGGCTCGTGATGAAAATTCACCCTACCTGGAGGAGGAGAGCCTTTCACAGAGAAGCCAAGTCAGAAAGCACCCCTGTCTCTCGCGGCTCAAGAGCGTTGATTACTGACCCAACTATTGAGCAGTTTCTAGATACTTTAATTTTTTAAATGAATTCATTCCCGAGTCCATTACACATACGTATTTCCTTAACAAGGGCTCATCAAGCACACCACTTGCGGTGTTGAGGAGGTAGCACAGTCGAGACTGAAAAGTCCCTGACCCGTGAATGTCTCCCACCTTCAAGCAGGAGAGAGCCAGATGGGCTGATCTGGCCATCTACAGAAATAAAGAAAATATTCAGTATTGATTCGTGTTCTGCAGAGAATGACAATCAGTTGAAGTGCTGGCCAATGACTGCAGACAGGGGTGGGGGTACAGTTTGAGGCGGGGTTTCCAGGAGGACCTCTGAGAAGGCACGTCTGGGTCGAGCCCAGCCTGATGAAGACGGAGAAGGAGCATTCCCGGCCCTTAGCAAGGAGGAGCTGGGGTGACTGAGCCACATCAGAGAGGAGCGGGCAAGGCAGTGAGCGATGGGACCTGTGATCAGAGGCACACCGAGGCCAGGCACGTACAGAGGACCTAGTTGTCCAGGTAAAGGGGCCTGGGCTTTGTACAGGTGAGATGGGAGCATTAGAGGGTAAAAGCGGAGGAAGGGCATGGCCTGACGTACACCTGAAAGGCTGGTACAGAGTGCGCTGTAGAGGGCAAGGTGGATGCCAAGAGGCTGGCAGGAGGAAGCCAGGCAGGAGCGGCTGGAGGCTTGGTCTAGGCGGTGACTGTGCAGATGGAGAGGAGTGGATGGACTGGGTCCTGGTTTGGAGGCAGAGTCACCAGGACCTCAAAGGAATCAGACATGGAAGCAATGGGAAGAAAGACTCAAGCGTGGCTCATCAATGCGGCTTCTGAACTGGGCAGGTGGATACGGTGTTAAGTGAGGTGAGGCAGCCTCAGGGAGGAGGAAGACTTGGGTCGGGTGGGGTATCGGGAGTCACGTTTTGGTCAAGTTAAACTGGAGACACTGAATGGACATCCAAGGGTCAGGTCTAAGGAAGGGTTAAGGGTTACAGAGAGAGCTCTGGGCATTGCTGGCTTACGGATGCGATTCAAAACTGTGGGCGGACACGATTATTTAAAGAAAGAGGGGAGAGCTCAGAAGCAAGTTCTGGGGTCCAACATGTAGAGGTCAGAGATGTGGAAAAGCAACCAAACTAAGAATGTGACCTCTAGCTGGCCAGGGACCAGGAGACCTGAGAACGGGGACCCAGATCTGTGACGTCACAGCCAAGGCAGGAAAGGTTTCTGGAGAAGGGAGGGCTCAGCCATCCCGACATGGGCTGAGAGGTTGAGAAAAGTAAGGACCGAGAAGGGACTGCACGCTTGTCCGCGTTGCATGCCCTTCCCCACTCCCCTTTCTGATACGTCTTTATATATTTCCCTGTTCCTCTTTGGGGCAGCATGAAATAGAGCCTCCAGGGCTGCAGTTAGTGGACAAAACAAAAGGTGTCATTTTGTTTTGTCGCGGCGCAGCAGAAACAAATCCAAAGAGGAACCATGAGGTTGCAGGTTCGATCCCTGGCCTTGCTCAGTGGGTTAAAGAATCCGGCGATGCTGTGAGCTGTGGTGTAGGTCAAAGACGGCTCAGATCTGGCATTGCTATGGCTGAGGTGTAGGCTGGGAGCTGTAGCTCCCCTAGAGTGGGATTCGACCCCTAGACTGGGAACCTCCATATGCTGCGGGGGCAGCCCTAAAAAGCAAAAAAAAAGAGAGAAAACAAAAACCAAAAAACGAAAGTGAGAACAGCCACTCCCAAAGGTGGGCCAGCGAGCCCTGAGGGAACTCAGGAAAGACACACAGACGACTGGCCCCCAACTGAGGTCACATCAAAGGAGTGAGTCCAGGAAGCCCAGACCTCCTCTTCTGGGCTTTCTGGAAATCTTTGTCTGTAAATCCGGTTTCCTGTAAATCTTTTGTTCCTACGCCCTTCCCTTTGTTGCAAAAACTCCTGTATCCTAGCTCCCCCCGCCCCCCGCCGCCTCCTGGGCGCCGTTTCTCGGGGCTCCCTGAGATGCCGGCTCCTGGGCTTCCGTCCTAATTTCACCCCAAATAAAACTGCACTGTCGACTTTCAGGTTGTTTTGTTTTGTTTTTGTTTTTGTTTTTAGCCGACAGAGTGGTACTCCATCTCAATAGAGATACGAACATCCAAATGGATCCGTCTACTGGACAGATGCCATTCCCTTCCGGGGCATCAGTGAGACATCCCTACTGACATGCCTTTGAGATGAGAAAGAAATGGCACTTACAATGACGGTGACCCCACCCCTGAGTTTTCTCTCTGGTTCAGTGCGTTCTAGATGCCTGTGAACGGCGGCGGCTAACGGGCACAAGTGTGGCCGGGCAGATGGTAACATATTAAACTTGTATTGTCTTCCCCTAATGTTCATTTTCATCCTTACCCGAAAACTGAGCATTTGTTTGGGGGAAAAAATGGAAAAGACGATTACATACTGAGTATCCATTGAGTCAAGGAAAACGACTTGCAAATTTTCAGGAAAGTAAACTCCAAAGGTAGGTGGAATGATTGCAAAGAAGTGATATTGAATAAGAAGAGTAAAACTTAAAACAATACCAGTATCCTTTGTCCAAGGATATGTAGCCACTAAGTAATAGAACAAGGATTCCAACCCCGGCAGTCTGTGCTCTTAAACCAGGTCCCCTAAAATACCTTCTGGGGGGACATTTTTTTCCTTTTTAGGGCCACACCTATGGCATATGGAGGTTCCCAAACCCAGGGCTGAATCAGAGCTGCAGCTGGCAGCCGACACCACAGCCACAGCAATGCTAGAGCCGAACCGCATCTGGGAACTCTGCTGGATCCCTAACCTACTGAGCGAGGCCAAGGATCGAACCTGCATCCTCACAGACACTGTCAGGTTCTTAACCCCCTGCACCACAGTGGCAACTCCCAAAAAGGCTGGTTTGAGAGAAGCCAGTTCCCCAGTGAAGAGTCCTGCTTGAACACATGTTCCGCAGACGCCCGGCCCCAGCGTGAGCCTGGAGGCCTGTGCCCTGCACATGCTCATAAAGGCGCTAGGGAGGCCTTCACCAGCACCAAGCGGTGGCCAGAACTTTACCCGAGGAACTGCAGAGCCGACGGGCCAGTCGCTTTCTGCTCTCTGGACCATTCTGGGCAGCGCTCCCCGATCCGGAAAGGTTCCAGGATGCAAAGGAGGGACAGGGGAAGGAGGGCAAAGAACCTCCAGATTTGGGCCACACATCGAACGCTGACCGGAGCAAGAATGACCCCTCTGCTGGGCTCCCCTGCACTCCAAGTCCATGGAGCTTCTGGGGGAACAGCGCTCGGATCCCACGCGGGATGCGGGCACCTCCGACGGGCTACATTCCGGGCCCTTCTAAAGCCGGAGGGGCCTCCCCTTCCCTTCCCGGCCTCCAGAAGCTGGGCCCTGCCTACCGATGGTCCTGTCTCCTTCGGGGTCCACCTCCTGGGCCATGCGCAGCGCCTCCGTGGTGGCGATGTCCACGTTGCAGGGGACCACCACCAAGTTGATGGTCTGCTGCTCCTGGATGTACTTCCTGATGAGCGCCTTGATCTGTCGCCAGGGAGTCGCAGAGGGAGAGCAAGCACACCTGGTCAGCCAAGAGCCCCTGTAGACGGACGCGCCCTCCAGAGCAGGACGCGGGGCTCACACTTCGGGGCTTCCGCTGGAGTGCCCGCCCCACCTGCCCTTACGGATGTCCTACTTAGCCTCCAGAGCTCATCACCGCAATTTCTTCCTTCTGGAAGACTCTCGGACTCCTGCGGCCAGAACACGCCCCTCCTTTCTCTCCAGACACCCCCCCTCGGAGGCTCCCGAGAGCCAGTCTTCTATCAGACTGATCTGTGTGTGTCATATCTGCCCCCGAAGCTGGGGGTGCCTTGGGGTGACCCCCTGACATCCTCTAGAATCCAGCCAGCGCCCCAAGCGGCAGGTACTCCATCCCGGCTCCCACGGCCCTGACATCAATACCGTCTCCTAAAATCAACGGCTTCTTCCGCAGCTTGTTCTCGGAAGGGGTCCAGCTCATTCAAGTTAGAGGAATTTAGTACAATTTCTTAGACTTTGTGGCTGGGGAAGGAGTTTCTGGGGCCGGGGCTGTGGTGCAGACCAAGAGCTGCAGCTCCGAACTGACCCCTCACCGGGGAACCTCCATACGCCGCCACTGCGGCTGTAAAAAGCCAAAAAAAAAAAAAAAAAAAAAAAATCTGGATTCCATTAGAGGCTGGAAGACATGGCAGGAGGAAATGAATGGCCTGTCACCCCACGCCCGCGTCTTTCTCTACCCTAGACAATGCCACCGTTCGCTGGCTGAAGCAGGGTCGTGGAGTGGAATGGGTCACTTGACTCACCAAGGGAAGTGAGCTAATTACCCCGCGTCCAGGGAGACTGAGGATGGCGGTGTGGATGCAGAGGAAGGAAGAGTAATTTAGCCGCGGAGACAGCGGAGCTGGCAAAGACGCCATCCAGGGAGCACGGCCACATGCTAGTTTGGCTGTGGCTGGGTTCCCAACACCAGCAGGGTCCCCCACAAAAGGGACGGGGCAGGTGAGTGACCCCAGTCCCAGGCCAGAAGGGTCTCATCCTGCCCCCCCTCCACACTGTCCCTTTACACCCGGGACCCCATCCCCATTCTCAGGCCGTCCTCGTCTCCCTGGCCTCCACGTGAGCTGGCTCAGCACAGCTGGACGAGGCTGGTCTTGGGATGAACCTGCCCATGTGAGACTCCAGCATCCCGGGGACGGGGGGGGGGAACCACGTCCTCAGGCGACCTTGGGTGGGAAGGTCATTGGCAAGGAAGCCACCGGCTCAGCGGCTGTTGGTTTGTCCTGGGTCACAGCTGGTCCGTGGCTCTCAGCCCTGTCCACTGTGCGGACCTTCCTGCTCCTGGCCAGAGATCACAGCCTCTGGTAAGTGATCCGACTTACGTAGTACTGACAAAGTGTTGCTAAAATGGGCAGATCTCAGGCAAAAATCCAATTCCTGGCTACTTCTAAATCAGAGGACAGTTTAGGGGTAACGCTGGGCTGACATGGCCATAGGACGAGGTCGGGCAGGGTGTGGATTCGCCTGTCCATCTCCACTCCCACGAGTCCACCTCGCCTGTTTCCACGACCTGCCAGGTCCTGAGTGTGTGGCCCCGGCCCCCAGCCCCCTCCCCTGCCACTCGGAGTGAGGGCAGGCCCAGCGCTGCCCTGGGGCTGCCTGCAGGGACCCGGGACGTCTCCCCGGCTGAGCACGGTCCACTCCCAAGTCCCAGGAAGGCGCACCTGCAGTCCGATGTCCTGGGGCTGGTTGCCCACGGCCACCCTGGTGATGCCGGGAAGATCGATGAGGGTCAGGTCTGGAACCTCCGGGGAGGTGACCTCCAGACTGATGAGCTCGTGGCTGATGCCAACTCCGCTCCCAGCGATGGCATCCTGGGCTACAGACGCCAAGAGAGGAGACATCCAGGGTCAGGATGAACCACCCACCCCTCCTGGCAAAAGCACCTGCAGCTGGGGCAGTGAGGCGGTGCACCTCCATTCCACCCAGAGCAGCGCGGGTGTGAGAACTGGGAAGCAGCTCCAGACACAGCCCTGACGATTCGCCTCGTTCTCTCTTTTATCTTTCTTTCTTTCTTGCTTGCTTGCTTGCTTGCTTGCTTGCTTTTCTTGGGGGGCTGCACCTGTGGCACATGGAGGTTCCCAGACTAGGGGTTGAATTGGAGCTACAGCTGCCGGCCTACACCACAGCCCCAGCAACATCAGATCCAAGCCATGTCTGCAACCTACCCCACAGCTCATGGACCTCATGGTTCCTAGTTGGATTCGTTTCCACTGCGCCATGACGGGAACTCCTTTTTTTTATTGTTCTTTTTTTAGGGCTACACCCACGACATATGAAGGTTCTCGGACTAGGGTCAAATAGGAGCTACAGACGCTAGCCTACACCACAGCCACAGCAAAGCAGGATCCCAGGCGTGTCTTCGACTTACACCACAGCTCACGGCAACGCCAGATCCTTAACCCACTGAGCGAGGCCAGGGATCGAACCCTCATGGATAACTAGTTATGGATGAGCCACGGTGGGCACTCGCTGCCTCATTCTTTAGAGATGGAACAGGGGCCATGGGGAAACCCAGAGCTGCTCCTTTGTAAACTCTGTCCTGCTTGAATGCTCATTTGGAGTCACTACTACAGACAGGACTTTATAACTGTATTGAGTTGGAACAGACCTAAGCATGTGGCTTGGTGGGTTTCAGGCTGGACTCACGGGCGTAAGCGACACATCAGGAGTGTCAGTGTCAGGAAACAGAGCACGGCCAGTCCCCTGAAGCCCTCTCTCCTTGCTGGTTGTTGCCTACCAGCATCTACTCCTTTGCTATTTTTGTACTTCATACCTGGTTGAGCCAAGCCACTTTGCTGGTGGGTAACCGCCTTTGAATACAAGAAGATCAGTTTCACGTGGGCCCATCTCATTATAGATGGAAGCATAAACTATATCCTCTCTTGGCTCCATTCTCTTTGCTCAGCTTGCATTTATACACGTCCTCATCGCTGAGGCTGCTCCTTGCCCTGTGTTATTCTACCCTGTGCCCCGATGCAGTCTACGGCTGATGGACAATGGGTGGTTTCCAGCTTTGCCAAAAGTGCCGCTACGAACTTTCCAGAACCTAACTTTGGGTGCACATCTCGGGCTGGGTATATACTCAGGGGTAGAGTTTGGGGGCGTCCCCCATCTTCGTGGGCATTGTGCCAATTCTCCAAAGCGATTTGCAGCAATATAACCTCCCACTGGCAGTGGATGGGAGTTCCGAGATGCTGTCCTGAAGCTGCCTCAGCTGTGGTTTGCTCATTATCCATCCTTACCTAGAATGTTCACTTAAGCATGCACCCCTGGGGCCCACCCAGTCCTGCCCACAGAGCTCCTGGTTAGAGAGAGTCTGGGTGACCCCAAGAGCGCTGGGGCTGGAGGGTACAGGGATCACGGAAGGCAGAGCTGGTGCAGAGTTTTTTTATTTTTTCCAAGCTAGGAAACTTGCCAATTGTGGGTCTCAAGCAGCTCTGTTTGGGGGGCTGAATGCTAGAATTGGGGGCGGTGCTTCCTCACCTCGGGAGGGAGCTCTCTGAGGCCCCAGGGTTCTTGGGGGAGCTGGGTCCAGAGAGTCGTGTGGAAACCCCAGCTCTAGATGCTGAGTCTATTACTTAATAAGGCAAAAAGCCTGTCTCCCTGGGGTGGAGGCCGTGGCTGCAGATACTCAATCTTATGATCAGGGTTAATTCTTGCCAGCCTGGCTGAGCCCAGCAAAACAGCAGGAAAGGGGAGTCTCCTCGGGACTCAGAGACCTGGGTGGCAGGGCTGTGAGGGGGTGGCTGCCAGCGGTCCCTCCGAGCGGGAAGGGACGTGGACATGGACTCCAGGAGCAACGGCGCCTTTTGCTCATTCTGTAGTTACCTAACTAACGCTCATCTCAAGTGCTGGACAACCCCGTTCAAAGGGCAGTGTTGGCTGCGCTTCTGGGAATGATGGGTGGGCGGGGTCAGCTCTGGGGGACAGGGACGTGGCCACAGGTGGTCAGCCATGCTAGGTTAGAGCAGGGCCTCTGGATAGCGGTGCCCAGGGGAGCGAGGGCCAGGGGTCCTGCAGGGGGCAATTCCCAGAGAAGGGGCCGGGAAACTGAGACCCGAAGAAAGAGCGGGAACTGGGCAGACAAGGAGGAATGAGGAGGGGGCATGGTGGGGGGGCGCTCGGAGCTGGAGAGGTCCCCAGGCTTCAGAAGGAGCTGCAGCAGCTCCAGGGGCCCTTCCAAGGGGGGCGGGGCTCACCTTTGCGTATTTCCCGCTCCACCTGGGAGGGGTCTTGCAGCTGGAGCTCCACTTTGCGGTAGCTGATCCTCCCCTGCCACGGGCACTCCTTCTTTTTCAGCCTCAGGGCTAGCGGACACCTGGTGATGATTCCTGCAAGAGTTTCCCCAACCTCCTAAGTCTCCCTTAAAAAGAAGCGCTCAGAGATGCCCTTGGCTCTTATCCCCAAGGACCTGCCCTCGTGTCCCCAGAGACCTTGTTTGAAATCCCTGTCCCTCTCTAGGGCCCAGTCCAGGCCCCCTGGCTTACGCCCATGCCCTGGAAAGGCCTCAGGCACCATCCAGGTGGCAGCCACAGGGCTGGGACAGAAGGGGATGTCTGACCATGGCATCCGTCTGAATGAGGGGTGGGTCCAGCCCTCCCAAGCCCTTCACACAGAGGAGACAGCAGGAGTCTGGGGGAGACACCCCCCACCCCTCATCCCCCCACCGCTCCATCCCCCTCCCCCCAACCCCTCATCCCCCACCCCTCCATTGGGAAGAGAACACAGACGCGGGGGTATCGGGAACACCCGGGACCCCAGCCGCCACCACGCGCTCCAGACCCAGCCGTCCAGGCCTGTGAGAGATGCCCTTGGGGGCCTTCCCAGCAACCTGCCCTTGAAACCACTGGTCCCTGGGACGCTTTGTGGCTGGCAGGTGGCTGGCCTCTGGCAGTCGCCGGCTGGCCCCTCACTGCTCACCGCTGCCTCTGGGGAGAGGGACCCCCGACAGGGCCTCCAGCACGGAGCTCTTGCCCGAACTCTGGTCCCCGATGACGGCGATGGTGGGCAGGGCCAGGTCCTGCTCCACGCCCAGGGCCCGCAGCGAGTCGATGAGGTCGATGCAGGGCCGCACCTTCTCCTCGAACGGGCTGTACAGGTTGTTCTCGGGCCCCTGGGGGAGGCACCGCAACTTCAGTCATGACCTCCGAGGGGGCTCCCACCACCGTGGGGGATTTGTGGCAGCACAGATGCACGGACGTGGCAGGCAGCCAGGGGTGGGGGGGATCTGGCTGTGCCCTTCGAGAGGGAGGTCGCTATGGCCCAGTGCGGCTTTGCTCTGCAGCTGCAGGGGAACATCTGGCTGGGAGGGTTGGGGTGTCTGGCTGAGCAGGGAGACGGCACCAAGGGTGGACGCTCCCAGCCAGAGCGGGGAGGGGAGCCGGCCCCAGGGCTACCGAGCTGGGGTGGGGGTTGGGCGGGACAGTGGCCGTCACAGCGGGGGTGTGGGGGGGAGCTCCCAGAAAGGAGACCCCAGACTCCTGGGAGGTCACTGCTGCCCTGGAGACCGTCTGTCCCTGTCTTCGTTGGAAGTGCCCGGGAGAGGGAGGGACACCGGCTGTGAAGCCGGGCTTGGGGATTCACTGCCCTCCCTCCCCCGGCTGGGGGCTGGGATGTGCCCTTGCGGATGGTGGGTCCCTTACCTTTGACGTCTGCTGGCCACTCTTTCCCCCTGGCTGCTGAGGGCTCAAGGTCAGCATATTCAGGCCCTTGGTGAGGTCCTTCCCACCCATCTGCCAGTTTAGAGGGAAGGTCATCTGCCCTGGGCCTGCGCCCAGGGGCAAAGGCTGCTGCGGGAAGAAATTCATTTCTTTGTGGGGATGAGGTGGGGAAGAAGCCTGCCTATGACGTTGGTAAGGCCACGACATGCGGGGTTTAGGCATCAGCTGATGCCCAGGTGAGCTGGTGGCTTCAATCTCCACTGCTCAGCTCCTCAATCTTCTTGGCACGCTCTGCAAAGACATGAGACAGGAACATGGCCCAGGGTCCCCAGGCAGACCTCACCTGGGCTGCAGCTTTGCCAGCCCTGCCTCATCCGGCCCCACACGGCCCACCCTCCGCACCCAGACGCAGGCGAGGCAGGAACTGGGCACAGGCCCCGTCTGCGGGAGCAGCTGGTGGCAGCCAACAGAGCACAAGAGGGCTGTCTGTGGGCTCCCGGGGCCTGGGGACAAGTGGACCCCACGCTGCCACGGGAGAATGTGAAGGTCCCTCTGTCACCTCTAATGGACTCTGTGCCACCTGAGGTTCAGGACAGGACAGGGGAACAGCATCAGGCACAGAGAGGTGACAGGTAGCTCTCCTGGGTCCGTTTAAGCCCCTCCCCGCCCCATTGCCACTGTTTCTCCCCAGACTAGGTCGGGCTGTGGGAGGGTCTGGGAGAGAAGGCTCTTTGGGTCCCTGCTTCTCCACAGGGCCTGTAATCAGAGAGCCAGCGTCCTGAGCCAGCTGCGGTATTGGGGGGCAGGCCTCGCCAGGTGCTGCTCCCAGATGCTACTTTCTCTCTTTTTTTTTTTTTTCCTTTAGGGCCAGGCCCGCAGCATATGGACGTTCCCAAGCTAGGTTTGAATCAGAGCTGCAGCTGCGGTTCACAGCCACAGCCACGGCCATGGCCACGCTGGATCCTCAACCCGCTAAGCAAGGCCATGGATCCAACCCTCATCCTCATCGATACCAGTCAGGTTCATAACCCGCCAAGCCACAACGGGGACTCCCTTCCTTTTCACAGCAGCCCTGCGTGTTAGCTCCTGATCTGCATTTTCTGGGTCAGGACGCTGAGGTCTGGAGGTCCAGTTCCTGACCCAAGTCGGGGCCCAGAGACGAGCGGGTGACGCCACGGCATGAAGCGTTTCCTGCCACGACCCACCTGCCCCTCCTCCGAGAAGAGAGCGGATGCAACAGGTTGAAGGGTGGCGACCCCCTCTCAAGGGCAGGTCCCCTCAGGATCGGGACTGTGACTGTATCTGGGAAAAGGGTCGTGGCAGACGCGATGGACCAGGCTCTGCGAATGACAGTGGGCCCGAAACCCAAGAAGAGGCAGGTGGGGGGATTTGAGACACGGAAACCCGTGGCTGGAGGCGACGTGAACACAGAGGCAGACACGGCAGAGTCCAGGAGCCCCAGAGGTGCGGCCGCCGGGAGAGGGGCCAGAACAGACTGCCCCACAGAGCCACCGGGAGGAGCTGACCTGCCGACCCCTGACCCAGAGCTTCTGGGCTCCAGAACCAGGAGTGGGTAACTGCCTTGTCGTCAGCAGCCGAGGACTTTGGGGACTTTGCCATGCTGGCATCAGGGCACTAGCCAGTGGGCGGACTGGAGCCCTGGCACGGCCCCTCCCCCATAGGTGGACTCTGGGCGTCCACCTGCGCCCCGTGTCCAAGCTTCCCCCCTCCTCACGACAGAGCCCCCCCCCCCGACCCCAAGCCCCGCACATTTGTGCCTCTTTTTCTTCGAAACCCCAGACCGCATCATGTTGTGACCCTTTCTGAAAACCTCTGAGATCTTTTTTCAGGATACGATTCCTAAAAAAACATGGTCCCAACCGACCTTTTCATGTTAGAAGCATCTCTTCTCCGATGGCCGGGCTACACATTTTCCCCTTCCACAACCTGGACGTGCACAGTCACAATTTTGTGTGTGCTGTGCCCGTTTTAAAAATGAGGGTGGGATGGAGTTCCCAAGTGGCTCAGCAGGTTAAGACCCTGACATAGTATCCATGAGGATGTGGGTTTGATCCCTGGCCTCGCTCCGTGGGTTAAGGGTCCGGTGTTGCTGTGAGTTGTGGTGCAGGCCGGCAGCTGAAGCTCTGGTTCAACCCCTAGCCTGGGAACTTCCATATGCTGCAAGTGCGGCCATAAAAAACAAGCAAACAAACGAAAAAGGATGGTGAGATATACTGCACATCACAGGGGATGTAGCCAAATTTTGTAACAACTGTAAATGCTGTGTAACCTTTAAAAACTGTATCAAAAGGAGTCCCTGCTGTGGTGCAGTGTCAGTGACCCAGCTTGTCTCGTGAAGGCACTGGTTCAATCACTGGCCCGGCACAGTGGGTTTAGGATCTGGTGTTGCTGTCGCTGGGGCAGAGGTCACAACTCTGGCCTGGGAACTTCCATGTGCCACTGGTGGAACCAAAAAAGAAAAAAAGGAAAGAAAAGAGAAAAAATTTGTATAAAAAATTAAAAAATAGGAGTGTCCATCGTGGCTCAGTGGTTAACGAAATCCGACTAGGAACCATGGGGTTTCAGGTTCCAGCCCTGGCCTCGCTCAATGGGTTGGGGATCCGGCATTGCCGTGAGCTGTGGTGTAGGTGGCAGACGAGGCTCCAATCTGGCGTTGCTGTGGCTGTGGTGTAGGCCAGCGGCTGCACCGATTGGACCCCTAGCCTGGGAGCCTCCATATGCCATGGGTGCAGCCCTAGAATAGACAAAAAAGACAAAAAACAAACAAAATAAATAAAAAATTAAAAAATAACAAACATTTTAAAACGAGAGGGGTTCATTCATTCAGTCATTCGACAAATATGTTCTGAGGACAGTTATGGGCTGAAATGTGCCCCAAGTTCATACGGTGGGGACCTAACCCCGGGGACCTCCGCGTGGGTCCCTACTGGAGATTCAGCATTGAAAGAGGTGACTGAGGTCCCTATAGGGTGGACCCTAAACCAATCCGACTGAGGCCCTTATGAAAGAGGCCATGTGTGGACGCAGGGAGAAGGCAGCCGTCTACACGTCAAGGAGAGAGGCCCAAGAGAAAGCAAGGTGCAGCCCTAAAAGCAAAAGGAGGGAAGGAAGGAAGGAAGGAAGGAAGGAAGGAAGGACGGACGGACAGAAGATAGACAGTGGTTACTGATACTGGGGTTGGCTGGCATGGGTCTGTTTTGAGTGGATCTGTGAATAGGGTATGATTGAGCAGAGAGACAAGGGTTAGCAGTCCCAGCGGGAGCATTTCCAGCAGAGCAAATGCAAGTGCAAAGGTCCTGAGGTCAGCATGAGCTCAGGGAAAGGGAGAAACACGTCTTTCTCCCGAGAGGCTCAAAAAGCCCGGTCCAAGGGCAGCTTCTTTTTTGAGGGGGGTGGTGGGCTGGCCCCTCTGGTCCTCAGCCTGCATGGGGTGTGCCCTGGCCTTTCTTGGCCTTGCTGGGGTCAGACCTGACACCTGAGTTTGGGCTGGAAGACCTTCTACCTGTGTTTCTCCAGGGGGTCAGTCTCACCAACCTGGAGACCTTAAGCGATGGGGGATCCCCAGGCTCGGCCCTGCATCCTGGGGAGCCCTGTGCAGGGTGCTCAGGCGGAAGGAGCGCCTTCCCCTCTGTGTTCAAATCCTAAGCCAGTGCTTCCGCTCCCTCTTGTGGAGAAAGAGCAACCTCGAGACTGTTCCGCAGAAACCCAGAGCCAACTGGGTGGAAGGTCAAACCCACAGCTGGCCCAGGGGACGGTCTGCGTAGGACTAGTTCCCGTGATATGATGCCGGCACTTCCTGGACAGGAATCCCTGTCCCTCAGCCCTTGGAGGGCTGGGCGACCTAAGCTAGATTGGGAGGAAAAGGCTCCTAGCCAGGTCCTCCCTCTGGTTGGGGACCAAAACTCCATCTCGGTTTTTTCTGGCTGTTCTTCTTCATTTCCCCAGAGTCCCTGAGGTTTAGGCTTTGCTACCCCCCGCACCCGACAGCACATCGCGTTACCACGTTCCCCAGGGAGACATTCATTTTACAGAACACCTAGCCCTTCACAAGTGCCAAGAGGAAATGTGACCTCTTGCAACGTTCTCTGCATTTTTATAGAAGACAGGACGTGACGTTCAAATGAGTTCAGCACACAGTCTCCACCTTTTTGCAAATTAATAAAATTGCCCTCAAGAACATATCCAGCGATTTTTTAAATCTCTCTCTCTCTCTCTTTTTTTTGCTTTTTTTTAGGGCCGAACCTGCAGCCTATGGAGGTTCCCAGGCTATGGTTCAAATCGGAGCTGTAGCCACCAGCCTATGCCACAAGCTGTAGCAACACGGGATCCAAGCCGCATCTGTGACCTACACCACAGCTCATGGCCACACCGGACACTGGACCCTTAACCCACTGAGCAAGGCCAGGGATCACACCCACGTCCTCACGGGTACTAGTTGGTCTCTCCTTGGCACTCTTCATGTGCACTGAGAGTGACACGCAGGTGCCAGGGGCCTGAAATCCAGCACGCTGCCACCGTCCCCTGGCCCCTGGGTCTGGCCCCTGGGACCTGCACGGGCCCTGGGTTCTGCTGGGAGGTTCCACAGCTGGGCAGGCTCGTGCCCGCAGAGCGGGGAGCCCTGCATTCACTTAAAAACTCCCCTCTGACCTGGCCTCTTGCACGGAATCTGTGTTTACACACACCCGCGGGAATACTACCCCTCCTTTTTTTTTTAAGTAAATAGGAAACTAGTTTCTCCGAAAAGCAAAATACAACAAGAATCTGGTTCCCTGGGATTTCCTCACAGTGTCCAGGAGAGAGAAAGGTCACACTACTCTGGGATCCACGCCTAAACCTTCCCCCCCTCCCGGCTGGGTCCCTGTGAGCAGCACAGGGAAGCTCAGGCTCTGTCCTGTAAAATCTCCCACAGTGACAATGGGCCACAGGTCACGGCTGACCACGGGGCCTGGAGTATTTCCTTCTGCTGGCAGCCTGACCTCAGCATCCTAATACATTTTCCCCAGATAACACCAAGGAGTACTGGCAGCGGGCAGAAGCTGGAAGAGGCAAAGAAGGATTCTTTGCAGTCTTTGCAGGAACCAACCCTGCTGACGCCTTGATCTCAGAGCTGGCAGAGGGGGCATTTCTGAAGGTGAAGTGTTTCCCCCTCCCGCCCCGGGCCACCACAGGACACTAACACACTGTGGTTTGCACCTAATCTGCCTTTCTTTGCTGCAGACTTGGCATCAATGGCTGTCTTTCTTTAAATCAGACCTCGAAGGCATAGTAACGTTTCCAGCACACCCTACAGTGGGAATTGCAAATGCTATCAAGTGTCCCCATTCCTGGGAGAGCTGGCTTTCGAGGACACCGCTGAGAGCGACTGCCACAAGCAAGGGGGTGCCCCACGCTGAGGCCAGGCTGTGGGGCTCCCATTCTGACTTCTGTTCTCATCTGTGTGGTTTCCTATGTCACCAAGCAGTGACTTCGGTTCTGACACTTTCTACCAGGAAGCCCCACAGGGTTCCCCGGGGCTCCCTGATGGGGCTCAGCCCCCCTCAGCGGCTCCACTCCCACCCTGCCCGTTCCAGACGAGGCCACTCCGGTCCAGGTGGTCACCTGTGCGTCTGACCCTGGGCGCCATGTATTGATCAGAGGTTCCTACGACCCCCTCCTGGGGTTCAAATAATTTGCTAGAGCCGAGAGAAACCTTTCACTTACTAGATCACGGGTTTATTATAAACGGATGTAACTCAAGAACGGCCAGACGGAAGATGCAGAGGCAGGTCGGGCAGGGCACGGGGCTTCCAAGCTTTCCGGAGAGCCCCTCCCCCGACTCGGTGTGCTCACCTGCCCCTTCCCTGGTGGGCTTTCAGAAGGCTTCTTCGGAGACAAGACTGATGACTGATTAGCTCGCTGGCCATCAGAGATCAAGTTCCAGCCCCTCTGCCCGCCCGGAGGTTGGGGGAAGAACTGAAGGTTCCAGCCGTCAACCACGTGACTCCTCCTCCAGGTCCCCAGCCCCCATCGCATTAACATAACCACAGGACCTAAAGTCATCTGTTCTCGTAACCCGAGCCTGTGCGCTCCTTACTTCCTAGAGTTTGGCAGACTGTGTCAGGAACCCGCGAAGGCCAAAGAATACATTTCTTTTTTATTTTTTCCCTTTTTTTGGGGGTGGGGGAGGGCTGAACCTGCAGTATATGGAAGTTCCCAGGCTCGGGGTCGAATCAGAGCTGTAGCTGCTGGCGGCAGCCGCAGCCACGCCAGATCCGAGGCGCGTCTGCGATCTACACCACAGCTCACGGCAAGGCTGGATCCTTAACCCACCGAGCCGGAGCCAGGGATCAAACCGGCATCTTCACGGACTCAGGTCGGGTTCTTCACCCGCTGAGCCACCAGGGGAACTCCCAGATTTCTCTTTTTTCCTGTCTTTGTTGTGAAACAATCACCATGACAAGTCACCACCTCTCCTCAAACATTTTTTTCTTAGGATACAGATTCTGAACATCTGCTCTCAGCAACTTTCAAAAAAGCAGCACAGTTTTACTAGCTAAGAGGTGGGTCACGGTGACTATATACTTAGGACAATTCTTATAAACCACTAGACCACAGAGCAGAGTCCTCTGCCCACCCCAGGTACGGTATCTGCCACGGAAGTACCCAAAGCCACTTCTTTGTGACCACAGGCCCCTGGCCAGATTTGGGAAGACAGCTCCCAGACCGGTCATTTCCCCTCCAGAATGTGCCCTCTTCCCGAAGCGGGGGCTGGGGGCCAGAGTCAAAACGAGCAGCTTCAGAAATTTACCTGTTTCTCGCCTCTGGCAGAAGCCGCACTGACCAGGAAATGCTTCTAGAAGAAAGGTCTGGGCTGCAGCCCTCCGTCCAGGGACCGAGCTCTTACCTGAGCACCCGCTGAACGTATGGAGACCAGCACAGCATCTATGGCTCGTCCCCCCGGGCTTGGCTTCCCTTTTATAGGACAGGCTCTCCTTGGTGTACCTCCCTTTCCAGTGGGGAAGGAAATGAAACTAACAGCCTGCCCCAGAAATGAAACTCAAGAATCAAAAGACTTTCCCATTACTCAGCCTCTGTCTTCTGACTCTGGCTGCATCAGGTGGGCTCACGGGGCCAGACCCCCGCCCCCGCCCCTGCCCTGTGAGGCGCAGGTGCCCGACCATCTGCACTGCTAACAGGTTCTCAGGGAGGCGGAGAGATCCAGCCAGTTAGGTCCAGCAGGGCTTTCTGAGATGGTGGAGGCGTGCCATGCTGCTCTGTGCTGTCACCCTCTCCCCGTGTTCAGTGCTGAGGACCCAAAGAAGGGGCGGCCCCAGCTCCCCACAGTGCCCTGCTCCCACAGTGCACACGCTTACACTCGGGATGGTTCCTGGCCCTTAGAGTCCTGGCTGGGAACTCAGCCCCACTTGCTTCACCTGCAAAACTCTAGGTGTGCAACCTGGGGTCGGGGGGCAAAGCTCCCTCTGCCCTGTGATGGAATCCCTGAATCCAGGGTGTCGTGTCAGGCATTTGAATCCCAGGGAGGGGAGAAGGGGGTGCGGGGAGTGACACCTTGGTCTCAGCTTCACCCCAGATCCTTGCAAAACAAAAACATCATAAATTAAGAAGACACGTTCTGGGCACTTCCATGCTCATTCACTTTACTTGTGGACAGGTTTTCTTTTAAGGAAGGAACTCAGAGGCTTATAAGAAATGGTTTGCCAATCCCGGCATCAGGAGGTCACAGGGAGAGTTTTCAGAGTCAGCCTTCTGGAGGATCTAAAGCCCGGCTCATCCAGAGGGGGGCGGGGGGGGGGGGCAGAGGGGGAGGGCCCAGGAAGACTGGGCAGCTGATGGCACGCTGAGATAGCTAGCGTTTCCGTTTCACTACGGATGGTTTCTGTAACAGGGCGGGGAGCCTACTGTTCTGGAAAGAACAGAGTGACACTCGCTGGTCCCTGCATCCCCTCCGATGCACCCTCATCCCTGCAACATCAAAGCGCTGGGCTGCTCAGCTCCCGGGTGGGGCAGGCAGCAGGGAGCATGGTGAAGCGCCCCCCAACCCCCGCGCTCGATAGAGCTGCTTCCTTGAGAGGAAGGGCTGGCCTGTGGGCTCCTACAGCCCCCAGACTGCACTCACCCTCAGCCGCCCCTCAACCACACAGAGGAGACCATGTGACCGTCTCCCCGGATCGATGACATGGAGGGACCAGGGAGCCTGCAGACAGGCAAGCGTCCCAGCGGAGCGAAGCAGCAGAGGCACTTGGGGTGGAAACCCCCTGACTCTTCACTGCCCAGGTCCTGCCTGCTCCAGTGGGCGTGACGATGGGGACCCATCACAGGCAGATGCTAAGAGCATGTCAGCCCCCTGCACGGTCCCCGTGGACAAGGGACAGGCCAGGCCTGGCCTGGATAGTGCCACCATCTGGGCTACAGGGAGACCAAGGGCTCCCGAGTGGTGGAGGGTCCCAGCCGGTGACACCCCTTCCTCGGTCAGGCACAAACGCACTTCCTGCTTTTTGTTGTATCAAAAGTTCCTGGGCTTTTGGTAACCCTGGTGATACGTACGCTACGCGGTCAGGAACTGCCTGCCTTCTCCAGGGCTGAAGCTCCCAGGGAGGGAGGGGGAGCCCTTCCAGGCCCTGGGAACGGAGGGGCGGGGCCACGCTGGGGAGGGGGCGGGGCCGCGCTGGGGAGGGGGCGGGGCTTCAGCTCATTTCCTCACCAGGTCTGGCTTTGTAGGACAGGTGCTCAGGGGTGCTTGCCCATCTCAGTCTCGGACTCCTTGGCAGTTTTGTTTTTTCTTTCTTTTTTTTTGGTAATATACTTTATTTTTCAGAGCACTTTCAGGTTCACAGCAAAATTGAGAGGAAGGTACAGAGGGTTCCCGTAGAGTCCCTGCCCCATCCATGCCCAGCCTCCCCACAGTCACCCACCCACCCCCAGCCCCAGAGGGCTCCACCTGTCACACTCCCCAACCCACGCTGCCACGCTATCACCACGCAGAGCCCACCGCTGACATCAGGGCACTTTTGGTCTTGTTCACTCCATGGGGTTGGACAAGTGTGTAACGACATCCACCTCCTGGGCCACAGGACCCGCCCCTAGCTCGCTGCCCTCAGACTCCTCTTTGCGCCTGCCGCTGCCCTCATCTCTGTACCGTCTCCACTCTGCTGCCTTTTCCGAGACGCCTTCACCCTCTCCGCCGGAACCCAGAAAGCGGTTCTGCTGGCTCATCTGCACCCACATGTGTCCTTTTTGTAAGGACACCGGTCACTGCTCTAGCTCAGTCCATCAACAATGAGCCTGCTTCCAGGAAGGGCCCATTCTGAGGTGCCGGCGGTTAGGACTGAGAAATAAAGCCGTGCCTGCCACATCAGCAAACAAAGATGTCACAGTCGTCAGCGCCCGCAGCCACCTCAGAGCAGGTGAGCCCCCGGGGGGTCTCAGGATGGGAACACACAGGATGCTGGCTCCTGGGAGCTGAGGCACACATAGAAGGACTGATTTCAGGGAGCCCGGATCTTGACCTTCCCATACAGAGAAAAGGACCACATGCCTTGAGATGCCTGGTTTCCAGTCATGAACAGGTATTTAGCTTTTGTTCCCACTCCCTGCCCTTTGAGGCAAAAACTCCTCTGTAAACCCCCCCCGCCCCCCCCACCTGCTGCCTCCTCGGGGCAGTCTTCTCAGGGTGACTTGAGATGCTGCCTCCCAGGCTTAAGTCCTCCCTTTGCCCCAAAGAAAACTTAATTCTCCCCTTATAGGTTGTGCATGTAGTTTTGTAGTCGACAGGACTCAACTGAAGAATTGGGGGAAACAGAATTCAGCCCGTACCAGGGGCTGAGCCAAGACGCCGTCCAGTGGTCTGCAGACCCTCTGCAGAGAGAGGCCAGGCTCCCTGAGGGGCCGCTGCCCAGAGGCCACAGCCCACCCCTCCCTGGGCCAGAGCACGGCTTGGCTTCCAGGGGCCACTGTCCTCCTGTTCACAAATACAGGACAGTCGCCCCCAACGGCCTGAGGTTGACACCCCCCACCCCCGCTCCAGCTGGCCTGTGGTGCCAGAACGAAGGCTCACACGTCCTCGCAGGAGCTTTGGGGGAACCCGGACCTTGGCTCTCGCTGGCTTCGGTGCCTGATAGGGACCCTCCCCCAGCCTGGTTGCAGGCACACAGAGCTGAGCCTCAGCCGACCTGCAGCCCGCATATAACACTCGGTGGTGTAGCCACCAAGACAGTGCTGGTTCGACACCGCAAGGGTGCTGAAAGGAAGGATGCCCTGTGCTGCCAGCTTTTTAAAAGATCTGCTGCTTTATCAGCAGGAAGCCATCGCTCTGGCCCAGTGCTTGAAAATCACGCATTCATCTCAGTCCCCCTCCTTCACAGGTGAGAAGCCGAGGCTCAGAAAAGCACTAGGAACCTGGCATCAATGTCTCCTACTTCTCCTGGCGGCCAGACCCCGGAGGGAGGTTCCAGTGGTGCTGGGCACTGGCTTGGTTTTCTTAACTGCACGTCACTGGTTCCCTGAGTACGTGGATATGATGTGTTTCCTAGGACACCTGGGGTACAGAGTGGCCCTCCTGAGAGCAGACCCTGCTCACCTGTGAGTCACAAGTCCCACCGGCCAGAAGGAGGGAGTGTCCCCTCATCGGGGAAGGCAGTGGTCGCTCCTCCCAAGGCTCAGTCACCCAGCCCCACCCCGCCCCCCGCCGGACAATCCCCGTGCATTTCCGTTCTTCTGCTCATTTTTACCTTCCCTCTACAAATGCTGGCATAACAAGTCTGTGGGACAGGATTTTATACAACTGGCAAATATTTGGGTTGGTTGATGACAAGCCCCAAATACTTATCCAGTATTGGCGGTTGGCTAAGAGTCGTGGTCCATTCCAGGCTGTGTGTGTCTATAAAAGCATTTATTGAGGCCAGGCAACGTCAGCTCGGTCCTTTCGGGATGCAGCCTTCCACCTGAATCTCGGCGGGCCAGCCCGAGTACCTGTTCTTCGCGTTGTCGGAGTGGTTGATCTGTCGTAAAGGAAAGAGGATTTGACTCACCCACTCGTCTAAGCAACCCGTGTTTAGTGGTTCCCTGTGGTTGGTAGTATATTCCCAGAGACACGCAACTGTCATCATCACACTCCATTTTTTTTTTTTTTTTTTTTTGGCTTTTCTAGGGCCGCTCCCGCAGCATATGGAGGTTCCCAGGCTAGGGGTTGAATCGGAGCTGTAGCCACCGGCCTACGCCAGAGCCACAGCAACGTGAGATCCGAGCCGCGTCTGCAACCTACACCACAGCTCACGGCAATGCCGGATTGTTAACCCACAGAGCAAGGGCAGGGACCGAACCCGCAACCTCATGGTTCCTAGTCGGATTCGTGAACCACTGCGCCACGACGGGAACTCCCATACTCAAATTTTAAAACCTTTTCTTCCCCTCAACAAGAAAGCACACACCCATTTGAGGCCACTCAGCACCCCGACAGCCCCAGGCAGCCACTAATCTGTTTGTCTCTGGATTTCGACTATTTCAGAAATTGTATCTAAATGGAATCATACAATATATGGCCTTCTGTGTTTGGTTTTCTTCACAGAGGGTGTTTTTTGATCCGTATTGGGGCATATATCAGTACTTCCTACTTGTAGGTGCCTGAACAATATTCCAGTATATGGCTATGCTGTATTTTTTATACATTTTTTATCCATGGATCAGACATATGGGTGGTTTCTGCTTTTTTGCTCTTCCGAATAATGCTGCTGCACACATTCATGTGACGTTTTCATGTGAACAAATGCCTTCCTTTTCTTGGCTGTCTGTCTTTGAGCGGAACTGCTAGGACAGATGCTAAGGACACGCCAACTTTTTGAGGAACTGCCAGAATATTCCCCAAAGCAGCCGTATTGTAACACTTCCTCCAGCAGTGTCTGGAGGTTATAACTTCTCCACATCCTTGTCAATAGTTCTTACTATGTTTTTGGATCGTTAGAACCGTCCCAGTGACTGTGAGGAAGTATCTCTTCATGGTTTTTATGTGCATTTTCCTCATGGCTAACAATGAGTATATCTGTGGTGCTTATTAGTCATCTGAGTATCTTCTTTGAAGAAATGTCTATTCAGATCCCTTGCACATTTAAAATTTGGGTTGTCTTTCTATTATTGAGTTGTAAGTGTTCTTTATATATTCTTTTTTTTTTTTTTTTTGTCTTTGGTCTTTTTAGGGCTGCACCCGCGGCATATGGAGGGTCCTAGGCTAGGGGTCTAATCAGAGCTGTAGCTGCCGGCCTACACCGCAGTCACAGCAATGCCAGATCCGAGCCACGTCTGCAACCCACACCACAGCTCACAGCAACGCCGGACCCTCAACCCACTGAGCGAGGCCAGGGATTGAACCCGCAACCTCATGGTTCCTAGTCGGATTCGTTTCCGCTGTGCCACCATGGGAACTCCTATTCTTTATATATTCTTGATCCAAGTCCTTAATTTGCAAATATTTTCCCCCACACCATGGCTTATCTTTTCACATTGTTTCTGGCCACACCCATGGCATGTGCAAGTTCCTGGATCAGGGATGGAACCCGAGCCACAGCAGCAACCTGAGCCTGTGACATTGCTAGATCCTGAACCCACGGCACCACAAGGGAACTCTTTTCACTTTCTTGATGGTGTCCTTCAAAGCACAAATGTTTTAAATTTTGATGAAGTACACTGTATGTAATTTTTCTGTTGTTGTTTGTGCTTTTGATGTCATCTCTAAGAGACCATTGCCTAATCCAAGATAACAAAGATTTTCATCTGTGTTTTCTTCTAAGAGTTTAATAGTTCTAGAGCTTACATTTAGTTATTTGACTCATTTGGGTTCCTTTTTGTATATGGTGTGAGGTAGGGGTCCAAATTCCTTCTTTTGCCTGTGGATATCTAGTTGTCCTAGCATTTGCTTAAAAGACTATTTATTCCCCATTAAAAGGTCTTGGCATCCTTGTTGAAAACCCATTGACCAAAATGTGAGGTTCTGTTTCTGGACTCTCGATGCTAGTCCATTGGTCTGTACGTTGGTCTTTATGTGCCCTTGATTACTGCAGCTTCGTAGTAAGTTTTGAAATTGGAAAGGGTGAGTTCTCCAACTTTGTTCTTCATTTTCAAGGCGGTTTTGGCTATTGGGGACCCTTGAATTTCCTCATGAATTTTAGGATTATCTTGTCAATTTATGCAAAAAATCACCTGGAGTTCTTATACCACATCTTAACAGTTTTAAATCTTCTGATCCATAAACTATCATTTCACTTTTTTGAGGCCTTCTTAGTTTCTTTCAGCAATGTTTTGTAGGTTTTAGTGTAGGAGTCCTACATCTCCTATGTTAATTCCCAAATATTTTATTCTTTTTGGTGCTATTATACATGGAATTGTTTTCTGGATTCCATTTTCAGACTGTTCATTGCAAGTAAACAGAGTTTGTACATCGATCTTGTGTTCTGCAAAATTCCGGAACTTGTGTACTAGCTCAGTTTTTTTTTTTTTTTTTTTTTAAGTGGACTCCTTAGGATTTTCTATACAAAGAATCACGCCATCTGTGAAGAGAGGTAGATTTACTTCTTCCTTTCCAGTGTGAATGGCTTTTATTTCCTCTTTTTCTTTTTTTAAAATCGTCCCAAGTTGCCCTGGCCAGAAAAATGTAGAAGAACACGGCCACAGTGGACATCCTTGTCTTGCTCTTGATCTCGGGGGAGCCAGTCTGTTTTCGCGTTAGATGTGATGTTAGATATGGGTTGATAGCTACCTTTTTTTTTTTTGTTCTTTTGTCGTTTTGCTATTTCTTTGGGCCGCTCCCGCGGCATGTGGAGGTTCCCAGGCTAGGGGTCGAATCGGAGCTGTAGCCGCCGGCCTACGCCAGAGCCACAGCAACGCGGGATCCGAGCCGCGTCTGCAACCTACACCACAGCTCACAGCACCACAGCTCACGGCAACGCCGGATCGTTAACCCACTGAGCAAGGGCAGGGACCGAACCCGCAACCTCATGGTTCCTAGTCGGATTCGTTAACGACCGCGCCACGACGGGAACTCCTAGCTACCTCTTAGTTTGCCGAGTGTTATCACAAGAGGGTGCTGAATTGTGTTAAATATGTTTTCTGTGTGTTGAATGAGATAGTCATGCAATTTCGTCCTTTATACATGTGACGTAGTACACTAATTTTTTTTTCCCTTTTTTTAGGGCCACACGTCCAGCATATGGGAATTCCCAGGGTAGGAGTCAAGTTGGAGCTGCAGCTGCCAGCCTATGCCATAGCCACCACAATGTGGGCTTTGAGTTGCGTCTGGGACCTGCACCACAGCTCATGGCAACGCCGGATCCCAGACCCACCGAGAGAGGCCAGGGATGGAACCTGCATCCTCATGGATACTAGTCGGATTCGTTTCTGCTGTGCCACAACAGGAACTCCCCCCAGTTGAATTCTGGATGTTAAACAAATCTATGCTCCTGGAACAAACCTCACTTCATTGTACATCTCTTAAAACTATCTTTCTGATAACTGACACATTGCTGGGACTTTGGGGGTCATACAATGGGAGCAGATGTGCTCCATGCTTTCAAGAGGTGACATCCAGGTGTGGCGAGGCAGGTAACACTTGTGCAAAGCACCTCGTGCCCATCAAGGAAGGTCCAGAGTGCCGGGGGCCGGCGTGGGCAGGGGAGGAGGGCCAGAAGGGCTCCGCCAAAAAAACAGGCCACACGGCTTGGACGATGGTTTGGACGATGGACCCGAGATCCACACCTAGTCACACCCATGGAAACTTCTATCCTCGGTTATCTCCCTCTTGTGGGTCTCAAACTGCTCCTCCCAGTTAGAGAACTGTGTGGAAAGTAACATAACGTCTTTTCTATCGAAGGAAACCTTGGTGACTCCATGTTGCTCCCTTATGGCTGAGACGCCCTCCTGCGACCCCCTCCTCTTTCCTGCTTCTCCCAGCAAGTCTGTTTCAAATGAGCCAACCGAGAAGAGTTTGCGCCCTGGCCTGACCCACGGGAAGGGGACAGGTCCATCGCCTGTGCTAGGGACCAATAGGGAGGGTCTCTTCTTCTTTGCAGGGGCCTTTTGAGCACCCGCGCCCTCCTGCAGAAGGAAAGAGCCTTGTCGCGATCTCCCCGTCTCCTCATTTTTCGACACTGACGATCCGAACCAAGTCCCCAACAACTGGAATCAACTTTCAAGACTCGCATGTTTAAAAATTCAATTCAGTAGGCAGTGGGGCCAATAAAGGCTTGTGGGCCTGGGGACATCCTGCGAGCTGTGCCCAGGACACAGGGTCTGGGAACAGCAGGGGAAGGGATGTGAACGGGGAGACCGCTGGGAGCTCAGGAGGCGCCCCCCCCCCCCCCCACACAGTCCTCCACCAGGAACATCCGGGTGTGCCCGTCTGAATACCCAAAATAATGAAGATGCAATGATTCCTCCAACAGACTTGATTCAGAGCCTCCGTCCGAGCGCCCTGAGACCCTGGCTGCCCGGTCCAGCCTCATCGGCGTTCCAGCAAACATCCCTTAGGACCTGAACCACAGCAGCTCTGATAACACAACCACTGCTCACCCCATCCAGGCCTGGGCCCTCCCTCCTGCAGAAACGGGGACAATGACTTTCCACCCACACTTGTAAGCAGGAGACGTGTTTTCCTGCAATTCACTTAGTGCTGTGGTATCAAGAGACATTCGAGTCTCTACACCCAGCGCAGTGCTTGGACCCCTGCTTTTTTCTGGATTCCTCCCACTCCAGAAACTCCTTTTCTCCTGAAGAAGACAAAAAAGCAAGGGCCATTGCTCCCTCTTTTGCAATTCAAATGAGGCTTTGTTTTCTGCCTTAGCTGAACGTTAACACAGAGTTAACCTTCAACTTGAAAGGGATTCGAGCCTCACACACTTGCGCGCAGAGGGGGACCAAGGCTCCAGTCCTCGCCTTAATGACAGGCGAGGACACACAGCACTTTCCGACTGGCCTGGCGCCCCTGGCTGTCAGCAGGGGTCCCCGGTCACTGCACTGTCACTCTTGCAGGGTCAAGAGATAGGGCAGCTGGGGTGGGGGCAGGATTGGCACCTGGAGAGGCTGCCGAAGAGGCGTGGAGGGGGTGCGGGGTAAGCCAGCCAGCCAGGGAAAGGGCAGAGAACAGTGGGAGGGGCTTGTCATCCCTCAGGCCACAAGCTACTCGAGAACAAGCCCGAAATCCACGTTTCCCAGTGGTAGTAGGGGGCCCGCCCCGTCTTTGGTGCTTCACGTGCACAGGCTTGGTTACCCTGCCTCATCACCTTAAGTATTAAGTACTGTCCCCACCCCAGGAACAGAGACGGCGGAGAGGGGCTTGGGACAGACCGTGGGCTGCAGGTGATAGAAAACTGATGCCAGAATTTTCTACTTTTAAAGAGATTTGAGAGTCCAAACTCAGCACATGCCTTTTGAAGGCTGGCGCAGAGGGAAAGGCTGCAAACATCCCAGGCTGGGCTGTTGTGCCTGCGATGATTCATCAAGCACCGCCACACGGATCATGTACTATTTCCCGGATTGCGAGACAGAAGCACAGGTGAAGCATCTTTAAATCCCGGCAGCCGTGGTCACAGCCGTGGTCACAGCCTTTGCGTGTGCTTTACGCGGGAAGGGGTTTCCGGACAGAAAGTTATCACCGACCAGCGACCTCTCCCACTACAGCGTGTCCTGCGCCAGCCGGTTTGCGGGGAAAGCGATGTTTACACCACTCACCTTTTCTCTCTCGATTCCCGCAGGAAGTTCGAAGCCTTTTGCTGCCAGGAACACCCAGCTCGACCTGAATCGCATGTTCCTGATCTCCTTACTTCCCAGGGATTCGATGGCCTTCTTGGCGTCCTCCTTCAGCCTGGGGGGCGGGGTGGGGGTGGGGAATGGTGTGAGCATCTCACCTGCAGACTCCACTGCGCTGCACTAGGACAGAGTCAGTCCTAGGACAGGTTTCTTTTTCTTCTTTTTTCTCTTTTTCTTCTGAGGACCACACCCGTGGCATATGAAAGTGCCCAGGCTAGGGGTCGAATCGGAGCTGCAGGTGCCAGCCACAGCCACAGCCACAGCAACGCGGGATCTGAGCTGCCTCTGCAACTTACACCACAGCTCACAGCAACGTCGGATCTTTAACCCACTGAGCAAGGCCAGGGATCGAACCTGCGTCCTCATGGATGCTAGTGGGGTTCATTACTGCTGAACCATGATGGGAGCTCTGGGGCACAGAGTCCTAACTCTCAACTCTGAAAAGCCCGGTGTCTTGGGGTTGTCACCTCCTCACCCCCGGCCAATATGATTTTTGGTCCTTGCTACCTTGCTTACTGACCACAAGACAAGGCAGACTGAAGTTGCTGAAAGACAAACACCAATGCCAAAAACGTTCATATTCAGAAAGGTCGGTATCAAAAAAGAAAAAAATTAAACCATCGTCCCATTGTAAAAAGGTGCAATTTCAAGTAAGCAAAGCAAGGAGGGCAGAAAGGAAAGAAAAAGAAGTTCAGATTTTCCAAAGGGTATGTCAGAGAACTTTCCATCTGGAAGATGCTTTTTTAAAAAGAGGACCTGACGTCAAACAAATCTGGAACATGCTGCATTTAGTAGCTCCACCTTGGAAATTCAGGGCGCAAAAAAGCACTCTGAGGTTCTCGGAAGTTCGGCCACGAAGACGCACATGCTTGCTTAAAAGAGCATCCTTGGCGAAACACAGCCCTGTCATTCTCCCCAGTGCAAGCATCGTGTGTGCACACGCATGTGCATGTATGCATGCATGGAAGTCCCACCCGGAGTCTTTGGCCACGAGTTAGCGTTGCTATTTTATTTATGGTCAGTGGCGGCTTTGTCTTGCTAACCGGGGACTATTCCTCCGTTTCTAGGACTTCTGCGCTCCAGCGGCTGGCCGTTTATCTAGAAATGAGGTCCCTTCGTCAGGGTCCCCACTCCTCTTCCTTTGAGAAGCAACCTGCTCCTCGGCGCTCTGTTCTTTCTTAAGGAGAATGTGGGGACCCTGACAGGGCTGGGCCCTCGGCACCCTGCTGGCTTCTTCAACGCTGGCCCGGCTGCGACCGACCCACCCACGCACTCACCTGCTGCTGCCGTCATCGTGGGTCACCATGAAGAGCAGCGACTTGGAGGGAGCGCTCTGAATGAACGCCGTCATGGGGCCAGAGTTGTCTGCGGGGACAGGGCAAATCAGCTGGAAGACCCTCTTGGCGGCTGAGACCCTGGTCTAGGGGCTGTGTTTCCTCTGCGCTCAGCTTCTGCGCCCTGCTCGAGAACCCTCCTATTCGAGAGCCGTCTCTGCGCACACAGAGGGTGCTCTCCGGCTTTGAGAGCGAACGGCCCGTGGGGTCCACGCTGAGCCCACGTGAGGGGAGCAGCACCATCAGATCCTAAAGAGTCTAGCGATCAACTCTGAAACCCGCAACCACTTCAGCGGCACAGGTGAGCTTTCCTCTGCAGGTGCTAAGAAAGCACGGACCCCAGGCGTGACCATCTCAGAGCAGAGTGGCTCCAGGACAGTGATGATATGAGACACACAGACCAGGCCGGGATGGGTCAGTCTTTGCTAAGACCCTCTTCTATTTCTTACAGGAAGAAAGCAAAGGCTCAGCTCAGACCCCCCCCCCCTTTTTATGGCCACATTTGCAGCCTATGAAAGTTCCCGGGCCAGGGACTGCATGAAGCTGGGCGGCACCTGCAGCAACCCTGGATCCTTTAATGCACTGTGCTGGGCAGGGGATCAAACCCTTGCCTCTGTAGCAACCCAAGCTGCTGCAGTGGGACTCTCAATCCAGTGCACCTCGGCAGGAACCCCTCAAAGCCCATCATTTACCACCGGGGCCCGTTACTTACAGTTAAGATTAAGTTAACTGCACAGTGAAACGCATAGCTCCCGAGCCTATCTGGGCCCTTGTTACTTAACTTTAAACACCTCTTTTCAGTGATTCTCAGCATTCCATACACTTAAAAAGGGCTGGTATATGGTGACTGGCCACTGCAGTCAAGATCCAGAGCCCAGAACGGAAGGAAGAGATGGGTACCATGGTTGTGGGAATGTTTGCACCGAGCCCAGCAGGGCACTGGGAGCACAACAGCCACCAAGGTGACATGCAGAGCAGGATGTCAATCACGTTATTTCACAGACGTTTGACTTTTTTTTTTTTTTTTTAATCAATTCCCTTGGAGATCCCACTGTGGCTCAACAGTAATGAACCTGACTAGTATCCACGATTATGCAGGTTCGATCCCTGGCCTCGCTCAGTGGGTTAAGGATCCAGCATTGCCACGAGCTGTGGTGTAGGTCGCAGACACAGCTCAGATCTGGCGCAGCTGTGGCTGTGGTGCAGGCCAGAGGCTACACCAGCTCTGATTCAACCCCTAGCCTGGGAACCTCCATATGTCATGGGTGCGGCTCTAAAGAGACAAAATAAATACATAAATTAAAAAATTAAAAAAATTCTTTCCTGCTATCTGATGAAGGAGCAGAAGGAAAAGATCCGGGGAAAATGTGAGCAAAGATGCTTAGTAGATAATATGCCTTCTAACTTGAATACATGAACTCACTCGGAGGCTCCAAGGATGGCTGTACAACCATTCTAGAAAACTCACCTGACCTTCTGGCAAACTTTTTTCTGGTAGACAAAATAAGCGTATTTGACATTTTTGGTTGTGATTTTTTCATCCTAATTTATGTTTATGATTCCCTTTCAGTTTAAGAGGAAAAGAGTCATCTTACCACCTTCAAACATGTCAAAATACTGTGTTGCGATCACTTTCCCAGTCGCATCTGGAAATAAAAGAAGCTGTTTTTAAGAGAAGGTTCATGGAGATGCAGGGGGAACTTTAAAAGGGCTGTATATGGTGACCGAAAGGGCCTGTCCCTTCTCTGTCTCTGTCCAGGAAGCGTGACTGCCGGGGGGACCCAGCCTGAAGGGCAGGCAGGACCCCTTTCCTGGGGCGGTGGGTCAGGAGAGCAGGGCTTGCCAGCTGCCCACAGCGGAGCACACATCTGTTTCCAGTTGGCGAGTCACATACGCTTCCCAATCATCTGCCTCTTCCCATAAATACCGGGGCCCCCACCAGCCCTTTCTGCCCCACTCCCCCCAGGGGTCCCACAGCCCCGCTGTCACCTGACTCCGTGCTCAGCTTGTTCCCAGGGGCACACACCATGAGCAACCCTTTCCCCAAACCTGCTACAGTCCTGTCAGGGCCTCAATGGCAACAGTGACAGGTGTTTCTCCAGGACCAAGCGGAGGCCAAGGT
This sequence comes from Sus scrofa, assembly GCF_054392235.1. NCBI lineage: Eukaryota > Metazoa > Chordata > Mammalia > Artiodactyla > Suidae > Sus > Sus scrofa. The sequence continues at coordinate 220,161,852 of NC_139395.1, read as the reverse complement.
TCGCTTCCCCTGAGGCCCTAGTCACCTGTTCGTAGACAAAGGTGTCGCCCCCTGCTGGCCACCAGCCATCAGAGCAAAGAGGAGGCCCAATACCAGGGTGTCTGTGCCCCAGGTCTGAGGATCTGGTTTTAGCCCTGACTTCTGCAGGTCCTTCTTTGTTTTTTAAAAGTCAACTTATATAGAGTTCCCGCTGTGGCGTGGTGGGTTAAGAATCCAACCACAGAGGCTCGGGTGGCCGAGGAAGTGCAGGTTCAGTCCCCGTGCCGTGCAGTGGGTTCAAGGATCTGACGTGGAAGTCACGGCTGCAGCTCAGAGTCAGTCCCTGGCCTGGGAACTTCCATACGCTGTGGGCACGGCCGTAAAATAAAAATAAATAAGCTCAGTTTATATTTGATTTCAGGGTTTTCTGAGGAACCATCAATAATCTATTAAGTGAGACAGTGTAAAAATAGGTAAATATATACTTTTAAAATGTATTAAAATATAAACCTAGGAGTTCCCAACGTGGCACAGTGGTTAACGAATCCGACTAGGAACCATGAGGTTGAGTTCGATCCCTGGCCTTGCTCAGTGGGCTGATGATCCAGCGTTGCTGTGAGCTGTGGTGTAGGTTGCAGACCCGGCTCGGATCTGGTGTTGCTGTGCCTGAGCCATAGGCTGGCGGCTACAGCTCCAATTAGACCCCTAGCCTGGGAACCTCCATATGCCACAGGAGTGGCTCTAGAAAAGACAAAAAATAAAAATAATAAATAAATAAATAAACCTAGACTAAATTGTATGTGAAAAAAAATCAATAAAAAACCAAAGTACCTCTGAATTCCCAGCCACAGAGACTTTAGAGAGGCTGTAAAGCTGTTTAGTAACTTACAGTTCACGATGGCAATATTTATTCCTCTTGCAACGTTTCCAGTCTTCTCTCCGATGAGCCTGAAATGTAAACACGCAGCTGGCAAAGAACTCCTTTCTTACCAGGCAGTGAAGAGCCTCCCTGCTCCAAAAGGTCTCTCTCTCTCTCTCTCTTTTTTTTTTTTTTTTTGTCTTTTTAGGGCCACACCCATGGCATATGGAGGTTCCCAGGCTAGGGGTCGCATCAGAGCTGTAGCCACCGGCCTACACCACAGCCACAGCAACGCCAGATCCGAGCCACGTCTGTGACCTACACCACCACTCAGGGCAACGCCGGATCCTTAACCCACTGAGCAAGGTCAGGGACCGAACCTGTGTTCTCGCGGATACTAGTCAGATTCGTTTCTGCTAAACCACAACAGGAACTCCATTTTTTTCCCCTCCCGTAGGATTCGTTGGCAGAATCGCTGTCCTCATGGATATGCCCTGGTCTTGAGTCAGCTCCCTTGAAAGCCACCCCACCCTCGCTCCGCACACACCGTCTCTACAGACCGAGGGCACCTGGAAACCGCAGAAGCTATAAAGTCTTAGACTTGATACAAATGGCTGAGCCAGCGTTTGCTTTATTAGCACAGGCTCTTGGCAAACATTCTCTCGTGGAATTCTCAGCCTCCTCTTGGGTGGGCTTTCGTGTTCCCATATTATACATCTGGAGCACAGCAGCCGGCAGAGCGGGTTAGGAGCCAGAAAGTCTGGAGGCACGTGTGCATGCGTGGACGTGCACAGACACGCACGTACATTCACACAAACACAGATATAGCACACACCTAACACATACGCATACACACATGCACACACACGTGAGTGCATATGCAAGCACACACACATGCACACACATACATGTAACAAACACACAAGACACATGCACATACAAGCACACGTGCATACACACAGGTACATACATACACACAATACTTAGATACACACATTCAAACACACAAACACAAAACCCAGACAAACACAGTGCACACACACAAACACAGACATACACAAACACGCGGACCCACAGGTACACACATATATACATGCACACACACATCCGCACACACACCCCCACCCGGGTACTCCAACGTCCTGATGCAGGCTTGCTGGACTGTGAACACGGAGGCAGAAGCAGGGAGAGCGAGGAGACGGCAAAATAAGAGTTACCGAGGATGTGTACCTGCTGGACCTGGACAGAGGACGGGATGTGAGGACCAGACTTGGGGTGGCAGGGACAAGTGACGCCTTCAGCCGGGCTGGCTGTTAACAACAGGGAAGAGGAGGTGGGTGGCAGGGGAAGAGCCTGGCCCGCCTGTGCTATCAGCTTCTAGGCGTCCTCTCCCCGTCAGGCTGGCTCTCACAGGCTTTGCTGACGTCTGGATGTAAGTCGGTGGCCCCCTTACCTAAGTCCCTGGACTCCTCTGCTTAAGGGTTACCTTCAAACTGGAGAACAGCAACTGTCAGCTTCAAGGAGACTGTGCCCTGAAGCCCGGAAGAAGGCTGACCTTCCCGGAAATGTCAAATGGTACTGAACATCTGGGGGGTTGTGTGTGTGTGTGTCTGTAGGTGTTCGTGCACCTTCTGCCAAGTTTTAGAATCAACAATGTGTTAGCATCATCAAAAGAATTTGGAAGCGTTCCTCCTATTCCCATGCTTTGGAACAGTAAATATGGTCTTGACTTATTCTTTTTTTTCTTGGCTGTGGGAGGTGGAAGTTCCAGGGCCGGGGACTGAACCCACACCACAGCAGCAACCTGAGCTGCTGCAGTGACAATACCACATCCTTAACCCACTGCGCCACCTGAGAACTCTCAGTCCTGGAATATTCTGCTCTTGCGATGTTTGCCTAAACTCCCCTGTGGACCTTCCAAGCTAAGTCTTTTTGGAGGCAGTAGCCCTTTTTTTGGATAATTCTAGAGAATACCCCATAAGAACTTGAAAAAGAAACGTCCATTTATGATAATAGAACACTGAGTAATCTGAACCTGTTCCTCCAGAGAGAAAAACAAAAAAATGGGACTTAAAAAAAAAAAAGCTTAATTAAATATGTCAGAGACTTAATACGGCAACCAAGAATTTCCAGGCTGAGATCTGGGAGAAGGCTCAACTTCACCATAGTAAGCCCAGCACTTAGAGCCACTTTTAAATTAGCAACATTGGCTCATTCCAGAAAAACTGCAAAAGAAAATCAGTGGCATTTCTGACAACTCTCAGAAGCAAAAGGGACAAAAGCTGGAGGCCAGGGCCCCCCAAAGGGAGGGAGCTGATAAATCCTCATTTGCTTGGGTTGGGGACAAAGAGAACTTGAAAGTGAGTCTGAAAGTGAGTCAGAAATAAATCAGAATTGGTATAACACGGTGCAGCTTTAAGTCAACTAGCCAAATCTCAATCCTTAACCTTTAATCAGATCCTTCTATTGCGCGGATGGTTCTGGGTTCCCGACAGAGCAAACAAAAATCCTCAGGAGAAGAAGACATCATCTAATGCCTCAGTTAACAAACGAACCAAAAAAGCAATTGACCAAATGCACCACCTGGCACATTATCAAGTGTAACCCGGCGTCCAAGGACAGACGCCAAGATAAACAAGAACCCACACAACCAGAAGGAAACAAAGAGATGTTACTGACACACTCATGGGCTCCAAACAGCAGAATGATCAGACTTACCACGACCCCAAGAAGACGATAAGTAAGACTGAGAATTTCAGAGCTGCAAACTATGAAAGAATGAGATGAAGATGAGAAAAAGAACCGAGAAAAAGTTCTAAAATTAAATACGATAAATAAAATCAGGAGTTTAACAGCAACTTAGGTGCAGTAAAAGAGAGAATTAGTGAACTGAAAACAGTTCAGAGGAAAACAGCCCCATCCACCCTGAAGCACAGAGATGCAAAGAGGGAACATACTAAACAGAATATAGTAATCAGGTCTGACGTATGTTTCATTAAAAGTCTCAGAAGAACAGGAGAAAGAGACTGGGGCAGAAGAGCCAATGACAGAGAATTGATTAACTGTGACGACGTCAGTACATACAGATTTAAGAAGCCCAATAAATCCCAAATAAGATAAAGCAGCAACAACAAAGATGGACACAGACAGTACAAGCGTTTAAAAGACAGAGGAAAAAAAGAAAAAACCTTGAAGGCAAGCAAAAAAGGAAAAAAAGGCAGTTACTTTCAACTTCTCAAGAGGAACAACAGAAACCAGAAGACCATAAAATAGTTCTTTTTTTTTTTTTCTCTTTTTAGGGCTGCACCCACGGCATATGGAGGTTCCCAGGCTTAGGGGTCCTATTGGAGCTGAAGCTGCTGGCCTACACCACGGCCATGGCAATGCCAGATCCTTAACCCACTGAGCGAGGCCAGGGATTAAACCCACTTCCTCATGGATCAGTCAGGTTCGTTACCGCTGAGCTACAATGGGAACTCACGAAATGGTATCTTGAATGGGCTGGAAAAAAAAAAATAATAGCCGACTCAGTCTGGAAAAATATCTTATAGCAATGAAGATGAAATAAAGATATTTTAGAGAAACATAAACTTGGGAAATTCACCACCAGCAAGACATTCAGAAGCTTTTGCTGTCTTTTGTTTTAATAAGCCTTATCTGTAAGTATCAGTTCTTGGTGAGTCTCAGGAGTCCTTCCAGAGTTGTCACTGGAGAGGATGGCTGTGCCTGCCCAATACCCCAGCAAAGTAGGTACACGTGCAACAAAAGCAAGAACGGAACTAGTCGCAGCACCTGTACTCCTAACAGCCCCAGACTAGAAATGATCTGAATGTCAGTTAATAGCAGGATGGATAAGGAAACTGTAGAATATTCCACGCACTTCAATATTACACAGCAGTGCAAACTGATGAACAACAGCTACCCCGACATCGAGGACAAGTCTCACAAATACAATTCTGAGCCAAGGAACTCAGACGCAAAAGAGTATGTGGTTCGGGGTTCCACCAGAATGATGTTCAAAATGGACACAATTGAAGACAAGGGTTTTGCAGCGCATGCCTAGGCGGTAAGATGGTCAGTAAACGCCAGGAAAAAATCGCCATCAAAGACAGAAGAGAGGTTAGGACTGGGCAGTAAGGAAAGGGGGGCCGGATTTGGGGAGGGGTACGCGGAGGCGTGTGGAGGGCCAGTGACGGTCCATTCCTCAGCCGGGCGGTGATGCCACGAGTACTCACTTTACGATGATGCATCTCAAAACAACACGTTGGCAAGGGTATTCACTGAGTACTCTCTGTAACACCGGAAGATTTCCAACATTAAAAGCATCCATCAGGGAGAACAGACTGAGTCAATTACGATACAGCCACGCTCTGGAATACTCCAGAATACCGTGGACCCAGCAGAAGCCAAGAGCACAGTCCCTTGTGTGCTGATCCTGTTACGGGCAAAGAGCAAAATGCAGAACTGTGTATAGAGTCTGCTACCTTTTACATAAGAACAGAAGTTAGAGAGAAGGCTTCTTTGAGTATAATGTTATGTTTCTTCTCACGGCCGCCCCTCCAGCATACGGCAGTTCCTGGGCCAGGGATCGAATCGGAGCTGCAGCTGCCACCCTACACCACAGCCATGGCAACATCAGATGCGCCCCACATCTGTGACCTACACCGCAGCTTGTGACAGTGCTGGATCCTTAACCCACAGAGTGAGGCCAGGGATCGAACCTGCGTCCTCACAGAGACAATGTCAGCTCTTAACCTGCTGAACCACAACAGGAACTCCTCTTTGAGTACAATTTTATTCTGTATACATAATATTGATTTGCGAACCATGTAAGTGCATTACAAATTCAAAAGTTAAATAGAACGCGAAGAAAACTAAAATGAAGACTAGAATTTAGACTAAACTGAAAAAAAATACATCAAATATGGAATATAACTACAGGAAAAAGAATAACCATTTCATATGGCTTTGGGAACAGTACTTGGATTGGGCCTTTAATGGTGTATTTTTGAGGACAAAAAGAAGTGCAAAGAAAATTTAAGCTCCATGTACTAGCTGTGTTAATAGCTACACCGGCATTGTAATTAGAAAACAAACATAATGGTACTAGAAACCAAAATTTTCAGTGTATGTGAAAAAAGTTAAAAATGCAGACAAAGAACTTAGGGAGAAATAAACCCCCAGGATGTTAACTTTTAAGCTGGAAATGCTAATGGAAAGGCATGATTGAAAACATGCCTATTTCTTGCCTCTGTCCGCTAGACATGCTTAGACGCTTAGAAGCACTAATAGCCCAGCAGTTACGAGCACACCTGGCATCTAGATTTTAGTTTCTCAACATCGTAACCCACTAAAGGAACGGTCTTCATAGAGAAATGACTGACCTCGGGTCTAGACAAAGAAAGACAAAAACGGTATAAATCCGGAGTTCCCGTCCTGGCGCAGCGGAAACGAATCTGACCACCATCTGTGAGGATGCAGGTTCGATCCCTGGCCTTGCTCAGTTAAGGATCCGGCGTTGCATGAGCTGTGGTGTAGGTTGCAGACACGGCTCGGATCCAGCATTGCTCTGGCCGTGGTGTAGGCCGGCAGGTACAGCTCTGATTCGACTCCTAGCCTGGGAACCTCCATATGCCACGGGTGCAGCCCTAAAAGACCCCCCCCAAAAACAAAAAAAGGATGGTATAAATCAAGAAAGCACTTTGTGAAATAAGAAATACACATATAAAGGAGTTCCCATCGTGGCGCAGTGGTTAACAAATCCGACTAGGAACCGTGAGGTTGCGGGTTCGGTCCCTGCCCTTGCTCAGTGGGTTAACGATCCGGCGTTGCCGTGAGCTGTGGTGTAGGTTGCAGATGCGACTCGGATCCCGCGTTGCTGTGGCTCTGGTGTAGGCCAGTGGCTACAGCTCCAATTTGACCCCTAGCCTGGGAACCTCCATATGCTGCGGGAGCGGCCCAAAGAAATAGCAAAAAGACAAAAAAAAAAAAAAAAAAAAAAAAGAAAAAAAGAAATACACATATATGTGTGTATATCCACTTATCTATCGCTCTGTCTGTCTGTCTATGTCTCTGCCCCCCGTTCCTTGCAATGTCATGAGTGAGAAGAGGCACTAGGAATACTTGGTTCCTGACCCTGGTTCCTGAACATAGAGCTTCTAAATCCCTTGGAATTTCCTGGGTGATGGAAGTGCCTTGTTGCAATGAGACAACGCTTTGTAGGGTCCTGGAAGGGGCCGGTCACCAAGTCGAGCTTAGAAGCTGGGGGCTTTCCGCCTCGTTCCCCTCAGCCCTGACCCCCACCCTGGCAGTGAGGTAAAGGATTGACCACGCCTATGTGATGAAACCTCCATAAAATCCGCCAAAGCACGGAACTCAGAGAGGTTCCAGGGTGGTGAGAACACAGGAGACAGGTGCATCTGGAGAGGGCACAGGAGCTCTGTGCCTCCGCACGTACCGTGACCTGGCTGTTCATCGTCACCCTTTTGTACTAAGCCAGTCAACGTAAGGAAGCGTCTCCCTGAGTTCTGTGAGCCGCTCGAGCAAGTGACCGAACCCCAGGAGGGGGGGTCCCAGGGAACCTCACTCATAGCCTGTTGGTCAGAAGAGCAAGTGACCACCGAGGTGTGTGACTGGCAGCTGAAGCGGGGGTCGGTCCTGGGCCACAGGGCCCTTCGTCTGTGGGATCTGATGCTCTCTCCAGGCAGCGCACGTCAGAATTTACTTCAAGTGTAGGCCACTTGGCTGGTGTCTCAGAGGACGGCTTGATACAGAAGAAACCTTTGCGAACGTACCAACCAAAGTACTCCAGTGTTTGCAGCATGCGTGCTGTGTAAAGGCACTACTGGAAATAAGCAGAGTTTTTCTCTGCTCGCCCCAACAGAAGCAGATGACCTGAGTAGCTCCGTGTTCATTAAACGAACTGAAATTGGAGTTAGAGCCTTCTCACCAAGAGAATTCCAGGCCAGGTGGCTTGGCACTGAACATTTACAGAAGAAATGATACCCAATTTACAAAGACTCTCCCAGAATGCTAAAGAACAGCGAACACTCACTAATGTATTTTATGAGCTCAGTGTTATTCTGATGCCAAAACCAGAGGAAAAAAGGTGACAAGAACACTACAGACCATGGAGTTCCCCTCATGGCTCAGCACTTAACAAACCCGACTAGCATCCTTGAGGTTGCAGGTTTGATCCCTGGTCTCGCTCAGTGGGTTGAGGATCTGACGTTGGCGTGAGCTGGGGTGTAGGTTGCAGACATGGCTCAGACCCAGCACTGCTGTGGCTGTGGTGTAGGTCGGCAGCTGCAGCTCCGACTGGACCCCTAGCCTGGGAACCTCCATATGCCACAGGTGTAGCCCTAAAACGCCAACAAAAAAAAAAAAAAGGAAGGATGGAAAACTATAGACCAATATCCCTCATGAACAGAGATGCAAACATTCTTAACAAAATTTTAGCAAACTGAATCCAATTTGGTACTGAGCAATTAGATAGCCATATATATGTTTAAAAAGACTACAAAAATAAAATAAAATGACTACAAACCACATTTCACATCATTTTCAAAAATTAGTTAAAAATGGACATATCATATAAAAAGTATATAAAACGAATACCATATCATGACTAAAGGAAATTTATCTCAAAAATGCAAGATTGGTTTAACACTCAGAAATCAATTTAATTCACCGTATTAGAGGACTAAAAAAAGACACCCCATATAATCATCTCAAAAAACACGGAATAAGCATTTGAGGAAATTAATTATACACTGCTGATTAAAAGAAACAAACACACCTCTCAGCAATCTTGGAATAGAAGGGAATTTCCTGAGTCATCTAGGAAAGGTCACCTATGAAAAACCCCTAGGGAACATTATGCTTAATGGCGAATGACTGAATGTTTTCCCTCAGACCTGGGAAAAGGTAAGGATTCCTGATCGCATCATCCGTATTCGACACGGCAATGGAAGTTCCAGGGCAAGCGGGCAAGAAAAACGAAGTTAAGGGCATGCAGACTAGAAAAGAAGTATAACTGCTTTTTTTTTTTAAGTAGGTGACATGATTACCTATGCAGAAAATGTAATGACCACAAAGCTACTAGAACCAATAAGTGAGTTAACAAGATTGTCAGATATAAGGGACTGATAGAAAAACCAGTCGTATTTCTACCTACCAGCAACAAACAACTGGAAATGGAAATTTTAAAAAATATACTCGGTCGTATAAAAATATGAGATACTTAAGAGAGAAATACAGCAAAAGATCTGTAAAGTGTATACACTGAATACTATGAGACACTGCTGAGGCAACTGAACAAATGGAGTTGAGCGAAAGACTCAATATTGCAAAGATGTCAATTTCCCCCAAATTATCTAGAGGTCTAATGATGCAAATCCCTATTAAAAAAGAAAAAGATGAAATTGAAGAGGTCATAAAATCACTCCCTACAAATAAAAGTCCAGGACCAGATGGCTTCACAGGTGAATTCTATCAAGCATATAAAGAGGAATTGGTGCCCATCCTCCTTAAACTCTCTCAAAAGGTTGAAGAAGAAGGAATACTCCCAAAGACATTCTATGAGGCCACCATCACCCTCATTCCAAAACCAGACAGAGATACCACCAAAAAAGACAGCTATCGCCCAATATCACTGATGAAATAGACGCAAAAATTCTCAACAAAATCTTAGCCAACCGAATCCAAACCTCACATATCAAAAAAATTATACACCATGACCAGGTTGGGTTCATCCCAGGTTCACAAGGATGGTTCAACATACGCAAATCAATCAGCATCATACACCACATTAACAAAAAAAAGGTCAAAAATCATATGATCATCTCAATAGACGCAGGAAAAGCATTTGACAAAGTTCAACATCCATTCATGATCAAGACCCTCGCCAAAGTGGGTATAGAGGGAACATTCCTGAATATCATCAAAGCCATTTATGATAAACCCTCAGCAAATATAATACTCAATGGGGAAAAAGTGAAAGCCTTCTCACTCAAATCTGGAACAAGACAGGGATGCCCACTCTCACCACTGCTCTTCAACATAGTTTTGGAAGTCCTAGCCACAGCAATTAGACAAACAAAAGAAATAAAAGGCATCCATATAGGAAGAGAAGAGATCAAACTGTCACTGTATGCAGATGACATGATACTATACATAGAAAACCCTAAGGACTCAACCCCAAAACTCCTTGAACTGATGAATAAATTCAGCAAAGTGGCAGGATATAAGATTAACATTCAGAAGTCAGTTGCATTTCTGTATACCAGCAATGAAACATTAGAAAAGGAATACAAAAATACGATACCTTTTAAAATTGTACCTCACAAAATCAAATACCTCGGAATACACCTGACCAAAGAGGTAAAGGACCTATATGCCGAGAACTACAAAACTTTAATCAAAGAAATCAAAGAAGATGTAAAGAAATGGAAAGATATTCCATGTTCCTGGATTGGAAAAATCAATATTTTGAAAATGGCCATCCTACCCAAAGCAATCTACAGATTCAATGCAATCCCTATCAAATTACCCAGGACATTTTTCACAGAACTAGAACAAACAATCCAAACATTTATATGGAACAACAAAAGACCCAGAATCACCAAAGCAATCCTGAGAAACAAAAACCAAGCAGGAGGCATAACTCTCCCAGACTTCAAGAAATACTACAAAGCCACAGTCATCAAAACAGTGTGGTACTGGTATCAAAACAGACAGACAGACCAATGGAAAAGAATAGAGAATCCGGAAATAAACCCTGACACCTATGGTCAATTAATCTTTGACAAGGGAGGCAAGAACATAAAATGGGAAAAAGAAAGTCTATTCAGCAAGCATTGCTGGGAAACCTGGACAGCTGCATGCAAAGCAATGAAACTAGAACACACCCTCACACCATGCACCAAAATAAACTCCAAATGGCTGAAAGACTTAAATATACGACAGGACACCATCAAACTCCTAGAAGAGAACATAGGCAAAACACTCTCTGACATCAACATCATGAATATTTTCTCAGGGCAGTCTCCCAAAGCGATAGAAATTAGAGCAAAAATAAACCCATGGGACCTCATCAAACTGAAAAGCTTTTGCACAGCAAAGGAAACCAAAAAGAAAACAAAAAGACAACTTACAGAATGGGAGAAAATAGTTTCAAATGATGCAACTGACAAGGGCTTAATCTCTAGAATATATAAGCAACTTATACAACCCAACAGCAAAAAAACCAATCAATCAATGGAAAAATGGGCAAAAGACCTGAATAGACATTTCTCCAAAGAAGATATACAGATGGCCAGCAAACACATGAAAAAATGCTCAACATCGCTGATTATAAGAGAAATGCAAATCAAAACTACCATGAGATACCACCTCACACCAGTCAGAATGGCCATCATTAATAAATCCACAAATAACAAGTGCTGGAGGGGCTGTGGAGAAAAGGGAACCCTCCTGCACTGCTGGTGGGAATGTAAACTGGTACAGCCACTATGGAGAACAGTTTGGAGATACCTTAGAAATCTATACATAGAACTTCCATATGACCCTGCAATCTCACTCTTGGGCATCTATCCGGACAAAACTCTACTTAAAAGAGACACATGCACCCAAATGTTCATTGCAGCACTATTCACAATAGCCAGGACATGGAAACAACCCAAATGTCCATCGACAGATGACTGGATTCGGAAGATGTGGTATATATACACAATGGAATACTACTCGGCCATAAAAAAGGATGACATCATGCCATTTGCAGCAACATGGATGGAACTAGAGAATCTCATACTGAGGTAAATGAGCCAGAAAGACAAAGACAAATACCATATGATATCACTTATAACTGGAATCTAATATCCAGCACAAATGAACATCTCCTCAGAAAAGAAAATCATGGACTTGGAAAATAGACTTGTGGCTGCCTGATGGGAGGGGGAGGGAGTGGGAGGGGATCAGGAGCTTGGGCTTATCAGACACAACTTAGAATAGATTTACAAGGAGATCCTGCTGAATAGCATTGAGAACTATGTCTAGATACTCATGTCGCAACAGAAGAAAGGGTGGGGGAAAAAACTGTAACTGCAATGTATACATCTAAGGATAACCTGACCCCCTTGCTGTACAGTGGGGAAATAAAAAAAAAAAAAAAAAAAAAAAAACAGCGTTGAGAAGCCAAGCAGGGAAGCTGAGAATAAAAGGCTCAAAAAAAAAAAAAAAAGAAAAAGAAAAAAGCCAGCAGACTTTTGCGTCAACATTTCTAAGCTGATTCTAAAATTCCCATGGAAATAGAAAAAATCCAGCATAGGAGTTCCTGTTGTGGCTCAGTGGTTAACGAATCCAACTAGGAACCATGAGGTTGTGGGTTCGATCCCTGGCCTCGCTCAGTGGGTTAAGGATCCAGTGTTGCTGTGAGCTGTGGTATAGGCCGCAGACACGGCTCAGATTCTGCTTTGCTGTGGCTGTGGCTGTGGCATAGGCCGGCAGCTATAGCTCCAAATAGACCCCTAGCCTGGGAATCTCCATATGCCATGTGTGTGGCCCTAGAAAAGACAAAAAAAACAAAAACAAAAACCAAAAAAACTTAAGTAAAGAGACATAGAGAAATCAATACAGAGAAATCTATAGAGAAACCTCAGAATTAACAATAAGAAAACAAGGAGTTCCCTGGTGGTGCAGTGGGTTAAGGATCTAGTTGTCTCAGCTCCCTGCAGGTGTGGTTTGGTGTCTATCAATAATTTTGAAAAATTCTTGGCAATATTACTTCAACTATTTCTCTTCTCTTCCTTCTTCTGGTATTTCTGTCATACATGTTATATCTTTTGTAGTTTTCCTACAGTTCTTGGATATTCTGTGGTTTCTTTGGTTTTTTTTTTCAGTTTTAAAAAAATTTTTTTCTTCCTCCTTTTTCAGTTTGGGAGGTTTTACTGACACATCCTCAGGCTCACTGATTCTTTTCTTGGTTGAGTCTAGTCTGCTGCCCAGCCCATCAGAAGGGTTCTTGGTTTCTGCCATGGTGTTTCTCTCACTTCCTTTTGATTCTTTCTTAGGGTTTTCATCTCTCTGCTTATATCATTTGCTCTTGTATTTTGTCCATTTTTTCTATTACAGCTCTTAGCATATTAATCATACTTGCTTTATTTGTTTTTCTCTTTTTACGGCCGCACTGGCAACATATGGAAATTCCCAGGCCAGGGGTCGAATCGGAGCTGCATCTGCGACCTACACTGCACTTGCGGCAACACTGGATCCTTAACCCATTGAGCGAGGCCAGGGATTGAACCTGCATCCTCATAGAGACAACATCCGCTCCTTAACCCACTGAGCCACAACAGAAACTCTGGTCACAGTTGCTTGAAATTCCAGGTATGCTAATTCCAAAATCTCTGCCATTTTTGAGTAAGGTTCTGATGCTTTCCCCGTCGCTTCAAGCTGTGTTTTGTTCGGCTTTGTTTTTACTTTCAGTAGGCCTTGTTATTGTTTATTATTACTATTATCATCATTGTCTTTTTAGGGCCGCACCCACAGCATATGGAAGTTCCCAGGCTAGGGGCTGAATTGGAGCTGCAGCTGCTGGCCTACACCACAGACCACGGCAACACCAGATCCTTAACCCATTGAGTGAGGCCAGGAATCGAACCCACATCCTCATGGATACTAGTCAGGTTCCTTACTGCTGAGTCACAACAGGAACTCCTGCCTCGTTATTCTTTGCTGAGAGCCAGCCAGGGAATACTCAGGAAAAGGAACTTCGCTGTGAAGGCTACATTCATCCGGCAGGGGCCAGGCTGTGTTTACACCTGCTGAGCTGCAGGTGTCAGAGGCTCACCTGCCTCCCCTCTGCCCCGGGTTTGAGACGTTCAGCTCCTCTCTGCTGTGACCCCGTCATTTTAGAGGAGCCCTGCTCTGCGGTGGTAAGATGCCAAGGCGGAGGGCATCTTCTGCAGTCCTGTGACGCGGCCTCCGTCCTTCAGAGAGCCTGTGCCCCTGGGCTGTGGCCTTCACACGTGGCCTCAGCTTTTCCTCCACTCCTCAGGTGTGACGGGAAGGCCAGAGGGGCCTGAAGCTGGGCATCTCCCTCCTCCAGGCTGGCGGGTCTTTGCAAACTCGCCGTTGGTCAGACTCTGGTAAAAGAGTTTCCCTTGAAGGCAGACCGTTGCTAAAGAAAACAGAACGCCGTGGGCATATTTCAGCGTGTCCACGCCTGCTGCTCAAAGCACATGGGTGTGTGTGGGGGGTCTTTGATTTTTCACTCTGAAAGCCTCGCAGGCTCCTGGAGGAAAAACTCAGCACAGCGGAGGTGATCCCCAGGCAGTGGCCTCCAGGAGCTCCTCTCAAGCTGTCCCCAGCTCGGTCTCCAGGACTTAGTCAAGGACCCTTTTGGGGTTCTTCCCTGACCTTGACCCCAGCTGAGCGCTCTGCCCCAGCTAAGCTGTGACTGGGAATCTGCCAGTCTCTCCGCGGTTTGCCCTGTGACCGTGAACGCCTGTATGTGTGCGTTTTTTACATACAGCTTGATTTGAGCTTTATGTGCTGCGATCCAGTCTAAGAACTGTCCTCTTTTCACTGGCAGCCTGCCGGCCACTTACTCACATGGGAGGTATATTTATGTTTTGTGATACGTTTGTACTTGGGTTGTTTTCTGGTCTGGGTGCTCTTTAAATTTTAAAATGTTTGCTTTCACTGTATCGTGTGTATTGCTTTGTCAAAGGTCATACATAAACTAAAGCATAGCATATTTAAAAAGAGCATCTAAAAAGAGAGTCTCTTCAGCAAGCGGTGCTGGGGAACCCGGACAGCTGCATGCAAATCAATGAAATTAGAACACACCCCCACACCATGCACACAAACTCAAAATGGCTTGAAGGTGTAAACCTAAGACATGACACCATAAAATTCCTAGAAGAGGAGTTCCCGTGGTGGCACAGTGGTTAACGAATCCGACTAGGAACCATGAGGTTGCGGGTTCGGTCCCTGCCCTTGCTCAGTGGGTTAACGATCTGGCGTTGCCGTGAGCTGTGGTGTAGGTCACAGACGCGGCTCGGATCCCATGTTGCTGTGGCTCTGGCGTAGGCCGGTGGCTACAGCTCCGATTAGACCCCTAGCCTGTGAACCTCCATATGCCGCGGGAACGTCCCAAGAAAAGGCAAAAAAAAAAAAAAAAAAAAGACAAAAAAAAAAGTTTCTAGAAGAGAACATAGGCAAAACATCCTCTGACAAAAATTGTACCAACATTCTATTAGGTTATTCTCCCAAGGCAATAGAAATAAAAACAAAAATAAACAAATGGGACCTAATCAAAATTACAAGCTTTTGCATTGCAAAGGAAACCATAAAAAAAAAAAAAAAGACAACCTACAGCATGAGAGAAGATAGTTGCAAATGATTCATCTGACAAGGGCTTAATCTCCAAAATATACAAACAAGTCATACAACTCAAAAGCAAAAAAAACCCCAAACAACCTGATTGAAAAATGGGCAGAGACCTAAACAGACATTTCTCCAAAGAAGATACAGGTGGCCAGCAGGCACATGAGAAAATGCTCAACATCCCTCATTCTTAGACAAAAGCAAATCAAAACTACGATGATGTACCACCTCCCACTGGCCACCATTAAGTCTACTGATAACAAATGCTGGAGAGGGTGTGGAGAAAAGGGAACCCTCCTGCACTGCTGGTGGGAACGGAAGCTGGTAACAACCACTGGAAAACAGTATGGAATTCCTCAGAAAACTAAATATAGAACTACCACATGATCCAGAAATCCCACTCCTGGGCAAATATCCAGACAAAACTGTAATTCAAAAAGAAACATGCACCCACATGTTCACTGCAGCACTATTCATAACAGCAAGACATGGAAACAACCTAAATGTCCATCACTAGAGGAATGGATAAAGAAATTGTGGTACATATGCACAATGGAATACTACACAGCCATAAAAAAGAAAAATAATGCCATTCATAGCAACAAGGATGAAACTAGAGATTATTATACTCACTGAGGTTGAGTCAGAAAGAGAAGGGAAAACACCATATGATATCACTTATATGTGGAATCTAAAATATGGCACAAATGAACCATCTACAAAACAGAAACAGACTCACAGAGAACAGACTTGTGGTTGCCGAGGGGGAGGGGGAGAAATTGGGACGGACAGACGGGGAATTTGGGTTTAGTAGATGAAAACTATTACATTTAGGATGGAAAAGCAATGAGGTCCTGCTGTACAGCACAGGGACCTCTATTCAGTCTGCTGGCATAGATCATGATGGAGGATAACTTATAAAAAAGAAAGTGTGTATATATTTATACACACACACACAGCAGAAGTTAACAACACTGTAAATCAATTTTAATAAAACAGACAAAAATACCATCTAAAAAATGAAAAGACAAAATCTGGAGAACATTTTTACAATACAAAGTGCTAACCACGTTAATATATAAAGAATCTTATAAATCAATAAAAAAGGCCAATAGTAGAAATAAAAATGGGCATAAAATATAGAGAGTTCACAGAAAATATAGTCCTCCTTCAGAATCTGCAGGAGATTGGTTCCAAGTCTCCCCTCAGATACCCAAATCCCCTAGTGCTCATGCCCCACAGTCAGCCCTCCATCCAGTATCTGTGAAATCTGCATCAGTGGATTCAACCAATCACAGGTCAGAAGCATAGTACATGCCCCCTGATTGGCTGAATCTAAGGATGTAGGACTGAGGACCGAGGGCCGACTGTCTGGCTTCTCTTAGCTTGAAGAGATTCTAGATTCACCGGCAGCAAGAACAGTAAGAGTAAAAAGCTAATCTGAGACTAACTTTCCTCTCTTGGAATGGCAAAAATCAAATTACCAGTCACATGCCACGTTGGACAGACTGGAAAGAGTCACTCTCAATGTGTTAATCCGAGTCTTCTGAGAAGCAGATGCCAAAACAGGGTTAAAGGCACAAGGTTAAACACCTGTGAGAGAAGATGAGGGGGGCTGGGTGAAGCAGGGGGAGGAGTCAGCCCACCACCCGAGTCTGACCCCAAGGGGAGGAGCGGTGAAGTGGGGTGGCCATGTGCTGGGAGGCTGGGCAGCCTCAGGAGGCCTTGCCAGGGCCTCTGGGCACCTGGGAACCCAAGCTGGGCTCAGCCGGGCCTGAGTGTCCCAGAACAAGGCTGCCTGGGGCCTCTAGCTTCTGACATGGATTCCCTCCTTGACCAAACTCTGCGTGGGCCCCGCAAGCTGTCTGGAAACTAGGCCTTATGCTTGGACTCCTGTGTCCATCTCTGCATTATCAGTTTTGGCAGGAATTCTGCTGAATCAGTTTAACCAGAACGCCCCTTTGATATCTAATTACTGTCCATATCCAATCGATTTCCTCAGGCTCCACCAGCCCCACCTCCTCCCCAGGGGGTATCTGATCGCCCTGGCCCACCTTCAGCAACAATCCTATAATCCTGTTTAGCCAGAATCCCTGTAGCCTGATGTTTCCTCTTGGTGATTTTCTGTCCACTGATCTCCACCCTGCTCCTTGACTATAAATTTCCCCCCATGATGCATGTGGACGTGCAGCCAACAGCTCTCCCCATCGCAAGACCCCATTGCAGGGGTCCCTACACGTACTGCCACGCACCCCCTTGAGGAGAGGGTGCCTTTCCATTTTCAGGAAGGGTCATGAATATTTTTTTCTAAAAGTTCTCAGGCACTGGCTAGGAGCAGCCAGGGGAAGCCCAGCCTCCAGCACACAGGCTATGGATTTCAGAATGCAGTGGCTAGAAACGCCCGGTCAATGCACTTCCTGCAACAAGAGATCTGAGAAGCGCCTTCTCACGGTCACCACGCCCAAACGGTGCTGCAGGGAGAGTCATTTAATTTCAGGCAAGGATTCCAAAATTCAAAGTGGCAACCATTTCTAATTGAGAAATCTATCCTCAGCCAGATGACCAGGGGATGGTGAAGGGGAATGAATACATTTGAAACACGAGGAACTGTTCCCCATTTCAGCTCCCTCTGTACCCTTTTCTCAGGATGTCACTGCAGGATGTGCTCCAGCAAAGCAGGGTAAAAACTCAGGAAGAGGAAGATCTCTATCCAGGAAACAGGGGCTCTAACTCCAGAGACGCAGGGCAGGCAGAGGTCACCCGGGGCGGTGGGGAAGAGGGTGACACAGTGGCTTCAGGGCAACCTGGCTGACTGGAGCAGGACGGGAGCTTCAGAAGGCGAGGCTGGTAAATATCTGATGTGAGAGATTTATTTTATTTTTGTTTGTTTTTTTGTGTGTCTTTTTAGGGCTGCCCCCATGGCATATGGAGGTTCCCAGGCTAGGGGTCAAGTTGAAGCTACAGCTGCCGGTCTACACCACAGCCACAGTCACACAGGATCTGAGCTGCATCTTTGACCTACACGCACAGCTCATGCAACGCTGGATCCTTAACCCACTGAGCGAGGCCCGGGATCGAACCCACATCCTCATGGATCCTAGTCCAGTTCCTTAATGGCTGAGCCATCACGGGGGCTCCCTGAGAGATTTATTTTAGCGGAAAGTTCAGGGATTAAAGTGATGTAGGTTCATGGAAAACCAAGCAAGCCAGCAACACCGAAGTGTAAGTGTTGTGTACAAAGTGCTTTAGTCGTGAAGACCTTCCCTTAGTCATGTTTGACACAAACCAAACGAGGAGCTCCCACTGTCGCTCAGTGGGTCCAGAACCCGACACAGTATCCATGAACATGTGGGTTCGATCCCTGGCCTCACTCAGGAGGTTAAGGTTAAGGATCTGGCAGTTGCCACAAGCTGTGGCGTAGATCACAGATGCGGCTCAGACCCCGTGTTGCTGTGCCTGTGGGATAGGCCGGCAGCTGCAGCTCCAATTTGACCCCTGGCCTGGGAACTTCCATATGCCACAGGTGCAGCCATATTAAAAAAAAAAAAAGAAGTAGAAAGAAAAACAAAAACAAAAACAAACTGAGGCCACAGTTTGAAATAGATCCCAAATACTCGTAGTCACATAACCAAAACTTAAAACTCTGACCTTGAATAAAGCCTGAGTTTTTGCCATGTCGGCATGACCTTGTGGTCACGAAGGAGTCAGCTCATGCAATGGAAAGTCGCAAAAGTCCCTAGTAACAGGTCACCCTTGAAAACAATGCACGTATTCATGCAAGCTTTTTATGAGCCGAGCTGTGACCCCGGAGAGTCACACTTCTGGGCCAAGCTTCCATGTGCAAATCTCCGTGTTTGCCAGAAGCTGGGTTCTCAATGACATGTTCCTACCAAGTACGGCTCTCTGAATTTTATTTGCAGTCTTCATCACATCAGTGCTGGATTCTCCTCAAAGCACCACGACAGAATAAAAAGTTCATCAGGACAACGGGAAGGGGGGCGGGGGCAGGGACTGTGTGACAGTGGTAGAGAGCTGACCTCCCAAGGGACAAGGCACCAGAAAATGTCTAACAGGAAAACCAGCAAGTGGTATCGCCCGCTGGCAGCGATGGGAGCAGTGGCCCTGCCGACAGCTGGAGGCGGCTGTCCCGTGGGGGCGGTGTGTGCGGGCCCCAGGGACATGCTGGTGGCAGGAAGGAAACAAACGGCAAAGACCCACCTGTCTTTCTACTCACACCTGTCTACTTTCTTTATAAGATGACAGCTCTCCACAACCTGTGCCTTCTCTTCCACCAGCTGGTTACGAGAAAACGCAAGACTAAGCCAGGCAGCATCTCTTCTCGGGCACCTGGCTGCGTTCATTCCTCTGTTCCTTTCAACTTGCTTGTGTTTGTGTTACCCTGCTTTATCCTGCATCGTATCCGGAAAAACACCTAGAAGAGTGTCGGGCAGGCCCGCTCCCTCTGCCTCCTATGTAGTCATAAACGTGGTGAGCTGTTCCTTTGGGCTGCTGGACTCACAATGGTCCACCCAGCACACCCCACCTACACCTGGGTGGGGGCCTGGCTCTGCCACTAACAGCTGTGTGACAAGGGACAAGTGACTGATTCCTTGTCTGGGTCCAGGGAATAATAATAGCACCACCTCAGAGGGAATCAGAGGAGCGTCCGAGAGGTTGCTTTGTACCAGGTGGCAGGATGCTGCAGCTCCTACATCACATCAGCAGGAGGCTTCGGGCCCCGTGGAGCAGTGGAAACCTGGGCTCTGGAATCTGAGTCTGGATAACCCTCTTCTGGGTGTGCAACGCCGTCCCACTGTCTCCACCACCCCCTCCCAGGTCCCTCTGCCTCCCTCCTGCTCCTGCTCCATGGACCTCACCCACAACCCCATTCACCGGTGCAACACCTCTGAAATTCCACAGCCACGCAATCACCGTACAGCATTCACCGCGGACATTTGCAAAACCTGCCTGTTCTCTCCAGCTAGGCCAGTGGTTCTTAAGGGGGGAGGGGCAGGATTTTGCCACCCTGGGGACCTGTGACAATGTCTGGGATGCGAGTGTTTGGCACAGCGAGGGGGTGGGTGTTCCATGTCAACTAATGAGGGGAGGCAGGGGGTACCGCTAATGCTGCACTGCCCAGGGCAGCCCCACCGCACAGAACCAGCTGCCCAGAGTGAACACGGGGCTGAGAAGGAGAACCTGGAGCTGGGTCAGCTCCCTGGGCAGGAGTCACGGGTCCCCGTCACGGTTCCTCACCCCCGGGGGGTTCATCGGTGAACGGATGTTTATCAGCAAACTCCCCGGAAGAGTGAGGAGGGCCTTAGGTAAGTGCGGGACCCTGGAGCAGAGTGGCTATTTCTCCCCACTTCCCAGATATGGAATGTGGGATACGTGGAGACAACGTGGGGTGTCCGAAGCTGAAGGTGACACTTTCTGAGTGTGCTTCTGCTCCT
Organism: Sus scrofa; assembly: GCF_054392235.1. Classification (NCBI taxonomy): domain Eukaryota; kingdom Metazoa; phylum Chordata; class Mammalia; order Artiodactyla; family Suidae; genus Sus; species Sus scrofa. The sequence continues at coordinate 220,141,173 of NC_139395.1, read as the reverse complement.
TGGACGGACAGGGAAGCTGCACAGACAGATGGACGCAAAGACGGAGGGAGGGAAATGCAGCAGGTGCCAAGCGCCATGGGCGACAACCAACCAACGAAAAAGGGAGGTGTGCCGGGTTTGGGGGAAAAGCTAGGCTAAGCGGGAACGGCCCCCTGCCCCGGGTTAGGAATGGGCCACGTTCTTCCTCACTGCCAGTGGGGACCACTTAACGGCCCAAACATCCCTCAGCTCCGGGCAGCGGGCTGCACTGTGCTCCCTCAGAATTCAAAGGCTGACGCTCCTGAGCCCCAGAACTTGAGACTGTGATGGTAAACAGGAGATGAAGCCAAAAGGAGGGTGACCCTAAGCCAATACGACTGCTGTCCTTCTAAAAAGGGGGAAATTGGGGGGAGTTCCCTGGTGGCTCGGTGGGTTAAAGATCCAGTGTGGTCCCTGCTGGAGCACAGGTTCGATCCTGGCCCCAGAACTTCTGTATGCTGCAGGCACAGCCAAAAACAGTGAGGGGTATGTGGACACAGACACACGTCCAGAGGGAAGGCGCTGTGAAGACACAGGCAGAGACGCATCTCCAAGCCAAGAGGGACCCTGGGACAGATGCTCCCTTGCAGCCGCGAAGCACCCAGCCCTGCCCACTCCTTGACCTTGACCGTAGTTTAAGCGGCCCTGCCTGTGTGCTTCGTTACGGCGGCTCTAGCCACGGAACACCCTAGGCTAGGACAGTTCCGTGTGCCGGGGTTTATTAGGCTGTCCTGGCTGAGGCAGGCACACAGAACCCAACACGGGGTGTAGGCTGCACGGAGAGACGGCCCTGCCTGAATCCCTGAGGGCGAGGATCAAACCCCAAAGGAAGCACAGCTGCGCCCTCTGAATATGCTGTTTCCACAAGCCTAAGGGGCCAGAGTCCAAAATCTATACTGAGTTTTGTTCTGACTGCTCTCAAATGAAAGTTCAGGAGTTCCCGCTGTGGCACAGTGAGTTAAGAAACCAACTGCAGCAGCCAGCAGCTTGGTCCCTGGTGGCTGCGGAGGTGCCAGTTCAGTCCCCAGCCAGCACAGCAGGTTAAAGGATCCTGAGTTGCTGCGGTCGTGGTGTAGGTCGAAGCTGCATCTGGGATTCAGTCCCTGGCCTGGCAACTTCCACGTGCTACGGGTACAGCAATAAAATTTTTTTTTTTTTTTTTGTCTTTTTGCCTTTTCTTGGGCCACTCCCATGGCATATGGAGGTTCCCAGGCTAGGGGTCCAATCGGAGCTGTAGCTGCCGGCCTACGCCACAGCCACAGCAACGCGGGATCCGAGCCGTGTCTGCTACCTACACCACAGCTCACGGCAACACCTGATCCTTAACCCACTGAGCAAGGCCAGGGTTCGAACCTGCAACCTCATGGTTCCTAGTCAGATTCATTAACCACTGTGCCATGACGGGAACTCCAGCAATAAAATTTTTTAAAAAAAGAAAGAAAAGAAAAGACAGACAGTTCAACACAGGACACATGAAATGGCAGGAGACACTCTGGGGGCCCCTTCCCAGCAGGCACAGTGGGCACTCTTGGTTCCCCTCGATGCCGCCGGCCTCGCCTGGGGCCCAGGACAAGCCTTTCTCTCCCGGGGCTGACTGGCTGCTTGGCCAGCCTCAGGAACGGGAAAGAACTAAGCAGGAGAGCTGGGCTCTCCTCCGAGCCCGTACTTACATCTCGTCCTCAAAGCAGATCTTGGCAAACTTGTCCCGGCCGCCCCCGCTGAGCAACCGGTAGGCATAGGTGTTTGGAGGGCACGGGGTCCAGTGGTCACATTTTTGCCTTTTCGGGGCTGGGGCTGTAACGAGCAGGAATATACCAGTTAGCATCATGCACTACTGACCAGGGGAGCCCACGGCTTGACTCTGACCGGCGGCTGTTCTGTCTCAGGACTTCACACCAGCCGAGTCCCAGGAGCCGCAGGCGAAAACACAGGAAGATACAAAGTTAGTTTAACCCAATCTTGTCTTCAAGCAGCAAATATGCAAAAGGAAAAGGACGGTGAGTAGGAGGAAATGCCAGCTTCAAGGAGACTGTGCCCCACGGCCGGGAAGAAGACTGACCCTGCTGAAGATGTAAAGCATTACTGAAGATCTGGGGCGGGGGGGGGGGGGGGGCTGCGTGTGTGTCTGTGTTTGTGCATTGCACCCTCTGCCAGGTTTTAGAATCAACACAATGTTAGCATCACCAAAAGAATCTGGAAGCATTCCTCCTATACCCATGCTTTGGAACAGTAAATATAGCCCTGGAATATTGTTTGTTTGGTTTGTTTTTTGCTTTTTGCTTTTTAGGACCACACCCTCAGCATATGCAAGTTCCCAGGCTAGGGGTCTAATCGGGAGCTACAGCTGCCGACCTACACCACAGCCACAGCAACACGAGATCCGAGTTCAGTGGGATCCTTAACCCACTGTGCGAGGCCAGGGATTGAACCCGAAACCTCATGGTTCCTAGCTGGATTCATTTCTACTGCACTATGATGGGAATTCCTGTTTTTTTGTTGTTGTTTTTTGTTTTTTTTGACTGAGCCAAGGGCATGTGGAAGTTCCAGGGCCAGGGACTGAACCCACGCCACATCAGCAATCCAAGCTGCTGCAGTGACAATGCCACATCCTTAATCCACTGTACCACCTGGGAATTCCCGGACCTGGAATATTCTGCTCTTGACATGTTGGCCTAAACTCCCCTGTGACCTTCCAGGTTACGTCTTTTTGGAGGGAGTAGCTTTCTGGGGTCAACTTTAGGGAATATCCTCTAAGAATGTGAAAAAGAAACTTCCATTTATGAATAGAAAATTGGGTAATCTGAACCTATTCTTCCAGAGAGAAAAACAAAAAAAAGTGGGACTTAAAAAAAAAAAACAAAAGAACTGCTGGAGTTCCCGTCGTGGCTCAGGGGTTAACGAATCCGACCAGGAACCATGAGGTTAAGGGTTCGATCCCTGGCCTTGCTCAGTGGGTTAAGGATCCGGCGCTGCCCTGAGCTGTGGTGTAGGTTGCAGATGCGGCTCGGATCTGGCGTTGCTGTGGCTGTGGTGTAGGAACACCTGGGAACCTCCATATGCAGCAGGTGCGGCCCTAGCAAAGACCAAAAAAAACACAAAAAACAAACAAACAAAAAAAAAAAACTGCTTAAATATATTACAAACCTAATAAGGTAGCAAAGAATTTCCAGGCTGAGATGCGGGAGAAGACTAAACTTCACCATAGTAAGCCCAGCACTTACAGCCGCTTTTAAATTAGCAACATTGGCTAATTCCAGAAAAAGTGCAAAAGAAAATCAGTGGCATTTCTGACAACTCTCAGAGGCAAAAGGGACAAAAGCTGGATGCCAGGGCCCCCCAAAGGGAGGGATCTGATAAATCCTGCTCATTTGTTGGGTTGGGGACAAAGAGAACTAGAAAGTGAGTCAGAAATAAATCAGAACTTGTATGATGCGGTGCAGCCTTAAGCCAACTGCGTGGCCCAGAAAAGGCCGAGGCAGATGCTGGTGCTGAGCAGGCCCAACAGTCTCGAAAGAGTCGGGATCACTTCCGAGGTGGATCATCAGGAGGACAGACAGCCCGGGCTGCAACGCACAGGATTTTGTATCCACTTGAAGAAAGACTGCTTGGGTCCAAGAGTGCTGGCGGACAAAAAAGAAGCCTATGGGGCATCTATCCAGCCTCTGCAATTTTACACCCGAAACACACACACATACACACACCCCTGACCAGTGCTGCCTGCCCCTTCTTCCCCGAGCTGCTGGGTCAGCGCCGGCAGGCTCTGGAGCTGTCGTGCCCAGCACAAGGGTCAGCCACGGAGGAGGACCGGGAACGTTGCTGAGGAGCCGAGCTGGCCTGGGCACCCCTGGCATCTCCCCTTGCTGGGGGCCACCGCGTTGCCATTGCTACCCCTCCTGTCTCCCTGCCGTGCAGGTGAGGCTGTCTGTCACCCACAGAATCCTGTGCTGGGTTCAAATTTAAACCCTGAGCCTCCAGGGAAGACAATCAGGCAGCGCCCTCACGCCTCCAGTTTGACTGGGGACCTGCTGCTGCGCGGCTGGCGGTGCTTCTCCGCCTGAGCTCACCCGGCTGGAGGCAGAGCCAGCAGAGCCGCTGGAGGAACCAGGACGCAGGGGGGGCTGTGATGGCCGAGTGCTGGGGGTGCTGAGCAGAAGGGCTGAGCTTCTTGGTGACACGGGGATGCAGGCATGCATCCAGCCCTGGTGTCCAGGAAGATGCTGATTTTTTGGGGGGGCGTGTACCCCAACATCACGCTTACTCAGCCCTTCAGCTGCTCCATCAAGGTTGGTGAAGGAACAAATGGACATTGGGCCCCTTGGACGGGCAGAGAGCTGCGCCTACTTTGGCAGGAAACTCAGAGAGACTGAGCCCTGTTCCCGCCCCGGCAAAGGACCGGACCATGTATCAGAGATTTCTGAACTTGTGGACTGCAGCTCTGGTCCGCTTTTCCCAATTTCTCCTCCCCCTGATTCTAATCCTTTAAATAACAAAGGACCCTGGGGGTTTATCTTTTCTCATCTGAATTAAAAATGGACTGTATAGAAAAAGAAAAAAAAAAAAAACTACGTATTTTCACTCTAAGGAGATTTCCCTGTTTTACTTCTCAATACACTTCCTTCCAGGCTTTTCTATGCATATGAGGGCATCTGCAAAGTTGGAAAACATAGATTAAACATATTTGAACCACGTTATCCTATGTATATCTTCATATATACTTCGTGTTTTTTCTTACTTTCCAGTTTCCTACATTTCATGAACATGAAAAAGTGCTATACAGTATCTTTTCAACGTTTCCAGTTTTGAACGCTATAGTGTATTTTAGTTTAAAAAAAATTCTGAAGTTCCCCCGTTGTGGTGCAGCAGAAATGAATCTGACCAGTATCCCTGAGGATGCGGCTTGGATCCCCGGCCTTGCCCAGTGGTTTGGGGATCCAGCGTTGCCCTGAGCCGTGGTGTAGGTCACAGACGCAGCCTAGATCCTGCGTGGCTGTGGCCGGGGTGTAGGCCGGCAGCTACAGCTCCAATTTCGACCCCTAGCCTGGAAATTTCCATACGCCTCAGGGGCAACCCTAAAAAGAAAAAAAAAAATTGGGGGGGGGGGGCTGCACCTAAGGCATGTGGAAGTTCCCAGGCCAGGGATCAGACCCAAGCCACAGCCGTGACACCACCAGATGCTTAACCTGCTGCCCCAGAGAACTCCTGGTTTTTAAAACTTGGATAATAATACTCACCACTTTGAATTTAGAGGTAATTCACCTGGAAACACACTGAACATAGTATTTGGCCGTGTAACTAACACACTGTTTCAAGGCAGCGTGTCCATTTCCCAGCCTTGCAGACGTCTGAGCACGTGTACACAGGACCCCCGACGTACGATGGTTCGACTCTGTGATGATTCAGTCAAAACCTGTGAGCTGTGACCCCCCGATCCTTCCCAGGCTAGTGACACCTGCTCCAATGCTAAAAACTGCTCCACCGATACCCGATCTGGACGCACACACCGTTCTGCTCTTTGCCTTCAGTACAGGATTCGGTAAGTGACAGGAGATAGTGAACATTTTATTGGAAAACAGACTTTGTGGTAGATGATTCTGCTCCACTGTAGGCACATTCGTTGTGAGCATGGTGAAGGTGGGCCAGGCTCAGCTACAACGTTCAGCACCTTTTATTCAAAGCATTTCTTTTTCTTTCTTTCTTTTTTTTTTTAGGGCCCCCGCGGCATACAGAGGTTCCCAGGCCAGGGGTGGAATCAGAGCTATGCTGCTGGCCTACACCACAGCCACAGCCACAGCAATGCCAGATCCGAGCCGCGTCTGCGACCTACACCACAGCTCACGGCAATGCCAGATCCTTAACCCACTGAGCGAGGCCAGGGATCGAACCTGCAACCTCATGGTTCCTAGTTGGATTCGTTTCTGCCGTGCCATGACGGGAATTCCCTCCAAAAGCATTTCTGACCTAAGATATTTTCTGTTTGTTTTTACGATTTTTGTCTTATTTTAAAGAATTTTTATTATAGTTGATTTACAACGTCATGTCAATTTCTACTGCACAGCAAAGTGAGCCAGTGATAGCTGCACACACACACACACACACACACACACACACACATTCCTTTTCTCATATCATCTTCCATCTTGTTTATTACCAGTAATTGGCTGTAGTTCCCTGTGCTGCACAATAAAACCTCATGGCTTACCCTTTCAAAGTATAATCGCGTGCATCTACTACCCCAACTCCCAATCCATCCCTCCCCCGCCCCTGCTATTTTCACCTTACGATGGGTTTGTGGGATGTAATCCCATCGGAGACTGAGGAGGAGGCTTCGTCCTTAATCTGGAGGGAGCTCTCCTTAAAGTGGGACCCGCACTTGTTCCCCTGCCACCTGCAGTTCCCTTCGTGGAGGTCACCCTTCCTCTTAAACACACAGCCCTGCTCCCGGGCCCCTGCTGTTCTCGGCAGGGCTCCTTCCAGGTCACTGCACCAGGCCCGGCTCTTGGAGAAGGACGTTACTTCCGGGCCCTCTGCTGTCCCCAGGCTGCTGGGGGAGGGCCCTGGTCCCGGACCCTCTCCACCTGGGCCCTCGCCCAGCACTGGGCCTGCGGACGGGTGTGCTGTGAGCTGCAGAGGGGCACGGGCTAACCCCGCCCGGGGCCCCAGTGGAGCTTAAAAGAGAAGGCCAGGAGGACAAGGCCTACCTCCGCCTGACCCAGGTGACACGGTCGTCTGGGGACTGAATGACAGCAGATTGGAACAGGAAGGAGAGAGGGATATTTTGCTTTGGTTTAAAGCCAGCTGGAAAAACAGAAGCAAACCGGGTGTGATGGCATCGCAAATGAGCCGGAGACAGATGCCCACAGGGTGAACGAGGCAGCACGGCCTGCAAGGGACCCCCCCACGCTGCTCTGGAGGCTGGACAGTTAAGAAGGGACAGCATGGGTGTAACCACCCTGCCCTCATGCTCCCAGCCACTAACCCTGTGCTGACCAGCCAGCCTGGTCAGAAAGTTCATGGAGCAGCTCAGAAGGCAGAGAGATGCTAAACGCAGATGAAAAACTAAACATCTGGTGGCAGGGAAGGAGAGCGCGCTGAGGCAGAGAGCACTTCTTGGCAAAAATGCAGGGAAGAGTCAGAAAAGAATCCTCACTTTTATGATCTAGCGAAGGGCTCTGTGCCTGCAAATACATTAAATAGCAGTTTTATATATTTAACGTCATTTAAAGAATGTAAAATATATTTTATATTGTAAAAACAGCAGTGGTTTTTTCCTTTTCTTTTCACGCCCGCACCTGCGGCATATGGAAGGTCCCTGGTCCGGGGGTCAAATCAGAGCGGCACCTGTCGGCCTACGCCACAGGCACAGCAACGCCAGATCTGAGCGGCATCAGCTTGCAGCAATGCCAGATCCTTAACCGGCTGAGCAAGGCCAGAGATCGAACCTGCTTCCTCATGGGCACCTGTGGGGTTCTTAGCCTGCTGAGCCACAGTGGGAACTCCAGTGGCTTCTGGAGTTTATCGATGTATAGTTGGTTGAGGATGGTGTGTTGGTTTCAGGTGTACAGCAAAGTGATTCAGTTACACGTACATATAGAGATGTGGTTTCCAGGTGAAGTTTATTTCACCTAGAAATAAACTGTGGAGCTGAACTTGCAGGCATTCGTTTGCTGCCCTTCTTCCTTTGACACAGGAACCCCCCAGGCATTGTGAGATCTCTAAACGCACCTCCCCAGGTGCCAAGGCAGGGGCAGCAGACTGCAAACTGAGAGTAGAGGTAGAGGGAAGCGGGGCTGGAGAGACAAAGGGACGATGCCAGTGTGCTTGGGATCCAGCCACACGCACGCTCCCCCTTCGCTTCCCCGTGTTCCTCCTCCCGCCCCCAGACAGAAATACAGCGCCCTCCACCGCATCCGTGGCTTCCACATCTTGGATTCAACCCACCAGGGATTGAAAGGGTTCCAAAAAAGTTCCAGAAAGACCCAAAAAGCAAAACTGGATTTTGCATCCTGCAGGAAACTATTCACGTGGCATTTACACTATATTTACAATGACTGACGTAGCATTTACAGGATATTAGGTATCACAAGTCATCTGGAGACGACTGAAAGCTGGAGTGCCCGCTGTGGCACAGTGGGTTAAGAATCTGACTGCAGCACCTTGGGGCCCGGTGGAGGCTCAGGTTCGATTCCTGGCCCGGTGCAGCGGGTTGAAGGACCCAGTGTTGCCACAGTTGGGGCACAGGTTGCAGCTGTAGCCCGGATTCAGTCCCTGGCCTGGGAACTTCCTCGGTGCAGCCATGAAAATAAACAAATAAACAAACAAACAAATAAATGAAAATGAGGTACACAGGAGGGTCGTTAAGGGAGTAAATCCTGAGTTTTCATCACACTAATTTTTTTTCTATTTCTTTCATTTTGTGTCTATATGAGATGACGGGTGGTCACCAGACTTGAGACAACTCTTTCGCAGTGTGTGTGTGTCAGATCACTGTGTCGTAGACTTGAAGCTCAGACAGGGCTGTTACGTCAACCGTATCTCAATAAAACCGACAGAAAAAAATGTACCTGGGAGGCTGGGCGTAGGTTATGTGCAAATACTGCACCGCCTTCTACAAGCAACTCGAGCATCCATGGCTTTTGGTACCTGAGGGGGTCCTGGAACCATCCCCCCATCTGGTACCCCCACTGCGGATGCCTGTGGAAGCCTCAGATCCAGCCTGGGGTCCCCAAACTCTCTGGAAATGAGAAACGCTCGTCACTGCCGTGAGCTGCCACTCCACGCCCGTCAGACTGGCGAACGCGGAAGGCTGAGCCGTGCACGTGTTGGTGAGGCTGGCAGGAGCCAGGAGCTCAGGCACTGCTGGTGACACCGCAGACGGGCCGGCCCGTCCTGAAAAGCCATCGGCCTCAAGGCAGTCACCGTAAGCTGACATGCACGCTGTGGCCTGGCGGTTCACGCCTGCATATGTAAATCCCAGAGGAAATGTCACCCAGGCCCACCGGAGACCTGTGGGCTGCTCCTGGTGCGGCATCTGTGTGGTGACAGGGGGGAGGCCACGGGGAGCGGTCCCTGAGTCCCCGAGAGGGAACACGCGAGGACTCGAGCCCCAGGCATGAAGCAGCTGGGACCAGCCGGGGAGGAGAAGCACCCACAGCACGACGGGGCCTCGGGTGTGACAGCAAGTGACATCACAACACAGAACGAGGGCTGGACCGCCCCGGAATACACGCCCGCAAAACCGGACAGCCCGGTCTGCCATTAGGTGTTCAAACAGGAAGGTGACACTAGACACCTCAGATTGGGCCTGGTGGGGACGTCAGACAGGAAAGCAGAGAGAGAAAGAGAGAGATGGGAAAATAAGGGAGGCCTGGGCCGTGCGGGGCCAGCCTGGCAGCCCGCCTCCTCCTCCACCGGTACCTGGGCTTTCGACAGGGCGTGCGGTCAGGCCACGCAAGGCAGCTCTCGTCCTGCTCCATCCACGCCCTGCTTGACCTGCTTCAGCTACACCTACTCGTCCGAAAGGCCTTCCTGCCCACCTGCCCCAGGCCCCAGCTGGCGATGACGAGGGACCGCGAGGGGCGTGCCCTCAGCTGGTTTCCCTGGTAACCAAGAAGCCAAGCAGATGTCAACTCCCCCCATAACTGCTAATTTTGCTGAAACCCAGCAAGACCCTATGGTCCCTCCCTCAATGTCCCCTGCCTGCCTTTCGTCTGTAGAAAAATGTCAAAGAATAAGTTTAATCAGAGAACGAGAAAACGCAGATGCAGAGGAAAGCAGTCCAACGAGACCAAGTCACAACATTTAGTCACGAAGCAAAGGCAAGGACTTTAGTTCCTCTCAGGGGCTGTGGGTCACCTTCTGAGCCGTGTCCTGAGAGCTGCCTTGTCGACACTGAAACCCCACCCGCTGGAAGACGTTAGCGGCATGACGACCAGACTGGGGCCATGACATTGCTGCCACAGTTCCCAGAAGTGGCCTCAAAGAAGCAGGAACAAACCGACCCTGGAACTGAAGACAAACTGTGCTTGACACAGTCAAGAGGCTGCTGCTCAGATCACCCGACCAACTGCGAGGTGACGGCGGAGCGGACGGCGCTGTTTCCGCACGCAGCCCCCGCCCTCCGCCGTAAAACCTCTTGCCCCCTGATCCTCAGTGGGGGGCGGGCCTTTGGGCAGGAGTCTGCCTTCTTTCTCGGCCCCCACCCCGCCCCGCCAGTTGCTGACCTCCAAAATATAGCAAACTTTCCTCTCCATCAACCTTGCCTCTTTACTGGCTTTAGAGTGGCCAGTGGCCGAACCCCACCCAAGATGGTCCCACTGGGGGCCATGGCCGAGGGGCCAAGGGCCCACAGCCTTGGTTCTGCAAACACCTGGGGTTACTGCGGTTCCAGAGGCCTGCGGACGCCAGGAGCTGGGCTCACCCTTGAACCCTGTCCCAGGGCAGGGAAAGCACACTCTACCTGTTTAGCAGGCACAGGAGGAGGCAGGGAGGAGCACCGGGCGGGGGGCACCCGTCCCTGGGGGGCACCTCCCCAGCCACGCTGCTGCTGACAGCAAGGAGTAAGCCTCGCTGCAAAGCCAGCCCGGCCCACGATGACACCGTCCCCTTTTAACCTCTCACCACATGGGCATTACACTCTGCAACACGGGACCCAACCCCCAAGCAGCCACGTGTCCCCCAAAGTGGAGGTTCCAAGCCCACAAGAGCCAGGACACAGCCTCCTGGGCGAACGTAGCCACCCCTCGCCCCCACCTTGACATCCCAATAGCTTGATGTCACAGGGAAGGGGTGACGGGGCCTCCCCAGCCCCTGCTGGTGGGAATCAGAAACCATGCGAATGAGCCTCCTAAAAGGACCGGGTCAGAGGCAGCTCCTGAAGGTGAGCCCGAATCCAGTGCAGACTTCACGTTTTGGGTGAAAAAGAGACATTGAGAAAGTAAGCCCTTGGAGGGCCTCGCCCACACCCTCCGCACGGGGTCTCCACGGCGCTGGGCTCATCCATGGTCCACGTGCAACCATCTGTCTGATGACCCGCAAACTCACTGTGAAAACCTTACTTAAAATAAAAACACGTCAGGAGTTCCCATCGTGGCACAGTGGAAACAAATCCGACTAAGAACCATGAGCTTTTGGGTTCGATCCCTGGCCTCACTCAGTGCGTTAAGGATCTGGCCGTGAGCTGTGGTGTAGGTCGAAGACGTGGCTCAGATCCTGCGTGGCTGTGGCTGTGGCGTAGGCCAGTGGCTACAGCTCCGATTAGACCCCTAGCCTGGGAACCTCCATGTGGCACAGGTGCGGCCCTGGAAATGGCAAAAATAAATAAATAAATAAAAACACATCAGTCACCGTCAATATCTAGAAAGTTCCTTTTTTCTTCCTTTGGCCACAAAGAGGTCATTAAATCGAAAATGGAATCGTTTTTATAAAATTTTAAGGCATTACCCAGTTCTTTATATTTGTGCAAATGAATCCTGGATAACATGCTTCTGCATTTAAAGTAAAGCAGCGCACCTACGTACGGTGAGATTTTGAACAAGGGTACAGATAAGCGCTTTGGGGCCCCTGCATTTGCCGATGTAATACGTAGGGGACATTCTGTAATTTCACTTCATTCCCAGCTCCAGCGCCTGCTTTTATTCAACCTGCCCTGCAGGGTTTTCTCCCCTGACACCATGGTTTGCTTTGGGGTCTCACGGGGTGATGAGGAGGGGTCCCTGCCTCGGAAGAGGGGGCACAGGAGAGGACTTTCCCCACCCCCCCACCCCCCCATCATCATCAGCATAAGTGGCTGGTGGGGCCGAGGCGAGGCCAGGGCCACTCCCCCCCTCCAACCCCGGCAGCTGGGCCGCAGAGCCCTCGTGCTGACCGGGCTGTGGTACCCACCTCTGAGAACAGGCTTCTCCCCGATGCTCCGGATGCTGTAGACGGCGCTGGACAGGGGCATGTCTGGGACAAGCTCTGCAAGCAGGTACCCCGAATACCAGGCACACAGGGAGGCGAAGACAAAGAACACGGCCTTCAGGGTGCCTGCGGACAGACGAGACGCGTGTGGGTGCCGGCGCCCAGGGCTCTCCTGACCCCTCCAGCCTCCCCAGGACAGCATCCTGCACTCGTGTCAGCGGGATGCTCAGTGGGCAGGCCAGGGCCCGGGGCCGCTGAAGGAGCGACCAGGGCTCAGGGGCTTCTGCGAGCCGGCTTCCAGGTAGGCGAGCGACGAGAAGAGCAGGATGACGGGGGCAAGGCCACCGTCCCCACCCGCGCTGCTGCGCTGGGACAGAGCCTCCTCCAGCGCTCAGGCCAAGACTCAGCGAACTGCCCTGAGGTGGGCCTGAGACCACAGAGCCGCCCTTCCCTCCGGTCTGAGGAAGCTCCCGGAAGCAGAGGGACCCTCCGGAGCTGGGGGGCTGCCCTTGTTTCATTTACTGCTGCGTCCCCAGTGCTGAGGACAGTGCCAGGCCCCCCGTGGGCACACGACCACCCTGTGTCGCCCTGGAAAAAGTCCCCAGGCTCTCAGGATCCTCAGACAGGCCTGCGGGGACGGACGCCCAGGGCTCCCAGAGGCGGAAAATCCCTGGAGATAATTGTCTGGCTGACAGGCTCCAGGACCTTCCTCTCAATTCCTCAGGTAAAGGCATTCGTCTCACCCACTCCCGGGCAGCCACAGCCCCAGGGGACAGCTCTGTCCCTCCACAGGAATCCGACCCTGCGTCTTTCAGGTTTTACCCCCTAAATGCCTCACAGATCAGGGCTGTGCGGGAGTTCCCAAAATTGCCAGGACGAAGGGGTGGCAGCAGGTCCTGTGCCTAAAGGGCCCTCAGTGTGCCCGGGTCAGACGTAGGTGCTCACAGGTCTGGTGCCGCAAATAAGAAAGCGGGCGGCGGGGAGGGAGGGGAGGAGGGAGGGGAGGAGGGAGGGGGAGGGAAGGAAGAGGGGGAAAAACCAGAGGAAGAGGGAAAGAAAGGGGGAAGGGGGAAGGAGGGGAGGAGGGGGAGGGGGAGAAGGGGGAAGGGGGCTTCATCTGCTCCCTCTCAGGTGAAGCATCTGGAAACAACCGCCCTCGAGGGCGGCCTCTGAGGTCCTCCGGGCTGCCAGCCCCAGACCCCCTGACCACGGTCCCAGCCTGTCCTGTCCCCCGGGCGGCACCCACGCTGCCGGCCCGCGTCTGGCTGGGCAGAAGGGCCTCTGCCGGCCCCCAGGTGGCGTGTGGCCAGGGTCTCTCCCCAGGACCCGGTAGTTCACCCTGGGTTCTGGGCCAGCGTCCCCGGTGGACCCCGGGCCCCCGGGTCTGTCCCTTCCCCACATCCTGCCCAGTTCAGACGGGGAACAGGCTCGGCCGTCTGGGCCTCTTTCTGGACCCTACACCCACCCTCCCAGCAGGCTGGCCGGGCGACCCCCAAAACAGAGCCCCCCACAGACCTGGCTTCACCCCAGCGTGCTCCCTGCTGGGTGCGGATCTATCCCGGGGGGAGATAAAGACCCCGTCTGTCTGGTCTCTACCCCAGTTCCAGGCACCAAACTCCTAAAACCCTGAGGGTCTCCCGGGTGACAGGGGTGTCTGCCGCTGTTGACAGAAGCAGCCCCTTGCAGCCCTCCAGAGTGTGTGCTAATGAGGTGGCTCAGGGCGGGTCCTTGGAGAGCTTCAGGAGGGGCTGGTCACCCCGGAAAGGCCCAGCCCACCAGCCCCCCACACCCCCGACCCCCAGGAGGTCATGTGACCAATGACGCAATAAGACCTCAATGACACCCTGGACTCAGACACTTGGGGGGCTTCCTGTGGTGAACACACTGATGAGCCAAGAGGGTGATGCACCCCAAGTCCCAGGGGTGAAGACCCGGAACTCCCACCCCAAGACCCTCCAACCTTCACCACGCAGCCCTGCATCTGGCGGCTCCTGACTTATATTCTCTATCATAAAGCTAATTGTAAATACGGTAACACTGTAATGTTTCTGTGAGTCATTCTAGCAAATTATTGACCCCTCCAAGCAGCTGTGGGAACCCCTAGATTTGTAGCCAGTTGGTCAGATGTAGGGGTGGCCCCGAGCTCTGAAGACAGGGCAGCTTGTGGAGGGCACTGCCCTTGGCCTCAGCCTCGGCCTCTGGCGCTTACTGTAGCTGGTCGCCGTCAGAACTGCGCTGAGTGGCTGGTGTCAGAGGGCTGGTGTCTCTCCACCCAGAGCCCAGAGGAGACAAGAGAGGGCGTCCCCCGCGCCTCTCCAAGTGTGCAGGCCTCCAGCACCCAGCAGGGGGCGTCCTCTCTCTCCAGGCCGTGAGGAGATGCAAACCTCGCCTCACTTCTCACACCTCGAAGTTTCCCCCACTGGAACCCCCACTGGTTAGGTCATAGGGGTCCTATTTGCTGGTGCTTCCGGGGTGGCCCGTTAGCTTGCGTAGCCGTCCTGGTGGACTGTGGATGCCTCTGTCTCACCTGGACCGCTGGCTCCTTTTTCAAGTGCCTGTTTCAACATCAATTACGCTCTCTTTCCCAAGCCACACTCTCCCTAAGACTGTTAGAACTAACGCAGGGACGGCTTCCTGCTGGCATCGTGGTCCCTGCAGTTCCCAGGATGGAGGGACGTCTCCAAGCCAGCAAGACCAGCCACAGAAAACACAGTGAGAGTCACGGGTGAAGCAGGCATGGTGTCCCGGCAAGTCCTCTGCTCTGAGCTGGGGCCACGCCAACCTGTGCAGGGCGGCTTCTCTGCTGAAACCTGTGCACGAGCTGGTCCCTCTGCCCCAGCGCGCTCTCCTCCACACGCCCCCGGCCAGCTCCCCCCCTCTCCCCTCCACGGACCCCAGCGAAGCCCCCTGGCCTTCCTGGTGCACCTGCACAGGGTCCCTGACATCGGCCCTTCACACGCCCCGTTGGTGCCGGACCCGGAGGCGGTCCCCTCCGGGTCTGTGCCTGCATACCCGGAACGGAGTGAGAGTCACAGGACGTGCCAGAAAGTGCTGCTGGACTTACCCGGGTGAACAGTGCGAGAGACTGCTGGAAACTCAGTCCCGGGTTCAGAAACCACCGTCCACTGTGTCCGGTGTGTGTCAGACCACAGGTGGACTCTCTTATCCGAGAAGAAAATCAGCAAAGCTGAGATGATTCACGAGAGCTTCTAGACACCCTGTCACATGTGAAATCTGTGAGCAGAGGTGCTGTTTGGCTGGCAGAAGAGTGAAAGCACCATGACGCCACCTCTCGGATGCCCTCCTTCCTGCACGGAAGTGACACACGATTCTGTCCCCAGGTGTACAAGGACAAACAGGTAGAGATGACGGAAAGAAAATGAAAGGTCCTCCCTCACAAGAGACCTATGACCGCCGGACTGGCGGGGCCACGGGCGCCCATCCCTGGAAAACTTCCCAGTCTCCCAGGAAGGCTGTAATGTGTCTGGCCTCTGGGTGAGGGGTGCAGCCGATGACCACCAGGCTGGGGACAGCCAGGGTCCCTGTGGTGGCTGAGGAAAGCCACACCCTGGAGCCAGAACCCCTGGAGGGAGGGAGGCCAGACGGAGCAGGGTGCCCTGGCACCAGCTCACTCCGAGAAGGTGGGGCAAGGGCGGCGGCGGACCTGGCACCCGGCAGGATGGGTTCCACAGCTTCAGATGTGGGGGAAGACGCAAAGGAAGTACCCAGAGGCCAGAACCTTCTGTGACCCTGTAACCAGGATCCGGCCTTTTCTCGGAAGGTAATAAAGTCATCAGCAGCCCAGCAGCCAGGACCCGTCCTAAGTACATCCACCCAGCAGGCACCCTGAGTACTGGAGCAAAAGCCAGTTCTGAGCCTCCTCCAGGCAGGCCCTCAGGTACCTGCCGCGCGCCGGCATGCGCGTGTCTGTCTGTCTGTCTGTCTGCACTTTTGTGCCTCCTAACTTCCCCTCCCCCTCCCCCTCCCCCTCCGATTCTTGCGGGTCTCAGGCTGGTCCTGATGCCTCATGTACACCGGAGGACCAGCAGTCCTGAAACCAGGGTACACTAAGCCAGGCTATGGGGGGGGGGGTCTCAGGACGGCCCCCTCCAACCCAGGGGCCATCCTGAACCCCTAAACACAAACACTGGAGGGATTTCCTTCCACAGGAAATGGACGAGGAGGCTGTTTGTCCCTGGCAGCCTCCCCACAGGAACCCAGATCCCCTGGCCCAGGGCGGGTCGGGGGGGTCGGGCAGCCACACCTGCACCCCTCGTCCTTGAGAGGCTGGGGGCCCAGAGGGCTGAAGCTGCCACACGTATGATGCAGATGCTTTGTGGCTTCAGCTCAGCAGGCCTCAGGGTCCACGACTGCTCCCATTCTGTTTATGGAGGCCTTTTGGCAGCAGGACCGGGAAACGTCATAACCTGAACGCCGAAGCAGGTTTGCAAGGTTAATCCACTTTCAAAGTTCACACGCCAATGCCCTGGCTTGGAGGCGTTGGAGGACCGCTCCCAGGCCGCTGCCCCAGCCAAGGGTGGTGATGGCTTCACTTGCTTTCTCCCTCCAGGCTGACTGTGCTTCCTGGGACCTGTGTCCCTACTTGGGACAGACCCGGTTCCTGACAGAAGCATCCAAGGAAATGCTGCTTCCATGAATGCGGCTACATCTTCAGCGCATTCAATCGAAATGACCTGAGCTGCGGTCATTTCTCCCACAGCCACGAACCCGGATAAACGCTAACCTGTGTGGCCTCACAGCTCCTGGTGTGAAAGGACCCCGAGGCTCACAAATGAGTCAGGAAGGCTGTGTGCGAAGAAGCAGCGGGCAGGGAAAAGCCATCCGAGGATACTCAGCACTAAGTGAGCAGCAGCAGCATCTCAAAAGCACATAAGATACGAACAATTCTTCCAAAGCAGCTAAGATGAACGTCAGAGCCCCAAGAGAGAGGGTTTCTCCCAAGAAAAGAGATACGGAGTTCCACTGGTTTATTATACAAGCCACACAAGGTACCCCAAATGGCGCTGTTTGTAAGTTGTTTTTTTGTTTTTTTTAAATGGTATCTTACACAGTAAAACGAAATCTCAAGAGTTGGATCCCTCCCCGCTGGGAACGGAGGAGAGAAAAGGGTGTGCTCAGAGCTTTCCACAGTGTGACCATACAACCGGAATGCCACTCGGGAAGGGAGAGATCACCAAGTCTAACAAACACTGCGCAGCCTTGACCAACCACGCGGAGACGGAGAGGGGGCCTCTGAGGAGGCCCAGAGAACTTCCCACTTTTGAGCTTTTAATGTTTGCACCATGTGCTGCCTTGCTCTGGGAGGAATCCGGATTCCTCAGGTTACAGGAAGAAACATCCAGACCAACTGGAAAGGGAACATGTGGCAGAGACCAGCCGTTCACCCTGGACCCTAGTGCTGAAGAGATGCTATTTGTTAAGGTCATCGGAAGGGCCAAGGGCATCCCATGTCAGCCTCCACGTCTCACCTACCTACAGACGGGTGACCCGGAAAGGGCTGTCTCACTGTCCCCACACTTTCCTGAGTTCCTTGGTTGGTCGGGTGGACCTGCTGGCTATTGACAAGTGACTCCAGCCAGAGGAGGAGCCGCAGGTGGAGCCCAAAAGGGCCTCCTCGAAGCAGCACTGGCAGCCCCCTCTTGGCCCGGGAAGTCGGGGGCGCCCCTACAGGTTCCTCCTTCTGGCGGAAGGCGCCCTCTCTCCTTGGGGCCCATTGGGTCTGCTCTACCTGGGCTCACCCAACACATAATTTCCAGGCAAAATCTCAGTCACTGGCCCCCTCCCCTGCCACGCACGCAGCTAGGGCGGTGGGGACAGCAGGAGGGCCGAGGAACCCCAGCCGACTTGCCTTCAGGATTCGCTTCCCATCCTCGCATTCCTGATCCCGGGTCTAAGGGACAACCCTGCCCCAGTACTGCCCCCACCTCTGGCTCAGCGGGGCGCGTTCCAGGAAGGGCAAGAGAGCCGACTCTCCTGTGCGGGTCTCCCTTCCCTCTCGGCACAGTGTGGGGGTCGCACTTACCCGCAGCCCAGGGGCGCATCTTTCGGGTGCGGCTGGGGCCCTCCTGGCCCTGAGCCGCAGCTCCCGGGCGACCGGAGGGAGGAGGGCGCCTCGCACCGACTGGGCAGACGACAGGGCGACACTCCCTGGGGGCAGGACGGCGGCGGGAGGGCGGGCAAGTGCGTGGCGGTGGGGGCGGCTGGCGCGCGGGAAGGTGCGGGCTGGACCAGCGCGCAGTGTGGGCGGGGCAGGTGCGCGGGGCGGGGCGGGCGCGGGGCAGGTGCGCGGGGTGGGCGGTGCCCTCGAGCTCCGGGTCTTGCAGCCCAGGCGGACGGGGAGCCGGGGAGAACCAGCGGGTTTGGCTCTGCAAGGAGGGCGCTGTCCCTTCAGGGTCGGCGGCCCCAGGCCCCGACGGAATGTCTCACAGAGAGAAGGGACAGCCACAATGTGCTTTCCAGGCGTCAAAGTCGAGTCCCCGCGGAACCCAGGTTCGAAGTCCAAGTTCCCGGGTCACTGTCATAAAGCTCTCTGCTTCCTCCAGAACTTCCTGCCCACAGCTGTTTGCACAGCCCAGCCGGCCTCCTGCCTCTTGCTTCCTCCTTGAGGCCTGGGGGGGGGGGGGGTTGGTGGGGAAAAACAGCTCAAGAGCAAAGTCCCAGGCCCCACCGGAAGGGCGGCAGGGCGGCAGGGCAGCCAGCCTGCAGGTCCTTGGGTTCACAAGGGGCCGGGCTTGCGGGGGGCGGGGGGGGAGCAGGTATTTGAAGACGGCTTCCCATGAAATGTCCTACCCCCCAAACAGGCACAGCTGCTTCTCCCCACCCCAGGCGGGCTTGCCTTCTGGACATCCATCAGGATTTTTCTGTGTGTTTCCTAATTTAAGGCTAAGTTCCTGGGCCAGGGATGGAATCCCATCTGCAACTGGCACCTATGACAATGCCAGATACTTTTACGCCACCGTGCCTCGCAGGAGGACTGAACCCTGGCCTCCGTATCCACACCGAGCTGCTGCAGGGGACTCTTAACCCACTGCCAGAGCGGAAACTCCCCAGACAGCTGTCGAGTTGGACGGCGCTTCTGAATCCACTGCAGTCACAGTAGTCTCAGGCTCCTAGGGCAACTGACGGCTCTAAGGCAGTTGGTCTTTGGTGGAAAATTCCAGGGAGGCAGGTCTGCCAGCCACCCAGTACCAATCCCTCATGTCGACAGCTCCGGTTCCCCCCAAGAAAACGCGGAGGTCTAAGGACCCTGGGTGTCACATGGGGGCCTGGCTGTGACGTGCCCTCCACTGCCGTCTTTGCTCCTGAGAAACTCCTGCCCGGCCACATCCAGGGAGCCTGTGGACAGTGCGACTTTATTTTTCTAAGCCACTCTCTGCCTGCTGTCCTCCAAACCAGAGGCGGGTCTCCATCAGGACCCTTCCCCAGGGCTCCCGAAGAGTCCCCTCCCGAGCGTGACACAGTTCGGCTCAGACACGTTTCTGAGCTGCTCCACGGCCTCACTCAGAAGCTGTTCCCCAGCCCCTCCTGACAATACATTAAACTCGTTAAAGTGGTTTCATCTACCAAGAATCTCAGCTTTCTCTTTAGCTTCCCTCATTTCCAAGACGGGGCTTTTACAAAACCCTGGGTTGACTTTCATTTAAAGCAATGTGATAAGGGAGTTCCCACTGTGGCACTGCGGTTAAGGATCGTGTGTCGCCCCAGCTGCGGTGTAGGTAACAACTGTGGCTTGGATTCGCTCTCTGGCCCAGGAACCACCACGTGCTGTGGGCGTGGCCAAGAAAGAAACCAAGTGTGGTTAAAAAGAGGTCTAACAAAATGTATCACCTTTCGCCAAGTTAAAATTTTCACTTTTACACACACACTTCAGCAGTGCTAAGTATGTTCGCACTGTTGCACCACAGAACTTGGCAACGTTTCATTCTGCAAAACTACAACTCTGTTCCCACGAACCAACAGCCTCCACGCTTCCATCCCCAGCACCTGGCAACCACCAGTCTATTTTGTTTCCAGACTATAACCACTTTAGATACTTATTTAAGTGGACTCATGCAGTATTTGCCTTTTTATGACCGGCCTATTTCACGGAGCATAAAGTCCTCAAGGTTCATCCATGTTGTAGCCTGTGACAGGCCTTTACTCCTTTTTAAGGCCGAATAATATTCCCTTGTATGTATGGACCACACCTCGGTCATCCATTGATCCCTTGATGAACACGGGCTGTTTCTGCCACTTAGCTGGTGTGACTACTGCTGCGAACATGGCTGTGCAAATGTCTCTGAGGTCCTCTTTTCAATTCTTTGGGGTATATTCCAGGAGTGGGATTGCTGGATCATATGGTCATTCTACTTCCATTTTTTTCGAGGACGGCCACACTGTTTTCCACAGGGGCAGCCCCATTTTACACTCCTAGGAACAGTACACATGGAGCTCCCGTCGTGGCTCAGTGGTTAACGAATCCGACGAGGAACCATGAGGTTGCGGGTTCGATCCCTGGCCTTGCTCAGTGGGTTAAGGATCCGGTGTTGCCGTGAACTGTGGTGTAGGTCACAGATGAGGCTCGGACCCCGAATTGCTATGGCTGTGGTGTAGGCCAGCTGCTGTAGCTCCAACTGGACCCCTGGCCTAGGAACCTCCATATGCTGTGGGTACAGCCCTAGAAAAGACAAAAAGGCAAAACAAAAAACAAAAAAAACTGCACAAGTGTTCCAGTTTCTCCCCATCCTACTCAACACACCGCTGTTTGTTTTTTAATTGTGTAACGGATGTGAGGGGGTCTCTCATTATAGTTTGAGATGCATTTCTCTAATGATTAGTGATGCTGAGCATCTTTTCATATGCTTGTTGGCCATTTGCATATTAACTCTGGAGCAATGTCTATTCCTTCTTGAATAGTCCTTTGCCCATTAATAAATCTGCTTGCTTTTGGTGGCGTTGAGTTGCAGGAGTTCCTTAAATATTCTGGATATTAACTCCTTATCAGATATAGGGTTGGCAAATATTTCCCTTCATTCCACAGTTTTCACTGTGTTGTATCCCTTAATACAGAAATTTTAGTTTGATGTAACTTTTATCTATTTTTGCTTTTTTTCATCTTTTTTTAGGGCCTCACCCTCTGCACATGGAGGTTCCCAGGCTAGGGATCGAATCAGAGCTATAGCTGCCGGCCTATGTCATAGCCACAACAACTCAGTATCCGAGCCACGTCTGCAACCTACACCACAGCTCATGGCAACACTGGATCCTTAACCCACTAAGTGAGGCCAGGGATCAAACCTGCGTCCTCATGGATGCCAGTCAGATTCATTTCCGCTGAGCCACAATGGGAACTCCTATTTTTGCTTTTGTTGCCTGAGCTTTTGGTGGCATATCCAATGAATTATTACCAAATCCAAAATCATGAAGCTTTTCTCCTATGTTTTCTTCTAGGTGTTTTACAATTTGGGGTCTTTAATTCATTGTTAGTTAATATTGCACATGTGGTGTTAGGTGTGTAGACACACACATATATATTTATACGTATATTTGTCAACAATAACTTGATCATACATTCAAGGGATACTTTTAGGGCTCCTTGGTCTATACCACTGATTAACACATCTGTCTTTATGCCATTATCACACTGTTTGTTTTAATTTTATGGCTGCAACCATGGTATATGGAAGTTCTTGGGCCAGGGGCTGAATCCAAGCTGATGCTGTGACCTGTGCTGCAGCTGCAGCAACGTCAGCTGGGCCAAGGATGGAACCTGCACCTCTGCAGCCGGATCCTTAACCCACTGCGCCACCATGGGAACTACCAGTACCACACTGTTTTGATTACTGTAGCTTTATAACAAGTTTTTAAATCAGGAAGTGCAAATCCTCTGCTTTGTTCTTCTTTGTCAAGATTGTTTCAGCGACTCAAAGTCCCCTCAGATTCCGTATGAACGTCTATGTCTGCGAAAAACACATGACATTTTGATAGGTGGTGTAGTTTTCAGTGTACTTCCTTGTTTAGGTTAGGGTTTGCTTTCATTCTGCTTTAATCACACCACAGCCAGACCCCGCCTTTCTCACACGGTCTATAAGACACCTCCAGAGGTTCTTAGCAAGTCTCTGGAAAAACAAAATATAGTGTCTAGACTAAGGAATCTTTTTAAAAGAGGAAATACTGTGTACACTCAACAGTGAGAAAGGTGACGAAAGCTATAAGGGCGATGAAAGGCAGAAGGACTACTTCGATAAGTGACAGCGTCATCATCTGGAACTCCACTCAGGAACTGCAAATAACAGACGCCAAGATCATACATGACTTGGGATACATACGGAAAATGCACATGAAATGCACGTTAAGTGTAAAAGCAGGTGCAGTGGACATCTATGCATGCAAATAGACTAGAGACGCATACAAACGAAAACGCTGCTACCTACACTGCCCTGGGCATACCAGAAAGCCACGTTAAAGATTTTGAAAATACATGTGCACTGAAAGGTTATAAGCCCTCTGTCTCATTCCCCCTAATTCCTCGTGCTTCCCTGGGCCACTGGCTCCTGTCCAAAGCGCTTTTCTCTCTGACGGCCCCTCCCGCCTGAGCAAGCCCATGTCATAGGATCCCCCCCTCAACAGGCTCCCGGCCCCACCCTAGGCCCAGAGTTGCCTCCTCTGAGACAGACGCTGGGTGGAGCCTTTCCTGAAGCCTTCTCTGCTTTTTCTATTCTCCGCTTTCACCAGTCCGCATACACTGCCTTCATCCTTCTCACACACAAGCTGCCACATGCTGTATGTGGTGTTTAACAGCTTGGGATACATACGGAAAATGCACATGAAATGCACGTTAAGTGTAAAAGCAGGTGCAGTGGACATCTATGCATGCAAATAGACTGGAGACGCATACAAACGAAAACGCTGCTACCTACACTGCCCTGGGCATACCAGAAAGCCATGTTAAAGATTTTGAAAATACATGTGCACTGAAAGGTTATAAACCCTCTGTCTCATTCCCCCTAATTCCTCGTGCTTCCCTGGGCCACTGGCTCCTGTCCAAAGCGCTTTTCTCTCTGACGGCCCCTCCCGCCTGAGCAAGCCCATGTCATAGGATCCCCCCCTCAACAGGCTCCCGGCCCCACCCTAGGCCCAGAGTTGCCTCCTCTGAGACAGACGCTGGGTGGAGCCTTTCCTGAAGCCTTCTCTGCTTTTTCTATTCTCCGCTTTCACCAGTCCGCATACACTGCCTTCATCCTTCTCACACACAAGCTGCCATATGCTGTATGTGGTATTTAACAGCTTACCTTTCATAACACGACAGCATCAAACATAGGCACATACACACAGCACCGCGTGACTCGTGTACTCCACTGTCCTGTTGGACTCCTCTGCCCTTTTCCTGTTGGATGTACCTGTTCTTTACATGGGCTGCAGAACAACCTCTTTGGTTATTTCCAATCTTTTCTGCTATTAATGCTGCTGCCATCAACACCTTTGTGCATCCAACTTGGCACAAACATTGGGATGGATTTAAAATAAATTCCTATTGATTGATTGATTGATTGATTGATTGTCTCTTTGCCTTTTCTAGGGCCACTCCTGCGGCATATGGAGGATCCCAGGCTAGGGGTCCAATCGGAGCTGTAGCCACCGGCCTTCGCCAGAGCCACAGCAACTCGGGGTCCAAGCCGTGTCTGCGTACACCACAGCTCAAGGCAACACTGGATCCTTAACCCACTGAGTGAAGCCAGGGATTGAACCCGCAACCTCACGGTTCCTAGTTGGATTTGTTAACCACTGAGCCACGACAGGAACTCCTAAAATAAATTCCTAAAGGAGAATTCCTGAATCAAAGGGTGTGTGAATTCTGAATTTTGCCAGAAACTTCCCACAGCTCTCCAGAGAAGGGACACAGGCTACATGCCCACCAGCAGCATATGAGGACGTGCCTACTTGTTCATCCCTTTCCCATCGCCTCGGACGATCCAACCTGTTGATCTATACTAACCTGTTGCTGGAAAAAAAATCTTCGTATTGTTCTAACTGGGTCTCCCATTAAAGTGATTGCTTTGGCACCCTCTCCTAGGTTTAAAAACCATTTGTGAGGTTCCCTGGTGGCCTGGTGGTTAAGGATGTGATGTTGTCACTGCTGTGGCGTGGGTTCAGTCCCTGGCCTGGGAACTTCTGCATGCTCTGAATGTCGCCAAAATAACAATAACAATAACAATAACAATAACAATAACAATAGTGAATCAGTTTCTTTAAAATAATAAAAACCATTAGTCTTGTGTATTTCTTTTTCCAGAAACTATCTAGTCACAGACATTGCCTATTTTTTTTTCTTTAAAAAAATTTCTTTGGCCTCACCGTCTGCATGTGGAAGTTCCAGAGCCAGGGACTGAACCCACCCCACAGCAGTGACCAAAGCCACGGCAGTGATAATGCCGGATCCTTAACCCACGGTGCCACCAGGGAACTCCCTGCCCATTTTTCCATTCAGTTGTTGGTCTTCTTTCTGATTATAGAGCAGCTTTGAGAAATAATTTGTGGACTAGATAACACATTTCCATGTTCCGTTTTTAAAAGTACATTGAAGGCGGGTACTGATAGGCCACCTCCTTCTTCACCCTCTTTACCCAACAGAAAACCAAGACTATTAATTTCTTGGTGTCCTTCCAGGATTTCTTCGTGCAAATTCAACCAAATAAGAATCCCTCTCTCATCAGAGTTCCCGTCGTGCCTCAGTGGTTAAGGAATCCAACTAGTATCCATGAGGATGAAGGTTCGATCCCTGGCCTTGCTCAGTGGGCTAAGTAAGGATCCAGCATTGCCCTGAGCTGTGGTGTAGGTCGCAAATGCTCCTCGGATCCTGCGTTGCTGTGGCTGTGGTGTAGGCCGGCACCTACAGCTCCTATTGGACCCCTAGCCTGGGAACCTCCATATGCCGCGGGTACAGCCCTAAAAAGACCAAAAAAAAAAAAAGTGCCCTCACTTAGACTGTAACATACTCTCACCCTCGCCCACATCCTGCTTCTCAAGGTGCCCTGGAGAGGTATCTTCTCCAGGTATCGAAGACCTTAAAGGGCTCTTCCTCATTCTTTCCCTACCTGCAGGGAGCCCTGCAGCAAGGATGGACCACAATTTACCAGCTCCCTACTGGAGTGCTTCTTGTCCACCTTCTGCTCGGACCAACATTCTGCAATGAAACCTTCTCACACAGAGGGTGTCGCTTAGACACTCGTAGAAGAGCGGCTGCTGGGCTTGTATGCTGGTGATTCTGAGATGTTGCCAAGTCAACCTCTGGGTGGCTGCTACGTTCAGGGACAGGCCCCCTCCCCGCCCCCCAACATCTGTGCACGCGTCTTTCCTTTGAAGGAGCTTCCAAGGATAACCTCTACTACTGGGTGGTTCCCGCACTTGCTTCCTCTGGGAAACCACTGTCCTCTCAGAGGCTCCCCGAAGACGCATTCCAGTGCCAAGCAGCCGAGAGAGCAGAGCGGGGAGGAAGGAGACCCTCTTACGGATGTCACTGCAGGGTCAGGTCCTCACTCACTTTCCCACCAGGGGACCCCCTCCAGCCACCCGGTCCTATGATTCTCAATCGGGAATCACAGGCGTTACAAGCCTGTGTTCATTCGTTCCTTATCGTAGGTAAGTTCGTTTTACTTCCAGTGTGAAGTTTTCCCCCCAGACACTTTAAAAAATTGCTCTTTCTTTTTAGAGTGCTTGAGTTTTGTCTTGCTTATTAGAACGGCCGTTTTCTCCCTTTCCCCATATTTTCTGGTGTTGATGAAAATCTTTGCTCCCTCTCTGCTCAGCTTTGACGGAAATTCAAACTTACTTCCTCCTGCCCACTGTTTGTTGAATGATAACCTGTTGAGGTGAATTCAATGTCCCTTTGTCGTAGTAAGTCCTGCGGGTACCTGTGTCCACGCCTGGACTTTATATTCTGTTCCTTCTGCTTTACTTCCTGCTGCTCAGGCACCTCCTAGCGAGTCCTTGGTGTTTACTTTCCAAGTGAACTTTGCATTCAGCTGACTTTTCACGACAGTCACCACCCTCCGGCCGAGGAACCCCCGCCACAGCCATGCTCCGTGCTGGAGGTTGCACTGAGAAATCTTTTTCAAGCCATACGACAGCCTAAGGGGAAGCTGTCTGAACCATTTTACAAACGGCAAAATGAAACATCAAATGTCACCAACTTCATCAGTTAGAAAGCGGGGATTTGAAAGGACTCCAAGCGACTCCACACTTACGTCGACCCCCCCCCCATCACAGCAGGAGGACAACTCCAGGGTCTCCTAATACTAGAGCAGGCAGATAGCTAGGGGTGAGCAGAGAAAGGGGGCCCAGGGCTGGGGGGTACGGGGCCAGGCGGAGGAAACCATGCTTCATGTAAACAGCAGGGGGTTGGGGCAAAGAAAGCAGGAACCCCCAGACTGCCGGGAACCCTCACTTCTTGGGGTGCTGAGTGCCCTGGGGGCAGACAAAGGCGGGAAAAGGCTCGAATTGCCAGCATCCACAGGTAACCTGTCGCTTGTTATGCCCTCATTACAATAACACTCTTATGAAATTAGCCGTGCAGAGAAGAAGTGCCCCCATGCACTGGCACCAGGACATTTCTGATCAAAGCTAAATAGGGACAAAAATCCCTCCTCCCTTTGGGAAGGTGGAGCTGGAATGAAAATCAGGGACGAGGACCCCCACACCCCTCCTTCCCAGTGTTGATTCCGCCCTGCATGTGGCTGCCCCTCATAACTGCCCACGAAACAGGGCAGCTCCTCCTCACCTGTCTGCCCACGTCTCCTCCCCATCACACCTCACACATGGGGGCTCTTCAGAGAGGCCCCCCGCCCCCTCTCCTCAGCACCCCTTCTCCTTGCTTTGGGGTCTGTTTCCTGCCTCCCTCCGCAGAATAGCCGCTCCACCAAGTCAGGGACTCATCTGAACGCCTCTGGGGCCCCAGCGCCTGGGACAGAGCCTCACACTGGGTGGGGAGGTTTCTCCAAGGGCCTCCCAAGAACCCGTGATTCCACGGGAAGAGACGGAAGGTCAGGAGGGGGAACAACACGGTGGGCGGGGGCAAGTTACCAAGGCGATTCAGACACTGAGTGAGGGGACCACGGCTGCTGCAGGGGCAGGAAGCTGGAAGGGGTTAAGCATCTTCCACTTAAGAGGCGGCGAGGACCAGCCTCCCCAGCCTGGCTTCCTTCTCACCACACGGGTCACACACGAGACCCTCAGAGCAGAGGGTGGGTGCAACCACACCGTAACGTCTTGGGACCCAAACATACTAGGTGTCTTTTTTTTTCCCTTTTTTTTTTTTGTCTTTTCTAGGGCCGCTCCTGCGGCATATGGAGGTTCCCAGTCCAGGGGTCTAATCGGAGCTGTAGCCACTGGCCTACGTCCGAGACACAGCAACGCGGGGTCCAAACCACATCTGCAACCTACACCACAGCTCACGGCAACACCGGATCCTTAACCCACTGAGTGAGGCCAGGGATCGAACCAGCAACCTCATGGTTCCTAGTCGGATTCATTAACCACTGCGCCACGAAGGAAACTCCCTTTTTTTTTAATGAACCCCCAAATTTGAGAGGCACTTTAGGTGTGCAGCAAAACTGAGGGGCAGATACAGGAATTTCCTCTATTTCCCCTGCCCCGCCCAGGCGCACCTCCCCCATCACTAAGGCCCCTCCGGAGTGTGTATTTGTTAGAAATGATGAGCCTGCACGTTACAATAAACCACCAAGGTCATGATCACCTCAAGTCCACAGTTCGCAGTGGCCTCACTCTCGGCTTTACCCGCTGTGGCTTTGCACCAACGTATGAGGACGCGTGGGCATCATTACGGCCTCACACAGAGCAATTTCAGGGCCTCAACCGCCCCCCCTCTGTCCTCTGCCTCGTCGCCTTCCACCCCACCCCCCGACAAGCACCGATCTTGTCACTGGCTCTTTTCCGGAATGTCATGTAGTTGGCACCACGCCGCGTGCGGTCCTCTCAGACCTGCTTTCTTCACTTGATAAGCACACATTTGAGGCTCATCCGCATCCCTTTACGACGTATTAGCTCATCTGCTCTCAGCGCTAACATCCCCTCGTCCGCATGCGCTTGTGCCCTGTCCACTCACGCACTGGAGGACATCCAGCTTATTTCCGAGTTGGGGTAATTATTAATGAAGCTGCTAGAAACATCTGCGCTCGGGTTGTTGCACAGACATACGTTTTTAAGTCCTCTGGGTGCATATCAAGGCGTACAATTGCTAGATCATGTGGTAAGAAAAGGTTTAGCTTTGTAAACGACCACCCGACTGCTTTCCACAGTGGCCGTGCCAGGCTGCATCCCCGCCAGCAACGAAGGAGAGTTCCGACCACGCCTCATCCTTGTCGGCATCCGGTGTTGTCGGTATCCAGGATTTTTGAACAGGTATGCAGTGTCTTGCTGCTTTCATTGCAGTTCCTCAATGATATACAATACGGGGCCTCTTTTCCTATGCTTATGTGCCACTGTATATCTTTGGTGAGGTGTCTGTTGAGGTCTTTGGCCAATTTTAACAGGCGGTTTGCTTGTTGTTGACTTTTATGAGCTCTTTGTATATTTTAGACCACAGGCCTTTATCTGTCTTATAATTCTCTAGACATTGTCTTTTGCGGAGCAGCAGTATTTCATTTGAATGAAGTCCAGCTTACCAATCATTTCTTTCATGGGAGGTGCCTTTGGCATTACATTGAAAAAGACATCACCAGGAGTTCCCTTGTGACGCGGCAGATCAAGGATCCAGAGCTGTCAGTGCAACAGCTCGGATCACTGCTCTGGTGTGCGTTTGATCCCTGGCCCTGGAATATCCGCATGCAGCGGGCACAGCCAATAATAATAATAATAATAATAACTTTTAAAAATAAAAAGGCCACACTAAACTCAAGCCAGGTAGGTTTTCTCCTGCTATCTTTCAGGAGTTTTACAGTTTCGAGTTAGGTTGTCTAAAGGGTATAATGTCTGCATCTACATTCATTTCGTTTGCCTGCGAATGTGCAGCTGTTCCAGCACCACTTGCCGAGAAGACCACCTTTGGTCTGCTGTATCGTCTTTGCTCCTTCGCTAAAGATCAGTTTACTATACTTCTGCCAATATTTATTATTATTTTGTGTGTTTTATATGTGTTAATGTGCTATGTGAGTTCCAGAAGACCGAGGCTTCTGCCGTTGTTCCCAGTAAAGTTAAACACGCACTCCGCTTACACCGCAGCACGTCTGCCCCACTGTGCACATCCTGCTGCAGGTCTCTCTCCGAGCGCTCTGTTCTGTCCCATCGATCTGTCTGTCTTCTCTTTCACCAGCACCATCCTGCTTTGATTCCTATACAGTCGATTAGTGACAATCCTCCCGCTTTGTTCTTTTCCTTCAATCTCGTGTTGGCTATTCTGGGTCTCCTGCCTTTACAAATAAACTTTAGATTCAACTTCCCGACATCTGCAAAAGAAAGGTTTTGACTGGGATTGTGCTGAATCTACAGATCACGATGGGAAGAACCCACATCTTGACAATACTGAATTTTTCTGTCTACCCAGAAGAGCTCTCCACTTTTTTACTTTTTCTTCGATTTTGTTCATCAGAGTTTTCTAGGTTTCCTCATATAGATTTTATACATATTTTGTTAGGTTTATATCTAAGTATTTGATTTTGGAGGCTGCTAAGTTAATGGTATCGTCTTCTTAATTTCAAATTCCACTTGTTCATTGCTGGTGTATAGAAAAATGATGGACTTGTACGTCAAGTTAAGAAACTGCATCCTGCAGCCTTGCTATAATCACTTAGTATTTTGTTGATTCTTCTGGATTTTATATATAGACGATCACATCTGTGAACGAAGACAGTTTGATTTCTTCCTTGCCAATCCCTATACCTTTTATTTCTTTTCCTTATTAGTCTTACTGAATACATAGCACGTCCAGTACCAGGGCGGTGAGAGGGAACATCCTTGCCTCAGACCTGATCTCAGCGGGAAAATGTCAAGACTCTCGCCGTCAAGTATGATGTTAGCTGCAGGGTTTTTGTCGATATTCTTTACCAAGTTGAGGCAGCCCCTCTCTACTCCTGGTTTACTGAGAGTTTCAATCACGAGCGCTGTGCTATGTGTGTGTTGGGTTTTGTCAAATGCTTTTTCTGCATCTATTAATACAGTCATGTGATTCTTTTTTTAGCCTGTTCATGGGATGGATCACATTAATTGATTTATGAATACTGATTCAGCCCTGCAGAGCTAAGATAAAGCCCACTTGGTTGTAGTGTATAATTCTTTTTATATGTTGCTGGATTTGATCTGCTAATATTTTGTTGAGAATTTGTGCATATGTGTTCATGAGAGATACTGGTCTGTAATTTTCTCCTCTCATAATGCCTTTTTCTGTTTTGGTAACATGGTAATGACAGCCTCCCAGAATGACTTAGGAAGCATTCCCTCTATTTCTACCTGCTGTAAGAGAGTATAAAGAACTGTTACAGGAGTTCCCGTCGTGGCGCAGTGGTTAACGAATCCGACTAGGAACCATGAGGTTGCGGGTTCGGTCCCTGCCCCTGCTCAGTGGGTTAACGATCCGGCGTTGCCGTGAGCTGTGGTGTAGGTTGCAGACGCGGCTTGGATCCTGCGTTGCTGTGGCTCTGGCGTAGGCCGGGGGCTACAGCTCCGATTCAACCCCTAGCCTGGGAACCTCCATACGCCGAGGGAGCGCCCCAAGAAATAGCAACAACAACAACAACAAAAGACAAAAAAAAAAAAAAAAAAGAACTGTTACAACTTCTTCCTTGAATGTTTGTCGGAATTCACCGGTGAACTCATTTGGGCCTGGGGCTTTCTATTTTGGAAGGTTATTAATTACCTTTAATTAATTATCATTAATCAACTTCCTTAATGAATATGGGCCTATCTGAATTGTCTATTTCTTCTTGTGTGAGTTCTGGCAGGTTGTGTCTTTTCAGGAATGGGTCCATTTCATCTAGACTATGGAATGTGTGAGCACAGAGTTGTTCAAGGCATCCCTTTCTTATCCTTTTTCTGTCCGTAGCATCTGTAGTAATGGCTTCAATTTCATTCTGATATTTGTAATTTCTGTTCTCTCGTTTTTTTCTTAGCTAGCCTGGCTGGAAGCAATTTTATTGATTCTTCAAAAAGCCACTGTTTGGTTTTATCGATTTCCCGTTTTATATTTTACTCATGTCGGCTCTAATTCTTATATCTTTTCTTCTACTTTGATTTCCTCTGCTTTTTCTAGGTTC
The DNA here is from genome assembly GCF_054392235.1 of Sus scrofa. Taxonomy (NCBI): domain Eukaryota; kingdom Metazoa; phylum Chordata; class Mammalia; order Artiodactyla; family Suidae; genus Sus; species Sus scrofa. The sequence continues at coordinate 220,109,995 of NC_139395.1, read as the reverse complement.
CCAAGGTACAAACTTAGATTATTAGCTTCAGATCTTTCTTTTTTCCTAATATATGCATTCGATGCTATAAATGTTCCCTAAGCATGGCTTTGGCTATATTCCACACGTTTTGATAAATTGTGTTTTCATTTACATTTGGTTGAAAATATTTTAAAATTTTTCTTGAGAATTCTTCTTCGACTCATGTGCTATTTAGAAGTGTGAAAACCCATGTGGTTTTGGATTTTCCAGTTAATTTTGTGTTACTTATTTCTAGTTTAATACCACTGTGGTCTGACAACACATAACATATAATTTCTATTATTTTAAATTTGGGGTTTTTTGTTTGTTTGTTTTTGTCTTTTTGCCTTTTTCTAGGGCCATACCTGCAGCATATGGTGGTTCCCGGGCTAGGGGTCTAATCGGAGCTGTAGCCACCAGCCTACGCCAGAGCCACAGCAACAGGGGATCCGAGCCGCATCTGTGACCTACACCACAGCTCACAGCAATGCCAGATCCTTAACCCACTAAGCGAGGCCAGGAATCGAACCCACAACCTCATCGTTCCTAGTCGGATTCATGAACCACTGAGCCATGACGGGAACTCCTATTATTTTAAATTTGTTAAAGTGTGTGTTATGGCCCAGAATGTGGTCTAGCTTGGTTAATATTTTATGTGAGTTTGAGAAGAACATTGTCTTCTGCTGTTGTTCCCAATAAAGTTAAACACACACTTAGCTTACAAGGCGGCACCTCCGCCCCAAGACTATGGCCTGGAAAATAAACTGCATGCAGTTATGTTCATAGCATCCACAGAAGATTATAGCCAAAACCCAGATACAACCTCAAAGTCCACCAACAGAGCAGTTGAACAAACTGTGGTATATTCCTAGGATAAAATACTACTCAGTGATTTTTGTTTTAAAGAATGCATTGCTGATGAATGCAACAACATGAAGAGCTCTCAAAAACGATATGCATACCTAGTGAATGACTGATTACATTTGGATGAAGTGCAGGAGCAGAGAAAACGAATCCTTGGTGATGGGAGACAGCACAGTGAACACGGAGGTGGAAGGAGAGTCAGAGGGACAGCTCCGGGGAAGGCTTACGGGTGCGATGGAGAAGTGCTGGGTGGGATGGGACCTCCAAGCGTCTCCAAGGAGATAAAACTCAAACAGCCTCCAGCCGAGATAAGAACCGTCACACCCTCATCACCCCACCTGCCTCACCGTCGCAGTCACAACGTTCCCAAGGAGCTGCCCACCCAGCACCCTGGCCTCCTCCTTCCTGCCCCCACTAGAAGGTAGATAGCCCACTCCTCACCCCGCCCCTACAGGGGCAGCATATGCCCCCAACCAACCAGTAAGTGTATCAGGAGACGCCATCCTTCCCCAACCCATCAGCAGGTCAACAGGTGCACGGCAAGACCACTCCTCGCACTCCTTTGTCTCCGGGCTAGAAGAACAGACCCGACCCTGTACCCAGGGCCGCCTCTCCCAGGTGATCAGGAAGTCGGCCCACTGCGTTAACAGCATCTCTTGCCTCAATACACTTGCCCTTTCTACAACTTAGTTTAAATCCGGAAACTTCTTTTCCCACCCGCGTGCAGAGACCACAACATTTTGGTGGCCTGTATGGGAACTACTGGGGATCTCCCCTGCTCCTTTTCTCTTTCTGGAACCCTCTGTGGACAGGTGAGCAGCTATGGAAGCAACTGAGGAATTCTGGCCAGGGTTACACTCTGGTGTGTTCTGAAGGCCCCACTGCTCCCCTGACCTTAGTAACTGCCGCCCTAAGGGGTGAGGGTTCCTCTTTTTTTTTCTCCAGGCCGGGGACCATACCGACTGATACCATGCGGGACAGGAGACCTGAAGCTGAATAGCACGCTCCGTCGGCTTGAAGACTCGCGTGAGAGGATAAGGGGGTCATGGAGCAGACCAGGCTGTGAGAGCGTCTGCCCCCAGCAGGACAACGTCCATGCAATGAGAGGCACATAGCGGCTAAAGCAAAAACACAGAGCCTGCCAGCCCTCGGCCACCACCTCCCCAAAAGGACTACAAGGCGGAACCCCCAGCCTTCTCTCCCTGGTAGCTTTGCTCTGTCTTCCTTGGCCCGGATTGGCTGTGGAGGACCTCACTGCTCTGGTGGCATCCTGAGAACTCCTTCCACGTCCTGGGGGGTCGCTAAACATTGAGTCAATTCCCCTCCCAGCTGGCTCCCCTCCCTGTTTTAGGGTGACCTAGTCCCACGGTCCCCTGACTCCCCAGTTTTCTCTGGCCACCTCTCCTCGTCAGACACGACTGTGGGGAGGGTGGGGGCCTTGGGCTTTAGTCACACAGAGACGTCCTTGAGACAAAAAGGGATGCCTTTTTGCCAGTGGGTGACTCTCGGTACCCCCGTTCTATGGCATTTAGGCTAAGGAAGGTTCTGGCACATCCCGGGAGCCCCCTGCAGATTCTCCCCTTGGCTGTATCCTCAGGAAATGGAAGAAATTTGATCCAATCTCAAAAAGAATAGGGTTCTTTTCTTTTCTGTCTTCTGTCTTTTTAGGGCCACACCCAGGGCATATGGAGGTTCCCAGGCTAGGGGTTGAATCAGAGCTGCAGCTGCTGGCTTACACCACAGCCACAGCAACATGGGATCCAAGCCATGTCTGCGACCTACACTACAGCTCACCGCAACGCCAGATCCTTAACCCACTGAGAGAGGCCAGGGATCGAACCCACTTCCTCACGGATACTAGTCAGGTTCATTAACCACTGAGCCATGATGGGAACGCCCTCATTTTCTTTTCTAACACAGCGTGGCCCCAACACAAACTGGGAAGCCAAGAACAGTGGCCTCTTAAGGGCACACTAAGCTATAACACAGTTCTCCATCTGGATCTCTTCTGTCGAAAACAAGGAAAGAACTCCGAGGTAACTTAGGTCCAGGCCTTCATGGCCCGCAGCCAAAACGCGGGCCTAAGGGACTCCTGCCACATGCGTCTCTCTGCTGCTGCTCTGTCGCCTCGTCTCCCCCCACCCCCCCACCAGACATTCTGCATGACCCTTCCCGAACTCGATCGCACCAGCCTCCCCCTCAACCCCCTTCCCCGGACACAAACTCTCCTTCTCCAGCCCCCACCCGGTCATGAAGGTCACAGACACCCCCGCGCTCTCAATCAAGGCCCAGTGTCCTCCCTCCAAGGGAAGCTGCTAACGGAGACTTAGGCATTATCCGGGTCCGTATCCTCTTTCCCACACTGGATCTCTCCCACATTCAGGGTAAACGAGGCTCCGTCAGCCAGGATCCTCGCACTTTTACTAGAGATTTCCAGGCACTTACCATGGCCTTTGACTTGACCTGGCAAGATATTCGTGAGGGTCTAACCACTTGCTGTCCCCATGACGAGAAGACCAGAATCGGGGCCTGGGCCAATGAGGCACATACTCAAAACCCTAATGAAACCAGTGCTGGGCAGAGGCCGTCCTGTGGGGAGACCCAGGATGCAGGTACAAATGAAAACGGGCCTACAGGTGAGCTTACCAGGAGAAATTGCTCAATGACCTGTCTCCTAGAGGGCATGAGAAAGGCCATCATCAAACCTGTTAGGAAGCTCAGGGAAGTCTCACAGGAGCCTCCTGAAAACCCAGGCCTTTTCCAGGCCTGACCAGCAGAGGCCACGAGAAGACATACTAAGTTGGAGCCCGAGACCAATGACGGACAGCCATTCCTGCAGCCCATGCTACAAGCCCAACGAAACTACAAAGGTTAGAACAGGGCACACAAGTCCCCCTCCCGGTCTTACTCCACACGGCCTTTGAGGTCTTTGACAACAGGAGGACGCTTCTAGGAATGGGTGGGGACAGAGAGAGGAGGGGAGATTAAAACGCCATGCCCACTTTATGGCTCGTGCCATCACTCCGTGTGCTCCACCCCAGGGTTCAATGGCAAACCTCCCCCCGGCCCCCGAAATCGCCAATGACCTGTTTCCAACGCAGTCAGCTGGGCACACTGTCAAAAACCGCCACGCTGGCCGCCTGACACCCCCGCCCTTCCTGTCATCAAGAGGGCCACTGGAAGAGGAGTTGTCCCTCTCGCTCTCAGGTGGGTGGCCAACACCTGAGCCACCGAACACTCAGGGACTTCGAGGCCCAGCCCTCCGAGCAGGGGCCAAAAGCCAACTGCCACGGTCGGTGGCACCTGACTACCAGGAACAAGAGCCAGATGGCGTCCTGGGCCTTGGCCTCCTAATTGTGGAGGACTGATGGGGCCCGGGGCTGAACTTACGGCCCGTATATTTCCCGTAAGACTGGAGGAGCCCCGGGTGACCCTGGACGCGACAGGGGCCATCACAGCTTTTCTAACTGACACGGGAGCCACCCCATCAGCCCTGACCTCCAGCTCCGGTTCCACCAGTTACTCCTCAATCCTCCGAACCGGGCTGGAGGAAAAACCCGCATGTGGCTGCTGTACCCCTCTCCGATCCGGTGCCCTCGCAAATCCTCTGTTCACACACTCTTAGTCCTTCCAACCTGCCCGCCCTTTACGAGGCCGAGACCTCTTGACAAAACTCAAAGCTACATTATCCTTTACTCCGGCAAACGTGGCCTTAACAGCCCCCACGGAACCTCGCCTAACTCACGTCCCATCCCCCAGCCTCCATCAAGTCCCCCAGACGTGTGGGACAGCTCTACTCCTGGCAGATCTACGGGAGCCACCCCAGTAGGCATCAGTGCAAAGGACACCAGCTCCTTTCCTAGAGTGTCGCAACAGCCTCTCGAGAAAGAGGCTGCGACGGGACTGAAGCCTCTAATTTCCAAGTTCCTCCACACAGGGTGTCTGAAGCCTGTTTTCACTGCTTGGCAACGTTCCCTCGAACTGACCAAACAGACTGCTAACCCAGCAGCCCAAATTAACATTTTTTTTTTTTTTTTGTCTTTTTGCTATTTCTTGGGCCGCTCCCACGGCATATGGAGGTTCCCAAGTTAGGGGTCGAATCGGAGAGGTCGCCACCGGCCTATGCCAGAGCCACAGCAACGCGGGATCCGAGCCGCATCTGCAACCTACACCAAGCTCACGGCAACGCCAGATCGTTAACCCACTGAGCAAGGGCAGGGACCAAACCCGCAACCTCATGGTTCCTAGTCGGATTGGTTAACCACTGCGCCACGACGGACCCCCAAATTAACATTTTAAAAGAACAAATCAACTCTCTAGTGGGTGTGGACTCGCAGAATAGAAGAGCTCTGGATTTACCAGCAGCTAACCAAGGTGGCACCTGCTCTATGCTAGAGGACGTGCTGTTTCCTCGTCAACCAGTCACACCAAGTCCAGGCTCATGCTTGAGACATGACTGATAGAGCAAAGAGGTTTTATAAGAGAGGAACCTCAGGCGGACTTGACTGGTGGGATTTTAAAACCGATGTCTAGGAGTTCCCGTTGTGGCGTAGTGGTTAACGAATCCGACTGGGAACCATGAGGTTGCGGGTTCGATCCCTGGCCTCGCTCAGTGGGTTAAGGATCTGGCGTTGCCGTGAGCTGTGGTGTAGGTTGCAGATGTGGCTCGGATCCCAAGTTGCTGTGGCTGTGGCGTAGGCCACTGGCTACAGCTCTGATTCAACCCCTAGCCTGGGCATATGCTGCAGGCACGGCCCAAGAAATGGAAAAAAAACAAAAACAAAAACAAACAAACCAAAAAAACCGATGTCCAGTCCTGGTTCTCTTGGTTAACCCCTCTTTTAGGCCCCTTGGTGGTCTTTCTACTTGTATTATTAACCTTTGGGCCATGTCTCTCTCTCTCTTTTTTTTTTTTTTTTTTGGTCTTTTTGCTATTTCTTGGGCCGCTCCCGCGGCATATGGAGGTTCCCAGGCTAGGGGTCCAATCGGAGCTGTAGCCACTGGCCTACACCAGAGCCACAGTAACACGGGATCCGAGCCACGTCTGCAACCTACAGCACAGCTCACAGCAACGCCGGATTGTTAACCCACTGAGCGAGGGCAGGGATTGAACCTGCAACCTCATGGTTCCTAGTCGGATTCGTTAACCACTGCACCACGACGGGAACTCCTGGGCCATGTCTCTTCAACCTCCTTGCTAAGTTTGTTTCTCTAGGATACCGTCTCCAAAAGGTAATGGGACAGGGATACCAACCCAGAAGGCCACACCTATGCTGGAACAAGCTGCCACATCATTCCGTGGCGCCACACCTCGCTCTTCAGAAAGACCCTGACAGAGAGAGAGCAGGCGGGGGGAACCCAGGACCCCACAATGCCCCCGTTCACCAGGAAGCAGCCAGAGCGGTCGTCACCCCTTTTCCCTGATACTTCGGGTGCCAGACGCCATAGAGGGAAATAGGCAGGTAGTTATAGACGTGAGCACGGTATTCAAAGGGGCCCAAGACTTGGCCCTTGGGAAAAAGAGGGGGCATGTGGGACTTCAAGGTTTCTCCAAGGAGATCAAACTCCAAAAGCCTCCAGGGCTGAGATAAGAACTGCCTGACCCTCATCACTCCACCTGTCCCACTGTCATTGCTACAAAGCGCCCAAGGCCCTCCCCACCCCAGCACCTTGGCCTACGCCGTCCTGCCCCACTGGGAAAGGTATGTGGCCCACTCCTTACCCCGCCCTCTAGGGGCAACAGATACCCCCAACCAGCCGGCGAGGGGGCCAGAAGACCCCGTCCTTCCCCAACCAACCGGCAGGCCAACAGGTGCATGGCCAGACCCCTCCTTGCACTCCCTTGTCTCTGGGCCGTAAAAGCAGACACGCCCACGCGCCCGGAGTCCGGCTCCCTTATCATCCGGGCGTCAGCCCACTGTGTGAACAGTGGCTCTTATCTCAACAACCTTGTCTTGTCTACACCTGGCTTTAAATCTGGAAACGTCTTTTTTCCACCTGCGCGCAGAGACCACAACAGGTGGGGAGCGCGTAAGAATCCCACATAAAAACTTACAGAGCTGTATCCGCTTCACAGCATGTAAATGATGCCTCAAGAACACACATTATCAGAAACACAGAAAACAAGTGGGTGCAAGTGACAGAGCCGGACGGGGCCGTGGAAGCGCATCTGCCGGTGCACCTGAGCCGCCCTGGTCAAGCCCCATCGCAGACCCCGAGTGGCCCCCTCTGAAGCCCGCCCTCGGCTCTGACTGGCTGCACACCCTGCAAGCTGTCTTCTCCAGGGAGATGGGAGGGAACAGTCCGTGGTCCTACCTCCACCTGGACACACGCCCCCACCCCACTGGGTGCTGCCCTTCTTTCAAGGCCTCCCCAAAGCCTCTCCTCTCTGCCACCCTCCCAGGGGCTCCCATGTGCCTCTGGTCCCCCTAGACTCCCCAGCACCCCTCGGCTCGTGGACGGCTGGGCTCCAGATGGCCTGGACATCAGGCCTCATCACACACGCACCCATCCACACACACACACACAGAATGAGCCCCAAGGTGTGGCGTTTTTCCTTAGTGCTTTGTAAACTTAAGGGCTCACTTCCTTTTTTTTTGTTTGCCTTTTCTTAGTTTCACAGACTGCACTAAACACACTTTTTTTTTAAGCATTAAGATCACTGAACTTAATGATCCATTTAATGATCCACTGAATCCACTTAGACTTTTTTTTTTTGTCTTTTGTATTCTCTCAACCTCTCACAGGGCTTTGGAGACAACGCCCATTACATTGCCCATTACATTACGAGTGGCGGTTCTCAAAGTGTGGCGGGGGGGTCCCCAGAGGTCCTAAGACCCTTCAGGGAGCCTATGAGGTCAAAACTCAGAAACTGTAGCATTAGTTGCCTTTTCCACCCTCCTGCTCCCAGGAGCTCCAGTGGAGCTTCCTGCTGGATGCAGAGAAGGTGTGTGTGGCTCAGCCACCCAGCAGTTTCCAAGTGCTGGGTGCAGACTGATCCAAGATCGTGCAAACACAACAGATCCATCCCAAACACCAGACAGACCAGTACGTTTTTCTTTTTTTTTTGGCGGGACTCAGCAGTATGTGGAAGTTCTCAGGCCAAGAATCAAACCCACCTCACAGCAATGGCCCAAGTCATACAGTGACAAAGCCAGACCCTAACCACGAGGCCACCAGGGAACTCTTAGCCCAGCACTTTGTAATGTAGCAGAGTAAGAAAAATGCATGTTCAGATTCGACATTGCAACGCATCTTTAAGAAACTACCACTCGGAGTTTCTGTCGTGGCTCAGTGGTTAACAAACCCGACTAGCATCCATGAGGATGCCAGTTGGATCCCTGGTCTCATTGAGTGGGTTAAGGATCTGGTGCTGCCGTGAGCTGTGGTGTAGATGGCAGACGCGGCTTGTATCTTGAGTTGCTGTGGCTGGGGTATAGGCCGGAGGCTACAGCTCCGATTGGACCCCTCGCCTGGGAACCTCCGTGTGCTGTGGGTGTGGCCCTAGAAAGACAAAAAGACAAAAAAAAAAAAAAAAAAAAAAAAAAAAAGAAGGAAAGAAAGAAACTACCACTAGGGGAGTTCCCGTTTCAGCTCAGTAGGTTAAGAATCCAAAGTAGTCTGTGTGAGGACGGGGTTTTGATCCCTGGCCTCGCTCACTGGGTTAAGGATCCGGCGTTGCTGCAAGCTGTGACGTGGATGCAGCTCAGATCTGGTATTGCCGTAGCTGTGTCGTAGTCAGGCAGCTGCAGCTGTGATTCAGAAACCTCCCTATGCTCCTAGCCCAGAAAATTCCATACGCCGCAGGTGTGGCTGTAAAAAGAAAAAAGAAAGGAAGAAAGAAAAAAAGAAAAGAAAGAAACCATCCTTTGCTGAGTTTTGACCTGTCAAAAATACTCCACACTGTTCCAGCTACAGAGCCATGAGAGCCCGGAGTTCTGCCAGCCCTTCAAGCCAAACACCGCACTGCAACAGACCGAATGCAGAAGGAACTTCGAGAAGAACCCAGGTGTCTTCTGTTAAGGACATTAAAGAGATTTGCAAAAGTATGAAACAATGCCATTCTTTTCGGCAGAGATTGCTTTGGAAAATAAAATGATTCCTTGTGAGAATATGTACGTTAACATGCAACAAGCATAATGTTGTTATTTTAACATGTTATTAGTAAGTCTTTAAAAATCTTCTCCCTTAGATGATTTCAAATGCATAACCTACAGAAATAGAATCTCTTCTGGGTCCTCGGTCACGTTTAAGTGTACAGAGGAGTCGCGAGGGGACAGAGTCGGAAGACTGCGGCCTCAGACCCCTGACCCTAATCCCGAGCATTGGAAAGGAAAGGGGCAAAGAGCTGGATTTGGAGTCGGACAGGCCTGGGTTAACCCTGATGCTGAGCCTGCACTGATGGATCTGGAGCTTACTGAGTATCTGCATTCCAGGCAGAGCTAATGCATGAAATGCACCAACACGAGGAACCTCGGGCCCCGTCGCTGTGGGACCTTATGTGTGTGTTGCCCCCTGGCCCATCCAGGTTCCAACCCAAACACGGGGCAGCAGCCCAGAATGGCAGCTAAAGGAAGACAGTTCGGCTTGGCTCTGCTCTCAGTTTGCCCAGCTTCCTGTAGCCCCATCAGCCTAAGAGGTGGCTACACCGTCCGCCAGGCCAGAGCTTGCTGGCCCGAATGTCTCTTCCTCTGCCTGCTGCAGAGGAGGAAGCTGCTGACGGACCTGTGATGTAGGAACAGGGGTGCAAGTTTCACCCAAGAGGGGCCTCCCCCAGCCCCAGGCTTCTTTCCCCTCGCTTCCTCGTCTGGCTCCAGGGCAGCCCAATGTCTTGCTTGCCATCACCCCAGCTTCCCTGGTCTGGGCGCCCCAGTGTCACCAGGGCCTCCCCATGGTACCACCTGACCCCACGCACAAGAGGCTTCACGGGTCACGGCATGTACCTGGCCCCTCTCCATGGCCGGAAGGTTTTCACTGGTTATTCTTCGGTCTGCAGGTGGGTTCTCCCCAGAGCCCTGGGCTGCTGCTTCACTTTCCCAAACTTTGCACTAGAAGGTGAGCTGCCCAGGACCCAGGTCTTTGTCAGTTTTGTTTTCTGATGCATCGTTAGGGCGTAAAGAGCACCTGGCATCCAGTAGGTGCTTCAGAAACAGGGTGTCTAATTGAACTGGATTGAACTAAGGCCCGACTCCTCCCCAGAGCCGCTCTGTCTGGGGTTTCTGGCCCCTGGAAAGGTACACACGTCTCCCCCAAGGGTGGAAGGGCTCCCAAGGGCAGCCTCTACCATCCCACGGCCTCTTCCCAGAATGCGTCCCAGCACACGCTGAGCCTCGCTTTCCTTGTGCTTGTCCAGCTGCCCAAGATCCTAAATGTCCCCCCGACTCCGAGCAGCCTCTGGCTGCCCAAAGCCTTCAAGGACCACGAGCAACGTGCATAAATAACCTGTCTCAGTGCGACCACCAGCATTTCCGTTTTGATTCAGAAAAAAGTAACAAAAGGGACGACCAAAGAAACACTGTGTGACACCTGTCCCAGGATTTTCCAAGGAGCAAAGGGGTTTCTGTTTTTTCATTCTTTTTTTAAATTTTTTTAAATTTTTTTTTTTTTTTTTTTTTTTTTTGTCTTTTTGCGACATATGGAGGTTCCCAAGCTAGGGGTCTAATCGGAGCTGTAGCCTCCGGCCTACACCACAGCCACAGCAACTCTGGATCTGAGCCACGTCTGAAACCACAGCCACAGCAACTCAGGATCCGAGCCACGTCTGAAACGTACACCACAGCTCACGGGCAACACTGGATCATCAACCCACTGAGCAAGACCAGGGATCGAACCTGCAACCTCATGGTTCCTACTCGAATTTGTTAACCACTGAGCCACGACGGGAATGCCTGCAAAGGGGTTTCTTAAAGGTAAATCCTTCCGGAAAGAAAACAAAAAACCACAACATCTTATGGATGGAATCATCTAAAAATGCTAAATGGAAGCAAACGGGGGACTCTATCGGCCACTCAGACTGGGCCGGGGACTGGGCTGCAGTGTGTTCACAGCTCTCAGCTGCGTAGGACTGTCCCTCTCCTTCCTGTACCCAAACCAGCCCTCAGCCAAGAGGTACGGCAGGGACCCGGCAGGGACCCCCACAGGGAACGCGCCACCTCCCTGTTCTTTTCCAGCCTCCTATAAAGATGGCAGCCCTGGGCCTGGGCCCCCAGCTGCCCTGCCCAGGGTGGCTCCAGCAGCTGCCTCAACCTGGGGGTCTCAAAATCAGAAATGCATCATTTGGGACCCTTTTCCTTGGGCAATTGTTGGGGAACTGAAAATACACGTAAGGGGAGAAAGGAGAGAAGTCACCAGCACAGGATCCCCTGCAGTCCCGACCACTCGGGGCCCTGACTCCTGTCACGGCGCCACGTGGCTCTGATGATGTAATCCTGACAGCCCCCCTCCCCCCAGCCCCCTACCTGCAGCCACCCTCCTTTCCAGAAGGCCTCTGAGTTTCTACAGCTCCTCCCACAAACTCCCAGGCCTGCCGATGCTGCTTTAGGGGCACAGCAGGGGCTCTGACCCTGAGGGGCTCGCCCTCCCCCACGGCAGCTTCTGGAACCCTCTGCCAGGGGCGCCATCCCTGGTCGCCCAAGTCGGGTCGGGGGGGCGCAGGTGGTGGCCAGCGTGAGGCCTTTCATCACCTGGTGTTTGGGCTCAGCACCCCACCCCCACCCCCCACTCGGGGGACGAGTGCGAGGGGTGGGGGTCGTGCAGGTCCCCCACTGGCTGAGGAGAAGGGCCGGGAGTCCGACCCCTGCACTGCATCCCCGACGTGAGCGGCTCATCCCGGAAACCCGCCGCGCCCTCAACCCTTGGGCTCGTCCTGAGACCCCCGCCCCCAAACAACAGCCCCGGCCGGCCCCTCCCTCCGACCCAGAGGGTCTCGGCCTGCGGCCCGCGCATCCCAACCGACCCCACCGCCAGTCAGACCCGACCCCCGTCCGCGACGTTGATCCCTCCCGTGCCCTCCCCACCCCAAGCGGTGCCCTGGTTCTCACCATGTGGCCACTTGTGGTTTCCGCGCTCAGGGGGCAGTGGGTGCTGTGCCCCTGCCATGTCCGCCCAGGCGGGGTCTACACCACCATCCCGCCGCTCGGGGGCAGCACAGCCAACGCACGTTGCCTTCTCCTGGTAGAGCCGTGCGGAGCCACTCAGGTCTATAGGGCCTCTCCGCACGCAGAGCCGGGTGTGGGCGTGGCCTGTGGGTCTCTCCCCGCCTTCCCCGCGCTCAGGCCCGCCCCCCACGTGCTCCCTGGGCTCCGTCACCTCCTTTCCCGCCCCACCACTCCCGCCCCGCCACGTGATCCCTCGGCTCCATCGCCGCCTTTCCGGCCAACTGCCCCCCTCCACGCGATCCCTCGGCTCCACCACCTCCTTTCCTGCCCTCTCCCCACTCCTGCCCCCAACGGGATCTCTAGGCTCCGCCACCGTCTCTCCCGCTCCTCCCCCTCCCGCCAGCTCCCGCCCCCCACGTGATCCTTCGGCCCCACCACCAATTTCCTGCCCACACGGGTTCCCTCGGCTCCGTCACCGTCTTTCCCACCCGCTTCCACTTGCCCCTCGGGCCCACGACCATTTTCCCTGCCCTGGGGGCTGGAGGGAGCCCAGGAGCGGCCTTCCTAAGGCGCCCTGCCCGGGCCCCTACCCTCCCTTAGGGCTTCCCTGGGGTTGTGTTTGCCGAAATTGCTCAAGTCCCCAGGTGAGGAGAGTGCGTTTAAGAAGAGGGACCGGATCCAGAGAAAACCAGGACTCGCAAAGACACATGTACTTCAATGTTCATTGCAGCACTAATTACAGTAGCCAAGACATGGAAACAACCTAAATGTCCATCGACAGAGGAGTGGATCAAGAAGATGTGGTACATATACACAAGGGAATATTACTCAGCCATTACAAAGAAGGAAATATCCGCATTTTTAGCAACATGGATGGACCTAGAAATTATCATGCTAAGTGAAGTCAGCCATGCAATGAGACACCAACATCAAATGCTTTCACTGACATGTGGGATCTGAAAAAAAGGACAGATGGAACTTCTTTGCAGAACAGATGCTGACTCACAGACATTGAAAAACTTATGGTCTCCGGAGGAGACAGTTTGGGGGGTGGGGGGAAGTGCCTGGGCTGTGGGATGGAAATCCTGTGAAATCAGATTGTTATGATCATTATACAACTACAGATGTGATAAATTCATTTGAGTAATTAAAAAAAAAAGTCAAAAAAAAAAAAAAAAAGAAGGGCCAGAAATGGCCCACTTTGGGGTAAGACGTGGCCACTGCACAAAGTCCCTAATTAGACAGGGAGTCGTGGTGCTCCCACTTCTCATCAGGGCCTGGCTTCCCCACTGCTGTCCTCAGTCCCTGCAGAACATGTATCATTAAAAAAGAGGGAAGAGGAGTTCCTGTCGTGGCACAGCAGAAACGAATCCGACTAGGAACCATGAGGTTGCAGGTTCAATCCCTGACCTCACTCAGTGGGTTAAGGATCCAGTGTTGCAGTGAGCTATGGTGCAGGTCGCAGATGCAGCTCGGATCCTGCGTGGCTATGGTGTAGGCCTCTGGCTCCAATTAGACCCCTAGCCTGGGAACCTCCATATGCAGTGGGTGCGGCCCTAAAAAGACAAAAAAAATAATAAGAATAAAATTAAAAGGAAAAAAAGGTCTGAGGAGCCTCGTTGAGGTGCTTTATGAATAACTCCCATGTCAAAGTGTCTCCTACCTCCCCTCATTGTCCTGACCTGCGCCCCCTGCAGTATCTTCAGGTATTTATAACAAAGCGGAGCCTGCATGGCTGTCACCCCTGCTGGCCTGCAGGTTCCTGGAAGGCAGAGACTGTGTTTATTTCTCTGAAGTCCTCAGTGTGCAGCCCAGGTGGAGCAGCTCATAAGCACGCAGGACTTCAGTATGTGTTGAAGGGATGCGGAGCTGGTGAAAAGGCCAGGCTTCACTGAGTTCGGCTCCCTGTGAGCATTTCATTCCTGGGCAGTTGGATGAGTCAGCACCAGCTGCTGAAACAAAAATACCACAGACTGGGGGTGTGAGGCTGGGGCTTCGGCAGGAGAAGTTCATTCCTTCACAGTTCTAAGCCTGGGTATCTCAGATCAAGGTGCCAGGAGATTAGGTTCTTGGTGAAGCCTTTTCAGGCTGGCAAGACAGCTGCCATGGTGCATGGCAGTGCACCTGCCTGTGTGTGTCTCTCTCATGCACGTGCACACACATGCACATGCACGTGCTCACTCTGGCGTCTTTCCCTTGTGGCTCAGAGTTAATGAACCCAACTAGTATCCGTGAGGACGAGGGTTCAATCCCTGGCCTCACTCAGTGGGTTAAGGATCCCACATGGCTGTGGCTGTGGTGTTGGCTGGCAGCTGCATTTCCAACTTGACCTGTTGCCTGGCAACTTCCAAATGCCACAGGTGCGGCCCTAAAAAGCAAAACCAAACCAAACCAAACCTGCAAGGCTGACCCCATCAGGAGGGCTTCACCCTCATAATCTCATCTAGATTTAATTATTACCCCCAGGAATCCATCTCCAAATAACAGCACATTGCAAGTTAGGGGTTCAGCACGTGGATTGGGACAGGGTAGCGGGTGGTGGGGGTAGGAAGGTGAGGGGTGAGGAGGTGGGCTTGGAACAAGCATTCAGTCTCCAACAGCGGGGATACTCCAAATCTAGGATCTTCCAGGAGCTGGAAGGAGGCCTCTTACGGGAATTCTGCAGTCCAAACCCTTACCTTGCAAAATAAGGACATCCAGAATTGTGGGCAAAGCGACTTGTCCTTGGCAATGTCTTCACACCTTTGTGTTCTGCTTACATCTAATCTCTCTTAAAGGCCTCATCTTCAGGGGCCTCGAAGTGGATTCAGTTGGGGGTTAATCCGATATAGTATGTTTGGAACAACAATCACTGCATAAAACAATGGCTGTGGCTCTTCCAGCCACTGTCATTCGAGCTCAGGCCACAAGTTCAAGAAGAGGAGTGGATGCCATACCTCAAATTAGCCTGGTCGTCCATGTTGACAGCAAGGTGTGTTTGATCAGCAGAGGATTTGGCTGGCGAAGAATGGGTTTCTGGAAGAAATAAAACCACCATAATCATTCCCAGAGCACAGAACAAAGGTCAGAATACCTGATGAAGAATGCAAAACAAAAACTCCGCGGTCATATGGCTTTTCTGTGATTGTGCCAAGGAACTCGGCTTGTTCTGCTCTTAGGATGGACGCCTCCCTTGCATTTTCTTTGATTTTTGGCTGCATCTGTGGCATGCGGAAGTTCCCAGGCCGGGAATCAAACCCGGGCCACAGCAGTGACCACACCGAAAACCACTAGGCCACCAGGGAACTCCAAGTACATCCCTTTTCGATGTGAGCTGAAAGTTGCTTTTCCCTCAAAAAGTCTAACAGTGATCAGTAGAGTGGCAAGTGGTTTCACACGCACACACACACAGAGCTTGTGTGTTTTTAAAGACGTGACAAGAAAAATTTTAAAGCCTGTTTAATAAACATTGTTTAAAAAAATTGAGTTGTGAGTCATTCATTGAATAATAATAATAACAATAAAATTGTTGTCCAAAAAAAATTCGAGAGCACTTCTTCACTGACTCAGGCTAGCCTGTCCCTCACCGCCGTCCCTCTGTCCCTCCAGTGTCTTAACAAAACGGTGGATGAATGAACACTTACTCGGACCTGCTACTTTGGTGACTCCAGGGAGGCTGGAGCTGTTATTCCCATTTTACAGATGCAGCGGCTGAGGAGGTGAGAAGTGTGAGTCGTTCAATGTCTCAAGGCTAGTGGACTCGGGCCGGGGGCTCTCGCCTTATATTCCTCCAGGGGCGTTTATCACACTGCGTGACAATGATCTGTTCCGGTTCCTGTGGACAGGACCGCTCTGAGACCTGTTTATCCGGCAGCTAAAACCATACTTCGCACACAGCGCATTTTCAGTGACTTTTGAACAAATGAACGATTGAACCATCAGACGAAAGCAAAGGAAGAAAGTCGAGACTGCGTCGGATGTGAATGCTTGAAGCCTGGGTTCCCATCCCAGCTCTGCCATTTTTCTAGCTAGTTCATCTCATTCTTCTGGTCCTAAGTTTTCTTTTTTCTTTTTCTCTCCTTGTCACTTTTAGGGCTGCACTTGCGGCATATGGAGGTTCCCAGGCTAGGGATCGAATCAAAGCTACAGCAGCCATAGCAACTTGGGATCCGAGCCGCCTCTGCAACCTACACCACGGCTCATGGCAACGCCGGATCCTTAACCCAACTGAGCGAGGCCAGGGTTCGAACCCGCATCCTCATGGATCCTAGTTGGGCTTGTTAACCGCTGAGCCACGAAGGGAACTCCCATACCTCCTTTGTTTTCATAAGGTTGAAATGAAAACTCCCCTGCAGTCCTTGTGGGATTTGAATCCAATGATGACAAATGTAATTTGTTGTTGCTGTTGTTTTGCTTTTGTCTTTTTAGGGCCGCACCTGCCCTTGGAAGTTCCCAAGCTACGGGTCAAATCAGAGCTGCAGTTGCCGGCCTACGCCACAGCCACAGCCACAGCCACAGCCACACCAGATCCGAGCCGCATCTGCGACCTATGTCACAGCTTGGGGCAACACTGGATGCTTAAGCCACTGGGCAAGGCCAGGGATGGAACTCACATCCTCACGGATACTGGCTGTGTTCTTAACCCTCTGAGCCACCACAGGAACGCCGACAAGTGTACTGCTGACTGGGGCTTCTGCAGAGGGGGCAGGAGAGAGCCCTGACCTGCTCCCCGTGTTGCTGGGATGGCGCTGGAACCCCCCACCCCCACCCCCATCCCCAAGTTCAGAGGGAGACCCTCACACTAAGCAGACCACAAAAACGCTTTGTCTTCAGGCTCCCCCCGTGCTGGCAGCCAGGGTCGGAAAAAACCTATGCTGGGCAATAAAGAGTAAGGAATAGAAAAGGTCCCCAAATAGCAGCCCTCTTCCCCAGCCTGCGATTTCTGCCGTTAGGGTCCATGCTGGTGGAGGCCGCTGGTTCTCAGCGGGAGACACACGCTGGAACCATGGGGACGCTGAAAAATGCAGAAGCAAGATCTTGTCCTGAGACGGTGAAGCCATCGTCCAGAAGGGACAATGACACTTTGCAAAAGACAGTCAGGCCCTGCCAGTGCTTCCTGGTGTGAACAAGAGGCTGCCCCCCAGTAGGCTAACGGTGAGCAGGGAGGTATTGGAGGGGGACCTGAGTGGGACTGGGACAGGGAGTGGGACTGCCCGATGGTGCTCTGTCTCCTGGCAGGACCAATCCTGGGGTTCCCTCTGTGCGGCCCCCCCCCCACCAGACATTTGTGCAGGTGACAGCTGGCGGCCTTGAGGGCAGGGGAGCCACAACAAGGCAGCCTGGGAGGCCTTGTGGACTTGGGCCGTGATGATGGGAGGGCGGCCATGGTATTTCTCTAAAGGAGCATCTCTCGTCCCCGTCGTCTCTCCCTTATTCACAGCACCGAGCATCGCCCAGCAGAATTTTAGGCATGTTCTGGTTAATTTGCTTATTATCTGGAGAAGCATCCCCTCTCCCCCAGACCACAAGTGCCGTGGGGACAGAGAGGGCGCTCGACCTGTTCACAGCAGAATACCAGGGCCTCCGACGGGGCCCTGTCACAGCCAGCACTCTCTCAATATTTGCTCAATGACTGAATAAACGAATGAGCAAATAGATAAGCCTGGGGTGTGTAACTGAACACCTCTTCCTTCTTCCTCTCCCTGGGACGGGGTGATTCACCGTCCCGTCACCTGCTTTGTGAAAAGCTCTCAGTAAAGGACTAAGAGGAAAAACCTCAATTTTACTGCCCCTGGGAAGGTTCCATCGTTTGGACTCATTCTCTTCCCAAGAGGTTCAAGACGGCTTATAATTATACCACCTGTTTCTTCCACTTTCATGCATTCATTCGTTCGTATATTCAGTGAAAGCGCATCCTCTGCGTTCCTCTACCTGTCAGGCCACGTGGCAGGGGCTCAGACAGCAAGATAAGCGCAGCCTGTGTCGTGCAATGCTGGGCTCCCGAGGTCGGGTGGCTGGGGGCATCCACATCGGATCAATCAAACCCTGTCCACATTGTCACATAGCTGCTCCATGGAAACCTTACGAAGAGCAGGCCTGAGACTCAGCACGTGGGCTAGTTTTACTGGATGAGGGACATACAGGCCTATTGATAACTTTTTTTTTTTTTTACTTTTTTTATTTGGACTTTTTACGGCTGCCCCTGCGAAAGGGCTGGAGGGCACAGGTGGACTCCCCGGAGGCTCACAGCATCCCTCCGGTGTAAAACCAGCATGTTTTTGCCAAGTGTGGGTACAGAAATGGCTCACACCCACACGCCTAGTACACTTAAGATACTTAAGGTTTTTTTTTGGTTTTTTTGGTTTTTGCTTTTCAGGGCCACACCTGCAGCATATGGTTACTAGTCTGTTCATGACCGCTGAGCCGCAAAGGGAACTCCCATTTGAGATTTCTACTGTCTAAAAAAAATGGAGTTCTCTGTCATGGCGCAGTGGAAATGAATCCGACTAGGAACCACGAGGTTGCAGGTTCGATCCCTGGCCTTGCTCAGTGGATTAAGGCAGCTGTAGCTTCGATTAGACTCCTAGCCTGGGAAACTCCATATGCCGCATGTGCGGCGCTAAAAAGCCAAAAAAAAAAAAAAAAAGATTTTTACTGTCTAGAGTTCCCACTGTGGCTCAGTGGGTTAAGAACCTGACATAGTGTCTGTGAGGATGTGTGTTCGATCCTTGGCTACTCAGTGGATTAAGGATCTGGCATTGCTGTGAGCTGTAGCATAGGTTGTAGATGCATCTTGGATCTGGTGTTGCCATGGCTGTGGCATAAGCTGGCAGCTGCAGCTCTGATTCAACCCCTGGCCCAGGAATTTCCATATGCTGCAAGTTTTGCCACAAAAAAACAAAAAGATGCTTAGTGTCTGAGGATTCAAAATGTTTTATAAAAGGCTTAGAGAAATATAGGCAAGCCAGCATTCATTTATGGATCCAGAAAAGAGCTATTTTTCTGGAGTTCCTGTCGTGGTTCAGCGGTTAACAAATCTGACCAGCATCCATGAGGACGCAGGTTCAATTCCTGGCCTTGCTCAGTGGGTTAAGGATCCAGCGTTGCTGTGAGCTGTGGTGTAGGTGGCAGATGAAGTTCAGATCTGGTGTTGCTGTGGCTGTGGTGTAGGCCAGAAGCTGTAGCTCTGATTCGACCCCTAGACTGGGAACCTCCATATACCACAGGTGTGGCCCTAAAAGGCAAAAAAAAAAAAAAAAAAAGAGTTCTTTTTTTCCCCAAGCCAAGCATACGCAGGATTCAGGTGGGACAATGGTGACCAGGCCTGCTGCCTGCTTCCTGGCAGGCAGATGACAGTCAGGCTGGGACATGGGCCAAGCTGATGCACATTATTGGGGGAGTGCTTGATTTTTAATCCCATCTTGGGGAGGTGGGTACCTGGAGGGCTTCCAGGGGGCGGTGAGGCGAGGCTGGGGCTGGAAGAATGAGAGGCAGTAAACTCGCAGGGTGTTTTCTGAAGGTGGGGTTTGGGGAGAGGGGGTAACCTAGACCTTGATACTTAAGGGGCCCCCAGGAGTGGCAGGAGGCCCTACCCCAGACCCACAGAACCAGAGCCTGCATTTCACAGGATCCGGAGTGCCGCGTGTGCATGTTAGACCCAGAAGCCCTAAGCCAAAGGGTTCTATGCACAGAATCTACAAAGTCCGGGGGCAAGAGAGAGTCAGGTCCAGGCTGGGGCCCAGCAGGTGGGCCAGGGAGTGAAAAAGACAGAAGTTTGAAAACCAGCCAATGCTGGGGGCGGGGGCGAAGCTGGAACTTGAGCTTCCTGCCTTGCATCAGGCCAGTGGTTCATCTTCCTTTTCCTCTCCTTCCCCAGGGGCGTATGCTGATGGATGAAATACAATCAATCAACAGGGTGTTGACCTGGCAACGCTCGGTGGAGAACTCAGAACTTCTTTCTGGGTCTGGCTTTCTGGGTGGGACTTTCTACTTGAATGTTTCTGCCTTCTGTCGGGGACAGGGCTCGGAACGCCAGTTCTGGAAAATGAGACACGGGCACACGGGGAGATCTCGACAAGGCTCTTTCCTTCTGCAGGAGGGCGCGGGTGCTCAAAAAGCCCCTGCAAAGAAGAAGAGACCCTCCCTATTGGTCCCTAGCGCAGGCGACGGACCTGTCCCCTTCCCATGGGTCAGGCCAGGGCGCAAACTCTTCTCGGTTGGCTTGTTTGAAACAGACTGTTGCTGGGAGAAGCGGGAAAGAGGAGGGGGTCGCAGGAGGGCGTCTCAGCCATAAGGGAGCAACATGGAGTCACCAAGGTTTCCTTCGATAGAAAAGACGGTATGTTCCTTTCCACTCCTCACAAATGCACAGAGTTCAGCCGACCTGTTAAAGCACCAACACTCTCAAGACGGAGCCAACTTGAAAGCCGAGTGAAAAAGGGGCCAAACAAAAGAAGCCAGGGTTCACAAAACACGTGATACAGAGAAGAAAAAAAAAATTAACCTTACGAACAAGCAGATGCCTCTAAAATTAGCACGGTTTCCTTGGAATACTACTTTAATAACAGATTATATAGTGTTCTTTTAAGCGACCGGCTGTATTTGCTTTTGGTATCTCTTATAACTTTGGTTAGAATTGTTTGGTATGTTAAAATACATAGAGCGCATTATCAAATGAGTGGTAAACCTCAGATTGCATTAATTACCCTAGCGATGCCATTAAAGGAATAGCCCAACAGCTGGGGCCAACTCGTCAAACGGCCTGGCAAAAGAGCCTTGCTTTAGACATGCTGCTGCCAGAAGAGGGTGGGGTCTGTGTAATGAGTGGTCCAGTGCTGTACCTTCATCCCAAGTAACACCGCCCCAGACGGCACCATCGCCAAGGCCCTATGAAGACGAACGACCTTAGCAGATAGACTTTCCAAAAATTCTGGTCCAAGGCCCTATGAAGACGAACGACCTTAGCAGATAGACTTTCCAAAAATTCTGGTGTTAATGACCCTTCACAGACCTTTGAAAAAATTGGTTTGGAAGATGAAAGGGACCAATAGCTTCAATCCTTACCCCTCTAATCGCATTAATAAATGTCCTTGTCTTAGTTTGATGTTGTCCAGGGGCCTTATTCAAAGATTAATAGACACTGCCCTAACACACCAACTGGGACCTCCTCCCCATCAAACCAACATGCTTCTGATGGACGCAATAGAAGGTGAAAGTCAAACTATGCTCATAGAGTCTGAAGAAAAGAATATCTGATAAAAAAGACGAAAGGAGGAAATTGTGAAAATTAACATGTCTCTTTTCTGGCAAAGGAAGCCTTGGTTCCTGCTTCCTCTGAGATGCCTTCCTCTGGCCCCTCCCCTTTTCCCTCTTCTCCCTGTAACAATTTGTTTCAAATGAGCCAACTGAGAAGAATGTGTGCTCTGACCTGACCCATGGGAAGGGGACAGATCTACCGCCTGCGTTAGGGATAAGTAAGGGGTCTTCCTTCTTCCCACGAGCCTTTTGAGCACTCACGCCCTTCTGCAGAGGGAAAGAGCCTTGCCGAGACCTCCCCGGCTCCCCGTGTTCGGGTGTCTCACTTTCTGACAGCGACGATCTGAGCGGGGGTCATTTTCCCCACCCATTCGGGGGCTCAAATAATTATATTCATCAGTGAGGTGACCCGTTTCATCCCTGGCTGAGTGGAGTGTGAATGGGAATAGCCCGCCCTGGCAAAGTATCCACAAAAAGCCCTGACCGGGACAGATCCCCCACTCCCTGTAACACCGGGACGACCTCTGCTCCAGCTGTGCGATGAGGTGGTCAGAGACGCCCCAGGAAACAGTGAAAGAGCAGAGGAAAGAAGTTGCAGATGACACAGAATCTGCGCATTTCCACACGCGACTGCTCTTCAGCCAATCAAAACACGGCTTGGATATCGTCATGGTTGCTGGGCAGAAATCTGAGATCCCTACTCTTTTTAGGCTCCTAAGCCGGACAAGTCATGATTTTTCTAGCGTGGCTTAGAACTGGTTCTGTCTGGACCTGGATACCAGGCTGAACTCCTGCCTCCACGATGCCTGTGTGCAAGCCGCATCCACTATACACATGCTCCATTTCCAGGAGAGCAGATCCAGCCAGCAGGCAGAGCCGGTGGTTTCAAGTCCAATTGTGTACCAGCTATTGCTGAATTTGATGACTGTTCACTCTTCCAGGTGCGGTGCCAGAGTGCAGGCTACCTAGACACTGGTGTGTAACAGGTGTGTCCTGGGATAGAGAGATTCGGGTCAGACTGGGGATGACCTTGAGTGCTTGCGACCAGATTTTTCTCCTGTGGCTGCTGAGAGCCACGTAAGTGCTTAGGCTGGGAGTGGTACAACCTCGGAGAAGGTGGTTTCAAGCTGGCAGAGGGTGAGGAGGAACAAGGGAACGAACTCGAGCTCCTGGAAGACGGCCGGCTGGAACAACCCTAGGGAGGGCGGAGGAATTTGAGTTCTTGCAGGAGCAAAGCAGCCTGGGGTGCGGAATTAAGGGAAAGGAGAGGATGGGTGACTCAGGTTTCCTGCCCAGGCTGCTGGTGGGAGGATTGCCCTCCACCCAGAGAGAGAGAGAGCAAAATACGAACGGGGTCAAGTGCAGATCAGGAAGAAACTAATTAATGGGCAAGGGTGTCTTTTCAATAGCATTTCTCATGATAAAAATCACACACACACCCACATATTTAGAAAACAGAAATTTAAAAAGAATATTGTAAAGCCCCTGAAGGTCTTTTGGAGATAATTTCTTTGACCTTTGGGTGCATTTTCTTTCGTCTTTGGTCTCTCTCTCTTTTTTTAATGACCACGCCCACGGCCTATGGAAGTTCCCTGGCTCGGAGTAGAACCAGAGCTGCAGCTGCCAGCCTCCACCACAGCTATGGCCACACCAGACCCCAGCCGCGTCTGTGACCTACGCCTCAGCTTGAGGCAACTCCAGATCCTTAGCGAGGCCAGGGATCAAAGCTGCATCCTCATGGACATTATGTCAGGTTCTTAACCCACTGAGCCACAGTGGGAACTCCTCTCTCTCTGTTTATCCTTATTGTAAAAAAAATTTTTTTTCATTGAATTATAGGTGCTTTTCAGTGTTGTGTTAGTTTCAAGTGTACGGCAAAGTGATTCAGTTATATATATATATATATATATATATTTTTTTTTTTTTCAGATTCTTTTCCCATATAGGCTGTCACAGAGTATTTGGTGCAGTCCCCTGTGCTATGTACAGCAGGTCCCCGCTGGCCATCCATTCCATAGACAACAGTGTTCACCTGCTCATCCCAAACCCCGATTCCTCCCCCTCCTTGCCCTTTGGTAACCATAAGCTTGTTTTCTATGCGAATCCATTACTGTTTTGTAAATAAGTTATTTGTATCGCCTTTTAGACTCCATAAGTGACATCCTGTGACATTTCTTGTATGTGTCTTGGTGTGTGTGTAGGTATGATCTACACGCCCAGCGGTTAAGAGGTGTGATCAAGGCACTAAACAGTCTTGATCTCACGGCTCAGACAGCTTTTACTTCTTCCCTTAATATAGTCATTTCCTGGCCTTTACGTGATTATAACGCAGGCAGACCTTGTTTTTTTGCACCTTATAGGTATTGTTTTTTTTTTTTTTTTTTTTTTTTTACAAAGTGAGTGTGGCAACTCTGCACCAAGCAAGTCTGTTGGCACCATCTTTCTAATAGGATTTGCCTGCTTCCTGTCTCTGGGTCACGTTTTGATCATTCTTGCAGCATCTCAAAGCCTTTCACTACTGTTATATTTGTCACTGAGATCTGCGATTAGCCATCTTTTTTTTTTTTTTTGTCTTTCTGCTATTTCTTTGGGCCGCTCCCACGGCATATGGAGGTTCCCAGGCTAGGGGTCTAATCGGAGCTGTAGCCACCGGCCAACGCCAGAGCCACAGCAACGCAGGATCCGAGCTATGTCTGCAACCTACACCACAGCTCACGGCAACGCCAGATCCTTAACCCACTGAGCAAGCCCATGGATCGAACCCGCAGCCTCATGGTTCCTAGTCGGATTCGTTAACCACTGCACCACAACGGGAACTCCCCGATTAGCCATCTTTGATGTTACTCCTATAACTCACTGAAGGCTCAGGTGACAGTTTTTAGCAAAAAAGTATTTTTAAATTAAAGAATGTATGTATTTATTTATTTACTTTTATTTTAGGACCACACCCGCAGCATATGGAGGTTCCCAGGCTAGGGGTTGAATCAGAGCTACAGCTGCTAGCCTGCACCACAGCCACAGCCACACCAGATCCCAGCCACATCTGTGACCTACACTGCAGTTCAGAGCGACACTGGATCCTTAACCCAGTGAGCGAGGCCAGGGATCGAAGCTGAGTCCTCATGGATGCCAGTCAGGTTCAGTGCTCATGGAGGCTAGTTTCCACTGAGCTGCAATAGGAACTCCAGGAATGTATACTTTTAATGATATAGGAGTTCCCGGAGTTCCCATCATGGCGCAGTGGTTAACGAATCTGACTAGGAACCATGAAGTTGCGGGTTCGGTCCCTGGCCTTGCTCAGTGGGTTAAGGATCCGGCGTTGCCTTGAGCTGTGGTGTAGGTTGCAGACGTGGCTCAGATCCCTCATTGCTGTGGCACCTCCAAGATCTGGCGTAGGCCGGCGGCTACCTCTCTGATTAGACCCCAGCCTGGGAACCTCCATATGCCGTGGGAGCGGCCCTAGAAAAGGCAAAAAGACAAAAAAAAAAAAAAAAAAAGAAGAAGATATAGGAGTTCCCGTCGTGGCTCAGTGGTTAACGAATCCGACTAGGAACCATGAGGTTGTGGGTTCGATCCATTGCCTTGCTCAGTGGGTTAAGGATCCGGCATTGCCGTGAGCTGTGGTGTAGCTCGCAGATTCGGCTTGGATCCTGCATTGCTCTGGCTGTGGTGTAGGCCAGTGGCTATAGCTCCAATTCGACTCCTAGCCTGGGAACTTCCACATGCCACAGGAGCAGCCCTAGAAAAGACAAAAAAAAAAAAAAAAGATATAATGCTGTTGCACATTTAATAAACTACAGAACAGTATAAATAGAACCCTTTTTATTTATTTTTGGCTGCACCCCTGGCATATGGAGGTTCCTGGACCAGGGGTCCAATCTGAGCTGCAGCTGCAACCTACACCACAGCTGTGGCAACTTCAGATCCTTAACCCACTGCACCGGGCTGGGGATCAAACCCTCACCTCCAAAGCGACCAGAGCCACTGCAGTCAGATTCTTAACCCAGTGTACCACAGTGGGAACTCATAGTGCAAACATAACTTTTATAGGAACTAGGAAGCCAAAAACATTGTGTGGCTCATTTTATAATGCTATTTGCCTTATTGTGGTCTGAAAGCAAACCTGTACCACCTCCAAGATCTGCCTGTATATTTTTAACAGTGGCTGAGTAGTCCGCCGTATGAGGTGTGGCAACTACTCTGCTTATCTCTTAACCATTGGACAGGTAGATCAATTCCGTTTTTCCCACCTTGAATAACACAGCAATGAAAAGGCTTGTATTAAATCTGTATCCGAGTTTCAATGAAAAAGTTTAAAAACATTTAAAGACCAAACTAGATATTCCCATAGAACAAACAAATAAGCAGACAAAAACCTTAAGTGATATCATCAGCTTTCATATTCCCCCCAAAATCAGCCAGTTAGAGATTTAATGGGAGTAAAGATTTTTTTTTTTTGCAATACCAAAGATTAAATACCTAGAAATACATCTCATAAGAAATTGGCAAGACCTATATCAAGGAAGCTTAATAATGTTATGAAGGAACAAAAAAGAAGTAACTAATACATAAAAACACATTTCCTCTCCTTGAAGAGGCTATCTCAACATCAGAAAGGTGCCAAGTCTAAGTTAAATATCGTATGATCCCTCAAAATCCTAGCATGTGTTTTCAGGGGCTTCTCTATACACTGATTCAAATGTTGACATGAGCACATAAGAACAGCCAGGGAGTTCCCACTGTGGCGCTGGGGAAACAAATCCAACTAGTAACCATGAGGCTGCAGGTCTGATCCCTGGCCTTGCTCAGTGGGTTAAGGATCCGGCGTTGCCGTGAGCTGTGGTGTAGGTCAGTGGCTACAGCTCCGATTCGACCCCTAGCCTGGGAACGTCCATATGCCGCAGGAGTGGCCCTAGAAAAGGCAAAAAGACAAAAAAAAGAAAAAGAAAAACCACATCCCACATCTTGCCTGAGCATATATTTCAAATGGATTAAAGAGTAAATGCTTTTTTTTTTAAGCCATAAATACACTGGAAGAAAACATAGTTGTAAGTTTCTTTGTAAACTTGGAGATGGGAAGGCTTTTCTAATAAAGTCCAGAAGACTTAGTAAAACATATTTAGTATATTTGAGTAAGTGTGTGTATACACCTTTCTCAAAGGCAAAAACAGAAACAAAACAAAACAACCCAACAGAAGCAAAGCCAGAAGTCATGACAAACGAAACAAAAATTGCCACTGATAACCTCACCCCTTCATTTTTTTTTTAAACCATCACATATGGTGCTTCTTATGTGAGAACTTAAAAAGATTAGCTCAGTTAAACTGTATACCAAGCCTGTGATGCAGAATTATTTTTAACTCCATTTCACAGTTGGGAAATTCAGGCATGAAGGGGTATGTAATTGGCTGAGATCACAGAGCTAATAGTACAAAGACACCTCCCTGTATGAACCCTGGAAGATTTATACCAATATATCTGATTCTTCAGAAACTGTCCAACAGCCCCGTAGAAAAACGGGCAAACGATTCAAAGTGTTCCTAGAAAAAGAACTCCATCTGGCTCTCAAATATATGAAAAGCTGTCTAAAGTTGCTTGTAATAAAAGATATGCAAATTCAAATTCACTAAAATATCATTTTCCACCCATCAGCAAAAATTTGAGACTTTAATGCCCAACTTCCTGATGAGAAACCAGGGAAAAAGGCACACTCATCCATTCCTCGTGGGTGTGGAAAGCGGACTAATCCCTAGAAAGGGCTATTTGACAGCGCTCCTAGGAGTACAATGTAGGTGGCTTCTGACCCAGCAGCTCCCTTCCTGGAAATGAATCCTACAGAGGCACCTGCCCACAGCACGATGTTTGTATAAGGTTATTCATGCAGCAACGTCAGCAGAAGCAAAAGATGGGAAACCGCCCAAGGATGTCAACATAGGACTGGTGACACCGGGACAGACACGGCCATGTAAGGGCTGTGATGCATCTGAGAAAAAATATGGGGCCATCTCCCAGGTAAACTACATGCAAAGGGAAGAAAGCAGCCCGCATATGTAGCTGGCTACTTTTTTATGGAGAAAGAGGGAAAATAAGAGTAAGTACCCATCACAAGACAAATTGGAAGGCTACATGGCAAACGCATAACAGGTCACTTTGGCAGAGGTGGGGTGCAGTGGATAAGGGGTTGAAACTAGGCAGATGAGTGGTCAGGAGTGGCAGGGAGATTTTTCACCATATACTGTTTTGATTTTTTTGTTTTTGGCTGTGTCTGTGGAACGCAAAAGTTCCCAGGCCAGGGATGGAACCTGTGCTTACAGCAGCAATCCAAGCCACTGCAGTGACAATGCCAGGTCCTTAACCCACAGAGCCACCAGGGAGCTCCAATTGTTTTGATTTTTGACTTTGCAAATGTATGACCTATCAAAATTAAATTTAAAAAGCTGGCTTAAACAGCGTGCTATATGCCACAAGGAATTAAAAAAAGAAGAAATGAACATAAAATAAAAGGCGCAAATATTCGAAAGGAGATAAATTGCCATCGTCTACAGGTTATATCATTTTCTTCTTGGAAACCCCCAGAAAATTAAAGCAGGACAAAAAAAAAAACTTGCTAGAAACAATAGTTTACTAATGTGGTCGATTACAGGATGAGCCTGGAAAAATAGGTACTTTCAAATATCTGAGCAATAACCAATTTTAAAATGTTATAGAAAAAAAATTGCACCCATAATGACAACAGAAAATTCAAAACCCTTGGGAATGAAGTTATCAAGACATAGACATGGAAATGTACATGAAATAAACTTCACTGAGGGAGGACCTTGAATGAAGGTAGAAAATAAGCTGCTGCCTTGAATTCAAAGGCTCAATTTTGCAACAATATAAATTCTCCCCAAGCTCTTCTATAAATTTAGCAGGATTCTAAAACAAACATCAACAGGATGTTTTTAGAAACATTATTCCATATCCAATCTCTCTTTTTCTTTCTTTTTCTTTTTCTCTTTTTCTTTCTTTCTTTCTTTCTTTCTTTCTTTCTTTCTTTCTTTCTTTCTTTCTTTCTTTCTTTCTTTCTTTCTTTCTTTCTTTCTTTCTTTCTTTCTTTCTTTCCTTCCTTCCTTTCTTTCTTTTTCTTTCTCTTTCTCTTTCTTTCTCTCTCTCTCCTTCTTTCCTTCCTTCCTTCCTTCCTTTCTTTCTTTCTTTCTTTTTCTCTTTCTCTTTCTTTCTTTCTTTTTCTTTCTCTTTCTTTCTTTCTTTCTTTTTCTTTCTTTCCTTCCTTCCTTTCTTCCTTTCTTTCTTTCTTTCTTTCTTTTTCTTTCTCTTTCTTTCTTTCTTTCTTTCTTTCTTTCTTTCTTTCTTTCTTTCTTTCTTTCTTTCTTTCTTTCTTTCTTTCTTTCTTTCTTTCTCTCTCTCTCTCTCTCTCTCTCTTTCTTTCTTTTCTGTCTTTTTAGGGCCATACCCTCGGCATATGGAGATTCCCAGGCTAAGGGTCGAATTGGAGCTGTAGCCACTGGCCTATGCCAGGGCCACAGCAATGCCAGACCTGAGCCACATCTGCAATCTGTACCACAGTTCGTGGCAACGCCAGATCCTTAACCCACTGAGCGAGGCCTGTGTCCTCATGGATGCTAGACAGATTCGTTAACAGCTGAGCCACGACAAGAATTCCATCTCCAATATTTCTAGAGGATGTCTAGCAGAGGAGGTCCTGTTCACGAGCCCAGCTAGCATCCATGAAGACACATGTTCGCGAGCCCAGCTAGCATCCATGAAGACACAGGGTGGCTCCCTGGCCTTGCTCGGTGGCTTAAGGGTCCCGTGTTGCTAGGAGCTGTGGTGTTCAGACGTGGCTCGGATCCTGCGCTGTGGTGGCTGTGGTGTAGGTTGGCAGCCACAGCTCTGATTTGACCCCTAGCCTGGAAACCTCCATATGCCGCAGGAGCGGCCCTAGGAAAGGCAAAAAGACAAAAACAACAACAACAACAAAAAAGAAACCTCAGAGCAGGCAGCACAGCACAGCAGGATCTACAGGTGGGAGGGGGAGGCAGGGGACCGCTGTTTTCCATGATAAGCCTCTCTTGAGATTATTTGAATTTTTAATGGAGATGTAAATGTGTTGCTTGAATACAATTAAAAATTAATTAAAAACCCCGAAACCATTCTTTTCCATGATTCGCACTTCTTGAGGGGTAGCGCTTCACGTAAATGTCATAAACTCACTAGACTCATATTTTATAGCCTCATATTCATATGAATATCTTTCCCTGAAAAATGAAGAAGTATTGATTTCAGCCGAGACGTGGCTCTTTTTAGGGCTCTAAAATGGTTTTTTCCAATTTCCAATTCTCATCAGCCAAAAAGGGAGATTGCTCACCTCTTAGGTGGCTAGTTGTCATTAAAAACTTGGTTCATTTGATTTTTAGCGACTTAACTACTTGGCAAACATTTTCTTTTTTTGTCTTTTTTTTTTTTTTTTTTGCCTTTTCTAGGGCTGCTCCCACGGCACATGGAGGTTCCCAGGCGAGGGGTCCAATCGGAGCTGCAGCTGCCAGCCTACGCCAGAGCCACAGCCACTTGGGATCCGAGCCACGTCTACAACCTACACCACAGCTCACGGCAACGCCGGATCCTTAACCCACTGAGCAAGGCCAGGGACCGAACCTGCAACCTCATGGTTCCTAGTCGGATTCGTTAACCACTGCGCCATGACGGGAACTCCTCCTGCAAACATTTTTAATAAGCCTGGACACTCTCATGTTTCTTGACCATTTGTATTTCCACTTTTGTCAGCTGTTGTTCACAGCCTTTGCATGCCATCACGAAGGAAGTTTGTTTTACTCACAGATCCCTAGCGACAGGAGGCTGGGCGCGTGGAGCGGGCCACTCGGGGAAGCACCAGGCCGAGGGAGGGCACAGAGGGAGGAGGAGGAGGAAAAAACAAGAGCGTTTAGGGTAGTTTCTGCTTCTGCAGGAAGGCTGGCTGAGGCAGGGTAAACAGCTTTAAGGCTGCCTAGATTGAATGATGACAACCGGATGTGGGGCAGGGACTGTCCTTCACTGTCGGGCACCTGAGCCCTGGGTGATGAGGGCAGGTGGCTGGGAGCCCAGAGTGTGAGAGTCCATAAGGGATAAAGGGGCTCTTAGAGGTGTGGGCTCTGGATTGGCTGCCTGCATATGAAGACACACACCTGAGGTGAGCTGCTGGCTTGCAGGTGACCTGCTGGCTTGCAGGTGAGCCGCTTGCTCTCTCTGGGGTTGGCCAGCCCTCGGAGTCCATTCTCTCCAGGCCCAGCAAGGTCTCAGATGTCAAAGCATCAGAATATTTGGATTATTTATATGGACCTTTTCCGTGTTGTGTTATTTATTTACCACGACACACCTAAGACTGTGGCCGGTGGAATCTCACCTTTGGTGGGTGGAGATTTCTTCCTACACCCCTGATTTCTCTGACTCTGTTCTTTTCGTGGCCCCTGCCTTCTACTGCAGAGATTTAAATTTTTTTTTTTTTTTTTTTTTTTTTAGAAACAATATTTACCAGCCAGGGCACTTCTGAGGATGGAATGTCATAATGCATCTAAGATGCCAGGATCTGCTGTTCGATCAATGTTAGCGTCTGTCCTTGTACTTGTTAGAAATCGTTTCCCCAGTAGCATTTTTATCTTCCCCTACATCCTTTTAAAGCATTTAAAAAAATAATTTTCCTTTTAATTTCCAATGTTTAACCTTACAGACAACAGCTGCATGGTTGAGACCATAGGTCTGGTACTCGGACGAGCTGGTTTTTCCAGTCTGGACTCTGCCACCCCAGCAACGACCTGGGGGCGGGGGGCGGCGTTTTGGCATCTTCCTGACACCATGGACTTCCCACAACCAAGTACACCGGCCACTTGCTCCAAGATTTGCTACACATCTAGACAGCCTGTTTTGCAGATTCGATTTTGGAGAGGAACGGAGGAATGGACAGCCTTGGATAATTGCTGAATGTGACTGAATTACAGGCACACTGGATAAAAGCTGCCTGTGAGAGCCACACAGGATGAAAAAATAATAAAGGCACAGATGTCATTCCGCAAAGTTTCACCACAGCGCCACCCAGTGGCCAACGTGCAAAAGCACATCTGCAATGCCACCCACCGGTGATGGAGGGCAAAACTGATAAGCCTGGGAATCCAGTACAAAGAGCCCAGGTGAAAAGTGAAATCAAATGATCTCCTACGTTACTAGAAGTTAAATCTCTTCTGTTTCCCCAATAACTATTGCTTCACCTCTTAATGGTTTTAGGGTCCTCTCTTTCTCCCCTTGTCCAGGTATTTTCAAAGAGCAAGTGTCCAGTGACTGAGTAGTGTCTTTTTCGCTGGTCGGTGTAGCAGTTTGCCCACAGCTCAGGGGTGATGTTTGTCTCCATGGAGCATCTCTGCTTTGCCTGAGCTGGGGCACAGCCCTCTCCAGAGACTGACCCATCAGCTAGATCCTTGTGTGTGACGTGGTGCTGTTCCTGGGAGAGTGGCGTGCAGAGAAAGGTTTGCTTTTGGAGGTGAACAGAGCTGGGTCCACTCCCAGGGCAAGCCATTTGCCGTGTTTTCCTGAGCACGGGACTTGGAGCTGGTTTCTCATCCGTAGAATCTGGAGAGCACCTCCTCCTTGCGAGGTGACTGGGAGGGGGTGGCATAAGCCAATTTGGCCATTTTCAGTCACTGTAGAACAGAACTGTTCCATTTTTTTTGGGGGGGAGTGGGGGGCTGCACACACAGCATATGGAAGTTCCTGAACTAGGGGTCGAATGGGAGCTGCACTAGCCAGCCTACACCACAGTCCCAGCAACACCAGATCCAGGCTGCGTCTGTGACCTACACCACAGCTCATGGCAACGCCGGATCCTTAAGTCAATGAATGGGGCCAGGGATCGAACCTGCATCCTCATGGATCCTAGGCAGGTTATTACGGCTGAGCCACGAATTAAACTCCAAGCCCTGTTCAATCCTTGAATGTCTTTTCCCGGCAGGTCTCTCCTCACTCCTCCCCAGGTTCTCACATTCTAAAGTAGTTGATTCTCCCATTTCCCGCAAAGTTCACACACTGGACTCAGACCCTCCCTTCATTCCTTTATCTTTGACACTTTGCAAGAACCCACAGGAGAGGAGCTGAGAAAGCACACACACCATGAAGGTCACTGACAGTAATTTCAGAGCTACTTGAACTTAGCATTAAAACAGATTCCAAACCCGACAAGTTGGAAGTGGTATTTATTCAAACAAAGCAAGCTCTTTTATTTCTTTTTCAATGCGACACATCTCAAAGTGGTGGAGCAAACAGGTATAAAAATAAGACTATTGTAGAAAAGTCCACGTTTGAGGTGCCTAACAATTTGGATCCTGGTCGGTGCCCAAGGAGGTCCCATCTAAAGATGGGGTGAACACCTCTGTTCTCCAGCTTCTGGTCCCATCACGACTTTGACTTAAATCAACACGACAGACTAGACACAGAGGAAAATTCCAACAGGGGAATAAAAGACAATCCAAAGCATTTTCAGAAACACAAGTTACACTTCAGTATTGTGTCTCAAGGTAGGTAAATCTGAGGCACACATATCAACACCTTTTCTAAAGCACTACTTGAAGGCTTTTTTTATTCTATTTTTTTAAAGAATAAAAGTCTTGCCGCTCTTAAGCCCAAACAGGAACATTGCTGGTGCAGAAAAGTTTGAGAAAAAAATGAGTGGCTGCTTTAAGTGACTGAACACAGGGATTTTAAACTTGAAGTATATTTAACGGGGTGAAAGAACAGAAATAGTAGCAAACACCTCATTTCAGATGACAAAAACACAAATCGTTATCAGCACATGGTAAATCCCATTCATTCTTTTCGCTTACATTATACAAATTCCAATCCTAAACGGAATTTACAGCCTCACTGACGAGAAGGTGTAACCTGACATCCACAGTTAGGAAAATGAGAAAAAAAAAAAAGTCCAAGTTGTTACCACTAGCAACAAAGAAAGCAAAATTGTATAAGACACTGGAATTACAGATATTTATTCTTGGTGATTTTCATTACAAATTAATAGATCTTTAGTTAGGCTTGCTTACTTTTTCTTTATCTCATAAAGATGATTTTTATTTTCCTTAAAAAATTTTTTTTGGCTTTGCTTGTGGCATGCAGAAGTTCCTGGCCAGGGATGGAACCTGGGCCACAGCAGTGACAATGCTGGATCCTTAACCCACTAGGCTACCAGGGAACTCCAATTTTTGAACATTTTCTTAACTTGCACTCAGAAACACTGACCACTTAGAAAGTAAGGGTCTGGTGACATGAAACAAGCTGAAACCTTAGTTATGTCAGGAGACTTTCAGCTACCTCCAAATGCAGCATTTAACAGAGGAAAAAATAAGCCCTTAAGACTTTAAAAATTGCTTCTCATGCTCTTGTGACCTGTGCATGCATCATGAATAAAAACACAATTATTCCAACCTAAGTGAAGGCAATTCTATGGAAAAACATCAATGTCAA
The DNA here is from genome assembly GCF_054392235.1 of Sus scrofa. NCBI lineage: Eukaryota > Metazoa > Chordata > Mammalia > Artiodactyla > Suidae > Sus > Sus scrofa. Next base: position 220,076,300 of record NC_139395.1, on the reverse strand, counting down.
ATCAGGCTAAGTTTCAAAGATTTTCAAGGCTTCAAGTCTCAGGAATTCCCACTGTGGTGCAGTGGATTAAGAACCTAACGGCGGCAGCTCAGGTTGCTGCAGAGGCGTGGTTTCAATCTCCGCCCAGTTTAGTGGGTTAAAGGATCCCCATGTTGCTGCAGTAGCTGCAGCGTAGGTCACAGCTGCAGCTCCGATTCAATCCCTGGCTTGGGAACTCCCATATGCTGTGGCCATTAGAAAAAAAAAAAGGACTTCAAATCTCCTTTTAGTGGTATCATTAGTATGATAGCTGTGCTTATTTGAAATCTACTTTATACATCTATAATTTGTAATTGGATGGTTTGTAATTATAAATACACACTGGCAAAATATTCAACTCAGACTGATATGTGTGGGCTACACCCTTGGTACATACAATTGAAACTTCACCTAGTCGATCTTCTGTAAATAATTCTCCATCTGCAAAAAGAACCACCCACTTGTCATTGCTGCTCCCAGGGCACCGGCCAGCCCTGACCAGCCCATGTCTAGAGGTGAGATGGAGAGTTTATCATCACACACTCTCCTGCATCCCCAGATGCTACCCAGACACATCCAGGACCACTGCCCTGCCAGTGGTGTCCCAACAAGTACCCGAGGGCTTCACCCGACACGGTGAGGCTCCCGACGCCAAAGATCAGGGGCCCTGGAGTCACTCCTGCCGCGGGCTCCATCTGAATTTATCTGGATCCTTCACGTGCCTCTTGCCAGCTGTTGGTACCGGGCTCCCTTTAAGAGCATGTGCGCTGTGATGTCACAGGGCACACCGGAGTTTAGAAGCGCCGGACATCTGTCCATATGGCATATCTGATTGTAAGAAACCCGAGAAAGCCAGGGGTGGAAGAGAAAACACCATCCTGATTGGTCCAAGCCGTGTCTTCTGGACACACCCACTTAATCCCAGTGGACAGAGGTTTTGCAGATGCACTCGGAGGCCTGGCTTCGCTCTCGCGCCCACAGCCCCCAGCGCTGCCAACTCTCTTCTGCCCGGGGAGGCCATTCTCCTGGGGGCTGAAGGCCGGCTTTGCGTTCGGAGTCCCCCGTGGGAGCGCAATGAGCTGCACTGATTATGATTGGGATTCTGGGATGTGCTCGGTGACCGCATGGACCCGCCAGATTGCAGGTGCAGGGGCTCCCAGCGGGCACCACAGTGCCCTCGGGGACCCTTCTGCTGCCCACCCCCCCAAGCTCTTCTTTCTGGAAGTGCCCCTGACAGCAGGTGTCCCGGGAGCAGGCGTGTGGTCAGGAAGCTGCAGGGCTCTTTCTGAGTCCACGGGCTGGCCAGCAGGGCTGGGGGACGTGGCTGCTCTGATATCTCTGACTTCCAAGGTGACTGTCAAGCAGGATGGCTGCAGCCGGGAGCTTTCCCCAGATGCTCAGATCCCAAACTCTGTCCACTCCTCTTTGGCTCCAGACTCTGGACCCTGCCCTTTGAACTTCCCAGGGCACAACCTTGAACCCGCAGCCTAAGGACAAGGTCCCAATGGGGACTTCAGGTGTCGCTAGTTTTGTTAGAAGTGACCCGTGCCAGGCAAGCTTCTCTTTGACACATTATAAAGCCTGAGAGTTTGCTTTGGAAAATTCCTAAAACGTAGGCTGTGCCCCAAACTCAAGGAAATGAGTTTCCTGGGACATCGTGGAATGTTCTCCGTGTGTCCAGATCTTTGCTGTCATTTGCGGGTCAGGAGATACTGCTTCTTCCCCCACCGCCCTTCCTAGGTTCTAGAATTTTCTCACAACCATCACCTACTCTGTTCCTTGAATAAATCGATCTTCACCTGGATTGGGCAACACAGAGCATAAGGGGCCACCTTCTCTCATTTTTTCTGTGCGGACATCTGACACGTGACTCTAGCTTGAATGTTCGTGAAGTTTGGGGTTTGCAGCTGTGTGAACGAAATCACATCCCCAACGGATCCAGTTCAGGGTAAAAGATACCCGAGGAGTCCTGGAATTAGGGCTACTTTTCCAAAAGAGCTAATTCTGCTTATTTTCTTAGTTCTGTTATACTTTCACTTATATTTTTATGTTCCCTCCTCTCAAAACCGTATTTTTCCATCCTGCTATTTAATGGGTAAACTGTCTTAAGTTCAAATCTGAAATTCTTAAAACCCACTAGAAACGTACACAATAACTTCTGTTGTGTGGAGTCTTCTTGGCACCGGAATCTGTCTTGGCAAAACCCATTCTTTTATGTTTTATGGTGTTTGGTTGTCTTTCCCAAAAAAGAAAAAAATATCTTAGTGGCAAGTCTTTCCTCTGAACAGTTCTGCAATCAATTCTAATAAGTTCGTGCAAGAGAAAAACGCACTGGGATTCCGCCCAATCATTTGGTTTCTGCTAATGATCAAGTCTATGAAACTCAATGATTGTTTACGGAACAGGCTGTTGGGCAGCGATTTATTTCCAGGGACATCAAGTGGCTCTAGGCCAGAACTTGGAACTGAACCAAGCCTGGCAGCTCCAGCAGTGGGGACCTGGTAAGAGGGAATTAACAAAATTTCCATTTCAGAGGAGAACCTATCAAATAGAGAGAGTGGTCTCTCTTCTCTTAAAGGGGAAAATGGAACCCCCAGATCAAAACTACTTTGCAGGGAGTTCCCATCGTGGCTCAGTGGTTAACAAACCCAACTAGTATCCATGAGGGCTTGGGTTCGATCCCTGGCCTCACTCAGTGGGTTAAGGATCCAGCGCAGCTGTGAGCCGCGGTGTAGGTTGCAGACTTGGTTCAGATCCCGCATTGCTGTGGCTGTGGTGCAGGCTGGCAGCTGCAGCTCCAATTCGACCCCTAGCCTGGGAACCTCCATATGCTGTGGGTGTGGCCCTAAAAAGCAAAACACGAAACAAAACTACTTTGCAAAATCTGCTACCCAAAGCTCTGTGAGGTTGTTACTGCTGCAATGTCGTGAGTTACTGTCATAGTTTTGAATCTAACTGACCCCAAATTTCTCTCTAACCGAAACCTCTGCGTTTCCCAGAATCAGGTTAAAAAAAAAAAATCCTTTCAGAAGTTTGGGAGTGGGCTGTGTTCAGGGGACGTTTCCCACCATCACTGGCAAGGAATCTGTGTCTAACGCCAGGTGCCTGCTCTGAGGTGGTAAGAAATGCGAAATAGTGTGCGGTAAAATGCCACGGTGACCTGATACCAATCACTGTGGTTCTTTTACGTTCCAGTCGGGGGACACATAGAATCTATCCCCAGCTCATGTCTTGCTATTTTTCATACACAGCTTCCGTTTCTGAAGATAGGATTTCATTTCAGACTTCTGAATAACTTGTCAAGATATGAAGCATCGGCCTATTTAAGAAAACATTGCTTGTGTAGAAGGGTCTGTTTCCCATCAGGGAGGTGATACGGCTTTGATGACCATCTAATGCTAAGGTGCATCTTTCAGGAGCAGACCATCTCCCAGTACCTTCCAGAGTGTGCTGCGAGGTAAAAATGACACCCCAAAGGACTGGCACCTCCTTTCCTGTTCAAAGCAAGCCTCCTTGAAGGTCTGCCAAGCTAAGCATCAATTTACATTAACTGGAGAAGGTGGGTGTCACTAACAGTTTTGACCCCACGCCCAATTTTCAGCAGCAAGGCATGCCAGGAAAATGCCCCACTTCCAATTGTCTATTTCATTCTTGTTGCTAAGTTATGCTTTTGTAATGCAAGTCATTCCATTAAAATGTCACATCCAATGACACCTCAGATGAAAAGGTGATAGGAAATACAGATGAGAAATTTGATAGGAAATACAGAGCGTTATAGCAAACTCCATTCACGTACCCAAGGCTGGATTCTAACTTGCTATTCTCAAGTATTCTGGGAACAGTACCCGCTCATCTGTGGCAATAGAAACGGTCCCCAGCTCTCCTCCCAGAAACCAAACATGGAAAAACAGAACAGAAGACGCTTGCATAAAACAATAAGGAGCAAAACGAACCAGGTCATACTGGCAATTCCTTCCTTTGATTTCAGAGGTTCAGATTCTCCACAGCGAGGGGAAAGCGACATGAGAGGCTGCTGCCTTCACTTCTAGCTAAAGCGGCCCCCGAAACAGGCACCCATGGAAAGAGATTTGGACTTGCAGAGATTTCGAGCTTGGAAAGGTATTCTGAAACGATTACCTCTCAACCAGCTGAGACCGGAAATGATCATGAGCTTCCTATGACAGAATCTCCTGCCTTCATCCCATCTCAAGAAGGTGTCGTTCCCACCATGGCCATGCCTGCCCTGAGTCTGGAAGAACATAGAAGATCCATGTTCTAAGATGCAACTCAAACCTCCTCCACGAGAATCCCACGGATTCCTGGAGCCGCTAGAGAGTCTGTGAGGACAACAAGACATGTATAAGTGGCCCTGCATCTCTTTGGCATGCTCACATATTTCTCAATTTGGAGGTGACCCAGGGAGCTTGCGAGTGGGCAGGTGGCTGAAACATCCATGTGAAGCCTATCTGGAACACAGAAAACACTCCAGCCAGAAGAAATACTTCAGTTAGCCCTTCCAGGGGGATTGTATCATTTATCCAGTCCATCCCAACAGCCATGCAAAGGGAAGCTTGAACTTGGCATGCAGCAAGAGAAGGGATATTGGCTTTAAGCCCTTCTAATTACATCAAGTTAAAGACGTCTGCTTTTCTTTCTCGAAGGCCTCAAATAAATGACAGCAAGTGTGGATTTCCCCTAACAAGGATACCCCTGCACCCCCAATTCATCAACCAAAGACTGAACACACCAAAGGGAAGATGCCTCTAGGTGAGCTGCTTGACAGACTTGTTAAAGCTGTTTCAGATGGGTGTGTTCAAGCACATGGTTCCAAAGCCCAGGAAAATGTAGACGTTCCCTCGCATCCTTTGCATGTCTTGTGCTGTCTTTCCTCTGGGAGCTGGTCAGAAGAATTGGCATTGAGCCATTTTCCTATTTCCCCAAAGAGTAATCAGCAACCTACCTGCAGAAGAGACTTGGAAGAAGAACCAAACTAGTGAAATGGATTTTTTTTTCTCCTTAAAACAGTGTTTATTCATTTTAAGTAAGAGGAAGCATAGGTGATGAGAACCAGCTTGGTGACAGAGCGTCTCCAGGTTGATGTGGGGTTCAGCACCTGTTACGTCTCGCCTGCTGGAAAGAGGATTGAGGTGAGGGCAAGGCTGGAGCCAGGCTGCCTGTACCCCCACCCAGGCACAGGACCCTGGGCAAAGTCTCAACAGAGGTAGTTTTTACTTCTATACCCACAATACTATAGAAGTATTGAGTACAAGACTAGGCTTCCTTCTCCCTCGAAGGCCTTCTGTCTTCAGAAGAGGCTGGTGAAAACTTGAGTGGATTCCCGCTCCTGTTCAGAGCACAGAGACACCCAGAAAAGGGGCCTGCTGCTCTTCTGCTGACTCAGAAGGGGGCAGGATGGTTATATCATTAGGCCCCAGACTTCTTCCTCTGCCATCATATCACAAGCCTTCTTACACCACTCTGACCCAGGCTGAGGCCTGGTACAAAATACCCTTAAATGCAATTAAGACAAAAAAAAGCTTCCCATTAGCAAAGAAGAGTTATAAACCATATGCACTTATTTCTCAAGAGATGGGAGGGAGAAGAGAACTAGCCAAGGCTTATGAGTTTTTTTTTTGGTTTTTTTGGTAGCACACCTAGCTAGTTTGGCATAACCAGCTACGTAAAGCCTGAAGCCCAATTCACTCTGTTTTGATTACAAATGAGGTGCTTTCTTTTTATTATTATTATTGTTATTATCATTTTCTTTGGAAGTAGGGGAGAAGGAGGAAGCTTTAAAATCAAGAATCAAAATACAGTGCATCTGGAAGGCATCAGGAGTGGAACAGAGATTTAAGACTAAGGGACACAGGAAGAAACCTTGCCTTCTAACCCCTGCCTGCTGCACTTGAATTCAACTGTCTAGATTGTGGAGTTCAAGGTCATTGGAGTTCAGGCTTTTCTCTTCATTTCCAGCGGTGCCGGACGAGAGAGGACTCATCATTGACAACCTCAGGGTCCCGGGGGAGATGCCGACATCGGAGTGGAAGTAGCAGCAGGATGATTAAGATAAGAAGGATGATTCCACACACGCTCATGAGAGTATACGAGACAATCCACAAAATGGGCTCATTCACAGGCAGGGCTGGGACGCAGTTGCTGGCTACATCTTCTGTTGAGAAAGGCCCCGAAATTTCTGACACTGGAGCACCTGCAATTTCTGAGGAGACAGAAGGGGGAAAATCCACAGCTATGAAATGAGCAGTCCCTCTGTCTCACATGACAAAAGAGGCAACCCTTTGCTCTCTCAGCCCACAGTCAAGTCATGTTAGCACTCAAGTTCCAACAGCCCAGGCATCTGAGCCGGCACCAAGGGTGGTCTCGGTGGCCATGTGCCTTCAGAGGGTCTAGTCCCCTGCGTGCTGGAATGACAGCATGTCTCAAGGTCTGCAGGCAGAGGGCAACGTGTAGCAGGGCACCTATAGGAGCAGCTGGAGGGCTGGCAAGACTGGAGCACTACGTAGGTGAGAGTGTTAGGAGCCTGTTAGGAGCTGTGCTGGTGGTGCTTCCTCAGTTGAGATGGGCAAGGAAGATTAAGTAAGAAGAGTGGTAGTATCTAGAATAGAAAACTCAGCCGCACCTGCCAGAATCATGGCGCTTTCCCCTGGGAAGTCAACCTGCATTCACGCCCTGGGGTGGATCCCAGGAGAGGTAACACCTTGCATCAGCCTGACCCATAACTCCTCATGGCTTCCAAGCCCAGCTGAGTCAGCCTGGCCCAGGAGGCTCTTCCCCATCCCACACTTGTCCTATGTCACATCTCCCATAATCAAGAGTGGTAAATGAGGAAGTTCCCTTGTAGCAGAGTGGGTTAAGGATCTAGCATTGCTGCTGGAGCCGTGGTACAGGCTGCAACTGCAGTGCGGGTTCGATCCCTGGCCCAAAAAATGAAAATAAAACCCCAAAAATGCAAAAACAGGGCTACAATTCATCGCATGACTTCTGCAAACTGATTCTGGAAAAACATTCTTCTTGGGAAAGGAAGTTGAAATGACTACTTTTGTTTTTCTTTTTTTTTTTTTTAGGGCCGCACCCACAGCATATGGAAGTTCCCAGGCTAGGGGTCGAATCGGAGCTGCAGCTGCCAGCCTACACCACAGCCACAGCAACACCAGATCCGAGCTACATCTGTAACCTACACGTGCGGTTTGTGACAACACCAGATCCTTAACCCACTGAGCCAGGGATTGAACCCACATCCTCATGGATACTAGTTGGGCTCCTAACTCTCTGATCCACAATGGGAACTCCTTGAAATGATTTCTAACAGCAAGTTTGGGGATTAAAAGTATTTCATTTGTCTACACTAGTCTTACCTGCTCCTTTCAGAAGTGTAGAATTTGTTTGGTATCTTAAGTTTTACTTGGAAAAAGAAAAGTAGGTCTCATGACACATTTACTGTATTTAATTGCAGAATGAGTATTCAGGTGCCAGAAAATAACCTTGCTAAGCATTTAATTTTCCTGTAAGTAAAGCCTCAAGATCCTAAGACCTGCCAAGGAAGATCCATTTGTATGGAGGAAAGAAAAAAATCAAAATAACAATGGCATAAGAACCTTAGAAATGGGGTTTAAAATGAGGGAAAGACACACTGGAAGACTTTGCAAAGTGGTAACATTTTCTTGCTACAAACGTGGGTTCTGTTAACGTGGACCCATAGCTTTTTCTTAATGTGCTGGGAGAGAAAAGTGAGGAACAGAGCCTGCAAATAACTAAGAACAAAGGGGTGCTGGCCTTTAGTTAGTCTAGATGCCCAAATGCCCACAGCTGTAGTCCTTAAAGAGCCCACGGTCCAAATGCGGCCTGCCAGCTCCTTGTGAAAATCAAGTTTTGGAGGTCCTGTCGTGGCGCAGCGGAAACGAATCCGACTAGGAACCATGAGGTTGCAGGTTTGATCCCTGGCCTTGCTCCCTGGGTTAAGGATCCCGCATTGCCGTGAGCAGTGGTGTAGGTCACAGATGCGGCTTGGATCTGGCATTGCTGTGGCTGTGGTGTAGGCCAGGGGCTACGGCTCCGATTGGACCCCTAGCCTGGGAACCTCCATATGCCGCGGGTGTGGCCCTAAAAAAAAGGAAATCAGCTTTTGTTGGAACACAGCCACTTTCATTCATTTTTGTACCGTCTACAGTTACTTTTATGCTATCCCAGCAGAGTGCAGCCGTGGAGACAGAGCCAATCTGCCTCACAAGCCTCAAATATTTATTACCTGGCTCCTCATGGAAAAATATTTGCCAATACCTGGCCCGAAAGCATTTAACAAGCATTTTAAATAATGAAAAATAACCCCACTCCTCTTATTACCAAGGTGATACATATTTATGGTAGACAATTTGAAAACGTAAGTAAATAAGGAAAGAGAAACGCACTCATAAACTCACCACTCAGAAATCGTCAATATTCGCATTTCAGAGTATAATCATAGGCATCAATTTTTAAGACAATGATGGGATCATTTAGCACCTGCTGTTTTGTACGCTCTAGTTTTGCTTTACATGTGATAAAAAAAACCTTTTCATAGTGTTTAATTTTCAACCATGCTATTTTTATGACTACTCAGAAAACTGTATTATAGATGTATCAAATTTGCTTACCAATCCCCATTTGTGACCATTTAAGCGGTTTTCAATATTTCTAGTTATAAACACTGATGTGTGAAAGGCCGTGTACTCGTATCTCTGCCCATATTCTTATTTGTTGCAGAATGAGTTCATAAAGTAAAACCATGGGCGTTCCTGCTTGGGGTTAAGAATCTGACTGCAGCAGCTCAGGTCACTGTGGAGGTGCAGGTTCGATCCCCAGCCTAGCACAATGGGTTAAAGGATCTGGCATTGCTGTAGCTGCAGCACAGGTTGCAGCTGTGGCTCAGACTGAATCCCTGGCTCAGGAACTTCCAGATGCTGCAGGTGCAGCCATTATTAAACAAATAAAAATAAAGTACAACTATGGGTCAGATATGCATCTGGATATATGCTGCCAAAATGACCACAAGAAAGGCCAAGCCAGGCGTTCCCGTTGTGGTGTGATAGAGGCAAATCTGACTAGTATCCACAAGGATGTGGGTTCAATCCCTGGCCTTACTCAGTGGATTAAGGATCCAGTGTTGCCACGAGCTGTGGTGTAGGTTGAAGACATGGCTCAGATCTAGCATCACTGTGACTATGGTGTGGGCTGGCAGCTACAGCTCTGATTGGACCCTTAGCCTGGGAACTTCCATGCCTCAGGTGCAGCCCTTAAAAAAAAAGGAAAAAAAAGGCTGAGCCATACATACATACACGCCCGCCAACATGGGGTGGGAGTGCCACATCCCACGCACTCGCCAGCATCAGCATCTATAAGGAAGAATGCTGGTCCTCCATCTAATGCTGACAATTCTTTCATCACTAGTTGGGGGACCATTTAAAAAATATACTCCTTGGCCACTTCCCTTTCTGTTATAGCTTCTACCTTTTTCTCAGGGGTTTGTAAGAATTGTTTAAACGGCAAACACTTCCTTTTGTTGCAAATGTCTTTCCGCAGTAGGCCATTTGTCTTTCCAAAAATGTATTTACTTTCTACAGAGAGAAGCTTAAACAAATACAATTACGAAGGAAACATGCTGGCTGCAAAGATAATACGCTCATACAGTAAAGCACAGAGATGCGCAAAATCATTTGAAACCCCTTCTGCTTCCAGGCGAGATGGAAGGGGGACCAGATTTCCTCTCTCACCTGGAACGACTAAAATAACAGACAAAACAATATGAAAAAAAAAAAAAAAAAAAGAGAGACGCTGAAGATATTCAAAATTGGGCAAAGAAGGACAGTAAATCCTGAGAGATGGGAAACAGAGGACGTGAGCCCCACGGCTGCCCTACGTACCGCCTTGACCTTGTGTTTCCGACTTACGGCACAGGGAAGGGGACACCGGCAGAGGAGGGTGTCTCCCCTTGCTGGGGAGGCCGAGGCAGAAATCCAGGGGAGCAAGGCTGTTAAGAGTTGCAGGGAGGAGTTCCCGTCATGGCGCAGTGGTTAACGAATCCAACTAGGAACCATGAGGTTGCGGGTTCGATCCCTGGCCTCGCTCAGTGGGTCAAGGATCCGGCGTTGCCGTGAGCTGTGGTGTGGGTCGCAGACACGGCTCGGATCCCGTGTTGCTGTGGCTCTGGCGTAGGCTTGGCAGCTAAAGCTCCAATTCGACCCCTAGCCTGGGAACCTCCATATGCCGAGGGAGTGGCCCAAGAAATGGCAAAAAGACAAAAAAAAAAAAAAAGAGTTGCAGGGAGAGTGATGCAGGAGACAGCAACACCCCACACATCTCCAGAGGGCATCCCCTGAGCCTTCAGTTGAACCCTGACCATAACGTGTGTAAAGGCCAGTGACAGAACGGCTGGGAAGGAGGAAGAGGAACAGCGCTAGGACCTCACCCAGGGGTGAGAATACTGCCTCCTGTTGCCAATGATTTTCTGTTGACGCTGTTGCCCATAGTGAAAAAACAAAACAAAACAAAAGACAACAACAACAACAAAAAACCCATGAACAAACCCAGAAAAATAATTTCCTGGGTCCTTAGAGTACTAAGGACCTTTCCTCTGTGATAGAAAAGATTAATCATAGACTAAACATGGCTCCGATCCCTCTAATAAAACTTAAAAGCAAGACAAAAAAGGGTCAGACTCTTTCTAAGGAACTTAGCTGGAACCCAGAACAGAAATCCTTGGGGATTTTAAAGAATACAAAAGTCCTCGGCACCCTCCAAGGTAAAATTCCCAATGTGTGGCATCCAAATCAAAATCTCCAGGATGCAAAGAAGCAGGAAAACACAGCTTGTAATTCACACAGAAGTACGAAAATGCAATTCGTTACAGGGGAAAAATCAATCAATTAAAACTGAGCAAGAAATGAAGCAGAATTATTAGACAGGATATTAAAGCAGTTATTATAACTGTATTCCGCTCAAGAAGCTAGACAAAGCGTTAGCCATGTTAAACAGATGCACACAAACTATTAAAAAAGACCTATATCAAACTTCTGCAGATTAAAAACTGCATTACGGGAGTTCCCATTGTGGCTCAGTGGTCATGAGCCCGACTAGCATCCATGAGGATGTGGGTTTGATCCCTCACTCCATGGGTTAAAGGACCTGGTGTTGTCGTGAGCTGTGGTGTGGGTCACAGACAAAGCTTCGTTCTGGTGTTGCTGTGGCTGTGGTGTAGGCTGGCGGCTGCGGCTCTGATTTAACCCCTAGCCTGGGAACTTCCATATGCTGCCAGTGCATCCCTGAAAAGCAAAACAAACAAACAAACAAACAAAACCCAAAGTTGCATTATGTGACATGAAAAATAGATGAATGGTGTTAATAGCAAATAATACGCTGCAGAAAAAGACAAGTGAACATGAAAACATAACAATAGGAACTATTGACACAAAGCACAGAAAAAGCAAACCATTGGAAAAAAAATAGAAAATTTGTGAGACCACCCAAATGAGAGGAGAGGATGGGAGACAGAAAAAAACATGTGAAGAAATGGTAACCAAAATGTTTCCAAATTTGATAGAACCTGTAAACCCACAGACCCAAGAGGTTCAAAGAATCCGAAGTACAAGAAACAGGAATACACCACTGAATTGCTGAAAACCAGTGATAGAAGATCTTTGAAGCAGAGAGAAAGAAAAAAGAAATATTATGTACAAAGGAACAAGGAAAAGGTTTACAGAAGATTTCATGTCAGAAACAGTATAAGCTACAAGCAGTGGGTCAGCATCTTTGGCGTACTGGGGGTGGGGAGGTAGGGGAGAAACCTGCCAACCTAGAATCTGTCTGTCTGTCTGTCTGTCTGTCTGTCTGTCTATCTATCTATCTATCATGTCTATCCATCTGGGGCCGCACCCTCAGCATATGGAAGTTCCCGGGCTAGGGGTCGAATCAGAGCTGTAGCTGCCGGCCTACACTGCAGCCACAGCAACGTTCAATCTGAGCCACGTCTGCGACCTACACCCCAGTTGAGGATCAGCAATGCCTGATCCTTAACCCATTGAGGGAGGCCAGGGATTGAACCTGCATCCTCATGGATACTAGTCAGATTTGTTCTCACTGAACCACAATGGGAAATCCCTAGAATTCTATACCAAGCAAAAATATTTGTCAAAAGTGAAGATTAAAAAGATGTTTTCAGACATACGTAAGCCCAAAGAATTCATCACAAGCAGACACGTGCGTGCACGCACACGGCATGATGAAATATTATTCAGTCTTAAAAAAGAAGGCTATCTTGCCATTTGTGCAAAATGGATGAATCTGGAGGACATGCTAAATGGAATGAGCTAGACACAGAGGGACAATTACTGCATGGATCCACTTCGTGAAATCTAAAAAAGTCAAACTCATTGATTCAAAGAGTAGAATGGTAGTTGCTAGGGGCTGGGGGAGTGGGCATACAGAGATGTGTTGGCAGGGTCAGCAAAGTTTCAGCTGCACAGATAAATAAGTCTGGGGTCTATTGTCTGGCATGATATCATCGCCAACAATATCGTATACCTGAAATTTGCTAAGAGGGTAGACTTTTTTTTTTTTTTGCTTTTTAGGTTGGCACCCATGGCATATGGAGGTTCCCCGGCCAGAGGTCGAATCGGAGCTGCAGCTGCCAGCCTATACCACAGCCACAGCAACACCAGGTCTGAGCCACGTCTGCAACCTATACCCGATCTCAGCAACGCCTGATCCTCAACCCATTGATCAGAGTCAGGAATCAAACCTGTGTCCTCATGGATGCTAGTCGGGTTCATTTCTGCTGAGCCACAATGGCAACTCCCAAGAGGGTAGATCTTAAGTGTTCTCACCACCATCAAAAGGAGGGAAGGCAGGGAGGGTGGGAGGCAGGAAGGAGGGAGAGAAGGAAGAATGGAGGCAGGCTCTCCTGATAATGGGAGGTGGGGGGTATATTACCGAGCTGGAGGGAGGTGACCATTTTCCAACGTACAGGTATATGAGAGCATCAGGTTGCATACCTGCGAATGTACGTAACTTTCATTGGCCAATGACACCTCGATAAAGCTGAAAAGAAGAATCATCCCAGCAGATCTCCACCACAAAGTGCACTACAGGCAGCCCTTCAAGCAGGAGAAAAATGACATCAGGAGGAAACGCAGACCCACACAGAGAAATAAACACTGGAAACGGTAACTTGGCAGGCGATCGTAAAGCCCTCATTTCTGACGTTAAATGTTTTAAAAGGTAACTGACGGATGAAAGCAAAAAGAATAACCATGTCCTGGGTGGTTCGTAACACGGCCTAAGTCCTGTGTGTGACACACACAGCACCACAGACAGAGGGCAGAGGGAAGCAGACAGTGTAGACTCTTCTACCACGGGAAGTGGCAGACGTGATAAAGTAAACCGTAGACCCACTAAAATAGCACAGCTGAGAGTCATAGCTAATACACTAGCCGAGGAGATAAAAATACTCGATTCAAAAGGAGGCAGAAAGATTGAAAATAAGGGGAGAAAAGAGCAGAGGAGACAGAGAAAACAAGGAGCAAGACGGCAGAGTTAAATCCAACCACATCCATCATCACAGGAAATACACATAGTCTAAACTGCGGCTTTGCGAGCTTCTCCCATAAAGGACCAGACAGTAAACATGTTAGGTTTTTTGCGTCACACATGATTTCTATCACATACTCCTTTGGACTTTTTTAAACAACCTTTTAATAAAGTAAAAACCATTCTTTGTTCATGGGCCCTATAAAAGCAGGCTACATGCCAGATTTCGCCTTCCAGCTGTCATTTGCTGATATCTGCTCTAAATACCCCAGTTAAAAAACAGAGCTCGTTATACTCCATAAAAAGCAAGACTCAATTATATGCAGCCTACAAGAAACCCACTTTAAACGTAAATAGTCAACTATGTTAAAAGTCATAGGATGGAAAAAGAAGTATCGTGCCAATGCTGATACAAAGAAACCCAGAGTGGCTATATTAATATCAGAGCAGATCCAGAGCAGGGAATCAACATGGTAGCTTCAAAAGGTTAAAAGGGTTACTTCGTAACTATGACATAACAATACCAAACACTTTTGCACCTAATAACAGAATTTCAAAATACATAAACGAGAACGGTTAAGGGAGTTCCTGTCGTGGCGCAGTGGGTTAAGAATCTGACTGCAGTGGCTTGGGTCTCTGAAGAGGGGCAGGTTCAGTCCTGGCCCAGTGCTGTGTGCAGTGAGTTAAAGGATCCAACATTGCTGCAGCTTCTGCAGCTGGGACTCAATCCCTGGTCTGGGAACTTCCATATGCTATGGGTGTAGACATAAAATTTAAACAAAACAAAACAAAAAACCAAGAATGGTGAAAGTGCAAGGAGGGACAGATAAATCCCCAAAGACAGTCAGTGATTTCAACATCCTTTTATCAATCATAGAGCGAGTCTACAGAGAATAAGTACGGACGACCTGAACGATTCTATAAACCAACTTGACAATTATAGAATATTCCATCTGCACAGCAGTATACACAGTGTTTTCAAGAGCACATGGAATATTTAGCAAGACAGACTATAGCCTGGGCCATAAAACAAGTTTCAATACATTTAAAAGGATTTAGTTCATACTAACTACGTTCTCTGGTCAGAGTGGAATTAGATGTCAACAACTGAAAAGACAGCTGGAAAATCCCTAAATATTTGGAAACTCAATAACACATTTCTCAAACTATAACATGTCTAGGAAAAAAACACAGAAGGAAATCTTTGTGTCATTGTGTTAGGCAAAAAGTTTCTTAGCTATAAGTAACACCCAAAAGCACAAGGTGTAAAAGAAAAATATTGGTAAATTTTATTTCATCAGCACTAAGAACTTGTCCTCTTTGAAGGACAATATTAAGAGATGGAAAAGACTGGGAGAAAATATTTGTGAGTCACATGTGTGATAGACGGTTTGTATTCTGAATATAAAGAAGGCTGAAAATGCAAAAATAAGGAAACAAATAACTCAATACAAAAACAGGCAGGAGTTCGCTGGTGGCTCAGTGGGTTAAGGATCCGGCATTGTCACTACTGTGGCTCGGGTTCAACCCCTGGCTCAGGAACTTCGGTATGCCATGGGTGTGGCCAAAAAAAACTGGGGCAAGAAAACTTAAAAAGACACTTCACGAAAGAAGATGCCTACATGGCAAATAAGCACAGGAAAACATATTCAAGACTGTTAGCCATTAGAACAATGAAAATTTAAACAACACAAAGATACCCGTCACCACCTGTTAAAAAGAGTGACCATTTCAAAAGTTGGTGAGGATGTAGAGGAGCTAAAATCTCATAGGCTGCTGGCGGGGGTGGAAAGTGACACGGTCATCTCTGAAAAACAGCGGCGGTTTCTTACGAAGTGACACATGTGACTCAGCCCTTCCACTCCTGGGTACTTTCTCAGGAGAAAAGAAAACGATGTCCAAAGACTTCTCCATTAATCTTCAGAGCAGCTTTATTAAAAATAGCCAAAACACCTGGAAACAACCCACAAGTTTGACAGGCGAATGGGGCTTAAACCAGGTGCGATACATCTATGCAACTGAACGTGGCTCAGCATGAAAAGAAATGATGGAAATGGGACACAAAAAAATCAAAAAAAAAAATCAATCTCGAGGTAATGCAGAGGGAAGGACATCCAAGGTGAAGGAGTGCATGCTCCGATTCCATCTGTATGGCCTTCTGAAAGGGAAGACAGTCTGTAGTGACAGGGGCCGCCTGGGGCTGGGGCGGGGGAGCAGGGGCTTCGAGGGCGGCACAACAAGGAAGACCCAGGGAACTCTGGGGCTTGATGGAAAGGCTGAAGTCTTGTGTGTGGTGATGGTGTTTTCAGGTCCAACTGTCCCCACGAGCACGAGAGCTGCTCTTGACCAGATGATCATAAGAGGGCATCACCAGGATGCTTAGAACCATTCTGCACCCAGACACCCATTCTGCTTTTCACGTTCAGTACAGGAGCCAACAACTTACAGGAGATATCCAACAGCGTATGATAAAATAGCCTTCTGTTAGGTGATTTTGCCCGACTATAGGCTAATGTGTTGCCAGCATAGTCAAGACGGGCTAGGTGCAGCTAGAATGTTCCAGAGCTTTGGTGTATCAAATGCATCTGGACTTGATACTTTCAACTCGTCCTGGGTTTACTGGGAGGGACCCCATCATATGTCTAGATGAGGATGATAGGGTGTGTTCGGTGTGCATCTCGTATTTGAAAATGTGCATAAATGGACGCATTCCACTCAAAGAACAATACTAAAATCGGTCCCTGGGTACCTAGCAGACTTGGGGTTGGCTTTGTCTTTCTTTTTTAACCTAAATCCAGTCATATCACGTGTCTTAGTCTTTGACACACTTTTTTTGGACTGCCTTGCTCTTTTGACTAACAGCTTTCTTGAGATATAATGGGTGTAAAATGAACAGTTCATGTTTGCGGGGACAGTTGGACCTGAAAACACCATCACCACACACAAGACATCAGCCTTTCCATCAAGCCCCAGGGTTCCCTGGGTCTTCCTTGTTGTGCCGCCCTCGAAGCCCCTGCTCCCCCCGCCCCAGCCCCAGGCGGCCCCTGTCACTACAGACTGTCTTCCCTTTCAGAAGGCCATACAGATGGAATCGGAGCATGCACTCCTTCTCCTTGGATGTCCTTCCCTCCGCATTACCTCGAGATTGATTTTTTTTTATTTTTTTTTGATTTTTTGTGTCCCATTTCCATCATTTCTTTTTATGCTGAGCCACGTTCAGTTGCATAGATGCATCGCACCTGGTTTAACCGCCATTCACCTGTCAAACTTGTGGGTTGTTTCCAGATGTTTTGGCTATTTTGAATAAAGCTGCTCTGAAGATGAGTGACTTGTTGGCTCCTGAGCTGAAAGGGAAAAACAGAATGGTTGTCTGGGTACAGAATGGTTCTAGGCATATTGGTAGTTCACTCTCATGATCGCCTGGTTAAGAACTGCGGTTGGCGTTTCTGTTGTGGCGCAGCGGAAACGAATCTGACTAGGAACCATGAGGTTGTGGGTTTGATCCCTGGCCTCGCTCAGTGGGTTAAGGATCTGGCATTGCCATGCGCTGTGGTGTAGGTCGCAGATGTGGCTTGGATCCCGTGTTGCTGTGGCTGTGGTGTAGGCTGGCAGCTACAGCTCTGATTCAACACCTAGCCTGGGCACCTCTATATGCTGCGGGTGTGGCCCTAAAAAGCAAAAAAAAAAAAAAAGAAAAAGAAAAAAAGAGGAGCTGCAGAGCTGCATCTGCTGCCACCCAGTCCCCTTGATCATCAGGCTGCATATCACTAGTGATACAGAGAAGACCCAAATCCACAGCTCGGAGTACACTTTCTACTGAATGCGTATTGCTCTCCTTCACAGCATCGTAAAGTCGAGAAGTCTCAAGTCGAATCATCGTTAAGTCCAAGACCATCTGTACATACATATAAATACAATAAAAAAGGTTTAAAATAAAACCCTGCCGACATCATCACATTTTCTTTAGTGTACCCGTCTTATTTTTGTAATCGGAAAAGTTACGTATTTCTTTAAAAGTTTTTGAAAACTAGTACCAATTTGAGGTTGTCAGACAGAACGTATCATCTGGAAACACGAGCTTTCTCACGCTGGCTCACTAGCTACTCCTCTAAAAGGAAGGTTAGTGGCTTTAAAATGACTTCCGGAGGATGCTTTCTGGAGATGCCTTTCACTGGGCGCTTTGCACATTCACTGCCCACGCTACTAATTCTGTGGTCATAGAACAGAGTTTACCTTTTCACACTGGATCTAATTATGAGAGGCTACCGTGTGCTGTTGCCAAGAGCACGGTCGCTAGAGTTCAAATCCTAGTTGTCACTTATGCGTAAGGTCATTTTGGTCAAGCTACTTCTCTGCCTCTCGGGTTCCCCATCTGTACAATTGAAAATAATCCTGACAGTCTTGTGTGGATAATCGAGTCAAGAGCAGTGCAGCCCTTAGCCCAGCACCTGGAACAGAGGTCAGGGCTTACGAAGCGTCAGCTGTTAAGATGCTGTTATTTTAAATTCTTGCATCAAGGTCTTGGGTTAAAATGTTAATTATGCATGTTCCGTCTTGTCTCCTAGAAGGTCAGGACCTGCCTGATAATGGGTGCCTGAGGAAGAGATCTCTCTTTCCCAGCTATAAAAGTGATAAAGGTGAGGTCTTTTAATCACAGCATGCAACATGAAGTGACCTGTCCTCTCCGATGGGCCAGCTGGTATTGAGATGCTTTCTGAGTGCATGTGGTTTACTTGGAAGAGTGGCCTGGGGTCACAGGACAGGCGTAATGGACTCTGTGCTGTTTTGCTCTGCAACCCTGGAAGCCACTTACCCTCCCGAGGTCTCAGTGCTCTTTCGGGTAAAACGAGGAAGCAGGGCTGCCTAATCTTTGTCTTTGGGTTGTATTCTAAGTAGATGGCAGAGGCATATCTCTGTTCTTAACAGCTAACTTCCCTATTTTTAAACATGAACCAGATGATCCAATTGCAACCTGCAGCAAGGAAAATTCACAGTGAAACGACTGCCACAACCCATGATGCGTCTCAAATTGTCTAAGCTGAAATCTATACAGTTCTTGGGTGCTAAATGTCTCAATCTATAAAAAGAGATGGGTGGTATTTCAGAAGCTTTGGATACATTAAGAGAAAGTTGTCAATTTTCACAACTCTGTCATTTTTTTCTAGCTATGGGACACTTGGTCCAGGCAACAGAGAGG
Organism: Sus scrofa; assembly: GCF_054392235.1. Classification (NCBI taxonomy): domain Eukaryota; kingdom Metazoa; phylum Chordata; class Mammalia; order Artiodactyla; family Suidae; genus Sus; species Sus scrofa. The sequence continues at coordinate 220,057,510 of NC_139395.1, read as the reverse complement.
CAGTCGAAAGTGGCCCAGTCCCTGGTACCTGTTCCAGGTATGTAGGACTATGGGCTGAAGACCCAGGTTGGCCAAACACATGACACGCCGTGACCACCACCTATTTATCTGGCTCTGATCTGAGACCAGAATCGTGATGGTCCGTAGGAGGAGGGGGTGAGTTGAGGAGAAGCAGGGGCAGCAGAAGAGAAGCATCTGGACTCTTCTTCCAAAATACCCACCACCCTCCCACCCACCACCGTTCGGATATACCTTGGCTGAAAAAGGAGGTAAAATGTAGACCAGGCATATTTTAAGAAGCTCCCCAGGAGATTCTAATCAAAGAGCACCCACTCACTGCTCTCCTCCCCACCCCACCCCACCTCTCATAGAGAAGCCCAATCCTCTAGGCTAAGTGTTGTCTGACAAACACAGAGTATTATGAAAAACAAAATAAAGACACCAGGGAAGAAGGGCAGCTCCCCCCAATTTTTTTCAAGTGCTGGTCTGTGCAAAAGTAGAACTTTGTCCTGTTATGATACATGGAAATGGGGATAAAACAACCCTCGATTTAAAATATGGAGCTGAGCTCAGAAATAGGCCATAGGGCTGGGCTTCCAATACCCAATGAGGAGTGGGGGGCGGGGCTCAGAAGACTTGACCCCAGCGCCAAGGAGAGGGATACTAGAGCAGAGATGCCAGTTTGAAGCCTAGCCCATCAGTAAAAGAAGCCAGGAAGCCTCTACCAACAAGGAAGCTTCCTTCTGAGATTTGAGGAGGGTGGACGTCAAGGGCAAGACTTGCCCATGAGAAACAGAACCTCCACATCGCTAGCTCAAGCATGGCTGGCACCTGAATTTCTACAACTTGGTGTAGAAGCCCTATACTTCACACGGTCTGAAAACACTCCACAGAAAAATGCAAAGGTGCTTATAGGAACACTTTTACAACCCAAAGTGCACTGAACTCTCAGATGAAAAAAAAAAAGTACTCTCGATAAAGATTTGTTCACAACCAAAAATTACAAACCAAGTGAGAAAAAAATCCACCATGAGAGAATAGTCAGCAGACACAGGAACAAGGTTAGTTCTCCATCAATGATAAAAACACAATCATCTGCTTGAATTACATAATAGCCATGGCTAAAGTGATTAAAAACTCACTAAAATATCAATAAGATTTTTTTTTAAACTAAACAAGCTATAATTCATAAAGGAGGAGCTCACTGGTGGCCTAGCAGTTAAGGATTCAGTGTTGCCTCTGCTGTGGCTTGGGTTCAGTCCCTGGACTGAGAACTTTTATATGTTGCAGCTACGGCCAAAAGAAAGTAAAAAGGAAAGAAAAAAGTTCATAAGGGAAAAGAAAATTAAGGAGTTCCCACTGTGGCTCAGCAGAAATGACTCCAACTGGTATCCATGAGGATGTGGGTTTGATCCCTGGCCTCACTCAGCGGGTTGGGGATCCAGCGTTGCTGTGAGCTGTGGTGTAGGTTGCAGACACAGCTTGGATCACATGTTGCTGTGGCTGTGGCCAGCAGCTGTAGCCAGCAGCTGTAGCTCTGAATTGACTCCTAGCCTAGGAACCTCCATATGCCACAAGTGTGGCCCTAAAAAGTAAGAAGAAGAAGAAAAAAAAAAAGAATAGCAGGAAAGTTTTGAATAGGAAAAATATGATATGACCTATCAATGGAACAAAATGGGAAATCCAGAAATAAATATATATCTCCCAAATATTTATCGGAATTTGGTATGCAGTAATAGTGGGATTTCAAATTGGTGAAGAAAAGACAGATCACTTGATAAATATTATAGAAACAATCTGATAGTCACCATGGGGAGAAAAGACTGAATACATACAGTGTAGGCCAAAGGAAATCAAACGTAAAAGTACTTAAATAACTCACAAAATAATTTTAGTGAGGAACATAACTTAAAATGAGACAGGGCCTTCGAGTCATGGACTGAATATTGAAATGCATAAAAGTAAACATTTTTACACTAAAGTTCATCATAAGCAAAGTTTAAAAATTCTTTATACTTGAGATAGGAATCATAATTTTTCTTCTCTGGTTTGATACAAAAAAACTAAACCCAACAGAAAAAAATGGGTAAAAGACATGAGTGGATAGTTCACAGAAAAGGAAAAACAAATGCCCTTAGATATACAAAAGGAAATGCAAGCTCACCCATCTAAAGGAATATAATTAAAACTATACCGAGGTAATCTTTTTTTCACCCATCAGCTTGGCAAAATTCCCCAAAGTGTGTCATCGTGTTGGAACGTCTGACTGGAGAGAGAGGCCATCCCACTGATTGCTAGGGACCTGGAACAACCGGGTGTGAATGATATAACCTCTCTGGAAAGCCCAGTGATGGTGTTGATCAAGATGACAAATGCTACGCCCTTCCACCCAGGGATGCTATGCCTAGGAATCCTTCTGGAGGTATGCGTCTTATATGTGAATAGACCTATATGAAAGCATATCCACTGCAGAACTGTTGTACCAAAAAAGACTGGAAACAATGTAGATGCATATCAACAAGGATTAGGCAAATTATGAAACATCCACACCACAGGAGATCATGAGGCTCAAAGAAATGACGATGTGGGGACACTGGGTGAACTCACGAGATGGACTCTGAGATAGTGGGACGCTATATAAACCATTGCACCTTTTGAATTTTCAAACTGATAAAGGAGATATAAGCTACCACAAAATCATTACAGACCACCACAGAAAAGCAAACGAATACATTTGAGAAAGCACCAAAGGGAATTTCTGAAGATGAAAAATACAGTTGATGTAATTAAAAACTCACAGAATAGGTTAGATAGAGTGAACATGGCTGACGAGAGAACTAGACCAAGAGAAGATGCTTCCTAGGAACCTACACAAAATGCAGCAAAGAGAAAGAAAGGAACATGTGAATGAAAGTGCAGGGATATGAAATAATGAGAACCCCCCAAATTTATTCCATAGCAGATTAGAAGAGAGTAGGAAGAGTGGAATGTGAGGCAATAGTGGAGGAGATACAGCTGATAATTTTCTAGGGTTGATGGAAATCATGGAGTTCCCGTCGTGGCGCAGTGGTTAACGAATCCGACTAGGAACGAGGAGGTTGCTCAGTGGGTTAAGGATCCAGCATTGCCGTGAGCTATGGTGTAGGTTGCAGACGCAGCTTGGATCCTGCGTTGCTGTGGCTGGGAACCTCCATGTGCCATGGGTGTGGCCCTAGAAAAGACAAAGGAAAAAAAAAAGAAAAAAAGAAAATCATGAGTGATCAGGATCAGAGAGCATAATGAGTCTTGAACAAGATGAAAACACAACCTATATCTAGATATATCATGGTGAAAGTTCAGAACACTAAAAATTTTTAATTTACCTTTCACAGACTTTGATAAAAGAAATCCTAAAGTATATTCCTAAAAAAAAAAAAAAAGCGAAGTTCCCGTCATGGCTCAGTGGTTAACGAATCCGACTAGGAACCATGAGGTTGCGAGTTCCATCCCTGGCCTTGCTCAGTGGGTTAAGGATCCGGCATTGCCATGAGCTGTGGTGTAGGTCACAGACGCGGCTTGGATCCTGAGTTGCTGTGGCTGGGAACCTCCATGTGCCATGGGTGTGGCCCTAGAAAAGACAAAGAAAAAAAAAAAAGAAAGAAAGAAAATCGTGAGTGATCAGGATCAGAGAGCATAATGAGTCTTGAACAAGATGAAAACGCAACCTATATCTAGATACATCATGGTGAAAGTTCAGAACACTAAAAATTTTTAATTTACCTTTCACAGACTTTGATAAAAGAAATCCTAAAGTATATCCTTAAAAAAAAAAGAAAAAAAAAAGCGGAGTTCCCGTCGTGGCGCAGTGGTTAATGAATCCGACTAGGAACCATGAGGTTGCGGGTTCGGTCCCTGCCCTTGCTCAGTGGGTTGATGATCCGGCTGCCCTTGATCAGTGGGTTAACAATCCGGCGTTGCTGTGAGCTGTGGTGTAGGTTGCAGACGCGGCTCGGATCCCGCGTTGCTGTGGCTCTGGCATAGGCCGGTGGCTACAGCTCCGATTCGACCCCTAGCCTGGGAACCTCCATATGCCGCGGGAGCAGCCCAAAGAAATAGCAAAAAGACAAAAAAAAAAAAAAAAAAAAAAAAAAAAAAAGCACATTCTTCAGCAGGAAGAAAATTGCTGTGTAGTGTCCCACTTAATGGAGAGATGATCATTCATTTATCCATTCTCCCTCACAAGACTTTGGGTTGTTCTTAGTTTGAAGAAAATGATAGGCTTTTTTTCTTCTTCTTTTTATGGCCACACTTGTGGCATATAGAAGTTCCTAGGCAAGGGGTTGAATTGGAGCTGCAGCTGCTGGCCTACACCACAGTCACAGCAATGCCAGATCTAAGCTGCATCTGTGACCTATTCTGCAGTTTGTGGCAATGTTGGATCTTTAACCCACTGAGCAAGGCCAGGGATCAAACCTGCATCCTCACAGACACTATGTCAGGTTGTTAACCCTCTGAGCCACAATGGCAACTCCAGTTAGTTTTATGTAATTACTAAATGAATGCAGCATTCCGTCAGTTTTATGAATAAAGCTGTTTCTGGTCAAGTCTTTGAGTGGACATAGGTATTTATTTCTCCTTTGCACACACCTAGGAGTGAAAGCGCCAGGTCATTGAATGGGAGTATGTTTAACATTAGTAGAAACTGTGAAGCAGATTTTTTTCATTCATACTAAACAATTTCAGCAAATGGGAGCCCCTTAACTTAGGATTAGAAGGGAATTCTACAGACCTATCTCATATGTTATGCTCAATAGTGAAATATTCCCATCAAAGTAAGGAAAAAACAAAAATGTCCATCACTATTTCTATTCAATATTGTCTCTAAAAGTATCACAAAAAGAAAAGTAAATACAAGATGAAAGACTAGATATGATAAAAAATATATTATTTTCAGATCATATAATTTTCAAAGAAAATCCAAGTGATTTTACCAACTATTTTAAAATAGGAGAATTCAGTAAGGTGGCTGGATAGAAGATTAATATACAAAAAAAAAAAAATGAATGCCTATATACCAAACAATCCATTAGAAAATGCAATTTTAAATAATCTCATTTACAGGAATTGTAAGAGCTAAGAGGTATCTAGTATTAAGCATATGTATTAAGATTTTTTTAGAGAAAACTACAGAATACTGCTATAGGACATAAAAGATGACCGAAACAAGTAGAGTTTAGCACCTTCATGAGGAAAAGACTCATACAGTAGTGATTTGATATCTTCTCAAGTTATCTATAAATTCAGTGCAGTTAACAAAAATTTCAATGTGATTCTTCAGGGATCTTGACAAGCTGAATAAAAGGACAAAAGAAACCAGGTCAATTTTAAAGAAGAAAAAGGGGAAGACTCAAACCCCTACCAGATATTGAGTCTTACTATAACTACAGAAATTAAAACCACAGGTTATAACTCAGGAATATTCTACTATTCCTCTCGGCACCAGAATAGACTGCTCAGAAATAGACCCAGGTATTTTTACATAACGAAGATATTATTAAAATTCAGTAGATAGCTTGCAGAAAATACTTAACCTCAATCTAATCGAGCCTCTAGACCTAAGTTCAAGTTTATAGGAAATATGAATATGATATTAAACTGACCTATTAAATGATACCATTAGGAAATAGGCAAATCTGAATATGATACCTTCTGTAAGACACCTGACCTTCAAAACAATAAAAGCTAAGGAAAACATTTTTGGGGCAACTGGGGAAATTTGAATATGGCCTAGATATTACATATATTAGATAAATATTGGTACCTTTTTAGGTGTCATATTGATATTACGGTTATGTAGGAGAATGTCTTTTTCTTTTTCTTTCTTTTAATTTATTTTTGGCTGTGACTGTGGCATGTGGAAGTTTCCAGACCAGGGATCGAACTTGCGCCACAGCAGTGACACAAGCTGCTACAGTGACCTGAGCTGCTGCAGTGACAATGCTGGGTCTTGAACCTACTGCACTACAAGAGAACTTCCAGAATGTCTTTAGTTTTAAGAGATGAACAATGAGATATTTACGCGTGAAATATCATGATATCTGCAAATTATTTGCAAATATTTCAGCAAAAAACTCATACAGACTGATATACACACATGCCCATAAACTGACACATGGTCAAGTGTTAAAATTAAATTTAGATGGTTGGTATGCAGGACATTATGTTATTATTTTTTAGTCTTTTTTGTATAATAAAATTTGTATAATAAAATTTTTGTATAAGAAAAATTTTTGTATAATAAATTTTTGATAGAATAAAAATTTTCACAATAAAATATTGAAAAAACTGGATGGGAAAACATACAATCAATAAATGATGCTAGAAAACTGAATGGCCTCATAAAAATTAGATTCCTACTTCACATTTTAGAAGAAAATGAAAAAATAAGTATATAGTACCTTTAGAAGAAAAATGATCTCTTATTTTTTTTAGATTAAGGAAGAACATCTCAAAAAAGGTACAGAGCAGGAGTTCCCGTCGTGGCGCAGTGGTTAACGAATCCGACTAGGAACCATGAGGTCGCGGGTTCGGTCCCTGCCCTTGCTCAGTGGGTTAACGATCTGGCGTTGCCGTGAGCTGTGGTGTAGGTTGCAGACGCGGCTCAGATCCCGCGTTGCTGTGGCTCTGGCGTAGGCCAGTGGCCACAGCTCCGATTCAACCCCTAGCCTGGGAACCTCCATATGCCGTGGAAGCGGCCCAAGAGATAGCAACAACAACAACAACAAACAACAAAGACAAAAAAAAAAAAAAAAAAAAAAAAAAGAAAGTCAATCTGGACCATTGAAAAGAAAGTGCATATATACACATATATATATATTAAAAAAAAAAAAAAAAAAAAAGGTACAGAGCAAAAGCCATGAAAAAGGAATTGGTGAATTATATTTCACTAAGTAGACACTAAAACCAAGAAAAGTCAGAGAGATAAGGAGAAAATATTTGCCATGCACATAACCCAGAAAATTAGTATTTCAAGTACATGAAGAACTTGCGTATATCAATTAAAAAAATAAGTAGAAAAATGTGCACAAACTGTTAACAGAAAAATTCACCATCAGAGAAAAAGCTCAAACATCCCAGAAACATATCAACAGTTGCATCATCTCAGGAGAAAATTAAAATGCAACATTATTTCACACACATTTTGGCAAAAAACCAAATATTAATACTTTGAAGGAATGGAAATTCTTACATAACTTTGGTGGTCCAGCTACTTCTAAGACACATTGATGATGGCCAGTAACACGGAAGGCTGGCAGCGGAGATCATCAGAAATTCCATTTCTAGAAGATCTCATTTGCATGCACAGGGCTGTTCACTGCGGTACTGAGATGACAACTGAACATCTTATCCACATGCGCAGAGTTTGCCCCGGTACTGTTTATAACTCAAATGCAAGCAGGGCAGGACTGGGTGAATAAGCCGGGTACATTCATACAAGGGCCTACTATAGAGCCGCCCAAATGAATGAGCTGGTACTCATATCAGCATGGAGAATCTAGATTTTTTTTTGGGGGGGGGTCTTTTTAGGGTTATACCTGCGGCATATGGAAGTTTCCAAGCTAGAGGTTGAATCAGAGCTGCAGCTGCAGGCCTACACCACAGCCACAGTAACACAGGATCTGAGCTGCAACTGCAGCCTACACCACAGCTCAGGGCAATGCTGGATCCTCAACCCACTGAGTGAGGCCAGGGATTGAACCCGCGTCCTCATGGATATTAGCCGGATTTGCTACCACTGAGCCACAGCGGAAACTCCGTGCGTGGAGTATCCAGTAAATGTATCGCTGGACAATAAAAGCAAGCTGACAATGGCTATGTACAGCACCATCGCATTCATGCAAATTAAAAAACACCAAAACACCAAAACCAACCAACCTACGTTTTGTTACAGGTACTCCGTTATTGATCCATGGTAGGCAGCTTCTAAGATGCCCCCAGTGGTCCTGCTTCCTGGCATTTACTTGTGTGTCATTACCCCCAAGTCATATGGTACCAGGGTTGCTCTGTTTGACCAGGAGAGGAGGGCAGAAGTGACGGCCCTCAGATTAGGTTATAAAAAGGCTGTGGCTTCCCTGTTGGGGGCTCAGTTGCTTTCTCTGGGATCCCTTTCTTGGGAGTGATGTGTGCCCTGCCTGGAGGACATTCGGGCAGGCCTGTGGTGAGGGCCATACGGTGAGGAAAGAGGTTCCTGCCAGTAACCACGTGAGTGAGCGTGAAAGTGGACCCTCTGGCCTGTAGGTGGCTGCAGCCTCAGGAGAGACCCTGGGCCAGAACCACCCAAATAAGCCCCCTCTTGATTCCTGACGCTCAGCACCTGCACAAGGCCGTGCAGTGCTGTGAGGTTTGGGGGTAATTGTGACACAGTCATAGATAACTAATCCGATGTGGTTATAACCATGGAGTGAAATTTTAAGTGTACAGTACCTATGAGAGGGATATACACCAATTTCAGGATAAAGAGCAAGTCTGGGGAGTTCCCACTGTGGCTCCGTGGGTTAAGAACCTGGCTAGTGTCCATGAGGATGTGGATTCAATTCCTGAGCTCGCTCAATGGGTTAAGCATCAGGTGTTGCCGTGAGCTACAGTGTAGGTCACAGATGTGGCCTGGATCTGGTGTGGCTGTGGCTGTGGCTGTGGTGTAGGGCAGCAGCTGCAGCGTGGATTTGACCCCCAGCCTGGGAACTTCCATATGCCACAGGTGCAGCCCTAAAAAGACCAAAATGAAACAAAATAGACAGTAATTCCAGGGAAGGCAGTGGGATGGGACGTTAGCTGTATTTTATTTCTATGAAAAATTTTTGAAGGACGTATTACAAAATGGTGGCATTTGTTAAATCTGAGTGCCCCTAAGTGTATACACAGTACATGATTTCTTGCAATTGAAAAAATTTTGTTACTTAAAAGAGAACTTAAAAATAAATACTTTTTTTTTTTTCTTTTTAGGGCTGCACCTGCGGCATATGGAAGCTCCCAGGCTAGGGGTCGAATTGGAGCTACAGCTGCCAGCCTACACCACAGCCACAGCAATGCGGGATCCGAGCCACGTCTGTGACCTACACCACAGCTCATAGCAACGCCGGATCCTAAACCCACTGAACAAGACCAGGGATTGAACCCACATCCTCATGGATAATAGTCGGATTCATTTTCTCTGAGCCACAACAGGACCTCCAAAAATAAATACTTTTAGGAGTTCTCGTCGTGGCGCAGCAGAAACGAATCCAACTTGGAACCATGAGGTTGCAGGTTCGATCCCTGGCCTCGCTCAGGGGGTTAAGGATCTGGCGATGTGGTGAGCTGTGATGTAGGTCAGAGATGTAGGTCAGAGATGCAGCTCAGATCTAATGTTGCTGTGGCTGTGGTGTAGGCCAGTGGCTTCAGCTCCGATTAGACCCCTAGCCTGGGAACCTCCATATGCTGAGCGGGCAGCCCTAAAAAGCAAAAAATATAAAAAAAATTAAAAAATTAAAAAATAAGAAACACGTTTAAAAAGAAAAAGAAAGGCAGGGTATTTTCCACTTACGGTGGAGCTTGAGATCACTGTCTGGCCCCTAACCGCTGTCCTGAGAGAGGTAATCGCTTCAGTGGCGAAACATATCACAGTCCATTGTCGCCACTGGTAAAAATCTAATGTTTAAGTACCAAGACCTGAAAGACACTGCTTTTTACAAATAGCAAGGCAAATGTGTATAAGAGCATCTCACAAAGAATTTGTGATGAAATGCAGGAGAGAACGTGGCTCTGCTTAGAGACGCTTAATATTAAACTCTTTCTAACAGCAATGCACTCAGGGAACAGACGGTGATTATGCTCTGGGTGGCACGAAGTAAAGTGGACCATGTAACAGCTGTTGCCATAGTAGCCTCTGTTTAATAGGATTTAGCAAGAGAACAGAAATGGTGGGGAAACCTGCTGTAGTTCTTAGATCCTCTGGGTGAAAAGGAGAAAAAGAATCGCGCCTGGGAGATGCCCTCGTGTCCTGCCCCAGGAAACCCCACAGAGGAAGCTCCCTTTGGGGTGATCTAACAGGCTGAAAGGCAAGCATTTACTCAAGACCCAGATTTAAAAAAAAAAAAAAAAGGACAAGTTTCAAGGATACCGAGTCTGTTCACGCAAACAAAGTCCATGAAATCTGCATTGATATCTAAGGAGTTATATTGCAAGATATCAAATATGGTATCTTGGGGGTTGGAGAAGTTATTTATGTAGAATCTGGATTGGCCTGATGCTCCAGATGTAACTGTCCCCTCTAAGACTTCTCGTCCTGCGTTCTCCAAAGTGTCACTGTATTTTGTGGGAACACACAGTGTCTTGAAGCAAGGCTATGAGGCATCACTTCCCTGCTTTATTTACTGGCGCTCTTATTTTAAGACCACAACTTAATAGTAAGAAATAATACTTGAAACCTCCCCTCCTGAATAAATCAGCTGTGAGCATTTGGCATTTCATCTCACAGGCTCCCCTCCAAACTCCTCAGGTGATTTAAGATCAGAGCGAAGGTAAGGTCAGAGCTGAGGGTACCAGCATGGTCAGCAAACCTGCCTTGTCCTCAATGAACTGCAGCTAATATTTTTGAGAATGATGTAAAAAAATGTAATGTTTTTCTTTCACCAAATTCATATTTCCTTTTCTTTACTATGTGGTGGTCTTTTTTTTTTTTTTTTCATTTTTGGCCACTCTGTGGCATGTGGAGTTCTGGGGCCGGGGACCACATCTGAGCCACAGTTGTGACCTATGTCACAGCTGCAGCAATACTGGATCCTTTAACCCCCTGTGCTGGGCTGGGGAGCAAACCTGTGTCCTGGTGCTACAGAAATGCTGTGGGTCCTTTTGTCCCACAGCAGGACCTCCAAACTGCATGGTGAGCTTGAATTTCACTACAATCTCCAATTTTCTCCTGTTTCATCTTTTTTCCACAGCATATGGAAGTTTCCAGACTAGGGGTCAAATTGGAGCTGCAGCTGCCAGCCTACACCACAGCCACAGCAGTGCCAGATCCAAGCTGCATCTGAGACCTACACCACAGCTCACGGCAACACTGGATCCTTAATCCACTGAGCAAGGCCAGGAATTGAACCCGCATCCTCGCGGATACTAGTTGGGTTCATTACCGCTGAGCCATGATGGGAAATCCTCATTTTAAGTTTAACATGAGAGAGAGCTATAAGGCTAACATTTCTGGTATGTTTGCCATGTGCCAAGCCCTGGACTAAAAGTTTACATGGATTATTCTCAGTTATTCCTCTCTGCAAGCCCACAGTACATTTTGTTGCTAGGACTTTGATCACGGAGGATAAGCAGGAGAGAAACAATTCAATGGCAACTGATTTGCCATCAAGAACTGCTTCTGAGTCAGTGAACCGACATCAAGGGATCTCGTGAGGGGCCCTTGTCCCATGTGAGCATTGCTTACCGGCACAGGGGCTGGCTGCGAAGCCTACCCTCTTCCGAGCTCTGTCAAAGACCACGTAGAAGCCCTCCATCACGGTAGCACCAATCACCAGCGCGTTTGTGGAAGGTGAAATGCCAAACCGGTAACATTCATAATTCAGGCCAGCCCCCATCATGGGCTGGATGTAAAGCTGTTGAAGAGGAAAGAGCAAACAAGAAAGTGCACAACTCAGGCAAGGTCACAAAACTTTGTTCAGACCCTCCACTGGAGCTGCAGAGAGTGAACAGCACCAGATCAGTAAACAGCCACCCAGGGGTCAGGACCATAACCGTGGTGACAAACACTCCTGAGATAGGAGTATGCATGTGACCTCAGACTGCACACAGGTACACCCACACGGGAGATGTCCATCATCCATCCATCCGTCATCCATCCTTCATTCATCCATCATCCATCCATCATCCATCCTTCATCCATCCTTCATCCAACCACCCGTCATCCATCCATCCATCATCCATCCATCCAACCACTCATCCACCCATCCAATCACTCATCCATCCATCCATCCATTATCCATCCTTCAACCAACCATCCATCATCCATTATCCATCCATCATCCATCCTTCATCCAACCATCTGTCATCCATCCATCCATCCACCCATCCAACCATCATCCATCCATCCATCACTCATCCATCCATCCATCCATCATCCATCCATCCATTATCCATCCTTCAACCAACCATCCATCATCCATTATCCATCCATCATCCATCCATCCATCATCCATCCTTCATCCAACCACCTGTCATCCATCCATCCACCCATCCAACCATCATCCATCCATCCATCCATTATCCATCCATCATCCATCCATTCATCATCCATCCTTCATTCATCCATCATCCATCCATCATCCAGCTGGTCTGCACTCACTGAGCACTTATTTATTTATTTATTTATTTATTTATTTATTTATTGTCTTTTTGCTATTTCTTGGGCCGCTTCCGCAGCATATGGAGGTTCCCAGGCTAGGGGTCCAACTGGAGCTGTATCCACTGGCCTACACCAGAGCCACAGCAACACGGGATCCGAGCCGCGTCTGCAACCTGCACCACAGCTCACGGCAACGCCGGATCGTTAACCCACTGAGCAAGGGCAGGGACCGAACTCGCAACCTCATGGTTCCTAGTCGGATTCGTTAACCTCTGCACCACGACGGGAACTCCCCTCACCGAGCACTTAATACGGTCCAGATACTGTCTTGGTACCAGCAATACAAAGAATAACATTTGTGTGATCAAAACGTACATGATCAAACTGACACGCGAGGAAGATGAATGTCACCGCCCTTGCTACTAGCAGGGAAGACTAGAGGGAGAGGGGTTTCAGGGCAGAAAAGTGAGCTAGGACACAGCTGGGGTGGTTCCTGGAGTCACCACCTGCTGAGCATCAAGCAGCTGCCAGGTCTAGGGGGCGGGCCCAGCAGATAGAACCCTGCACTGATTGGCGTGTCTCTCGGTGAGCCCTTCTTCACAGCAAGGAATCATTCTGTTCTTCACTGTATTCTTGGCACCTGGGCATCTAGCATATGCTAAGCACATAGTGGGGCCTCAGTAAATGTACGTAAATGAATGAGCTTCATCCATGTAATGAAACAGACAAGTGCTCCTGAAGGTTGACATAAATGAGGACAAGGTGGCCGATACAATTAGCTGCTACTGAAACCTTTCCTGTTAGGGCTCTGAAAGCAGGTGTGTGACTACAAAAACGGCCCTAGCTTTGAATGAATTAATTCCATAACAACCCCCCCATCATCTGATGACACTGACACAAACACAATGCAGACTCAAGTTGTATCTTTCACTCTGTCCTGCGTGTCCCAGTTAACTTCCAAAAACAAATCTCAGACTGTAAATTTTGTAACCTGTTGGGAAAACTTCAGTGTTGCTGGATCTCAGAATTGAAAGCTTGTCCTAAAACTAAAATAGCACAAATAGACAAACCAGTGGTATTTAGACTGAAACTACTTACATTTTCAGGATTACATATGCATATAAAAAACAAGAATTAAAAAAAAAAAAAGAATTTGTCTGTGGGCTGGGATTGGAGGCCTATTCTTCAAACAGACCACACCGGATTCAGCCTAGGTGCTTTTAAAACATAGTGCTGGGGATGGAACCTATGCTTTGCTTTGCTTTTTGGCCATGTCTGCAGCACGGGGATGTTTCCAGGCCAGGAATCAAACCCAAGCTACAGTAATGACTTGAGCCACCGTGGTGATAACCCTGGGTCCTCAACCTGCTGAGCCACCAGGGAACTCCGACAGTTTTTGGACCCAGTTCTTCTGCACGAGCAATCAGTTGCCCATCTACTGCTGCCGATGCCTGAATGGTCCAGGGTACAGGCCTCTTTCTAAAACGTTGGTGCCAAGGAGCCTTGAGAGTTGCCCTGAATGTCAGGAAGGGGTTCCGTCGGGCAGAGCTGCAGGGTTAGGAGGGGACTCCCAGGGATATCCCTGACGGGGGGGGGGGCATCACCGGCCTGTGGAACGTGGGGGGGGGTCTCAGCAGGTGGTGTTCAGAACAGTCATGCTTTCCCACCAAGGCACTGGGAAGCATCCTTTCCCACCAAGGCACTGGGAAGCATCCTTTCCCACCAAGGCACTGGGAAGCATCCTTTCCCACCAAGGCACTGGGAAGCAAATGGGATGAGGATGGTGAATACGACGTCAGGGAAACAGGGGGCAGCATAGGTCTTTAAAAACTGAAAAAGTGCACATGTCATAGAGAACAGACTCGTGGTTGTCAAGGGGGAGGGGGACGGAGTGGGATGGCCGGGGAATTTGGGGGTAGTAATGCCAACTCTTCCATGCCGAATGGATAAGCAGTGAGATGCTACTGTACAGCACAGGGAACTCTATCCAGTCTCTTGGGATAGACCATGAGGAAGATAGAATGAGAAAGGGAATGTATATATAGGTATGACTGGGCCACTTTGCTATATAGCAGGTTTTTTTTGTTTGTTTTGTTTTTGTCTTTTTAGGGCCATACCCACAGCATACGGAGGTTCCCAGGCTAGGGGTCTAATTGGAGCTGCAGCTGCCGACCTCCATCAAAGCCACAGCAGTGCCAGGTCCGAGCTGCGTCTTTGACCTACACTGCAGCTCACACCAAAGGATCCTTAACCCACTGAGCGAGGCCAGGGATTGAACGTGTGTCCTCCTGGCTACTAGTCAGGTTTATTACTGCTGAGCCACGATGGGAACTCCTGTACAGCTGAAATTGGCACGACACTGTAAATCAACTAGACTTTGATAAAAAATATAAAAAAGAAAGAAAATGTGGACGTGTCAATGTCAAACAAAAAATACCTACAGTCTTATAAGTAAGAATACAACTGAATTTTTATGTAGAGATATGCAAATTAAATGAAAGGCTCCCAAGTCTTCCTCCTTACATTTCCGTGCTCACCCAGGGCTCGGACCCAAAAGGGGCTGATGCTCTCCAGTGGCCCGTCCACTCTGAGGGCTGTTGCCTGCCCTGAACCCAATAGGTTCCCCCAACGTCTGCTTTCCTCCTGCTCCTGACAAGTCCCTGACTGTCGACCCATTCACACGCCATTTATTCTCTGCTCCGCATTCACCTTTGTCCTCAAGCTGGGTTTCACCTTCAGCTCCAGACCACACTGATGAAATAACGTCCACATTTTGCTGTGAGACGGACCAACACTTCATCACAAAAAGCGCAGTATTTTAAAGATGCCGAAAACACATCATTCTAACGTCACTCTACGCAGTGCTGTTCACCCAAGCACACAGCGGTCTTCCAAACTTGTCTTTGGCAAGTATGATTATTTCTCCTTTATGGTTAAAGAGACAGACACAGAAAGGGCTAAGGGATGGGTTCAGAGTTACGGTGTGAGTCAAGGGCAGTGCTGAGACTATAACTCAGATGCCAGCTCTCAGAGTCTGTGTCCTCTGCTGGGCTGTATTTCTCTTGACGCTTCCAATCCTTCCCCCAACAACTGTCCATTTCCGGAATGCGCTCCCCGTGAATCAAGTTGAAAACATATCCTTTTCCTTCTCCTGCTGACATCGCCCCTCCCATCCCCCAACCCCGCTCCTTTATCCCCAATGCAGCCAACAGCAACAAAGACACATTGTTCCGTGCATGCAGCAAGCAGGGGTTAGGTACCACTCTCTACCACGTGGCAGAGTTAGGGGAGGAAGGATGATCATTACGGCTCATGGTTCTCGTCCTCCAGGAGTTGATAATTTAATGGAGGAAGAAATGTAAGTGTGTGCGTGTCACTCAAGAAAAAAAGCAAATGAAAAAAGGCAGCCGCGTAAACCATGCCCCGAAGATAGGATTCCGAGCGGATGAGTAGCCTAGAAAGCGCGCATTATGCGTCTGAAGGGCAAGCTCACAAACGGGTCATTCTGCCCAGCGGAGGTTTAACAAAGAGGGTTGTTTGTGCTGGGCCTTAAAGGATGGGAAGAATTCGGATACCCACACGGAGTGGGGAGGAGAGGGCATTTCAGGCAGAGCACGTTGGTGGGAGCAAACATTAAGAGACGGGAGCAGGCACCCAGGGCTGGAGGACAGACACCAAGAAGGGGGGGGATTCAGGGCTCAGAAGGGAGGAAATGTGCGGGAGAGGCAGCAAGGGTCCCGGGAGGTGGCAAAAGCCACGCGGAGAAGGAAATCTTCAGGACAGAGGGAGCGGGATGGAGATGCTGTTCAGGAACATTCATCTGGCAATAGTTTATTTATTTATTTTATTTATTTATTTTTGTCTTTTTGCTATTTCTTTGGGCCGCTCCCGCGGCATATGGAGGTTCCCAGGCTAGGGGTCTAATTGGAGCTGCAGCCACTGGCCTACACCAGAGCCACAGCAACGCGGGATCCGAGCCGCGTCTGCAACCTACACCACAGCTCACGGCAACGCCGGATCGTTAACCCACTGAGCAAGGGCAGGGACCGAACCCGCAACCTCATGGTTCCTAGTCGGATTCGTTAACCACTGCGCCACGACGGGAACTCCATCTGGCAATAGTTTAGGAAAGAGACAGGGTGGAGGGAGCTCTGGGTGAGAGGGGGGTGGGTGAGGGGCTCTGGGAACAGAGAGGAGGAGGAGAAGGTGAGACACGTGACAAGGAAGGATGGGACTTGTCTGTGTCACCAGACGCAGAGGATGAAGGCGGAGTCAATGATTTACTAAATATGGAAAATCTGACGTCTGCTTCGCTGAGCATCTAGTTTCATTTTTTTCCCCCTTTTTTGGCCGCCCCTCGGCATGTGGAGTTCCCGGGCCAGGGATCAGATCCGAGCAAGCTGTAGTTGTGACCTCAGCCACAGCTGCAGCAATGCTGGCGGACCCTTAACCCCCTGTGCCTGGCCAGGGATGGAGCCTGCATCCCAGCGCTCCCCAGATGCCGCCGACCCCACTGCGCCGCAGCGGGCACTCCGGGTTTCACTCTTTATTTATAAATAAGCCAGAACTAACCAGATCGGGGTGTTGTAGTAGATGCTGTCCAAAGTCCTCAATTCTTGACCGTGCAGCCACACCCTTGTGATGTGACTTGTCAGCTCTTGCCACTGGGAGGTAGCACCTCTGACCCTCCCTGGGATCTGGGCTGCCCTTGGTCTGGTTTGGGAAATACAGTGCAAGAGGTGTCGGCCACTCCTGGGCCTGGACTTCAGGACGCCCCATGTGTTTCTTCCTTCTCCGTCTCTCTCAGAACCCTCCCGCCCCTGTGCGAGCCAGCCGCTGGACAGTGACAGACGATGGCCTCATAATTCCATCAACCAAGCTATGAGATAACATGAGTGAGGCCATCTGAAACCATCCCAAACAGAGGCCAGCTTATTCCTGGCCAACCACCAACTGACCAGAGACACATGAGCAAGCCCGCCCAGACCAGCAGAGCTGCCCAGAAGCACATGTGGGAATAAAAGCCCATTGATTAAGGCCACCAGGTCTGGTGGTTGGTGGTTACACAGCCTTACTGTGGCAACTGCTATCTCATGCAGGTGTGATATCGAAATGCATGTGTCACGCGTGAAGTGCTTTCCTTCTGCACGGTCCACGCTGAAAGGAGAAAAGCACCAATTTGAGTTCATACCTGAGGCAGGATAGTTATGCGGAATGACCTGCTGGAGTTCTCGTCTCGCAGGTAGATGGAAATCTTAGGGAAGTAAGACCAAGGTGTCTCAGAATTCGTCCAGCAGGCCAGCTGGGACCCAGTCCAGAAACCGTCAGAGAATTCTGGAATCTAGACAAGACGAGAGCATGTGACACACAGTGATTAGTCTGGCACATCAACAGGAAGCAGCGCCCAGCTCTCTCATCACCTCGCCAGATGCCCACGGCGACAAACAGTGTTTCATTTGGACACTGACGCGAAGACATCAATCCTTTGGAAGAGTGACGGCGGTGACAAAATGACACTTATTAAAATTACCGAGGCGTGTGCAAGACTTCCTGGTATCAGGCACTGCTATGAGCGCTCTGCAGAAATGTTTACTTTAACCCTCAAACCCCTGCATTGGTTCAGTGACGTCATCCCCTCCACTTTACAGATGAGGAAACCACAGCCGAGGGAGGTGAGAGAACTCCGGCCGGGTCGCAGTGTAGTAGGCAACACCCTTTAGAAGAGAGGTGGGATCTTAAATGCGGCGCTCAAGGCCCTTTGGGGCATCATCTTTCCTAGGAATTCCCTGAGCCCAGGAAGTTTCCTCCGGGTGCAGAGCCCTGTGCAGCTTCTCTGTCTGCTCTTCTGGAACAACTTTCAGATTTCAGCTCTGATGCCACTTTGTCCAGGAAGCCCTCCCTGACTCCCCAGCACAGTGTGGGCACCCTGCCATGTGTCTCTCTTCCTGGGCCATTGCACCAGTTAGAATTTTATTGGCACAACTGGGGAAACTTCTCTTTCCTGCCCTAGACTCTGAATTTTCTAAGGACCCAGGTCTGCAATCTGTTCCTCTGTCTCCTTTCCATAATCCTAACATCTGGCCCAAAGGGAAGACTCAGTGACCGTTCATGGAAAAAAATAAATGGCCAAGAACACAGAGTGTTCGGAGTTCCCATCGTGGCTCAGCAGAAATGAATCTGACCGGTACACATGCAGACACAGGTTCGACCCCTGGCCTCGCTCAATGGGTTAAGGATGCGGTGTTGCCGTGAGCTGTGGTGTAGGTCGCAGACTCAGCTCTGATTCGACCCCTCACCTGGGACCTCCATATTTCTTGGGTGGGGCAGACAAAACACAAAAGACGCCCCCCCCCAAAAGAACACAGAGTGTTCATTTGTGCCTCTCATCAAGGGACCAGAAAGGCAATGCCAACGTCGCTTGTCCACTAGTTGCTGAATCTTTAAGTTACTCCTGTGCCACGTCACCAGGCCCAGTGAAGTTTCCAGGAGCAGAACTGCCCTGGGCCTACCAGTTCCCGGGTGGTGGGGGGGAACGGTCCCATGAGCCTCTTTCAACACGTCCCACACAATGCCCTGCTCACGTGAGAAAAAGGATGTGGTGAGGGAGGGGCTAAGAGAGCAGGTGTTGGGGGCGGGGCTAGGAGAGCACGTGATAGGGGCGGGGCTAGGAGAACACTGAAGGGGCGGAGTCAGGAGAGTACTAACAGGACTGGGGTGTCTGTCTCCGAGGCAGAAGCTCAGGAGCTGAGTTGAGGGGCAGGTGGGCACCGGGGAGATAGGGTGAGACAGGGCAGGCAGAGCAGGGAACCTGCCCCACTGCACAACATGAGGTCCAAGGAGGCTGGTGCCGAGGACCACACGGGGTGGGAAATGAGCTGGGAGGCACCCGCCGGCACTTTCATGCATTTATCAGAGCCCGTTCATTAAGGATCTGAGCTCTGCTGTACAACGGGTGTGATTAAGGCATCGGAGTGGGATTGGTGCAGGTCACTGGTTCCCTGAGTTTAACCTCCAGGGATTCGGCCTGGGCTAGACAGACGCATGTGAGAGGCAGTGAGCGGGTGGGAAGTCATAGATGGAATGGCTTAGGAGAGGGGACAGGCAGGAGGGCGGGGCAGAGGACCCACCCTGAGACCCCCCCGCCCCCAGCAGCAAAGGACCCCGGGCAGCAAAAAGAGACCCCCAGAAGAGGGGCAGAGGGACAGAAAGAAGTCCCCAGGGGAGGGTGCTATGGAAGCCAAGAGACAGGTGAGCAGGGGTGCCCTGGAGCTGCTAGGGGACAAGAACTGAGAAAACAGCTGGTGTCTGCGGATGAATACAGGGTGGGAGCTTCCTCTCAGGATGCGCAGGGAGGGGCTGCCTCCCTCGGGGCGGGACACGTCTCTTCACCCAGCCTCGCCTCCCCACTGACACTGGCAGTGCTGATTCGTGACATCTCTAACGCTGGCCTTAATATATTTATACATTTTATAAAAAGAAGTCAGATCGAAATATGGAAAACAGGGACATCCTTTGCCAGGTGAGGTGATGGGTTGGGATGGTCACGGTACCGGATTCCAGGAGGAGGGAAGGTCACTGAGCCTCCGCTGAGGACACAGAGCTCCAATTTCCAGAGGACGCATGAGGCTCAGAGGGGCCAAGGAACCTGCCTGAGGGGCACAGCTCAGGAGGGGATGGGGGGTGGTCTGGAAACGGCCTCCCTGGGGGCCAGACCTCGTGTCCTTGGGGGAGAGTCTGGACACTCAGACCCCAGAGTTTCAGGTCAGAAGTCACTTTACAGCAGACAGCATCCTGCTTCTGGATTTTACAGATGGAGAAGCACTGGGCCTGAACCAACAAAGGTGCCCTGGCTGGGCAGGAAGGGAACCCAGGTCCCCGCCAGACACAAAAGTCCCCACCGGGCTCATGTCAAAATACACATCTACAAACCACTCCTTTCTTTTCTTTTTAAATTATTATTTTTTCATTTTCTTTTCCTTTTTAGGGCTGCACCCACAGCATATGGAAGTTTCCAGGCTACAGGTGGAATCAGACCTGCAGCTTCCGGCCTACACCACCGCCATGGCAATTCCGGATCCCAGGCACATCTGCAACCTACACTGCAGCTGGCCTCCATGCCGGATCCTTAACCCACTGAGCGAGGCCAGGGAGGGAACCTGCATCCTCACGGATGCTGTGTTGGGCTCTTAACCCGCAGAGCCACAAAGGGAGCTCCACCATTCGTTTCTAAAGTCCCATCTGTTGCAGGCTATTGCCTTTGGAATGGCTTAGCAATGAGATCCTGCTGTGTAGCCCTGGAAACTCTGGTCACTTACGATGGAGCAGGATAATGTGAGAAAATAGAATGCATACATGTATGTGTGACTGGGTCACCATGCTGTACAGTAGAAAATTGACGGAACACTGTAAACTAGCTATAATGGAAAAAATAAAAATCACTTTATATATATAAGAAAAATTAAAATAAAGTCCCATCGGAGCAATCCCAGGGCCAGAGACAGAGCCCAACTTCGGTCCTGTGTTTAACTCTCCAAAGCCAGCTCTTTCCTTGATCAGAAAGAGAACCCCAGCCTAGAGGGCCGGCTGGGATTACCTTGCAGAGAGGACCAACAGGCACATCTCTGGTCCCCGACCAACCCTCTCAACTCTCCACTGAGCCTTTCCTGCCCGAGACTAACAGCCTCCCCCGGCCTCTCCTTCCTGATGCAGGCACTGAAAGCAGAGGATAATTTTAGACCAGGCAAACAAATGTCGTAATTTCATTCCTTCTACCTCGTGCTTTTCTTGCAAAATCAGCCTGCTGAACACATGCTGTGCTGACCTCAGGAGTGCTAGCGCCCCCTCGCCACCGCCGTGCTTGTCCCCGCTGAAGTCCCGGACTCTGCAGAGGCCCGGGCTGGTCATGGGCTCACTGGAGTCACACACGGATGCTGCCCACATGTCCTCGGGGTAGTTGGAAACCATTATACGCCGAATATTAAATTTGAGGACGCTCACGGTAATTTCGTGGGAGACATTTTCACTCGTGGAGAAAATCAGCCATTGCTGGGCATTTCTAGCAGAGCAACTCTGGTCTGATTCCCAGGCAGTTTTCTAAATTTAAGGCATTAAAAACTTTACCTGCTATTTTTTCGGATTCAGCCGATATGAGACAAGATAGAGGCTTTGGCTCTCTCGACCTTTCAGTTCATACAGGATCTTGGCGTTGCTTCGTCTCAATTTTCCCTCTGTGTTCTTAGATTTGCCTCCTGCTCTTCCTGCGGCAGTTGGAGGCTTTGAAGTTTGGGTCCAGGACAACCCCAAGCCTGCTCTTCCTGCCCCTCTTCCACTCTTACGAGTAGGAATGCACTCACTGTGCCTCTTCTACGAATTATTCCTTGAACTTGGCCAGCCCAGTGAGCAGTGGGACTGTCAGCCCCACTGATGAAGGCTTTGAGCAGGAAACACTCATTTTTGGTGACCTTGTAAGGATATGGCCCTGCGTGGACAGGTGTTTAGGAAGACACCCAAGAGGTCAAGAGAAGTGTTTATTTCGCATCCAAACAAACAGTAGCAGCATCACGATTTGGACACTACAATGACCATACGGGAGTTCCCGTCATGGCACAGTGGTTAATGAATCTGACTAGGAACCATGAGGTTGCAGGTTCGATCCCTGGCCTTGCTCAGTGGGTTGAGGATCTGGCGTTGCCGTGAGCTGTGGTGTAGGTCGAAGACGAGGCTCGGATCCTGAGTTGCTGTGGCTGTGGCGTAGGCTTGCGGCTACAGCTCCGATTGGACCCCTAGCCTGGGAACCTCCATATACTGTGGGAGCGGCGGCCCCAGAAAAGGCAAAAAGACACACAAAAATAATAATAATAAAATAAAATAAAATAAAATAAAATGACCATACGCTTGCTGTGCCAGGCTTTTACCCCAAACCCTCCTAACAACACCAGTGAGAACACAGAGGCTCTCCAGGGGGCACAAAAGCCTCCAGAGGTACTTAGCTAAGAAGTGGCAGAAACTAGATTCAATTCAATTCCATCTGACCCCCAAGGCCGTGGTTCTTCCAACCCTTGGGTTCCCCCATTGTCCCTGTTGAATGTACTGGCAGGTGGGGGGTCACACTGGGACTACTGCCGGGAAAGGCCTGCTGCCCTTGACTGTGATTTTAATTGTATTCCAAAGCTCAGCCATAAAGTACTTATTAGGCGGCAGATTGACCTTCGTCTTCTGTGAATCACATGCTTTTATAGACGTAGGAATTAAAAGCCCAGCCCAGCTTGATGAAGATCAAAAGAGGAGTATAATTTTTCTTTGTTTTAAAGGCTAAAAACATTCCTGGTTTACTTTAATACAGACTGTTACCAAATAGCTTTTATTCCCTTAGATTAAACAAGTACCACAGCAGAGTTTCCGCTGTGGCAAAGTGGGTTAAGACTCTGACTGCAGCGGTTTGGGTTGCTGTGGAGGTATGGGTTTGATCCCCAGCCTGATGCAGTGGGTTATAGGAGCTGGTGTTGCCACAGCTGCAGTGCAGGTCAGTCCCTGGCCTGGGAACTTCCATATGCTGTGGGTGCGGCCATAAACATAAAAATTAAAAAAAAGAAGTTGTGGAGTTCCCGTTGTGGCGCAGTAGTTAACGAATCCGACTAGGAACCATGAGGTTGCAGGTTCGGTCCCTGCCCTTGCTCAGTGGGTTAACGATCTGGCGTTGCCGTGAGCTGTGGTGTGGGTTGCAGACGAGGCTCAGATCCCGCGTTGCTGTGGCTCTGGCATAGGCTGGTGGCTACAGCTCCAATTCGACCCCTAGCCTAGGAACCTCCATATGCCGTGGGAGCGGCCCAAGAAATAGCAAAAAGACAAAAAAAAAAAAAAAGAAAGAAGTTCTATAGCAACTTTACTATTATTTGAAATACTAAAAAGCATTGCCCCTGCAGATCTAAGTTCTCTGAGATTAAAGTGAAGGAATTATTTGCTGGTTAACATCAAAGATTGTGAACTTAATACGTTAGAATAATAAAAAGGAGTTCCCCTGTGGCTCAGTGGGTTAAGGATCCAGCACTGTCACTGTGGTGGTTCCAGTTACTGCAGTGGAGAGGTTCCATCTCTGGCCTGGAAATTTCTACATCCCATGCGTGTGGTCAAAAATAAATAAATAACCCCAAACAGGAGTTCCCGTCATGGCACAGCAGAAACGAATACGACTAGGAACCATGAGGTCTTGGGTTCGATCCCTGGTCTTGCTCGCGGGTTAAGGATCCGGCGTTGCCGTGACTTGTGGTGTAGGTCGCAGACACAGCTCGGATCTAGTGTTGCTGTGGCTGTGGTGTAGGCCGGCAGCTGTAGCTCTGATTCGACCCCTAGCCTGGGAACCTCCATGTGTCGCGGGTTTGGCCCTAAAGAGACAGGAAAAAAAAAAAAGAAAAAAAAAAAGAAAAGAAAATTCAGAGACTGTTAGAAGACAAGGTTGTACTTCCCAGTAGGTGGTCATGACCTGGTATGACCTCCAAGAGTCATCAATTGTGCAGAGGACTCACCAGAGACGTGCGGGCCACAGCCTCCACCACGGCATTAAACACCTTCTGAGGCAGGCGCAGGAGTGTGGTACCGCTGTCCACGATGGCTTTGTCGGCGTTATACTAGAACAGGGGAGACGAGGTGGGGAAAAGGCGCATGAGCAATAAGGCACCCACATCACCGCACGACCCCAGCCCGCCATCCCCACACGTCTGCTACACAGCATCCCGTAGTCATGGCAACCTCCCAGGTGGCTACAGTTCATTGCCCGTTCTCGGAGCTTGGAAACCAAGAACTTCCTATAGCCCAATGTCTTCGTGGCAAATAAAGAAACTGAGGCCAGGAAAGGGAGGTGACACGGCCCCATCAACAGCCTAAGGCGGAGCTTTTCTCTTACTCGGCAGGGCCCAGATTCTGTCCAGGGTCCCTGGAAGATGTAGAGAGAAGACCCATTTGTCTTTAGGGGTTGAGACAACACATTAAGTGCCATTTATACAGATCATGCAAAATCAACGCTCTATTATCCAGCAAGGGGAGAAAGAGGAAGGACACGTTTTTAAGAGACACCTCGTATCTGCATTGAGAATGGAGCCAAAGCCACATTCAGCGAGAGACTCTCGCGCACACAGAGGCACGGTCTCGTCCCTGTCCCCACCTTGTCATTGTCATTCTCTGTGTAGCCGAGTGAGAAGAATGGAGGCAGTGGGCCAACACCAGGGAAGCCACCCCAGCCTCTTAGGACATAAGTGTGAGCAAGTCTGGCCAAGAATGGAATGAGTCGCGGGCAGTTTTTCTTTTTCTTTTTAGTCGCATGGCTTATGGAAGTTCCAAGACTAGGGGGCAAATTGGAGCTGCAGCCCCGGCCTACACCACATCCACAGCAATGCAGAATCCAAAGTGCGTCCGTGACCTACACCACAGCTCACGGCAATGCTAGAACTTTAAGCCACTGAGAGAGGCCAGGGATCGAACCCGCAACCTCATGGATACTATAGCTGGGTTCGCTTCCGCTTCACACAACAGGAACTCCCTGAGCTGCAGCAATTTAATCCTCCTGCTTCTACAGCGAATCCCTGAGCCACGTGATCAAGTACATTGACCAGGTCAAAAGGAAAGAAAGATTTGTGAAGCAGCAGGAGGGAGGAGGGAGAATTTTGAGAAACTGAAACATAGCAATTGATGCAGATTCTTTTCCAATGTAAAACTCATTTCGGTTTAGAAACGAATTTAACTATAATCTAGTTTGGTTGAATGAGCAAGAAAAGCTTGCACACTGAAATGCTGGGGTGGGCTGTTTGGGGTTTGGTGGTTTGCTCTCTTGTGGCAGAATGGGGATGGGGGCAGGAACGAACCAGAATATGAAAATCGAATCTCCAAATATATGCTTTTACTCTCCAACACACACACACACACACTCTCTCTCTCACACTCACACAGAGTCTGGGCTATACTCTAGGTTGCCCCATTTGATTCTCTCATTACACACTTTCGTGGCAAATAAATGCCTATGGACAATAACCAGATGTGTGGACTTAGGACTGAAACAGCAGCCCCGTGGAATGGACCATCATGTTATCAAGCTTTGATTGTTTTTCCCAGAGGCCTCTGTGTATGTGAGAAGTTACGGTACAAGTGATGGTTAAAAATGAAAGGGAGTGATGACAGGTAGGAACACAATGAATGCTGATGAAATGTGAGCTGGGCTGGGGGGGTGGTGGTGGTGGTGGTTAGAAACCATTCTGAAAATGCGGTAGAGGACCAAGCCCCCCCGTATCATCACAAACATGTCATTATGTGCCACCAATAAGACAAAACGCAGTGTGGGGGGGAGGCGTGTGAGTGAGGTTAAGGAGAGCTGCAGTTTCACTGCGGTTTCGCCAGGCAGCACATCTGCCTCCTTTTAGCATCCTCGAGCCACGCACATCTTTAAAGCATCATGTTTCTTCCCATGAGAATTGTCTGCTGGGGGGGGGGGGGATTAGCCGTGGATGGATGATAAAGCCGATGATTTATTTTTGGTCTCATTTGACTTCTTTTTTAGTCCCCCTTTGTCCCCTTGCACTGACAAAACCCTGCTTACTTCATCCTCTGGGGGGGCGGGGCGTGATGGAGATAAAATGATCTACCAAACGGCTCTGTAACTTTCAATGTCGTGAGCCTTGATTTACCTTGCAATGTCATGCACCCTCTGATTTCCTATTCAGCCCCAGCCGCAAGCGGCCCAGGCCCCCAGAGACAAGTAGACAGCAAGAGATCACCACGGAAATACCTCTCTGCAGTCCAGATTAAGGCTCTGGCCTCCGATTTCCAATTTCAGAATTTCTATCTGATAGTACCACTCCTCCTTAATAGGGGTATACCAGATGTCTCCTTTGTACAAAGTTGGTTCAATTCCACCCAGGACCTGGGAAGGAAGAATGTATAGATATAAGAGAAGAAGATAAAGAGGCGTGTAACAAGTTTCACAGAGACGCATGCTCTCCTGAGGTGCAACTTCCTGGAGTCCGGACTTTCAATTTATTAGCATAGTATAAACAAAAACATATGTCTGCCTGAAAATTAAACAGAACATTTTGGAATCAAGTGTCCAAGTGTCCAAGAGGGTTCTGCCCTCGTCTAAGCGAGGTGCTCTGGTGGTTTGCCTTCTCTCACGGAAGTGCACCCCCCGCCCCAGCTTCCCAGTACTGGAATCCCTCCACCCTGCAAAGAAACACAAGAGCCAGCTTCAGAGACTGACAATAACTTCGGTCCTCAGAAGACAGAGCATGACTCCCTGCCCCACGCATTTGCATGGAAAGCAGATAACGCTTCTGTAATCAAAGCGTCATTTTGCAAAACTGTCTAAGCTGACCCCACAAATCCCAGGCTACCCTCTCCCCTGAAAGGTGATTTAAAAAAAAAAAAAGGTGTTGAGAGCAGGTGTATGGTTAGCAAATGGAGGTAAATGAGACTCAGAGTCAGCAGCACCCCCCCCTGGGGGGCCCTTCTTGTATATTCTCCCCGTCATCTCCTGATTTAGATGTCTGGGTGTAGGGTCCATCAAGGGGACACTTGGGCCGTGGCGTGTCCCCCGCGTTGATTCTGCTTCCCCCCTGTGTGTGTGTGTGTGCATGTGTGTGTATGTGCATGTATGTGTGCAACTATGTAAAAGTGTGTGCATGTGTATGTGTAACTGTATATAAGTGTGGTGCATGTGTGTACATATATGGGTGTAAGTGTAAGTTTGTAAAAGTGTGTGCATGTAATTGTGTATAAGTGAAGTGTATGCACGCGTGCAGATGCATGTATGTGTGTATGTGTGTAACTGTGTATACGTGTGCTCATGTGTGTATACATATGTGTGTAAAACGGTACCAAAGTGTGTGTCTATGTGTGTAACTGTGTAAGTGTGCGCATGTGTGTGTATCTGTATGTGTGTATGTATATAACTGTATGTACGTGTGTATATATGTGTGTGTGTATCTGTATGTGTGTATAACTGTATATACGTGTGTATACGTGTGTGTGTGTGTGTGTGTGTACGTGCGCATATGTGTGTGTTGAGGAAGAGAGAAAGGATGTACAGGGGTCCCGTCTTTCCACCAAGTTTATGAGACCACAGGCACCCCCTTTGCCTCCGCTGCACCTGCCATATCCCCCGCTTTGCTCACATGCCCCTCCCTCAGCCAACAAAAACCATTGCCTTTCAAAGGAACGTTTTTAAAAGCTTTAATGGAATTTTGGGCAAGCAATGAGACTCATCTTAGTAGGTGGCAAGATGATCAGGAAGGATAAAAATAACACCCAATTTTATCCATTTTTTGAAAAGGTTCCCAAAGAAGGATGATCAAAATTTTACAGTACCTACGGATGCCTACATGTCTAATATCTCTACCAGGGTCTTAATGAAAGAGAAAAAAAGCAGCCCCACTGGTTTGTGATGATGTTCCCCCTTTAAGACTAAAAGATACCCACAAGACTACCTCCGTTGGTACCAGTTCCAGCCACTGGCAATCCAGCCCCACACATCTGCATGGAGAACACGTTGGGAATTTTCGCTTGTGCCACGAGGGAGTCAAAGAAGGTCTCCAGAGAACTTGACGGCTGCAGGAGGGATGGGCAAAGAGGACAGCTGCTTCAGGACTCGTGGTGGACAAGGAGTGGCCCCATTGCAGGTGCCAGGCATGCTCTACAACGTGGCATTTCTTCATGCTCCATATTTCTCATGGCTAAACAACAAACCAGCTTACGATTAAGTACAATAACTCAGACACCTCCAGCAGGACTTCCTACTACTTGGTATTTTTCCCTTTGGTACAGCTCTGTTGTAAAAATAAGACAGTATTTCCAGAAGCTACAGAGATGCTTGCCACATTTATCATCCTGACTGCCTTGTGAGGCAGGCGTGAGGTATGGAAGTGGGTTACTGAGGTAGGTGGTGGATTCTAATCTTAGACATCTCGGAGTAAGGACAGAACAGTGTCTCCCGGAGCTGCCTCTGTAGCTCCAGAAAGCTTCTATGCACCCCTTTCAGCCGTAGTTGTCCATCACGCAAATGACAGGTGCCTGACTCACAAGGACACATCACATCCATGATCCTGGACCCCCGGACATGGCTCAGCTCTCAGTCCGCTGAACTCGGCGACCAGGAGAGGAGCTAGGCTCTTCTCAAGTGGAAAAGCTCGTTATTCCCCACGGCCCTGTTTCTGTAATTTGCTCTGTGTCTATGTTCCATGTAGCCACGCCTTCAGACAACGGCCTCATTTCTCCAGGATTGAAAGAGAGATGGTAGGAATTCTGGTTGTAGCTCAGCGGGTTAAGAACCCAACTAGCCTCCATGAGGACATGGGTTCGATCCCTGGCCTCGCTCAGTGGGTTAAGGATCCAACGTTGCTGTGAGCTGTGGTGTAGCTCGCAGATTTGGCTCGGATCCTGCTTTGCTGCGGCTGTGGTGGAGGCTGGCAGCTGCAGCTCTGATTCGACCCCTAGCCTGGGAACTTCCAAATGCCGCAGGTGTGGCCCTAAAAAGGAAAAAAGTGGGGAGATGACGGTATGTGAACAGGTCCTAGTTGAGGGTGGGCCATGGGTGCTGGTAACCAGGAAGGAGGGAATGGACTCAGGTTCAGGTTTTGGCTTTCACAGCTGGGGGAGATTAGAGCTGGTGACTCTGAGTTAGTTCTGGTTGACGCTATGGGCATGTTCTGAGCATCTATGGTTAATGTAAGGAAGGATTCTTTGTTATCTGTAAGACCTGAAACTCTAATTCTTGAGTAAGTGAGAGGTATGTTATCAAATGGACAGAAACCTTCCCGTTGGTTTAGTTCCTGTCTATCTGGCCTCCCACCGGCTTTTGTCTCAGTTCCTGGGGACTCCGGCAGAACTCGGCACAGTCCCTGCCGCCATCTCTGTCTAGACACTTTGGGTTTGGGTCAAGAATGGAACAAAGGCCCCCTCTTGAAATGGGCTGGGTCTGGGGGTGACCCAGTTTCCGCGCACCTTCTTGAGAGGCAGCCAAGTAAACAACACTTGGAATTGAATCCCAGCTCCACCACCCACCTTCTGAGCGTGTGACCTGTTCCTTTGTTTCCTTGTCTATAAAACGGGGACCACAGTAGCTGCCGGGAGCTCTTCAGGGGTTTAAACGGGTCGGTGCACCCGGGTGCTCGGAATGGCGCCCGGCACAAGGGACAGGATCTGTGACTATTTTGTTTTGTCCCAGTCACCAGTCATTCTTCAGCAGGACTTGGGATCTCTTTAGAGCTTTTTTTTTTTTCTTTCTTTTTAGGGCCACACCCATGGCGTATGGAGATTACCTGCTAGAGGACAGGACAGATGTTGCTTAGGGAAGAGCTGGCATCCTGATAGAGGGTTAAGCTGGCTTAGGTGGAAGGGAACCCTGGCACGGCCACCAGCTCCCCAAGTGATCTTGGACTTACCTACTGGTCTTTTCTTTTTTTGTCTTTTTAGGGTCACACCCGCGGCATATGGAGGTTCCCAGGCTAGGGGTCAAATCGGAGCTGTAGCCACTGGCCTCCATCACAGCCACAGCAACGCAGGATCTGAGCCTCATGCGACCTACACCACAGCTCATGGCAATGCCAGATCCTTAACCCACTGAGCCAGGGGTCAAACCTGCATCCTCATGGATACCAGTCAGATTTGCTTCCATTGAGCCATGACGGGAACTCCCTCTTTAGAGGTTTAAAAGTACACAGTTGCCCAGGGCCCGCCCAAGGGAACATGATTCAGCAGGAATGCTGTTAGTCACAGTATAAGAGACCCCCCAGTGGTTCTGACGCACATCCTTGGGTGGGAAGCTTTTAGGATCCACTGGGGGCCGCCGCACACTCTGAGCCCCACCGGCTGCTCCATCAACTCATTTCCGAACCAGCTTTGGGCCACGCACCGAGACGGCCCTGCCAGTCCTGTTTCTGGCCAGGCTCCACTTCCTACTCGACTTCCTAAGAAACCTGATATTGTCTCTTCAAAGGGAAGAATGTGAAGCCCATTGCTGGTGACCTTGGCATTTCATAGTTGTGGTGGGGGGCAGGGTCTGGACACCCCAAAGAACCCTGAGGCAGTCTATTCTCAAGCAGGTGTGACATATTATTAACTCCAGATAATTTAGCTTTACGCCCCCATCCTGCAAATAATCAGCATAAAATCAATCCTACGGCGTTCACTTTCCTTTTTGTCTTTTTTAGGCTGCCCTGTGGCCTGTGGAATCCCTGGGCCAGGGATCAGATCCGAGCCACAGTCGTGGCCTACGCCGCAGCGGCAGCAACACTGGATCCTTGAACCCACTGTGCCAGGCCGGGGATTGAATCTGAGTCCTGGTGCTGCAGAGCCACTGCCCATCCCGTTGCGCCACAGCGGGAACTCCAAATGCTCGTTTTCCAAGTCACACGAAGATGAAATGTTTTGCCCAAGGATGACAGAGGATGCTGAGTCAGAAGAGGCTCCAGAAGCCGCCTCGGGTCCCCAGACAGAGTGGGAGGTGCAGCCGGGGCTCTGTGCTGACCCTCGGTCCTCTCAGACCCTCTGTCCACACATCTCTTAAAATGGGAACCACGGGGTCCCATTTTGAGACCACCAGCTTGAGAAATGCCCCCGCCCACTGCCCCACCCGCCCCGCCCCGCATTACCCACCCTCCCCATAAACCTGAGCGGGAAGACACGTCCTTATAGAGAGAAAACAGGCCTTGCTACACCCAAGAGTCTTTGTTCCACATTTAGCTGTGGCTCAAAGCCTAACCCCTAACAAGGAGAGGCCGGGCTGCGGTGCCCGGTTACAGGCCAGGAGGGGCCTGCATGACCTCTCAGGTAGACGCAGACCTGCCCTGGCATCCCGGAGTGGGGGCACACGGGTGCAGCGGCCACCAGCTTCGGGCATCCGTTCCCTGGGAAACGCCCCAGCCCCTCCCTCTTTGCGCCCATGCGCATTACTTCCTCTGGGTGGACCAAGCACGGGCAAGCAGAAGGCATCCGTCCTGTCTTTCCCTGCCCGCGAGGGTGCTGATGCGACGTGGGCAGGGGTTGCACAGTCTCTCCCTGGTGCGAAGCTACTTCGAGCACGTGGTCATCCCCCAGGCGCACTTGAAGGCTTGCCTGCGCTCAGCTCCGGAGTGAGGGGAAGGGGGCGTGATGCTGTCTCTGCCTGGCGGGGTTCCCTCCCCCTGGTGGGACCCCTCCCCCTGCTGAGGTTCCAGTATCCACCGGGGACTCTGTCTTTATATGAACCTATGAATTTTACAAATGTGTTTTCTCGTCATTGTACCTTAATAAAAACTCCTAAAGGAATACCACGAAGTGATTCAGATTCTCTTAACATCTGTAAACTATACAAGAAAAATAAACCAAAAAAAAAGACAAAAAATAATTCCTGGAGTTCCCCTTGTGGTTCAGCAGGTTAAGAATTCGATTAGTATCCATGAGGATTCAGATTTGATTCGCTCACTGGGTTAAGGAAGCTGCAGCATAAGGTGTAGATGTGGCTTGGGTCTGGCGTTGCTGTGGCTGTGGTGCAGGCCAGTGGCTGCAGCTCCAATGTGCCCCATAGCCTGGGAACCTCCATAGGCAGCAGGTGCAGCCCTAAAAAGACAAAAAAAAAAAAAAAAAAAAAAAAAAGAAAAGAATTCCATGAATGTCACCTTCATGACATGTCGCCTTCCTAACACTTGACGGGAAGGGTCAAAGCATCTCGCCATTTACCTTAACTTTTAAAATTTTAAAAATTCTTGGAGGTACAATTAATTGTATGAAACGGGTCTGTTCCAAGCACGTGATTCTCCCTGACTGTCTCGGACAGCCTGGACCCACTTGTGGCCCCTCCAGTAACTGGTTTCAGCATCTCGTCCCGTCAGTTGGTGTCCTTAGACCCGTGGATTCTTCTTACCTTGGCCAGGGTGGCATAAGCCAGTCCGAGGATCCCATTCCACTTAATCCCAGGCAAAAAGAAATTCTCCGACTCAAAGATGGTGGCAATGTTGACAAGAAAAGAGCTATTGAAGCCCTTGGGGATGGTGACAACGTCCTCCCCAACAAGGCCGGTCCAGCTCCCTTGCGTGTACTTCACGGTGACATCAAAGCCCTTGGGGCGGTAGGTGCTGGACCTGGAGAAAGAGAAGAGACATCGTGTCCTGTGTCCATCCTCAGGTCCCTGCTTTCACCGGATGGCCAGTCGTGGTGGCAGAGACCGCCGTCCTAAGCCCTGGTTGGCATAAGCAGGTCTTTGGGATGATCAGGGTATCTGCTCGCACGGCAGTGTTTCCCACAGGACACAATCCCTAACGTTTGGGTGATGGCTGTTTTGCTTAACTATATAGGCCTTGGACAACGATGCAGTGTGGACACCTGCCTGGCCCCCTGGCTCTGGGGAGGACACTGCCCTGCTGCTCTGTGACACAGGCAGGGGCTGGCAGCCCAGAAGGTGCCACCAGCTTATGCCCACCGTGGCTTGGGGTTTGGATTCATAAAAAACCCCACATGATGAATAAAGATGGAGCCACAGCCCCTTACACCAGGGCTGCTGGCCTCAGGGTCTGCATGACCTTGCGAGGGCATGGGTTCCTTCTCAAGCCTGTCCCAGTGCCCCAGAGCTGACAATACTCATACACAAGAGGAAGGATGATGCTAATGACACGCTATGACTTAAATCACTGCGACCCATCGATAAACCCCCACACAGACAGCCCTAAGGGAAAGAGCTACTGCAACCGTAACATGAGCAAGACCAGACACCAGGCGGGCAGGGCAGGTGGAAGTCCTGCTCTCAGGATTTCAGAGACACACGGTAGGCAAACGCACCCCTAAAATTCTAGGCAGTGACAGAGCGGTAGGAGTTACCCAAGACGATGGCAGAGTAAGGGACGCCAGGTGACCTGGTGGTCACTGAGGCCTCTCTGAAAAATAACATTTGTGTGGGACCTGCATGAGGACAGGGGGAGGGACACCCTGGAGAGAGAAGAGTAGGTGTCAAGGCCCTGGGGTGTCCAATCCTATAAGGTCATTTTCACACCCATCTGAGCTTGAAGCCTTGGCTGGAATAGAGGAAGGAACTCAAGGGACAAATCAGGGCAAATATCTAGGCCTTGAAACCAAGCTCCCCATGGGACAAGGGTGGCATTTCTAAAAGAAACACCATTTCAGCAGACAGAACACTGTGAAATGTCCCCGCCAGCCTGCACTTTTTTTTTTTTTTTTTTTTTTTTGCTTTTAAGGCTGTACCCATGGCATATGGAGGTTCCCAGGCTAGGGGTCAAATCCGAGCTGTAGCCACCGGCCAATGCCACAGCCACAGCAATGCAGGATCTGAGCCGTGTCTGCGACCTAAACCACAGTTCAAGGCACCACTGGATCCCTGACCCACTGAGCAGGGCCAGGGATCGAACCTGCATCCTCCTGGATACTTGTTGGATTTATTTCTGCTGCACCCCAATGGGAACTCCTGCACTTTTTATTTTTTTAGGATTTTTTTTTTCTTGGCCATGCCCGAAGCAAGTGGAAGTTCCTGGGCCAGGGATAGAACCTGCACCACAGCAGGGACCCACGCCACTGCAGTGACAGTGCCAAATCCTTAATGCATTGCACCACAAGGGAAATGCTGCCTGCAATTTTTAAATCTCTGAACATTAATACATGCTAATAAATTTTTGCTGTAGGGTTATATGAATTAACAAACAAACAAAAAAAGGAGTTCTCGTCGTGGTGCAGTGGAAACGAATCTGACTAGGAACCATGAGGTTGTGGGTTCGATCCCTGGCCTTGCTCAGTGGGTTAAGGATCTGATGTTGCCATGAGCTGTACTGTAGGTTGCAGACGTGGCTCGGATCTGGCATTGCTGTGGCTGTGGCGTAGGCTGCCGGGTACAGCTCGGATTGGACCCCTAGCCTGGGAATCTCCATAAGCTGCAGGTGCAGCCCTAAAAAGACAAAAAGACAAAAACAAAAAAAAGAGGATTATATGAATTGGTGTGGTCTTACGTGGAGTCAGGGAGAAAGTTAAGTCAGAGATGATATATGACTTTTTCTTGGTACATCTCATCATCTTTAAAAATGCTAACAGTCTTTTTTTTTTTTTTCTTTTTAGGGCCGCACACACAGCATATGGAGGTTCCCAGGCTAAGGTTCAAATTGGAGCTATAGCCGCTGGCCCACACCACAGCCACAGCAACGTCAGATCCAAGCCGCGTCTGCAATCTACATCACAGCTCAGAGCAACGCCGGAACCTTAACCCACTGAGCGAGACCAGGGATTGAACCTGCGTCCTCATGGATGCTAGTCAGATTTGCTACTGCTGAGCCACGACGGGAACTCCTAAAAATGGTAAGAATCTTTATTTAATTCAGTAACTGTACTTTTGAGAATTTGATTCTAAGGGAACACCCATGATGCACACAGACCTTCATGAACAAAGACAGTCATTGTGTTTTATTTATAACAGCAAACAGCTGGAAACAACCTAAATGCCCAGTGGAAAGGAAATACTTTGCTAAATTACAGCACATTCATGTGATGGAATATTATATATCACTGAAAAAGCTGTTGGCTAAGACCTTTTCAATGAGATAAAAAATTTAAGGTAAAAGAAACATTTGCATATGTGGCAGAATCTTTTTCAAAATAATTTACGACACTCAGATATTGACAGTGGTGACTCTGGGGTGGTGGGGTTCCGTGGGGGAAACTCTCATTCTTATGGTCAGACCCACATTTTCTGTATATGTAATTTGTATAATCGGAAGGGAAAAGGGTATTTTTAAAATGCATAGCAGACACATTTTGGAGAAATTTGATTTATCTAACTTCATAATGGGATGTGAAATATGAAGAATATTTAATTTTAATGCTTTCTGACGATTTTAGCTAACTCCACCATGATCTTAAAGAAAGAGCTACATAAGTGGACATTTTCTCTACATTTGCCTTCTCACAAGGGCAGACACAGACAGAAAAGTGAGTTGGGTGTTCCTGCTGTGGCGAAGTGGGTTAAGGATCCGACTGCAGCAGCTCAAGTCTATGTGGAGATGCAGTTCAGTCTCAGGCCTAGTGCAGTGGGTTAAGGATCCTGTGTTGCTCCAGCTGTGGTGTAGGTTGCAAAGCTATAGCTTGGCTTCAATCCCTGGCCCAGGAACTTGTATATACTGCAGGTGTGGCCAGGAAAAAAAAAAAAAAAAAGAAAGAGAGAGGGAAAGAAAGAAAGAAAGAAAGATGAAGATGGATGGCCCCAGGGCACACAGAGTGCCAAGAGACTCATCAGAAATGACACATACAAAGGGCATAGACAGGTCATTGAAATGCAGGCCCTCGAGGGTTGGTGTTCCAGTGCCACGCTTTAGTGCCAGCCTCAACTCACTTCTGCCTGGCGCACAGCAGAGCCTGTAAGCCGTCTAGGTTGAAAAGCAATGAAAATACTGAATGGTCAGTCCCTTTGGACAACCTGGGGTCACTCCTCAAGGTCAAAGCTGCACTGCTGCTAACAGATAAGGTCATGATTTTGAAAGGCTCAGAGAATATGATTTAGCACAGAGCTGGCACACTTCGTCTGCGAAGGGCCAGAAAAGAAATGCTTCAGCTTTTGTGGGTCCCATGAGCTCTGGTACCACGCCTCCACTCTGCCAGTGAGGAAGCAGCCTCAGATGACAGAGAAACAAACGGGTGTGGCTGCATTCCAATAAAACTTTATTTACAAACACAGGCAACGGGTTGGATGTAGCCTGGCAGGGCTAGTTGGCCAACACCTGATCTCGAAGGTTCTTACCCCCAGAAACATCCTATACTGTGATTCTCTTTGGAAACGCTGTTTTATGGTCACCCTGTCTCACCTGCAGAAAACTCATGAGAATCTGCTAATGTCACTGAGAAGAGCCTGAATCTGCCTGACCATCGATGCAGCATGCCCTCGGCAGGGGACCGTCCAGCCTGCTGGCTCCCTCTTGGGGGAACATTCTGCATATTTTGGTACCATCTGCAGAGAGATGAGAGGCAGCTGGCATTACACTGCCTGGGGTCAAACAGGATTTCAGCCACGTTGGAGCCAGGTGTGACCCTTGGCCAAGTTACCTAATCTCAAATGCCTCCGTTTCCTCTGCTCACAAGGGGGGACAAGAGAGCACCGGACGTCTATACGGGTCATACTAAGGACTGAAGAGCGAAGGCCATAAGCCACTTAGAACAAAACCCTGGAACTCAGCAGGTACCCACCAAAAACAGCTGCCATTATTATAATTATTTAATTGCTTGTGTGACCTTTGTTCACTGATGAACTACTACTGGAAAATGGAAGCATTAGTCTTCTAGAAAATATTCCTCTAGAGTGACTTTTCTTGAATATCCCCAAGGGTTTCGTTCTGGAGTCCCACAGCCTCCACGAAAAGGAGACATATCGGCTAAGACTTGGTTAAAAGGGTCGAGGAAGGGGAGGAACCTTCTAGATTTCTAAAAGATAGACTTTTTTTGGGGGGGGGCACACCCGAGGCATATGGAAGTTCCCAGGCTAAGGGTTCATCGAATTGGAGCTGCAGCTGCCAGCCTACACCACAGCAACGTGGGATCCAAGGTGTGTTTACAGCCTATACCACAGCTCACGGCAACGCCGGATCCTTAACCCACTGAGCGAGGCCAGGGACCAAACCCACGTCCTCATGGATCCTAGTTGGGTTTGTCACCATTGAGTCCCAATGGGAGCTCCAGGATGGAGTTATTCAGTGTTCTGGACCAGAGCTGCCCAAGAGAGCTTCGGCAAAGACAGAAATACCCTCTAGCTAGGCTTCTAAGACAGTAGCCACGGGGGGCAAGGGCGCCCCTGAAGTGTGATTGCAGGTCTTCCTCAACACGCAGTGGGGTTCCTTCCTGATCAACGCATCGCACACTGAAAATATCATTGCATCAAAATGCATTTAATACACCTAACCTATCAAACAACACAGCTTAGCTCAGCCTACCTTCAACGTGCTCAGAACATTGCATTAGCAGACAGCCGGGCCAGACCATCTAACACCAAGCCTGTCTTAGAACAAAAGGTTGAATATACCCTGTGATTTATTGAATACTGGAAGTGAAAAACAGAATGGCTGTCCGGATCCAGCACAATTATGAGCGGATCAGTTGCTCACCTTCCTGACCACGTGGCTGACGGGGAGCTGCGGCTGCCGCTGTGCAGACTAAGAGAGAGGATGGGCCCGAAAAACGCTGGCTCAGGAGAAGATCAAAATTCAGACTCGAAGCACAGTTTCTACAGAACGTGTATTGCTTTTGCATCATCATCAAGTTGAAAAATCCCAAGTCAAACCATCCTAAGCCAGGGACCGTCTGGATTGTCTGACTAAAGGACTGAACCTTCATTTAGCATTATTATTTTTTTTTTCTTTTTCTAGTGGCATAGGGAAGGTCCCAGGTGAGCAGTCGAATTGGAGCAGCAGCTGATGGCCTATGTCACAGCCACAGCAACACAGGATCAGAGCCATATCTGTGACCTACACTGTAGCTCGAGGCACCGCCAGATCTTTAACCCACTAAGCAAGGTCAGGAATCGAACCCACAACCTCCTGGAGCCGGAGTCGGGTTCTTAACCTGCTGAGCCACAATGGGAACTCCTGATTAATTTACATTTAAATAGCCACCTGTGGCTACTCTCTATCCTTGGAGAGGCGCAGTTCTAGATGACGTGAGAAAGAAGGAATTCTTAGCCCCTGTTCCCTGGGTTCCTTGAACTAAACCTTATAGAGCAAAAACCCTAGAGATGAATCGTTAAAGGCTATTAAGGTATAGTTTCCAACACTAGACTTTTTAAAAAAGTGTACTTGTCCATCCCAACTCTTGGCATTAAAATCCTTTGGCTCTTGATAGCTTCGCACATTAATTAACGATACCAAGAGCAAAGCCCGAACTGGCTGCTTCTTTGCAGTGTCTACTCTGGGTGCACAGAAACAGCCATCCATCACGGATGTGGGTAGCCAGGAAAAAGTCCACTCACAGCAATAAAATCCCTTTGAACCAAATGCAGGAGACATTCTGCCTCTGATGAGAGCATTCAGGGAATATGCAGGATTGAAAAATGAAATCAATAGAGCTGAGGAGAAAAGAAAACACAGAACATTTTATTATTTTAGGGAGACCTTCTGTGGTTTTCAAAGAACATATGGGGAGAAGGTGGGAGGGCAGAATTCAAAAGGGTGGGGTCCTGGGGCGGGTGGGCTCTGGTTCTCCTAAGCCTGGCATCAAGGGAATGCTGAGTCTCCTCAAACAGGCTGCCCAAGGCGTCTCCCAGGCTCTGCTGCACCTTCTCAGCTTGGGGTCTGTCTCCGGGGATAGTCGGCCTGGTGACCAGGTGACCAGCTACCCTTCTTACTCTTCTAGGGTCTGGACGTGACCAGATCGGAGCAGATGGGGCCACTGACAGCCCAGGAGCTTCTGCCCAACCTGGAGGGGCATGGGCATCCTCAACAATGGCAAACGCTTCTGGGCTCCAACACGGCAAGACCCCTCCTCGACAGGCAGGCAGCGGGCAGGCCCGAGAAATAATCTCCATCGTCAGGGGGAGTTCCCGTCTTGGCTCAGTGGAGATGAATCTGACGAGCATCCAGGAGGACGCAGGTTCCATCCCTGGCCTCGCTCAGGGGGTTAAGGATCTGGCGTCACTGTGAGCTGGGGTGGAGGTCGAAGGTGCAGCTCGGATGCTGTGTTGCTGTGGCTGTGGTGTAGGCTGGTGGCTACAGCTCTGATTTGATCGCTAGCCTGGGAACCTCCATAGGCCACGGGTGCCACCCTAAAAAGACAAAAAAAAAAAAAAAAAGACGTAATTACATCATCAGGCAAAAATATCTGTTCTTCGCACATGGAGAGATGGGGTGTTGGGTTCCAAGGATTCAGTTCAGCCTCGTTAAGGACACTCATTACCTGGGAAGTTTGATAATGTCTCAACTCTACGTAGAAGCATCGATTGAGGCAAAGAAATAGCGCCAATGTCACAGCTCCTCTGTGGGCTTCACCCCAGATGGGGGATAGGAGGAGGAGACATTTTAATGAAAATAGACTTAATTTCCTGAATAGGTGAATATAAGGTCAGGGCGTGAATATATTGAAATTCTCGTCAAGCCAAATGGCTGGAGGTGATTGCACTGGCTAAACAAGAAGTACACCTTAAAAAACCAAACCAAACCAAACAGGACTGTCTTTTTGCTACACAGTCATTCATTGGACTGTTCGCCACCAGGAAAAGAGGGCTTCTGGTGTGACAAAGCTACACCGATGACTAATGGCAGCCTGACATCTCATTCCATAAATGAAAGCGGTCTTGTCAGAGAAACCCCAAGTCAAATCTCCAATTACTGAGACGTGTTTCAGGAAGCATTAAACCTGAATATCCAGAGACTGGGGGACGTGAATCAGAGGCTGGCAAACCCAACCAGAAACCTTATTATAACTAAGAGAGATCAGAGGGACAAGCAGATGCAGAAACATCACAAGGCAGGGAGCTACAGCTCAGAAAAGAAAGCTTTGTCAAGCATTGAGGAAGAAAGTAGAACATTCTGTGGACTTCCATCAGCTCCAAGGGTGGGGGGTGTCTCTTAGGCCAAATCTGCAGTAAGCGGGCAGCAGTAGACAAATTCATCATGCATTATTTAAATTATGTTCATAGCTTCTATCTTGACAATGATAAGTCTGGGTTGACTTAAGCCTATGAGAAGCATGGAGGAAAAAAAAAAAAAAAAAAAACAGGAGAGAAGAGGAAGATAGGTTAGTATTAACCTAAGCAGAGATTTAACTTGCAAAGCACATGTGTGAGTAGAAATGCAGTTGATGGAGCAGAACTTGCTTCAGACTCAGAAATGTGATGGGTCATGTCTGATTGCGCTAAGAAGAAATATGACAGCCCTGTTAAAGAAGAGAACTCCCAGAGTTCCCGTCGTGGCTCAGTGGTTAACAAATCCAACTAGGAACCATGAGGATGCGGGTTCGATCCCTGGCCTTGCTCAGTGGGTTAAGGATCCGGCATTGCGGTGAGCTGTGGTGTAGGTCACAGATGTGGCTCAGAGCCCACGTTGCTGTGGCTGTGGCGTAGGCCAGCTGCTACAGCTCCGATTGGACTCCTAACCTGGGAACCTCCATATGCCAAGGGTGCGGCCCTAGAAAAAGACAAAAAAAAAAAAAAGAGAGAGAGCTCCTTAAAAGAAAGGCAGCACCAGAGCTAGGGGCCCCAAATGGGTCACGGTGCACAGAGACGAAGTAAATTTCAGCAAAAATTCAGTCAATTTGCAAATGAGGAAGGCAGGTCGAAGCTGGAGTGATGGATGTGCCAATGGGGTGAAACTGACAACGCAGGGGAGTCTGGGGCTTCCCCCACGTGTTGCCAGGTTCTGTTATTTCTCTTTTTATTCACTCCTAAGGGAGAAAGAGGTGAGAACCTGGAGTGCTCAGGACGCTGGGAGGGAGCCCCAAATGCTCCTGCGGGGTTACCAGGAGGGGAGGCATAGCCCTCGGGTGCTGTGGGTGTTCCCAGACGTCTTCACATCAAGTCAGGTGCACAGAAGCCAGAGAAGCTCAGCCTTTGAGGATGAAAGGCAGGAACCAGCTGAACCCAACCCTGGCTGGCAGGAACGTTAGAAGAACATGTCTCATTTCAGGCTGTAAGGGGACCACGGTCCACCCCAGCAATGGCCAACGTCGAAGACGCCTGAGTAAGACACCCAGTCATCTAGAAGCAGTTAAATATCACACACACATTAAATGGCACCTTATCCCGCGCCTGTAATGTTGACTATTATTTTCCCTGGGGTGTTTCCCTAACTGCACCTACAGGGCAAAGCCGTGACTGGGTTTAAAGTACTCTCTGACCCGTATGGAACCCCGGCTGTGCCCTTGATCTCCTGGGAAGGACATACCCCGCCACAGTGTTAGATTTGCACATTTAAGTCTATAAAGGGGCTACGTGCACCCCCCAAACGGTGGCTTTCCCGTGTTGTACTGCAGTTTTCTTGTATTGTAACAAGTGTCTTTTTTAAAAAGAGAGAGAGAGAGCTTTGGACAGACTTGCTGCAGAGAAGGAAAACTGCTGAAGACATAACTTCGGTCTAAGTGTGTCCATTCTGTCCACAGCAGGCAGAATACCCGGCAGGCTTGGGGGAAACGGGGCAACGCATAAGCTACAAAGAGGCTCAGAGTGAAAACACACAGGGCTGCGATTGCCTTGCTAAACATTCTTTATGTAGTTGAATGGATGCTGTATTTTTTAGGAATGTAACTACCATGAAAATTGAGGAAAGTGATACTTTGGAGCCGGGGGCCGGGGCGGGGGGGATTTTACCAAGACTCTTCCCTAGGCTGGAAAATCCACATCACCAAACCAAGCTGCTCTGGGGGTGTCGGAGTCTAACTGAATCCGACTTATCGGTCTGCGCTGGGTGCTCCACAGTGGGCATGACGCTCACAGCTTTCCACATCTCCCAGCGTCACACGCTTCCTCCCCAGACCAGAGTGTTGACACACTGAGGTGTGGGCCACCTTCCTAAAAATCCTCTCCTTTTATCCGCCCCCTCCCCAACCTTATTGCATCAGAGCATTTAGAATTACACATGTGGCTAAGTTCTATTTCCTTTACATTTCAGGTCAGGGCATTACAAAATGCTCGTTATAAAAACAGGGTGCCGGGGCTGAAGTTTGGAGATTTCTTGGCCTAAAGGCTTGAACTTGAGCCAGTTTTTTGGCTCCTCGACCTCCTGTGCTACATGAATAAAAATGAGAAGTTTTGGAGTTTCTGCCATGGTGCAGTGCCTTAAAAATCCCATTGCAGCAGCTCAGGTTGCTATGGAGGTATGGGTTCGATTCCTGGTCTGGTGGAGTGGGTTCGAGTTGTAGGTTGCGGCTGCAGCTTAGGTTCAGTTCTTGGCCTGGGGAATGTCCATATGCTGCAGTGCAGCCATAACAATAAAAATAAAATTTTTTTTAAAAAGAGAGATAGAGAGGTTTGGACGGACTTGGAAGTTCTGTTCCATGATGACGTGGTGGAGGGAAGGCAGCTGTTTGGGGCAGAGGGTTCGGACAAGCCATGATTTGAGCAGGAAAGGGCAAAGGGCAGCCAGTGCATCATAAGCCAGCCTCCTTCCCTGTCTGCACACCCCTCGCCCCACTTCCCAGGAACCCGAGGTTACACAACAACTTGAGAACACACACTAGTCTTCAGAAAGCAATCCCTGGCCAGGAGTTTCACTGCACATTTCAACAGGCAGCCTGGAGCCCTGTCTCAGGTCCACAGGCTTTGTGCTCACAACACACCCTTCCCACTGAGTCATGGGTTTCTCTCACCAGAAACACCTCTGCACACAAGCGCGTTCAGGTGAGAGTCACACCTCGACTGACGCCACTGGGGCAATGCAACGGTGGCTTTTCCGAGCAAGCCAGCCCAGACGGCTGCCCAGAAGAGCCTCACTGGCACCCAGGCTCCCCTCCTTGCTCAAGCCCACCTCCGCTTTAGGACTCGAGGGCTCAACAGACATCAAAGGGCCACGTGCTCCCTGCGACTCGGGTATAGCTACACAACTCCTTTCTGACTTGAGTTTTCATAAAGTGGACCTCATGAGAACATACCAAGGCTGCTAGGTGAGTCC
Organism: Sus scrofa; assembly: GCF_054392235.1. Taxonomy (NCBI): domain Eukaryota; kingdom Metazoa; phylum Chordata; class Mammalia; order Artiodactyla; family Suidae; genus Sus; species Sus scrofa. The sequence continues at coordinate 220,014,559 of NC_139395.1, read as the reverse complement.
TCCTGTGGATGCATCTGGAATAAAGGCCACCTATGGACACCGCACACAAATATACACAGCAGCATGTGCATGTACACACAGATGCCTACATGAACACAAACATACACATATATACACACGACCCCACACATGTACACAGACATCTATACTACGCGAATCTACATAAATATACACACCACCATATGCATGTACACAGATACCTACATGTCACAAACATACACTAACATACACACAACCTTAAGCACAGACATACAGACATCTACACACACACAAGTACAAACACATATATACAAATATACAGATATCTGCATATACACACAAACACGTACATATGCAAATATCTACACGTACTTATCTCCCTTAAAGTGAAACCGGTATATATACACGATGGAATACCACTCCGCCATAAAAAAGAACAAAACAATGCCATTTGCAGCAACAGGGATGGAACTAGAGACTCTCATCCTGAGTGAAGTCAGCCAGAAAGAGAAAGACCAATACCATATGATATCACTTATATCTGGAATCTAATATACGGCGCAAAGGAACAAAAGAAAATCATGGACTTGGAGAAGAGACTTGTGGTTGCCAAAGGGGAAGGTGAGGAAGTGGGAGGGACTAGGAGCTTGGGGTTAATAGATGCAGACTCTTGCCTTTAGAATGAATTAGCAATGAGATCCTGCTGTGTAGCCCTGGGAACTATGTCAGGGCACTTATGATAGAGCAGGATAATGTGCAAAAACAGAATGCATGCATGTATGTGTAACTGGGTCACCATGCTGTATAGTAGGAAAAAAATTGTATTGGGGAAATAACAATTACAAAAATAATAATAATAACCAAAAAACCCCAAATGTAAATATTAAAAAAAAAAAAATGAAACCGCCTTTGCTGGTGTGTCCTCCCAGTGGATTTTCAGGCGTGTCTGCGGTGTCCCCAAACCCAGCCAGGCCTGGACGAATCCCCCCATCACTCACCTCTCCGCGTCAAAGTAAGAGTCGATGTAGGGATGCGGGGCACCGGCCACGGCGAAGTTGCTGCTTCCAGTGTCAACGAGTATCTGCAGCTTTTATTTTGGAGGGAAAAACACACAATCATTAGGTTATGGCATAAAGCAACACTCTCACACACTTCTTTTAAAAATTAAGTACAAAGAACAACCTATTATTTGAAAACAAACAAAACCTTTCTATTCATTAGCAATTGTTTATCTTTTATAAAACAGAACCCTGAACCCAGTCCATTATGAAGCCTAACACAGGGAGGGGAGATCAGTTTTGCCTCAGATACACACAAAAACCTTAAAGAAAGGTAAATTCAGCGAAATAACTGGGATTTCCTTTTTCAGCCCTTGGTACTTGGGGACAAGGCTTTCTCACCCTGGGCTGTTGGCGGAGGCTGGTCCCTTGCCTGGGGCGGCCTCCTCCAGCCCTTCCAATCTCCCTTAGAAATTCTCATTCAATGCCCCTCCCCCATAGAATGCCTCCCCAGCCCCCTCCTGGCAGGTGGTATTCCCTCATCTCCACGGCACAGCACCTGGGAACCCCTGTCTCAGGTGTCATTATTATTATTAGTCTTGATGAGTTAGAATTTCCATACAATAAAAATACAAGCTCTTTCTTGGATTTGCCACTGGTGCATTTTGACAGAGTGTTCTCCCAAACCAAGACAGAGAAGTTCCTATTATTCCCAGAAGGTCTCCTTCTGTCCCTTTCTGGTCAATGCCTCCTATTTCTTAGAGGCAACCACTTCCTGACTTCTGTCACCACGAATTGGGTTCTCGGGTTCCTGGATGTTATATAAATGGAATCGTGTGGGGTTGTTTTTTGGGGGTGGTGGTGAGAGTGGAGGGTCTGGCTCCTTCTGCTCCACAGGTTTTGGGGGGCTTCTCACACTGAATAAAGAGACGACAAACGCCACGTTGTGCATCCTCGCTTTAGGAAATGAATTCTCCGCCCTTAGTTTCCATTTATGAACACGCAGTTGCTGGAAAAATTGCAGGGCCTCCCTCCCTTACAGGGATGTTTAGATTGATTTTGGACAGAGTGCAATTAAAACACATATGTTACCCATGAAGTTCCCGTCATGGCACAGCGGAAACAAATCTGACTAGGAACCATGAGGTTGCGGGTTCGATCCCTGGCCTCCCTCAGTGGGTTAAGGATCTGGCGTTGCTGCAAGCTGTGGTGTAGGTCACAGATGCAGCTCAGATCTGGTGTTGCTGTGGCTGTGGCTAAGGCCGGCCACTGCAGCTCCGACTCCACCCTTATCCCAGGAATCTCCATATGCCGAGGTGCGGCCCTTAAAAAAGCAAAAAAAGAAAAAAATATATATGTTATCCATTTTCTATTCAAATATTAGATGTTCAACAGCCCAAGGTCCCCAAGTCACAACTCGGATTTGATTTGACCTGAATTTCTCATAAATGTGCAGTGGGTACCAAGCAGAAGCTGCATGATCTTGTATGTTACTGGAGGGAAACTGGAGATGCAGGGGAATCCTTACAGGTACCATCCTCCAGGTGGCCACGGGGAAGAGAGGGTGGGCGGCTGTCTGCAGGCAGTGGGGCTGGGCCAGATGGTCCCCTTTCTTTCTGCTCCTAAATATTCCAATTTCCGGTGGGCAGTCATATCAGAATCTCTGCCTGTCTTTTTAAAAAATCTCTGTAACTTCAGTTCTTTTAAGAGATGGGTTCATCCCACTTACATCCAAGTGTACACATTTTTCTTAGTCCTATCACTTCCTGTCACCGTTTGTTTTATTTTTCTATTTTTTTGGCTTCTTAGGGCTGCACCTGCGGCACACGGAAGCTCCCAGGAAAGGGGTCAAACAGGAGCTGTAGTTGCAGCCTACGCCACAGCCACAGCAACGCCAGATCCGAGCCTCATCTGCGATCTACATCACAGTTCACAGCAACACTGGATCCTTAACCCACTGAGCGAGGCCGGGGATCGAACCCTTGTCCTCATGGATGCTGGTGGGACTCGTTGCTGCTGAGCCATGACAGCAGCTCCTGGCACGCCGGCACGTTTTGTTGTAATCCTGCCCTTTAGGATTTTTACGGAGGCCGCCCTCTGGAGGGATGATGGATTAGTCACCTGGCCAGGTGACCGGTTCAACCTCACCCCGCCCCACCCCTCCCTGGAAAGGAAGCTGAAAGGACCCACGCTAGTCTCAGAGGGGTTCCCCATTCTTGGGGCTTTTCCCCAAAACCTTGGACACAACTCAGGTGTGTTTGAAAGGCACTTGTGAATATAACAAAAGACACCGTTGTCACTCTTATCACAGAGGAACTTCCAGGAGCCCTGTTCCCGGAACAGGGACAAAGACCAAAGACGTATTTCTTTGTATAAATATGTACTTCTTCAAACAAGTCACCCTATCACTTACAGCCGGAAACAGGTCAGGTTCCAGGACCCCACCCGTACAAGGAATGAAGTTCAGGTCCTGACAGTCCGAGCTGACCTGATAAGGCCCGGAACTCCCAGGGCCTTCCGTCCTTAGCCCTGCCTCCTCGTCCTGGATGGAAAAGATGCCTAAAGGCAGGAAGAGCTTTTCGAGGTGCTGGGGTGAACGGAGCGGTGAAGAGGAGAGGGCAAGACACAACCCAATTCCTTCCGGATGTGTCCATGTAACAAATGCACAACCTAAAAGTCGACAGCGCAGTTTTATTTGGGGTGAAATTAGGACGGAAGCCCAGGAGATGGCATCTCAGGGAACCCCAAGAAACGGCTCCCAGGAGGCCAGGGGGGAGCTAGGATACAGGAGTTTTTGCAACAAAGGGAAGGTCGTAGGAACAAAAGATTTACAGGTAACTGGATTTAGAGACAAAAGATTTCCAGAAAGCCCGTTTCTCCGGGAAGAGGAGAAGGTTTGGGCTTCCTGGACTCACTCCTTTGATGCGACCTCGGTTGGGGGCCAGTTGCCTGTGTGTCTTTCCTGAGTTCCCTCAGGGCTCCCTGGCCCCTTCTTGGGAGCGGCTGTTCTCAGAGGTGACCGTGACACCTTTTGTTTTGTCCACTTAACTCCAGCCCAGGAGGCAGGATTTCAGATAGTTTTGACACACTGCCCCAAAGAGGAAAGGGGACGATCCAGATGGAAGTCAGAAAGGGGAGCGGGGAGGGGCCTACTGCTAGGCACACATTTTATTTTATTTTATTTATTTTTTGTCTTTTTCCCTTTTCTAGGGCCGCTCCCGCGGCATATGGAGGTTCCCAGGCTAGGGTTGAATCAGAGCTGTAGCCGCCGGCCACAGCCACAGCAACGTCAGATCCAAGCTGAATCTGTGACCTACACCACAGCTCATGGCAACGCCAGATCCTTAACCCACCGAGCAAGGCCAGGGATCGAACCCGCAACCTCATGTTTCCTAGTCGGATTCATTAACCACTGCGCCACAGCAGGAACTCCCAGGCACACATCTTATAGACGTTTGCTGCTGGTCTCATGCAGGTGACTGCTAGTCACAGACATCAAGTATCATTGATGGATTTTAGTGTTTTTTTCTAGATAGGCGGCGATGCAAGAATTGGGCTCATGAAATCTAAAAATATCTAACTCTCTGAAGACCTGCTCGTCCAGTTTTTCCGGCGCACAGAGAGCCTCGCTCCTGGTCTCCACCCTGAGCTCTGCTCTGGGGGTGCTGCCGGTCGGCAGGTGCGCTGGCTCCCGTTTTACTCCGCGGAGAGGCCGATGGCGAGCGCCCAACTTCAGTTCATAAAGAGGCAAATCAGGGACTGTCGGGCTTTACGAGAAGAGTATGTGGCTGTCAGACAGGGGGACATCTGTTTCCCCTTCCCCACCCGCAACTGCACAACATGAGCAATGCTTTTTCTCGGGCATCAAAAGTCACAAATAACAAGAGCTGTGGATCCTGCACCAGGCCAGCCTTCCTCTCCAGGCCCCCAGCAGTCATGAAAACGGGCTATTTTCATAAGCTTTTCCTAGGTCTCCCTGGCCAGCAGGCACCCAACAGCCCAGGAGGATGTGACGGGTGTGGAAAGGTCAGGCCGCCTGGTAGCCTGGGTTCCCAGGCTGGTATGCCACGTCCACACCCCACTCCTGCACGACCAGACACAGGACTACTGTCCTGGGCACAATGGCCCCAGTGACGGCGGACTCTCTCTGCAGACATTTCATTCTGCTTCCCTGGGTGTGGAATTCCACCACAGCCTCTGCATCACATCAGAACCACGACCTCGATTGGTTATGCACCCCCGACCTCACTTCTGCCATGAGGCACAGGGCCCCCCTTGCAGAGGCAGGCGACACAAAACAGAGAAAGTCACACCAAAACACAGCCTGCCCTATCTTACACAGGCTACTTCTAATTGCCCAGGTGTTTGGCGCAACCATACGCCGAGCTATTTTAGCAAGAGCCAGGTTTCAAGAAAATTCAGTTTGGGAGTTCCCGTTGTGTCTCAGCAGTAACGAACCCAGGTAGTATCCACGGGGATGCAGGTTCGATCCCTGGCCTCACTCAGTGGGTTAAGGATCCAGCATTGCCGTGAGCTGCAGTGTAGGTCAAAGATGCGGCTTGGATCTGGTGTTGCTGTGGCTGTGGTGTAGGCTGGCAGCTGCAGCTCCAATTCGACTCCTAGCCTGGGACCTTCCATATGCTGCAGGTATGGCTCTAAAAAGCAAAAAGAAAAGAGAAAATTCAATTTGGAGTCCCTGCTCAGCCATGCTGGTCACCACACCTCGGCTGTTCCTGGAGTATAGGATTTGAGGCATGAGATCACTCCATAAAGGAGGCAGCACAAAGTCAGGCAAGGAATGAATTTCCAGGAAGATGTGAATGCTCTAAATTGGGCTTCAAGTCATGTTTCTGAGCCACCAACACCTTTTTCTGTGTGATGATCTGGAAACAGCTATGTCTCAGGTTGACATCTTGCCAGGGTTTTGACTTTCCTTTTGCAAGTCCCACCCTCAACCACAAAGGAAAAAAAAAAAAAGAAAAAAGACAGTCACTTGCACTATGAATTTTATAGGATGGACGCCGAAACTGCTGATGCCAAGTCTCAGCCTGTAGGTTACGTTTCTTCTGGACGCCTCACACGCTCATTCCACACACAGAAGGGCACCTGCTGTGTCCTTCATCTGGGAATTTCCAGTATCATTTCCTGCCCCCTTGGGTTCAGCTCCAGGGACACGGGACAGAGCACGTTGTTCAGCCCCATGAAGGGATGCTCAAAATACACACCTTATCTCACATTCGGGAAATGCTTTGCGCTTTCAAAGCACAACTGAAAATGACTCAGAAGCGTGTAAGAAACAACATGCCCACTTTACAAGAAATGCAGAAAGGCCGCCAAGTGGCGGAAGGTCCCACATCCTTCCCTAATCAGCCTCCTGGATTTAAATGGTTCCTAAAAGCACGATGAGATTTTATTATTTTAATTAATGTATTATTATTATTATTTTTTGCCGTGCCTACTGCATGTGGAAATTTCCAGGTCGGAGGTTGAACCCACACCGTAGCTGTAACTAGATCAGTGACAACACCCGATCCTTAACCCATGGAGCCACTCGGGAACTCCAAGCTGAGCTTTTAAAGCTGCTTGGATATAGGGTATATCCAAGGATACAGTAACAATGATAAACATCTGTCTGCATAAGAGCGAGCATCCTGCATTCTCAAGGTCACTGGCTTGTCGCTGCTCCAATGTTTTGCCAACATTAGGGTGTCAGGGGCCCTTTGATGGAAGAAGCAGGTCCCCAGTGTGCATCATGTTCACACTGGAGCCCGTCTTCTCCAGAAAACATGCCCTGCACAGGGCGCCCCATGACAACGCGGTCCGCGTGTGGTTCCACCATCCTTCATCCGTCCAGCACCTTGGACAGTGGTCGGGGCAGCACGGCTACTCAATCAATGAACAGTTACTGAAACAGCGGAAAATTCAGAGAACGAGAGAATGTCCCTAAACGGAAATTACATAGGAGCGATGCACATTCCAGCAAACAGAATGTGTTTATTCACTCACAAGAGCAACCTGCATGGCACACCAACCAATTATACACCAAATGTGGAGACTGAGGGCAAAAGTCTCGGACCACCTCTTCCAGAAACAAGAAAGTGAACGTGGGAAAGTCCTATTTTCCTGCCAGTGAACGCTTTCTCCTTAGGAAGATGTTTTTGACAAGAGTCCCCAATTCCAGCAAGTCTCGCTCAAACTTGCAGAACGAGAGTTTATAAAATAATCATGACATGAGGGCAGCCCTTAGGCCCATGTCACTGCTGGGCGGGAGCCAGACAGGGTGGGATGGTGAATGGTTATCTCTCCATGTCAGGAGGGCAGTCCTGTCTGCGTGTCACCACGGCCCTTCACTTTGCTGAGCAGTGACAGAGCACCCAGAGGGTGGTCCACCGCTCGGGAGCCCAGGAAGGGGGTGACTGACCCCGCTCCAGGGGCCTTTGTAAGGTGAGTAGTAAAGGCTAGCATTGATCACACATGCCCCTTTCAGCAGGAGGTGGGGAGACGGAGGTGAGCCACAGTGGCCACTGACACAAACTCTGGGATACCCCAATGAACCACTGGCCCAGAGCAGGTTCGGCAGCAATTTGAAGCTTACAGGTTCTTCGGGAAGATTCCTTGGGAACGTTTTGCGGACAGCGAGGGCTTTCTCGCGTGTCTTGCTCTGACGAGACCAAGATTACTTGTTTTTAAAACAGCGCATCTTGTGGGGTTTTATTTCCCTCCTCTCGCTTTGGCACAACCAGAAGCTCCCTCTCGCGCTTTCTGCCAGGTTAAGGGCAAACCACACCCAGTGCTTTCCTGGAGACCCAGGCTGTCCCACATCCTCCAAGAGGACTTTCAGCTGCAGCCCCGATTCCCGCCTCTTCCCCGCCAGCAGCAGTGTCCTGATTTTTGGCTCCCTTGGTTGTCTGAGGCCTTTTACTGGCCTCTCATTTCTCCTAGGTTCCCGTTTTTCTACCGCTGAGCTTGTAAGTTGCTTGGGGGCAAAGCCATTTTCCTCCCCTCTTTAGGACCAGCTCCGGGATGACTGCCCACCTCTAAGAGGGATTCACGAGTCACCTGGAGAAGAAATACACCAACGTTCCACCCAGGAGTGGAAAGCTGATAACAAAGGCTGACCTGCCAAGAAGTGGGCAAGGGGGCACCGGGCCAACCCCCTGTGCGCAGCCTCTATTAGGCTTTTCTAGCATCAGCTAGGGTGGCTCGCGGAATGTCCCAGCTGCGACAGCAAATAATCACACACTCCTCAGTGTGGAGCATGGGCTTCCATGCATTCTTTGCTATGGCCATTGATGAATGTTTGTGGCTTAAGGGCTCCAGGGAGTAACATGCCCACAGGCTTGGTTTACTCTAGGGAGTGTATCTGCGACCAGACAGACATAAATTCCTAACCCCTGTGGCTCAGTTTACGGGAAGAAAAGGGCAAAGAAACAATGAGACTTAAGGGACATGTCCACCCCTAAGGCCCTACTGGACAAGGACTGATATGGGTAATCGAACAGGCCAATGGCAGAAAACCACATCTTTCTGGACCCCAGGTTGGTGCCCATCTTTAAGGGCTAAAAACCCCTATAAGACAATAGAGAGGGGGGCTCTTCTCCCCGCTCCAGCAGCCCTGTGAGCTATTTGCTTTCCTGTAATAAAGACTTTGCTAGCTTGCTGCCTGTATCGCGAAGTTCTTTCTTTGGCTGCGTGAACAAGAACCCAGATCCCGGTAACATCTTTCTGGCATCACTTCCTCTTAAATATTCAAAGCTAACCAAAGGTAGCAGCGAGGGGGTCTTGGGAGTCATTGGTGCCCTCCATGTGCCCCACACTCACTCCAGCTGCGGGGGTTCTTTCAGCGTCCAGGGCAGGCCTAAAGTGCCAGGGAGGGAACGCTCGCTCCTGGGAGCAGCCCCGAACCCCGGCAGCTGATGGGTGAAGCCTTCTATTTCGGAGATGCTCAGATGGACGGCCCCGGCCTCTGAGCGGGATGGAGTAGGGTAGCCACAGAGGTGGTTGTAGAAGTCCCAGCAGGGGACCTTAGATAGAGAGGGAAGCCAAAGGGACTTTGGGAGACCACCGTTAATACCTTACTAATGGCTCAAGAAAGCCGTCAGAACGAAGCAGCCTTGCTTAACTATAAAACCACAAATGCCTCAGGTCCTTAAGTAAAAGATAAAATGAGTCCTGAGTTCAAGTTCAGCAAGACAATGACCCTTAGGACCAAGGACAGGAATTGAAGGGAAAGAGGACATCCCACAGTGGGAGACCCTCATTACAGGGAAGCCTGAGAGTCACATATTTTGGCACCTGTTACCATCCTTCTGCTGTTTTTATTTTTGTTTTTGTCTTTTTGCCATTTCTTGGGCCGCCCCCATGGCATATGGGAGGTTCCCAGGCTAGGGGTCGAATCAGAGCTGTAGTTGCCAGCCTATGCCAGAGCCACAGCAACGCGGGATCTGAGCCGCGTCTGCGACCCACACCACAGCTCACAGCAATGCCGGATCGTTAAACCCACTGAGCAAGGCTAGGGATCGAACCCGCAACCTCATGGTTCCTAGTTGGATTCGTTAACCACTGCACCACGACGGAACTCCCCTTCTGCTGATTTGAATAAGCACCACGACAGTCCTAGTTTGACCTCATAGGGTCAAATACTCCCTTACCTGACACGAAGGAGGAGCTCGTGATGTAAGAATGAGGAAGAGGTGGTCTCCCTGCTCCCCACTTTCCTTGGATGATAAAACTGTAGTCCGCCGAATCCTCAGGGCAGAGTCTCCTTGCCTGCCCGCTTGTACCTCTCGCAGCATCCTGTCTTAATAAGTCTGTCTGCCTATCACTCTGCCTCTCACTGAATTCCTTCTGCACTGAGACACAAAGGACCTGAATTTCAGTAAGTCCAGACACCAGGCGAGGGATTTTAATTAAAAAACTGTGGGTTCAAGTCCCAGCCCGTTGGTAGTTGAGTCATCAGTGTTGTCAGTTTCGGCTCTGGGTGTGTGGGCCGCAGGACTGCCCCGTGTTAGCCTTTTCCTCTTTCCTGCCACGCTGCCCTGCCCCCACCAGTGTCCGGGGTAGAGAGAAACCGAGGAAAGCTGACTCACACAAGCCTCGTGTGCCCCAGAGACCAAACATCCACTGGAGCAGCTCCCACGCCACTGACGCGCTGCCCATGGAAACCTACAGCCAGTGCCCATCTGCCCCTGTCCCCTTTCCCCTGCTGATGCACTGGGCTGTCACCGCACAGACAGCCATTTGCTAAGGGCTGTAATAAGGTAAAAGGCTGCATTAAAGGAAGACCCGGTTCTGTGCATCTAGTTCGTGATTAGCAGCCTGAGATCTCTCAGATCTTGTTGCTGCCTCTTTTTGTCAGCAGGTTAATAGATAGGAAAATTAGCAGATAATTTAAATAATGGCTCATTTCACACAACGATTCCTAATTACATTAGCAGCCCATCTGCTGAAGTCTGCCTGCAAGCAGAACGCACAGCAGCGGGGTCCTTGCCGGCCTGGCTCCGAGGGGCTGTTTGCCCACAGTTATTACATGTGATTGCAGGCGCTGATCTTGCTAATTGCGTTCTTTGAGGGCTTCCATTCTGGAAATGAATCTCATTTACTTAAACATGTCTTGTTGAAGAAAGCAAAAATAATTGCCACGCGCCATTTCTCCATGTTCTAAAATTAAGGCTGTGTTTATAGAGAAGGAAAAAAAAATCATTTTCAAAGGGCTCCGCTGAACACCAAACAGATGTTTCAGAAGTTAGCTACGAGGGGCTTGATGATACAGTCTACTCATACCGTGTGCGTGTGTGTGTGTGCGCGCGCGCGCGCGCGTGCAAGTGCATGAGAAAGAGCAAGAGAGAGGGAGAGAGGGCATGCTTCTCTCTTGTAGACAGTGCTTGCACTAGACAAACACAGTCCAGCGACCTGCAGATTCCCTAACGCCTTCGGGAAACTTCAATGGCCAAGGGGCACCCTGGAGAGAGGGGGATAGGTCAGTCTGATCTGAACATGGTGGCAGTTTTCCACGGAACGCTGCAGGCTTGGAAGGCTGGGAAATGCTTCGGAGGTTGTAGGGTATAGGAGGAGTCGTGTGAGGGGTCCCTGTTTTGGAAAACTAAATGTCGCCCCAAAATCAGACTCCTTCTGGACACGGGAGCTGCGGCTACCTCTGTAGCAGCAACCTGTCTCTGGGGCAACAGGACAGCTACTAGGGGGAGGGGCGGCTGTGTGATCGAGTTTTTAAAATTTTCAACCAAGCTGTCCCCATTAGGATGAGTGGAAAGGTTGGATTTCTAAGGGAAGGGGGGTGACACCCCCACCGGCGAAGCTCTTAGAAGTGCTGGGTCCATTCATTAGATGGTTTCAAATTCCCTTCCCACTTGTGGGCCCAGGGTGCTCCCTGCCCTAAAGCTGAGTGCATGAAAATAGTGGCTTTAGCATCAGTTAGACCTGGATTTGAAGCCAGGCTTAGCCTCCTCTGGGCTGTGGAACTTTAGATAAACTCCTGTCTCAGAGCCGCGGTGTCCTCAACTTTATCAGGATGCTCAAGTGATGCTCTCGGTGTGTGTGACGCACCCAGAAGAGGGCCTGCCACCCTGGGGGTGTTTCAATTTCCCCAAGAGAGGCGGTATGACGTGCTCTTTCCCCTTGCTACAGGGCGGATTTCTCCAGACATCACTGTGTCAAACGGGACACGCATCCAATTCCCCACCAGACTTTCAGTCCGAGTCTCCGCACGGCAGCTGGTCTGACGGCAGCCCAGAAGTGACCTGCAGGCGGAAACTCCAGAACTGGCACTAGGCACTTGGTAGTGGCCCACGCACGGTGGCTGGTCCCGCAGCAGATGATGCTGAGACGTGAGCAAGCACTGAAATATTTGGGAGTCTCCTGTGCCCGTAGCAGAGACCCATCCGGAAACCCTATGACCCATCTGGAAACACTGATCTCAGGGCCAGGAAAGTGGTTTTCACTGGGCCGGCCTTTTCTTCCCCACGCTGCTCCATCCCCGGAGATCCCAGCCTCCCTGTTTCCTGCCCTTTCTCTCGGCCTCCCCTTGCAGGAGTCTGCATCCCATGCAGGGGGTTCCAGGGGGTTCCAGAGTGTTCCTCTCTCTCTCCCCTTCCACCTCCTTGGATCACCCCGGTGTCTCTGTGTCCCCAGCTCTGAGCGCAGTGCCTGGCACACAGTTAGTGCTCGGGAAAGGCTGCTGATGCATGGATGACGGGTGTCCAAACATCACGGAGACCAGCGGTCTCGAGAGACTCAGTCCAGCCAGTTTCTGCTCTCCCGCCTGGGTTTTCTCAGGGTCCAGGCCCTCTCTGGGTTTTTCTTTAAAATTAATTATGTCTTCATATTTTATTAGCACATAGTTGATTGACAGTGTTGTGTCAATTTCTGCTGTACAGCAGAGTGAACCAGTCGTACACAGAGACACATTCTCTTTCTCGTATCATCTTCCGGCATATTCTATCCCGAGAGTCTGGACAGAGTTCCCCCGCACGGTACTGTGGTCTCTGGGGTTTTGGCGAGTTCTGGGGTCTCCTCATTGCAGTGCCTCCTGGGCTCTGCGGACAGTTTTTAACAGTGGGGTAGCAACAGCATTAGAGTACACTTGAGTTAGAACAGGAGGCCGTCCTCTAAACCCACGGCCCTGACAAAGCTGCATCTGCAGCTCTCATCCTTACGCATGAGTGTTGAGCTGGGTTTGTTTCCCCTGATATTCCCAGGGTCCGGTCATCTGTTCAGGCTGCCGAGAACCAGAGACGACATCTGCATGCAGGTCCAGGGGGTGTAATCACACATCCAGGGTGGCCCCTGGACCGGGAGAACCAGGGCCAGAACCTGGAGACACTTTACTCCGGGCATGGAGCTCAGGGAGTGGCTGGTGTCACGCCTGAACGGGGCACCTGGTTGTTGGCCAAGAGGCTGCACACGGTGCATTGTCTCCAGGGATCACAACACCAGCAGCTGGTTCTCGGCCTCCTGATTGCGGAAACCAATCCTGGACTCAGGGAGCTGCTATGAGCAGCCTCACGGCCACAAGCTTCTGGAAGGAAGAGCCAGAAGCCACAAAGTGCTTCTATGTTTGCAGGGGGATATTCAGAGATAGGTAGGCTGGATGCTTCCAGCTGCTTGGCCAGCCCCTCCCTCTGGGTAGGCAAACTCTGGGGCGGGGGGGGGGGGGGCGGGCAGGGCGGCAGAGAAAACACTCTGGGCTCCCTTTCTAGAAGGACATCATGGCCCCCAGGGAGTCTCCCTCAGCCTCTGAGGTTACACAATCCACCTGCTGGCAGGAAGTAATCCCGCTGACTGAAGAATGAAGGCGGATATTTAAACAGACACGGATGAGAGTCACAAGGCTGGGCCTCATTCATGGATGCCAATAAATGTAATAACCCTTTTTCCTCTGGAAAATTCACACCAAAACCGCTTCTCAGAAAGCACTACTAAAAAGGACAGGAGTTCCCGTCGTGGCGCAGTGGTTAACGAATCCGACTAGGAACCATGGGGTTGTGGGTTCGATCCCTGGCCTTGCTCAGTGGGTTAAGGATCTGGCGTTGCTGTGAGCTGTGGTGTAGGTTGCAGACGCGGCTTGGATCCTGTGTTGATGTGACTCTGGCGTAGGCTGGTGGCTACAGCTCTGATTCGACCCCTAGCCTGGGAACCTCCATGTGCCATGGGAGTGGCCCTCAAAAAGGCAAAAAGACAAAAAAAAAAAAAAAAAAAAAAAAAAAGGACAAAAGCAGATCTGTCTCCATATTTTGGTGACTGAGACGGAGGGGCCAGGTATGGAAACTTCTGCTAAAAGAGGGCAAGCTAGCCTCTTCTTTCCCAAAGAGATAACAAGCCACGCCCCCAGACCCATTCCACATTTCTAGGGATTTTTGGAGACATCACTTTAGCTAAAAATCAGTTCTTTCTGCACATTTTCCAAAGGAGTTTAAAGAGAGTCTCATCAAAGGGGGTAATGTCTTAACTCTCAAGACATTTCTGGAGTTTCACTGAATTTTTCCCTTTTGCTCAAGAGTTGATAACTGCCAACGGAAAGCCATTTCAGATCCGAATTTTCAGAAAAAAAGAGATAGGGGATTAACTTCATCCTAGTTCCCAACATTCAAATACGGTTACAACTTTCAATATTAAAAAAAATAAAGATAAAGCACATTCACTCACTGCAGCAACAGGCAAGATCTTCAAGTTACCATCATTATAAAATGGTTACTCTTCGCTATTATTCTAGGTATTAAGGTTCCTTTTAAAAATTGTGGTAAAAAGCACAAAACATGAAATTTACCACTTTAACATTTTGAAGCATGTGGTTGAGCAGAGTTAAGACACTCACACTGCTGAGGAGCTGTCATCACCATCTATCTCTAGAACTTTCCATCATCTCAAATAGAAACTCTGCACCCACTAAACAACTGACTCCCCCCTCCTCCTCCCCCAGCCCCTGGAACAGACCTCTACTTCCTTCTCAATGGAGTTGACTCCTCTAGGGACCTCATGGGAGTGCAATCCAGCATTTACCCTTTGGCAACTGGCTTATTTATTTATTTTTTTCCACTTTGCATGTCCTCAAGGTTCACCCATGTCACAGCAGGAGTCAGAAAGTCCTTCCCTGTCAAGGTTGGATAATATTCCATTGTATGTACATTTTGCATTTTTTGGGTCCATTTATCCATCAGTGGACACTTGGGTTGCTTCCGCTTTTTGGCTATTATGAATAATGCTGCTACAAACATGGGTGTACAAATGACGCTTCAAAATCCTATTTCAGTTCCTTGGGAAGATTGATCTTACTCTTTTCAATGAATATGTAGTGAACAGCCTGGGCCATGGAGACGGAGGGTATGGGGCCCCGTGTGGAATTCATCACCTCGCCTTCAGACCAAGGACCAGCCTCCCCTTCCATCACGGCTTCCAGTCTCTGTTGAATTGGCTACAGGGCTGGTGAGAATAAAGCACAAATAACTATAGATGACTTACTGGAGGTTTTTCCACGGAATTGAAAGTTTAGTTTCTAAGTCCTTATCCACATCAATCAATACACTAATACAAACCAACCAACCAACCAAAAAAACCCTCCTCTGTTTATGATATTTATCAAGCTACCATAATCAATTTTCTTTCTTCTGTCTTTTTAGGGCCGCACCCGTGGCATATGGAGGTTCCCAGGCCAGGGGTCTAATCGGAGCTGTAGCTGCCGGCCGACACCACAGCCACAGCAACCTGGGATCCGAGCTGCGTCTGTGACCTACAGCACTGCTCGTGGCAATACCGGAACCTTGACCCACTGAGCAAGGCCAGGGATCGAACCTGCATCCTCATGGTTCCTAGTCGGGTCCATTAACTACTGAGTATAAAGGGAATTCCAATTTTAAGACCGTGTAAAACATAAAAGAATTAGGAAAGTCAATTACCTAATAGGGAAATTGACTGCCAATGACATAACCCATTATTTTGCGTTAAGCACACAGATGACTAAATTATAACTGCCCTGGATCTAAAACTGACCTGTCAAATGGCCCTGCAAGGTTGGCCTCTTGGAGTTTATTGGACATTAACTCCACGTACGTGCCGTGAAAATAAACGTGCGGTATTATCATTAAGTGCTTTGAAAGCAGAAAATGCGATTTAAGCCCCAAGTATCGTAAGAGCACAGACACCCAGAAGCCAAGAGACGTGTGGCACAGGTACGTTCCCAGTAGTGGCTGATCAGCTCACATCCCTCAAAGCTGCCTCAACCTGCAGCAATGGGACCTTGCTTTTACAAGGATGTCTTAAAATCCCAAACGGTTCCCTCGGGGCTACAGACCCTCTTCGCATGCCTATCTGATCAGCTCAAACTTGGAATGTATAACACAAAAAAGCCACTGTTTTCGGAGTCCCTATCCTTTGCTAATTTCAATCCAGCCATTTAAGAAACGGGCTATCACTATGTGGTTGGGCAAAGGCTTTGATGTTTTTTTTCCTTATTAAACCCACGAGGGAAGAAAAAGTATTTTCATAGGCATATGGCGATCAAAGCTATCATTCTCTGTTAAAATGAGTTTTTAGAGCCTTTCCAAGTAAATTTCTCTCAGGAAAGACATTAAATCGCCACACTTTTATGGTGTTCAGATATTCTGAAAGAATGTTAGTCCAGAAGAGACATGATGTCTCCTTCTTTTGCATGTATGCCAGGAAAATACAGATGTTTTCCTAATTAGGGTAGAGAACGGCCCCACGGAAATCTTCTTTCTTTCTTTTTTAAATTAGTTTAATGATTTTTCTTTGTTTCCATTATAACTGGTTTACAATGCTCTGTCAATTTTCTACTGTACAGCAAGGTGACCCAGTCACACAGGAAACCTTCCAGAACATTTTAGAGAGAGGAGAAACTAAGATCCGACAAAAAAAAAAAGCAACATATCAGCCTTGGCAAAATCTCCAACATATACATGAGCGCTCTTGGGCGTTATCCTTAAATACAATGGAGGCTGCAAAAGTAGAGACAGAACTGCCTCCTGCTCCTTCCAGCCTCTTTGCAGACGCTGGACCCGCCCCATCGCCTGCTCGGGACAACGCATCCCCAAGTCCCGCATCTCTTGTTCCTGCTCTGCCAGGACCACTCCACTGCCACTTGCCTACAAGCAGGTTGCTGTCTTTCCCATCTTGAGAAAGACAACACACAACTGTGCTCACCCACATCTTCCTTCCCGGCCCCATTTTTCTCACTCCTGTTACAGCAAAGCCTCTACGAGAGTGGATGGTGGTCAGTCTCCAAACCCTCCCCTCCTGTTCTCCGTGGACCCCACTGCCTCGTGGAAACAGCTCTTCTCTGTGTCAACCATGACCCTCCTGTGCCTGGGCCAACCGCTGGGCCCGCTCCCCGGGGCTGTTGCGGCTTTGGCACTGATCTGCTTCCCTCAGCTTCCCGACGTCCTGTCTTCCATCCTTTTCCCACCCCCTTGCTGCTCCTTCTCAGGGTCCCGGCCCATTCCTCCTTCCCTCCCCAGCCTCCGGGTTTAGGCACCCAGCCCCATCCTTGGAGCCCCCCCCTCAGGATGGCCTCCAGTCTCCTAACTTGATACATCTCTTCCTGCGTGACCCTCAAAATCAGGTCTCCATCTGGGACTTTCTGCCTGAACTCCAGATGCATATACAGCTGCTACTGGACCACTCACCTCGGATGTTCTAAAAGCATCTCAGGGAGTCCCCAACGTGGCTCCGTGGATAGTGAGCCTGACTAGCATCCATGAGGACGTGGGTTAAGGATTCGGCGCTGCTGTGAGCCGTGGTGTAGGTCACAGACGCAGCTCAGATCCTTCGTTGCTGTGGCTGTGGTGTAGGCCGGTGGCTACATCTCCGATTTGACCCCCAGCCTGGGAACCTCCATACACTACAGGTGCAGCCCTAAAAAGACAAAATAAGTAAGTGAATAAATGAATAAATAAAGCATCTCAGTTTGGCTTTTCCAAAACGGAGCACTTACTTGACCTAGTAAACCACGTAACACGCATCAGCAGCAATCCCGTCCCCCTTTTCTCTTACGTCCTCTCCCGCAACCCACTACGCTCCTGCTGGAGACTCCTTGGGTTCCTCCAAAGGCGAACACACTCTTCTCAGGAAGGGCCTTTGCATCGGCTGTTCCTGCTGGTGGGAACACGCTTCCCCACATACTTGACTCTCCTCCAGGTCTTAGCTCCCCATGAGAGGTGCCTTCTCCAGCTACCCCATATAAAACATAGCATTCCCCCCTCCCAGCACACCTCTGCCCAGGCTTTTTTTTTTTTTTTTTTTTTTTTTTTGATAGCACCTACCACCCTCCAAATGCAATGCCTTGACTTGATCTGGCTTTCCTCACTAAAATGTGAGATTCAAGAAGGCAGGATTTTTGTGACCAGGCTCATTGCCGTGTCCTCTGTGCCTAGAATCAGGCCAGGCAAGGATGTGGTACACGTCAAATGTTTATTGAACATGTTTAGCCATATGTGAATTATGGGAACCGCCTTAACAGTAACCAAACACAGAATTAAGAAATACAAATATTGAAGAACTGAAATGAATCTTGGGGGCCATTGCTTTGCTCATTGGAATCCCTCCAGCAATTAAAAAAAAAGAATCTCCAATCCACAGGTGAGAGCCTGGCATTCATATACTTAACAAGGTCCCGCATGACTCATGCTCAGCCAGGTACGGGGACAACCCATGTGATCCAGCGTCCCCGTAATGCAGCAGCGCCGTCTAGAACCACCCCGAGAGGCAGTCCCGTTTCTGCTGGATGCCTCAGAGAGGGGAGGCTCAGGACCACACGCCCTCACCTGTTACAGGATCAGGACAGTCCTGTTGCAATGCTGTTCCTTTGTCAGTTTAGTTCGGCCAATGTGTTTTGAGGACCCCCTGTCACGGAGCAGGGCCCTGTGGGGCGCCTGGGCACAAAAGCCTGTCTGTGTCCCCCATTTCTTGTTCTTAGGAAATGGGGTCTCATTCAGCCTCCATGGCCTTCCCTGAGTTCCTAGGGGCAGGTTCAGACAGTTGCTGATCAGGGAATGCAGAGCAGAGGCGGAGACCAGAGGAGAACAGGCAAGAAACAATAGCACAGCCTTGGGGCAGGCACATAGGTGTGCACATAATGACACAGGCGTCTTAGACACCTAAGAGAGAAGTGATATTCCTTATGCTTCTTCTAGAAATGAATACTTTAAAACTGAACAGCTTAGAGGCCTTCCTTGTCCTTCTCCCTGGCTTAACTGCACCCTAAACACAATCACCCACAAGCGAAAGATGAGGCACCCTGAGCACAGCTGCTTGTGGGTTAAAGATGATTAGCATGTGCTGTTTTTCCGAAATGTTTCTAGTTTATTCTAATCTCTGATGAATAATAAGCCCTCTTCACAAGTGCTGTTACTCCAGGAAATAACCCAGGATCAGGCTGAGACCTTCTGACACCAGCTTCGATGACTAAGATTCCCCCAAAGAAAGAAGAATGCGTGTCTGCCCCAACCCTGATTCTTATCTCAAACCCGTTTTTCTCTTTTTTAGCCTATAAAACGCCCTGCAATTCTTCCCCCAAAGAGGGCCCGGTCTTTAAGGCATTACTCTGCTCTGGCCTCCTCTGCCTGGCAAAGCAATAAAAGCTATGTTTTTTTCCTTCACCCAAAACTCTGCTCCTGCATTTCTGTTTGGCACCAGTGGACAGAGGCTGAGTTCTGGCAACACTGCCCTGTGCCAAGCAGGATGCTCCATCCTGGATGAAGGGGTAGCAAGAGGGGATAGGTGCCTGTCCTGGGGAAGCTTCCAGTTGGCTAAAGAGTTCATGGTCCCCGCCGCTTCCCAGCAGACCCAGCCTGCCCTCTGCAGCAGTGCCCCCTTCCTTGAGGCAGCTTGCTGAATATTTGCACTCGGTAGATGGAGGGTGCCCTCCACAGAGCCCGTGGCCTCTCTCCTCTGGGGCAGTGGGCACCGTGTACGTCTCCCAGATTCCTCCAAGCATCGGTCCTGTGACATGACTTCCTGTCCCTTCTGCACCAGAGGAGCTTCTCAGGGGCTCATTTAACACCCAAATTAACATCCAACCCTCCTTCATATCACCTTCCAACAATCCACTAATCAATCATCAAATGATCAATTTCCATGCACGTCAACGCATCATTACGCACGTTGTGTCCACACAACAAACACTGAAGTGCAGTCACACCTGCCATTTGGCACAAAGACCTTGTAAAAATAATTCAGAGCAAAAGCTGTATCACATGACTTCACAATTCCCTAAAACATTAAAAGCTGTTAAGAAGCCAGTGTTGGACAAAGAGGGGATGTGCCTCGGATAAAGAGGTTTTAGCATGCCAATACACCCTGCTCCATCCAGTCAGCACCTCTGACTGTTAGCATTCATCTGAAGTTTTAAAATAATCAAGTTTTAGTCCTTGACAATAATCCCCCCCCCCAAAAAAAATGCTGGGCTTGTGAGTTTGGAAACTAGGGATTCTTGTCTGAAACTGCCAAAATAAACTCAAACTTTATCTCATCCTCTGACAAAATAGATTTCCTGCAGCCAGAGGGTGAGTGTAGACTTTGGAAAAGAAAAAAAAATTTCCCCACACAATTTCCTGAACTCTGATTTATAGGCAGAGTCTCGCAGCCTCACCACAGAGCTAATACGCTCTTAACGAGGGTGCCCGTTACACCTCTTGGTTTCTGGACAAAACGGAGATTTGAGCTGCTCAGTCTTAAATCTTCTCTCCCTAGAGGAGGCGGCCAGGTTTGCAGATCAATGAACTTGCCGGGATGGAGACAAGAGCACAAGAGTCACAGCTGAGAGCCTCAGGCTCTTAAGGGCCGGGTCTTGTACAAAAAAAATCTCAATCCTTTTGGTTCCAAGTGCTCGGAAAGGCAGGCTATGAGATGGGCTTAGGCTTTGGATAACCGGCTAGAAGAGAAGCTGTAATTTTCAGATTCACCTGAATGTCACGATTTTGCCCCAAGGGGATGTGTCTTGATTTGTGAAAAACAAATAAACTTAACTCTATTAAAGGCGTTTCCCTTAAGTCTACCTTCTGTGCAAAAAGCCAGCCGAATGCTGCCTGGCACACAGTGGATGCTCAGTTGGTCAGGGGACCAGGCCCGCACAGCCCAGGCATAAGGCCCTGAGACCCTGTGGATGACACAGTTTTGACCCAAGACCCTAAAACCCTATAGGACAGAGCACTGAGGTCCAAATCCTGAGTGGGAGGGGATGGCGGTGAAAACAGATTGGCCCCTTGCCTTGGCTGAGTTTCTACCGCTCCGTCTACTCACTAAACAGATTGCGGCCTGAATTTAAACGCTTAACAGATTTAGACAGACTCTTTTTTTTTTTTTTTTTTTTTGTCTTTTCTAGGGCTACATGCGCATATGGAGGTTCCCAGGCTAGGGGTCTCATCAGAGCTTCAGCTGCCAGCCTACACCACAGCCACAGTGGCTTGGGATCTGAGCCGCGTCTGCCACCTACACCACAGCTCACGGCAACGCTGGATGGATCCTTCACTCACTGAGCAAGGCCAGGGATGGAACCTGCAACCTCATGGTTCCTAGTGGGATTTGTTCCTGCTGCGCCACGATGGGAACTCCACAGACAGACTCGTGAACAGAGGTTGGTTCTCACTGTCATCACCACCAGCTGCAGGGTTGTCCTGGCCACCGGAGCCCAGCAGGAGGCTTCCCTAGAGGGTAGATGGACAGCTGGGTGTGGGGGTGTGGGCTGGGCCTGTGGGCGGGGCGTGGAGGTGTGGGCGGGGCAGGCAGCACCAGCTCCCAGACCAGCCACAGCTGTGGGAAGTGTGGGACACGCCCCCTCCTGGCTTGACAAGCAGGCTGGAAGCCCAATCCCAAGCCAGAAGAGCAGGGCGCTGGAGCCATACGGGTGCAGAAGTGGGCTGAAGGGCGGGCCCCGGAAGACTCCCTACCTGTCTTGGGGGAGGGGAGGCTGTTTTCCTCCCCCGCACCTGATCAGATGCCTCCTGCTGCGCTAGGCCAGGCCCCCAGCCCCACCTGCAGAGGCTCCTAGCACCTTTTGCTTCTCGCCGGCCTCCGTCCCCTCCTCCTCCCTCTGGCTTCCATTGGAAGCGGGTGGGGAGAGGGCCGGACCAGTAGCAGGAGGAAGGAGCGGGAGCAGGCGGGGCCGCCGACCCACCCCCCACATCACACAGGCGGGAAGAGATGAGCAGATGCCACTTTGGCTTCTGCGATTGTCCGGGGAAAAAAGTGGGCGCTGCCAACACTCACGGGGTGTAGCTGCTACCTGCTAGTTGCAGAGGGGGAAAAGCACGCACACCGCAGGGCCACCGCCGCTGGGAGCTGCTATTTATAGTTTAGATAAAGCTTTCAGTTGTTGAGTTGTGTTCTGGGACTGCCCTGGTGAAAGAGCTTATTGGGCCAGGCGGCCGGTCTGCTCCAGGAGGTCGAGTGGCAGCGACAGACCAGCGGATGAACAAATGAATGGCTATTCTCTGAGCATCTGCGCTTCTCCAGGAACTGGCCTAAGGACCAGACACATGGGCTCAGGGCAGCAACCGGCAGTTTCTCTGGAATCAGACCAGACCCACAATCCCGTACAAGGCTCCGGAATTCACACAGACTAGTGACTCTGGAAATTTCTGGATAAACTGCCCCAATCAAGAGCGGCGGCCCTCTGTAGTTGTGTACCGCCATAGAGGCAGCCTGGAGAAGTGCTTCAGAACACGGAGTCTGGAACAAGCCCACCCGTTTTGAAATCCTGGCTCTGCCCTCATGCAGTGTGTGGCCTCAGCCATGAAACTGCCTGGCTTCTGCTTATACATCTGTAAAATGGGGGTAGTGAATGGTAGCAAATTAAGCAAAAGGTGCAAGGTATCTCTGATTTGTTATTTTCCTTAAACAGCTGAAATTCTCTGGAAGATTTTTTTACCCAGGTAGAAAATTCAGTTTCCAGGTTAAAGGTTCAAAACTGTTTATTTTTTATTAATAGTTGATTTACAATGTTCTGTCAATTTCTGCTGTACAGCATAGTGACCCAGTCATATATATACATATTTTAAAATATATACTTTTTCTCATACTCTCTTCCATCATGGTCTATCACATGTGATTGGATATAGTTCCCTGTGCTGCAGAGCAGGATCTCATTGCTTATCCATTCTAAACGTAATTGTTTGCATCTACTAGCCCCTAACTCCCAGTCCATCTCTTACTCCCCCTCCCCACTGGCAACCACGAGTCTGTTCTCCATGTCTGTCTGTTTCTCTTTTGTGGATAGATTTATCTGTGCTATATTTTAGATTCCACATATAAGTGATATCATATGGTATTTGTCTTTCTCTTTCTGACTTCACTTAGTATGAGAATCTCTAGTTGCATCCATGTTGCTGCAAATGGCATTATTTCATTCTTTTTCATGGCTGAGTAGTATTCAATTGTGTATATGTACCACATCTTCATCCATTCATCTGTCAATGGACATTAGGTTTTTCCATATCTTGGCTATTGTGAATAGTCAAAACTGTTTTGAAAAGTCCAATCATGAAGGAAACATTTAAAGATATCTTCAAAAGACTCTCCATAGCAGGAGTTTCTGCCACTTCTAATACCATGGTAAAATATCCTCTTAAAAGGACATGTGTTAATTATATTTATCTTTTTTCAATAACTACAAAGTGGCATGTTGCTGCCAGCCACTTGTAATCTCAACAGAAGTCAGCAAATCTGGAACTGTGGCTTTCTGGGAAATAAAAGCATGCAACTCTTTGTCAGAGAGCTTGTTTTTAACAGCCAACCAGTCCGATGCTGCACTGAGGCCTGAAGACTTTCTCAGCGGCTGTAAGAAGGGAAGCATGTGCAAGAACAGAGGCCACACTCTCTCAGCTGTGTAATCGCCCAGTGTTGGAGACTTCTGTCCTGTCCTTTTCTCCACCTTGCTGTCCCCACTTTTTAAATTTTTTTAAATTTTTAATTTTTTTTCCGCTGTACAGCATGGGGACCAAGTTACACATACATGTATACATAATTTTTCTCCCATGGTTGTGTTGCGATATAAGTATCTAGACATAGTTCTCAATGCTACATAGCTGGATCTCATTGTAAATCCATTCCAAGAGCAATAGTTTGCATCCATTAACCCCAAGTTCCCTATCCCTCCCTCTCGCCATGGGCAGCCACAAGTCTGGTCTCCAAGTCCATGATTTTCTTTTCTGTGGAAATGTTCATTTGTGCTGGATATTAGATTCCAGTTATAAGTGATATCATATGGTATTTGTCTTTGTCTTTATGGCTCATTCACTCAGTATGAGATTCTCTAGTTCCATCAGTGTTGCTGCAAATGGCATTATGTCATTCTTTTTTATGGCTAAGTAGTATTCCATTGTGTATATATACCACCTCTTCCGAATCCAATCATCTGTTGATGGACATTTGGGTTGTTTCCATGTCTTGGCTATCGTGAATAGTGCTGCAATGAACATGCGGGTGCATGTGTCTTTTTTAAGGAAAGTTTTGTACAGATATATGCCCAAGAGTGAGATTGCTAGGTCATATGGTAGTTCTATGTATAGTTTTCTAAGGTATCTCCAGACTGTTCTCCATAGTGGCTGTACCTGTTTACATTCCCACCAACAGTACAGGAGGGTTCCCTTTTCTCCACAACCCCTCCAGCACTTATTATTTGTGGACTTATTAATGATGGCCATTCTGACTGGTGTGAGGTGGTATCTCATGGTAGTTTTGATTTGCATTTCTCTAATAATCAGGGATGTTGAGCATTTTTTCATGTGCTTGTTGGCCATCTGTATATCTTCCTTGGAGAACGGTCTATTCAGATCTTTTGCCCATTTTTCCTTTGGTGGTTAGCTTTTTGGCTGTTGAGTTGTATAAGTTGCTTGTATATCCTAAAGATTAAGCCCTTGTCCATTGCATTGTTTGAAACTATTTTCTCCCATTCTGTAAATTGTCTTCTTCTTTTTGTTTTTGTTTTGTTTTTTTTTTTTTTTGTTTTTGGTTTCCTTTGCTGTGCAAAAGCTTGTCAGTTTGATTAGGTCCCATTGGTTTATTTTTGCTCTTATTTCTTTTGCCTTGGGAGAATGACCTGAGAAAATATTCATGAGGTTGATGTCAGAGAATATTTTGCCTATGTTCTCTTCTAGGAGTTTGATGGCATCTTGTCTTATATTTAAGTCTTTCAGCCATTTTGAGTTTATTTCTGTGCATGGTGTGAGGATGTGTTCTAGTTTCACTGCTTTGTGTGTAGGAAAATTCCTCAGAACTGAATCTCATGAAATTCCAGACCAAAAAGACCAAGCGTAATATGACATTTACAGTATTTCAGGATCTAACATACAGTTCATGTACAAAAATCAGAAATCCCAATTGCATTGGGCTTATCAAGGCAGAAGACAATGTAAAAAAGAGGTTCAGGACTCTGAGGGTACTTTATGTCAAAAACCCTAAGGTCTCCACCAAAAAAAGTGATTAGACCTGATAAACAAATTCAGCAAAGTTACAAGATACAAGATTAATAAGATATCTGTTGCTCTTCTATACACTTATAATAATAAACTACCAGAAAGAGAAAGTGAAAAAAAAAGATCTAGTTTAAAATCACATCACACACACCCACACAAAAAACTAGGGATAAACTTAACCTTGCCTTTCAGACTTATCCTCTGAAAACTACAAAACACTGATGGAAGAAACTGTGTTCTCGGACGGGAAGAAGGAGTATTGTTCAAATGGCTACACTATCCAAAGCAGTCTACAGATTTCATGGGGTCTCTGTTGAAATATCCGTGAATTTTTTGCAGAGCTAGAACTAGCAATCCTAAAGTTCACGTGGAACCACAAAAGATCCCGAGTCGCCAAAGCAATCTTGAGAAAAAAGAACAGAGCTAAAGGCATAACCCTCCGTGACTTCAGACCATACCACAAAGTAGTCAAGACAGCACACGGTACTGGCACAAAACAGACACATGGATCCATGGACCAGAACAGAGAGCCCAGAATTAAACCCACGCACCTATCGTCAATCAGTCCATGACAAAGGAGGCGCGAATACACTATGAAGAAGACAGTGTCTTCAACAAGGGGTGCCCAGAGAGCTGAACAGCTGCATGTAAAACAATGCGACTAAAACATTTTCTCACACCACATACAAATATAAATTCAAAACGGATTAAAGACCTAAATGTCAGACTTGAAACCATAAAACCCCTAGAAGAGAACATAAGCAAAATACTCTTTGATATAAATTAGAGCAATATTTTTTTGGATCTGTCTCCTGAGGCAAAAGAAATAAAAGCAAAAATAAACAAACAGGACCGGATTAAACTGAAAAGCTTTTGTGCAGCAAAGGAAACCACTGAGAAAATGAAAAGACAAATCTCAGAATGGGAGAAAATGTTTGCAAATGATATGACTGACAAAGGGTTAAATATCCTCCCCCCAAAAAAAAGAAAAGAAAAAAAAGGGCAGAAGACTTGAACAGACATGTTTCCAAAGAAGATGGCTCCCAGAAAAAGATGCTTAACTTTGCTAATGATTAGAAATGCAAATGAAAACAACAATGAAATATCATCTCACACCCGTCAGAAATTGAAAAGTCTGCAAATAACACATGTTGGAGAGACTGTGGAGAAAAGGGAACCCTAGTACACTGTTGGTGGGACTATAAATTGGTGCAGCCACTATGGAAAACAGTAGAGGTCCCCCCCCCAAAACTAAAAGTACCATAGGATCTAGCCATTCCACTCCCGGGTATGTATCCAAAGAATACAAAACAAAAACAAAAACAAAACAAAACCCTGATTTGAAAAGGTAGGTGCACCCCAATGTTCATAGCAGCACGATTTACAATAGCCAACATATGGAAGCAACCCAAGTGTCCATCAGTAGAGGAATGGATCAAGAAGATGTGGTGTATGCACGTGCGTGCACACACACACACACACACACACACACACACACACACAAAATGGAATATTACTCAGCTATAAAAAAGAATGAAATTCTGCCATTTGCAGCAATGTGGATGCACCTAGAAAAATATTAGAGTGAGATAAGTCAGAGAAAGACACTGTATGTTACCCCTGTTATGTGAAATCTAAAAAAATAATATGAAACAAAGGAATGTATAGAATAAAACAGAAAGAGACTCACAGATACAGAGAACAAACTAGTGGCTACCAGTGGAGCAGGAAGTGGGAAGAGGCAAGATAGGGGAGGGTATTAAGAGGTACAGACTATTACAGATAAAATAGATGAGCAACAGGATATATTGAGTAGCACTGGGAATGGAAGCCATTATCTTGTAATAACTTTTAACAGAGTATAATCTATAAAAATACCCTGAGCCTAATATAACATCATCAGTCCATAATAAAGGAAAAAAGTCTTTGAGGGACGGGTGACGGTGATATTGGCCAGAGGAGCCAGAACTGCCTGGCTCTGTGTCTCTGCCCACTCTTGGGTGGGGACCGGAGGTGGTGCTGATGAAAGGAGTTGCAGGAAATGGAAGAGGCCACCAGTGGCCGCAGAGCTCTGGTGAATCTGGGTTGGAGCACGAGGCTTGGATTGGAGGCTCAGCAGGTCCCTGCCTCCACCGAGGCCTGAACACACACACATGGGATTTCTCAGTTCTCCAGCCAGCATCCTGGGTCATGAGCCTAGGACAACGAGGCATGCGTTCAAAGAGACAGGGATGAGCAGGCTCCAAAGGCAGCGGCACTTGCTCAGCCATGGAGCAGAAGGCGAGGTCTCCAGCTCTATAAACAGCCCAGCCCGATGCCTATGGCAGCATCCCCTCCTTAGAGGGAATGAGCAAGAAGGTGGGGGCAGAAGATGCCATGACCTATGGGATGAATGAGCCAAAATGCCCATACCCTTACCGATCAAAGCACCACAAAAGATATTTCATATATTTCTGAAATTTATGTATACTGAGGAACTGACGTTCTGGAGATTATAAGCAACCTATTAGATGGTATATTCTTATGCACACGAGCGCTAAGGGACCCGCACTCGGGTGGGCGTGGCTATGGACTGGACCACACGGAGGTGTCCCTGGACCAGGAACTTGGCAATTTTGTGACCTTTGCAGCACTGCTTCTCCACATCACAAGGCGCTGGCCATTCAAAAGGTTTTGAAAACCCTTATGTTCACAGCATTCGATCTTCAAAGGCGGTTTTGTGGTTGTTTTTAACCTCAAACACAATCTCCCTTTGCCCCCCAACCATTTTCTCTCAGGGCTCACACATCACATCTTCCTCTTCTAGGGAAAAAAAGTTCAAAGCACGCAGAGCGATGAGAGGCTCACTCTAGACTGACTCACAGAGGCTGTCGTGAGTTCGATTCTAGAACATTCCAGGATGCTAGGATTTTAAAGCAGAATTTTAAAACTCTTGTTTGGGGACTCCTGGCTCAAAATGATGTTCTCAGATACATTTGGTGGTAGAGAGAATCATTCTTTTATTCCTCAAATAGTAGCCTAACCTGTGCCGGCCACAGTCCCAGGCAGGAGAGATGCAGTGGCCGCAGCAGACTCTGCTGAGCCCAGCCATTCTGTGTGCCTGACCCCAAAGACCCCTGGACTCTGGGCCATCGCAGGACCACAAACACTGCCCCCAGCTAGCCCTCACCCAGGGCTGACAGGAGTGGGCGGTGAAGGCCCCGCTCCCTTGCCTGTGTGTCAGCTGGGACAGCTGAGTCTAGGTGCCATGCCCTCTCAGAGGTCCCAGGGGACTGAGCCCAGGCCCACACCTGTCCCCTCTCTCTCCCCAGCCCCTCCCCACCCCCTGCATGCCATTCCTGACCTCAGCTCCCACGTGAACAGCCCAACTCACACCCTCGTCTCAGTCTGTTTCTGGGGAGGGTCCCAACACAAGACAGGGGTCTAAGTGGGCTCCCACCTCCCCAGGGAAGCCTATATTTTAATTCCCTTCCCACCGTTCTCACCCCTGCACACCAGTGCGATAAGCATGCAGGATACGAAGGTTTCACACCTGGCAAGGCCCTTCTTCTAACGCAATTTAGCCTTAAAGCCCAATTTTAAACCAGATGAATGGGGAACTGCTCCGAAGACCGGGCCTCTGAGAGCAGCTCCCCGTGGCCCTGTGCCCCCATCCCCGGCCACAGAGCCACCTGCCTGGCTTCTCCCTGGAATACGGCCCCCCAGCAGCTCAAGAGTGGGTTCTTTCCACCTGCTGATCACAGCTCGATCAGCCCTGAAACTTCCATATGCTTGGGTGCAGCCATTAAAAAAAAAAAACAGTATGTTTTTTCTCCTTATTAGTGATTTATTTATTCATTTATTTATTGGTCTTTTTGCCTTTTCTTGGGCTGCACCCGCGGCATATGGAGGTTCCCAGGCCAGGGGTCTAATCGGAGCTGTAGCCACCGGCCTACACCACAGCCACAGCAACTCGGGCTCCAAGCCGCATCTGCAACTTACACCACAGCTCACAGCAACGCCGGATCCTTAACCCACTGAGCAAGGGCAGGGACCGAACCTGCAACCTCATGGTTCCTAGTTGGATTCGTTAACCACTGCTCCACAACGGGAACCCTTTCATTATTTTTTACAGCATTTTTTATTACTCGATTACATTTATAGCTGTACAATGATCATCACAACCCAATTTTATAGCATTTCCATCCCAAACCCCCAGCACACCCCCCCTTCCCCAACCTGTCTCATTTGGGAACCAAAGTTTTCCATATGCCTCGGGTGCGGCCTTTAAAAAAAAAGTATGTCTGCTGAATCTAATAATTTTAAAATGGTGCTTGTATTTGCATGTCTTTTAAATGCTCTTTTTCCTAGTAATTCATTTTCATTGATTTAAAATTACTGCCCCGAGACGGACTGGAAATTTAAAAAGGACACAGTCAGCCTAGGACTTTGAACGGCAGGCCTGTGGAGCACTTGCACTGGAGGCATCACACTCCACCTCGCCAAGCTGCCAAGTGCACAGAAGCTTCTAGAACACGACCTGCTGGAGTGAGTGTCTTCCGTCATGGACAGAGTTAATACCTCATCACACAACAGGCTTTAGGAAGATGAAAGAACCTACGGATTCCACACAGGAAACCACCCAGCAGAGGAGAGGCTGACCTTGCAGGGGCCAGGCTGGCTGCTTAACGGGAGGTTTGGTAAAATGCAGATTCCCGGGCTCCGACACAGACTGTCTTACTCAGTCCGGACTGGATCTCGGGAAACTTTTTTTTTTCTTTTTTGTTATGCTTGCCATGTGTGCAAGTTCCTGGGGCAGCAATCCAACATGGGCCACAGCAGCAACTGGAGCCCCAGCAATGACAGCGCTGGATTCTTAGCCTGCTGCGCCCCAAGGGAGCTCTGGGAATCTGCATTTTTAACCAAGGTTACCAGGTGCTCCTGCGGCTGGCCGGTCTGAGAAGCAAGGACTCCAGTTGTGGCCTTCAAGCCAGCAGCACACAGCCTCCCGGCTCCCCGGGGCCTAAATGGGGTTCCACACCTTAAGAGACTGCCCCCCCCCCAAGATGATGCACCTGCTTACAGCTGCTGAGAATGAGAGCTATCAGAAGCTCTCACCAACATAATGGATTTTAGCCATTGAGTGTCAGGGCTTCTAGAAGGCATCTCGGGGCAGCCCGTCAAGTCTCCTTATTGACAGAGGGGGACACTGAGGCCCCAGAGATGGAAGAATTTGCTCAGCCACTCCAGTGTTTGGCGAGCAGCCCATCTCTGGGATCCGCACTAGATAGGCCGAATTCCCAAAGACTGACAAGCATGCAGACCCGCTTGCTCCTCCCGAGGTGGCTTGTCCCGTGGGAAAAAGCTAATGCATTTCCCCAGGAGGCAGCACAGAGCTCCCTCTGAGGCTTGGGGAATCCACATCCGCTTCAGAAAGCAGAGCTTCCCTTTGGGTAACACACATCCTGCTTTGAAAAGCAGTCAGAGGAGTTCCTGTGGTGGCGCAGCAGAAACGAATCTGACTGGGATCCACGAGGATGCAGTTCGATCCCTGGACTCACTCAGTGGGTTAAGGATCCGGTGTTGCTGTGAGCTGTGGTGTAGGTCAAAGATGTGGCTCGGATCCTGCATTGCTATGGCTGTGGCTGTGGCATAGGCCAGTGGCTACAGCTCAGATACATCCCCTAGCCTGGGAACTTCCATATGCAGAGGGTACAGCCTTAAGAAGAAAAAAGAAAGAAAGAAAGAAAGAAAAGTGGTCAGACCTGATTATCCCGCCCACCATAGGCTATATGGAAAACTTTGTTTTTAGCGGTCATACCTGCTGGTCTATGACACAGCCATAGCCACACTAGATCCGAGCTGCATCTGTGCCCTACACCACAGCTTGCAGCAATGCTGGATCCTTAATCCACAGAGCAAGGCCAAGGATTAAACCCACATCCTTAGGGAAACTATGTCAGGTTCTTAACCCACTGAGCCATGGCGGGAACTCCAGGAAAACTTTTTGATTCAGTGCTTTCCATGCTTCTGCCCTGCGGTGCACAGCTGCCTTGTGGGTGTTTCTCTTTGATTTCTGGCAGGAGGGGGGTGCAGGGCGGACAAGCTCAGGTGGTTCCCAGCCCACTGCCAAGAAGGCCATGTATCCAGCATGGGGTGGGGGGTGGGGGGGCTGGAGGGCTCCTGGGGGAGCACGAGGCCGTCCTCAGGGAGGCCGGGTTATAAATCCCCCTCCAGGACCTGCCTTGGGCTCGTGTGAACCGGAGGGAGAGGCTCCCAACCGGCCTTTACGGCTCCAGGAACGATGAAGCCTGCCCAGGGCATCCCTCCTCCACACGGCAGGCAATCCTCTTCATCTTCCCAAAACGGCTGGGCTGAGACTGTGTTTTAGGTACAGGTATATGGTATTCCGTGTAATAAGGCTGAAACATCCGACCTGAGACCTGTTCAAGGTAGCAAGCATCGGCTCAAACACATACCTGTTGGTTTTGTCTTTTTAGGGCTGCACCTGCAGCATGTGGAAGTTCCCAGGCTAAGGGTCAAATTGGGGCGGCAGCTTGGGGCCTAGACCACAGCCATGCCAACACCAGATCCGAGCTGCATCCACAACCTACACTGCAGCTTATGGCCACACCAGATCCTTAACCTACAGATCAAGACCGGGGATTGAACCCGCATCCTCATGGATACTAGTCGGATTCTTAACTGGTTGAGCCACAACAGGAACTCCCACACCTGCTAGTTTTGTTTCTTTAACATGGTGATGCAGGCAATCCAAGAATCTCTTACCTCTTTGAGAATTCCCAGAGCCAAAAAGCAACCATTTTTTATTGAGTAGCCACAGGCAAAAAAAATCAGATAGTCCATCTATAGGCCAGGGGAGGAGCAAGGAGAGTCACGTGACCGCCAATTCAAGCTGTGTCACACACAGACTCCGCAGCCTAGGAAAGCAGCCCAGGACGTGGGACATGCCCCCTTACTCACAACCCAGCCGTCGAAGGGGAGGCACAGGGCTCAGAGGTCCAGGTGGCCCATCCACCTGCCTCCCAGGTGTGGTCTGTCTTCCGGGTGGTATCCGTTGTCACTAACAAACAATGGGGCCCAGTGTCAACCTCTAGCCCGGGTTAGGCGAGCAGAACAAAGCGAGTGCAAGGAGGCATCTGTGACAGGTGGCAGTGGAGCCAAGGGGAAGCAGAAAGCCCATTGCTGGTCCTAAAAGGAGGCTCTCTGAGGTGCAAGGGAGACGTGCCTTGTTCTCTTCCCACACCCACCTCTGCTGCCCTCTGCTCGTCAGCAGTCACCACCCCACCCTCGGCTCAGGCGGACTCTGAATCCAGGACCATTCAGCATCAGAGACATGCTTCCCACACACTGTGAAGAGGGGAAAATGCAGTCTCACAATTCCTTTCCTGGGGTCCGACAGGGCCCACCACGCAGGAGAAGTCACTCAAGCCACTGTCACTGAAGCCAATGGCTTGCCTTGACCTTCCCTTTTGGTTTTCGTTGGAACGGGGTCAGCGATCATTCTAGGGGGAGACGGGGGGCCCATAGGTCAGGCTGCCTACCGACAGCAGAGGGGGTCGGGCAGGGGTCAAGAAACAGCCGGGATGCTGGAGGGGAAAAGGAGTGTATTTCCCATCAAACAGATTCCCTTGAAAAAAGGTGACATGTCTTACAGGGTCTTTAAACGATGAAATGCACGCTTTCCACATGAGTATCTGTGACTCATAGGTGTTTAAATACTAGCCATCTGAGTTCATCTAAGTGGGCTTTTCCCAGGTTACACAATAATTCCAGCCATTCTAGAAGTAAGGCAACAGGACAAGAGACACTTTAAAAATGTAAGTAAGTGACTTACACTCTCGCGAGGAAACTGACACAGAAATACAGAAAGTAACCCCAAATCCTCCCCTCCCCAGCCTCCCGCCCTGAGCCCCGGCACACTATCTTGTCACAGGCTCCATGTCAGCACACCACCAAAAGCACCAAATGAAAATGACACTTGAATGCCAAATTAAAATTATCAGCAATTAAGAGTTCCTGATGTGGCTCAGAGGGTTAAGAACCTGACACAGTGTCTGGGAGGACCGGGGTTCAATCCCCGGCCTTGCTGCAAGCTGCTGCAGATCACAGATGCAGCTCAGATCCCGTGTGGCTGTGGCTGTGGCTGTGGTCGAGGCCGGCTGCTGCAGCTCTGATTTGACCCCTAGGCCAGGAACTGTCATATGCCTCAGGTGTGGCTTTAAAAAAGAAGAAAAAAAAAAAGTATCGGCAATTAAAGGATGGGATAGAATGAAAGGAAAAAAAAAAAATCCACAGAATGGTAAACCGAGAGTGGACTTGTTGCGGGTTACACTGTGTGCCCCCAAAGAGCTGGGTGAATCCCTAAACCCCGGGTCCCATCTTGATGGACGTAATCAAACTCCAAAGAGGTCAGGCTGGATCAGGATCCGATCCAATCACTGGTATCCTCATAAGAGGCAGCAAATTTGGACCCAGACACACAGGGTGGGGGAGGGGGAATGTTCCGTGAAGACAGAGGCTGAGGTTGGAGGGACGCAGCCAAGAGCCAAGGAAGCTGGAAGAGGCAGGAAGGACCCTCTCCGAGAGCCCTGGGAGGAAGTGCAGCCCTGAGAACACCTTGACCTTGGACTCCTGGCTTCCAGAACTGTGGGATGGTGCATTTCTATTGTTTTAAGCCTCCTAGTTTGTGGATCCTTAAAACTTAATAGATCATCAACACGTGAAGAAAGGGAGCCTGGGAATCTGCCACCTGCCCACCATCGAAGTCACATGTGTCACGGCCCTGGCACCCAGCACCCTGCAGTGGGTCCAAGACGCGTCCCACTACCCCCGAGTCATACACAGGTAAATGAAGATTTTTTTTTTTATTCTCTTCCAGCTGCACCCGCAGCATATGGAAGTTCCTGGGCAAGGGGTTGAATCAGAGCCGCAGCTGAGGCCCATTCCACACCTTGCAGCAATGCCAGATCCTAACACACTGGTGAGGCCAGGGATCGAACCTGCATCGTTAGGACACTATGTCAGGTTCTTAACCTGCTGAGCCACAAAGGGAACTCCAAAGGTGGTTCTTTTTAAAAAAGTCACTGGAGTTGCTGCTGTGGTGCAGTGGGTTAAGGATCTGACTGCAGCAACTTGGATGCCTACAGATGTGTGAGTTCGATCTTCAGTCCAGTAAAGGGTCCAGTAATGCTACAGCTGTGGTGTAGGTTGAAGTTGAGGCTTGGATTCAATCCTTGGCCGAGCCACTGCCGTATGCCTTGAGTGTGGCCATTAAAACGCAATGCAATGCAATACAATACAGTGCAATACAACACAATACAATGCAACACAATACAATGTCCCTGCAGCTCAAACAGCAGCATGCAGAGCAGTGACGAGCTCAGGCTGTGGACCAGGATAAGCCAGCAGGGCCACTCACCAGCATGACCTGAGACCAATGACTTGGCGTCTCTGAGCCTTAGTTTCCCCATCTGCAAGCCAGGTCAAATAATAGGGCTGTGGTGAAGAAAAAATGAGGTGTTCTGGGCAAAAAGCTTGGCATGGTGCCTGGCTCCTAATAAGCCTGAAATCAAGGTTAGCTATTAAGACCCAGTTGTCAATGATTTCGCAGACTCTGAGTCTCCAAGTTGTTTGGAGCGGATCCCTGGGCCTTTGATGTGGAATTCTTGCTCCAAAGCTCAGGAACGGCACCTTTTCCCCCAAGGAGCTGGTGGGAACCCAGCTGGGACTTTCTGGCTGTTTTCATCCCAGTAATCCACTCCTTCTTCGTGGAAGACTGTTTATGATCTCACTTTGTTCCATCAAATTCCTTCTTGCTGGCCTTTTTTCAGCCTCCTCCGCAGTGAGCTTACTATAATTTGGGGGAGGCTGGATGGCTTACTCTGAAAAAGACAACCTTTGAAACTGTATATGACGGATACATATTTTCAATCCAAAGTCTTCCAGATACTTGTGTACTAAGAAGCTGATGAGCCCATGTGCCATGATTAAAATGCAAGTCCCAGGAATCGTGGTCCAGCGGAAACGAATCCGACTCGGAACCATGAGGTTGCGGGTTCGATCCCTGGCCTCGCTCAGTGGGTTAAGGCTCCCGAGTTGCTGTGAACTGTGGGGTAGGTCGCAGACGCGGCTCAGATCCAGTGTTGCTGTGGCTGTGGTGTAGGCTGGCGGCTACAGCTCCGATTCGACTGCTAGCCTGGGAACCTTCATATGCCATGGGGGTGGCCCTAAAAAGCAAAAAAAAAAAAGCAAGTCTCACATAATTTGTTAACCCTTTACATTCAAATGTTTGAATATGCAAAGCATCTTGCTGTCTGTTTCACCCATATTAGTGGAGATGACAGAAAACCTTCCCACAGAAACCCTAAAAGCCTTTTGGAAGCCATTACAAGGGATATAGCCACAGACCTTTGGCTTCTGCAGTTGGATTGACTGTGTTAGCATGAACGTCTTTTTTTTTTAAATAATGGAAATTGCTGTAATTATAATCACTTTAGAACACCCTTATTATTATTAATAAGACCAAATTACATGGTTCAAGCAGATGCTGGCTCTGTGCTGTTAGAAAAAAGTCACGCAATGGTACCAAAGCCCCAGCACTCATCTCCATGCCAACATGGGGCTGCTCACAAATGGGCGTCTGGGCAGACGCCTGTAATGTCTTGAAAAGTGTCAGGCAGAATGAGGAACCCTCGTTCTTGATTAAAGCATTCAGGGCACAGGCACATTTTCGACAGCTGCCTTTCCCGGGGGAGAGCGGGAACTGTGGGGCTCTGATTCCTGTTGAATCTTCTCTCGCCTTCTCTCCCATGCAGGCCTGGATCCAACTATTCCTGATGCCGAGCCTTGAGCATTGCCCTGAAGGAAGGGGAAGAAGAGAGGGATGGTGGGGACTGGGAGAGTTCACTTTTGGTCACATGTTAAAGTTTCTAACTCCTGGGGGGGTGGTGGTTACAGCTCAAGGATCTCTAGCTGAAAACTGGAGGCCAAAAGATAAAGATAAGGAGTCTAGAGGGAGGAAGGAAAGGGAGCGGGCATCTCCCAGTTCTTGAGAACCTGGGTCCTGGAGTCCAGCTGCCTGGGGTCCACCTCTGGCGTTTTCCTTTTTTTCTTGTTCTGTTGTCCTGGGAAAGTCATTGATTGAACCTCTCCACGTTTCAGCTGTCCCACCCCCTAAATGGGAGTAAGAACGTGGGGCCATTTCAAGGATTTTCAGGGAGCCTGCCCCCCTTGCTATTAGGACTGTGAATTTGGGAACAATTCCTGGTTCTCTACTGCTTGAAACTACAATCCCATTTTTCTCTCCCCTAAGCAAGTTTTATTTTAGGCTCCAGAGGATCAGCACAGAACATATGCCTGACTCTTGGCCATTAATAAATAGAGCAGGAAAATTTAACTTCAAGTTCAGAAGTCACCACCCAGCTGCCCCCTCTTGCCGGCTGCAAACACCCAGCTGGTGGTCAGAGTCAGTGCAGGAGGACACAGGCAAGAAGTAAATCTTGATTCGCTTGTCACTAATACCTAAGAGTTTACAGTAGGCGCTTGGAAAGCATGTACATGGATCCTGCTATAAAGCAGCTTATTACTAAATCAGGCCAAGAAGAAGGCACGGAATATTTCATTTCCTGTCAAATGTAAAAATTAAATCTGGATTGTTAAAAACAGCTTCCCTGGAAACATGCTAATGTTTAACTGAGAACTAACCTTGAATGAACTGCTTCCATGGCCAAGGTAAAGATAGCAGCATACGATACGCAGTGCATTCCTGTTGATTCATTAAACAATCATTTTAAAGTAAAGGTCATTAAACTAATTAATAAGGACAAACTATTATTGAGGAAAGCTTTTTTTTTTTTTTTTGAGCGCCTAAGAGAGATTTTTCTTTTATGGCCATGCCAGCGGCATGCAGAAATTCATAGGCCAGGGACTGAACCTGAGCCAGAACAGTGCCAATGCCAGGTCCTTAACCCACTGAGCCACCAGGGAACTCCCTCCTTTTCTCCCCCTTCTTCCTGATGCTCTTTTCCTTTTCCCTCTGCTCTAGGAGGAGACAGGCATCAGGACCCAAAACTGCCCAAATGTACTTTTCTCTAGTAGAGAATCCCCTTCCACTCAAAAATCAACAAGGAGCTTTTCTTCCATCAAGGCACACATTTCCCAAGTGGAGAATGACTGAAGGCCCGTTCTGGAAGGATTATCCTGAGGCCACACAAAAAGACGTTCATCCTCAGTATCTCATGAATCTTGTGAACAGCAACATAAGCGAGGTTCTCACCACCAGCGCGTGTTCTCACGTGGTGGCTGTTACCAGTCCCAGCGTCTTGTGGTCAAGTTAAGCTTCCTCAGCTGACTTCCTCCCCCCCTTCCCCAGCCACCATCCACCCTAGATGCCAAAGACAGCACTTAGATGAAGGGCAACTAGAACCAAAGTTTTGAGCCGAGTTCCTTTCTGAAGGCTTTTCTTTCCTCAACTAATTAAACAAGTAGAGAAGTTACTCAGTCGAGTTTCTTTTTTTAAACGGATTAGCATGTCTTTCCTCTTAAGAAAGTCTTGAATAATTAGAATTACACCAAAGTCATGGGTATATGCTATTTATGGGGGAATCATAGCTGAACTAAAACCGACATGACAATGTTAAAAATAAAAATAAAGTCTCTGCAGACAGCATAGTCAATTGATAAGAAAAACCTGACTTCAAGTCACACTTTGATTCGGGAGTCTGGAAGGAAGAGGCCCAAAGCCACGGCTGAGATTTTGCTTTTCTAAAGATCACCGAGCCTGGGCACCTTTGGGTCTTGCTGCAGAAACTGCCACTGCTGAAACTCTGGATACGAGAGCTGCTTGATTTTATTATTTTGTCATTGGGAGACCGCTTGGTCCCCAGAAACCTAACTCAGCCCATATTTTTCCCCAGTGCCTTCCCTGCATTTAACACATTCCACACGCGCGTGTAGACTCTTTGATCCGTGCAGAGGAGCCGGGCAGCCGGGCCAGCCCAGAGGAAGCCGACAAGCCAACTCCGAGAGGAAAGTAGCACCGCCAGGGAAACGAGGCTCCCTCCGCGGGCAGCGAGCAAGCCTCCTTGGACAGGGTTGCTTTCAGCTGAGCTGAAGCCTGAATCCCTTTCAAAGGGTACTGCGCCTTTGGAGGCCGTCCACGAGGCTCCAAAGCGATGAGACAGCATGGGGGTGGGGGTGGGGGGTGGAATATTAACGCAAAGGGATTTCCCACCAGGAACCACAGCATCGCGTCCAGGCCCCACCGCACCATCTCCTCGCCGAAAGGAGGTGTCGCTCGCCAGAAGGACATCCCGTTAGAGGCAAGTTACAGGTCTCTCGCCGCCCTGCCACTCGGCGAGGAGAGCGAACAAGTTCTGAAGCACTTGCACACACCCCTGGCTGCGCCCCGGGCAGGGCTGCCACCGCTCCGCGTCCCGAGTGCGCGCGCCCCGGCTCCCAGCCCGACGGAGTTCCTCTGCGTCCCCAAGATCTGCTCTCCCGAGACAGCCACTGCTTTGGGGGCGACGGGAAGCTACGCGGAGACACAGCTGGGCGCCCCCGGGAGCCCCGAAAAGCCCGCGGCAGCAGGGCGCAGGGTCCGAGCGGGCGAGCGAGCGCGTAGCGACCTACCTTCTGCGGAGGGGTCCCGATCAGCATCTCCAGGTAGTAGCCGCGGCCGGAGTCCCCCTGCAGGTTATCCACCATGGCCAAGAAGTTGGCAGCTCCCCCGGCGGGCTCCAGGGCGAGCGCCAGGCCGTCGGCGCGGGGTTCGGCTGGGGGTCCGGGCCCAGGGGTGGGCGCAGCCCCGCGGCTGGTGGTGGAGGCCACCCGGAGAGGCAGCGTGAAGGGCGCCGGGGCCAAAGCCGGGGCCGCGCGCAGGAGCCACTGGGCCAACAGCGGCAGCAGCAGCGCCCTGAGCAGCGCGCCCATGCCCGCGGCGGGGCCCGGGGGGCGCGCGCGGCCGGGCCCGTCCCGTCCGGCGACAGGGGCTCAGCGACTCGGCGGCGCGCGGGGCTGCGGGGAAGGGCTGAGCGTGCGGCGGGGCGGGAGGCAGCAGCAGCGGCGGCGGCGGCGGCGGCGGCAGCGGATGGGAGGAGGACTGGGGAGGAGGCGCGGCGGGAGGAGGAGGAGGAGGAGGCGCCGGAGCCGCCCCAGCCCGCGCCAAGTTAAGCAAGTTGGTCGCCGCTGCCCCCTCTGGCGGGCGGCGGCTGCCCCGCAGGGGCCGGGCCCCTCCCCCACGGCCAAGGTCAAAGCAAGGCGCGGGGTCCGCCGGGGTCCTCCCAGACCTGCCCTGAACACCCTCGCTCGTCTCGGGCCGCGCCTCTTCCCCGGGAAACTCGAGTCCCCAATTTCCTCGGAACGCGCCCCGGCGGCCACGGCCAACGGATGTGACGAGGCTCATCTGATACCAGGGGGGAAAGTTTCGGGAACCCTTAAAGGGGCAGCGAGAGCCTGAATTGGCCCCCTGGCCCCGAGCGCCCTGGTGCCCTGCCGGGGTTCCCTGGCCCCACAGGGGCGGGGGCTGCCAGCGGGTCACGTGGGGGTCAGAGAGAAGAGGAGGGAATCGAAAAAAAGCCGCGAGCATCTCAAGGAGTCAAAGAGTCTGCGCCTCCGCTTGCCAAGTATGTCCCTGCAGCCCTTCAGCCCTCCAGGGTCCTGCGGCTTCTCAGGGCATTTTCTGGGCGCTGCCCACCCGGTCCACCCCCGTTCCTGCCCATTCTCCATGTCCACTTCGGGGGGCCCGGAGCGATTTTCAAAGAGGTCGGAGTGGCGGCTGGGAGAGTCCAGGGTTGGGAGAGCCAGGCGAGGGCGGAGAGCTTTGGCGACTTCTCCCTAGAACTCGTGGGGGGAGACGAGGGGCTTGGCTGCCGTGGCTCTCTCAGCCTCGCGTCTCCCTTTGTGCCCACCGTTTGAGGCTGGGGAGGTGGCACTCGCAACTGGCCTGGAGCTTGGGCATCTCGACACCCCCACCCCCTCCGCGCCCCGCCGCTCGCCCGTAATGCAGATGCGAGGCTGCCTGCAGCTGCGCCTTCACCTGCCCCAGAACTCCCTCTGTCCGCTCAGCAAGTTACAGTCAGGCATCCACAGTCTGGGCCGCTGAATCTACAGCGCAGCATCCATCCCTTGGCTTCCCGCTTCCCCCAAGCTCTCCGCGGATTATCCAATTAATACTTGTTTAGCCACAGACACCGAGACTCAGAGCGCATTCAGGGATGCAGGCAATGAAGGTTATTTTATTTGGGATGCTAAACGCAGGGGGGACCATTACACCAGCTAAAGTACATCGATTTCAAGTGAAACAGGGAGGAGAAAAATCTTTTTACCTCCTCCAGCTGAATTATGTTGGCCGTTCAAACAAACAAACAAGCCCATCTTCAAACAGTGGGGAGGCTGGAGCAAAACTTCCCTCCTCGCTGCAGTTTCCAGGTGCTTTTACTCAAGATTTGATTTTTATTCCTGTCTTCCTTATTTGAGAATCAGGTCTGTGGCTCTGCAAGGGACCCTTATGCCAGAGCTCTTTCCTGTGCTGATTTTTCAGATGACTTTAACCGTAAATCACATGTCCCCCAAACTATATCCCAACTTCACCAAGTCCCCAGCCACACAAAGAAAGGCCTAGTTGGGTCCCGTGATGTAACCTAAGTTGATATTCCTCATAAATCTACATAGTTATTCCAGCGCGATTACATTCATATATTCACATTTCCAATTCAAGGTTGTAGAAGAAGTGTAATTTTAAAAAAACGATTATTTATACTCTTCAGTGTCCAGTCTTGAGGGTTCAAGAAGACATTCGGACGGCTCTCAGTAGAACGTAATCTTCTAAAGAGCACATGCAGTTTATTAAGGACAATGCCATCGTGGCCACGTGACTTGTAAGTGCAACATTCGAGACGTTTGCTGTAATAATTAAACACCACAAGAGAACTTTTTAAAAACTCGAGTCTAATTAAGGTTTGTCCTTCAGGAAAAAGGTGACTCCATCTCTAATGTGAGTATTCATGAGCTTTTCATTTTAAGAGGGCTAGTTTGTGGGTAAACAGATGCCTGAAGAGACGGTCACAGGAGGAGCTCATGCAGTTTTAATAGATGGCAGTGCTGCGGCATCAGAAAATGATGCCGGCTGGAGTGACAGCGTCTGATGACTGTACCCTTGGTCGGCTCTGTTTTTATGAATGGTCTTAGGGTTCTCCCTTCCTGCCCAGGTCGGTGATGCTGGCTGGATTTGGGAACCCATCATTTTATCTTCCAGGTGACAGTCCTCTCATGGGGTGGCATCCGTTTTCTCCCTTAGCATCCTCTAAATGCTTCTCCAAGAAGCCACCTCCCACAGGGCTCGTGCAGTGAGGAAGGAGGAAGTGAGGAAGGGAGGAGGTGAGCCCCTCCTGCTCCGTAGCACCCCCAACATCCGCCTCTCTCTGGCCCAGGCTCCTTTACTGCTCCCATAGCTTCCCCCCCTCCCCCTGACCCCTCCCTCCCCTGACTTCTTCCTCCCCCCTCCCCCTTCATTCTCTTCTTCCTCCCCCCCTCCCCTCCCCCTCCTCCCCTTTCTCCCCGAAGCCTGGGAGGCCTCCATTTCAGCCACACACTTCCTCGGTCCACTCAGGAAAACCAAAGCCCTACAGTGATGGGCCCTCCCTCCTTGCGAAGAGCAAACCCCATCACTCTCCTGTCCCTGGACCACAGAAGCTGGGGTGAGGGTCTCACCCTCCAGCCCAAGGAGCTACCCAGGGGTCCTTTCCAGGAATACCTGGCACTTGGCCAGAAAGATTGTCACCCACATGCAGGTTGCTGCTCCACGGCCCTTACTGCCAGCTCTGGGTTCCTTTTGTTACAGGCTTCAAGTCCCCTTCGAGAAGATGAACCCCCAAAGCCTCAGGCCACGTCTCCTTGCAATGCTGCTTCCCCCACCTTGACCCGCCTGGGCTGCTCACTCCCTGCTGGGAGAGGTACGTGGCCCAGGCCTCACCCGCCCCTGCGTCACCTGTTCTCCATGCAGATAAGGCCTCCTGCCCATGACCAATCTGAGCATCACGCTGGGTCTCCACCCTGGTCGCACCGTGGGTCCTGGAGACCATTGCAAGTGAGCCGGGCCCTCTGGGAACCTGCAAGCCTCTGACTCCTCTCTCCCTCTCTGAAAGTGTGCTTTCGCCTTGATAAAGGTATAAAGCATCTGCAGTTCCCGTGCTTTGCCTTGGTGAGACGGGGAGATGGGGAGACAGGGATCGAGCGAGGAATCTGTGATGTATCATTTTAACACCAGCAGTTCGCGGATTTTTTAATCTCAAGTCCGCTTTACACTCTTTAAAATTGAGGACCCCAAAGAGCTTTTGTTTATGAGGTCATTTCTATTAATAGTCACCCAATTAGAAAGTAGAACTGAGAAAGTTGAACAATATGTAGTCATTCATGGGAAAATAACAATAATAAACCCGTGACGCAGCACCCCTAAGTAACGTTTTAATGAAAACTAACTTTACTTTTCCAAACCTGAGAAGAATGGCGTTATTTTACATTTTTGCACTTTTTGGCAAATCTCTCTCTGGCTTAGGAGAAGGCATCTGGGTTCTCTTATCTGCTTCTTCATTCAGTCTTCTAGGAAGCATCTGGAAGATTCTGTCCAGCAAGCAGGAGAGAAGGAGTGTGAACAAGGCAAATAACATTTTCCTATTATTAAAAGAGCTAATGGAGGAGTTCCCGTTGTGGCTCAGCAGATGAAGAACTTGACTAGGATCCACGAGGATGTGGGTTTGATCCCTGGCTTCACTCGGAGGGTGAAGGGTCAGGCATTGCCGAAATAGGCTGCAGATGTGGCTCAGATCTGGTGTTGCCCTGGCTGTGGCATAGGCCTGAGCTGTAGCTCCAATACTGCCCCGACCCCAGCCTGGCAACTTCCATATGCTGCAGCTGAGGCTGTAAAATAAAATAAATAATAATAATAAAAAAAGCTAAATGACCCCTCTGATCTGAAAGGCTGAAAGGGTGTGACTGTACGTTGAGAGCTTCTGTTTTGCACTGTCTTTCTTTGGTTTCTATGTTTGCATCTTCAGTTATTTTCAACACCTAATGAATCCTTTGTACCTGGCACTGTGTCAGCAGCTGGGAGGAAAAAGCAAAACAGGAGCTAATCCTTATGTTTGCAGACTAGATGCAGGAGGCCTTTGCTCTATTCTAGCGCCCTTGAGACTTAGCAGGAGGGGAGCACCAGCCCTCTGCAGCCCAGAGGAAGCTTCTGGCTTTACCTCTTCATTCTACATTTTCCACCTGCCCCTCTGCTGCCACGGCCTTGCCCCCCCATCCCAACTGCCCCCCCAACTCACTCTTCACCTGCAGTTCTCCACCCACCCATCAAAGGCTCTGGCCCTGTGGGCAGTTCTCCCTCCTGAGCCCTGCCCACCCCCTCGGCAGCATCCCCCCCAGGGTCTTTATCTCTGCCCGGTTTTCAAGCCTGGCTTCTCACTAGAATCACCAGGCCATCCTGCCTATGCCTCTTCCTGGGAGGAGCCCATTCAGCTGCTTTGGGGCAGCAACCCCGGAATTGCCATTTCTGGAAGCTTCCAGGTGACTCTGGAATTTGAGCCTGGGAGCACTGAGATAAAATGTCAGACTGAAGAGGGCCGGTGGCCTCATCATCTTGAATTGGTTTGGAAATTTCAGTATGCATTCCTGAGGGCTTTCGTATTGAAAACACTATTCCTTCCTGTGTTGACTGGAAAAACCTAGAAACCAGGAGCATTCCTACTGCCAGAATTAGGGTTTCCACATACCCTTTCCCTCCACACCAGGGCTCTTTGGAGAAGAGTGATTCTAGGCTTGGAGCAGCAACTGAACAAGATAAGCCTGGGACATCTTGTCATCTCAGAGAGCAAGGATGTTGTCATACCCCCCAGGTCCTGTCGAGAGCTGGCACAGAGATGCAACATCATTAAAAGCAGTCATTGCAGTGGCTCCGAACCCTCCAATTATGGTGAAACCTATTCGTTCATCATGTTCTTTTTAAAAAGTACATTGGTTATCTTTGAAGAATGTTAAGGAACCCAGCTCATTTTTTGGAAAACCTGGCAGAGGAAGGAAAAGAATCCAGCATTTATTATCTTGACTTTCTTGTACAAACCATTTCTCAGTAGAAGCAAATAATTGATGAAGGGAAATTTCTCTTTATGGAAGTTATCGCAGCTAATAAATGAAGGAATGATGAAATTAGACAGTTGCCATTTCACAGCCCCTAATGAGTGGACGGATCCGGGCTGATAAAACCCCACACAGCATTCTGTGTTCCCGATGGAAGGCCGCAGTGCTACCTGTGAAAGGGTCTTGCCCAAACCTCAAACCTGAATCCCATGGTCTCTACACCACAGCTTGGCACACCCCTTCCTGGGGACCAGACCTGGCCTGCTGCCTGTTGTTGTAAAGAAAGCTTTGTTGAAACACAACTATACCTGTTTGCTTAAATCATTGCAACAGAGACTGTCTGGCCCTTAACACCTAAAGTGCTTAATGCCCAGCCCTTTATAGACAGAGTCTGCCAACCCTGCCCTTGATCGCAAGCATCCCAAGACTCTTCTCCATCCACTGCAGTTTTGGGACCTGATTTAGATCCTGATTTGAACAGATTGAAAAAGTGACGTATGAGACAATTAGAGAAACTTGAACACCAGCTGGATGATGCTATGGAATCCTCATTAATATTTTTGATGGAATATGATGTCACGTGTGTGTGCGAGCATGCGTGGGTGTTCCCATCTAGTGGGGCATTTGCTGCCATGTTTAGGAATGAAATGAGGTTTGTTTCAAAGTAATATGGGTTGGTGGGGAAGGGGCCAGGCAGTGTT
Source organism: Sus scrofa (assembly GCF_054392235.1). Classification (NCBI taxonomy): domain Eukaryota; kingdom Metazoa; phylum Chordata; class Mammalia; order Artiodactyla; family Suidae; genus Sus; species Sus scrofa. The sequence goes on along the minus strand of NC_139395.1, from coordinate 219,969,808 downwards.
CTCAGTAAAATATAGACTCCTAGTCGTAACACTATCGGCAGGTGCCAATACCTTTCCCCTTTACAGATGAGCATCGAGACACAGATCCAGAATCCGAGGTCTGATTTCAGATCTTGTGTTCTCCCTCCAGTGGCTTGGGCCACCCCTTTGATGTGCCCTTTCTGTGAAGCTGGGGAGGACCTCCAGGTGGCACCTGCCCGGGAGATCGTACCGACAATGTCCACATCACTCAGGTAACAGACACGTTGGGGCGCCCCTGTCAGATCTCACATCACGGCCGGAGCCACGTGGGCCCATAAGACCAGACAGCCCCTTCCCTCAGGGGCCACAGTGTAGCTGGAGACACACTGAAAATACACTTCTGTCTGGGAGACACCACTCCAGCTTCCTTCTGTTTGCATGATGCTGAGCCCTTCTGTTTTTAGAGAAGTGTCACAAATCCTATCCCACCTTGATCCTCAAGGCGGGAGGTGGAGAAGGTGGATGCCTCTGTTTATGAAGGGACATTGAAGGACCGGAGCACCGAGCTCTCACCACATCCTGGATGCTCTTGCCTCTAACGTACATCCTCCAGCTTGTTCTCTGACGCTCCGAGGGGGACATGATGTCACGGAGGACAGTGGACGTCAGGTGCCCAGGCCATGGAAGAGGCTGTGCAGCAAAGCGTTGAAGGTCGTCCTGAGGTCACTGTGGGTAAATGGCCAACCTGATTTAAACCTGACCCATCCACTGCCCAAGCCTATGTTCATTTTTTTTTCTTTTTTTTGGCTTTTTTAGGGCTGCACCTGTGGCATATGGAGGTTTCCAGCCTAGGGGTCGAATCGGAGCTGTGGCTGCTGGCCTTTGCCACAGCCACAGCAGCCAGATCCGAGCCACGTCTGCCACCTACACCACAGCTCACGGCAACGCCAGATCCTTAACCCACTGAGCGAGGCCAGGGATGGAACCCGAATCCTCATGGATCCTAGTCAGGTTCATTTCCGCTGAGCCACAACGGGAACCCCCCCCCCCAAGCCTATGTTCTTCTCCCTAGACCATGTCGCCTTTCTTAAAATGACTAATCCGGCACATCTTGGTCCGAGGGGAGTAAGGGCTTCCTTATGCCAGCGTCCTCTCATGCATTTCAAGCAGGTGGCTCTTACAAACAGCCAAGGAGGCATTCAGGAACACAAGGGTTGGATAAATATGACCCCTGGTATTACATTACACTAGCTGGGTCCCACCTAGGCAGGGCTCTACCGGGAGAGGGGGGCTGCCAACATCTCGGAGTTTTCCGAGTGTTTGCCTACTGCCAACCCTGCTTTTTGAATGAGTGTGGAGGTAACAGCCAAAGGCTCTGAGCCCAGAGACCCGGATCGACTTCTGCCACAGATGGTTGGAACGTCCCCGGGCAGCTCTCTTCTGTTCTCTGAGCCTTGGCTTCCTTAAGTGCATGTGTACTGCCTTCTTCCAGGGGCGAGTTCTCAGAGTCAGCATGAGTGTGCTCCCTGGAGTTGGGCATCAGTACAGTTTGTTTACCTGCTTTGGGAAGCTCCTTGTTAGGATTACATTATATTCCATTGCCCATCAATTCTATTTGTTCACATTTATTTTATTATTTTGTTTTATTTTATTTTTATTTTTAGGGCCACACTCATGGCATATGGAGGTTCCCAGGCTAGAGATCGAATGGGATCTGTAGCCGCCAACCTACACCACAGCCACAGCAACGCAGGGTCTGTGACCTACACCACAGCTCACAGCAACGCCGGATCCTTAACCCACTGAGTGAGGCCAGGGATCAAATCTATGTCCTCATGGATCCTAGTCAGATTCATTTCTGCCACGCCAGGATGGGAACTCCTATTTTTTCACATTTTAACTGCTCCAAAGCCAGGAGAAGCATGTCTCAAAAGTCAAGGCTTGGAAAGGAAAGGAAAGGAAAAAAGAAAGTAGGAAGGAGAGAAGGAAAGGAGGGAGGGAGGAAGGAAGGAAAGAAAGAGACACCTGGGAAGGCATGCATTTGGTTGTTGTTCCTATACCCTGAGTGGAAACCACTGTCCCTGGCATCTCAGTCTCCATGCTACTGTCCCTGGCACCTCAGTTGCTGTACCACTGTCCCTGGCATCTCAGCCTCCATGCCACTGTCCCTGGCAACTCAGTCTCCATGCCACTGTCCCTGGCATCTCAGTCTCCATGCCACTGTCCCTGGCACCTCAGTCTCCATGCCACTGTCCCTGGCACCTCAGTCGCTGTGCCCCTTATTTGAGAAAGGTGGATGAGAATTGGGATTGTCTAAAACTTCCTGTTGATATTCAGGTAACATTCAGGAAGCTCAGCCTAAACGCTTGCAAGAAGGTGCCAGGGCTGGGGAATTCCTAGAGACCACGGTAGGAAACCACTCTGGTGGCAGGATAATGGTCCCCTCAAGACGTCCGTGTCCTCGTCCCCAGAACCTGTGAATAAGTTGCCTTGTATGGCAGAAGGGACTTGGCAGATGTGACTAAATTAATGCCCTAGAGTTTAGAGGAGCAGCCTGGATTATCCATCTGGGTCCGGTCTAATCATGTGCATTCTTAAAATCAGAGTACCTTTGCCAGCTGGGGTTGGGGGGAGCCATGATTACAGAAGAACTGCCAGAGAGGTGCAATGCTGCCAGCTTCTGAGAGGGAGGAGGGGACCACAAGCCCAGCTTCCGAGAGGGAGGAGGGGACCACAAGCCAAGGAATGCAGATGACCTGAGACCCTTGTCAAGGTGAGGAAACAGATTTTCCTCTAGAAGCTCCAGAAAGGAAAGCAGCCCTGCTGGCACCTTGATTTTAGCCCAGCCAGACCCAGGTGAGACTCTGACCTCATAAAATACATGCTGTTTTAAGCCACCACATTTGTGGTCCTTTGTTACAGCAGCAATAGGAAACTAATACGCCCATCTTAGGAACCTCTATCACCTCCTCTCTTAGCGGCACAGAGAATGATGTTGTAAGGAAAAACACAGATACTGATGACTGCGAGCCCAAAAAGGATTCAGGAGAGTTGGCTGGAGTGTGAAAAATTTTAACAACTTACCAGTTTATTTCATCCATATTTTGTGTGTATACAGGTATACAAATTGGACTGAAAACCTCTTTCCCTGGGCATAAAACAAAAAACCTAAGTGATAAGAACGTATCATGTCATGGTATAACAGTAACATTTTTTCCCTTAGTGGTGTACAGAATAGTGGTTCTTTGTGCTGAGGCACGTAATCTTATTATGATTGGAGTCAGTGGAACAGGTGGAAGTACTGCAGAGTAGTCATTCAATAAACATTAGTTTACCTTCCCTGAAAATGTTGTCTTGGATGTTAAGACTGTCACCCCTACAGAGGAGTGGATAAAGAAGATGTGATACATATACACAGTGGAATATTACTCAGCCATAAAAAGGAACGAAATAATGGCATTTGCAACAACATAGATAGACTTAGAAATTATCATGCTAAGTGAAGTTAGACGGTGAGACACAAACATCATATTCTATTACTTATATGTGGAATCTTAAAAAAAGAATACAATGAACTTAGCAGAACATATACTAACTCACAGATTTTGAAAAACTTATGGGGAAGTTCCCTTTATGGCTCAGTGGTTAACGATCCTGGCTAGGATCCAAGAGGACTCGGGTTTGATCCCTGGCCACGCTCAGTGGATTAAGGATCCGGCCTTGCTGTGGGCTGTGGTGCAGGTTGAAGAGACGCAGCTCAGATCCTGCGCTGCTCTCACTCTGGCATAGGCCGACAGCTGCAGCTCCGATTAGACCCCTAGCTTGGGAACTTCCATGTGCCACTTCCAAGTGGGGCCCTAAAATGCAAAAAAAAAAAAAAAAAAAAAAAAAATCAACCGCATACACATAAAAACTTACAGTTTCCAAAGGAGACGGGTTGGGGTGAGGGGGGAAGGATGGGCTGGGGGTTTGGGATGGAAATCCTATACAAATGCTTATAATGATCATTGCACAACCATAAATGTAGTAAAATTCATTCAGTTAAAAAAAAAAAGACTGTAGCAGTTCCCGTCATGGCTCAGTGGTTAACAAATCCTACTAGGAACTATGAGGTTGTGGGTTTGATCCCTGGCCTTGCTCAGTGGGTTAAGGATCTGGCATTGCTGTGAGCTGTGGTGTAGGTTGCAGGCGTGGCTGGGATCCCGCATTGCTGTGGCTCTGGCGTAGGCCAGCAGCTACAGCTCCAATTGGACCTCTAGCCTGGGAACCTCCATGTGCCCCAGGAGCAGCCCTAGAAATGGCAAAAAGACAAAAAAAAAAAAAAAAAAAAGAAGAAGACTGTAATCCTTTGGCCATATACATGGGGTTCTGAGGTTGCCTATCAGCACACCGCCCGTCCTGCCCCTCAGCTCTGGGCGGGATCGCGATGTCCCCCCCTCCCCTCTGACTGCCCGGCTCGCTCTCCCATCGCCCTGGAAACGGATTCCCTCCCTCATTGGAGAGGAGAGTTGGAGGCATTCAGTTATGATCGCACAGGTGGGAGTGGAATCTTCATCCCAACCAGCATCCTTGGTGAGTTCACAGCTCGCTCGCATCCAGCGACGTTTGCATCATCATAATTAATTAGTACCCGTGCCAGTGCGGGCAGAGTCTTGGAGTGGGGGAGTCAGAAGTGGGTTGCCGGCCGCAGACCGACTCATTCGCTGCACAAATGTTTTCTTTAATGCACCGTATTTATCTTGGTCACCGTTTGAAAATCTTAATCGCTCCCCTTTCCTGGGAGAAGTCTGGAGAACGACAAATTCAAGCTAGCGCCTGCAAACGCATCTCTTCTGACAGGGGTCGTTTAGAGAATGAGACTGTCCTTTGTGCGGATTTATGAGTTCATGGGAGGAAGACAGACGGGAGGGAGAGAAGCAGAAAGAATAGGGAAGGAACGGCGGGAGAAAGTGCACTACGGCTGGCAGTGGGAGTGGGGTCGGCGGTGGCGGGGCGGGAACCTGCATTGCCCCGCCCCCTCCCAGGGGGATTCCTGTGCCCAGTGGAGATTCCTGTGCCCCAGGCTGGTCCAGGTGAATCCGATCAGCTTCCTCTTGCATTGGAGAAAGAAGCCATGGGGGGGGGGCCAGAAATCATGGTCTCCCCCAAACTCAGGACACAGAACCCCTCCCACCCCCATCTCCCAAGCTCAGGACACAGAACGCCCTCTCCCGCCCAAGTTCTGGGTGCAGCAGCCCTTGTGGGTGAAGGCAAAGGACCTCAAGGGGCACATAACCAGAAAGACCTTTGTCTCCAAAAAGCATCTCGCCTTGGCCCTTGAGCCCAGACCACCCACACATGGGTGGCCCGCTGTGTGATGGGGCAGCTCTGGTCTGGCAGAGCCCTTAGCAGACCAGGAACTGGAGGGCAGGGCCACAGTCCCTGCAGGATGTGCTTATAAAAGGTGGGATAGCCCTGCAGGCAGCAGAGGAATGGCCGAGCCCGCCACCCTGCCTGGGCTCCCAGCCCCTCTCTTTAAAATCTCCCAGCAGAGACAGCCTGGGAGGGTGGGTGGCAAACCTGGAGCAGCTGTGGGAGAACCCATTAAAAAATCTCAGAAATTCCACTGGAGCATCACACGCAGAGTGACTGTCCAGCTGTAGCCTGCAGACCCAAGGGCCCTTAGGCACCCCCACACACACACACTGGCTCAGAATGGCACTGCCCCTTGCACACTGGTTCTTAGCCTTGGCCACCTGTCCCAATCCTGCCTCTGCACCATCCCCAAGAGGAAGGGTGTGGGCTGATCCTGGCCCCCATCCCCTTCTCTCCTCCCTCCCAAAGACTCTCCAGAGGGGGAGACCATGGCAGCTACTGAAATTCATCAGTCACCAAATTTATCAGTCTTCACTTTTATTTCAATATGGGGAGACAGCGAGGAGTTTCCAGGCAGCTGAAGGGGAACCACTGAGCTGAGGGGACAGTAGGGTACTTAACATGGGGTTCTAAGACTTTTTCCTCAGAGAAATCTCAGAAGCTATTCTAAGATGATAATAAGAAAGACTTCCTGTTGTGGCTCAGCGGGTTAAGAACGAGACTAGTATCCATGAGGATGTGGGTTCAATCCCTAGCCTCACCCAGTGGGTTAAGGATCTGGTGTTGCTGTGGCTGTGGCTGGCAGCTGCAGCTCTGATTCAAGCCCTGGCTTGGGAACGTCCATAAGTCGCAGGTGCAGCCATAAGAAGAAGAAAAAAATTGCAGTTGGAGCTCAAAGAATCCTTGGAGACAAAAACATAATATTTGAGAATAAAAGAAAAACTCATGGAGGCAGTAAACAGCAGAAAGGACAGCGCTGAAGTCTGAAGTGATGAATGAGCAGCTCAGTGTAACTGAAGGAATATGGTCTCCACCCCTTCCTGGCTGAGAGCGGGGCCCGACAAGGATGATGGGAGGGCTGTGGAAGGGCTTGGGAGGAAGCATCCAGGTCCCATGGCAAGGACAGACTCTTGACGCAGGATTCCCCAGCTGTGTCACCTCTTTGGCCTGCCTCAGTCTTCTTGGCCATAGGATGGGAACGGACACCCACTTCTTGGGATACAGTGACTTGAATGCATAATGCATGCGGATCGCTTCATTCCAGAGCTGGCGTGGTTGAATGGCTTGATGGTCACTAGCTTTTATGTTAATTAACAACAATTATTGACAGTGATAGGAAAATACAGGTCCAACCACGCTTCAATTTTTTTTTTTTGAATTTAAAAACCCAGAGGAGTTCTCTGGTGGCTCAGTGGGTGAAAGATCCAGTGTTGTCACTGCTGTGGCGCGGGTTCGAGTCCTGGCATGGGAACTTCTGCAGGTCAAGGGGTTCGGCCGAAAAACTTCCCAAAACCTAGAATATCGGTTGTCATTATAAAAACTTACCAGAACTCTTGAGGAGAGCCCTGTGCCCGTGTGGAGTCCCATGGAGGAAACACCTCTCCAGAGACCCGGGCAGGTGGGCAGACGGGCGGGGCGCCCGGTTTCTGAGTGAGCCAGGCAGGTGGAGCCGGCGGGGTGACCAGCTTGGGTTGGGTTTGGAGGGTGGAGTTTGTTTGACTTTTCCTGGGAGGTTGGGGCCTCTCCCAGTCTGGTGGGTGGGGGCCACGTCCAGCGCAGACAGGAAAGCACCCAGAGAAGAAAGTCCCACAGGAACCGTCTCCCTTGGGGCAAAGAGCAGGGTGTCCAGCTGTGTACACAGTGAGCTGGCAACTCTCAGCTTGCACACCCCAGGCGTCGGGTTTGGCTCACAAGCCGACACTGCACTCAGGAGCCCCTTTCAGCCACCCAGAGTCCTGTAAAGGGCCTCACTGTCCTGTATGAAGAAGAGACAAGGGCAAGAGTGGCCTCTCCCACATACCTGGGGGCCAGATGCTCTCATCAGGGTAACCCCTCCCCCCAATAAGGGTCACTGGGGACAGTGGGGGCTTTGGTCATCAATAGCGGCTCCAGCGCTGTCAGGATGGACTCTGGGGCTTTGGGGACGAAGATCTCTGGTGAAATTGATCTTCTTGGGAAGTGTTTAAAGCCAATCACTGGAGTTCCTGTCGTGGCTCAGTGGTTAACAAATCTGACTAGGAAACATGAGGTTGCAGGTTCGATCCCTGGCCTTGCTCAGTGGGTTAAGGATCCAGCATTGCCGTGAGCTGTGGTGTAGGTCATAGCCTCGGCTCGGATCCCACATTGCTGTGGTTGTGGTGTAGGCCGGCAGCTACAGCTCCGATTAGACCCCTAGCCTGGGAACCTCTATATGCCTCGGGGGACAGCCCTAGAAAAGACAAAAAAAAAAAAAAAAAAAAAAAAAAAGGCACATAACCATTACAATAGTTACTATTTCTCAGCTGCTCCTGTGCCAGGCTCTTACACATTTTATATCATTTAATCCCCCCCCTTTTTTAATGGCTGCACCCACGGCATATAGAAGTTCCCAGGCTGAGGGTCAAATTGGAGCTGCAACGGGAACCTACACCACAGTCATAGCAACGCAAGATCCGAGGCGCATCTGTGACCTATGCCACAACTTGCAGCAATGCGGAATTCTTAACCCACTGAGCCACAGCGGGAACTCCGATCTCACTGAAGGAACGGTGGGCAGTGAGCATTACCGCCCCAGCTAACCCATGAGGCAACTGATTCCTGATAAGCTAAGAAACTGTCCCCATGGCAGGGGGAGGAAATGCTGGCCCCCAGGCTGGAGTAGCAGATCTGCTGTGAGTCTTCAGGAAGAATTTGAAACCATGTATTTCCTTAAGCTTTTCCTTCATCAGTGCCTTTGGATGACTTCCATGTAAGTGAAGCTTTTATTTGGTTTTGAAAGAACATCCTGGAATGCATCTGTAGTTTATAAGGGCCTTGAGCAGTAATGCACTCCCCCTGCCCCGACCCCCGCCCCCCCGCCACCATGAGATGAAACAACCTTGCCTTGTTGGGTCTTGAAGGCTGATGGCTTTCTATTTATGAATAGCGATGGTGAATTTGCCTTTTTTTCTGCTTGGGGATGTGAGAGCTGCAGTGGTTTTCTTTTTTGAGCGCTTTGTCCTAACCTTGGGCTGGGGCATTTTGAACTCGAAGCTCAAGGCTACATACATAAGCTTCTGCTCTGGAGTCTCTGTTTTCACCACACTGGACATTGAACTTGATGGAGTCCCTTGGTGGAAACCAAAGTGAACCCTGGGGTCAAGCTTGCACAATCCAGGGAAGGACAAACAAGGGCATGGCCACAGTCCTAGGTTCCAAGCCCCAGAACAGGGTTGCTGGCTTCCCGGCTCCCGGCTCGGGAAAGCCTTTGGTCCAGGGCTCAGCTTTCTCCCTCACTCTCTTTTCTCCTGACTCCGCCACCTCTGCTCTCGTTGCCCCCCCCATCCCCACCCCCATCTCTTCTCAGATTCTGGTTCCTCCCTCCTCCACCCTCAGGTGTGGGGGACCCCAAGGTGCTGTCCTTGGCCCTCTCCTGTGCCCTCGGGGTCTCATCCAGATGGTGGCTTGAAATCAGGCCAGTTTAAGGGACCCGACCAGCCCTCCCCTCCGCTCCCAACACTGGGACCCCACAGCCTCTGCCTCCGTGACAGTCCGCTGGGATTTCTCATAGACGTCCCAAGGTCAACGTGATCAAACCAACTTCCGCGCTCTTACCCTCTCTGTCCACCCCCCACAAATCCTCCGCCTGCCCTGTTCTCTACCTCAGTTACCATTCCAGCCATTCTTCTAGCTGTTCAGGACACAAACTCAGGAGGCGGCCCTGATTCTTCTTTCTCTCACACCCCACATCCACTCAGGAGTCATCTGACTCCACCTTCAAAATGTATGAGAAAGTGGAGTTCTCTTATGGCTCAGTGGGTTAAAGATCTGGCGTTATCCCTGTGGCGTCTTGGGATGCTGCTGCCTCGTGGGTTCAATCCCTGGCCCGGGAACTTGTGCGTGGATGTTGGCTAAAAAAGAAAAAAAGTTATGAGCAACTGACCACCCTCTTCTTCCACCACTGCCATCTGATGGTCTGAGCCACTGTCATCCCAGTGTCCAGCCTCCCAGCTGCTCCCCAAGCTGTCATTCCTTCCTCATGCTCTGGTCTCTGCCCAGCTGCCCCAGCAATCTTGTTAAAATTATGTCGCTCCTCTGTTCAAACCTCTGCAATCGTTCCCAAAGGACCTGTCTTACTGTGACCTGTGGGGGGTGTCTGGGGTCCCCACCGCCCCTCCTCCCCAAACTCCCAGCATGGGAGTTGCCTGAGAATGCTTGGGGGAGCTGCCCCCTTGGGGCCTCTTTGCTGCCTCTTCCTTCTGGAATGTTCTCCCTCTGGACAGATCGACAATACCCCCCATCACCGCCTTCAAGACCTCACTCAGAGGCTGCCTCGGTTTCCAAGCACAGCCAGCCCCTGTCCCCTTCAGCCGGGCCCGGGTGCTCCCTGACGCTAGCCCTTGTCTACTTTTTGCTTTTCCAACCTTCTTTCTTTTCCCTTCCCACCCTTCTTTTCTCCCTTCCTCCCTCCCTCTTTTCTCCTTCCTTCCCTCCTCTTTCTTTCTTTCTTTCTTTCTTTCTTTTTTTTTTTGCTTTTTAGGGCTGCACTTGTGGCATATGGAGGTTCCCAGGCCAGGGGTCCAATCGGAGCTGCAGCTGTGGGCCTACACCACAGCCACAGCAACACAGGATCCAAGGCGTGTCTGCAACTTACACCACAGCTCATGGCCACGCCGGATCCTTAACCCACTGAGCGAGGCCAGGGATCAAACCTGCGTCCTCATGGATTCTAGTTGGATTTGTTTCCACTGCACCAGGATGGGAACTCCTCCTTCTTTCTTGTCCTCTACAGCACTTATCACTTTATAACAAAGCAGACAAATGAGTCCCTCATTCTCTTTGCTCATCACTGCTATCTCCCTTGCATACCTCCTGCCCACAGCTCGTCATCTCCACATGGGCTGCAATCCTTGCCTATGTTGTTCGTTGGCATATCCCAAATGCCTAGACAGAGGTTGGCATGCTGCAAACACTTGGAGCATACTTGTTGAAGGAAGGAGTGGCCACCTAGAGCCCAGGGATGTTGCTCCCAGGTGTGGGAGGCTGCTTGCTTCCCAGTTGAGCTGAATTGGCTCAGCTATGAAAATGGTGGTGCTTTGACCCCAAGACATGAGATTGGAACTCACTCTTCATCTTTTCCTGGGCAGGAGATTTTCCAGGGGGGAACCAAAGGAAATATCAATCGGGAAAGAGCTAGAAGTAAACAAGATCCCGTTGTGGCGCAGCAGAAATGAATCCAACTGGGAACCATGAGGTTGTGGATTCGATCAGTGGGTTAAGGATCTGGTGTTGCTGTGGCTGTGGCGTAGGACAATGGCCACAGCTCCTATTTGACCCCCAGCCTGGGAACCTCCATATGTTGTGGGTGTGGCCCTAAAAAGACCAAAGTAAATAAATAAATAAATAAATAAGAGGTAAACAAAATCCTACTGCACAACACAAGGAGCTATATTCAGCATTTTGTAATAAACTATAACGGAAAAGAATAGGAAAATGAATGTATATGTGTGTGTGTAAGAGTTGCTTTGCTGTGCACCAGAAACTAACACAACATCATAAATCAACTCTACTTCAATAAAAAAATTAAATGAAAGGCTAGAAGAGCAAGATGAAGACAGCAAAATCCTTCTTTGGTTGCCACAGATATTAACAAGAATATCCTAGTAAATTAAATTTTCATTAAAAATAATGCTGTGGAGGATTAAGTCAATTTCAAGTTAAGTGGGCACTAAGCTTCTAATCTTTGGCAAAAGATTGATAATACAATTTTCCATCATTTCTATCACTAAATATTTAGTATATATATATATATATATATATATATATATATATATATATATAACCGCCTCTTACACTTGTTCGTGTAAACCAAGTTGATTCATGGAATATATATATATGTTAAATATTTCTCTAAGGCATGATTTTTTTTAAGTTCATTTATTTCCTTTTTTGATCTTTTTTTGCCTTTTCTTGAGCCGCTCCCGCGGCACATGGAGGTTCCCAGGCTAGGGGTCGAATCAGAGCTGTAGCCAGCAGCCTACACCAGAGCCACAGCAACGCGGGATCCCTCCAAGCCGCGTCTGTGACCCACACCACAGCTCATGGCAACTCTGGATCCTTAACCCACCCAGCAAGGGCCAGGATTGAACCCGCAACCTCGTGGTTCCTAGTCGGATTCATTAACCACTGCGCCACGACGGGAACTCCTAAGTTCATTTATTTCTTACTATACCTATTTATTATGTAGTTTTGTGTTAACATGTCTAAAAAAAATCCCCATGATATGTTCCCTTTGCACCAATGTTCATAAGGTTTTTTTTTCAAATACTTTTTCAGTGCCCATTGAGATGATCATGTGGTTTTTATTCTTCTTTTCATTAATGTGGTGTATCACATGGATTGATTTGCAGATATCAAACCATCTTTGTATCCCTGGAGAGTATAGTGTGTGTGCGTGTGTGTGTGTATGTATTTATATATTCATACACATATATACATATACACCATCTTTCTATCCCTGGAAAATACACACACACACACACACACACACACACACACACACACACACACACACACACAATGATATTAGCCATAAAAGAAGAATGAAATGGACCGAGAGGTAAGTGAAATAAGTAGACAGAGAAAGGCAGCTATGCTTGTCATCACATGTGGAATCTAAAAAATGAAACAAATGAATATAACCGAATGGAAACAGAATTACAGATCTAGAGAAGACACTAATGGTTACCAGGAGAAAGAGGGAAGGGAGGAGGGCCAAGTTAGAGGTAGGGGGTCTAAGAGGTACAAGCTACAATGTATAAAATAAATAAGCTACATGGGTATTGTGCAGCACAGGGAACATAGCCAATAATTTATAATAGCTTTAAATGGAGTCTAATCTATACACATTTTGAATCACTATATTGTACACCTGAAACTAAGAGGGTATTGGAAATCAACTATTCTTCAGAAAAAAAACCTAACTAAATAAAAAACTAAATAAAAAAACTAACTAAATAAAAAAAAACCTAACTAAGTAAAAAATAGTCATTGTGTTGTTGTAGACTTAAGGTAAACTCTGAAAATACTGTTAATGGGAGTAGATCTGGACATGGACATTCACAGTAGATGGTTTTCAACTATACGCCTGGCCAGAGAGAACACGGGAAGATGCTGGATTTGGCCCCAATTTCTGTATACTGGGAAATTCTGCCGGGGAGGATTTCTTTCTTTCTTTCTTTCTTTCTTTCTTTCTTTCTTTCTTTCTTTCTTTCTTTCTTTCTTTCTTTCTTTCTTTCTTTCTTTCTTTCTTTCTTTCTTTCTCTCTCTCTCTCTCTCTCTCTTTCTCTCTTTCTCTCTTTCTCTCTCTCTCTCTTCCTTCCTTCCTTCCTTCCTTCCTTCCTTCCTTCTTTCTTTCTTTCTTTCTTTCTTTCTTTCTTTCTTTCTTTCTTTCTTTCTTTCTTTCTTTCTCCCTTTCTCTTCCTCCCTCCCTTCTTCCTCTTTAACTTCTTGTCATTTTCTGGGGTTCACATTCATGGGCCTCTCCTATCAACCAGGCCATCTGACCTGGAACCTCAGAACCAAGCACTTGACATAGAGCAGAGAACCTGCCCAGGGGACCAGCCTGGGAGGCTGGCTACCATTTATCGGACTTTCACTCTGCACACGGGTGTAGACACTTTACTTTCATTAAGTCATTTTCAAACCATTTCACAGAAGAGGAAACTGGGTTCAAAAAGCTTCAGTAAGTAGCCTGGACAGTAAGTGGTGGGGAGCTAGGTAGTATGAGATGATTTTTCATTTGAGAGTATTTTGCAATGTAAAACCCTAACAAACCTACAGGAAGCATCAGGGCTTTTTATTTGTGCATCTCTAGAGAAGAGGAAGAATGGATTATTCCAATGCCAAAATCAAATATTTTACCACACACAAATATTTTAAGAAGATTGTTTAATAATATCATTAAGGGCTTCACTGGTGACTCTTTGGAGCTCAGACAGTGTGGCAGGAGATTATAAGCATCCTAACTCTCACATCTTATAGGTGAGGAGACCTGGGCTCTAGGGCTGTTACCTGCCAGGCAGAGCAGAACTCACCACTCTCCATCAGGCTGCTGTTCGTGATCCAGCTGTGCTTCCCCACAGCCTTCAAACAGGGCTCCGTCCATCCTCCTGTTTGAGAAGCACCTGCACATTCTAATGTGCTCCAAAGGCTTCCTGACCTCCCTGGTCCACAGCGACCTCTGCCTTCCGCCATCACACCCACACACCCACACACTCCATTCCATACCACACCACACACACCATATCACACACCACAGCGCACATTGCACACATAAGCAAACAGACGCTCTGTTGCTGGCTTATAAGCCACAAGCGCCTGGACATCTGCTCTCAGCACGGTCTCTCCGGCCCCGCCCAGCACTCTGACTTGGGAGAGACTCTCCTCTAGAATAAAGGAGAGGGATTCTTCCCAGAGCATCCGTAGAGATGGGCTGCTCGGAACCTCTCCAGGCCCTTGGGGCCATGATTTAGCACCGGGGGGTTCTAATCTCAGAGGATGGGGGATGGTCCCCTACCTGAGAAGTTGTACACTCGCCCTGCAGAGGAGAGTTCAGTCACATGCCCCCATCTGTGCCCTGCTCCTCATCCCAGGCTCCTCACACCCGCTTCCAGCCATGGCTGCTCTGGCAGGATCCTGTGAAAGCCCCTGTGTGTGGTGTGTGTGGTGTGTGTGTGTGTGTGTGTGTGTGTGTGTGTGGCGGGGGGGGGGGGGAATCAGACATGTTGCTTACCCACGATGAATCCACCCACTGTAGGAACTTACAAACTGGGAGCACATCTTGTCTGCAAATATTCCTCTCTCCTGACTTGACTGACAGAGGGTTGGAAGACCCGGCCAGCTTGGCAGTTCTCATCCATCACCTGGGCGGAAGGGATTAGCCCAAGTTGTCTGCAATCCACTTTTACAACTGAAGAAATAGTTGAAAACAGTTCAAGCCACAATTTTGGGCCAGTTTGTCATCAGGCCTCTCTAGGGAAATCCCTCTGCTGTCAAATTCTCACTTCCCCCAGGGTCCCCTGCTTGTGTGGGCATGGTGCTTGTGCCAGGGGATTCCTTTTTTTTTCTTTTTAGGGCCACACCCGTGGCATATGGAAGTTCCTAAACTAGGGGTCAAATCGGAGCTGCAGCTGCTGGTCTACACCACAGCCACAGCCATACGGGATCTAGGCTGCATCTTCAGCCTACACTGCAGCTTGGGGCCACACTGGATCCTTGACCCACTGAGCGAGGCCAGAGACTGAACCTGCCTCCTCATGGAGACTATGGCATGTTCTTAACCCTTTGAGCCACAGCTGTAACTCCAGGGGATTCCTTTTTAAAATATGGATGTGTGGAGTTCTCTTGTGGCTCAGCAGGTTAAAGATCTGGCCTTGTTGCTGCTACGGTTTGGGTTCGATCCCTGGCCTGGGAACTCACCCATGTTGAGGGGCAGAATGAAAATATGAATGTGAATTTCAGATCCATTCAAATACGTCCAATCCCTGGATGCGTTTTTCCTCTCCCTGAATCAAACTTTTTTTTTTTTTTCCTGGCTAGAATATTTTTGTAAAAAAGAAAAGAAAAGGCGTGCCTTGGTCTGTCTGCTGTGTGCCTGCCTGTTTTCAGCAGGGCCGGTGAATTGTGCTTTGTTTGCTGCTACAAGCCCCGCTTTTATCTCCCCCGTCTTGCATCCACGTGTATCACTGTACCAGGTAATGAAAGGCGTTTTCTAATGTTTCCGTTCTTTGTTTTCAAGGAACAACGAGGGGATATTTCCAGACAAGGAAGTCAATTCCCAGAAGCAAGTGGCCGGGAAGGGAATCCTGGGGAAGGGAGCCGTCTACCTACTATCCTCTGAAAACGGGCCAAGCTTGTCGCTGCCAGGGTCATTCTCTGCCCACAGGGACCCGCTCCTGGAGGGCCTCAGGGGACCATTCCTAGCACACTTTGCAGGAATGAGGACCCTTGGGCCAGTGCTGTACACACCCTGTGACTCATTGGCTTGGTGAACTGGAGGCTCAGAACCATGTGGAAATGCCATTTTTTTTTTTTTTTAATTTAGGGCCAAACCTGTAGCATACGGAGGTTCCCAAATTAAGGGTCAAATCGAAGCTACAGCTGCCAGCCTACACCACAGCCACAACCACACCAGATCCGAACTGCGTCTGCGACCTACACCACAGCTCAGGGCAATGCCAGATCCTTAACCCACTGAACTGAGGCCAGGGATCCAACCCACATCCTTATGGATACTAGTCCAGTTTGTTACTGCTGCACCACAATGGGAACTCCAGAAATGCCACTTTTATCAGGCTAATTCATTAATGATCCAGGGCTGTGACCTCCCTGCTCAGCAGGACCACGAGGGAGCACAGGAATAGTGGTGATTGCAGGAGAGACAGCCCCAGGAGTTCCTGTTGTGACACAAGCAGAAATGAATCTGGCTGGTATCCATTAGGACGCGGGTTCGATCCCTGGCCTCACTCAGTGGGTCAGGGATCTAGTGTTGCCCTGAGCTGGATGCTGTGGCAGATGCGGCTTGGATCCCATGTTGCTGTGGCTGTGGTGCAGGCTGGCAGCTGTAGCTCCATTTCGACCCCTAACCTGGGAACTTCCTTATGTCATAGGTGTGGCCCTAAAAAGCAAAAAAAAAAAAAAAAAAGAAGAAGAGAGAGACCCTGGAGAACCCTTAGCAGCCTGTCTGCCCCACCCCCAAGAATGCACCCAGAAGTGATCAGCTCCCAGAGGGCACCTGTCAGCTGGCCCTGCCACTCCCCTTGGGTGTCACCTGCTCTGTTATCCTCTCCTGGTGAGGTGCTCCAGGACGTACCTGTGACACCGTACCTGCATCATCTAGCAGAAGTGAGAACCAGGACAAGCCCTGGCTGCTGCGTGGGCCTCCAAGATCAGGGAGTAAAGCGGGCAAGCACCTCATCGCAGGACTTTGACTGATGGCTGGACAGTGTCCGCTGAGGTGGGACAGGTGTCTCAGAACGAGTTATGCTTCATGACGTTCCTTGGACCCAAAGCTCCTGCCCGCTGTCCAGGGGTGCCCTGCTCAGGTGCAGCCAAGTCCAGTCTTTGGACTGAGGATAACAGCATCCATCAGGGGCCAGGGAGGGGCCCTGCTGGCCAGCCTCTGTGCACTCTGCCTCCTTCATTCTTTCCCACCTTCTCCTCTCTCACCTTTACCATCCCCGCCACCTGCACCTGTCACTCTGAAGCCTCCAGCGGCGATGTTAACCTCTCCTCCCAGGGCACTAAGAACTGGCCATGTGTTGCCTCCCAGGTCACATGGCCAGTGACAGCAGCAACGACCATACTTGAAGAGCTTGCCAGAGTTTGAAGCTTTCAGCTTCACGATGCCACCTGCACCTCACAATAGCCCTTCGAAAATGGATCGACACGGATGATGTGTCTCAGGAGGCATTTATTAGGTTTTCATAAACAGGTTGCTTTCTTTCAGATGCGACATATTTGAAAAAAGGTGTTGCGCTTGTTGATCAAAATCGAACCGTAAAGCTTTTTAGGGGCGGTACAGTCTACACGGCGTCTTTGCTGTCACAAACCCTAGGAGCATAAAGTGAATACAATCACCCCAAGTCCTCCAATGTGCTCTGTTCTTCAGGGTTAGGATAAGCACCGTGCATTTTTTACAGCTCTTTGTATTGAAAAAAAAATCCACCTTCAATGGACACTGTAATTGGATTGTCTCAGCAATCTTCCTGGGGGGATATTATTATTTTTAATTTACATATTGAGGAAACAGACTTCTATCAGCTAAATGATGTGTGGGGAGTCACAGAGAACTAGTAGATAGCACGGCTAAAATTTGCTTCTCGTTTCTGGCTTTTTTTTTTCTACTATAGACCTCGATTTCCTTCCCAAGGTTGTGGCTTCTGGATATAGATGGAAAAAACACAGTGTCCATGCATATTCTCCCAATACCAGAAGCAGCTATTCAGAGACCTCCCTTCCCTCGAATGGCCATGGGACATGTGCTCCCCCCCGCCTTCGGTAGTTTTTCCTGCTTTCTCTAGTTGTTTCCACAGAAACTGCTCCTTTCATGCACACACACACACACAAAGCCCTGGTGGCTCCTCTGTCTCTGGGGTGGCTCTGGGGATGCAGCTCTGGCCCCAGAGTTTGCAGAATGTGGGAATGCCCGCTGTGGTGCAACGGGATTGGCAGCATCTCTGCAGCACCAGGACGCAGGATCGATCCCCAGCCTGGAAAAGTGGGTTAAAGGATCTGGCGCTGCTGCAGTGTACTGCGACTCGGATCTGATCCCTGGCCCGGGAAATCCATATGCTGCAGGGCAGCCAGGAAAAAAAAAAAAGTTTGCAGAATGTGGCCTGGCCAGACTCGCTTCACCTCATGACCTAGAAAAGGAGACTCTCTGGACAATTTTCCTGAAGAAGAAATGAGAGCAGCCACGTAATCTGGTGATTGAAGCAAACGCTCCTCCCCGCTTCTCCCCCCTGAAGCGCTGCCGGTGGCACGGAATCAACAAGGCAACCCCTTTTCCTTGGCCGTGGCCCCTGTGTCTTGTCTACTCAGAGCACCATGAGCCAGGGGGCTGCGAGATCCTGGAGGAGGGAGGGGGATCCTGGGGAGGGGCTGTCCGCTCAGCAGACGGGGGCCCCTGGAAACCCAGGAAGCCAGGTGGGGGCCTGGAGAGATGATGAGATCACACCGGTGCTCAGGAGCCCAGCGGGGTTACCTCGGGTAGGAAGTCAGGTGAAAACAGGAGTGACGGTGTTAGACAGTCACAAGGAAGGGAGGGCGAACCCAGGAAAGTCACAGCTCACAAAGTAGAACCACAGGCAATGGAAGAAATTAACACACGCTGGACAAGCTGAAGAACCGGAGAGTGAATTTCGGAACCTGCTGTGTTCTCTTCACTGATGAGTGGGAGAAAGGTGACCTCTCCCCGCCCCCCCCCGCCCCCCGCCCCGGGTCTTCCGGCGGAACAAAGGGTGGGTCTCAGTAACTCATGATTTTTAAAGAGCAAAGGATACCGAGAGAAGTGACTGTGATCAGGCAAGAGAAGTAACCAGAGCAGATACAGTGAACCAGGCTCAAAGACTCCGGCCCGTTTCAAAGATAAAGATCAGCCCGAGGCACATTCTTGAGCTGTTTTGCAGGATCCGAAGTCCCTTAAGCGCTCAACCGCCAGGCTAACGGGAGCCTAAGGATTGATGACTCGGACCTTTGCTGACCCTTGGACTGCACTCGGCCGGGTCCCTGGATTTTGTCCCTCTAGAGTAAACTGTCTCATTTTAATGCTGAATCTCCACCCCATTTTGGGACTTATCCAAAGTTCCAAAGACTTCTCTGAGCACGTTGCTGTCTAGAGCTTCACCTCTATAGGAGGGTCACACCCACTCTTCCACGAATGTGCCTGCACCCTTGGCATAAAACTTCCCTGATTCTGGAGTTCCCGTTGTGGCTCAGCAGAAATGAATCTGACTAGCATCCATGAGGACGCAGGCTCAATCCCTGGCCTTGCTCAGGGGGTTAAGGATCCGACATTGCTGTGAGCTGTGGTGTAGGTCGCAGACATAGCTTGGATCTGCGTTGCTGTGGCTGTGGCATAGGCCAGTGGCTACAGCTCTGATTTGACCTCTAGCCTGGGAACCTCCATATGTCATGGTTGTGGCCCTGAAAAGATAAAAAAAATAAGCAAACGAACAAAACCTTCTCTGATCTTGCTGTTGGGGGTGGGGGCACAGGGGGCAGTGCTTTGAGAGCTTCTCATCACAGTAAGGACACCTCTGCCTTGGTTCAAGGGGCTCAGAGTGTTCATTGGCTGTGCCCCAAGCAATGGACACACGGAGCCCAGTAACAATGGCTGTTGGATCAGAGACACATGCGGGTTTGGGGAAGGAGAGAGGGGAAAAGCAGGAAAACAAGATGGGGCTTCAGCAAGAGTCTGGGGGCAGGGGGGGAGGACCAGCTGGTGACAGTTGAGGTCATCTTGAATGAAAATTAATAGAGACCTCAAAAAAATGTAGTTGAGAGACTGGAAGGGGGAGCTCGGGCCTTCCTACCCCTGGTGACCAGTCCAGATGCCAACAGGAAGAAAAGAGCCCTTTGCCACCCCCAGCAGGAGGAAGGAAGATTTCCTCCTTGCCCAGCAACAGCTCAGCCAATGACAAGCTACTATCTTTCCCAGTTTCTTCCAATGAATTTTCTGTTTATGATAGCCCCTCCTAACTCCCCATCTCCTCTATAAGAGCTTCCTCTTCTTTGTTTTTCTGGGCTAGTAGGTGGTTCAGCATAGTTGCCTAATTATGCAACTACACCCCCACACCCAACAGCAAAATCAGGGAAGGGTTTTTTTGTTTGTTTGAATTATAATTCCTTGCTGCTCCCAAGTAAACCTTTTTTTTTCTGGTAAAATAACTGGCTATTATATTGTTATAGGTTAGTACTTGTCAACCTGGTCCTTGCTGATTTAGGAAGGCTGCCCCATGGTATCCCCAGGGCTACTAAAGTCACTTGGAGATTTTAGGCAAAACCAGAAAAAACTGCCTAGGGACCGGATACATGTTCTTCTTGTCTGTAGTTTTTTTTAAACTGAACTCTGAATACTTTGCTACAGGAAACATTGGGGTCACCTCCTGCCTGGCTGAGCTGGCCCTTCCCCCGGCACAAGCAAGGGACCTGCACTGCAGTGTTTTTTCTGTAATGCCCTGTCAAGTGGGTCTTGGTCATTACCCCAGCCTCCTTGATACCTTCAATCTGCAAACTTCATTCATTAGGATTTTTTTTAAGGCTCAAATGTTCTCCCTTTGTTTTTGCACAGAACAACCCCACAATCACACCCCCGTTTCATCATAATTCCCTCCATGTGTCTGCTTCTGTCCACTTAAAACATATGCACAAGTTGAAAGTCGAGAGTCAAGTTATTTGGGGCAAAATGAAGACTATAGTTCGGGAGACAGCCTTTCAGAGAGCCTGAGATACCACGCCACAGGGTCAGGGAAAATGTCAGTAAAGATTTGATTCTGGTGAAGGGGAGACCCATGAAACTGTTACGGCAGATACCCAGCAGCCCTGCACTGCAGCGTTATCAGCTCTGGTGACAGCCCCGTGGCTGTAGCGTACCAGCTCCAGCAGCTCTGTGGCTGCAGTGGATCGGCTCTTTTACCCGCGAGAAACCAAGCGAGCACTTGGAGGGGTGGAGAACTCAGGTTTATGACACCGGCGGGCTCAGAGGAGATCGCTCTCCAGAGTCTGAGCCTGGAGGAAGGGTTTCACAAGGCTTCTGTGGGCTACGTCTTCTGGGTCCAAGCTTGGCTGGTTGGACCGGAGTGACATCAGGCAAGGGAGTAGATGCGGAAACAAATTGACAGAAGCAGGTGCGTGGAGGAGGGGTGGTTGGGGCCGTTGGCTGGACTTTGCTTAGTCACCATGGCCGGGGTCTCTCCTTTCTGCCTTTTTATCGGGACATTTTCTCCTACAAAACCAAGCACACATTTTGCAGAAGGTGGCTGATAGTTGCATGAAGGTTGCTGCTCATCACGATGAAAGATTTCAGTGCTTTTCTAGATAAGAGGAGATGCAAGACCTGGGCTCATAAAATCTTCTCCTGGAAACATCCATCTGAAGACCCTGTTCTGCCAGTTTTCCCAGAGCACAGAGGGCCTCACTCCTGGTCTCCACCCTGAGTCCCCTTCATCGGGGATTGAGGCTTGGCGGCTGCAGTGGCTCATGATTCAATCCGTGTGGAGGCAGCTGGCAGGGCCCGTGTCCATTTCACACTTCCTATGCCTGCCTCCTTAGATGCGAATAGTGAACTGGTTTTTGGAAACTCCCTGACTGGCTGGCTTAGTTTTTTTCTTTCCTTTTTTTTTTTTTTTTTTTTTGTCTTTTGTCCTTTTTAGGGCTGCACCCACGGCATATGGAGGTTCCCAGGCTAGGGGTCTAATTGGAGCTGTAGCTGCCGGCCTACCCCCCGAGCCATAGCAACGCCAGATCTGAACCGCATCTGTGACCCACACCACAGCCCACAGCAACGCCGGATCCTCAACCCACTGAGTGAGGCCAGGGGTTGAACCCACAACCTCATGGTTCCTAGTCAGATTTGTTTCCACTGCGCCACGATGGGAACTCCCCATGGCTTAGTTTTATTAAGGTCTGGAGGAGCAAATGCATTCCGCTTTGGGTGGTAAAGGGCGGTTTTGTGTCATACAAAGAGCATAGACTTCGGAGCCAAGCAAGCCTTGCTTCCCAGCTGTGGGACTTTGGGTGAAGTTTCTCCCCCTCTCTGGACCTCAGTTTCTGCCTCTGAAAGTCAGAGCAGGAATGCTCCCCTCCTGGTATGGCAAGAACTCCACGTGCTGTTGAGAGTAAGGCTGGCACATGGCGTTCCTGGGCCCCCTCTTCCCACCACACTAGCCCAAGGACTCAGGACATTGGGAAAAAAAACCCCACAATTTATTCAGTGAATCATTGAAAAAGTGTCATTACCAACATGACTAAAATTAGGACACACGTCCACTCTGTGCTCCACTGTGTACAAAAGGGACACTACAGAAAATGTTTGGTTTTTAGAACAAAAGTCCAGGTCTATGAGATGCCATAATTCCACCATTGGGAGTTCCCACTCTGGCTCAGCAGGTTAAAAACCCTACACAGTGTCCCCCAGGATGCAGGTTAGATCCCTGGCCTTACTCAGTGGGTCAAGGATCTGGTGTTGCTGCAAGTTGCAGTGTATGTTGTGGATGTGGCTCGAATCTGGCATTGCTGTGGCTGTGGCTGTGGCTGTAGCTGTGGCTGTGGTGGGCGGCTGCAGCTCTGATTCCA
Organism: Sus scrofa; assembly: GCF_054392235.1. Classification (NCBI taxonomy): domain Eukaryota; kingdom Metazoa; phylum Chordata; class Mammalia; order Artiodactyla; family Suidae; genus Sus; species Sus scrofa. Next base: position 219,947,458 of record NC_139395.1, on the reverse strand, counting down.
CCTCTAGCCTGGGAACCTCCATATGCTGCAAGTGGGGCCCAGGTCACATGGCCTGGGGTCCAGGGGGCTCTCCTCCCCACCTGCGACCTTGAGGAGACTGGCTCTGTGCGCCGAGGTCCCCTCGGACAACCCCGCTCTTTCGGGCGTGAGGCCATGGGTGTTTTCCTGGTGCAGAGCTCTCTCCACGCCCCTCTTTCTTTCCAGAAGTGCCCTGGACACAGCTGTACCCCTGCTTCCTCCTCTCATTGCTCCAAATGAAGACACAGCCAACCCCTTCCCCATTTTTTGTTTGTTTGTTTGTTTTTTCTTTTTCCCACATCAAGATCAAGGTCACGGTGCCCTAGGGCTGACAGCTAGCTGTTTGGGAAACAGGTGGGGGTTTATAACCATATAAATATCAAAATAGTCCACAAAATAAACATTAGTGATGACCCACAGCAGTAAAAGTGACAACATCAGGGACGGTGCCTTCCTAACCTTTGGTGCAAGAACCACGGCCAAGCTCTGGGCTTCCAAGGGTGCTAGGAAACCCTCCTTGTTCCCAGACATCACTGCCCCCTCCAGCCTAGCCTGTCAAACTGTCATCAGAACACAGCAAGGAGACGAGAGCTGTCTTGGAGTCTCTAAGAATGACCCATGCGATAGAACCTTCTAGGTGCCCCTTGACTTGTGGGCATGGGTTGAAAGTAGCCAGAAAAATATCCCCTCCCCCATTTAAAGTTGAAATGGGAGAGAGTGGCTTCTGAAAGGGTCTGGGTGCAGAAGCTGCTAGAGACTGTGTTCTAACTCCCTTCCTTAGCAGCAGGACGAGCAGACCAGCCCTGTGCCCACCTCAGATCCAGGCTGGTCCAAGACGTCAAGGCTGAAAGCCCTCTAAGGGTTGGTGGAGCACGTGGCCGTCTGGAGCAGAGGCCTCCGTAGGGATCCTGGCTCTGCCGTCTGCCGGCTGTGTGGCCTCAGACAAGTCCCCGAGCCTGACCTTCAGCCTCCTCATCTGTAAAATGGGTGTAAGGATATCAGCCTTACAGACGGTATATGGTTCCTACGCACAAGGCCCTTTAAACAGTGCAAGAGTGAGTGTGGTCCTAAGTACATGTTTGTGAAATGAGTGTGCAAGGCAAGCAGCTGGCTATAGGCGGGGGGCAGGCAGTGACGGCCCGGAGGCCTGGGTGACAAGAGGGTGTACCTCTGGGTGGGGACAGACCCTGTCAGGAGAATGCAGGCAAACTGCCCCTGCCTCTCCATGCGCTCTCCTATCCCGTTTCTCTCCATCGGACTGGGGGTGTCACATCGGACTCACGGCCTGGATCCCTTTTCCTGCCAAGACGCCTCTTCTGAGCCGCGAGCAAGAAAGTCGTTGGAGGGATGAAGCCCATTTGGCAAGAAGGCTTGTTTTGGAAAGTGATCAGCCGTGTGGGTTGGGATGAGGTTTCCTGCGTATTTTCATCGTTGCTTCGGCTTCACGTCCCCTGACTGAGCAACGTTCAGCTGAGTGGAGGCTGGGCAGCAGATGGACGGAGGTTTTTCTCAAAGTTCTTTCTGAGCCAATTTCAAAATCAAGGGGGGAAGGGGACAGAACCCTTGTTTTCTCTTTTTAGTTTGGAAAGGGTTCCTATGTAGACACAATTTGAAAGTCCTTTCCCCAGTGAGATGTTTGAGGATGGTGATACAGGAATGGGGAAGCGTCTGTATTTGTTGAAGAATTCTCACACCCTTTCCTGTACTTTGCCCAGAATTCAAGGAGCAGATGGGTACAGTTTTTGCTGAAGAGACAGAGACAGAGAGAGACAGAGAGACAGAGAGAGAAAGATGTTTTGGGTAGATGTTCAAAATGACTGTAGGGAAAATAGCTCTAGATTACTTCGATGAGAGTAAGTGCACAGTCAGGCGTTCTGATCAGCCATCCCACTGATTGATCGATGGATTCAAATATGTATTGAGCAGCCACTGTAGACAGACACTGGGAATTCAGCAATAAACAAAGCAGGGAAAAAGGCCCACTTGTGAACCTGACTTTTGTGGGCAGGGGGTGGGGAGCAGGGGCACAGGAGATGTCACGTGGCAGACAGCCGTGGAAGTGAGCCACACCCCCCCCCCCCCCCCCGAGGAGGCCCGGGGATTGGTCCAGGATGCGCCACGCCCACCCACGGCCACGTGCTGCCATGTTCCTGTCAGCGTCTCTGTCTCAGCCCAAGCTCTCAGCTTCCTATGGAGACGAAAAGGGTCACCGCTGCCTTCTTTTGGGAGTCAGACACAGTTGGGCTCAAATCCAGGCTCTGCCACTTACCAGTGGTGGCCCCGGGGGAGGTCTGTCCCGTGTCTGAGACTCGTGTAAGTAAAGACGGGGCTGACAGCTTTCCATCCAGCTGGCAGGAGAATTGGAGCCTAAACCCAAAGTGCCTCGATGGGGGCTGGTGTGGAGTTCACGTGCCCCAAGTGCCCAGTGTGCTGGCTACTCTCCCTGGCATCTCGGACCGAGGAACCTTGATGGGGAGTTTCTGGCTCCCACCACTGCAGGACCCTCCCTCTCCCCACCCCCTGGATGCCGGGGAAGGCCTTTGCAGCGTGGGGTCTGTAACTTGCCTAGAACCCAGGAACACAGACGGAGCCATGGCCGTTCCCTGCCTCTGGCAGGTGTACCAGAACAGCAGTAAAGGGTAAAGGGGTGGTGCCCACACCCCGCAGGTGGCCCCACGCCCCACTCCTGGCCTGAGAAGGTCAGGAGAGGAAGAAAGGAGAATCCTTGGCTTTTCTAGCAACAGGACCAGCAACGCCCTTCCTCTGCGGATGCCTGGCTCTCGTGTCTGGTGTCTGTGGGCACTTGTCCAGGGGGGCTCATCCAGAGGTGGTGTCAGAGTCCAGCTGGCCCCACCCTCAAAGGGAGGACCTGAGGCTCCTGGGCCGCTGCCGCCGGGAGTGCTGAGAGTCACCGTCTCCCCCCAGGGAAGGGTCGAGTTTGGGAGGGGCAGGGACTCCCCCTGCCAGCTCTCAGGCTTGACTCTCTGCAGACCTCTGGGCGGCCCTGCAGGGAAAGTCAGCAGGTGGAAGACCCCTCCCCCCCCAAATTTCTGAACTGACAGACTTACTGGGAGACTAAGAGCTGGCTTCCCCTTCTTGTTGCTTCTCTCCTGCAAATGGGGCACAAAGAACATTCTAGCAGGTAACCCTCAGCTCAGGTGCCCCATGAGCCAGGCCAGTCCTTCCTGTAGAAGCCACCCAGCTGAGCCGTAATTGGGGGTGGGGGGAAAGAGGACAGTGGCCCCGATCCTGTACCCCCAGCAGCAGAGTGCCCAGCCCTGGCCCCAGGGAGCCCCCAGTGTCCAGGGCATGGAGTGCTTGCCATGTGGGAAGGAGCAGAGCAAGTCACCAGGCAGATGGAACCTGCTTGGGTGGAAGAGGGACACTCCTCACAGGGACGGCCCTTGTCCTCCACGAGCCACCTCTGTCCCCTCTGCTGCCTTTGGTTCGCCTTCTGGCCTCAGGCACAAGCTAAGCAGCAAATACGCTGTCGTGTACCTGCTGGTGCTGTTCATTTTTTTTAAATTTATTTTTTATTAGGGTACAGCTGATTTACAATGTTGTGCCAATGTCTGCTGTACCGCAGAGCGACCCAGTCATATACATATCACACACACATTCCTTTTCTCATATCACCCCCCATCCCGGTCCATCCCAAGAGACCGGATAGAGTTCCCCGTGCCGTACAGGACCTCATTGCTTATTTATTCTAAATGCAATAATTTGCATCTACTAACCCCCAACTCCCCATCCATCCCACTCTCTCCCCTCCCCTTTGGCAACCACATGTCTGTTCTCTAGGTCCATGAGTCTGCTTTTAATTGAGTAAGATTTTCTCTCTAGGAACATCCTCCATCAGTCTTAGTTTTCAGAGTCCAGGGCATGTGCCAGGCAATGTGGGAGGTAAGGGGTGGCGGGCCGGGGGAGGAGGGTGCAAACTTGGTGTTCAGAGTGCTGGAAGGTTTCAGATCAGAAGAGTTCTGGGTTCTCAATGATCCCAGGACTGAAACAGCAATGACAACAATAGAACCATAACACACAGCTACGCAATAGCCCCACAGCTCCACCAAGGACCCCACCCAGGAGGTGAGCAGCCTTAGAGATGAATCCACGTGCCCAGTGGCCCAGGGTGAAAGGCTGCTTGTCAGGGCGACAATATCGTCCAAAGCCTGAGCTTTCCCCAGAACAGCTGAGAAGTGCAGTGGTGGAGTTTCTGTCGTGGCTCAGCGGAAACGAATCTGACTAGTATCCATGAGGCTGCAGGTTTGACCCCTGGCTTCGCTCAGTGGGTTAAGGATACGGTATTCCTGTGAGCTGTGGTGTAGGTCACAGACGCGGCTCGGATCCCGAGTTGCTATGGCTGTGGTGTAGACCAGCAGCTGTAGCTCTGATTTGACCCCTAGCCTGGGAACCTCCATACGCCAAGGGTGAGGCCCTTAAAAAGCAAATAATAATAATAATAATAATAATAATAATAAAATAAAAATAAAAATGCAGAGGTGACAGGGGTCGCACCCCAGGTGTGGTTCCACTGGAATCAAGGTGTGTCAGGAATTGTTACAGGCGGGGGTGGGTGCGGGGGTTCTTGGCCTCCGTAAACAATAGAAATTGCTAAGAAGCCAGATGTGTGAGCAAACACAAGGAAGAGTTTCCTTTGCTCGCTGCCCTCCCCCGGCCCCACCCACCCCAGGGTGAGTTGGTTTCTTATATGGGGTGAGGGTAGGGGCGGGTCCAGGTGTCAGGCCACAGGGGTGGCTTAGGTGGTCTGCCCACCCTCTTGGTGGTGTCCTGGGCAGCGGGCAAGCCCAGGACTCTGCTTTTGCTCTTGGCTCTTCCGAAGCGGCAGCTGGTTTTTGTTGTCTCTGTTGTTCTGGTATCTTGTCCGTAATTTGTCCCGACTGCACGCGCATGTAGTCATTCTTGATCCCTAAAAATTTCTTTGTATTTTGTTGCCAGAGGAGATGTTTGCAAGCACTGCAGCCACTGCAGCCAAGGGTCCCGGGGCCCAGGTCCCAGCCTGCTCACTCCATCCAATTCAGATCTTGAGGTACTTGTGCCTCCAGTTCTTTGGGGGTGGGTCTGGCGGCTGCTCTGGGCGTGGGGAGAATGGGCAAACACCCCAACAGTGCCCACTTCTGTAGCTCTGGTGCTTCTTCCCTCCACCCCAGCTTTGGGCCTCACCACCCTCAGTGCCTCTCCTGAGCCCCTCGCAGGGCACCCCTTTCTTAGACGGCTGGGTGGGGCTCCCCTCTAGGGGATGCTCTTTCGTGAGGTGGGTCAGGCTTCTCAGGGCTTCCTGGGGATGGGCAGTCTGCTGCAGAGGCCGCAGGATAACGGGTTTTCCTGTCCAGTCTCAGCTCCTGGCCTCACTCCAGGTCCTCCCCTCAGTGTGTCCCTGGGTCCGACTCAGCCAGAAGGCAAACGCTGGGAGCACCCCTGGGCTCCCGCTAACTGTGCCCCATGGCCCCACGCATGGAGTCCTGCCAGGTTAGGGGTTACGTGGCATCCGGTCACTTACAGGGCGGGGAGGACAAGCTGTTCTGCACTGCAGGGAGCCCCACGAACATCTCTGTTTAACTCGTAAACGTGGGAAGGAGGTGGGACCTGGCCCAATTGCGAGATGAGAAAACTGAGAGGCAGTTCAAGGACTTGGTCTCCAAGGCTTTCAGTGGGTCTGGGGCCTGAAGGCTGCTGCTCCCCAGGGAGTAGGGGTGGAGGGAGGGTGGTCAGGGTTCCCACCGACCCCGCACGCCCTGAATGGTCCGTAGGTCGCAGGCATAAGCAGAAAACCTGTGTGTGCGTGTGTGTGGTGTGAGTGTGCATGCTGCTCAGGAGTGTGCGCGTGTGCCCGAGACTGAGCTCAGTCTCCCGTGTGGTCACGCTGGCTGGTGGAGCTCAGTATCTCATGGGCTCCTGGTGCAAAGGGGCTTGCAGGGCTCCCCAAGCCCTGGGGGCTGAGCTGTGCGGGGCATGCCCTGGAGAAGTGGAGAAAGGGCCGAGACCTGCAGAGCGGGGTAGCTGGGTTCTCGCAGGCTGTGCCTGCAGGCAGTGTGGGGGCGACCGTCAGGCCTGGGGGTGGAGGGGACCGGAGGTCCAGCCTGGCCCGCACCTGGTGTTCATGTCACATCAGACAGGGGACAGGGCTTCCTCACCTGCAGTCGAGGCCACATGCCAATGCCAAACCTTCAGAGGGGCAGGCAGCGTATGTCTTGGGAAGGATGCACGTGGGCATGCTGAGGTCAAGGCCAGCTCAGGCCCTGGCCTTAGAACCCAGCCCGAGAAAGATCTCCGCCAACACCCTGTCTAAGCTTTCCTCATCCACAGTCCTAAATTAGAGCCCCTGGGCAGGTGGTTTTCACCTTGGAGTGAGTTTAAGAATCAACTAGGTGCCTCCGAGAAATTCAGATGCCCAGCCCTGACTTCAGAGGTGGGGAGATGCTGGGAGGGGAGGGAGAAGTGGGGCTGGGACAGAAACGTTTCTTTGTGTTTGGGGGGCCGCTGACACTCAGAGCTTAGCTCCCATTCCCTCTAAAAGCAGACCCAGCCCCATGAGCACACCTGCCCATCATTTATTTGGGGGAGCAATCCCAGGGTTTGGAAAGACATGAAACACAGAAGAAGGAAAGCCACTCCATGGTGAGTTGATTTCCATCGTGGGCCTCTGGGCTCAGTCCCGCTGGGGAACGGGGGAGGAGCGATGTGTTCACTCACAGGCTCCCATCTCCCACTCTAAGTGTCTCCCAAGGGGTGTCCTCTCCCTAGCCCTCCCCCCGGCAAAGTGGGTGAGCTTCTGCAGGTGTTCAACGTTACAGCAGCAGAAAGGCCCTGGGACAGAAAGCGGAGGTGGTGGGCGGGGGGTCCCAGGGGCAGGTGCTCCCAGCTCCTCCCCTGTGCATCTGGTTGCCAGGGCAACAAGGGCCACAGAGAGAGGGGGGCTGCGCTAGTGATGTGCTGCATAAAAGATGTCCAGCACAGCATCCAAAAGGCAGGTGCTGTAAACAGTCAGACATCTGAGCCTGGAGCTCAGGGAGAGGTTAGGCTGAGCTATAAGTAAATGCAGGAGTCATCTAGGTTCGAGAATATTTAGAGCCATCAGTGGTCAACCAGGGAGAACCCTGGAGAGGAAAGGTGAGGGGGCCCAGGATGGAGCTCTGAGATGTTCAAAGGGGATCTGAGGCGTTCCCATTGTGGTTCAGCAGGTTATGAACCCAACAGTGTCTGTCTGTGAGGATGTGGGTTCGATTCCTAGCCTCAATCAGCGGGTTCAGAATCTGGCAATGTGGCTTGGATCTGGCGTTGCCTGTGGCTGTGGCTTAGGCTGGCAGCTGTAGCTCCAATCCAGCTAGGGAGACTGAGAACTTCCATATGCCACAGGTGTGGCCCTAAAAAGACAACAAGAGGGGAATCAAGGAGCGGAGTAGAGGGAGAACCAGCTGATTGGGTGTCACGGACTCCTAAGAAGTTCAATAAGGACAGAAAAATCACGGGGGAGTCCTGGTGAGCTTGTCAGGGGTGGTGTCAGTGCAGCAGGGAGGAGGATCCTGACTGGAGGGCAGAGAAGAGCCTGGAGACGGCTTTTAAGGTGTTAGCTGTGGGGGGAGCAGATGCTGAGGCTAGAAGGAGAGGACAGAGGCTGGGCACCCGCTGTGAGGCTGAGCTGGGAAACTGCATCCCTACTGTGCGCCAGGAAGTTTCTTCCTGTCCCACTTTACAGGAATTCTCCTTTCCTTTTGCATTACCTGATGGTTACTCAAATCTGATGACTGATGAAAGTGAGCCTTAGAAAGATGGCATTATTTGCCCACATTCAGATGGGTAAGGGGCAGAGAGGGACTGTGAACCCAGGGTCATGGATGTTGAAATTGACCTCTTTCCATGATCACACTCTCCGGGAAGGGGCAGGAGGCTGGGTGACCCTACCAGGGATCAGTAGGCACGGAAGGATGAGGAACAGGAGTTCATTCGCTGGATGATTTTTCTTTGTAGGAACTTGGGATCAGGGCGTTCACCTTAGCATCCTAAGCGATTTCCCCTAAGGACAAATAGCAATTTAGTTTTCTGCCAGTGAAGTTTCTCTGGTGGGGCCAACCTGCAACAGATGCTGTCAGGACAGAGCGCGGATGGAAAGCAAAGGCTGGCTTTCCACAAGATAGTCTTAAAACCATTCTCCCCCACCCCATCCTTCCAGTGTCCTTATTAATATTTTTTGCTCTACTGAGGACCTAAGCGCTCAGACTCTGAGGATCATTTGTAACAAGAAGGTAAATGGATACGTTTGTGAAAGGTTTCCATTTGTCTACTTTTCCCAGCACCAACGCTCCCAGGATGAGAGCTGAATGATCTCAGTTAGTCCAGCCAACAGCAAGTGGCAGAGATGGATGAAATAGCGATTGAGTAAAACCATGTCCAAAAGGCATCTATTCAGTTAGGGACACAGCTGCCCAGAGACCCGGGTACCTCTCCCTGATTCAAGCCTTGAACATGGAATAGAAATGAAGGTCAGTACCCTCGGGGAAAACCACCAGGAGTGGCTGTCTCCACTTGCATGGCCATTTCCCATGATGACCTCCAAGTGACCAGCAGATGTCACTATGATATAGGTCTAGACAGACCTCGCCTCTAAACAAGGAGATCTGCTCCAGGAGAACCTGCTCCCAGATTCCCGAGGCCCCAAGAATAAAGGACCAGCCTAGATCTGCAAAGTCATGCTGTCCTGTGTTCTTGCCTTTGCCACAGTGAGAGCAACTGCTTGAGAAAAATAGTTTCCTCTTTAAAAGAAAATGCCGGAGTTCCCGTCGTGGCGCAGTGGTTAACGAATCCGACTAGGAACCATGAGGTTGCGAGTTCGGTCCCTGCCCTTGCTCAGTGGGTCAAGGTTCCGGCATTGCCGTGAGCTGTGGTGTAGGTTGCAGACGCAGCTCGGATCCCGCGTTGCTGTGGCTCTGGCGTAGGCCGGTGGCTACAGCTCCGATTGGACCCCTAGCCTGGGAACCTCCATATGCCGCGAGAACGGCCCAAGAAATAGCAAAAACAGACAAAAAAGAAAAAAAAAAAGAAAGAAAAGAAAATGCCGAAGATAGTTAAAGAACCAAAGAAAATAGAAAACAAAACATTTACTTACCTTAACCTCATTCAAAGGTCTGAAAGTAAATATATGTTAAAAAGAAGGCAAAGAAATTCCATATAATATATGGTATTCTGGAACATTCTAGAAATATGTGGCGATAAATGGTGTCCACAGCATAGTGCTGATATGTTTTAAAAATAGGTTAAGTTAGCACATATAACATCTTTTTATATAATGTACATACTACATAATTTTAAAAAATTAAATACAAATATTTCTTTTGCACAAAAATAATACAGTTTTTTTTTTTTCTTTTTTGCTATTTCTTGGGCCGCTCCTGTAGCATATGGAGGTTCCCAGGCTAGGGGTCCAATCGGAGCTGTAGCCACCAGCCTATGCCAGAGCCACAGCAACGCAGGATCCGAGCCTCGTCTGCAACCTACACCACAGCTCACGGCAACGCCGGATCCTTAACCCACTGAGCAAGGTCGGGGACCGAACCCGCAACCTCATGGTTCCTAGTCGGATTCGTTAACCACTGCACCACGACGGGAATTCCAAAATAATACAGTTCTTAAAGAAACACACCGTGTGGCTTCTCGCCCAGAAGTTACACACCTGGAACCGTTTCTGCATTTTCTGAGTGGTGACAGGGGCTTCAGGTTGGTTGTGCTGGGTGTCCTTTTCTAAAGCTGGAAAGGGGGTAGACCAGTTTCTCCCTTTATTCTGTGTCCCGTATTTCTTGCCCTTAGATTTTTCAGCCCAGCACAAAAAGAGCCAATGCGTGAGAAAGGTTAGTTGAGTAGAAAGATGGACAAGATTTAAGGTTAGTTGAGTAGAAAGATGGACAAGATTTAATCACTGCCCCATAGGAATTGATGCCCAGTTGGGAAAAAATTAACTACATAAACACATCTCATGAATATGGTTGATGTGGGCCCTTTCCCTGGGATGCTCCGCCCCCTCCTCTTCTTACCTGACCAGGTTGTGCACTAGCACCTCTAGCAAGTCTTCCTAGGCCCCCACTTTGCATAACGGCGGCATTCACTCTTAGACGGATTCCTCTGTCCTATAGCCTTGGAGGGACCGGAGCCCAAGACTAAGTGAACTGTCAGCGGAATGGGTGTGTCCAGAGGGGCCCTTCATCAGTGATGGATGGGAGATGGTGTGGGGGCAGGGCAGAACAAGCTGGGGGCTGTACACGTGGTCTCCCAGGCATGCGCAGTAGGTGGAGACACAGGTGCAATGGGCAGGGGCTCCTCCCACTCTATCTTATTTCCCACCCCGCCCTACCTGTGCATCTTGGAATCGTCTCCGAAATAAACCCTCATCTCAAGGTTTAGCCTCTGAGGGCGTCCAGCTTGGGAATAGGGAACAGCTCTGTCCCAGCGTTTCGCAGACTGGGTGAGAGTCCTGGTCTGTGTCCTCCCAGCTAAGAGCTCCATGAGGACTGGGCCATATCTGGGTCCAGCATGTCTCTGGTCCTTAATGGTGTCTCAATAAATCTTTATTGTCCCCTTGAGTCTCATCAGGACTCACAGTGTAATCAGCAGCCTGAAAGAAGAGGACCTTGAGCTTGCACCTCCCAGAACGTTCTTTGCCTAGCTGATTGTAAAAGGGTTTTGTTGAAAATTTATTTCTGATCAAATGGGCCAAGAAATCTTAGATTTGTTTCAGTCCATGACCAATTTTCCTCTTTCGTTATCCATCACATCCCACATCCTCTCTCTTGTGGGTTTGAATACCAACGCCACCACATACCCTGTGGGAGCTGGCTTGTTCCCACCACGGTGTCTGTGCAGCTGCTCCCCTCTACCTGGAATGTTCAATCCTCACCCCTTCCCTGGGGTGACTCCTACTTATTCTTCCAGACTCAGAGCACATCACTTTCCCTGAAAAGACTTCCTTCATTAGCAGGCAGGCAGGTTGCTGTTTTCCCAATCTGTTGTGCCTTTTGTGGTACTAACAACACTCCATATTTATGGGTTTAAGAGGAGACCACCGTCTATGTTTATGGGTTTAAGAGGAGACCACCATAACAGAACGGCTAAGGATACAGACCCTAGAGCCAGGCTGCCTAGTCCTCACCTCCGCTCCATCACCCACCACCTGTGTGACTGGAGCAAGTCACCCAACCTCTTCCAGATCACAGTCTCTTTATTTAAAAAATAAAGACAATAATAGTTCCTGCCTTTCAGGGCAGTTGTAGGGTGTGGGGGGGATTAAATCAATGCATTGGAAATACACATAGAAAGTATCTAGTCTCTAGCATATATAAAGCACTCAATATATACTAGCTATTACATTATACTCTCATGACGTAAGAGGAAGTGGTATGGCATTTGCATATGTGCTGAAGGTGTGCTATAAATCTGCACTCAGTTCCATTGTGTGTTTTTTCCTCACACCAAGCAATTCCCCAATACCAGCTGGTGTCCTACAATTTTGGTCAATTCTGACACCACCTACCTGGAGACAGCATCCGAACCCATGGGTGAAGGGCTCAGTCCCAGAAGACTGCCCCCCAGGTCATAGGTCCAGGTTGTCACCTGTGCTTCTGACCAACCAACTATAAATCAAAGGTTCCCATGATCCCCTGCTCAGGTTCAATTAATTTGCTAGAGCAGCTCACAGAACTCAGAAAAACCAGTTCACTCACCAGACTACCAGATTATTGCCAAGGATACCAAAGACATGACTCAATAGCCAGATGAAGAGACACAGAGGGAAGTTCCTGAGCAAATGAGCTTTTGTCCTCGTGGTGTTTGGAGCCTGGAACCAAAGCATGTGAAAGCATTCCCTTTCAACCTAGAAGCTCCTCAGTCCCCATCCTTTGGAATTTTATAGTGCTTTCATTACATAAGCATGGCTGGTTAAATCATTGGCTATTGGTGACTGACTCAACCTCCAGCCCCTCTTCCCTCCCAGAAAATCAGAGGGTGGGATGGAAAGTTCCAAATCTCTACTCCTGATTGGTTTCCCTGGCAACGGACTCACATCCCTCGGTGCGTTCCAAAATTTGCTGCAATAATTCAAACTCAGTGGTGGTGGAAAACGGCTTGTTATGAATATTGAGACACCCTTCCCCTTTGAGAATCTGAAGGGATTTCAGGAACTGAGGACAAAAGATTGTATATTATAACAAGAGATCCTGCCATTGCTCTTATGCTCAGGAAATTCCAAGGATTTGGGGAGCTGAGAACTAGGAACATCGGATAAAGACCAAATATACATATGCAGTATACCCATAATCAAGGAAGGCTGACAGTTCTGTGCCATTTCATAAAAGGGCCTTAAGGATTTACATATCTGAGGGGACCTAGAACAAATTCCTCCATGGGACAACCATATTTATTATAGATCACAATATCACAGGTGCATTTCTATGGAAAACTCTGTTGAATGTGGACTTGGTCAGTTTCCCTTTGTACAGGATTTAGGAATTCTGGGGGCCTGGGGCTGGAAGAGCTTGGAGATGAGAGACTGAGCTCCAAGAACTGAAGACATAGGCACCCAAGAGTGAGTAGCACCTGGGTGACACATGTCAGTCATATCAGAGCCAGGCTCTCTCACTGCTAGCTCCTTTGCATGTGCTGTTCCCTCTTCTCAGAGCTTGTCCTGGGGTGTCCCCTCCATCTGTTCCTTGGGGCTGGACGGCTTCTCCTTCCTGACAGCTCATGGCACCCACTCTGAACACGCTTCATTAACACAAAGGCCTGTAGACGCTGCCCACCCCGTGTCCTCTCACGCCGTGCCTGTCTCTGTTGCTACCCTGACAGGGACTCTTTGCTGTGGTTCTTGGCTTTCTCTCTGACTTTCCCACCAGACTGTTCTGCTTTTCAGGAATTGCTCAGTTTACCCTAAGCACCTTCCAACAGTGTAACTCCTCCCCCAAGCTCCCTTCTGGTGCTTATACCCTATATCTTCTCAAATGTTATAAACCCCTTAGTTATTGTTGCTGCTTTTTTTTTTCTATTTCTTGGGCTGCTCCTGTGGCATATGGAGGTTCCCAGGCTAGGGGTTGAATTGGAGCTGTAGCCACCGGCCTACACCAGAGCCACAGCAATGCTGGATCCGAGCCGCGTCTGCAACCTACACCACAGCTCAGGGCAACACTGGATCCTTAACCCACTGAGTGAGGCCAGGGGTCAAACCCACAACCTCACTGTTCCTAGATGGATTCGTTTCTGCTGCACCACGACAGGAACTCCTCACATTTATTTTTGAATGACATTTTTTCTGGATATAAAATTCTAGATTGATAACTTTTTTTCTGTTCTTTAAAGATGTTTCATTAAGGTGAACTTTTTCATTTCTTCTGATGAGAAAAACTGAGGTGTTCTAATCACTGTTCTCCTGTCTGTAATCACTTTTTTCCTCGGGCTGCTTTAAAAATGATCTATTATTAGTTCTCAGAAATTTGATTACCATGGGCCTTGGTGTGACTTTCTTTGTGTTTATTCTCCCTGAATGTTTGTGGGTTTCTGTTTTTCATCTAATCTGGAAATATTTTGTCTATTATTTCTTCAAATACATTTTTAATAATATCTCTTTCCTCTTCTTCTGAAATTCCCATTCTTTGTTTACTATATCACTTTGTTTTGTCCCATAGGTTACTGAAGTTGTCTTTATTTTTCTTCAGCTCTTTTTTCTTTGTGTCTTTAGTTTGGATTGTTTCTGTTACTCCGTCTTCATGTTGAATGATCTTTTCTTCTGCAGTGTCAAAGCTGAAGAATATCCAGCCAATGAATAATTAATATTAGTTTTGTTTTTCTTTTTGTCTTTTAAGGGCCTCACCTGAGGCATATGGAAGTTCCCAGGCTAGGGATCAAATTGGAGCTATAGCTGCCAGCCTACACCACAGCCACAGCAATGCAGGATCTGAACCACATCTGCAACCTACACCACAGCTCATAGCAACACTGGATCCTTAACCCACTGAGCAAGACCAGGGACAGAACCCATGTCCTCATGGATACTAGTCGGGTTTGCTACCACTGAACCATGATGGGAACTCCTAATTTTAATTTCATTGTGTTTTTCTGCCCAGAATTTCCTTGGTGAGCTAACAGATACCTCAATCCCTTAAAAGTTTTGACTAATTAGATATGGAGCCAAGTGAAAAACTTTCAAAAGATAAAGAGCTGAAAAGAGGCAGGAAGAGACCTAGAATGTCAGTGTTGTCTGGGGAATGGGGGCTGGGAGGAGCTGACTTATGGCAAAGGGAGGAAATATTTATGATATGAGATTGATGTGAGAGTTGGGCTTCCCCTGTATCTGCTAAAATAATCCTTCTACAATACCCATCGTCCAAGTCTTAGCTCTGTTCTTTGGAAGCAGAAGATCAGGCACCTTTCATGCAGAAGTCCTAGAATATTCGACTACATTAGTAGGAATGGAAACAGTTGCCCAAGTACATTGCATTTTTTTTTCAATGGCCACGCCTGCAGCATACGGAAGTTCTTGGGCCAGAGATTGAATCTGAGCCACAGCTGCAAACTACACCACAGCCCTGGCAATGCCTCGATCCTTTAACCCACTGTGCTGGGTCCTGGGTTGGACCTGTACCTCCAAAGTGACCCAAGCTGCTACAGTTGGATTCTTAACCCACTGTGCCACAGTTGGAACTCCAAGTACATTGTATTTTATAGATGTATTTAAGTGACTTGAATAATCTCACACTGAGGTGGGATTTATATGGAGGCCTTTCTGACCCTAAAGCTCCTTCTGAAATTCCTCTTTTGGTATCCACTCTTCTGCAGAGAGCTAAACTACTCAACAGAAAGAGAGTGAAAGAAAAGAGGCCTCAGGGCTCTTTTCAGCCTCACTGCTCTCTTCCAGGAATAGCTGTGGTTTATTGCTAAAAGCCCTGCCCTGGATGACAGTCCCCTGGGAAAACATGTCCCTTTCTGGGAGGCCACAGCTCTAAGAGCTCTCACCTGTGGATGGCATGAGCTCTTCTTCCCATAACTGGCAGCTGCCCTCTTGTGATGCTTCATTGAAGTCTCTGTCCCTGAGCTAGAAATGACTCTGCCTTTGTCCACACCTACTGTAGCCCCAGTCCCAGTGTGATTATAAATAGCCCTACTTGTTCCAGGACAAGTAATTCAAGACTCACACTGTGGTTTCCATTCGATTGTAATTATATAATCACATCTGTGTGTGCACAGCATGAGTTTTTTTTTTTTCAGCATGCAGAAGTTCCCAGGCCAGGGATTGAACCCACACCACAGCAGCGACCCAAGCCACAGTAGGGACAACACTGGATCCTTAAGCCACTGAGCCACTAGGGAACTCCCCGCATGAGTTTTAAAGTGAGGAAGTGAATATCGGCTAGATGATGCTCAAGACAGGTACCTTGGCTAAGGCATCTGTGTTTCTCTTCATCCCCAGGAGACTGACATCAGTTCAGATGTGATTATGGAACATTAATACCTAAGAGTCAAGCTGCCACCTGGAGAAATCAGAGAAGACCTTCTGGTATGTTGAAAGTGGATCTTTTCTGGCATACCTGAAAGAAAGAAGAGCACGGGATAGTTCTTAATTAAATCACAAACAAAATGAGTGCTGGATGGGTGCTAACTTAGAAAACATGTCATGCGCTTGGATTGTGGGGGATGATTTTAATACTCCGTGCCTGACTTTTAAATGCCTCGCTGATGATTTTATTAAGGGCATCTCATGGGGACACATATTAATTTGCTGCTTGCTCCAGCAGCCAGATGCTGCAGATACTGGTCAGGTGCACGGCCCTATTTCTGGCTAGACTGCAAAGCAAACAGAGCTATTCCTAAGACGATCGTCTTTGCTTTATTTATGCTATGTTCTCGTTAGCATTTAAAATCAACTCCTTATTTTGATTTGGTCTTAAATATCAGATTCCCTCTCTTTCCTCCAAAGAGCAGAAACACTAAACAGCTTATTTCAACACCCGATGGGCTCATCCCCAAATTCAATATGAAAAATAATTGGTAATACATGTGCTCTTTGATTTATATTCAAATTTTGACAAAAGCAAGATACTTATCTTACATGGATGACTGAAATGTATTTTTCCTTTATCCATTTGGACGTGTAAGCAGCTCTTTGCAGGAAACCACCCTCAGTGGGAAAGCAGGAAGCCCCTTTTCCTGTCACTTGAGCAAAGCTATATTGTAACTACCTTTTAAACCAGGCACCCCCACGCTCTACTCATCTCTGGCACCTTTCCGATCTTTTGAACACACAATGCCTTGCCTAGCTTGTCGGTTCTTTCCGTAGATCAAAGGACTAGAAATGAAGAGTAAGTAATGAACAGATGACCAGGTCTCTTCCCCAGCTTCTCCTTCAGTCGTCTTGTGAATAAACCATGTGAGTGAGACAGAATCTAAAGAAAGGTCACGAGGCGTCGACAAGCCTGCACACAGGGGCGGATGGCAGTGACTCTGACCCCCATCTCAGTGATTAACTGGGATCACTTCCCTTCTTCCCTTTCAAACTTTCATGACCCAGCAGAATCTTCAGAGATGGTTTCTGGGGGACCCTGAGTCCACCATCTCCCCAAATTGCCAGCATTCTGATGGAGGTAACTTTTCTTTCCACCACTTGTGAGTGTTGGTTTTGTAGGCGACAAAAGAATCAGCCGAGGGACTGATTCTTGCAATAACAGGTGGCCACCTCCCCACATGCTCTTGGAGGATGCTCCTTGCCACAAGCCCTCAACCTCTCCATGTAGCATCAGCTCCCAGGCGATAACCGACCCTGGTTCATTAGCTGCTTTATTCAGTAAATACTAAGCATTTATTGTGGGCCAGGCTGTGTTCTAGCCACAGAACGCAATGACACACCTCATGAAGCCTGCATTCTAGTGCTTCTGTTTTTAGACTAGTTGAGAAGTAGTTAGCAACCCTTGGTCAAGGCCGGAATACTTCCTGCCGCCTTGGCTCCGCTGTGATACCCTTTGTTCTTCTGATGCAGAGAACACCGTTCCGTCTCCAGCACCTTGAAAACCATCCCCTTTCTGCCGTCTTGAACACCAGCCCATCTCCACCTTCTTCACCACCAGCCCGTCTCTGCCATCTTAAAGCTCCTGCCTCTGTTCCGCGCCAGCTCAGGGTTGGGTCAGCTGTGCTCATCACTGCACGCATTGTCACCGTGTACACATATTTGCAAGCCCCCATGCTTCCTTTTTGTGTTCACATCTTTTTGGCCTCATGCCCCCCCCCCACTTCCATTTGCTCATTCTCCATAGGCAATCATCCCATAGTCATGGGCTTCATGGGTTTCTTTTGATTTGAAGGTCATCTTTTGAAAAGGTGTACTCTCGCTTCATGAATACATATTTTAATTTTATGGAACTGATGAAAGATGGGGCCTCTTAAGCCAGGCCGTTGGGTTCACCTCCACGCTGTGCCCCGCACAATCTGTCAACCTTGATCTAGCTGAATTACCTCTCTGGGACCCTGTTTCATCATCTACAAAGTGGAGCTGAGAGTAGTAACCCACACTACTGGATTGTTGCGAAGATTAAATTGGTTCATAGGAGTAAGGTGGTTTAGAGGGAGGTCTGGTGGGCAGTCATCCTCCAGAGGGGTTAGCTACGGTCCTTGCTAATCTATCTTTAGAGGCAGGCTTTGTATTCTCCACCAAATGCTAGAGAGACTCTGATGGGCTTAGCTGGTTAACATTTGTTCATCAGGCCCCTCAGTGTCTCTTACTTGCTGATGTGTGGGCCTCCTGGGGTCACTGCCTCAGCCCTGTGGCCCCTCTGGGCAGAGAACAATTCCCTGAGCAGATCTTTGGGGCAGGACCATGGCGGATAGAAGTCTAGGTCCAGTGAGGAGATAGAAGCCACATGGTGGGGGAAACGGGACATTTGAAATAAAGAACTACTGATGAAATATCAGGCAAAACATTGACCAGCTTAAACTGATTTTCCTTCCTTACGTGAGCTGATTGATTAACCAAACCAGGAGTTATTTTCCAGAGACTAGTACGAGATGGGAACCCACGCCTCCCGGATGACCCGGGAACTCAGAGACTAGCACTGTTCCCACCGGGGACTTAAGCAGCAAGAAGTCTTCCAAAAATCTGGCTTCTAGCAGCTGGAGTAGCTTATGTGGACTGATTCGAGACTAGTCAATCAGTGGGGAGTTCCCGTCATGGCTCAGTGGTTAATGAATCCGACTAGGAACCATGAGATTGCGGGTTCAGTCCCTGCCCTTGCTCAGTGGGTTAAGGACCCGGCTCAGATCTGGCATTGCCGTGGCTCTGGTGTAGGCTGGTGGCTACAGCTCCGATTCGACCCCTAGCCTGGGAACTTCCATGTGCCACGGGAGTGACCCTAGAAAAAAAAAAAAAAGACTAGTCAATCAGCTTCTAAGTTTGAAATTCCCTAACTCCTTAAATTCTTCTCCCCCCCCCCCCCAGAACCGTGGATTAAGGAGACAGATTTGAGCCTTGCCTCCTGTCTCTTTGCCGGTTGACCGCAGAATAAAGCTCTTCTCAAAAGCCAGTGCCACAGTACTGGCTTCTAAGCACACAGGGCAGCAAGCTTTGGTAGATGATGCTTGTTATGATGAAAAGAGCATCATAAGGAAATACCAAGGAAGGACAGACTCAGGAGGAGCTCAGGTCTCCTTGATGAAGATGCGGTGCAGCCACTAGACAGCAGGAAGTTTGCTTGTTTGGCCAGCCCAGGGCTGCTCTGGCGCTGCCATCCCCGGGGGATGTGGGTGTGGTGGGGCGGCAGCCCTTCCGAGCAGAAGGCTGCTGAAAGACTGCAAGGTCTCAGAGGGACGAGTCCTGGGCACACGCCTGGGCTGGTCCCCCAGCACATCCTCACACGCACATCTAGACCCCTTCTCCGCGGGACCCGCAGGAAGCCTCGTCCTTCTAAGTGTCCCTCCAGCGCCCTCTACTGGGAAGCTCAACACAGTGCTTGCTGGAAAGGAGAAACGCAGAAAGCAATTCGGTGATTGGTCTCTGGGCACAATACACAGAGGGGTGTGTTCAGTGCCACCGAAAGGTGATAACGTGAAGCTGACGCACGTGTCCACTCCACACTCCACTTCCTCCAGAGGACGTTGCCAGGCTAAGTCGCGGGGGAGATCATGCTTCCTCATCTGACACTTGGCCCTTTCAGAAAATTGCTAGACCGTGTCCAGTATTGACCGAGTGCCTACTCTGTGCCAGGCGCTGTTCTAGGGAATATAGCCATGAAGATGGACAAGGGTCTTGCGCTCCTGGGGCTCACATACTAGAAAGGGAGCTAGTAAGCTAATATACAAGGAAGTGAGTAATCGCCAGTGCTGTGTTCAATGACAGGGGATGGCAGCTGGACCAGGAAGCACTTGCTAAGGGAGGGGTGTGGTGGGACGTGAGGTCTAACCGTCAGGAAGGGATGCGCCAGGCGAAGACCCAAGGCAAGTGTCCCAGGAACAGGAGCTCAGGCTGAAATGCTGAAAAGCATCCCTAAAAGCCTACAATTCATTATCTAGCCCCCCCCCCATTTTATAGATTAAAAAGTATGTGTATGCATTGACAACAGAATCCATTACCTTATATATATATGTACACTTTATTTGAATTTGCATTTGAAAAGCTTAAACCAGGTTGCTGTATTTCCTTAGAGATGCTTACGTGATTCAGGTGAAAATATATTTGTGGCCCTGAGCAGGTCCTGGGCAAAGAGAGTCTACGGGAAAAGGTGAAAGGTGCCTTTTAGAATGTCCCCTCGCCCACCGCTCACTCCCGAGGACAGACATTTATACATCCCCCCTGCTTTCTTCCTTCCCACCTTCATCCTCCGAGAACCACAGTCTCAGAGGTAATCTGTGCCCTTCTGCTCCTTTGACAGAATCTCCATTAAGGCTCTTTTTTCCTAAGAAGAGCTCCACGAGTCAAACCCTCTCTCATCTTCCCTCCCATCTCTTCCCGTCAAATCTTGTATCTTATCAATTACCACTTCTCAGACAGCTGTCACAGGGAGCGCTGGAGGCCACCAGCCATTCCGCTCCAGCCTTTTACAGAATGACGCACTTTAACGCAGTACTTAGTCCCAGGCACCTCAGGGAACAAAAAGATGATTGTCTACAGTGATGCCTTTGGCATTAACCTCAAGCTGATGGAAGACATATTTGTAGGTCAGGGTAGGGAATTTGCTCTTCTGTGTATGCACAAGACAAGTTCCAAATAAAGAAAAATGAGCCTTTTGTTTCTCGCATGTGTGTGTGATCCAAGAATTGTGTTTCTTGATCCCATTGGACTCACTTATTGATGCAAATAATAAATAGCAACAGAAGAATGAATAAACAAAATGAGGTCTATAATACAGTGGAATAGTATTCAGCCTTAAAAAAGAGGGAATTTTTTTTTTTAATGGTCATACCCATGGCATATGGAAGTTCCCTGGCCAGGGATCGAATCAGAGCCACAGCTGTGACCTACACAGCAGCTGAGGCAACACCAGATCCTTTAATCCACTGAGCTGGGTGGGGATCGAACCTGCACCTCGGCATCGACCCGAGCCACGGCAGTCAGATTCTTGATCCACTGCACCATGGTGGGAATTCCTATATGTATCGAAATAAAACAATCGAAATAAAACAGGAAGGACCTGAGTCCTGAGGCTGCTGACTGCTGGTTTTAGCTGAAAGAAGGAGAGGGAAGGAGATGTATTTATTTATTCCTGGAGTATTTATCTATTTCCTAAAGCAGTCAGGACACTCTGTAAAGATGACCCTGAGGCCTCTGGAATAGCTCCTTTTCCTAGAACAACTCCTTGGCAAGCCTGGCCAGTGCTATTTTTACAAATGTCTTTCCTCATATCCTAATGTGGCCTGAGCCCAGAGCTACCCCTCAGCTGATAAGCAGCTGTGGCTTTAAAGGTTTTCCCAGCCGCGATTTTGGCAGAGCAGAGGGGCTGGACATTCGAGGAGGATGAACTGCCGGCAGGGGACAGACTCCACGGATGGTTGACTCTTTTGGGGGCGTTCAAACTCCCCCCCATCAGTGGAGCTCTCGTGGGGTACTTCCTTCATGCATGGAACATCCTAAGAACGTTTGGAGACATAAATGGCATTTTGGGGCAGATTGTAACTCTCTGGAACGTGTCTGCCTCTCATTTGGCTGAGCCCTGAGCGTATTGTAATATCCCCCTTGCCCACAATATTTTTCTGGGTTTCTGCCACTTCCCAGAATGTGTATAAAGAGATGGCTCTTCCCTCTGACTGCATCCTTCTCAGACAGATATAAAACACCTATTTGCCAATTAGCAAGCCAGGGAGGGGTGGCCGGATCTTAAGTGTCTGATTGAAACCATTCCTAAGATCAGGTCATTAGCCACTGATGACCGTTATATCTGACGTGATAGATTATTTCATATCCCTTCTTACGGATATGTTCTTTTAGTCAGAAGTCTATGTGCTCCTTGAGGGAGTAAAAATTACTGAGATTTGAAATCCGAGAGTAAGATTGCTCTGGTACACAGAATCTCATGTGCCAGTGAAGTCGTGAAGACGTGCTTTGGAAATTCAGGCACTTGGAGCCCCCCCTGTGGCTCAGTGAGTTAAGAACCTGATGTCACCTCCGTGAGGATACAGGTTTGATCCCTGACTTTGCTCAGTGGCTTAAATATCCGTTGTCGCTATGGCTGTGGCGTAGGTTGCAGCTGCAGCTCCAATTCGACCCCTAGTCCACAGGTGTGGCCCTAAAAAAAACATAAAAAGAAAGAAATTCAGGCACCCAAACTGTGCATTTTGTGAGTTTCATTTCCCTCTGATTTGAGAGGAGCTACACTTGGAATCAGCAGCCGGGTCTGACCATGATTTGCCCCTTGTGGATGGCACACATTCTCCTTACCTGCTTTTCTGTGTTTGCAGTAGAATTCATAAGATGAAACTCAAGCCACAGCTCATTCTTTCCATGTGTCTCGTCAGACTTGGAGCCAGTTTTCTGGTTTTGGTCAATTGGTCCATCAGATCCACCTGCCCCGAATGCTGTGTCAGAACCCAGTGTTGAAGGAACGTCACCTGCATCAGTCTCCTGGTGGGTGGGACAGGGCCACATGGGCCTTGGTTCCAGAACGGTGTTTTCAGAGGGTCTAATGGATGGCGGAGTGTGTTCCCTGTGGTGGAGCCGTGCTTTTCCCGCCAGAGCAGTTCAGGATGTGTGCTCTGAGGTGCTGTTCCTCCAAACCGCCTTCCCTCATCCAGAGAGAACAACCTAACACCCTCATGAATCTATTTCCTGCTCCAACTGGCCAGAGAGCTTTCTGCTGTGTGCAGCCAGTCCCACACCAATCCAAGGTTGTGTCCAGATGCTTATATTTGGAGGGTCTTTAGGAGGTTGTTTGGAAAAATGCACACCAAATTCACAACCATGGTTTCTCTGGGGAAGGTGAGGAGGAGAAGGCAGTCAAGGTTAGGGGAGAAGTGGACTTCAACTCTCTCTGTCATGTTTTCATTCCATCCTATCCTGCAACGGCTGCTACATCCAGTGTCTCTTTGCTGGTCCTTCTTCTTTCACCTGCCTTCCTGCATCCTGCCCACTGAGGACAATACACCCTTCCCAGGCCCTCAGCACACTTCCTTGGTCTCCTGTCCACACCCCAGCTGCTCCTTCTCCAGATGTTTGCAGCTTCATCTTCCTGCACTTGAATTCCAAATGCCACTGCTCCCCAGGGGCCGTCCAAGGACTACTTTTCCATTTGCCCAAACTCCTGTACTACCTCAAACATGTCTGTCGTTTCAACGATAACTCGTCCCAATAACCAGCCCCACCAAACTGTGTTCACATGCTAGACTTTTTTCCTGAGGCTCAAATGAACCACCTTTTCCCCCAAGACAACTCCATTTGGTTGTTCCATGGGTGTCTTGAACTCAAGTGTGTTCAGCATGAAAATAAATTTCCTGCCCCGGAAACCCGTATCCCCTCCTGGAATTTCTGCCTCAGGGAACAGGGTGGAAGACAGTGACATCCGCCAAGCCGCCTGAGCCAGAAGCCTGGGTGTCTTCCTTGACTGCTATCTCGGCCCCCCCACTTCCCACATCCAACCCTTCACCTTATGTTGTTTCTAGAAGCATCTCTTGCCTGCATCTAGTTCTCTCCATTTCCATAGCAACTACCTTTTTCTGCCCTCTTGGACCTGGATTATTGTGACAGCTCCTGACTGTGGTTCCAGACATGAACCTTTTCCCAATGCGCTTCTCTCTGCAGCCAGAACAGTCTGTTGAAAATGCAAATGTGTTCATGTCTCAATTGGCTTGAACACTTCGAAGCTTCCTTGTGCCCTTGTTCATGCCATGAGACATCTTCCTCTCTGGTGCCACCTCTCACTTCCGGAACACAACCCTGTGGTGGTGGACGGCTCATAGCTCAGGACATGGCGCCCTCCTTCTTCTCATTCTTTCTTTCCCTCCCTCATATCTAACTGCTAAACTCAGCCTTTGCCCTTAGATTGTCTGCTGCCTAGGCAATCTGGCCCTCCCTCTGTCCCAGTCCTTTGATGACCAGGCCAGCTCTTATCATCCATCCATCAGGACCGAGCTCATCCTTCCTCTGAAATCGTCCACTTCCCCGCACGTGCAACACATGCTTCCTACTCACCTCTTTGTAACACTTGCATGCAGTTTTCCTGTGTCTCTCCATGTGCTGCACCCTGCCCCCAAACCTGACAGCTCCACTGTATCACCGTGTTCTGTCCTCTGCTCTGTCATTGGTCACTAGCCCATCTCAGGCATTTAGTTAAGCATCTGTTCAATGATTGGATAAAAGGGGCTTTGTGGCTCGAATTCAGCCCATACAAAAACAGGTTGATAGTTTGACAATTTCAGATCCTTTGCCTAAGTGTGATTCTGTAGTTCTTGCTCTTCTGTGTCTGGCTTATCTCCCTCTACATAAGGTTCTCCAAGTTGATCATTCTGTCGTATATGGCAGGATTTTTGTCTTTTTTTAAAGGCTAAGAGTGGGATGGTGGTTTCCAGGGACTGAGGGGGGAGGGGAGGGGAAATCAGTCAAGGTACAAAGTTTGGGTGCAAGATGAATGCATCCCAGAGCTCCGTGTCCAGCCAATAGTTAATGATTCTGAGGTGTGTAGTTAAACATTTGGCAGGAAGGTAGATCTTAGGTGAAGTGTCAGGAGGGCAAAGGCAACGTCCGGAGATGCTAGATCTGTTTATGGCATTGATGATGATGGTGGGTTTGTATACTTACCTGCAAGCACTAAGGTGTGTACTGAATATGCACAGCATTTTTGCAGGTCAAGTGTACCTCGATCACGTTTTTGTTAAACAGGTATTGGTATTAGTACCATGAAGAGGGATGATACGAGCCCCGGGTGTCTGGACGCAGTACCACTCATGCACAGCCTTCGATGGGTGCGTGAAGGTCGCACCGGGACCGTGCCTTCACAGTCCAGGATGCAGGAGTCGGGGCCGGCAGCATCTTCGTTGTCCTGACAAAGTGGTTCTACTCACAGCTGGATGCAATTTCCTGTCTCTCCTGGGAAATGTCACCTTGCTTTACATCAAAGTCTGCGCCAGCCCCTGCTCAGGGGGACACTGGCCCCACTGACGTGGGCTCCAGTGACGGTGGCGGGTGCACGCGTGGTTGTTTTATTGACATTAATGTTGTGTTGTCTTACCGCAAACTCATTCTACAAAAACGTTGCCTCAGAGGTAGGTCATTACATGAAAGCCTTCCTCCTCTGCTTCTTTGTTAGACCCATACTTTTAAAATAAATTTATATACATAAATTAAATGCGACATTGTTCTAACAGATTCAAACATAATTGTTCTAATAAGTTAAAGCCAATTCACTTTTAAGTAAAAAGTGAGTTTCCCACCACATCCTAAACCACTTATTCTCTTATTGCCAGGCTCCCTCCTGGGCCCTCACTTCCCTACCGTCACAGCTGCTTTTGACTATTTTTCTCACCCTTTTCCTCCTTCTTCCCTTAACTACTTAGCTATTTATCCGCTTATCTATCTTGACAGTTTCCTCTTGTTAATTTAATAATACATTGTAATCATCTTTCAACATCACAGCGCACACACCACTTTGAAAACAACTGCATTTGGGTTCAAGGTACAAATGGAGGTTTCTCCCATTATTAGCACTATTTTTTTCTTTATTGGCCGCGCATACGGCATATGGAAGTTCCCAGTTCAGGGATCAAACCCGAGCTGCAGTGGTGACCTATGCCTCAGCTGCAGCAGCACTGGATCCTCGACCTGCTGTGCCACAGCAGAAACTCTAGTATTGTTTTCAGTTGTTACCAACAAAGCTACAATGAATAACCTTGTACGCTATGTTTTTGTTTACTTGTGTGGCTGTTTCTCTGGTTTGGAGATGCCATTGCTCTAACAGAGAATGTACATATTTAAAATTTTGGAACAGAGACATCCCCCCGCCCTTAAATGTTTGCATCCACTTACACTCCCACTAATAGTATGTGAAAAATAATTTCTGTATAGCATCACCAATATTCATGTTCTAATTTTTGAATTTCATGTCCATGTCATGGGTAAAAATATACCATCTTCCTATTGCTTTAATTACATATCTCTTCACTTCTTTAGTAAAAATGTGCAAGCATTTTCCTCCAGCCTGCTCCTTGCCAACGTGGTTATGCTGAAACTCTCTAACCCCAAATCCATCCTTGTGGATACCAGTTAGAAGCAGCCAAAGAGGAGTTTAGGGGAGATTTGGGAGAAGAAATAAAGCCTCCTTTATCACGCTCTCTAAAGACAGTTTCTGTAGACGAGGGAAGACAGAGGCAGTGGTCCAGCCGGCCCCAGGGGGTCCTTACTCTCCCCTGGTGCTTGAGCTTTGCTGGGAGCTTTCCTTTCACAGCCAGACGGGCGGTCTGGACGTGCCCATCCCTGAGTCACTGGTTCTTCCCACCTTGATCCTTCTCCTTCTCTCTGTCCCTTTGCTGGTGTGATTTTTTTCTCAGGGGTTAAAATAGCGTTAGTAAATCATTGAAGGAGAAAATGATGACTTAAAGATGTCTGTGATTGGTCAATCACTGTCTGGATCCTACCATAACTCCCCTATCCCAAAACACACACAAGTAACTCCACTCCTCTGCCTGCTCCCACTTTTTCGCTTTGGTCACGGATCTTTTGCCAGGTAGGGTTTTGCACTTTTATTTTTAAGTTTTATTGTAAAATGTTGTATTAGTTTCAGGTGTACAGCAAAGTGAATCAGTACTACATATACATATATCCATTCGCTTTTTCCCATATAGGTTGTTACAGATATTAAGATTTCCCTGTGCTATACAGTAGGCTCTTGTTAGTTACCTATTTATACACAGTAGTGTGTATGTATTATTCCCATCCTCCTAATTTATACCCCTCCACAGTTTTCCCTATCGTAATCTTAAGTTTGATTTCAAAATCTGTGAGCTTGCTTCTGCTTATTTTTATGTATTTATTTATTTTGTTTTTAGGCCCAGACCCACAGCATATGGAGATTCTCAGGCTAGGGGTCGAATCAGAGCTACAGCTGCTGGCCTACACCACAGCCAGCGAAACACCAGATCGGAGCTGTGTCTGCGACCTACATACACCACAGCTTACGGCAACGCTGGATCCCTAACCCACTAAGTGAGACCAGGGATTGAACATGCAACCTCATGGTTCCTAGTCAGATTCATTTCTTCTGTGTCACGACGGGAAATCCTTGTTTCTGTTTTATAAATAAGTTCTTTTGTAACATTTTTATTAGATTTGACATATTCTGTGATATTTGTCTTTGTCTTACTTTACTTAGTTTGATAATATCTAGTTCCATTCATGTTGCTGCAAATGGCATTATTTCATTCTTTTTCACGATGGAGTAATATTCCATTGTACCTATGTACCACTTCTTCTTTATCCGTTAGGGTTTTGCGCTTTTAAATACTCAGTTCTGTCACTTTCCTTTATGACTCCTAGCTTGTGTCTTGCTGCCAAAGACTTCCTGCACTCTAAGGTCCTTTTTTAAAAAAGTTATTTAAGAGTTCCCATTGTGGTGCAGCAGAAATGAATCCAACTAGGAACCATGAGATTGAGGGTTTGATCCCTGGCCTCGCTTGGTGGGCTGGGGATCCAGCGGTGCTGTGAGCTGCAGTGTAGGTCGCAGACACGGCTCAGATATGGCATTGCTGTGGCTGTGGTGTAGGCTGGCAGCTGCAGCTCCAATTTAACCTGGGAACCTCCATATGCTGTGGGTGCAGCCCTAAAAAGCAAAACGAACAAACAAAAAACCAAAAGGTTCTTTCACATTCTTTTTTCTAGTACTTTCATGATTTGTGAGATGATATAGATCTTCAGTTCACGTAGACTATCAGCCCATAGCGTGAAATAGATTTAACTCATTTTAACTACACGATTGGCCACTTGTTCCAATACCATTTAGTGAATAAGTCATCCTTTCCCCATGGATGCGAGTGGCCTTCTCTGTTCAAAGTCCCACTCTGCCACTTACCAAGGGATCCTCAGATCACTTAGCCTCTTCCTGCTTTTGTTCTCTTTCTCATTTGGAGGCTGAGGACTGTGACTGGACCCTGCCCCTAGAAGAGTGGGAAGTAAATGGGCTGATTTCTGGGAAGTGCCAGGTACATACTCATTTCTCGGTCAAGGGTAACTCTTCTTGTAACTGTGGTTATAAGGCTTCTCCTTGAGGAATGTACATCTCACCCATTATTCAGAACTTCTTTCTCGTCCCTTGGGAAAGGTTTGTAGTTTTCTGCATAGGTCTCATAGCTTGTTGTTTGACTGATTCTTAGCTATTTTACACTGTGTGGTTTCTATTGTGGATGGCTGTTCTACTTAGTCACATTTTGACAGCATTCTTTGTGTGTATATACTTATTTTTGTATATTTATGTTATATCCTGCCCCTTAACCAAACTCTGTTATTGGTTTCTCACAGTTTCAGAGGTGACAGGGTTTGATATTTTTGGTAGATATTATATGGAAACAACCACACTTTTAATTGCTTTTATTCTAACAGTTATACATTGTATTCCCTCTACCCTCCATCTCACGGCATTGGTGAAGACCCTTAGACCAGGGTCATGCAACATAAATTTCTGCAATTGTGGAAATACTCTATATCTACACAGTCCAATAGGAAAACCACTAGCCGCATGTGGCCATTGAGCACTTGAAAGATGGATATTGCTACTAATAAATTGGATTTAAAATTAAATTAAATTTTAATTAATTAAAATTAAAATTTATATAGATGTCTTGCCCTTCTGCTTCCCCCCCCCGTCTGTTTCTGTGCCACAAAGGGCAGTATAAATTTGGATTCTACAACCATATGAAATGCAGGCATGAATTTTTGCTTGTCAGGGGACTAACCAGAGTGCTATGCTGCTCTCAGCTCTCTTGCTCCTCGGGAGAAGTGGACAGAGCATCTTGAGTCCCATTTCTTCAAAAGAGTGACTCCCAAGGGTTCTAAGTCTGTGTAGGGGTCTCAGTTGTTGTTCTTCACCCCATGTAAGGTCATAAGGTTACATCTCTTGGCTCAGCTTGAATCTAGTTCCCAGGCTCCAATCCCTGGGCTAAAAGTCTGTCTCCATTACTCTTACTCCTATTGGCTACTGTAGGGTCTGCTCATCTTTACTAATCTGCTTAGAATTTCTGCCTCATTTTGGGCACTTGGCAATTTCTCCTTGGAGATTGCTGTGTATTTAAAACAAAGGACAACTTTTTGTTATATTTTATCCAGCACTTCTCTTTGTTTTTGCATAGCATGTGGTGGAACACATTTCTTCACAGTTCTCCATATTGCCAGACATTTTTCTCTCCTTCTCATCTTTAATGTTATGTATGCAAGCCAGACTAGAAGTTAGTCTATTTTATTAGTCTTCGTAAAGAATTAGCAGTTGATTTTATGCATCAATCTGCTAACTTTTCAAGGGGGTTTCAATTTTTTTTTTGTAATTATCTCCATTAATTCTCTCCTTTAGATTACTTACTGTTTAGTTGTTTTGACTTCTTGAGCTGAATGCTTACCTCATTTATTTTCAGTCTCCATGGTTTTCCAGCTAGGCCATAATTGTTCTTTGAATTACTGATTTTCTACATCCCATGGGTGTTGATAACTAGTGTTCACATGGCAGTTTCCTTTTTTACTACAGGAGCTATTTAGCAAACTGCTTTTAAGATTTCCAATTGACGTGACTCTTTGGGAGTGTTAATTTAGAGTATTTGACATTGTGAACAGAAGTCATACTAATGTAAGGTTTCCCCTGTATGGAAAATAGTGAGCCTTATTTTTTGGAGATGGCTTTTCTTTTTGACACGTGGGGAAAAGACGGAGAAAGTTAGGGTAGATTCGGAAAGGGAGGGGAGTATGGAAGGAAGAGCCGGAAACCCAGAGGAGGCAAGCATAGGTTCACCTCCTGGCAGGTATGGAGACAGAACTTCCACAAGGAAATTTATCAAACAGGCTCCGATGTCTGTGCCCTCGGAAGAAGTGAGGCACAGCCAAGGGCTCAGCTATTTCCTCCTCACTCATTCCTTCTGAGCTACATATTCTCAGCTCACCTCAGTGTTTCTTGTTGCTTGATGCTGTAGGAGGACACACATCATGACCAGGTGAGGAGCTGGCACCCGAATTTCCCAGGTGTGCATTAGTAGGAAAGGGCCACTTATCCTGCTATGTTCCCTACCTTGTTGTAACAAGAAGACTAAAGAGATGGGAACAAAACTTTCAGTCACACAAACCCATGTTCCAGACACTGTATATGCTGGACTGAACTCTGTCAATCAGTCCGTACTACACCCGTAACACAGCAGCATCCCCATGTGCTACACCTGTAACACAGCAGCGAGTGATGGCTTCTTTAGGACCTGAGGCTCTGCAGCTTTCTGAAGGGCAGGAACAAGTGGGGCATAGACACAGAGAAGCACATGGCCTAATAGAAGTCTTGAGAAGCAGATCAGCTTGGGCTCACCTACACATCCATTGTGCATTAGCTCTGCGACCTGCTGAGTTTTCCACATTTAAAGAGCTGTATCTCATAGGGTTGATGAAAGGGGTCCCTGGCTTGGCTTCTGGGAGTTCAGAACTCTCTTAGCACAGAATCAACACTAACTCCCTTGAAAGACGTGCCTTCCTGGAACTCCCTGCAGCAGCGAGCGTGTGGCAGTTGTATCCTCTGGAAGATCTCTGGCACCCAAGCCACTCTTTCTGGTTCCTGCAGCTGCTTCTCCCTGTGCCCTTCACTGGCTCTGCTAGCTGTCCAGCTCTCTAAATGCAAACTTCGTCAAAGACTTCCCCAGGTCTTCCTCCTTTCCCTTGCCAGGTTCTCTTCTTCACTCTTTTAATTTTTACATTTTGTTGAAGGACTCCTAAATTGGTGTCTATTATTCTGATTTGCCCCAATATCCAGCCCCTCATGTCCACTTTCCTTTCTGACCGTCATTCTGCAGTCTGGGGCCAAGCACCCACCTGCTTTCCTGAGCTGAAAACCTCTGAGTCAGCCATCTTTCACGTCTTCCTCCTCACCCGTTCCACGTTCCATCAGCTGTCACATGCTGTCAAGGGTAATTCTGCCGCCTTTCCCATCCGCTGTGACATCTGCCCTCTCTTTTCTACTCCCGTTACCATCCCTGTAATTCAGACCTTCATCACCTTACGTGGTAATGGACCCAGGCAACTGCCTTCTCATTTCTCTCAACACCCTGGCTTCTGCCTTTCCTCCATCCTCCACACTGTGGTTAGGCAAATCTCAAGAAGATTCAGATTTTATCAATTCCTTGCTCATGTATTTTAGTGGGATCCCATTGCCTACAAAAAAAAAATGGCCATAACCCATATCCTTCCGTTCAGGTCCTTTAGACTGGAACACTATCGCTGAGTCCAAGCTGCTCCTCCATGACTTTCTTCCAGTGTCTCTATTCCAGCTACAGACTCTTTTTCCTCCTTAACGCATCTCAAGGGGTCTCCATCTGTCCTGCGGTCCTCACTCTTCTGTCAGTCCAGCATCCTTCCTCCAGCTCTCCACCTTCTGCATTCTATCCCTTCCACCTGTTACCCCACATGGTGGCATCTCCCTCTTTGGTTCTTGCACAGAACTCATCTTGCACTTCAGAGAAGACATCAGGATGCCGAGAAAAGACACTAGGAAGTTTGTAACCCAACTTTGCCACCATCTAGCTGTGGGAACTTCAGAGGCTTGCTTTCCTTCACTGAATCTATGTATTAATCAACAAAAAGATGTTATCTCATAGTGCTGTTGAAAGAATTAAATGATAAAATGTAAGGCAGCATGTTAATTTCTTTCCCATCTAGAATCTTTTATTTCTTACTTGATATTACCATCCAGAGATATAGTGGTCTCCTCTAAGTCAACGTATGCATCCAAATGGTTCAGCCTAGAACCTGTTACATGCTCAACAAATGCGAATTTTTTTTTGTTGTGGATTTTGTTATTGCTGGAGTGTAGGATCTATGACTGTGAAGGTGGCACTTTATTTCCTGTGGTTAAGTAAGAGAGAGAAAAATAGAAAACTTTGGTAATCGCCATGAATATATTGATGCTTTCAAATTTGAATATTTGAATTTCTAACTTCAATTCTGCCTAATTTTCTTTTTTAATTTTCTAATTAAAATATAGTTGATATACAGTGTTGTGCCAATTTCTGCTGTAGAGCAAAGTGATGCAGTCATACATATACATAAATTTCTTGAAGTTTATTTTCCTCTAAAATCACTGGATTTGATAATAAGCCCAAGTTCACCTGCAGTACCATCCTAGCATGAAGCCATAGCTAGGTCATTATCAAAGAGTGGTTCAATTTATTGCTAGAATTATATAATTACAAAATATTTGTGCATTATTTAAATAGAAATATCAGCGCATTTTTCCCCTGGTATACCAAATAGTTCTCATTCTCCTAAATTCTCTGATTCCCAAGGGTTAGAAGAGAGAGTTCTAATCAAGTAATTGTTTGCTGTAAACATATGTGTTAGCTCAATTTCATTTTGAAATACCAAGAATTTGAGGTGGAAATTGTTGATTTTTTTTTTTTATGTGATGCTCCCTCTTTTCCAACCTGTTATCCAGAATTCAAGGCAGCATCTCAACCTCAACCATCTTTGAGGTTGTGGTTGGCAGAATAATGGGCCTCAAAAGAGGTCCACGCCCTAATCCAGGGAAACTGAGATTATATAAATTTACAAGGCAAAGGTGAATTGTGGTTGCAGATGGAATGAAGGTTGCTAATCAGTTGACCTTCAAGGAGGAGGTTTATCCCAGATTACCTGAGTGGACCCAGTGTAATCACAAGGGTATTTAAACCTGGAAGAGAGAGTTGGAATCAAAGTCAGAGAAGATGTGACATTGGACACTAGCCCGGTGATAGGATGCGGTCTTTGAAGATGCAATAATCAGGTCATGAACCAAGGAATGCGTATGTACACTAGAATCTGGAGAAGACAACAAAACAGATTCCCCTTGGGGTTCTAGAAGGAATTCAGCCCTTGACGATGCCTTGATTTTAGTCCAGCAAAACCCATTTTTGGACTTCTGGCCTCTAGAACTGTGAAGATAATACTACTGTTTTCTTCTAAGTCACTACATTTGCAGCAGTTTGTTGCAACCGTCATAGAAAACAAATACAGACTTTGATGCCAGAAATGTGGTGTGGATATTAAAAAAAGTCTTAAAAAAACTATAAATGGGCTTGCAATTGGGTGTAGGGCAGAGACTAGAATTTTGAGGGGCACAATACATGTTCATAGACATGTGGATGGGAACGACCGCTAGTGAGGGCTCGGAAAAGAGCGAGAAAAGTAGTAGAGGGAAAACCAAGCATCTAGTCATCACGAGCAGACTGCTGGTAGAAACGTGGCTGTTAAAGATGCTTCTGGTGAAGGTTCGTAACGGGTGAGGAGCACGTTCCTGGAAACTGGAGGAAAGGAGATCCTTGCTAGGTACTCGCAAGAAACTTGGTGAAACGGTGTCCTACAGTTGCGTGAAAAGCAGAACTTGGAAAGGATGATCTTGGAGAATTAGCTGATGAGATTTATGAGCAAAGTGTGGAAGGGGAAGCCTGAATTCTTGTTGCTGCTTAAAGAAAAATTCAAGATGAACCATACAGATTAAGAGAAGAAATGCTGGAGTTCCCGTCGTGGCGCAGTGGTTAATGAATCCGACTAGGAACCATGAGGTTGCGGGTTCGGTCCCTGCCCTTGCTCAGTGGGTTAACGATCTGGCATTGCTGTGAGCTGTGGTGTAGTTTGCAGATGCGGCTCAGATCCCGCGTTGCTGTGGCTCTGGCGTAGGCTGGTGGCTACAGCTCCGATTCGACCCCTAGCCTGGGAACCTCCATATGCCGCGGGAGCGGCCCAAAGAAATAGCAAAAAGACCAAAAAAAAAAAAAAAAAGAGAGAAGAAATGCTAAACAAAAAGGAATCATGACTTTGTGATTTTGAGAAGTCTCACTGTATCCACAATGCAGAAAATGCTAACATTTACTGTCAGAAAAGCATGTTTTAGAGAAAAATTTGAGGTGGCTGTACGACCATTTAATGTCTTCAAGAAATCAAAATATTGGAGTATTCCGTCACATCGAAGTTTCTTTGAAGAAATTATGAGAGTGACTCCCAGATTCCCTAGATCACATCAGAGTCCATCTAGGAGGCTGGGAGCATGATCCCACAGCCATCGCAGCAGAAGCCAAAGACAGAGATGTATTCTCTAGGAGACACTTGCAGAGGAGAGTTTTGTCGGATGGAATAATCCCAAAATATAGACGGAGACCAACAAAGTTTTTGAGAATTTAGTATGAGGAAAAATGTTGCCAATGTGGACTAAACGTTCCAGTTTGGAAAGACAGTGTGAAAATAAAACCAAAAAACAACCAAACAACAACGACAACAATGAAATGGCTGGTCCTCCCAAAGCCCACAGGCGAGCAGCAGATTGATAAAACTGCTCATGCCGTGCTTCACGAAAAAGGAGTCCCCAGCTCGGAGGGAGCCCCAGGGATGTTTCCCAGACACTGAAACCTAATGGAGTGTGTCCAACACCGGTGATGACTTTGGCTCTTTCCATTTTCACCCCTTTGAACTGAATGTCCATAACTGGCACCCTGTGTTTGTTTCTTCATTGTGTCCTGGGAGCAGGTAACTTGTTCTCTAGTTTCATGGACCTACAGGTGGGGAGGCGTCTTGTCCCCAAATGGATTACACCCAAAGTCTCACCCATACCTGTTTATATGATGAAATTTGGGACTTTCGTTCTGATGAGATTTTCAACTCTGAGCTAATTTTGTTGAGTTGAGACTTTTAGGGACGTTGGGATGGGGTGAATGTACTTCTCCTTGTTATTTGCAAATGGGGCAGGCTGTAACAGAACCGGTAAAAAATGAAGCTGTGTGAGTTCCTGTTGTGGCTCAGTGGGTTAAGGACCCCACATTATTTCTGGGAGGATGTGGGTTTGATCCCTGGAATTGCTCAGTAAGTTAAGGATCCAGTGTTGCTGCAAGCCGCAGCATAGGTCGTAGATGTGGCTTGGATCCTGTGTTGCTGTTGCTGTGGCATAGCCTGCAGCTGCAGCTCTGTTTAGACCCCTGGCCTGGGAACTTCTATATGCCATGTGTGTGGCTGTAAAAAAAAAAAAAGAAGAAGAAGAAGCTGTGTGGTGTAAGATTATAGGTCACGGTAAAGGTTAAATAAAAGAGTTCATTCTGTGTAAAGTGAGAAGTCTCCATAAAGTGCAGCAGTGGACAGGAATGGGATGTGCAAAGCCAATGGAATTCTTGAATAAGCAACCCTCTGTGACTCCAGAGGGTTCCAACCTTAGCAAGCAACATTCATTATTTAAAGGAAGTGGCTGGGGAAGAATTGGGAGAGTGGAAATCACACACACACACACACACACACACACACACACTACTGTATAAAATAGATGATTAATGTCAACCTACTGTACTGAACAGGAAAATCTACTCAATAGTTTGTAATAACCTATACAGGAAAAAAGAATGGATATATTTATATGTATGACTGTTTCACTTCGCTGTACACCTGAAACTAGGATAACTTTGTAAATCAACTATACTCCAATAAAATAAAATTAAAAAAATAAAAACCACTAAAAAATAAAAAAGGAAGTGGCTGGAGGGTTGATCTCAAACTCTTAAGACTGCATAAACTCTTCTCTAGGCTCTTCCTCTGTCCAGAACAGGTGCTCTGGTCCAAGAGCGCTGAACATCTCAGAAAGTTAGCAATAACACTTTAATTATGGCTCTCAAAGGAGACAGTGTGATTTTAATAATAACTATTAGGTCAGAACCTGGAAGTCAGGTGAGTGGACAGAGGGCTTCAGGTCGCTCACATAGACACCCCTGAATTTAGAGTGAAGATTTGCCTTGCTGGTGTTTGATCACTTCACGATGGGTGTGTTTTACACACTTTCCTGTTGTGCCTTCCTAGGTGTAAATCTGGTTGATCCCTAGGTCCGTGCCCAACCACAGTGCTTGTATTGATCACGTGGTTGGAAATAAGTGCCCCCACCATGCTTCTCACTCTGCTCCCTCCTCCTCCACCTTCACCACTTTGTCTTCTCTGTACCTGTAATTGCCTCCACCAGGCCAATAGCTCTCAGATCTCCAGCTCTGGTCCAGGCTTATCACCTGTGTGACCTGTTGCACCTCCCCCTGGAGACTAGAAGATGCCCTGCAAGTTCTAGCTGCCCCGACACGTACACTCTACCTTCCCTGAAACCCGCTCTCACCTTTATCCCCTGATCCCCCCAAGTGAGTTCTCCATTCACAGAACCGTCCCGAGTTAGAACACTTTCTTGACCTCCTTTTCTATTTTATGCAGTTTATTCAATCAGCCTCAAGTACTGTTAATTCTGGTTCTTAAACACCTCTCAATTCCAAACTCCTTTCTTACTGCTACAGCCTTTGTTCACGCCTTCATCGTCTCTCTCACTCTTTTTAATTGAAGTATAGTTGATGTGCACTATTATATTAATTACAGGTGTATCATAGAGTATTTTTCAATTTGTAAAGGTCATACTCCACTACGGTTATGAAATATTTGGCTACATCCCTCATGCTGTACAATATATCCTTGTAGCTTACTTTACACAGAGTAGTTGGCTTCTGTCTTCATCATCTCTTGCCTGGATGACTGCTGTAGACTCGTAAATGCTCAGCGAATATCAGCCATCAGACTCCCCAACATTCTTTACCCCTCCTCACACCTGCTCCTTCCTGTCCACTCCTTTCTTGGCTCCAGTGGGGTGGTCAGTCAGCCCTGACTCTGGGTGTGGGGATGGTGGGGACATTTCCTGGATACCTTTATGTCTGGATGGAGAAGTATCTTTTTGTTGAATGGCAGAGCTCATCAAGACACAAGTTGGGGGCGGGGGAGGAGTTCCCCATCCTGGCTCAGCGGAAATGAATCTGAGTAGCATCCATAAGGATGCAGGTTCGATCCCTCGCCTCGCTCAGTGGGTTAAGGATCCAGCATTGTGTGAGCTGTGGTGTAGGTCACAGACACGCTTGGATCCCATGTTGCTGTGCTGTGGTGTAGACTGGCAGCTGCGCTCCGATTTGACCCCTAGCCTGGGAACTTCCATATGCCAGCAAGAGTGGCCATCGAAAGACACACACACACACACAAAGACACAAGCCTGGGGAATAGGGAGAGTCATTCTGCCAGCCCCAGGCAAAGGCAGAGGGCCAAGGGGAGGTGAGGGGGTGCTGACCGGCAGAGAGAACGGAGCCCAGAAGGCTCAGACCCAGGCTGTGGGCACTGAGTCCTCGCAGCCAGCGTCTCTGTGGCGTCCTCCTCTCCTCCTACCTGAGTTCACATTTCCTCCAAGAGTTTACCACGTGCTTCCGACCCCTTTGCTGTCTCCTCCCCATTTCTAAAGGGCCCTTTGGTTTCCCGTTGCTGGTGGAGAGAGTTCCGGCAAGGCAAAGACCCCCCGACTTCCTCTTTGTCCCGATGTCCCCGATGTCCCCTATCCGAGGAAGAGGAAGACGAAAGGGCAGGCGATGGCTTCCTGAACGCGGGTCCTCTCATATCTGAACAGCGCTCCCTCCGCTTGTCTGCTGGCTCCCTTCCCCCACAACCCCACCCCTCTGCCTGCCGAGCTCCGGGCTCTTTCCTTTGTTGGAAAATAGTTCTTCCTCCAGTTTCCAGCTCCAACCTTCTCTAGGATGCTTCCCTCGGCCAGCCACCCCCTCTGGGTCCCTCAAATAAAATTAATTATTCAACTCGGCATAATCTCGGTGGCAGGCATTTCCTTCTCTCGTTGCAGTTCTCATATTGTAAGTTAACTTGTTTGTTTAGCTGCCCGATTTCCTTAGGGAGACGTGAGCGCCTTGGAGCCGGAACTGTGCTTGAGCACAACACTTGATGTGCAGCGGGCGCTCAACAAACATTTGTGAATACGCAGATTTCATTTGGAAAAAAAGTAATGAAGGAGATTTGGCTCCATTCCTGTGAATGCGTGCTGACTCTGGAGGCTCAGAACTGTTTTTTCTCCAAGTGCTTTCAAAGTCAATGACTAATAATGCATCTCACAATTTTTTTCTAAAGATCAAACTCATTGATCTCTAGTTTCCAGAATCTGTCCTTGTTCAAACTGGACAGCCACCAAGGTCACTCTCCTGAAGCCATGGTCACCCACTGGACTGGATTCTCAAGTAACCAAGAGAGATTTCTGGGGCTGAACTCTGCCCCCCGCCCTGCCCCCCGCCATTCCTAGTTGAAGTCTTTACTGCTAGGACTTCAGTACGTGACTGTTATAGACTCATCCCCCCCCCATTTTAAAAAGTTTTGTTGAGTATATTGATTGACAGTGTTGTGATAATTTCAGCTGTACAACAAAGCAATCCAGTTATACACACATCCATCCTCTTTCAGAGTCTCTTCTCACATAGATGATCACAGAATACTGGGTAGAGTTCCCTGTGCTATACAGCAGGTCCCGGTTGGCCAGTCATTCCATATACAATACTGTGCATATGCCAGTCCCAAACCCCCATCCATCCCTCTCCGCCACCCATCCCCTTTGGTAACCATAAGCTTTTTGATGTCTGTGAGCTTGTTTCTGTTGTGCAAATATGTTCATTATGTCATTTGCAGCCACATGGATAGACCTAGAGATGATTATACTAAGTGAACTTAGACAGGGAAAGACAAACATCACATGACACCACTTATATGCGGAGATAGACTCTTTAAAGGGGTCACTGGGGTGCGAGCTTAGTCCAGTCTGCCTGGTGTCCTTCTAAGAAGAGGAGATCAGGACACAGGTCCACACAGAGGGACAACCGTGTCAGGACACTGAGAAGACAGCATCATGTGTCAGGCACAGAGGTGTCAGGAGAAGCTGGCCCTGCTGACACCCTGGTCCTGGACTGCCAGCCTCCAGAACGGTGACAGAACCCATGCCCGTTGTGTAAGCCCCTCGGTCTGTGGTATTTTGTATGGCAGCCTGTTCTTACTAATACAGGTGCCTGTGGCTTCACCTCAATTTCACGCCCCGGGGCAGAAACTTGATCAGCTCAGAGAAGTGAATGTATTTCGGATGTTCAGATTCTCCTGAACACTGACGGGCCATGGGCTTTCACTCCTTGGACTGTTTATTTGTTCGTGTCTGCTTAATAGTTAACATGTAAGAGAGAGAAGGAAAGAAAGGAAAATGAATGGGAGAAAATTTTTACAAATTATATACTAGTTCAGTTTTTTTTTTTTTTAAATTAGGAGAAAAGCTATCACATTTGAATGTAAAAGTTTCTAGTCCTGCTCAGAGACCTGCAGGTCCCAAGGGAGCAAAGTTTGGGAACCACTGCTCCAAAAGATGCCCTGTTTGCTTTTCCCTAAGCCTCTTCATTTTCATGTCTCTGCCAAGAGCTGTTATGACTCTCGTTTTCCATATCCAAGTTCTCCCATCCCTCAGGACTCAGCCTGCATGCTCCCTCTGTGACATCTTCCTGGACGCCCCATCTCAGTGGGTCTCGGGTCTCTTTGGCTTCTAACACATCTGAGCTGGGGGCACATCGCAGGAGGAGAAGCCGGGAAACCTGGACCAGCTGCATATCTAGAAGGAAAGTGGCATAGCTTGGTAGATGGTTTAGCTGGTCTCTGCCACAGTTCTTTCCAGATGATTCTGTCATGTCCTCATGGGGGGGTTTCTCCCCACAGTTAAGAGTCATTGCCCCAAACTGGCTGCCATCTTTCCCTTCTTAAAGTCCCCAAATAAAAGTAGCAGATGCAAACTAGTATGCATAGAATGGATACACAACAAGGTCCCACTGTACAGCATGGGGAAGTCTATTCAATACCCTGGGATCAACCATCTGGAAAAGAATATATATATATGTAATATATATATATATGAATCACTTTGCTGTACAGCAGAAATTAACACAACATCGTAAATCAAATCTACTGCAATAAAATTTTTAAAAATTCCAAGAGGAAGTTTTTCTAGCTCTTGTCTCATAAGAATTATTTATCACTTTCAACCTTTGATTGATGGATATGACTTAATTTTACTCTTTGAAATCAGCTCCCCCCTGTTAAGGATGCCTCCCACCCCTGCAGGGGGCCAAGGTTGAGTCACCCTCAAGATGGGTGAGACTGGGGGATTTGATGCTGGCAATGTTTCCAGCCCTGTAGGAAAGCAGCACATTCCCTTCAGCTCATTAAAGTGCTGCCATGACACAATCCCCTCCTCGGGCGCCAGAAGCTGCGGTTTTTCAGCAGAAGGACGTAGAGAGATGGTGAGGATTTAGAACAGCCCTGGTGCACTTGTGAGTAAAAATAAAACCAAACCAGGCTGGTTTCTGTCTTTGCTGGTTTGCAGCAGCAAAGCCAGACACGGAAAGGGGTTTTCTGGTCTTCACTTTTCCGGCTTCCAAATCATATGTAAATTATCTCCTATGCATTTCCAAAGAGTGGCAAGATTAGATTTTGTGATGGTTCCAGGGACCTTATGTC
The DNA here is from genome assembly GCF_054392235.1 of Sus scrofa. Classification (NCBI taxonomy): domain Eukaryota; kingdom Metazoa; phylum Chordata; class Mammalia; order Artiodactyla; family Suidae; genus Sus; species Sus scrofa. The sequence goes on along the minus strand of NC_139395.1, from coordinate 219,907,416 downwards.
CCATAGATGTTATATATCTGTAGTAAATGTTGACCAGTTGACAATAGGCACATGAAAGGCACCCAACATTGCTAGTTCTTAAAGAAAGGCAAATCAAAGCTGCAGTGAGGTACCACTTCAAATGGGTCAGAATGGTCTTCATTTAAAAATTTACAAATAAGACATGATGGAGAGGGTGTGGAGGAAAGGGAACGCTCCTACGCTGCTGGTGAGAATGTAAATTGGCGCAGCAATTACGGAGAACAGTACGGAGGTCCCCCCCCCCAAAAAAAAAGGCCAGAGTTGCCATATGATCCGGCAATCCCACTCCGGGGCATATATCTGGACAAAACCATTCGAAAAGATACATGCACCTCAGTGTTCATACACCACCATTCACAATAGTCAAGACATGGAAACAACCTAAATACCCATGAACAGACTGATGGATAAAGAAGATGAGTTACATATATACCATGGAATATTACTCAGCCATAGAAAAGAGTGAAATAATGCCATTTGCAGCACCTAGAGATTATCATACTAAGTGAAGTAAGTTAGTTAAAGACAAATATCATGTACTATCACATGTGGTACCTAAAATATGGCATAAACGAACCTATCTACAGAACTGAAACAGACTCATAGACATGGAGAACAGTCTTGTGGCCACCGAGGGGGTGGATGGTGGGGGAGGGATGGATTGGGAGTTTAGGGTTAGCAGATGCAAACTAGTATAAACAGAATGGATAAACAGCAAAGCCCTGCCGTGTAGCACAGGGAACTATATTCAATATCTTGAGACAAACCATAATAGAAAAGAACATAAAAACGTGTATCTATATATGTATAACCAAATCACTTTGCTATTCAGCAGAAATTAGCACACCATTGTAAATCAACTAAACTTCAATAAAAATAAAGAAAAAACGTTGGCTAGTTAACAGCATTCACTGGCTCTGGTCATAAGAAACAGCATTTTAATGACGCGGAAGTCATTTAGTTATCTGGTGGCTGGTCTAGTTGATGACAGGAGTATTACTTTGTAAAAAGGCATACCTTTGAGTTCTTCCAAGTCATGATTTTTGTTGTCATACAGAATGTCTGGAAGTTTCATGTGAAGGCAAAACAATGGAACATCAGCAGAGAAAGAGAAAGACACCAGGGGATTTATCTGACAGTTAGTCTCAAGAGGTTTCCACCCCTTTCCATGCCACAAGCATGTCTTCTGGCTCCCACAGAGCTAACAGGGTCCTTGTCTATCACAGCGGGGGTGGCTGAGGGGTCCAGATGCTGTGTGTGTTGTGCCTGCAGATGTGGGTGCAGAAGGACCAGAAGTACCAGCCTCCTCCGAGGAGGTGGAGGTGGAGGTGATGGCGGAGGGCTGCCCTCCAGGTGAGGACAAGCAGCAGTCCTACAAAGCCAGGGGCTCGCCTACCACTCATGGGGCCCCTGCTGAGTCCCGACAGCGGCTGCAGCCTCCCTCGTCCCCCTCTGCTCCTCTGGCACGACACAGAACTGCATTGCCTCCTGCCTTCCATGGGCTGCAAAGCTTTTCTCCTGAAAATGAAGTAAGCGTTTTAACTAGAGGACCCCCCTGCCCCACGGAGGAGGCAGCTACCTGCCTGAGAGCATCTCTGCTGACCCCATACCACCCACCACTCTTGTCATCCTGTAGCAACTATGTGCCTTATGTCCTTGCTAGCAGCTCTGCTAGCCCTGCTCCAAGCAGTGCTTATCCGTTTCATTCTTGTAACCTTGTTTACTCAGCTTCCTAGGCAAGAACACTGTCTGCTGGGGAAGGGGGAGGGCGGGATCCTTGCTCGGGAAAAACAAGACCCGGAAGTCTGTGTTGTGTAAAAGCTACCCAGAACAAAGACCTGGTGCTCAGCCTCTGGGGGCAACTCCTCTGAGCCAGCACCAGTGCTGAATAAATCTGGCTATTCCGCATCTCTGAGTGCCACTGGTCTCTTGGCTGCCACGTTTTCTGCAGCAGAGACACCTTCCACACCTTGAACACTTGACCAGATCTGAGCTCCAGTTCATAAGATGTTCCAGGGTCACCTGTCCCCTTCGCCCAGCCTCCTGTGAGTTGCCACACATATATGTGGTCCCGAAGTGTCCTGCGCATACCCCCACCACAGCTTCTCATCCTGTCTAAGGCTTGATTTTCTCTACCCCAGGGTAGAGGCTTTTGTAGGCATTGCTATACTTTTAGCTGCCAGTGCAGTAATTCACACAGAGAAGGGAACTGATGTTTGTTTCAAGGATGGCTGGAGGAATGAATAGCCCCAGAGCCCCCACTGATACTCATCTCTTCTACCTTGACTTGGAGAATGAACACTGTAACAGAACTGCCAGGTGTCTGTGGCTGCTGGATGCAGGGATGCAACCAGAAGATTGCATTTGGAATACATATATTCAGGCATGTATATGTATATATGTATATATATATATATATATACACACACACACACATATACATATATATAGTATGGTAATATATTGACTATTGCAATATGCAGACTCTCTCTTAAGCCTCATAAATGGTACTCATTAAATAGAAGAATCCTTATACATTTGTCCTGATATTGGAGAGAGTCGGTGTGAACAGAGAACAGGGGCCCTTAAAGAAAACCTTTAGAAAAGTCTCCACTGCACTCCCTCCAGGGAAAGAAACTCAGCAAGACCTGCAGATGGGGAAAGATGGTGTGGACACATCTGGGACTACTTATTAAGAATCATGTCACAAAGACCCCTAAGTGAACAAAGGAGCTTTCTAGCCACAGGAGAAAAACCTGTGACAAAGTCACTGAGGGACCCTCCAGGTCAGAAAGTGGAAGAGAAGACACACTTCTGAGTCTTAGGGTATGAACTCTATTAATGTTGGGATTTTAGGGCAACGGAAGGGCCTTTCTCTGGAAGCTCCCAAGAGGAAAGCTTGAATTCTATGTTATTCTTGTTAGGATTTCACCACTCTTTCTGCAAGTTTTGGGTAGCCACCGGCCTTACTTGGGGAGGGCACTGGGCTAGCATTTGAAACAAGTGTCGGATTTCCTACTTGCGGCAGCAGAATGTGGGGAGCTGGGAGAAATGGGTGAATGAGGTGGGAAATCAGCGAGCAGGCTGAGTCCAACCATGCCTGTGAATGTCTGCCTAGCATCCCTGACTTGGAGAAAGTTTTTCCCCAATGATTAATTGTTATAGTTTATATCATATTATATAACATTATATTATACTATGCTGTATTAAACTATGCTCTATTATGTCATATTCTATTATACTATATTATATTGTATTATTTTTTTATGTGATATGATATGCACCTGCTGAGCTGTCATTCATGGTGCATCACACCCTTTGGCCACAAGAGGGCATCTTGCCCAAACCAAGTCAATCACCAGCTGCCATCTCCTGGATACAGGGATTATTTCAAGGGTGGAGGCTCTTTATCAAAGATAAGACAACTGGAGTCTTTCCTTGGAATTTTCTAGACTAGAGATTGAAGGTAGAGTAGGCTTGAATAACTTTTCCTCCTTTTGCTTCATGAGCTGGAAGGATATTGGTCTGGTGTTATGGCAACAACTTTCTTGCTGTGGGAAGAAAGTTCCATGGCAGACAGAGGAGAGCAGCAGATGTGACAAAGGAAAGAGCTTTCTGGCAGTGTTGAGTCCTGATTTAGCTCCTAGAAATGCAAGCTGAGTAACAAGAGTGTCTTCCTTACTCTGCTTTGGTCAAAGGTAGCCATGTAACCGTCGGACTTAGGATGCTCTGCAGACCGGTTGAGTGGAATTGGTGCACGTGCTCATGGAGGCTGAAAAGTCTGCAGATGGGCAGCTGGCAAGCTGGAGAGGCCGGAGGTTTGATGGTGTCGTTTCAGCCTGTAGACAGGCAGTTTGAGACTCAGAAAAAGCCAGTGTGAGTCTGAAGGCAGGAAAAAAAACCCATGTTCCAGACTGAGGATAGTCAGGCAGGAAGAGTTGGCTCTTCTTCAGCCTTGTTGTTCTATTTAGAGCTTCAGCAGACTGGATGAGGCCCGTGCATGTGGGCAGCAATGCAGGAGAATTCTCATTCAGGGCAAGGTCAAGCTTTGTGCTAGCCAGCCCTTCAACGGATTGGGCGAGGCCCACCCACACTGGGGTGGGCAGACTGCTTTACTCAGTCTCTCTGTTCAGATGTTCATCTCATCCAGGAACCCCTGCATAGACACACCCCGAATAATGTTTGAGCCAGTATCTAGGCACCCCATGGCTCAGCCAAACGGACATGTCAAATTAACCTTCAGACGTGCACTCTTTGTCACCCTGGCATCGTATACAGCTCCGCATGTCACACTTCATCTCCAAATAGATGAGGAAATACACACATACATGGCTTCACAGCCAAATACGGGGGACACAGTATGACAGTTACAGTTGTCACCCCGTAACTGGTGGCAGGGTATCTGTGACCACCTTCCTCCTCGGCCCAAACCATTACCCCCTTTGCCTTCCGCAAACACCTCATCTGATTGTGGTTCTCTGCTTTCACTCCTGATGGGTCTGGGACGTGAGTCGTCCTGCCTGGACGGGGTGTGGTAGCTTTCCACTGCCCTTCCTCTTAGGGCATGGGACTACTAAGATGCCCCAAGGGATCTTCTGTTTGGCGCCTACACTTCTCTCTCTCCACTGGGGAGCAGCGGACCGTGCTCACCTAGGTCAGGACCAGTGTCTCAGGAGCACAATAACTTCCTTCTTTGTCTGTTGATTCAGAGGCCCAAGAGGCCAGGGGACAGTCTTAATGTCCACTTTCATGGACTCATTGCTGCGTCTCCTGGTGGAAGGGATGAAAATTTGGATCAGGTTGGATTTACTAACATGGGTTCACCAAGCAGAGCATCTGCATTTTGGTTGCAGCTCATGGAGTTAGAAAGCTCCCTGTCTTTCAAGCCAAAACTTTGTTGCACTGGTTGGCAGAATCATGGGCCCAAAGAGGAGCCACAGTGGGTAAGTCAAGACTGCTTCATCTGCGTCAGTTTAACTTATAAGAAGGGATTCAAAGCTAGTCCAAGCCATTAATTTGCAAATGACCTTTGTGGACTTTTAATTTCTCTTTACTATTCCCAGTTTTTAAAGTTTATTCTTTTGATTGTTCTAGGTATAAAATTATATTTCATGATAATTATAATTATGCCCCCTCCTTTGCAAATGGGCCTTTTTTTTCCTCTCTAATTGCATTGATCAGCGTTTCTAGACCAAGCGTACATAACAGTTGTTATGGGGAGTATCACTGCATATCTCTGACTTTAAAGGAAGTACCCCCAGGGGTCCCCCGGCTTTCTCTAAATATATAATTGTGGTTGAAATACACATAACAAACCATCTTAACCATTTAAGGGTCCAGTTCAGAGGCATTGAGAATATTCACATTGTTGCACAGCCGTCAGCACATCCATCCCCAGAAGGTTTGTTATCTTGCAAACTGAAACTCTGTACCCATTAAACAATAACTCTCCCTGCCCTTCCCACCCTCCTGCTCCCAGCCCCTGGCAACCACCACACTACTTTCTGTCTCTCTGAGTTTGGCTCTTCCGAGGGGCCTCATGTAAGCAGAAGCATACAATACTTACCTTTCTGCGACTGGCTTATTTCATCATACCATAATGTCCTCAGGGTTCACCCATGTTACAGCAAGTGTTAGAATTTCCATATCTCTTTTTTTTTTTTCTTTCCTTTTAGGGCCATATCGAAGAGCCCTGGCTAGGGGTTGAATCAGAGCTTAGCTGCTGGCCACAGCCACAGCCACAGCCATGGCATCACTGGATCGGAGTTGCATCCGTCACCTATTCTGAAGCTTGTGGCAATGCTGGATCCTTGCCCCGCGGGTGAGGCCAGGAGTCGAACCCACATCCTCACAGACACTATGTTGGGTTCTTAACCTGCTATGCTGCAGTGGGAACTCCCTCCATCTTTTTTTAAAGACTGAACGCTCTCTCGCTCTGTACGTACTCAACGCTGTATTCATCCATCC